>NC_141698.1:436758385-438008385 GCF_964263255.1 Lissotriton vulgaris | reverse complement strand
AGCTGGTGCATCTGCCCCACCACCACCAACAGGACCAGCTCCAGATTATATTGGTGGTCAAGAAGAGGAGGAGGAGGAAGAGGAAGAGGAGGAGGGGAGGAGAAGATGGCTGCCTGAAGAAAATACCCCATACAAACCCAAGCCACACATTGTATGGGAGTTTTTTTCAATCCCAGAGGGCAAGAAAAAAGTGAATGCGGCCAAGGTAACTTGCCTAATCTGCAATGAAGAACTCTCACGGGGCAACCCAAACAAAAAATATTCATTTGGTAACTATACCATGATTCGTCATATGACCCGAAAGCACCCAAACAACTACTCTCGTGCAGAGCTCAGGGAACTGGCCAGTAACCTCCCCCAGTCGTCAAGGACCACCTCCCAAAGAAACCAACCCACTTCATCGGGACCAGAAACATCAGAGATGATGCCTTGTATTCAGCCAAGATTTGCTGATTTTAAAATCACTTGTTCTGCATGTGGCAAGCTTATCGCCTATGGTGAAAAAAGCGTAAAGCTCATTGTCCTTGCAGGTGATAATCACAAGTGCCCCAAAAAGAAGTCATTTTTTGGTTTTTTTTTTTTTTCTCCAGTTGAGCCAGTTTCAATTCCCTTTTTTGTTTCTCCCCCTAAAAAAATACAAAAAAAATATAAAACTGTTTTGAAAAGCCAAAAAAAGTACAAAATGTTCAAAAAACACAAAAAAATATAAAACAACAAAAAGAAGAAAAAAAAAGTTCTTTTTAGAACTACCTCCAATTTCTAAATAAAGGCTTCATTTTTTAAAAACTGTCATCTTTTTCCCTCATAGTACGCTCCCCGGGCCGCTCCCCGGTGCGTGTACCGGGCGCTTCCCCCGCGCAAAACGAAAAAAAATATATATTTTAAATGCCCCGCGGGGCCCTTTTATAGCCCCCACATCAAACCTAGGGGGTCAAGGGGGGGTCTACCCTGCCCCCTTATGGTCATTTCCCTCTTTGTTTTGGCCACCTCTCGTGTCTCGATCCTACCGAGACACAAGATGGCGGCCGCTCCAGACTGTTTCGAATGTTTACAGACACCCGAGAGCCAATCAGCTTTCCGTGCGCACCTCGCGTGGCGTGCCCGGTGCGCGTATCGGTGCACGTACCAGAGCGCGGCTATAGATATATATATTTTTTGAACCTTAATTACTCAAAATCCACTGGAGCACATATCTTGAGGCATAGCAAAGGCACATCGGGCTACCAGTCCCTACAATTTTGCCAAGTTTGGTGGAAATCCATTCAGCCGTTCGGGCTAAAAGTGAAATCGACCGCCCTATGGAAATTAACATGGGGAAAACGCATTTTGGGACCCCCCTTTTATCTCGGCCCCGGCTTGACGAATCCCCCCCAAACTTTCAGGGAAGGACCGGAACGCCGCGAGGCCATTTTGAGGAAATTTTGAGGCAGATTCGTCAAGCGGCGCCAAAGTTATTCCAAATAGAATTTTGAGATTTAACATTGAAAAAAATCCTAACTATAACTACCTACTGGCAACCGCCAGTAATTAATATATATATATATATATATATATATATATATATATATATATATATATATATATATATATATATATAAATTCAATTTTAAAAGCTTTATTCGACAGCATTGTCATAAAAGCATTAACACCCTATCCAATACATCAGTAAATACTATTCTAAAATACAATCACATTTTAAAACACATATTAAATTCAAAACGCTGACGAATGAGACTAAAAGGAATACATTTTAGTGCTAAAAAATTCCAATTCACTAAACATGATTAATTAAATAATTAGTCTATATAAAATCACGATGCATTTCCTCTGACTCCACTGGCTAAAGTGCGAGTGCGAATGATCCATGCCCATCCCAGATATTTTGCTACTGCAATTGCTAACGGAGGGGAGCTGTTTGATCCCAAAATTCTAAGTGCTTCCTGGCACCTATGTGTTTTTAAATTCTGGCGCGCTGGTTTTAACCACCTCCTTCTTGGGGAATCATAAAGAGGGCAGACAAACAAAAAATGTGAGGTATCTTCAACCAAAACTTTACAATGGTTGCATACATTAACATTACTAGGCGACCACGTTTGTGTGAAAGCGTTAAGGGGCAAACTACCAGCTCTAAATTGAAAATACAATTTTCTATCCATAGGTTTTGTAGTAAAATCCCAGTATTGTTCACACAATGGAGCAAATTTGATTTCCATATATATATTTAAACAGGTTTTTTGGCTCTCTCCACTTCCCAGCTGGCGAAGGTAGAGTCACGGACTTCGACATATTGTGGCAGATTCAGGTCTTTATTTGTATAGCCATATGACGCGTTTCGGACAACAAGGTGTCCTTGTTCACATATATATATTTGGCTGCTGTCGGACACCCACTGCAGTTAAGCAAACAGTAGTATAAGAATGACCCTTAATCCCTAGAGGGAAGTAGCAAGTGCTTGCAAGGATCAGCCTCACAGCAACATTCCCCATTGACCCGTGGCCTTTCAACAGGCCCCTCTCCCCTTGTTTGTTTTCCAAATACACGGACAACGAAAACAGTAGATGGAATGTGCACCATTTGGCGAGCTCTCCAAATACGTAGCAACCACCTTCTGCTTTCCTAAAATAAAGATGAAATGAAATAAATGAAGAACATGTAAAAAGAAATATCCACTCAAAATCTCTCTTTTTGGGTTTGCGGATTTTTCCCGGCTTAGGAGATGGCACCGAGTTTGTCGTTTTAGGGATGCGCAGTGGCCCTGTGACAGATATGCGTTGGGCCCTATTGAAGGTTCCTAATGGGAATTTCATGCTAGGATGAAGAACAGGCACGATGCTCATCATTCTTTCTCGCCTGTTGCAGGAGCTGTTGACAAGTGAAATTCCAGATGGTGTGTAAGAGAGACACCTTTGTCTTGGCCTAATGAATGAAGAATGCACGTCTGGTGCATTCCTTCGAGGGAATCCCCAAAAGCCGTGTGCATCACGATGAAGTTTTCCCTTATCACTTATGTAGGATCTCCTCTTCCTGAAAGAAACTTCTTCGTGGGGTTGAATATCTTCGGAGCATTTCTGTATATATGGTACCCTGGTTGTTCAAAGCCAGAAGGAGAGGTCCTACATTAAATCTCCCATTCCACTTGCGATTATATCCATTTTCCCCATCCCTAATAAAAAGATGGGTGAAAAGCAAAAATGGAGAAAGCAAAAATAGCAATAGTTCTGCATTGCAATATTAAACATTCTCACAAATGTTTTTACTTACAGACGCTGCTTCAGCAGATGCAGCACACACTTCAGCAGATTAATTGGTCAAGCATCAACACTGCCCAAGAGGCCTACAAGATTACACTCGACAAAGAAAACAAAACATGCCTGGGCAAAGACTGCAACTCGCCTTTTGTGACCTAATGACTTTGTCAAAGCTTTTTCGCAGTGCTGTAGAAGTGTTAAAAAGTAAAATGCTTTTTCTCAGAGTGCTGTGCACCAGTGGAAAAAGAAATAGAAAACAAAATAACTTGTGACGCTCAAAGTGTGTATGCGCCATGATGCTATTCGTGCCCGGCACTAGGCTTGCATATGCGTGATGACATAAGCATGCACGTGCCACCACCTACTGATTGATGAGGTCACCATTTTCTTTATTTTTTTATTTACAGATTCAACTTGGCGGACACCACTTTAGTCAATAATACAAAAGAAAATTGATTATGCGAAAGTCTTTTCTTTTAAAAAGCGGAGCATCTAGTCTGCAAATCGCAGGTACAGGGTCTTCCAATAAATATTTGCATATTTGTTTCAGATATGATGGATCCTTGTAGGTTATAGATGTCGGTTTATTTAACTTAGATACAAGTTACAGGTAACAACCCTCCAGGAGCAGCATCTTTGCTGCTCAGACCATCCACTCCAACTATGACCACATCCAAACGCAGACATGCTCAACATTCTAATGACCTCACACACTGGCTGAGCAGCAGGGAACAGAACATCAATAAACTTCAATGGGGAGGATGAATTATATTAAACAGAAGGTTACAACACATCTCACCCCCTTATTGAGACAATAGAAAATGCAATGGGAAGAAAGATCCCAAATAATACGTCCCACAAAATCTATAATTCCATCGCCAAAGAAATACATTAAAAAAAGGTGAAATAGAAAAAAATGTCTGCTCATCCATCAGATAAAACTAACTACCTGTTCCCCTCCACAACACAATAGCCTTAAACAGGACCAGGGCTTCAACTATCCTCTCCTGCATTGGGGTGTAAAACGTACCCCCTTCACAATTCACTTAAGCTGGACCAGGTCTTCACCTATCCTCTATTGCATTGGGGTGTAACCACATACCCACCCTTCACAAATCACCTAAGCAGGACTGGGGCTTTACCTATCCTCTACTGCATTTGGGTCTAAACACGTACCCCCGAAGCCATTTGGTTTAACACACTGCCCCTATATCCTTAATCCCTTAGGAAGGGTTGGCACATAACACTGGGGTATAACACACATACCCCCAAAAACATTGGGCTTAACACATCCCTAACCCCTTAGAAGGATGGGCAAAACAGTCTCACTTCAAGACCCGGATAACTTACACACTCCCCCTTATGCATACACATAAGGGACAGGGAAGGATACTCAACATACGTTTCACTATAGGACTAAAGATATTCACTCCCCCCACCTTATCCAAAAAGGACTAGGGGCATCACAAAAACATAGTAAACACTGAAAACAGCACCAGCATGTCAGAACGTTATATAAAACTCTAGCATTAAACCTCAAAACATACATCTCTAAAATCCACCTTGGCTTTGAAACTACAGCCTATAGTAAACAACATAATATAGACAGTCACAATTCGAAAATAGCATTAACAAGTCGTTCCCCATTTCACTTCATGTTCCCGGTGAGCGACTTCTCACCTGAAAACATCCCATCTTGCTCCCACTCACCAGTGTGATTTGGGATCCACCTTGCCATGTTTCCAAAAGTCACTGGGGCAGTTACTTTCACCACTCACAGTCAGTAGATTGCTGCTCCCACAAAAAAATGTATGCCACTCTCTTGTATAGCGCTAAACCCTGAGCTCACCTTTTGTCACATTGTTCCAGGAGGTGCAGCTTCATGTTTCCTCCTTTTACCAGGAACATCTCCAAGGACCCAGGATAGGCCACACAAACGTGAGCGCCACTCCTTTTTTTTTTAAAAAAGCCACTCAGATAGAAATCACGCCGTCAGCCATGCTCACTTCCTAGTCATTGCAGATTCGAATGTTCTTACTGACGCCTGCACGTGCTACTTCTCGCCGCTCTTGGAATGCAAGAAGGAGTGCCCTTGACACTCTAAATCAATCAATCACATGTTTGTTAAGAGCTACTACTCATCCGTGAAGGTCTCAAGGTGCTGAGGGAGGGGGGTTTCACAGGTTCCAGTCCACCAAGGAGGGGTTCTGTCGCAGAGCCAGGCTTTGAGGTTTCTTGTGAAGATGGGGAGAGATGTTGTCTATCTGAGGTGGAGAGTGAGGGCACTCCAGGCTCTGGCCACGAGAAAGAGAAGGACCAGCTGTCTGATTTGGTCTTTCTGGTGCGGGGGACCACCGTGTAGGAGAGCTGGACTGATCGTAGGGTCCTTTGGGGTGCGTGGAATTTGAGTCGGCTGTTCAGGTTTGCTGGTCCTAATTTGTGGAGGGCCTTGCGAGCGTGGGTGAGCATCTTGAAGGTGACTCTAGCTTCGATGGGGAGCCAGTGGAGTGTGTGCAGATGCTAGGAGATGTGGCAGTGTCTTGGCAGGTTGAGGACCAGTCTTGTGGCGGCGTTCTGGATGTTCTGTAGCTTGCTTGTGAGGTTTTTGTTTATTCCAGCATAGAGTGCATTACCATAGTCGAGTCTGCTGGTGACCAGGGTGTGAGTGACAGTCTTTCTGTGTTCGAGGTGGAGCCATTTGAAGGTCTTGCGTAGGAGGCAGAGGGTGTAGAAGCAGGAGGACAAGACGGCATTGATCTGGTGGTCCATTTTGAGTTCGGAGTCCAGGATGATTCCCAGGTTGCTTCCATGGTCCGTAAGGGTGGCGGACTTCCGAGGGCCGGGGGCCACCAGGTGTCATTCTAGGCATTGGGCTGTGGGCCCATGATGAGTACTTCTGTTTTGTTGGTGTTTGGTTGAAGGCAGCTATTTTTCATCCATTTGGCAACGGTTTCCATGCCTTCTCGAAAATTGTGTCTGGCATTGTTTGGTTCGTTGAATAGGGAGAGGATAAGTTGGGTGTCGTCTGTGTATGACACAATGTTGAGTCCGTAGGTACTGACAATGGGGCGAGCGGAGACATGTAGATGTTGAAGAGCGTAGGGCTGAGGGATGACCCTAGGGGACTCCGCAGGTGGTTGCTGTAAGGTCCAAGTGGAATGGGGGGAGTCTGACCCGCTGTTTTCTGCAGGAGAGGAAGGAGAAGATCCAGTCGAGGGCCTTGTCTTGAATCCCTGAGTCATGGAGTCTGTGTATTAGGGTGCGGTGAGAGACTGTGTCGAACACCATTGAGAGCTCGTGGAGGATGAGGGGTGCAGTTTCTCCTTTGTCTAGTAGTGTGCAGATGTCGTCTGTTGGGGCGAGGAGGAGGGTTTCCATGCTGTTTTTTTCTGAAGCCGGATCGGGCGAAGACGAGGATGGTGTGCTCTTCAATTGATGTGGCGAGTTGGCTGTTGATGGCTTTCTAGATGACTTTCACTGGGAAGGGGAGCAGGGAGATAGATCTATAGTTTTTGAAGTAGGTGGGGTCCACCAAGGGTTTTTTGATGAGGGGGTGGATCTCGGCGTGTTTCCAGTTGTCAGGGAATGATGCGGTTGCCAGGGAGCGGTTGATGGTGTGGCGGAAAATAGGTGCGATGGTCTTGGCAGCTCTGTTGAAAATGTGGTGGGGCAGGGGGCCCTGGGGACCCAGAGTGGATTGAGTTCATCGTCTTCAGTGTGTCTTCGACGGTGAGGGCTGTCTAGTTGTCGATCGTCGGCTTCATGGTGTTTGAGTGGTTGGTGAGGGTTCGGTGTGTTGGTTGTCTTCATCAAATTTGTCATAGATGATTTTGTGGTGGAAAAAGATGCTCAGTTTGTCGCAGAGCTCTTGTGAGGGGGGATGTTGGCGGACTCGCTAGAAGGTTGGGCGAACTCCTTGATGATGTTAAAGAGTTCTTTGCTGTTGTGTGCGTGGGTGGGGATTCTGTCTTCGATCGCTTTTTGCCTCATTTTCTGATGAGTTGGTGGGGGACTTTGGTGGCAGTTCTTAAAGTGTGGTGGGATTCTGTGGATTTGGTGTTCCTCCAGTCCTTTTCGAGGCAGCGGCAGGTGCATCTGGACTCTCGAAGTTTGGTGGAAAACCATCTAGGTTTCTTGCCATAGGTGTTGTTGTTTTTATAGAGGGAGGCTAAGGGGTTGGAGCTGTCGGTGATCCATCTGTGCAGGTTCGTGCTGTGGCATTGGGGTAGTCGTTTTATGCAACAGTAGGGGTGGAGTTGCTAAGTGATGAGGTTAACTGGTCATCGATTATTTCTTCGAGGGAGCAGGTGCTGTGTCTGTGGATGGTGGGTGTTCTGAAGGTGAAGTGGATGCATCGATGGTCGTCCATGGGAGTTCAGTGTTGTGGCTGAAGGTGATGGAGTGTCCTGTTGTGAAGAGGTGGTTGAGAGTGTGTCCTGCTGAGTGTGTGAGTTCAGTCACGATTTGGCAGAGTCCAATGTTGTGGAGGTTGTCCAGGAGGGATCTGGTGCTGGGGTCCAGTAGGTTGTCGAGGTGGAAGTTGAGGTCTTCCAGCAGGGTATAGTTAGTGGATGCCATGGCCTGCGGGGAGATGATGTCTGTGATGGATTTGGCAAAAGGTCCGCTAGGTCCTGGGGGATGGTAGATGAGGGTTCCTTGGAGGGTGGTGGTGGGACTGGCCAGTATCTTGAAGTGGAGGTGTTCCATTAGGTCTGTGGGTTCGTCGGGGAGAGTGATCAGGCAGTTTCTCCTCCCGGGTGGTTGGGGCAGTCCTTCCTAGAGACCTTGTATCCTTGGAGGATGGCGATGGTGATGTTCGGTCCCCAGGAGGTGTTGGTCCATGTTTCGGTGAGGAACGCTACGTCCGGGGTGGTGCTGTCGAGGAGATCCCAGATTTCGGTGACTTATTTGTGGAGTGATCTGACATTGAGGAGGATGCTTTGCAGGGTCTTTGGTTCGGGTGTGTTCTTGCGGTCAGGTTGTGCTGGGTCCGTGTTCCTGGTGGTGCTGCAGGTTTAATGGCAGCGGTGACAGCTGAAGGGTCCGTGGGTGTCGGCCGGCAAAGCTAGCTTGCAGTTGCTGTTGCGGCCTGTGTTGAGTGTTTGGAATGCCACTGGGTCGTAGTGTTGGCAGGGTGGAGATCCAGGGTTCCTGGCGCTGGTCACGGTAGGGTCGCAGACGGGCTTGCCTTTGGTGCGCCACGCAGCGGCCGCCATTAAGTAGGGGTCGGGGAGGACTGGAAAGCTCGGAGTCGGGAGCGGGGCGGGGAGCTGGGTTGGGCCGGTCGCGCTGGTCATGCGGGGGGAGGGGCCCGGGGGCAGCAGTGGCGAGGGAAAAACGGGTGGAAAAAGGCAAAGAAAAACGTAAAAAAATAGCGGGGACAGTGCCAATAAGGCAGCAAAAGTGCACGCAGAGTGGACGAAAGACACAGAGGACAAAGAGGAGAGTAAAAGGGGGAGATCGAGTTGAGGGTGAAAAACCAGTAAACAACTGAGGAAAGACACAGAAGTAGAGTGAAGGGAAGGCTTGAAATGAGGGAAAAACTAGTGAAAAAGGAAGAGAGACACAGAAGGAGAGTGAAAGGGAGCGATAGAAACGAGGGGAAAAACGAGTGAAAAAGGAGAGAAAAAGCAAAGCGAGACAAAAGAGACAGAGGTCCACTGGACCATCAGGGATGAGGCGCAGGTAAAACCTGTGGGGAGAGGAGGGCCTCGAACACCAACACTTAAGAGTGCAGGGGCTCGGGGACGGCCTCAATTAATGATGGAGCTGCGAGGGAGGGAGAGCAATTTCACTGACATTGAGTCAGAGGTCTTGCACTCACACATACATCACAGTGTAATAGCCGACAATGCAATCAGCACTCTAGCCTCCTCCTAGCACAATCTATAGCTTCTCTTCAAGTGACAATGTGGCAGGAAGGTGTCACAAGATCAGTGCAACGGTGAAACACAGCCACTCGAGCCAAGGTGCGTACAGGCGAGGTGCAGATAATTCCTAACCGCAACACTGAGTCTTAAATTACCCACGCTTTCCTCCATGTACTGCATTTAAATGTACTTGGTCAGTCTTAAGAGGCTTACGCTTCTCTCAAAATGTTATATTTAAATGTAATTGGTCAGTATTAAGATGCTCATGCTTTACTCCACATGCTGTGTTTGAAATGTAAACACCTGGTCTAAAGCTCTAATAGCCATGCACATGAGTCTGCCTCCCAAACCAGGTAAAACTCACCAGTTGTCCAGACTTGTTAATTTCTACCATTCTCCCAAGGGAGAAATCCTTGAAATCCACAATCAATGCCACGCTGCCGGTACAAGCCGCACTGGCATTTCTTATCAAAAGCATAAACTGCTATATAAGCCAACACACACACTGTTGGCACTAAATCAGCGTACTCCAGTGAAACGCCCAATTTATCTGATGACTGCAGCCTGTTAGAAGTGATAGACACTGATGGGGCTACCAGGCATTCCACTTCACTTCAAGCTTCAGAATCTTGTACTCAGTTTCTCAGTAGGGTACTCTTAAATTTCCATCCTCAGTTTCTGTCAGTAAATCTTCTTCTTCAATTCTCCTTCCACACATAGGTTCTTTTTTAAACTGTGGCCAGTGTTACAAAAATAATGGACCCTTGTATGTTATAGATGTAGGTTTATTTAACTTAGTTACAGGTTACTGCTAACACCCCACCAGGAGCAACATCCTTGCTGTTCTGCCCATCCACTCCAACTCACTGCATCCAAACACAACAACTATCAATATTCTAATGAGCTCACACACTTGTTGAGCAGCAGGGGGCAGAACATGAATGAACATCAATGGTGAGGATGCATTATACTAAACAGAAGATTCCAACAATATTCTTCTAATGACTGCCAGATGTGGGGAAGCAATGAAGGGGCTGGAGGGAAGGAAGCAACAGAGAGCAGACGGGAGGAATAACAAGCGAGGGAGGGGGGCGTGGCTTGGGCGCCGATGGCGATGGTCGCCTGAGAGCTCGGCTCCGGGACTGAGCCCGTGATTATCCTGTAAATCGGAGGCTGCGGGGCACCCCGGACCCCGCATTCTGCTGAACGGACCGACGACGACCTGCCAGGGCCCTTGGTGTGGCTCGGACGAGTGGTGATCCGGCGTAAAACCGAAGTTTGCGGAGTTGCGGAGTGCGACCCAACATGGCGCCCGGACTTCATTGTCCCCCTAGCCGGATCCATTGAACTGGAGGAGCGTCGCCAGCGGCGTCTCGCCCCCGGCTTTGCCATCCCCTGCTGATTTGTGCACTAGATATCGGTCAGATCGGACTTTCTACAACGAGAATGCACTCGGTTGGGTGACTGGGCGGATGCCCACGTTATAGTGGATCCCGTGAGCGGACGTCTGGTGAACTAGGCGGTGGCCCCACTCACGACACCGCACCTAGCTACATTTTCCTGGCCAGTCCACTTCCATGGGAGGCGCGACACTCTGGCGCCACAAATCGTCCGGTGGAGTTGGTGACCCTCACCCCGGGACTTTAGCGGCTGTGCGGGCCTGCCCGACCTGGCGGCAGTTGTCTCCGCCCCCTTATCGGTGCCCTCGAACGCCGTGGTGGTGGCGCAAGCCGAAGCGGAGAAGTTCCCACAGGCCCTGGAGAAGGAGGTCTCCGATACTCGACTTGAGGTCCAGTAACCGGGAGGGTCGTGGTCGGCATCTGCACCCGGAGACGCCTGCTCCTGGACCATCACGGAGTGCCCCCGGCGACATGGGGAAACCTAGAGGAGCCAAGGGGACTACCCCAACCGCCTCAGACTCGGAGACCCAGGACCAAGAGGAACATGGGGACCCAAAGAGTTCTGGTGGTGCATCGATGCAACAGCAGTTCGACCGCGTCCTGGAAGCGATAGCGACCACGCGATCGGCCCTCCAACAGGACATTGCCCAAGTGGCGACGAGCCTTGGTCTCCTTAGAGCGGACCACGGCAAACTTTCGGACCGGGTCAAGGAAGTGGAGAGCTCGGTGAAAACCTTGGAGCCGGCGCAGCGAACCTTGGCTGCGACTATGAAGGATGCCTTATCCCGGATTGCGACCCTAGAGCAGAGAGCGGAAGATGCGGAAGGCCGCAACAGGAGGAACAACATCCGTGTGGTGGGCCTTCCGGAAAAGATCGAGGATGGCGACATGGTGGCATACTTGGAGGCCTGGCTCCGTGACACGGTGGCCCCGGAGGGGCTATCCTCCTTCTACACCTTGGAGCGTGCCCACAGAGTCCCGGCGCGGCCACCGCAGCAGGGACGTGCCCCGAGACCAGTGGTGGCGCGGTTATTACACTTTCGGGACAGAGACTTAATCCTCAATGCCGCCAGGCATAATGGTCCATTCAAAGTGGCGAACAGTCAGGTGAACATCTTCCCGGACTACACCTACGAAACTCAACGCAGGCGGTTCTCCTTCCTGGCGGTCAAGCGCGAGCTCAGGAGCGAGGGCATACAGTACTCGCTACTCTATCCTGCTAGGCTCCGCATCATTGTCGATGACAAGACTCAATTCTTCGACACCCCGGAGGATGTCTGTGCCTGGCTCGAGCTTTACAGAGCAGGGAAAGATGGCTTCGGCTCCTCATCCCAACAGGCGGAGGAGCCGGAACAGAGACGGCGATCCAGGAGAATTAGGAATCGCCGCGGCCGCTCAGGGGGGCCCTCAACTGCAGAGACGTCGACGGAGCGGAGGGGAGTGCTGGAGGTGTTATCTGAGTTGTCTGGCGCACGGGACGATGCCATTGAAGAGGAAGCGGACCCGGGTGACGAGGGGGCACCATCGGACTCCGAGGACTCAGTGACTGATAGCGCCCATACACCGGTGATCACACCGAAGTCGGTGGAAGACCTTCTGGATGGACAGGGGTAACGGGGTGAGCTACCTCATTTTGGGAGGGGGCCCGGCAGGGGGGAGGCGTTTGCCGTCAATTGATGCTGACAACGAGGGCGGGGAGGGTGGGGTGCCCCTGGTTTTGCCCCGAGGGTCTTTAGTACTGTTTTGGGCTTGTTTTAGTCCTGGTAGCCTGAGCGTCGAGGGCCCACTGCCTCCGCCCGGCCCGCACCTGGCCCTTAAGGCCTTCCTACGGTGGCGACCGCAGGATTAGTAGGGGTTATTGGGTTGTTGGAGGGCAAGGTTTGGATGGGATCTGGATGGTGCTGTTTGGGTCCTGTTCTGGGGAGGGTGGGTGGGGGTTTGGTTCGTTCTTGGGTTGTTTGGCTTTGGTTGGGGAAAATGGCCGCCATCAGTGCTGGGATGAATGATGTACTTTTTTTGTGGGGACCCGGATGGGGAGACTGTGCGAGAACAATATGGGACAATGGCTGATGTTGCTAATTTGAAATGTGTTACTTGGAACGTGAGGGGGCTTCATACTATGTCCAGGCGCCACAAAGTCCACGCTTATTTAGTGCGTAGGGGAGTGCAAATGGCGCTGCTGCAGGAAACTCATCTGAACAAGGCGGAAGGGGCGGCGCTACAGCGTAGATGGAGGGGGCAGGTCTTCTACACGTCGTACTCCGCGTATGCCAGGGGGACGCTAATATGGGTTAGAGCTGGGGTCCCCTTCCAGGTCACGAAAACAGTGATAGATCCAGAGGGGCGTTACGTGGCCATTTCGGGCACTTTAGGAGGGAGGGACTTGAACGTTTGCTGTGTGTACGCTCCTAATATAGACCAGACTGCCTTCCTTTCCAGGTTATCGGGCTCGTTGGCCCACTTCTTCTCCGGGCCTCTTTTGCTCGGGGGAGATTTCAACTCAGTAGTGGACGTAGACACTGACCGCTCACATCCACCCCTTCCCGATTCTCCGGTTCGTCGCACGGCTAAGGGTCGTAAGGATTGGCAGACCCACTGGGGTCTGACGGATATCTGGAGGGCGCACCACCCCACATCTAGGGACTATTCATACTTCTCGAGCCTACATGAGTTGCATGTCAGACTGGATGGATTTCTTGGCTCGCCCTAACTGGTTTCGGCAGCGGTCCGATCTGAGTACTTGTCCAGAACCATTTCAGACCATAACCCCCTCCTGCTGGACCTTCGCTGGCTCCCCGGGGCGCCGGCGGTGCCCACCTGGAAGTTACGTCCCGAGATTCTTGAGGACAGTGTTTTCAGGGCGGACCTGGGGGATAAGGTATCGGAATATTTTGCGTCCAACAGCGGCACCGCGAATACAAGAGCGTTAGAGTGGGACGCTTTTAAGGTAGTGGTGAGGGGTTACTGCATCTCTAAAAAGGTGGGCATGAGGCGAGTTATCCTAGCTGACCTAGATGCAGCGGACCGGAAACTCCGCGAGCTGGAAATTCGCCGCCCCGGGCGCCCGGAATTACAGGTACACACGGCGGAGGCGAGGGAGAAGGTGGCGGCGGAGGTCGAACGGCTTCGCTGTTTTGACTACAAGGCCTATACGGTCCGGTCCATCGCGGAGGGGGACAGATCGAGCGCGTTGCTGGCATGGCTGGCCAACCCTACGCGTCAGTCCTCATTGACGACAAGTATGCGTAAGGCGGACGGAACCGAGGTATACACTCAACCGGAGATTCTCAGCTGCTTCCGGCATTATTACGAAAGTTTGTACCGCAGTCACTCCGCCCGAGACCCTGACCGGCTCGATAATTATCTACGCCCACTGGAGCTCCAAACAGTGGAGCGCGAAGTGGCGAAAGCCCTGGGGTCCGACATAGAATTGGGGGAGATCCGCGGTGCCATTAAACGGATGGCGAGAAATAAGACCCCGGGCCTGGACGGCCTGCCCGTGGAGTTTTATGCAGCTTATGCTGACCTCCTAGCCCCTCGGTTATTGGTGGTCTACAGAGAGGCGAAGAGGCTGGGGCGGCTCCCGAGCTCGATGTGTGAGGCGTTGGTGGTTCCTCTCCTCAAACCAGGAAGGGACTCGTCAGACCCGGGGTCTTACCGTCCCTTATCGATGCTGACGGTGGACTATAAAATACTGAGCAGTATCTTGGCCTCGAGGCTGCTGGGACATATGAGTTCCCTGGTGCATGAGGACCAAGCAGGTTTTATCCCAAGGCGTAACACGACTATGAACATTCGCAGGTTGTTCCGTTTGCTAGGGGAACCGTTTGTGGATGCCCCGTCCCCGGTTGTCTTATCGGTGGACCTAGAGAAGGCTTTTGATAGCCTGGAGTGGGACTACCTTTGCACGGTGCTGCGGAGATTCGGCCTCGGTGAGGGCTTCATCAGATGGACCGCGGTTCTCTATGCCTCTGCATCGGCCAGGGTCCGGGCGGGACCACTGATTTCCTCGCAATATCCGGTAGAACGAGGCACGAGGCAGGGGTGTTCGTTGTCCCCACTTCTCTTTGCGCTGGCGGTGGAGCCACTCGCGCTGCATCTTCGATCGGGAGCCCACTATATGGGCCTGTGGACGCCTTCGGGCCCGCACTACGTTTCGCTGTATGCAGACGATCTGTTGCTCTTCCTAGAGGACCCGCTCGACGCTTTACATGGAGCGGCGACGGCGCTCACGGAGTTTGGGGAGGTTTCGGGCCTCCGGGTGAATTGGTCCAAGACCTGTCTTTTCCCGGTTCGTAAGGGTGCCCCCGCCCCTACTCTAAGTAGGGAGATTAGATGGGAACCCGACTGCTTTAAGTACCTGGGGGTATTCGTCTATCACGACCCATCCGACCTCCTGGATGGGAACATTGCCCGCAGCACTCGAGCACTTCGAGGCTGCATGGACTTCTGGGCCACGCTGCCGCTCTCGGTGGCGGGACGGATCGCTCTGCTTAAAATGGTGGCGCTTCCCAGACTCTTATATTATTTCCGGACACTACCGATCTGGGTCCCACCGGCCACGTTTCGACTATTACGATCTATGGTGGTCGGATTCCTCTGGGGCTCGGGCCGCCGACGGGTGGCCCTCAAGACTCTGATGAGGCCGAAAGATGAGGGGGGGCTTGCGGTGCCAGACTTTGAAAAGTATTATCTGGCGGCGCAGCTCCAGACCTTCACCCAGGAGATCGCCCAGGAATTCCGGGGCCCGGAAGACAGGAGGGGGACGAGCATGGCCAGGCATGTTCTCTACTTCATAGCGCTGCGACAACGTTTGGCCCTGCGGGATTTGTCGTTGGAGGAGCGGACCGTCCGCCTGTGTTGGAATCGGGCTCACGCCCGTGGCCATCTGAGAACACCGTATGCGCCCGAAATACCTTTGGGGATGCTGACGGCCCTCCCCCATGGAGGCGATTGGTCACGATTGGCGGCCTGGGAGGACGCCGGCTTACAGCTAGTTGGGGATCTGTATGAGGACGGGGCGCTCTTGCCCTTCCAGGATCTTATCGACCGCTTCGAGATCCCCGTGGTGACTTTCTGTTGCACTCGGCCATTGTTCGAGCGATCCAGGCACACTGGAAGAGCGGGCAGGAGGAACCCGCCTTATCTCCGGTGTGCCAATACGTGATGATGTCTGCGGGCACGGTGAAGGCGGTCACTTGCCTTTACGGTAGATTGATCAACGAAGGGTTGGCTCCTCTCACTACTTTGAGAAACCGCTGGGAGGAGGACATTGGCAGGGAGATCCCGGAGACGACCTGGTCCCAGTTGGTGCGGCGAGCCTGGAAGGGCACACGCCACGCCCGTTTTCAGCTGGTCCACTATTACGTTCTCCATAGAGCATATCTGACCCCAGTGAAAATTAAGCGATATTTTGCCACGAATTTGGCGGATTGCCCTAGGTGCCCAGCTCAGGAGGCGGACCTCCTCCACATGTTATGGGCCTGCCCGGGATTATCATCCTACTGGGTGGAAGTGGGGAAGACCCTGGAGCAGGTGACGGGGAGATCCTTATCATTTGATGCGGCGGTGGGACTCCTACACTGGTTCCCTCATACCCCCAAGAATAAAATCTCCAGCAAATTTATCGACCTAGGGCTCCTTCTTGCTAAGCGAGAGGTGACCAGGAACTGGAAGGCACGAGTTGGTCCGACAGGAAGTCGATGGCACAGCGAGCTCTTGAAGTGGGCGGCGGGGGAGAGCACCCTGAGATACCAACTGGCTTGGAGGCAGCGTAATGAGAAGGCGCAGGAGGCAGCGTTGGAGTGGGAAATGTTAGTGCAGGCCCTCAGGGATTATTGTGCCCCCAGCGACTCTGAAGGTGAAGAAGCGACTCGCCCCGAGTCCCATTAAAACATTTGCACTATTAGTCCTGTTGCTTTCCCCGTGGGTCCCATAGCAGATCCTGTTGCGGTTGTTCTCAGGCGCTGATGGCGGGGTTGGGTGGGATTTACTTTGGTTAGTAGTATTTTGAGGGTGGGGGTTTTTCTTTTGGGTTTATAGGCTTGTTTGGAAAAGCAGATGACGGACAGTGGATCATCCGGACCAGCTCTGACATCCTTCTGAGCCCCCATTGAATTTCGCCGCCCGACCCCAGGGTAGTGGGCCGGAAGGCTGTGTACGGAACTTACGGTGCGGGGACAGAGGGTTGTATATCGCTGATATTGCTTGTGTTATTATGCTGGTCGATTTTGTAACGATTTACTAATTCCTGCAATAAAAATATATTTTAAAAAAAAATAAATAAATAACAAGCGAGGGAGCAACAGACGTGGGAGTGAGGACAGTGGGGATTCAAAAAAATCTAAAGAGGAGGAATCAATGGAGGTGGTGGGCTTGAAAGAATAAGGTGGAGTATGTGGAGTGTGGCAGGTGGAATAAAAAGCAACACACGCAAATAAAGTAAGTAAAGCTAGGAGGGGGTTAAGGGTTTTTGTGTTGGGCAAACTTCTCTTGGGGAATTGACCGGGAAAACATATGCACTTTTATAGAGTGCTTCAAGAAAAATAAAAAAGTAGTTCCCTAAATGTGAGCGGTTGAAGAATAGATATTAGCCAAGCGAAAGAATGGTTAAGGGCTATCTTTAAGGGAAAGGGATAACAAGGAGTGGATGACAAAACCAGCGGTAAGCAGTTTGTGGGCTATAAGCTCAGTGTACGTTTTTGGTGTGGTTCACATGATACTTTTGCCTGTGAGACCGCTAAAAGCTGGATAGTGGGTGACCCCAAAAAAGAGGGTGCAACTTCCACAGTGGAAATTTCCAAAACATGAAACCACTATGCTAACAGTAGCTCACTTAAATGGCAACCATCAACCCTGATACCCTGCAAACTGAATAAACGACCATCATGCCCCTATTACTTTCTACCAAACACTGAGTATCAGACATTACACAGTCAGGTACACCATAAGGTAATACCCAATCACAACACATTGCCCAAACAGTTCAGCTGTAAGCTCAATATAGAAACATCCATTGACAAATCTAACACTATGGGGTCTATTATAATGGCGGGCGGATCGCCAGTGCCCGTATGGCGATGGCGATTCGCCCGCCATTATTTCCCGCCCGCCTCCCATTCCCCCACCATATTATAATGGCGGGGGGACCCCGGTGGAAGGAAAGACCATCCACCGGTGTTCCGCAGGTTGACGAGTCGACCAGGCAGAAAAAGGGCTGGATATGGTGGCGGTGTCTGCAAGACACCGTCATTCATATTACAATTCAGGCGGAGTAGTGCCTTTCCATGGCGGCGGTGCCAGTGTGGGGGCCCGTTGCAGGCCCCAGGCTGTTTGGGGGGTAGGAGGTCCACATGGGGCGTACTCCCCTGCATTTGCATGCACAAATGCCTTTTTTACATTGCGACGGGGTTTGCTGAAAGCACTGCCCGCCGCAATGTAAAATATGCAGGATGCGCCTGCCAGTGTGGCAGGCGCATCCTAATTGGATTTGCGGGACCGCCGCACACATAGCGGGCAGTCCCATTTGCCGATACGATGGCGGGCGGACTTAGTCCACCCGACATCGTAATAGACCCCTTAGTTCTAAAATGACAGAGCGTCTCAATATCCACATTGGGATCTAGGTATGTATATGTATGTATATGCATCAGTACTACAAAAAAGGAATTTATTTGATTTAATCTGTTAATTCTTTGATCAAATAGTTTTTTATGGTCTCAATCCTTATAGAAAGAATTACTCTAGGCTATATAGTTTAAGGACTGCACAAAAAATAAGTCATTCAAATGACTCAAGGTTGCATAAAGAGGGTTATATGTTTGGCATACAAACATTATATTGTGATTGTTCATATTTGTGATATTAAATTAGACAAGCAGCAGTGAGTCCTGAGTGTCTGAAAAATTTGAAAAATATATTTGGTGAGTGTACAGGTAACAGAATACATGAATAGGCCCAAACAATATGTATATAATATCGCCATTGGCATTAAAATCCCTGCTCTTTGTTGGTTACATTCTGGTAAATACTTTTGATGGCAGATTCCTCACAGTGTGAATTTTCCCAGGTGCCAGACTAGATTCGGAAAACTATAAAGCAGTATTCCTGCATATTGGTAGGTGGCACCGGGCAACTCAATTTCAATGCTGTTTGGCTGCATAAATGCCAAACGAAGCTGCATATAAGTGCCATCCGTGCACACTGACATCAATTCCATTCTTTCTGCACCATCAGATGCAAATCTTATGCTCCTCTCCTTCCGTCTTCATTCTGTGAAGAGATTTTTCTTTCCAAACATTTTCCAGTGTGCAAAGGATGTCCCTCCCTTAATTGACAGGTTTAAGCCTTGTAGGGTCACTAGGGACTCTTGCAAGAAGATGTCTATGACAGATTCCTATGAGGTGAGCTTCCAGTGTTTGGGTTTGCTGCATTTCTCCATGTCCTGGGATGTCCTCATCTTTGGGAATAACACCCGAACATGGAAAGAGGCATGGTGGCCTGCTGAACTCGGCCCAACCGTCTCCCTGACAGACCACGCCTACAACCTCTGCATCATCTTGGACAGCATGCTTTTCATGAAGAAAGAAGCAAACACAGTCTCATCCTCCAGCTTCCACACCCTATGCATGCTCTGCAAGATCTTCAAGTGGCTCCCAGTCAACACCAGAAGAACTGCCATGCAGGCCTTCGTCACTAGCAAGTTGGACTACGGGAACGTACTTTATGTTGGAATCACTGCACGCCTCCTGTAGAGACTACACACAATACAAAACACAGCAGCCAGACTGATCCTTGACCTGCCCAAACAAAACCACATCACACTCCACCTCAAGAAGCTACACAGGCTCCCGATCCAGAAGAGATGCCAGTTCAAGATGTTGACCCACGCATAGAGAGCCCTGCACAATGTAGGACAAGCTTAAATCAACAAATGCATCACCTTCCACAACCAACCAGACACCTACAATCCGCCTACCTTTTCCTCGCAGACACCCCCATCATCCGCCAAAGCAACAGTGGGTGACGCTCGTTCTCACACCTGGCAGCTAAAGCTTGAACAACTTTCCCCCCAAACTCAGGACCACCCTATTGCTCCGATTTAGGAAAGGACTCAAGACCTGGCTGTTTGAATGCAAAGATCACCACGAAGCAAGTTGCAACAAAACAGTTGATAGCTAAATCAGTGATAACTACACCATTAACAAACCCAGAAAAGTATTTCAAGCACAGAACCTGGCACACACCATCGATGATGGCGTCATCAACGGGTCTGTCGATGTCAAATACTGAAACCTTATTGAGGCCGGACCAAACATAACTAAGTAAAGTTTCACCTTTACACATTGTTCGTCTTCTGAAAATAAGAGGTACAGACAAGGATGATGACGAAACGTTTGGGGGTGCAAGTGGCCCATAGCAAAAACATATCAAATGTCAAGACACTGACAAAGAAGAAGATTGTTAAGGCAGGGGATTTGACTTTTAGAGATCGAAGTCAGGTCAAAGCAAGAACTTAGAGCAAGAGCAAGAGAGAGATTTTGATGAGGAGCCTCCTTATGGTAACACCCTTGAAGAACAGTCCTTTGAAGGACATATGATGCAGGTTCCTCTGGCTCTTGTAACAGATCTTCGCCAGATGCTTAATGACTATTACATAAGATTTCTAGAAAGAGGAAATCCACCTCATCACTCACAGCAACCATGGCACCCTCTGTTTCTATGTCACCACGCTCTCCTCGGTTAACAACTCAAGAAAAGAGCCCTGTTACACAACAACATATTCTGCCTCAACATCATGTCTATTTGTAAAGCACATGTTCACCCAGAAAGGTATATTGTCATTGAATAACATATGTCTATTGTTACCCACTTCAATGATTTATTTTATTTTATTTATTGATACTGATTTATTTGGCCTCAGAAGGATGAAAGAGTGCGTTGACCCATCAAGAATCGAATCTGTGACCATCATGTCAAACACTGGCCTCTACAGTGGACACATGAATCCACTAAGCCAATAGACCCAAGATCCTCAACCACAGCAACTAGATACAAATACCATTCATGATGATTATGTGGATGAGGGAGATGACTAGGATGAACCTTAGGGTGGGTGGGGTAGTACTTCAGGATCAAGCCAACACCACCACTGGAAGTGATTAGAATGAATATACCACCACTAACAGCCCCTGCAATACCTCCCACAGCCAGTTCTCCATGGATAATATAGGCGAAAGAAAGATCTGCTAAACGATTTGGATAACCAGTTCTGGTAAAACAAACAGACCACTTCCTATTTAAAGGAAATAGCCAGGAAACCAGTTAATACCCATGATAGACCATTTTTTGGAAGAGGGCCTTAAGGTCATGAAAAACCCTGCAACTGTGGCGGCAGTAAAGGATACAATATATAAAGCCCCTGATAACTCTCCAGATTGTTTAATAGAGCATCTGAAACCAGATTCAGTAGTAATGCAAGTGGCACAAAGACAACTAAAGAATCCTACCAGGCCATGTTCCACCTGATAAAGAAGTTAGGAGACTGGATAACATTGGAAAATATTTTTCGACTATTGCTGCAAAGACCAAGAGAGCTTCCAGTGTCCTACCTATACTGGGGGTGTATGGCCAACAGATATGGTCAGATTTGGGTGTTCATCACCTCTCTGCCAAAAGAGAAGATGAAGAAATTCAAGAATATACTCCAAGAGTGAGAAAGATAGTCTTCGTAAATCATTGACATAACAATGGATATTCCATTGACTGGTTTCGGACAAATGGCTGGATTAGCAGTCTTAAGATATCATGGTTGGCTGAAAGCAACCTTTCTTAGGCTTTGACATGCCTTACAGTGATGAAGCCCCTTCCTGGAAACATGTAGATGATGTACTCTAATCAATAAAGACCGACACAGAGGGCTCTATGGGTCCTTCAAAAGTGCTAGTGTCAACCCTTTCAGGGCAGAAGAGGTGGAGGACACTACCTTTTCAGAGAGGCCTATAAGTCCACCAGATTTCAGCCTTATGGTGGTTCTAACAGGGATATTGTCTGCACCTTGCACAAAAATAGCAACCTCAGTGGGCTGCATCTTACTCCAGAAAAGATCCGAGAAAGAAACCTACAGCTACAGGACCAGGAGACAAGTCATTCCGGAAGACAGTGATGATATGGTGACACTAGACGTGTCTTTACAGGCAGTACCCTTGAATGTGCACAGAACTCTTTGCAACTCTCACAAGCATTGGAGAGCAATCTGATCGGATCGTTGGGTGTTAGACCTTATTCAACATGGACACACTCTAGAAATTACCTAGAAGCCTTCTCAGAATCCACCTTGCAGGAAGTTGTATCCACACCTTTGCCGGATAAAGGAAGAAATCAAATGTATCATACTCAAGGGAGAAATTGAAGAGGCTCAACACAGGTTTCTATTTCAACTTTTTCCTCCTATAGAAGAAATCTAGGAAGTGGAGGCAGGTGTTAGATCTGAGAAAGCTCAACAAATACTTAAAAACGCAGTCATTCAGAATTGTCACACTGCAAGTTGTCCTGAAATTGCTGATTTCCATCCAAGGCAAAGACGGGAGAAGAGAGGTATCTCAGATTTGAGGTGGTCGCATGTCACTGCCAATTCAAATTCCTTCCTTTCAGTTGAAAATCTACCCCAAGAATATTTAACAAATTCATGACTCCAATGGCAGCTAAACTGAGAATACACAGACACTAGATCTTCCCTTATATGGATGGCGGGCTGATAAAAGCATCATCATCTCAGAACACATTCCGTTAAACACAAGCATATCTTCAGATCTTGGATGGCTCAGGTCTCAAATTAAACAGAGAAAAGTACTGCCTTATCCCATTCAGACTGAGTACATTTCTAATGACAATTCCGGATACAAAGCTATTAAAAGCCTTTCCAACAAAGGTGATAATTGCCAAGAAGGTAATGCAAGCTTCTACACTTTCAAGAAACAATCCATTTCAGCCACACAGTACAAATTGTTCTTGAGAATTATGTCATCTTGCATTTTTCTAATTCCCAATAGCTGCCTGTTCATGAGACCACTGCAAGAACACATTGGCAAACAATTGAAAAAGGCAAGGGGATCCTTCGACTGTGTTATCAAGGCAACCAATGAACATGGAATGAACAGGTATTTGTGTGGAAGCAAAGAACTGTAGAATTATGTTGGTGTAGATTAAAAGGACAGTGACAGTTTCATTGCCTGGTCAGATCTAATAATCCATGTAAATTAGTGACTGCCCTCCTCCCATTCATATTACTGCCAGAGAAAAACAACACAAATTATCAAGTTACCTCAGACAGTTTAACAGCATTTCAATGTCAATGTAATTCAAAGCTTTTTTCAGCAGGTTAAAAACAGATATAAAAGTGCATACATAGTATCATCAATAAATTTATAACATATAAATGCAGAAGTAAACTAAAAACTTGCATTTAAAAAGCAGCCCCACCACCTCCTAATGTTCACGTCTAACACACTATACATTTCCTGAGGTCTACTGTCCCCTTAAAAAAGTGCAACATTAAAGCATACAGAGGGGTCTTCAAGTGCAAACAGGTAGCGTAGTGCAGTTTTATCATCTCTAATACTCTGAGCAAGGAAAATTGGTTTAAGATAATATCTCCTTCATTCTTACAAAAATCACAAAATAAAGTAAAGTGCTGGTTGCTTTGCTTAGACCAACCATCACAGGGACAAGGGGTCATATCTGGTGGGCGTACCTTCATTTCAGGGAAGGCAACTAGATGATGTACTGTGCCCAAATGCAATTAGGTCAGAACAAAATGGTACTAATTGATATTCACACAAGACAGGTAATATTGAAAACCATCCAGTAAGTCGATCAACATATAAAAGGCAACTGCAGGCTTCCTCAGCTCTGCACACATTCTGAGGTCATGCCTAAATTTAAAAAAAGACACCTTAATAAAACTCTTGTCAAGAGATAAAACTCTAAGTGTATCTTGCAATACAGACCTAATAAATAAAGTACTATCAGATGCATTTATATAGGAAATCCAAGACAGTGTAGAAATATGGTTCAGAGCAAGACAAACTGAGATGATGACTTTGTAAAACAAGTTTCATCTTTAGACCAGATGGAAAACCGGAGTAATAAAGATTTCAGTAAAAGCAGGTCTTCCAGAAAATGCAAACCAACCTCCCAATAAACAATCAGAGATGAAGCTAAGGCTGGTAAGCATAGCAAGCACTTTAAAAAATAATTCTCCTCTACCTAAAGGTTGTTTCTAGAGGTATAAACCCCACGGCCTCCCCCCAAATGTGGCAGAGGACAGCCTTCTTGCCTTATAAATGTCAACCATCTCCTTCACTGGTCGGCCCCCCAATTTTTGGGAAAACCTGAAAATCCAGCTTCAGTTTCTGCTTATCTTTAATCTAACATTTGAAACCTGTTAGATTCCTGTGCTGTTGCTCAAACAAATAATCTCTAGATAACAACACGCATTTGCAATGCAATAGGTCTTGCAATAATTAAGTTTGAGCTCTTGGCATTGCTAAACATTGCAACACCAATTGCAACAAAAGTCTATAAATTGTAGGCCAAAAAAATGTGTATTTATTTTTGTAGCAATGGTTTCATGCTGCGCTTTAGATGAATATGTTTAAAAGTAAAGGGCGCCATACTGCGATTGCTACAATAGTAGTAATGTGTGCACTGATGGTTGGTGGTGTGTGTGCCTGTAGAAATTGTGCACTGATGGCTGGTGGTGTGTGTGCCTGGTGGAAGTGTGTACTGCCAGCTGGTGGTGTGTGTGCCTGGTGGAAGCGTGCGCTGACGGCTGGTGGTGTGTGTGCCTGGTGAAAGCGTGCACTGATGTCTGGTGGTGTGTGCCTGATGAAAGCGTGCAGTGATGGCTGGTGGTGTGTGTGTGTGCCTGATGAAATCGTGCACTGACGGCTGGTGGTGTGTGTGTGCGTGGCAAAAGCGTGCACTGACTTCTGGTGGTGTGTGCCTGGTGGAAGCATGCACTGATGACTTATGGTGTCTGTGTCTGGTGGAAGTGTGCACTGACGATGTGGTTGTGTGTGGTTGTATGTGTGGTTGTATGTGTGGTTGTGTGTGTGGTTGTGTGGCTGTGTGTGGATGTGTGTGTGTGTGGTTGTGTGTGTGGTTGTGTGTGGTTGTGAGTGTGGTTGTTAGTGTGTTTAGTGTGGTTGTGAGTGTGGTTGTGGTTGTGAGTGTGGTTGTGAGTGTGGTTGTGAATGTGGTTGTAAGTGTGGTTGTGTGCGGTGGTGTGGCTGTGTGTGCGTGTGTTGTGTGTGTTTGTGTGTGTGGTGTGTGTTTGTGGTGTGTGTGTGTGTTGTGTGTGTGTGTGTGTGAGTGTGTGTGTGTGTGTGTTGTGTGTGTGAGTGTGTTTGTGGTGTTGTGTTTGTGGGTGTCTGGTGTGTGTTGTTGTGTTTCTGTGTGTTTGTGTGGTGTTGTGTGTGTGTGGTGTTGTGTGTGTGTGGTGCTGTGTATGTGTGTGTGGTGTTGTGTGGTGTTGTGTGTGTGGTGTGTGCGTGTGTGGTGTGTGTGGTATTGTGTGGGTGGGTGTGTGTGTGTGGTGTTTTGTGTGGTGGTGTATGTGATGTGTGTGGTGGTGTGTGTGGTGTTGTGTGTGGTGTTGTGTGTGTGTGTGGTGTTGTGTGGTGTATATGTGTGGTGTTGTGTGTGTGTGGTGTTGTGTGGTGTGTGTGTGGTGTTGTGTGTGTGTGGTGTGTGTGTGTGGTTAAGTAGGAAGCTTCCTCATACTGACCTAGGTGAACTTGAGGGTACCATCTTACACGGATGACATAGCAATT
This sequence comes from Lissotriton vulgaris, assembly GCF_964263255.1. Lineage (NCBI taxonomy): Eukaryota > Metazoa > Chordata > Amphibia > Caudata > Salamandridae > Lissotriton > Lissotriton vulgaris. Next base: position 437,983,033 of record NC_141698.1, on the reverse strand, counting down.
CAGAATTATAAGTAGTGACAGTATACATTTGCAGAGCAAACAACTTTGTGCAGGCAACTATAACTTCTTCAATTCAAGCAGATTTTGGACACCATCAATCAATCAATCAAAGCATTTATATAGCGCACTACTCACCCAGAGGGTCTCAAGGCGCTAGGGGAGGGGGGTCCGCTACTGCTCGAACAGCCTGGTCTTGAGTTGCTTCCTGAAGGCGAGGTGGTCCTGGGTCAGGCGGAGGTAGGTCGGGAGGGAGTTCCATGTCTTGGCGGCGAGGTAGGAGAAGGACCGTCCCCCTGTGGTGGCTCTTCGGATGCGGGGGACGGCGGCGAGGGCGTGGCCGGTCGATCGAAGCTAGCGTTTGGGAGCGTAGAAGTTGAGGCGGCTGTTGAGGTATCCTGGACCTAGGTTGTGTAGGGCTTTGTGTGCGTGGGTGAGGAGTCGGAAGGTGATTCTCTTGTTGACCGGGAGCCTGTGCAGGTCTCTCAGGTGTCCGGAGATGTGGCTGCGACGGGGGATGTCCAGGATGAGTCATGCTGAGGCGTTCTGCATCCGCTGGAGTCTCTTCTGGAGTTAGGCGGTGGTTCCGGCATAGAGGGAGTTGCCGTAGTCCAGACGGCTGGTGACGAGGGCCTGGGTGACCGTCTTCCTGGTCTCGGTGGGGATCCACCGGAAGATCTTACGTAGCATGCGCAGGATGTTGAAGCACGACAAGGAGACGGCGTTGACTTGTCTGGTCATGGAGAGGGAGGAGTCCAGGATGAAGCCCAGGTTGCGTGCGTGGTCTGTTGCTTTGGGTGCGCTGCCTAGGGCGGGGGCCACCAGGAGTCATCCCAGGCGGAGGGTGAGGATCCCAGGATGAGGACTTCCATCTTGTCTGAGTTCAGTTTCAGGCGGCTGTTCTTCATCCATTCGGCTACCTCTTTCATCCCTTCGTGAAGGTTGGCTCTGGCGGTGGCGGGGTTGTTGGTGAGGGAGAGGATCAGCTGGGTGTCATCGGCGTAGGAGATGATATTGAGGTTGTGCTGGCGTGCGATGTCTGCGAGGGGGCTCATGTAGACGTTGAAGAGGGTTGGACTGAGCGAGGAGCCTTGAGGAACGCCGCAGATGACTTCGGTGGCTTCAGATCTGAACGGGGGGAGGCGGACTCTCTGTGACCTTCCGGCGAGGAAGGAGGTGATCCACTCCAGTGCCTTCTCCTGGATTCAGACGTTGCTGAGTCGCTGCACTAGTGTACGGTGGCAGACAGTGTCGAAGGCCGCGGAGAGGTCTAGGAGGATGAGGGCTGCTGTTTCTCCATTGTCAAGCAGTGCTCGGATGTCATCGGTGGCTGCGATCAGGGCGGTCTCGGTGCTGTGGTTGGCCCGGAAGCCAGACTGCGAGAGGTCGAGGGATCCGTTCGTCTCGACGAAGGCGGCCAGCTGCTTGTTGACGGTCTTCTCGATGACTTTTGCAGGGAACGGGAGCAGCGAGATGGGGCGGTAGTTCTTGAGGTCGGTGGGGTCGGCTGATGGCTTCTTTAGTAGAGCGCTGAGTTCGGCGTGCTTCCAGCTCTCTGGGAAGGTAGCGGTGTTGAAGGAGGTGTTGATGATGTCCCACAGGTGGGGTGCGATGACAGCGTCGGGCTTGTTGAAGACGTGGTGACAGCAGGGGTCGGTCGGAGATCCGGAGTGGATGGAGTTCATCGTGCGGACGGTGTCTTCGGTGCTGATTGGTGTCCAAGTGCGGAGGGTGGTGGTGGGGGTTGGTGGTTCGGTCGTGGCGTGCATCGGTTGAGTGCTGAAGCTGTTGTGTATATCAGCGATCTTGTTGTGGAAGTAGGAGGCGAGGGAGTTGCAGAGGTCTTGCGAAGGGGTGATGTCGTTGTTTCCGGCGTTGGGGTTGGAGAGCTCTTTAACGATGTTGAAGAGTTCCTTGCTGTTTTGTGCATTGTTGTCCAGTCGCTCCTTGAATGCAGTTTTCTTGGTGGCGTGGATGAGTTGGTGGTGTTTTCGGGTGGTGAGCTTGAGGGCAGTCATGTTGTCCGGTGTTGGGTCTCTGCGCCAGGTTCTCTCGAGGGCTCGGCAGTTCTTCTTGGAGCTCTTGAGTTTGTCGGTGAACCATGGGGCTTTCTTGCTACCGGGTCTGCTAGGCGGGGTCCTCAGGGGGGCGAGGTCGTGTGCAGTCGCTGATCCACTTCGTGAGGTTGGTGGCCGCTTGGCTGGGGTTCATTGCGCTGGTGGGTGGGTTCTTGCTCAGGGAAGTCGCAAGCTGGTCGGCTGTGATCTTGTTCCAGCTTCTGCGTGCAACCTGTTGCTGGTGGTGGTGGATCGTGGTCCTTCTGAACCTGAAGTGGACGCAGCTGTGGTCCGTCCAGTGGAGTCCAGTGGCGTGGCTGAAGGTGATGTCCTTGTTGGATGAGAAGATGGGGCCGTGTGTCCGGCGTAGTGGGCGGGGGTGGTCACCAGCTTCTTGAGTCCCAGGTTTGCGAGGTTGTCCAGCAGGGTGGTGGTGTTGTGGTCGTTGTTGTTCTCCAGGTGGAAGTTGAGGTCCCCGAGGAGGATGTAGTCAGCGGAGATGAGGGCGTGCGGGCTGATGAAGTCGGCGATGTCTTCGCTGAATTGTGTGCGTGGTCCCGGGGGTCTGTAGATGAGGGTGCCTCTGAGGGTGGTCTTGGGGTTGATGTGGACCTGGAAGTGCAGGTGCTCGGCGGGTGCGAGGGTGTCGTCGGTGTTGGTCGTGATGCGGATGGTGTTCTTGTGGATGATGGCGATGCCTCCTCCGGTCTGGTTGATGCGGTCCCTTTGGATGATCTTGTAGCCGTCTGGGATGGCGATGGCGATGTCGGGCGCTGAAGAGGCGTTCATCCAGGTTTCCGTGAGGAAGGCGACGTCTGGTGAAGTTGTGTCGAGCAGGTTCCAGAGCTCGACGGCGTGTCTGTGGACGGAGCGGGTGTTGAGCAGGATGCATTTCAGGTGGTTGCTGCTGTTGCTCGTCTTGATCGGTGCTGGAGTAGTGCAGGTCCGGATGCAGGTGAACTTGCAGGAGTGGCAGCAGAAGGGTCCGTGGGTGCGTCTCGGGGTGGCTCGGTAGCAGCCCGGGAATCGGCCGGCGCTGAGTGCGTTGAGTTCAGTGGGGTCGTAGGTCCGGCGGGTGGGCTGGTTTCTGCGGGGGCCAGGGGTCATGGTGCTGGGCGCAGTTCAGGCACGGACGGGCGCAGACTGGCTTACCTTTGGCGCACCTTCGGCGCTCAATCGGCGCTCCCGCTGCGCGCGTCCGCTGTGCGCGTCCGCTGCGCGGTCGCTCTGGGGGCGTCATAAGAAGGGGGATGGGAGGGCGGGTCAGCTGGGCGGCGGGAGCGGGTCGGCCAATGGGCCAGTGGCGGGCGGGGCCTGTGGTGAGCAGCGGCGGGAAAACTGGCGAGCGGGCGGCTCAGCTGTGGCTGGGCCGCTCGGGGGGCAGGGGGCATCGGCGGCGGAAAAGGCGGCAAGAGGCTGGCATGCAAATATTCTGTAACTGTTCTCTGAACTTCAAGGCACAAAGAACATTTGTATAAACATAAAATAGGAAAGAGCAATGACTTGCATAAACTATAGGAAGGTCAAGATAATTATATTTCGCAAATGGTCAGTGGGAGCGAAGTAAATAGAAGGGAAACAGTTTGAAAAAAAATACTTAGAAGGTCCCAAAAGCAAGAGCTATTGGCTATGCCAATGCTTACTTGCTTTTTTTCCCCACAGACAAATAACTTAAAGAGCCAGAGTGTAATGGTCACCGTTCACACAAAAATACAAATTGTCTGCTTCTACTTGGCTTCTGTGAATGTAGTCCACAACACTGGCTAATAAATGGGCCAAAGACATTGTCAACACGGAATATTAAATAAAATAAAAAGATCAGAACAAAATAGATTTACCGTGGTTTCTTAAACACTAATAAAAAACATTACCCAAGTCAGAGCACTGCATGTATTTATTGTAATTAGCAGAATTGTATTACTAAGTAGCATAGTTTTTGTAAATATTTCTTAGCAGAAACCTTATTGAACATTACTAGGCAAAGTAATAGCTTTCTCGCACCTTTAAACTGAACTCACATAAGAGCAGCTTTTGTTACACACGCAGCTGCCGGGGTGCTGAAAGTTAAACACCAGAAAGACACTTTCCCTTTAACTTACTTTTGTTTGAAGTAGCTGGGGGTGGTGCAGAACTCCAGGGCCCGAGGCAAACACATGTTTGTGAATCAGATAGGGCTGGGTCAGCGACAAACTGATGACTACTGGGGGGACAGAACTGATTTCCAACACATGTGGCGTCAGGCGTTAGGAGGCCTCCTTCGTTAATTAGGGTGGTGAGTGGTGGTCGCAGAAGTTGCAGGCAGGTAAAAAGAAGGAAGTAGGTGGGTGAGCCTGAAACAATGAAGGGCAAAAAGGTTTGGGGCGGCGCTTTACAGGGGCTGGCATGTCCATGCAGTGATATATGCATCGGAGCACAATTGGGTCAAAGGAACGAAGGGCAGGTCTTCAGGTTTATGGGGGCAGGCCAAAAGTCAATGCAAAAACAGCAACACCCTCATAGGAAGGAATTGCTTGTATAGCAAAGGATGTATGTTTGCGCTGTTACTGTTAAGAGGCAGACAGTGGAAGAGGGGCATGGTGAAGCAACCCCATGCTGCCTGCAATATGGCTGCGAGGCACAATTCTGTGAATCGGGCATACACTGCGTGGATGGTAGCCCAAAATCTGGCTGTCGGCCCAACTTGATTTTCCTTTGCACAATTAAGTTAGGGAAAATATTGCTGAATTGTGGGAGATGTTGCCCAATATGTCAACCTTGCTGCAAAATGCTCACTAGACCGTAGGGGAAGGAGAGATGTGGGGAAGGGGGTGTGGAGGACTCAGAGCACGAGTGTGCGGGCTGGGGGAGGGGGCAAAGGGAAAGGGGGGAAACATGATGCTATGTGAGCCTGGATGTATGTTTTCGGTGTTACCGTGGAGAGGCAGACACTGAAGGAGGGGCTTGGTGAAGCGACCCCAGGCTGGACTATGGCTGCAAGGCACAATTCTGTGAATCGGACATACACTGTGTGGATTGTTGCCCAAAATATGACTGTTAGCCCAACTTGATTTTCCATTGCACAATTAAGTTAGGAAAAATATTGCCTAATTGTGGGGGATGTAGCCCAATGTGTCAACCTTGCTGCAAAATGGAAATGAGGCACGGAGGGGGGAGGAGAGATGGGGTGGTCTTGAGGCCTTAGAGCATGAGTGTGTGGGCTGGGGGAGGGGGAGCACAGGGAGAAGGAAGGAAATATGCTATGGGAGCCTAAGCTTTCCCATGGTCGGTTGTTTAAAAAGCACAGAAAGCAATGTATGTTATTGGTAGCTGGACCGCAGTTGGCGTGCTGCAGAGCGGTTCACCCTTGCTGTTAGGGGTTTCTGTACTGGCACTGCTCAGCGGCAACAGTGTATTGTTGGGGAACTGTCACAAAATTGAGAGATGGGGCATGCATGTTTCTGAGGACCAGAGCTGCAGAGGACTGCATGCTCTGTTGCCCACTGTTCTGCTGAAGGGTGTTTTCCTGCAGGCTTTCCGCTCTGTCCGACACTTGAATGACGCGGAGACTTTGGAGCGGAATGACGATTAAAGATCACTATTTTGGGGGATTAAAGCAAAGTGCCGATGGGGTAAGCTGCTAAAAATCATGTTAGTGGAGCAAAAGCACTTTTCACGCAGAGTAACAGCCCGGCTGCAATTAGTGGCTGTAGGGCCCTACCAAAAAAGTAATTATAATAACAAAAAATGTTTACATGCATGCAAGTAGTTTTCTGAGGAGCGGGTGGGAGGGGGCAACGCAACATGGGACTGGAGCAGAGGGGAAAAGCATTACACACTCAAGAGAGAACAAGGGAGAGTGAGGGTGAAACAGGTAGTGGAGGAGCATGCACGTGCGGCCGAAACTAATTGAAAACATGCCGGGAGGATAGATGGGGGGTCTGGAGACCTCGGAGCTTGAGTGTTTAACAAGCAGAAAGAAAGAACGAGGAGAGGGAAGCAACACTTGGGAATGAAGCAGTACAGGGTGTGTGTGATCACATTCGCGGCCACTTTGATGTTCTCAGTGGCCGCGCGGCTCACTGAGAACATCAAAGCGGCCGTGAAAGTGATCACGCAGGCTGACAAATGGTGCGTGCCCCCGGCGTACATGCACTGTACCCGATCCGCCTGCAGCCTTCGGGAGCATTTTCAAAAGCGGCTTACTAAATTCTCGCAAAGCATGGCTTACGCGATTGCTAGGCGAGACCTAAAAAGAGTTTTCTCTTGGTATTGTGTGTCCCCGGTAAAAAAGTATATACTTTTCACCTTCTTCCCACAGACCATTGTACACGTTTTGGATTTATTAATCATCATTTTCTTAGATTCCATGAGGACCCCAAAGGCATTCATCAGCTTTTGCATTCCAATGGGTGTCCTTGAAAGTTAAACAGCATCATTGGCATATAACAACAAGGGGAATGGACAGCCAGCGGCACTGGTCGCATCGGGCTGCAGAGCCTGAAGAACCCCAACAACCCTGTTAATAAAGAGCAAAAACAAACAAGCATTTGCATTGCAATAGATCTCGCATTAGGAAAGCTTGAGCTATTGGTATTGTAAATGACCAATTTTTTATTTATGTGTTGGTTTTGAAAATAGCAAAATTAATAGCTTTGTCATTTACAGTGTCAATAGTTTTAAATTTTGCAAATGTGACACCTATAGCATTTGTAACGCAATATGAGTTGTATTTACATGACTTAGATGTATTGATATTACAAATAACAATGGCTTGTAATTTTTTTAATAATTAATACTTTAAAAAAAGTTCTTGTAATTTATAATGGCAATAGCTTAAACTTTTGTAAATAACTTTTGTGAAGATTATAGGTAATATAAGATGTATACTTTGGGTTGAGAAGCAGAGTGGGGCCAAGGCTGTGCGTTTGCCATGAGGGTACAACGTCCTGTGGATGGAGCGGTTAGGGCAGAAGGAATGTAAAGTTTGAACACGGAATGTGTGAAAAGTGAGATGACTGTAAATCATGCTCGAAGAAGGGGGTAGTTTTGGATTGGAGTAAAGCGGTGTTATCATAGAAATAAAAGAGCCTTGTAACACGACAGGATTGATGAAAAGAACTGGACAGTTTCATAACAGAACGATACATGCAGAGGGTTCTTCAATGAACTTACGGGTTGACGTGGAGGGTAGGGAAAGTGTGTCAGCACATTCCGCACTGCTGCCCTTTGACCCTTTCATTTTAATTATTATAGATTTAATTGTGTGCTGACCCTACGCAGATAGTTCCCGAGTGCTTCGACTCCCTACTGTGCTGCAGAGGCGAGTGTACCCGGCCCAGATGTAATTAACTGCAGGCCCTTAATTACCATATTCAATTGGAGTACAATGAAATACAGAGCAAAGAGCAGTTGGCAGGCATTATATGGTGACAGCAGCAAGTAAACAAACCTGCTCCCGAGGGGGGGGGGGGAGTGGCACACTTACAGAGAGTGCATTGCGAGAGTGTTTAAAGCACAGTCAGCCCTCGTCACTTTAAAGATTTTCACCTAAAAAGTACAGTACACTCCCAATAAAATAGAAAGTAAAGCACTTTTTGTAAACAAGTTAAATAAGTGGGGATACCACTGATCTGAATTCCAGGGGGATGTTTAAAAGTAATATGGTAGGAGGTAGGTGGCCATGGTGCTTGTGAGCTTGCCCGCCTGTCTATCAGGCGTGCCACAGACTGACAAATTACCCTTTGCAGTGAGGCGCTTTATAGTTCAGACATTGTATTACTCCTGACACACACGCCCGCTCATCTAGTACTCTCATCGTTTTGGTTGCTCGTGGTAACAGTGGTGCGGTTGTCTTTCAGTTTTTTCCTAAAATGGCTGCCGTGGGGGAATGAACTGTTTTGCAATGTGTTTTTTTGTTAGGCGAGTCGTTCCGCCATTGCCTTTAATGTTCCAGGTCCTGTCCACAGGGAAATAGTTTCGTTTTTTCCGCCCCTGCAGCTGTATTTAAGTTTTGATTGTGCTAAATGAGGTGAGAGGTGCATTATTCACTTTCCGCCCTTAAAAAGCTTTAGGGCGCTGAACAAATGTTGCCCTTCAAGGGACCCATAGCGCAGGGCTCCCTGCCGGGGACCTGTGTGGGAGGCGGGGCTGTTAAGTGGTCAGCCTTCACATGTCGCTGCCGGTCACCGAACTCCACGTCCAGGGGAAGTGCTCGCGGGAGACCTTACAGCTGTTTATGTTTTCAATGGGATGAGCATTCCAGGAAATAATCAAGTGCCTGAGAGAGGCAGTAGGAATGTGGTGGGCATGAAAGGGGCCCACAGATGTTGCAGATGGTGCAGCACGTGTCTTTGATCCGGAGTGCTCGAATCGAGGGACCTGTGCCAGCGAAGTGTGCGAAGGGTGGGAATTGGACGTGTCTCTCCGGACAGTAAGAAGACATTGCGAGGCTGTCCCATAGCTAAATGACCTGTAAGTAAGTGAATTACCCGAAATAAACCACACCATGCCCGTCTTTTGTTGGAAGTAAAGGTGTTGCTGTTTGAGTTAATATTAAGTTGTTCCAGGCCCTCTCCCGGATGACCCCGCCAGTGATGATGCTGAGAGTCGAGCCAACAAATTAACAGAGCTGAGCCATGTCTTGCTCGGCTTTCAGAGCCTGTGCACGAGACGAGCCCTGAAATAGTGCGGCAAACGCCCTGCAAAACTATGATATTTCACACGCACTTTGAGAAGTTGTTGATCTCGTGGTGTGTGAAACGTAATTAGGTAGTTAATAAAAACCATTCCAAAATGATAAAATCGCTTCAGAATGTAGAACTTGCCTGTGAAAGGACTGGGTGGAATAAAAAACAAGAACATCGCCAAAAGGATCCCTTTGAAGTGGCCGTAAAAGTGAAAGCAATTAGGGGGGAGGAGAATTGAGGCCAGCGCGCACTGCGCACGCTGGGGAAGCCTGTGGGAGGGAGGCTGATGGCTTTGATGTGAGGAAATGCGCTTGCTTGTGTTCACATGAACTGTTTGAAATCCACCCGATGGTTTGAGAACTTTTTTGCCTCCTATAATTCTCGACTATCCATTCCTTGCAGAATGGGATAGGCGAGACCTAAAAAGGTGCCATACACAGCCCTGTCAAATTCCCCTCCCTACTCTAAAAGGGGGGAATATTCTTATATTGGGACCATACCGAACCTTTGATGAAAAGTCCCCATACAAACATGCAGAAAAGAAATTAATCTCCACCGCAATGCCAAGAGAGATCAAGGTTGTCCATAAAATTGAGTGGCCAACTAGGTCAAAAGCACTGCTTAAATAAGCAAAACAAAGATAAAGAGATCCTGTCTTGGCTGTGGTATACTTACCGATTTATACCTCTAAATTCACAAATTGCTCGACAGTCCCCAAGCCCCTCCTGAATCCAAACTGCATCTCTGATAGAGTAGAGTTATCCAGTGCCTATTTCTCAAGTCCCATCAGTAGCATCCTACTCATTAGTTTCACTGATGAATCTAGGAGGGAAATTTGGGGTCTTCTTAAAGATGGGTACTATAATAGAAACAGCCCAGGAGGAAGAGAGCATGATCTTGCAGCTGCATTGAACCCCTGTGTCAAGATGATGCCCCATAAATCCCCCAAAGATTTAAATGGGTCAACTGGCACCCCATCAGGGCCTTGTGCTTTCCCACCTGTGCTTTTTTTAGAGCAAGAGGAACCTCATCATGGGTAATACCTAATGGGAGGTATGTCCTGGACAAGTCTCTCTCGCCTACGACTGGCCAACTATCCTCCTGGTTTGAGTCAAAGATGCCTGAGAAGTGTGCCACCCATGATTCACAAGAGATAAAAGAATTGAGCTCCGGGATAAGATCACTTTGTAAGAAAGGAGCAGTAACAGTACTCCAAAACAACTTAGGGGAAGATTTAAAAGAAACAAATGCAGCCCACTGCCGCAGGTCATTTTGCTGCGCTGCGCTCTGTTAGTTTCGAAGCACAGGGATGCAACATATTTACAACAATATGTCGCATTTCTGTGGTTCCCCCTGTGCTGGCATACAAACTGCTGGCATGCGCCGGCAAAGGTACCCTTGCACCATGGTGTAAGGATGCCTGCATCATGGGGAGATTGTTTTTGTGCAGAAAGCAGGACCTTCCTGCACAAAAACAATCAATTGAAGTGATTTTCTCTGCCAATGCATGCTGAGCGGAACGGAGTATTGTTGCCTGTCCCTGCTGTGAATCTGCCCTTTTGAAATCAGATACTGGTTCTTGTGAACTTGGACCTATCATCCTTAACTGAAGAGAGGTGGTTCCCAGAATTATTAATTGCTAACCGGAGATTACCAGAAAAGTTTTAAATACCTAGTGTCCTCTGAAGGCTAAAACATCACTGACCAACGTATCCTCAATCGCGGAATCTGACTGAAGCTGAATTTTCAATGAATAGTCTAGTACAAGGGTTCTTTGCTTTAACATATTATCTCATTGTCCTGAAGATGGTCGGAAGGATTCATACCAAGAAGACCAAAACGTCGACTCCATTCTACAAATCCTTGTTCTTAGAGATATTTTAAGTGTATTGTATATTAATTCAGTAATACAGCACTTATTATATACAATTTGGATAGGATGTTTTTTGGCATGTGAAGTATAGGTTTTTATAATTAATTGCCTTGTTCATGTGTCTATTTGAGATTCCTTTTCATTATGTTTGTACCCTTTTTATATGATTTATTATAAACACTTTCTTAACCATACGATACCGTGTTTTTCTTCTTTTTTTCTTCTTTTTCCTTGCTTGATTGACTCAATAGTAGTATGATTTTTGAACTGCTGTTAGTGCTATAAATAGAGGTTCAGGATTGACTGTATCTGAACTATATGAGTCTGCTAACTATAAGTTAGAGAGAATTTTTGCAGTGAAATCCCTTGCCGGCACACATTACTTGATCATGCTGTAGAATGCAGCATGCAATGAAGGAGGAAGACAATCAAGATAAATGTAGAAATTTCTCCTTGTTTCCCCTCGCTACGCAACCCCTAGGGTGGAGTAGCATTCTGACGCATTTCCAGATTTATGATTGTTCGTAAATCTGGAAATGCATCAGTGGACATTGGTGTTGCGTGGGAACACCGACAGCAAAACCCATGTCACGCCACTAACATGCAAAGTGTTGCGTGAAAAGGGGCCATGTTTACAAACACGGGTAAAGTCACCCGGAGTGGCTTTACGTGTGCTTGTAAATATCACTCAGCAGCTTGTGCCGCCGGTGCGTCATGAAAAGTGGCGCACTGTCGGCACAAGGGGCTTGTAAATCTACCCCTTAGTATCTTTCGTCACAGTAGACTGAAGCAATTTTGACCAGGCCTCTTCCTGTAACACCTTCTTCAAGGCTAATGGTATCTGATTATAGTTTTCATGGAGAAGCTTGATAGCTGTATGGTCCCTAGGGGAACTGTGTAAGTTGATTTCAGACGCTTAGAAGCCTAGGTACACCAGTGGTCAAACCACCCACAGTTTTATATTTATCGGGTCTTGAGGGTCCATTAAGTAGCAAGCTTAGTGTCCAGGTGACCTGATCAAAAGTGGACAATAGCTTTTCATGATCTACAATCGTATACCAAGAAGTAACTGACCTCAGCTGAGCTTCTACTAACTAATTGGTGTACACTAGTGGGGTTGATTCTTGCCCATTTCATATGAACCCTGTTAGGCCCGACTAGGGTAATATTAGCCACACATACTGATTATTTGGCACTTTTAGCCCAGAAAATCATTGACAAAGCTAGTGGGTTGTGATCACTGATTGCATTCGGGATAACACAATGAATACAGACTAAGTCCCTTACAGAGGAGGAGATCAGGACATGGTCAATAATAGTGTATGCGCCCCTACCAAAAAAAGGGAATCTACTCACCTTTGTCTGTGCGTCTGCCTTCTAACAGGAGGAGGCCATATATAACAATTCCAGTGTCAATTGTGTGCATAAACAAAATGATCACAGCTGTTCGGAAGGCAAGCTCTTTATTGTGGAAGAACAACTTCTGCCAAATTAAAACATGTACTCCTCTCAAGCCAGACCATATAAAGACTCAAGCTGCTGGGGAACCACTGCCTCAGAAGTCCGACCACTAGAGTGAAGAAAGGAAACTCTCAGGTGCGATCATCAAATTGATCCTCTGCTGCATTCCTCAACGTTGGTCAGTGGCCGACAGACACATTGGGTAAAGAGTGTGGGTGTTGACCATTGACAGAAATCCTCACTTTAAAGCTTAAGTTGCTGGATATATTTTTTTTAACCCCTTCAGTGCTGCGGACGGCCCATGGCCATCCCATGTGATGATAGGCATGTGCAGAGGACAGCCGGGGGCCATCCGAACCCCACCCCCTGATTAAATCGCCCGCACCGCTGCAGAATTCGTGCCGCGGTTAACGGGTTAAGTTAAGTATAATTTTTTATTGACATTTCTAAGATATTATAACAGTATTGGTTGAGTATACTGTATCACAGATGCAATTTGCATATAAATCTGTTGATACCAACACTTCTCCCACTTCGCTCAGGGTAAGTCACAGTTTATGCAAGGTCAAAATCCATACATTATTTTCCAGTGGTCATCAACAGTGGTGCAGAAATCCTCGTTAGTAACATATTGCAGCAACGTACAATAGGACTCGGGTATCCCTCCACATATTTCCCCCTTCCTGCTTACCATCTCTGCTCATCCATGCTCATCTTGCGGTGTCAGCAGCTCTGACAGCATTGCCACCCAGGCCCTTATAACATCCTCTATTTTTTTTATCTTTGTGTGTCTTTCTCACATTACGCCCTTCCAATTGATGTTGTTTTGTTTGATTGAATTCAGTACAATGTATGGAACAATCGCTACATGAATGGAGAGGGCACTGGAATTTTAATATTTGTTTGATGTGTCTATCAACGTTGGTGCTCTGATAGTATGAAATAGAAGTAACGGCACAGATGGAATAAACAATTTCATTGAATTTACAAAGGTCTATTCCAATTATTCAGTGGCAGCAAATAAAGGAATGACAAATGGCATTGGCATGAGAGGATGTCCTTTCTCCTTTCTTCCCCTTCTTTTTTCTCTCTTAAACTTTACACTCTTTTACTCTATATTTTTTTTCTTTCTTTTGTTCAGTTAATGCTATTTAAAAAAAATTAAAAATCCAAACCTTGAACATGTTCTCTGGCCCTGTGATTTCTTTTGATAATTCTGTTCTGCGATATGCAGTCCAAACGCACTTTTTTTTTTGTGCTTTGGAGCGGTAATGTTTCTCGAATCCTGTTTTTCTGTGAAGCTGTTATCTCAGAGTTCCCTGTTACTGGTCACTATAGTGTAGCACTGAGCCTTGTTGGCCATCCTTTTAATAATCAGCACTTAATATCAGCAATTAGGTCCCTCAATAGGACCTTTGTGATTGTATCAAGGGACTTGTGTTTTTTTTATTTTGCAAGGTAGTGGTTTGCGTCATCCTTACTCCACTGAATATAGTACTCTTGGAAGTCCCGCCAGTAATTGTGAGTTGAATCCACTCCAATTTGATGGTTGTCCAAGGTTAACTTTTCTCTTCTTTTGGCATGCTCCATCTGGGAACGGGGAAGCAATTTTATCATTTGCCTTTTGGACTCCTAGGGCTGTCATTATGTTTCTGCGTCCTGATGAAGACCTTTCTTGGTGTATCCACACACACATTACTTCCAGGGTCGAAACATCGACTTACAGCAGTCTCATGTCCAGTTCCACTATAACCATAGATTGAATAGACATTGCGAAGTATAGTGGTAACGCGGAGAAAGACAGAGAAATTCATGTTATTTTCTCTTTTTTTTTATTTGACGTGTTGTCTGTTTCCCCAATTGTCACTTTAGTCACTTATTGATTTATTTTTGGGAAAAATCTCATGTGATGTAAATTAAATGGAATATTCATTGCTTGTATGCTTTCTTGGGTGTCCTCCGTACATCTACGGTAACTATTGTGAATAATTGCATCTAGTAACCTTTGTTTCTATGAAATGACTTTTGATCCTAAAAGTAATTGCCTTTGGCTCTACCCAATGGAACCATTTGTAGCTTTTTTGATTATTTCTGTTTTGTGATAGCCCCAGAACATGCGTAAGAAGTCTACTGCTCCGGCATTGTATCACATGCATCTGGTGCTCTTAGACATGATTTTTCATGGTCACTGTAGTGTTAAATAGGTGAATTAAAGGTTCTGTTGGGGAAAGATGGGGTCCTGTTGTAAACTGATATTCAATTCTTTGTTTTTTGGTTTATTTTGTAGTTATTATATATTTAATTTCAAGAAGTTAAAGGGGGGGTTGTGTTGAGTTTTATGGTCTTCTTGAGTCCTGCGATATAATAATGTCATGTGATCAAATCTGTGTAGAATGTTTGTAATTGAATTCCACTGCAATTGCCGTTGGTCTTTCTCCCTGCTGGTGATGCTATAACTAAAATTTTCCTGTGTCTGACAGTTCCCTCCCTAAATCTTCTCCTATGTATGTGTAAGCCTGTCTGATGTCAATTTAATCATGTCTTGTATTTTCCAATCTATTGAAATTGATTTGCATTTCCCTTTATATTGAGTATCATGTCTAACTTCACATGCTTTTCAGATTCCACATTTGTTGAATATTGAAAGTTAACAACCTTCATGCTAAGAATTGACCCCTAGGTATTCAGTTAATGACCCTTAAACTCTAAAGGATGTGTAAGGTGACATCTTTGTTCACATTTCCTGATTTATGAAAGACCACCCACCTGCACTTAGTTATTTTGCCGATCCCAATAACTCTGTGAGTGTTGTACTGGACAATATTTGAAATCCTGTTGAATACTCTACATTCATTTTGGTAGGCAAAAGGCATTTCTTCCAGCAATTTGTTGCTACACTCAGTCTTCTATTATTGTGGTCATACCTGCTGCCCTTGATAGCACTAAGGGCCTGATTATGACTTTGGTGGTCCTCATGCGGGCCACCATGCCTGCGTCCCGTGCAGCAGCGGCCGGGGCGGGTAACTGCAATGGTCTGGGGGACGGAGCAGGGGGTATTTCGACAGACGACGGAATAATAATTATTTATTTAATTTTCCCTGTTCCATCACCTGTCGACGCCCCGCCCCCTCCCGCCCACCGCCCATCCATGCTTACCTGGACCAGCCACTGCTGGCCCTGCGGGAGGACTGTCAAAGCCGTACTCACACTGCCCACTGGATTACAATTGTAATCCTTGGCTGAACGGTGCTGCGGCAGAATCATGAGGGTGCCTGTCTACAGACAGGCACCGCTGAGACACCGCTGCAACACGTTCCTGCATGGTGCGGCATGCACCATGCAGTACATGCTGCACCATGCAGGAACTAGGGTGCACATTTGCAGGGGGCTCAATTTCTGCGCAGGCACTGAGCAGCAGGGGACCCTGTTAGGGCCCACTTTGTTGCCTCACCGCTAGCCTTTAATGGAGGCCTCACTGCCATGGAGAGGCTCCCCGGTGGCCGCTGTGGTCCAGTGGTGGTCCGACCACCAAACTTGGAATACAGCAGGCGGGTCGCCAGTCTGGTGGTCTGTGGATCGCAGCACGTGAGTTCGTAATCAACCCCTAAGTCTATTAGTGGTGTCCCACTCGTTGCTTCCCTTAAGGAATTGACTTTTCTTTGTGTAGCTGCTGGTGTCATAAGACTGCCAACTGTAGTTTCATCATGAGCTAATATAATGCATAATTTTTTATTCCCAATCCCCATTCCATTAATGGTAACTGGAGTTTCCAGAGTGTCATTAAGGTTCTTCCGCCCACTATATCACTTGTTTCAGCACATTGTTTAGATGTACAAACTCTTTTTGACGGATTGCACAGGTATGTTTGCAAAGTAGTAGAGAAGGTAAGAAGGCATTATAGCACTACCATTTTAGACAGTACTACACTGATTTTCTTTATCAGTGGACACTGCTCTGTGAGCTCCTCTCACCTGAGGTCATCGAGTGTGCTCCGCTGCTACTGTCCAAACTCGATTTCCTGGATTTGGTGCCTCTGCTTTGAAGAAATGATGTTGCTGGCACAGTTTTTACCTTGAGCCTGGACAGTGCATGTGCGGATCTGCGAGGCATGCTGTTTGGGGTATGTACTTGAAGTCCCGCCCACTCTCCCCCCCATATTTGGGATTGGCTTGTGTCATTGTCCTTTGTAAATGCTTTGTTACTCCCTCCTTAGTACCGCCTTATCTACATTTGTAACCTCCCATGGTGACTTGCCCTTTTACTTCGGTTGTTACACGGCACTTCTTATTTAGTCTATAAGCACTATTTTCTTTAATAAGTTTGTCTTACTGCAGGAGGGCATAAGGGTCTCTCATGCGCAGTTGTGACCACTGGCATGTTTATTTAACTCGTAGTAAGCGGCATTCTCTTCAGGGGCCTTGGGAGAGAGAAGGGGGCAACTCAGCGATGCCTTTAGGGAGGTTAAAGGTGCGTGATGTAAAATCCACTAGATCTGGCATGTTTACTTTCTGAATGAACATCTATGTTAAACATGAATATATGCTTAAGGTTTGCTCCTCCACTCACTTGCTAAAAACCATGACTTCAACAAATGGCTCTTACCCTCTTTTCTCAATTTGTTCCTCCGTGAAATTGATCCAAAAAATAAAGAAACTCTTTTGCTGCAAATGTCTCTTTGGACACACTCTCCCGCAACCGCAAGTGCAAACCCGACTGGAAGGTAGAGGAGCGCTTTACTGAGCATTTCTCCAGTTACAAAGTAGCAGCTCGCTGGGATTTGCTCCTTAGCTTAATTGCCTGTAAATGGTGTGCTTTCACCCTCAGCTTAATGTTGCTCTCGCTCATTTGTTTTTCTCCCCTGCCCGCCACATTGCTCTATCTATCGTTTGCTTCCACCACAGCACCATCATTTTTGATTCCCAACACACGCACCCTCAGTTTTGCGTCCCCACACCATCCCCGTCTGTGTTCTTTCTGCTACCTTCTGCTTGCAACCTCCACCCACACACACACTTTTAAACAAGCGTTTGAAATGCAATATGTCTCACATTTGTGAGAGTTTAAGCTATTGGCATTGCAAATGACAATGCCTTTTATTTATGTATTAAAAACCAAAACATAGATGAAAGGCTTTGCATATACAATGCCAATAGCTCAAACATGCGTATATGCGAGACCTATTGCATTACAGATGCATGTTTTTAAAGACTAGCCTCCTTTTGTTGGTCAGAATCAGGTGCAGGAGCGCAGCTGTGGAGGCTGTGAGATTCGAATCAACACTGGTCCCCATTTGTAAACAAGCATTGGAAATGCAATAGGTCGCGCATTAGGAAAGTTTGAGCTATTGGTCTCAGAAATGACATTTTTTTAATTTATGTGTTGTTTTTTAAAATAGCTAAATTAATAGCTTTGTCATTTACAATGCCAATAGTTTCGCAAATGTGACACCTATAGCATTTGTAATGCAACATGTTTTGTATTTACGTGACTTAGATGTATTGATATTACAAATAACAATGGCTTTTAGGAGGAGGAGCTACGTCAGCAAGCAAGATGGCTGCTTAGGCTCCCGGCTCCGCCGACCTCCGTAACCCGCCACGATATCCTGTATATTATCCTGACTTTACGCCTAGTCTCTGTGTGCGTGAACTGTTCCGCACTCCGATGGTGAAATCCGGAAACTTTTATCGGCTTGTTTGACGAAGTTCCATCGAGTTGAAGTATGCGGCCTACTCCAGCGGATAAGCCGGGGCCTGGAGTACTTTCACAGCTGGGCTGTAGTGCAACAACATCGGCCAGGAGAATCGGGCTGGGCCCGTTAGACTGGAGTGGAGGCTCTAATTCAGCCCGATCGTTTTCATTGCTCAGCATCGACCGAGGGGGGAGTCCGCTTGCTGGCGGCTGCGGGTGGGGGCCCCCGTCCCGCGGACCCGGTTTGCGCCCGCCGGGGTTCGGTGGTTCAGGGTCTCTGCCAGCGGCCTTAACTGGGTTAACCGTGGCTGCGGACAAAGACTGGTCACCCTTCGCATTTGCACGATCGTGGTCCTGTCTGTCCCCCCCGAGGATGCCAGACTCACCCGGGGAGGTGATTGCTATTGATATCGGGCATGAGACTATGGATCAAACCGTGCATGAGCCATCGCTGAGGTCAATACTGGCAGAACTTTGGGCATTTCGCTCACATGTGGATACTTTGTTGAGCAAATTGGACACGCGCCTATCTGAGATGCTCCTGGTGGAACCGGGCCCAGCCTTATTGTCGGACCAGGAATCTGCTGCCATTCATACCGCGGCCATTTTGACTCCGTGCGAGAACCCTGTGAGGAAACAAGTATTGGACCCATCGGACGGTGCCCTGGGAGACGGTGTTTCTGAGGATGCCATGGTATTGTTAAACCTTCCATCGCCACCGGCTTTGGAGATATCGTCAGGCGTTCCCCTCCTGGAGACTTTTGTTTGTGACTTTCCATTCATTTTGTGGTCATTTTCTCCTTCCCTGGTGACGCTACGACTCCTGTGCAAGACACATTGGGACTGTTCGACTAGGAGGGAGAATTCGTCTGCGTCTACATTTCCTGTGGACTCACTGCCTGCCGGTAGCCATGGTCTGATTTCTGATGACTCTCTTCTCCTTTATCTCTTCTTTGTGTGCCTTTGGGTCTCGCTGGGAGGGGTTCCTGTTCTTGTTCGGAAGGGCCAAGGCTAAGATCGACTGTGTCGGGATGGGTTAGCATGGCTTTCACAAGTGTTAAACCTGCAACTGTTTGCTCTAAGAGGCTGGGCGGTATCTCACGGTACCCTCTAATTTCTTCTATATTGTTGTCATAAACTTGTCTTTTTAGTGATAGGGGGTATCTGTGTCAGGCGGGGGGTCTACAGGGGCTGGGAGCACACATTGATACGCCCTCCTCCGTTCTTTCTCCTACCTTTGGGGTTTTAGTTATTAGGGGCGACAGGCACGCTGCTAGTGGGGTTAGGCTGTAGCCATTTGCAGGGGTGCAGGGTGGGGGGCTGGAGGTTTTTTTTAAATTTTGCCTTTATTATTTTCTATGGCCTTTCTTTTCTTCTCTCTCTTTCTTAAAGGATCAGTATAGCTACGAATCATTCGGATTCTTATTGTGTTCTTGTATTTCGTGCTTATGTTCTTATGATATCCTGATTCCTGGGTGGGCAGGCTCCGAGTACTGGCGCAACATGGAATGTATATTGGGTTTTCCTTTGTACCGATCTATATGCTCTGGCGCCAATTCTCCATTATAGTGGTTATTACATGCATATCCTGTTTCTTACCCTCTCCCCCGCACTCTGTTTGATTGTATGGCACCTGATCCTCTCTTATAAAATATAAAATGAAACCTCAGTCTCATCCTGGAACCCAGTTGTGCATTCTAATACAAGTTTTATCCTGAATCACTGCCGGACCTCTGGGCTGTCGGCTGATGAGCTGTGTCACACTGTGATATCGGTGATTTTAATTTGTCTAGCGGCCGGCCCCCGTGGTTGTAGTCCCATACTGGTATTTTTTCCGAATGCTACAATAAAGGTTTTTCAAAAAAAAAAAAGGCTTTTAATTTTTTAAAATAATTAATACCTAAATAATGTATTTAATTATTTGTAATGTCAATAGCTTAAACTTTTGTAAATAACTTTTGTGAAGATTATGTTCAGTGTTTTTTATTGTGACGAAAATCCAAGAACAGAAGTGAAATATTAACATCTGTTTGTGATTTGTAATAAAGCTTGAAAGCTTGAAAAACAGCTTGAAAAATTGAAAGAACATATTTGAACCAGTGATGCTGTAGTGGTGCTGAGTGATGCTGTGGTTGCGCTGAGTGATGCTGTGGTTGCACTGAGTGATGCTGTGGTTGCGCTGAGTGATGCTGTGGTTGCGCTGAGTGATGCTGTAGTTGCGCTGAGTGATGCTGTGGTTGCGCTGAGTGATGCTGTGGTGGTGCTGAGTGATGCTGGGGTGGAGCTGAGTGATGCTGGGGTGGTGCTGAGTGATAATGTGGTGGTGCTGAGTGATGGTGGGGTGGCGCTGAGTTATGATGTGGTGATGCTGAGTGGTGCTGTGGTGGTGCTGAGTGATGCTGTGGTTGCGCTGAGTGATGCTGTGGTTGCGCTGAGTGATGCTGTGGTGGTGCTGAGTGATGCTGGGGTGGAGCTGAGTGATGCTGGGGTGGTGCTGAGTGATAATGTGGTGGTGCTGAGTGATGGTGGGGTGATGCTGAGTGATGATGTGGTGATGGTGAGTGGTGCTGAGTGATGCTGGGGTGGTGCTGAGTGATGCTGTGGTGGTGCTGAGTGGTGCTGTGGTGGTGCAGAGTGGTGCTGTGGTGGTGCAGAGTGGTGCTGTGGTGGTGCAGAGTGGTGCTGTAGTGGTGTAGTGTGGTGCTGCAGTGTGGTGCTGCGGTGGTGCTGTGGTGATTCTGTGGTGGCGCTGAGTGGTGCTGTGGTGGTGCTGAGTGGTGCTGAGTGGTGCTGTGGTGGTGCTGTGGTGGTGCTGAGTGATGCTGTGGTGGTTCTGAGTGATGCTGTGGTGGTGCTGAGTGATGCTGTAGTGGTGCTGAGTGATGCTGTGGTGGTGCTAAGTGGGAGATGGGGAGAGGGAGAAAAAGGAGAGCAGGGAGAGGGAGAGGGTAAAGAGAGGGGAGAGAGGATGAGAGAGGGGAGAGTGGTGAGAGTGGATAGTGGTGAGAGGAGAGTGGTGAGAGGGGAGAGTGGTGAGAGGGGAGGGTGAAGAGAGAGGAGAGGGGAGAGGGATGAGAGGAGAGAGGTAAGAGGGTAGAGAGTAGGTAGGAGAAGAGAGGTGAGAGAATAAGAGAGGGGAAAGAGGAGAGTGAGGAGAGGGGAGAGTGAGGAGAGGGTAGAGTGAGGAGAGGGTTGAGTGAGGAGACGGTTGAGTGAGGAGAGGGTTGAGTGAGGAGAGGGGAGATGGAGGGTAGAGAGGGGAGTGAGGAGAGAGGGGAGTGAGGAGAGAGGTGAAATAGAGGGAGGGGAGAGAGGGATTGGAGAGTGAGGAGAGGGGAGAGTGAGGAGAGGGGAAGTGAGGAGAGGGGAGAGTGAAAAGAGGGGAGAGTGAAAAGAGGGGAGAGTGAAAAGAGGGGAGATGGAGGGGAGAGAGGGAAGAGCGAGGAGAGAGGGGAGAGTGAGAATAGAGGGAGTGGAGAGAGGAGGGAAGAGCGGGGAGTGAAGATAGAAGGGGAGGGGATAGTGAGGAGAGAGGGGAGAGTAAGGAGAGAGTGAAGAGGGGAGGGGCGGGAGGGAAGAGGGGAGGGGGGGGGAGAGCTGGGGTCCAGTTTGTAATTTTGAAATAAAAACGTGCCAAAATGTTTAAAAACTGCAATTGGTGATTAAGTGTGCTTTGTGCGCATGTACAAATGTAGTTGGGGAAATATAAGCAAAATAAGACTATCCAAGGGCATCAAGAAGGCTGTGGAGGCCAAGCTCGCCCTCTCAGGCCAAGCACATGGAAAAAGGTCAGCACTGAACATTTGCTGTCCCACAATGGTCACTGCTGTATGGTCCTTACATCAGGATCCGAATAAAAGCAATGTCTACTGCAAAAATGCAGATGTAGAAAAATAAAACAGACGCTATTGCCTCAGTCAAGTAGCTCAAAGTAATATGAACACCTTGAGTAAAATATCCCTGGCACAGGTACAAAATGAACACAGCATGCCCTAGACCATATAGGTTGAAAGGCACCCGCACAAACTCAACTTCTAGCAAAAGCAACACTATTAAAACAACATTATTAGAAGAGAATGTTCAGCTAACGTTCATAAATGGCCAGACCTAAATGCATGCTTCAAAAATATAGACTATGGCAAGTTTTGCTTTTTATTAATTTGTTTTAGTTTCTTAAAAATCAGTAACTCAGTCCTCAGCGGACACCCATGCACTCCTATAACTTTATCATACAATATCTATGTGCTGTTAGACTAATAGAGTCCCCTGGGATTGCTTGTTTTCCAATCAATAATCTATCTGTTTGCCGTTCAGTACACACTTATTGCCTGGAGCGAGTTCACCTTACAGTTCAATGCACACCAGTCTTTCCTTCGAAATCCTGGAGATATTCTCTCAATTCATGATTTGTACAAAAATATGTGTATCCCATTTCAATAAAATGTTTCCTAACTGCAGGAAACCCGTGGGGAAGAGGGAATCCAAGAGGAATAGCCAAGCCGATGACGAGTCAACAGCGCCAGACAGAAGGGTTTCTCAGAAGAGCTGTGTGCGAACCAAGCTATTAAGACTGGCACACACTACTCACTCCTACAATTATGGGCACTCCCGATGAAAAATGCACATAATTTAGTGCGAAAAACTGCACGTTCGGTGGGCGCCTCTAAATCCCATCTTGACACAACCAAATGCGTGGTTTAAAATGTGGTAGAGTAAACGAACCAAACACGATTCACCTTAAAGAAAAAATCAAGCAAACAAAGCTTACTCAATTAACAAGACGGAGGGCATTGCTGTGGGGAAGGGGGAGGAGAAATGCGACACGGCCACAGCAGGGAGGGGAAGCGAGAAGAACGGCGATGAGGGAGAGACACGGCCTGGCGGCCGTGAATAGTGTGAAGCAGCAGGGGTCTTTAAAGTGAAGCTAAGCTTCACTTCAAAGGTGTGGGAGGAGTGCGGCTGAGGCAGAGCGCACGCTGGGGGAAGCTTGTGGGGCGAAGCGGGAAAAGCTGCTGGGGAACAGATGGCTGGCGATTTGATGCTGTGCACGTGCATTTTAGGTCAATGCGCTTGCGCATTGACCTAAAAGCGCAAAAGCGCACGAGCACAGCATCAAATCGCCAGTCTAGGTAAGGTCTGTTTAAGCCCCTATAGTCTCGCTCCGCTCAATGCGCATGCGCATTGAGAGGCAAGACCTAAAAAGGGGACAGGGAAAATCTAGCATGTTTTAGGTCAATTTCCCTGATGGATTCCACAGTTAATGTCATAGGGCAAGTTTTGTTAAATAGACTGCAGGATTGGGAGGAGGATCAGTCGATCATAGCGATTTACAATATGGCTTTCGTAAGGGTCTGAGCACAGTAGAACAGGGCCTCTATTTAACTATCCTGCTAGGTAAATATATTAAGGCAAAAAGGAGAAGGTTATTCCTGGCATTTGTTGATTTAATGGTGGCGTTCGATTGCATTATCCATGAGCAGCTGCGGAAGATTTTAGAGGGGATGGGGGTGGACGTTTTATTAATTTCCTTTCGGAGGGGACCTCTATTCAGGGGCAAAGGCGAGGGTCCGTTATGGGGTTGGGGGGGGAGTGCACAAATCTTTTTAGAGTAATGAGAGGAGTGAGACAAGGCTGTGTCCTTGCACCCTTTCTTTTTACGTTGCACACAAATGATTTAAGAAACACATTGGTCCAAGAGTACAAGGACCTATCGTTAGTAGGTAAACGTCCTATTCCTGCACTTCTGTACGTGGATGATGCGGTCCTTATGGCCCGCACGCCTCTGGAACTTCAAAGGGTAATCACCAGTTTTATTAATTTTATGTCAAATTTGGGTCTTACCATTAATTCTTCTAAGACGTTTGTAATGAAGTGTGGGGCAGGCTGTAATAAGACTAGAGCTCTTTTTATTGATGTGAACCGGATTGAATGTACAAAAACTTTTTCTTATCTATGGATATTATTCGATCGTACAGGGACCTGGACTCAGGCAGTTAAAGCCAGGAGGTTGTTGTTTAAAAAGGCATTGACTGCTTTATAAAATTTTAGCAGAAAACTGGGTAAACGGCCCCCGGTAGAATTGCTTCCTATATATAAGGCAAAATGGGTAGCAATTGCCTCCTATGGTGCTGGTATCTGGGTTTGTGCCGACGTGAACTCCTTACAGACCACCGAAAACATGTTTTTTAGGTTCCTGTTGGCAATTCAAGACAGCACCTCTACCTATATATGCCACACAGAACTGGGCATGCCATATTTAGAGGACAAAATAAAAATCCAGCCAGTCCTCTTGTGGCACAGGATCTGGACCTCCGATAAGACAATACTTAATCGCAATATATTGAATGATAGCCTAGGGCTAGATGGGGTTAAGCATGTTATTTGGCTAGAGTACGTTAAAACCTTTCTATCTAACCTAGGCCATCAAGAATAATACAATGACCCCAATACCACGTGTAACGTGTCCAGGAAAGATCTTCAAGATAGTTGCCTGCGCTTGTTGGGTGAAATTAGAACTACAACAGAAATAACAAAATCAACAGTTCAAGCCCATCATCACACCCTGACGACTTTAACAATGTAGCCATATATAAGGATGATTACAGGTAACTATGACAGATTTTTGTAAATGCGTTTTAGACTGGGTATTTGACATAGATCTATAAGTTTCCCTGAATTAAACGACTGGACGAGAGTGTTAAGCAATTGTCCGTGTGACGATGTATCTGTACAGTCAACCCTGCATGTATTATTCTTTTGTAAATTTTTCTCTGCCCCGAAAAAGAGGTGGAACATTCCTGTATTAAGGTCATTCGGGTTAAAACAATGTCGCCCAGCACTCCTGGCCCTACAATTTTTAGAAAAAGAATTTGTCATTGCTTCTGTGATTGCTTTAAAACAAACTTGATTTAAATGTAGAAAATCTATAATGATGTGATTTCGCTATGAGTATGAATATGTGCTTGGTCTTATTTATTTTTCTAATTATGTTATGATTGCATTCTAATAAATTTTTTAAGAAATAATAATCATGCCGAAATTTTAAGGTGCTTTTATGGTTAGCTGAAAAAAGCAACCGAATAGCGTGGAATTTAATTGAATTGAGCCTCTGAGATTCCCAACAGATGGGGCGTTATTCTCGATAAGAAGGGGTACACCTTCAGACAGGTCACTCCCCTTTTTACTAAGCCTGGGCGTAGTTCGCGTAGCCGCACTCCGCGGAGCTACGTGAAGATGCACTTGCACTCCGCGAACTACGCATAACTCCGCGAGCATGCGTAGTAGCTTGCTTGACCCGTTCGCGAGCCATTTTTCGTCTTCGGGAGCGCCGTGGAACTCTGGAACCTGCTCGACACCACATCTCCAGACGTCGCCTTCCTCACGGAAACATGGATGAAAGCCTCCTCAGCGCCCGACATCGCCGTCGCCATCCCGGACGGATACAAGATCACCCGGAGAGACCGCGTCAACGAGACAGGAGGAGGCATCGCCATCGTCCACAAGAACACCATCCGCATCACGACCAACTCAGACGACACCCTCACAGCCGCTTAACATCTTCACTTCCAGATACACACCGACCCCAAGACCACACTCAGAGGCACCCTCATCTACAGACCCCCAGGACCTCGCACACAATTCAGCGAAGACATCGCAGACTTCATCAGCCCGCACGCCCTTGCCTCCGCTGACTACATCCTCCTAGGGGACCTCAACTTCCACCTGGAGAACAACAACGACAACACCACCACCACCCTGCTGGACAACCTTGCCAACCTCAGACTCATGCAACTGGTGAACACCCCCACCCACTATGCCGGACGCACGCTTGACCCAGTCTTCTCCTCCAGCAAGTACATCTCCTTCAGCCACTCCACCGGACTCCACTGGACAGACTACAGCTGCGTCCACTTCAGCTTCAGAAAGACCACGACTCACCACCACCCACAACAGGTTCCCCGCAGGAACTGGAACAAGATCACCACCGACCAGCTCACCACTTCACTGAGCCAGAACCCTCCCGCCAGCTCAACGGACCCCAACCAAGCAGCCAACAACCTCACACAGTGGATCACCAATTGCGCTCGCCCAACCAGCCTCGACCACTCGCAGTCCGGCTTCCGCGCCAACCACAGCACCGAGACCGCCCTCATCGCAGCCACTGACGACATCCGAGCCCTGCTCGACAACTGGGAAACAGCGGCCCTCATCCTCCTGGACCTTTCCGCAGCATTCGATACGGTCTGCCACCGCACCTTAGTGCAGCGCCTCAGCAACATCGGAATCCAAGAGAAGGCACTGGAGTGGATCATCTCGTTCCTCACCGGAAGAACCCAGAGAGTCCGCCTCCCCCCGTACAGATCCAAGGCCACCGAAGTCATATGCGGCGTACCACAAGGATCATCACTCAGCCCCACCCTCTTCAACGTCTACATGAGCCCCCTCACAGCCATCGTACACCAACACAACCTCAACATCATCTCCTACGCCGACGACACCCAGCTGATCCTCTCCCTCACCAACGACCCAGGAACCGCCAGAACCAACCTACACGAAGGGATGAAAGACGTAGTCGAGTGGATGAGGAACAGCCGCCTGAAACTGAACTCAGACAAGACGGAAGTCCTCATCCTTGGATCATCACCCTCCGCCTGGGACGACTCCTGGTGGCCCCCTGCCCTGGGCAGTGCACCCAAACCAACGGACCACGCACGCAACCTGGGCTTCATCCTGGACTCCTCCCTCTCGATGACCAGACAAGTCAATGCCGTCTCATCATCATGCTTCAACATCCTACGCATGCTCTGAAAGATCTTCCGATGGCTCGCCACCGAAACCAGGAAGACGGTCACACAGGAACTCGTCACCAGTCGACTGGACTACGGAAACACCCTCTATACCGGAACCACAGCCAAACTCCAGAAAAGACTCTAGCACATCCAGAACGCCTCCGCACGACTCATCTTGGACATCCCCCGACAAAGCCACATCTCCGGACACCTGAGAGACCTTCACTGGCTCCCCGTCAGCAAGAGAATCACATTCCAACTCCTCACCCACGCACACAAGGCCCTCCACAACCTGGGCCCCAGGTACCTCAACAACCGCCTGACCTTCTATACTCCCACCCGCCAGCTACGATCGACCAGCCACCCCCTCGCCGCCGTGCCACGCATCCGAAGATCCACCATGGGAGGAAGATCCTTCTCCTA
The DNA here is from genome assembly GCF_964263255.1 of Lissotriton vulgaris. Lineage (NCBI taxonomy): Eukaryota > Metazoa > Chordata > Amphibia > Caudata > Salamandridae > Lissotriton > Lissotriton vulgaris. The sequence continues at coordinate 437,956,077 of NC_141698.1, read as the reverse complement.
CCTGGCAGCCAAGACTTGGAACTCCCTCCCCATCCACCTCCGCCTGACCCAAGACCACCTCTGCTTCAGGAAGCAACTCAAGACATGGCTGTTCGAGCAGTAGCGGACCCCCCTCCCCCAAGCGCCTTGAGACCCTCTGGGTGAGTAGCGCGCTATACAAATATCCTGATTGATTGATTGCCTGCATGCTCGGGATGTGTAGCGCGCGAAGTTACCCATGAGGTTTGTCCCGCCCGCTCGCGTCCCCTTATTTCCGGTCACTACTAACGTGTTCGCGAGTTATTCTGTGCCAGATTGCAGTTTCTGCGTGTTCGGCAACTCGATCTTACCGACAAGCATCCTCTTGCACGCGAAAATGCTCTTGAGCGCGCGAGAACTACGCTACGCAGCAGTTTGCAGAGTATTCAACAACTTCGCATTCTCCGCGGAGCGCGGAGTTGCCAAAACTCCGCAAACTCCGCGAACGGAGCGTAGTTCGTCGCCCAGGGTTACTTTTTACTTTTTGGCTTACATCCTAATTTTACAAAAAGTTAATGCTTTCTTCCTTTCTTAAAGATGCAGTACTACATTATTGTAAATAGCCGCAAGCATGTTGTTCCTGTGGGAAACAGCCATCACAACGCAACTTTCACAACGCAATACCATCACAACACGACTTTTACAACGCAAGATCCATTACAACGCAAGCTATTACAATGCATGCCATTACAACGCAGATGCTATTACAAAGCATGCCATTACAATTACAATGTAAGTATGGGTAAGTATAATAGCATCTGCGTTGTAATGGCATGCGTTGTAATAGCATGCATTGTAATGGATCTTGCGTTGTAAAAGTTGTATTGTGAATGTATGCCTTGTAACGTCATACATCCGTTCCTGTAGTTCTTCTGTATCATTTAACTATCTAAGCCGCACACCTAGTACATTGGCTATTCTCCTACATTTTAATGCTTATGTGATTAATTATTGTAGCTAAGGTGTCTTTTTAATGTCATCTTTTGTCACTTATGACTGAGACAACAAGCTTTTCAATAAAATGTGTTACATCATCTTCTCCAATTAAATCCAAAGTTCTTGAACATCAGGAAAGGTCTTTAAGTAAAATCCTAGAAGATTCACGCTATGCGCAAAAATACTGATGTCCTTAGCTCAGACATTAAAAATAACCATAAAAACCTTGCTAAGTCCATAAACGTTTCTGACAAACCAAAGTTCTTGGATCGCAGGAAACATCCTTAAGTAGAATCATAGAAGGGTTTCAGACCATGCACAATAACACTGATGTTATTAGCTCAAACAATAAAAATATCCTTAGAGAACTTGTTAGTCTTTCCATTAAAGTTTCAGACAATGAAATACAAATGAAAGATAATGAAGTCAGGATTTACTAAATGGCTCTTACAGTCTCAAAACACCTTTCAGAGGTAAAGCACTTCTTTACCTGGAAACTTGCAATAGGTAGTGCTATTTTTGCATCTTTCATCTGCCTGAGATTGTGAAATGCTAAAATTATGTTGAATATTTATAAAAACGTATGCCTAAAAATGTATATATTAACTCCACTTCACGGGAAAATTGAAAATGTATATAACTGAGTTCCAGCTCATAGGAAAGTGCACAAATCAAAACCACAGCAATTTATTTTTAAAATATTGTGACCTGTATGAGTGCCCACCTAATTTAGATGCGCTGACATACAGGTCCGTTTTCACTCCCCGTCAACGCCAGAAAAACCCTGGTGGTAATGGACACTGACAACTGCAACATACCACCCTCACCATTGAAGATATCTCACGAAGCTAGGGGTACTTTTTTTTTTCAAAAACAAAATCCCACTTTGCGGGCTTTGTTTTTGAAAATAAAAACAAAATAGTTTAAAACTGGATGAGGTGGTAAAGGAAAACCTGGGGCCATGTGCGGAGGAGATTAGAAAAGCGCTAAAAAAAGATGGACCACCTACATTTAACACTTATTGGTAGAAGCAATTGTATATTTCCCCAAATAGTTATAATTTTTTAGAATTAAACAAATTTTTATTCAGCAGACATGTAGCAGTGAACACAGCTAGGCTGCCTACATCCACCGGCCGGCAGAGCGTAAAAGAACAGTACGAAAACACAGCCATGAGGTCTACAACCCGGAGGGCGACCCGGCGATGGTGGGCTGTCAGCTAAGTGGTGCAACCAAGTAGGACGTCGATGCTGCCTTTTATAAAACCAGAGAAGAAAGAAACATCACAACAAAAACAAAAGACTACCCACCCCCCCCACCACCACCCATCCGCCCAGGACCCCCCTCCCTCCCTCCCACCCACCCCCTCCGCATCAGCATGGCTCAAACCTCTAACTAAGCCCACACTCCCGGGGACCCCGTCACATTCCAAGGGCGGGTCATGGACTCTCAGGTGTTCGCCCCAGGCGGTTCTAACGGAATGAGTTGCAATATCTGTAGGAATTTGGGGCAGGTGACCTCTCGTAAGTCCCGAGATAGCAAGTGTATAAAGGGTGCCCAGAGCTTCACATACGTGTCCCCTTTACCATCCACACACAGGGAGAGTCGCTCCATGCCCAGCAGCAGCCAAAGTCGCCTGATCCAGTCCCTCGGGTCAGGGGCGTCTGGTGAGCGCCACCGTGCAAGGATTACCAGGCGTGCCGCCAGGAGCGCCAGAGCCATCTGTCTACCCCGCGGGGAGCGCAGGGGAAACGCCTTAGGATGAGTTAGGCCCAACAGTACATGCTCAGGAGATCTGGGAAAGGTGACGCCAAATGCATGGTCTATGTCGTCTAGAACCACCTTCCAGTAACGCACTAACTTGGGACAGTGCCAAAGCACATGTGTCAAAGTGCCTGTCACGCCACAACCCCTCCAACAGAGACTCGAGCACTTAGGGTCCCACCCGTGGATCCTCGCTGGCGTGTGGTACCAGTATGTAACTATTTTGAAGGCTGCCTCAGCTCCGGCAACGTTGGCTGCGGTGTGGTGTGCACGATAGTGTATCTTGTCCCATTCCTTACTCGTAAACGGGCGGCCCAGCTCCGTCTCCCACCTAACCTGCGCTTTGGAGCGTTGCGTGTGCTGGCGCTTCATAATGAAAGCATAGAGTTCAGAGATGAGTCTGCGATCATCCTTCTTAAAGGCTACCCAGCGTTCCAAGGGCGTCATAGGACGGGACATGTCAGCTATGTTAGTAGGGAGTGTCACCCAATGCGCGACCTGCGAATAATGGAAGGTATCCGCGTCGTTCATCTCGAAGTATTCCCGGCGAAGAGTGGAAAATGGTATCAGCCCCTCCGGTTGAAAGAGGTGCCCCACCCTCTTATTTATTTTATTTATTTTATGTAGCTTGTAAAGCGCACAGCTACCCCCGGAGGGGTGTCCCGGCGCTGGAACCTGAGTCTCAGAGGGGAAAAAGGGGAACAGACAGGGGAAATAGCATGATAGATCAGAGTCTAGAAAAGAGCCAGGTTTTGAGTCTGGCCCGGAAGACAGATTCAGAGGAGCAGAATCTGAGATCGACTGGCAGGGAGTTCCAAAGTTTTGCAGCAATGACGCTGAATCCTCTGCCACCCATTCTGGAAAGTCTAAAGCGGGGAGAGATCAGGAGGCATAGGTCATTGGATCTTAAAGATCTGATGGACCGGGATATTAAAACTCGTTTTTTTAGGTAGTTTGGTCCGCGATCATTAATGGCTCGATGAGTCAGAGTGAGGATCTTAAACTGAATTCGGCTAGCCACAGGAAGCCAGTGCAGTTCCCTACGATATGCGGCAACTGACTGACGATAAGAAATGTTCCCAATCAGCCTCGCTGCCGCATTCTGGACAATCTGAAGCCGGTCAGTCAGGTATTGGGGAGCTCCGGCATAGAGACTATTAGCATAGTCCAGGTGGGACGTGATGGGAGCGTGGGTGACAGTCCGGCGGGAATCCAAAGGGAGATAGGGAAGGATTTTCCGGATCATGCGTAGCTTTAGGAAGCAAGCCGAGGTCACTTTTTGAATCTGGGTCTTACAAGATAGAGAGTCATTGAAATGGAAGCCCAGGTTGCGGGCCGAATGGACCGGAGAAGGAGCGGGATCCAATGCCGTGGGCCACCACCAGGAGGAGGGGATAGAATTTTTCTGGTTAAAAAACAACACCTCTGTTTTATCAGCGTTGAGTCTTAGATGGTTTTCAGACATCCAATCACTGATGTTGTGAAGACACCGGCGGAAATTGGAGAACGCGGAGTCAGAGTGGCCCCTAAAGGAGAACACTAGCTGAGTGTCATCAGCATAAGAGACCACCCTGACTCCATAGGACTCCACCACGCCGGCCAGAGGGGCAAGATATATGTTAAAAAACAGAGGGCTGAGGGCAGAGCCCTGTGGCACACCGCAAGATAAAGGTTTTTTCTCCGATCTGAAGGGCCGCAACAGCACCCTTTGACTTCTTCCAGAGAGGAAGGACTCGATCCAACTGATGGCAGTGCCGCCAATGCCCATCTGCCGTAGTCGGTCAAGGAGGATGGAGTGGGATACCGTATCGAATGCCGCGGACAGGTCGAGGAGAACCAGCATGGCCTCCTCGCCTCTGTCCACGCACTCTCGAATGGTCTCCGAGACCTCCAGCAGAGCCGTCTCCGTACTGTATCCTGCCCGAAATCCAGATTGCGAGTCGTGCAGTAGTAAGTTGTTCTCCAGGTATTCTGTGAGCTGCAGAAGCTCTTACAGCCTAGCTCCCTCCAGTGCTGGAAGACCGGCGAAGCGCATCCCAGGGGGAACTCCGGGTTGTCAACTATAGGCGTCAGTGGTGACGGGAAGGTAGTCCAGCCTTGTTTGTACGCCATTCGGTCCACACTGCCAGCGTCGGTGAGGTCACCGGCGACGAGTAAAGGCCCCAGACCCGATGTTTACGCGGGAACCAGAGTTCACGCCAGATGTTACGTCCCGCCACTGTCTGGTCCATAAAGAGCCAGTGCTTGCTGGACAGGGTCCTGTTCCATTCCAGGATGAAGCGTAAGCACGATGCCTGGTAATACGCCTCCACGCACGGGAAGTTCAGGCCTCCCTCATCTCGAGGTGCCGTTATTCGTGCGAGCGCAATGCGGGGGCGCTTATGGTTCCACAGAAACGTGGTCAGCAGTCGCTGTAGTTTCCTCAAGGCCCCTGGGGGGGGGTGCAGGGGTAGCATCTGGAAGAGATAGAGGATACGAGGGAGGATCGTCATCTTTATAGCGGCCAGGCGGCCAAACCAGGCCAGCTGCAGCCGGGACCAGTCCGAGACAGACTTCGCTGTTTGGTCCAGGAGGAGCCTGTAGTTGAGGGCAACAGTTTGGGCAATCGTGGCTGCCAACTGGATCCCCAGGTACGGGATGTCTGTCTGGACCACTGGCACCGAGAGATTCAGGATTTGGGATTTCGAATAGTTGACTTTGAAGCCAGCCACCGTGCCGAACTCCTCCAGCTACCGGGAAAGGTGTCTCAGAGAGGAGCGCGGGTGAGTGAGGGACAGAATGACGTCATCAGCGTAGAGGCTCACCTTGTGCTCCTCCGCCCCGAAGCGGATCCCCTGCACCGCCGCATTGTCCCGAAGACGTTGCGCGAACGGCTCCATGTAGAGCGCAAATAACAGGGGCGAGAGAGGGCAACCCTGCCGTGTCCAGCGTGTGATCGGAAAATATGCAGACCTACACCCATTCACTCAGACAGTGGCCCGGGGGGAAGCATAGAGGCAGCGGACCCAGTTGACAAAAGTGTCTCCCAGTCCGAACTTCCATAGGACCGCAAGCATATACGACCAATCAACCCGGTTGAATGCCTTCTCGGCATCTATGGAAAGGAAGCACGCCTGCGTACGCGACCGATGCACTGAGTCCATCAGGTGAAGAAGCCTCTTGGTGTTCTCGCCACCCTGTCACATCTGTACGAAGCCCACCTGGTCAGGTTCAATGATGCCGTCCATAAACGGGCTAAGGCGGGCTGCTAGGATGCCAGAGAACAATTTCATGTCGATGTTAAGAAGTGAAATGGGGCGGTACGAGCCGCACTCCTTGGCATCCTTGCCCGGTTTGTGGATGACAGTGACCACCGCCTCGGCCATGGACGGAGTCATGTTCCCCGAGTCCCTGAACGAGTTAAAGAGGTGTCAGGAAGGGGGCCAGGGCGCCACAGAACTTCTTATAAAAGGAGGCTGTAAAGCCATCTGGGCCCGGTGATTTAGCAACCTTCAGGCGCGCTATTGCCGAGATAACCTCCTCGATGCGGATCTCCGCGTCGAGAGATGTTGCCGAACTCTGGGAGAGGGGAGTGATATTGCAAGTCGCCAGGTAGGTCTGGACCCGATCGGGGTCAGGGGGGTCGCACGTATAGAGCGCACAATAGAAGTGTTGAAAGCTATCTGCAATGCGCGCGTCGGCCGCCAGTTCTACCGCGTGTTCGTCCCTGATGACCGAGACCATCGCCTGCTGTGTCCGGGCCCTCAAACGATGCGCTAGCATCTTGCCCCCTTTATCGCCGCTATGGTAAAATTTGTGGCGTAAGCATAAGAGCGCGTACTCAGCCCTATCCAGGTCCAAGTGCTTCAGCATGCGCCTCTTTGTCTCCAGTTCCCTCCAGACCCGCTGCCCCCCGGTCCGCTTGTGTATTGCCTCTAGCCCGCGCACATCGCGCTCTAGCTCCTCGCGCTTTTCCCTGCGCAGCCTCACCAGGGAGGCCAAGATCGCAATACAGTCGCCCCGCACGACCAGCTTAAGCGCTTCCCAGACCGAGCTAAGGGGCATGTCGTCGACATCGTTGGTGGCAAGGTATTGCGTGATCGTGTCTTGTAAGCGGTCCACCACGGAGGCGGAGTTGAGAAGAGAATCGCGCAGGCGCCAACCCCCGCGGGCCAGCCCGCCGGACCCCCCAGACATTATCACAGAAATGAGCGCATGATCCGAGAGGGAGCGCGGCACAATCTCTGCAGAGGAAAGCTGGGGAAGCAGGGAGGTGGAGGCAAGAAAGTGGTCTAAGCGCGTGTAGGTCTTATGCGCTGCTGAGTAGTAGGTGTAATCGCGCTCTAAGGGGTGCAGGGAGCGCCACACATCATGAAGTCCCCCCTCCTGTAGCCAGAGTAGGCCCCCTTTGGAGAAGGCGCCGGTCGAGTGGGAGCGCGCTTCAGACCTGTCAAGAGCCGGGTCCATCACCATGTTTAGATCACCTCCCACCAGAACCCAGGGATCAGGGGAGGCCAGCACATCTGCAAGCGCCGAAGTTAAGAAAGGGTTCTTGCTGCGCATTGGGGGCGTAGAGGGAGCATACAGTAAAGTGGGAATCGCCCCATTGAATCCTGACCGCCAGAAATCTACCCTTGATATCCACCACCTGGGACAGCACTTTGCAATGCGCCTTCACGCTGATCAATATCGCCACCCCCTGCCTCTTTGTGCCACAGGAAGACCATAACTGGGTGGGGAAGCGCCTGTCCTTCATTCTTTTAGTGTCCTTAGCAAGGAGATGTGTCTCCTGCAGGAGACAAATGTCCCACACCGCTCCCTCCAGGAGTGACAAGATCGCTGCACGCTTGACAGGGCTGTTGAGGCCTCGGACATTCAGACTAACAATTTTCAGATCCTTCCCCATCAAGAGGGCAAAACAGGTATCACGCTAGCAGGGACCAGCGGCTGAGCGGAGTACCCCCCCTTCCCCCGAACCCCACCCAGAACCCCCCCTCAAACAAACCCCACAACAACAACAGTCTGACAAGGCCCCCCCATGAAAAGGACATCAGGGGGAGACAAGAGTTCGTCAGTAAAGTCCCAAGGGCTGGGGGCATGGACTTAACCCCACCAGCCACCCAGATCCTGATACAGGACAATATACACGGGGAACGTGACAGTACATTACCCATCAGAGTCCTATGTACGGGTCCCTCCACCGCCAGCTGTCAACTTGCAGAGGGGAAGTGTCCGGTCATATCGCTCATGTCCCTTCAGGCGCCTCCGTCACCTTGACCACTGACGCTACCGCTGTATCTCTTTCCTGGAGACTGACGGACAGATCTGGACCCGAAGGCTTCGATGGTTTGCCCACGGTATGCCATTCCGTGGAGCGGCGGCGAGTCCTCGGAGGGGGGGATGAGGACTCAGCAGTAGGGTCAGCGCTCTCCATGCCTAATAGCTCGCGAGCTACCTCCACAGAACGCACCTGGACCAGCTTCCTCTTCCAACGAAAGACCAGCCGGAAAGGGTGCCTCCAGGAGTAGGGGACGCCCTGTTCTCTCAGGAAGGCAGTGACTGGGCGGCAGCCTCTCCGTTTGGCCAAGGTGGAGGCTGCCAAGTCCTGGTAAAGGACCGGGCGATGATCACGGAACACGAGTGGGTTGTGCTCACGGGCTTTTTTCACGATCCTTTCTTTGAGCTGAAAATCGTGGACACACACCGGGATATCCGGAGGGGGTGCGTTGGCTCCACGCGGCAGGCCGACCCTGTGGACTCTATCCAGCTGAATCTCGCGGAGATCTTTGTCCTGCAAGACGTGGCGGAAGAGGTCCTCGATGTAGTCCCGCAAGTTCGACCCCTCACCCTTCGTTGGGACTGCGCGGATAGGAATGTTATTGCACCGGGACCTGTTCTCTAAATCCTCAGCGTGTGTCTGCAGGTCGAGATTCTGCTCAGTAAGGCTTAGGATGTCCTGTTGGAGCCGGTGTATGTCCCCGGCCATCTCCAAGTCGTGGTCCTCGAGGGTCGCCACTCTATCCCCAATGGCGTCGACGTCTCTCCTCACCTCCTTGAGGTCCGAGGACAGTTGTGACCGCAGCTCCTGAATGTCCTCTTTTATGGCCGTGAAAATTTCCCGCATGAAGGCTTTGGTGGCCGGCGCCTCGCTCTCATCCGGCGCCGGGGCCTTGTCCGCGACCACCGGTGCTCTCAGCGGCGAGCCTTTCTGTGTGCCCTCCTTCAAGGCCTTCTCCTTCTCCTTGTCCTTCTTCGTCCTGTTGGCCGCCATGATACCGCTGCTCCCCCGCAGACCAGGGTGGAGCCCCCCTTCCGACTTCGGGGCCAAGAGGGCTGTGTTCACTGGACACACACGGCGGGTACTCCTGCTGTCCACGCACCACAGGGCGTCCTCCAGGTACGCGATGATCGGCCGCGCCGTCCCCACCAAGGCACGGGCCCACCGCCGCAGATCCCCAGCCAGGCACCTCCGGGTGGGTTCTTCAGCAGTCTTGAGGGCCGGTCAGCAAGGTCCAGACCCGGACACAGGCCCGGGGGGGCGGCGCCGTCGCCTCAATTCACTTGCCCCTGCACGCCGCCTCCAAGCCCTCACCGCCGCAGGCCCGGGCAAAGGGGGGAGGGGAGCACGATGTCGCCGCGTGGCAGGCCGCCCAGCGCAGCACAGGCCGGGTCGAGAGCGCCACAGAGCACCCCCAGCCGGTCCACAGCCTTACCGCTCCTGGATGCGAGCAGGTCCCCCTCGGCAAGCGGCAGGCCCACCAGGTCCGGTTCCGGTGCAGATGGATGTTGGCGGCACCAGGGGCAGCGCAGGGGCCGATTCCGCCTCTGTCGTCTGCACGCCGCCTTTCACAATTGCGTATCCTATGCTGGTGCTGTCAAGCTTCAATCCAGCCTCTCCTGGACATGTGGCCTTCCTCTCACACAATTTCTCTCCGCTGTGCACTGAGGCCGCACCCCCCGAAGTCCGTCAATGTGCGGCCCTCCGCCGCGAAGGGGCGCGTCAGCAATGGCGCTCGGCGCGAAACACTGCCGAGGCAGGCCGCCGAGCCGGGACCCACAGTGATTGCCTGCTGGCGATGCGGACCGCGCACTCCGGTCTCAGCTCCCGGTCTCGCTGCTGCCAGGCGCCGCGCTCGTCTCCGCAGGGCCAGGGGCTGGAGACTTCACTGGGACCTGCCGGGCGGTATCTCGGTGGCCCGTGTCTGCCTCCGGTTGTAAGCAGGACCCCCTGCAAGGCAATAACAAAGCGATTCGGGAAATGGCGGCGGAGGGACCGAGAAAGACGTCTCACTCCGCCGCCATCTTGGCCACGCCCCAGTTATAATTTTTTAGAGCAATACCCCTTGCTATTTCAAACTTTTGGTTAATAAAATTTGTGAACATTTTTGTACAATTCATCTGGGCATATTCGAGGCCAGAAAGATAATTTAAATTTGTATAATTTCCCAGAGAGCGTGGTGGTTTGGCTCTCCCCAATCTTAAACTATATTGGTGGGCGGCCTCACTAACACAATATACAGCACTCTTGAGAATTGATACGAGCTGGGCTCGAACAATATGCCCTACCCCATGGGAACTTGTGATTGGTCCTGATGCCTGGGGGTGCCTATGGCACCATCTAAATCACAGATACTATAAAAGGGTCAGTTTTAAGACATTATTTACAGCTTTTAGAATATGGGAATATATACAGCATTTAAGTGGACTGGGGAGGCTGAACTATTATACTCCAGCATGGCTGAATGGAAATTGACCAGATATTTTTAATGATCTGCACTTTAAGACCTGGATAGAAGCTGGAATTAAGCAACTAGGTTGTTTTTATTCCCATAACGGTATAAAAGCATAAGAGGAATTAAAGTCGAAATTTGGTCTCACCCATAGAGAATTTTTTAAATACCTGGAAATCAGAGATTGGATACAGAAAAAGGGGGGTGGGGATGAGAACTTTTGGAAGAATGAACTTGTGGATAAATTAATACTGCCCACGCTCTCAAGGATTGGAAGTGTGTATAAACTGTTGAATGAGTATACCAAAGATGATATAGAAAGATGTACCGTTAAGTGGCAGTAGAAGTTAGATATCACTGGGGCCACCTTTCAAAAATCTTTTTAAACACCAGGCAGTTTTAAGACCTGCTAACCTCCAGGCACAGTATTACAAGACCTGTTTTGAGCTCTATTATACACCGAATCAGATACTTAAATTGAGCAAGGGGAAAGGAGTACACTACCCAAGATGTGCGCTATATAAGGCAGACATAGTTCACATGTTCAAAACATGTATAGAGCTTGGGCCCCTGATTAGAGAGATCAAGGGATTTCTTAATGAGTAACTACAACTTCAGGTTGAGGTTGACACCCCACTAATTTTATTGGGTTTATGTAGGTTGAATGAATGAAGAGGAAGGTGGTGCTTTATTATGCATTGCAATGGCTGTGTACAGGCGGTGCATCGTATCAGCCTAGCTTAACCCCCCCCACCCCCACCCCCAACTCCCCCACCCCCTCCCCCCCACCACCACCACCAGTTCAGCAATGGGTGGCTCGCCTACTGGCTATAAGAAAACTATAATTAGGTGAAAGGGAAATAGAGTGAAGAAGAAGGGAATAAGAATTTGGAAGTACTTTTCAGATTGGGTTTAATAACTGTAATGTTAAAAGGGGCCAAAAGCTTATGCTGTCAGTCATCAGGTGTGGTGGCTCAGCTAAGGTATTAAGCTCAAATGGGAATAATGTTCAGCTTCATGATCCTTTTATAGAATTGATATCACTATATGCATTTAGCTTGTTTTTTCCATTTTATATATTTATGCTGCTATGTAACAGACTTGAGGGATTGGAATGCATAAACACACAGTTTTGCACGTTTAGCACGTGGCACTTTAAACATGTTAATGTAAAATGACAGTATTTTTAATACTGGTGCACCACCATAGGAGTTAAATCTGTGTTGATTTAAGTGTGTGTGTTGGGGGGAGGTCGGGGGATAAAAACTGGGGGGGGGGGGGGAGAAAAGCTGTTTTCTGTGTCTCTCACTCAATTAAAAAAAAGAATGCATCAATAATAATTTAACAATGATTTACAAAACAAAATATTTCTATTTTCAACAAAGGAGCGCTCTTTTGTAAAAACATGGGATAGCAGGAAGTATTAATAGTGACAATAACAATACATACATTCTTTCTGTATCATTCAAAGTCATAACATAAACAGGTTTAGAATATATAAGCTTCTTACTAGTATTAATAGTCCATGTTCTAATAAATAGTCCCGGTTGATCTCACACTCTAAATGTGTTCAAACCAACCCCATATGGAGTCACATTTCTGCAGGGATAGAATTCCTTTTGCTCTAGCTAGGGCCTTCTCCCTTTCGGAAGTTTCTCTCACAATTGCCCACCATTTAGCTACTGAGGGAGGTTTAGATGAGATCCAGCCCCTGGCTATAGCAAGTCTAGCTGCCACCACCATTATTGAAAAAATAAATCTATGACCATGTCTATTCTCTTTCTAGCCCAGCATGAATTCGTCCACAGATAGAGTATAGTCGACCCCTAATCTAAGCTTTATAGCATATGTTATCTTCTGCCAGGATGTTTCTTTTTTTTAATTTCAATTTTTTTTTATTTAGAAGATTTTCTTATACAGTACAGTAGTAATGCAGGGGGGGATATTTACAGTGGGGAGTTCTTGGCATCTTTCTGGTTACATGGTTGCCCCGAGTATACATAGTTATAGGCTGATTTGGCCCTGGAGGAGTTGAAAGAAAGAGAGAAAGATGGGGGGGGGGGGGAGAGTAGTAGTTCTTAGCCGTGTGTAAGGGTTTACGGGGGCTTGTGTGACCCCAGGTGTGCATCTAGGGCCGTCCACATCTCATTCTTAGCGTTGTGGCTAGGCGAGAGTGTTGCGAACATGCGCACAATGTTGGCTGCATGCAAGCTGCTTTTGGGGCATTTACAGCATTGCCCCCCCCAGCTCATCTAGCAATCCTCTCTGTGGTGTAATATAACGCGCAAATCCTGCAGAACTGCTGCAGTCTTAGACTAACAGAGTGTACTGATCGCTAAATGACTTCAAACGCTGTCTTAATTACTTCAGAGTTTACTTTTACCCCCAAAGTTTCACTCCACTTTGTAGCTAGTTTTTCGCAACCATTTACTCTTAACTGGCACAAGCATCGGTACATCGTGCTAATTGCTGACCTCCGATTCTGCCCATACAGACACTCCCGTACCGCAGAACTCCATACTGTTAAGAATGCATGGTGTCTCACAAAATTATCTCTGAGCTGGAGGTATTTGAAGAGCATCTGCCGAGGAATATCAAATGTGAGCTGCAGGCTTTCAAATGACCGAAAGCCATTATGGTCAAATACCTGGCCCAGGTGATCGATGCCATATCTTGCCCACCGCCTGCTGTCATACTTCTGAAATACCTCCGGAAACAATAGATTACCCCTTAAGAGAAGCTTATCATGGGAAAGTGAGCTAGTACACCTAACAGCGATTCCCTGCCAAATGTGTACACAGTCGCTGACAGCCTTAAAGCAAACATGTTTAAAGTAGTTAGGGTCATTGATTCTATATAAAAACATTCGACTATCAGGCCCCAGAAACAGCCAGTGCCAAAAGTCTTGTTTTTCCGGGCACAGGCGGATACTTGGGCGCTCCACAAACGCTGCCCAGTAGTACATTTTAAAATCTGGGAGTTCTAACCCCCCCCCTGATTATACTGTAATTTCATTAGCTCTATTGCCCATCGTGATTTTTTGTGCCCCCAAATAAAACTGCTCAAGACACCATCTAATTTACTAAAAAAAGAGTTAGGGACACACAGTGGAATACACCGGAGTAAATATAAAAACGTATGTAGCACTTTCATTTTTATAATGTTGCCCCTTTCTAATATGCTAATTGGAAGCTTATGGCAACTTTTCAGTTGTTTGGCTACATCTTCCAACAGAGGCTCATAGTTTAATGCCGGTATACGTTCAATCTTTGAAGAGATGAGTACCCCTAGGTAAGTAGTGACCGGGCAGACACCTGAGATAGATCGTTCAGGCAGGAAATTGAGAAGCACTTGCATCTTATTGATATTCAGCCTGTAACCAGAAAGAAGACCAAATGTATTTGCTTCTGTTGCAATAGCTTCTACGCAGATGCTGGTTCTGTGGTAAAGACGGCTATAGCGTCAGCTTAAGCGGTGATTTTCAGCTGGCGCTGCTCTGTAGTCAAAGGGAGTATTAGCATGCAGCGCTTTAATGAATGGCTCTATATAGAGTGCAAAGAGAAGGGGAGAGAGAGGGCAGCCTTGTCTAGTGCATCACTGAATTGTGAACGGAGCCGTTTGCAAGCTATCATAATACAATTTAGCCTGAGGTCTACTATACAAGGCTTGCACCCATTTGCAGTATCTTCCTTTCAATCCAATTGATGTAAGTGTTGCCCATAAGTAATCCCAAGCCACCTGTTCGAAAGCCTTTTCGGCATCTAACATGACCATGGCCAAGCTCATTGCTGACTCTCCGCAGTATCAAAAGCCCCCACCGCGGTGTTAACATGAGCGGTGGTATCCCTACCCTGTATAAAGCCATGCTGCTGGCAAGAAACTAAGCCTGGCGTCATGAGAGCCAACCGGGTGGCCAGAATTTGAGCAAATATCTTGGCCTCTGCGTTTATGAGGGATTGCGCGCAGTTAGAACCACACTCCTCAGGTAGCTTGCCATTTTTTTTTTAAAGACTATATTCGTAATATTTAATGACTCAGGAGCCAACCCTCTTGACCCTATAAATTGAATACCCTCTCCAAGTACGGGGCTAGAACGTTCTTACAAGCTTTACAGAACTCGGCTGGGATTGATACTTCACTGGTTGTCTTCCCCGATGGTAACCTAAGTATTGCTTCAGTGATTTCCTCGTGCAACACTCCTTGTTACAACAAGGCCCAGTCCGCCTCCCTCAAGAGCGGGAGCTTGCTCCCCTTAGATATCCCTGAATTCCTGTTGGATCCCATACCACCTTTTGTGTATAAAGTTTCTGATAGAAAATGGAGAATTGCCTGACTATATCTTGTGAGTACTTATATAATTTGCCATTCTCCCCCTTGATGATCTTTATCAATGTCTTAGCTCGATTTTCTGCTAGCTGGTGGGAGAGCACCTTCCCTATTCGATCCCAATGCTCATATTGTAGTGCCCTATGCTTGCTGTACCTCACAGCCACTTTCTCCCTGAAAAACCTACTTAAAGCCAGTCGCTCGTCTATTAGGGAGGTATACAATAGGTCCTGCTCTGGGGTGCCTCACCGAATTACATCTGTATGGTGAAGTTCACTGGCTAGTAGTGTTTGAAGAGCAACTCTATCCGCGGACCATCGCTCCCTTTTTTGCTGCCATATATACTGCTGTGTAACCCCTTAGTATACGCCTTTATCATGTCCCACACTATACAAGGAATAGCTGACCCCATGTTATTTTCGAAGAACTCTGCTACTTTTTTATGAAGAAGACAAATGTAATGACCATCGGTAAGTAAATAACATGGGAATGAAAAGGGCCGAGGTGCTTTGAGCTTTGCCTTTACCTGAAACATTAACAAAATAGGATTATGAGCAGATGCAATCCTAGGGCATACTTCCATGTCAGTGGTTGATGGTATATTGTCAGAAACCCAAGCCATGTTTATTCTTGAGTCGATTTGGGGCAGAATAATAAGCATACCCCGGAGCAGCTGGATAGAGTGAGCGGTAGGCGTCCTTTAAAGAGTGCACCCACCCTAGTTCAGGAATTGAGGCTCTCACCTTAGCCATTTTAGGAGTGGCCACCCGATTTGTGGAGTCAATGGCATATTTCACTACGCAGTTAAAATCTCCCATAATTAGTCTTTGCCCTTGCCAATCCAATAGCTCCAAGCTAATAAAATCAAAGACAGCAGGTTCGTCGACATTGGGACCATAGATTGCACAAAACACATACCTCATACCCTTGATTTCCAATTGTGCCAGTGCCCATCTCCTCCTTTGGTCGGCCAAAGTTTTAAGGATTCTGTAATCAAATTCAAATTCAAATTCAAAATAAGCTTTATTTCGATATAAATTTTCATATCATAAAAGCATACATTTGTTAAAATACACACAAAACCCAATACACATACAGATGTAAGTCCAAAGGAACCAGTGCCATTTCGATTTAAGTAAAAATAGGGGAAATATTGAGCACAGTCATACATAGAAATTCAATAAAGGTAAAAACTTATTCGGTTCTCAGAACCCTATACAATATAAAAATGTATAAAATATATACAATCAGTGTATTTGTTACATCAAATTTCTAAATTTTACCAATAATTTCAAGAATTTGATTAGACTATAAATCACTTCCGGGGTTTCCATCCTTTGTATTCTAAAGAACGCGTCTCTACAAGATCGAAGACCCCACTCCTTAAGAATTGGTTTAAGCAAATTTACAGAATAAAGTGCAGTGCAAATTTGATTGAGGCGCTACATCGTCACAGGGACATGGCAACAAATGTCTCGACCAATCGTTGCAGGATGGGAATGTGATTAATCGGAAAAAGGAACCCATTCTGAATCTAGACAGAAGCATTCTAGCATAACAATTAGTATCACTTATAAGATACAATTGGGGGCCCCATTCAGTTGTAATATTTTGGTAGGCTAGGACAGACTTTTTTGTTTTCTCCGTATTCCATCTTATGTTCTCTAGATGGTCCATAACCATTTTGCGCAGCTCTTTCCTTGAGATTGTGTCCATGCTAGGCAGATTATTTAAATACTCCGGATGACCAATGTCACTCATAATTTTTTCTACCACAGACAGCCATTTGATTCGCTTTACACCGTCTAGTTGTAAACAGTCAGATATGGTGTTGCGGTTAAAGGCTGTCTCAGGGGTTAACCAGAGCTTGTGCCATAGCAGAATGGGTTCAGTCATAATAATATCCGAGATATATGGTAGACCAAGTTCTCAGTGTATGAAATAGTTAGGGGTTGATTTTGGGACCCCTAGGAGGTACCGGAGGAAACGGTTCTCAGTTTGTTGTATGCAGTGTGCAGAGTCGATCCCCCATACCCCTGAGCCATAAATGGCCATGGTCACACATTTACCTTTATAGATGACAATCAGCTCCTTGACAGGTCTACCCCCAATTTTAATAGCAAAATTCTGCAGTGCTCCAATCGCTTTGGAGAAAGCTAGTCTTCTGGCTAATATAGCGTTTTTCCAGGCGCATTTCCTGTGAAAATAAATCCCAAGGTAAGGAAATTGATCTGTTGTCTCTATTTTTCTGCCTTCTATAAAAATAGGACAGGGTATTTTCTTCGCTCCCTGACGGCAGGACATAGAAAAAGTTTTTGTGATGTTGACCTTAAGTCCCTTTTCCCTCATGAAAAGTGTGAACTTAGAGACAGCCCTTTGAAGGCCCAATCTGGTCCGAGATAAAATTGCGGCATCATCCGCATATAAAAGAATGGGAACAGGGCGGCCCTGTACTACAGGGTAGTCATAGCAAAAGCTATTCAAGTGGTCGCCAATTTCGTTTATATAGAGGGAGAAGAGTAGGGGTGCCAAAATGTACCCCTGTCTTACTCCCCTCCTGATCGAAAATCTTGTCGACCACTCTCCTCTTTGACCAAAGCACACCCTCGCTCCAGCATCCCTATATAGCTCTCTAATAAAGTTAAGAATTGGGGGGTCCAGACCAAGACTTATTAGGGTAGCCCACAACTACTTGTGTTCAACACAGTCAAAAGCTGAACTTAAGTCTATAAAAGTAATAAAAAGGTTCCCTTTTTTTGCTACGATGTATTTTGAAATTAAAAGATGTAGGTTAAGACTCTGCTCAACCGTCCCCATACCTTGTCAAAAACCATATTGGAAGATCGAGAGAATGAAAGCTTCCTCGATCCAGTTTTCCACACGTTTTAAAATCATGCCTCTCCCCTTTTTTGAAAATGGGGACCACTATTGCTTCTGATCATGTTAGTATTAAACCGTGGGTATTAGCGCAATTCATCACTAAGGTTAACAGGGGAGCCCAGAGTTCTAATTCGGCTTTAAACACATCTATTGGTATTGAGTCCGGGCCCGGTGCCTTCCCGGACGGACTTTCTCTGATGGCCAGGCTCACCTCCTCACATGAGAAAACAATGTCCAGCGGTTGATTTTTCAAGGAAGATCCGGTATTATCAGATGATATAATACAACCCTCGGAACAGGTGCATTCTGGCTCTGAGCTATCATACAGGTTTTTAAAATGGGCAACCCAGGTGTCCCCATTGATAGCAATATCTAGTATTTCCGATTGTTTTCCACGTACAAAGGGGGCATTTACTGCCTTCCAAAAGGCCGTAGAATCTTCATTTTTTGAGGAGGAAATTAAGGCTTCCCAGGCCTTTTGTTTCAAGGCTTTCTCTCTATTCTTAATAGCCCCACGATATTGGCGTCTAGCTTGTCTAATAGCCTCTAAGGATCTCGGAGTTGTGTGTAGAGCCTTTTTCAGGGATTTTAATGCAGAGGTGCAATATTTATCAAACCAGCCTCTGTTATTATTAAGCCCTGCGTTGAATTGATGGGACAATAAAGATTTTAATGTCTATTGGATTTTTGTAAAAGAGCCTAGAATTTTTAAAGGATCTTCTGATGGGGTCAGACAAATTATGATCTCCGATCTTCTTTTAGACAGTAAATTTTTAAGAAGTATTTCAGGGACCACTTTCTCCCATTTAAGGGTGTAACCGTTGGTCCGTCCCATGGAGATATGTGATTGATAAGTAGTATTATTTTCCCTGTTTTGTGGCCTCTCTATGCGCTTGCTTATATTGAACGTTAAAGCGTTGTGGTCCCCATAAACACCATCCAAAGTTTTCCATGAAGAAAGCAAAGAGGCATGTGATTTAGAAAATAAGGTAAAATCAATCACAGTATTTGAGCCTCTTCCATGGAAAGTGGTGTTGAAGGGTACGGGTGGCGAGCATAAATCATTTACATAATCCAAGTTAAAATAAAAAAGAAAACTATTTAAAATATCGCCTATTTTTAAGTGGGTAAAGTGGTTCAAGGTATCATCCATTGAGAAATCTAAACCACATAGTTCTTTTGGTCCATACTGGCAGATGGTACAATTAAAGTCACCCAGCTAGGCGATCATACACTCCCTGGGAGTGGATTCTTTTAATGTAAAAATAGTGTGACTTAAATCATTTAAGGTTTGATTCAAAACTTCTGGGGCTAGATTATTGTAAAAATTTACTATGATAAGATTAAGGGAATCTCCCCACCCAATCACCACTATCTGGTAGAATTCTTTGGGTATGTATGTCAACACAGTAAGTCCGCTAGCAATACTAATATATATGGCTAAGCCGCCCTTGTTTCTACCCTGGTTACTCATCAAGGCCGGTGCGTGGAAGGTCTGATACCTTAATAGGTGCACTGGGTTTAATGCCCAGGTTTCTTGGAAACATAGGATCAAGTAACTATTAACCCCTTCGATGCTGATGACGAGCTCAGCTCGTCATCAGCCACGGGTGGCGTGTGCTGATGACGAGCTGAGCTCGTCATGTATCGCGGTAAAACGAAAAAAGCCGCACAGCGCAAAAATCGCCGCAGCAGCGATGCGGTTAACCAGCTCTAGCCACGGTTGTAGAATGATTTTTGATGCGAGACCGGCTACGTTCCAAGTGAGTATGGAATATGGTGCGTAAACAGGTGTTGGTGTGAGACTGTTAGGCAAGGCCCCTCTTTCCTCCTGACGCTTAGGAGCGCATTCTGCAGACAAAGATACATTATCAACACTTTATTCAGTCCCACCATTACACTCCGAGTTAAGTTCCGGATGTTTTAAAGGCGAACTTAAAGAATTTCCAGTATCTGAGTTAGTACTGGTAGACAAAACAGGTATACCATTGGGTAACAAACCGCCCACCCAGACCACTCATTTTTTACTTCTGAAGGGAGAAAAGAAGTCTCCATGTCTTGCAAATTCAAAGAACAAACAGTAACATTGTGGGTCATATTCAGGTCAGTTAAAGCACCACAACATTCCTCCCGCATATCATCTTCTGTCTCAGGGAAACTACTCGTGGATGTAGGAGTGGCAGAAGAAAATTCATTTTAATTTTGTTCAAATATGTTAAAGACTCTCATACAATCTCGAGTGACCCCTACATAAGAATATGGCAGGTCGCGTCATTCATTTGCGTCTAGCCCTGACAGGGGTTCGAATAAGTTGTGTAGCGGAATGTTCCAATACTCGTTGGGATTTATATGGCGGTAATGATTGTTAGATGGAGGGAAATATCCAAAGGGGCGTTGGCATGGAAAAGAGGGAGGAAGGTTATTAGTATATTTTCTAGCAAAGAAAAATGTGAGATACGGTGATCAAAATTTGTGGGCATGACATTGCGGGGAATTGGTCGATGATTTTGGGGCATTAATAGTGCTTCAGGATAAAAATAGCTCAGGTTTCGAGATGAAACACCCCCCTCGCTTCTCCCTGGGAACCAATTACTAATGTACGTAACCACTCTATGGTCCCTAAAATTTACTATCACAACGTCCCCCTCAATGTCTTTGGGTCTAGGGCCCACCCATTTACATTGTCTGACGGAGATTATATCTCCGTTTAGATATGGAGGAAGGGGTCTGTTGTTTCGCAACCAGAAAATGACTTTGTTTTTAAGATTTGCATTGTATTCAATATTTCCAACAGGAACAGTTGGAACTCCAGTTAAAATGATCACATAGTTAGCTGACTCTGGGGGTAGATCCACTGTGTTACTAAGGTGTGATTTTGCTCTATTAGTTTTTGTTGTTGTTGCCTTCATTGGTGGGGGCTTTGTAGAAGGAGGGTTTTTTTGGAGACCTAACTTAGCCTTCTCTTTATGTATGTTGTGGGCAACCGTCGGTTTAATTGAGTTGGGGGGAGCAGGCTTATTTTTAAGTACAGGGTTTTCTTTCTCTGGTCTAGATATTTTCAGTATTTGCTGCCTATTTGTTAAGGAAGATTCCTTTGGTTTAACTGGATTAGGATTTTTACTGAGGTTGGAAGCTGCCAATATGCAATCCATTTTTCCCCTAGCCTTTTGACTCTCTCTATGAGTGGGAGCAAAGGAGATTTTAAGGGACGTTCAATCGTCTCCACTGTCTCTTTGGTCGACAATGGTTCTACCCCTGAGGTTGATGTTATTGGGGGCCCTATTAATACATCCTTCTCTGGTTGACCAGGAGGTTTATTAGTTGGGTCAGCTAGAGGAGGGGGGGGGGGTAGATGGAATATTTTCCCCTTTAACCCCTCCCTTTCTCCTTCTTTTCTTTGGTGGAGAGCGATGTGCTCTCGGGGGCTTCTTGGATTTATCTTTACTCACGCTAGCTGTAATCAGTGGTGGTGTCTCTATAGGAGCAACAGTCTCAGCTGATGGGTTGGAAGGAATTAGCTGATGTTGAGAGACGAGATCCAAAACAATGGGGGAGTTTAAATCTATTAGACAGTTGGAGACGACAGGTGGGCCTTTTGGGGTACTGTCATTAGTGATATCAATGGCAGTAGGAGATGGAATGTGATCTTGAAAAATGAGTGGAATATTATCAGTGCTGAATAACTCAGCATCTGCTTCCAACGATCTTTCATTATGATGTTGTAAAGGGAGGGATACCTTCTGGGGGGAAATTAATGGTTTCTTCTTAAGCAGATCGATGGAGAAACGGTGCTCCGCGCGTTTCTCCGCCAACATAAGTTCTTTGTCTATTTCTTTGGTTGCCCTGGCAAAGTATTTATCTAAGGGACCAAGTATAGACACCCCAACAGTGGAAGGTAGGGAATTCAGTTCGCCTGTAGACATCCTAGCTGCTCAGAGAAAATGATAGATGACAGCGTAGAAAATGATCTATCATATAAGATACCTATACAGAGACAAAATGGACACTACGGTTACGATATCAGTATGTACTATAAGTATAAAAAACACACCACCGCGGCTTACTACAAAATACTGTCAGCTAGAAGGGAGACACCGAAGGAAAGGTGTTAGAAAGTTGGCCCAGCCTCCTGCAGCCCCTGACGGCCACAGACGGCCCGCCCTTGTCCCGGGCTTCTCCCGGCGCTCTCCCGCGCGCGTCCCGCGGGACAAGGTTCCGGTCCGTCCTTTAAGCGCCTCCTGGTGCCACGCAAAGATGGAGGCGGCGTCCTTGCCGCAGATGAGGCAGCTGGGAAATGGAGTCCGGTAAGGAGGGGGCTCCGCGGAGCCAAGCCCGGCCGAGAGGATAGGCGGAGCGATGCCCGGCCCATAGGTTTGAGCGGAGCACAGCCCGGCCCTGTTGCTGCAAGAGTATCTGCTCAAGAGGAAAGTTGTTACACCGGGTCCTCGGCCCCGGTCCGTCCTTTAAGCGCCTCCTGGCGCCACGCAAAGATGGAGGTGGTGATTCTGTAATCAAGTGCTTTGCTCACAAGTATAGCCGTACCCCTACTAGATGCGCTCTGAGATGTACAAGCAATTATTTGGTACCCAAGCTGCTTAAGCAAGCCTCGGTCTTTATAAGCTAGATTTGTCGCTGTGAGATGGGCAATATGGGGTCTATACGCTTTCAGCTCCTCCCAAACTAGTTGGCGCTTAGCTCCACTATTTAAGCCTGACACATTCCAGGCCATACATCTAATCAATGCAATAAGACTTGGTAATCTGTGCCATTACTGTGTATTTTAAGACCCATTATCTGTCCGCAAGTCAACTTTCTGTTCCCTAGTCTGCCACCCTCCTTCCCCACTTCTGTGTGCCCTTTCTGGCTTTTTCAACAGTACCCCCTCCCCCTCTATCCTCTTCCACCCCTCCCTCCCTGCCCCCCCCCCCAGAATTGTGAAGCAGGAATCATCCTCCTTATAGACTGCTGTTTGAGTTGGCAGTTATCAGCCCGCAGCACACCCAGAACAGCCCTCCATCCACCCATCACCCGCCACCAAAGTGCCACATGAGAGAGAAAGATAAAGTCATCCCAAAGTCATCCCATAATCATGATAAAGGGAAAAGGGAGAAAATGAAGAAAACAGACATCACTATATTAATTTTTCTCATTTCAGACCTAAGCACTTATTATCTTTAGATTTCTAGGTGTTATTAGAAGCCCTCTCTAGCTGCCATTGGTTTAAAGCTCGCTTAGCCTCCTGGTCCATAAGAAAAAACTGCAAACATCCATCTTTTATGACTTTTAGTCGGGCCGGCTCTTGCAAAAACACCTGGGCTCCCTCCGCCTTTAAAGGATCGATAAGTTTCTCATCTTCCATTGTCTGTCCATGGTGGCTCTGCAAAGGTCTGATCTGACAAAGTTAGAGAGGAAGTCAACCACTACTGGGGTACCAGGCTTAGCTTTGATAGATATTGCCTGCCTTAATAGGAAGTTGCCCAAGAAATCCAGAAAAGGCCTGGAATAGTGAGAGTTCAGTTTGTGCAGAGTTATAGGCAGTCTACGTGCTCACTGGATTTGACAGTCCCAGTCTGCCAATTCAGGGAAAGCCCTTTTGAATAACTGAACGACATAGACCTGGGGGTCAGAGCCCTCCTTTGCTTCAGGGACCCCAAACAGCCTTAAGTTGTTACGATGTTGCCTGTTCTCCAGGTCCTCTATTTTATTTTGCATGGCTAGTATCTACCCGTCATGAGATTGTACAATTCTAGTTGCTGCTGTAGTAGCCTCTTCTGTCTCAATGATCCCTGTTTTCAGTTCAGTGATATCTTTCGTCAGTACCCCCACCGTGCTGGTCACCTCATTTAAGGACTGCTGGATACTAAGATTGTCTGCCCAACAATGTATTAATTACACATTAAAAAAATATTATTTACATATGTAATAACTGTGATTAAAAAATGACACTAAACATAATAAGGTTCTGTGTGGTTTAATTTGAAAATATGTTAGCAAACATTTACAACAATATTTTATTTTTCAATGCAGAAATATGAATCCAGGGAGAATGAGGAGACAAGAGCCTCAAGTGTTCCAAACATTTTAAAACCATGCCGCCATGGAAGAATGGGATATTATCAAATAATTCAGATTGCATAGGCAAACAATTCTTCACTTATGTCATCAGCCACAGCTAGATCCTCCGTCTCACAATATGAGTCCCACACCAATACCACCCATAGTCAAAAAAATGGCAGTACTCTATTTTGTGGTTGGTTACAGGATCATTCAAATAACCCATGGAAATGATCTAAAATTGTGTTGCAATTTTTTGCTAATTTATTTTTAATCCCATATAAGAGACTCTACTTTTCCGAATTGACCATGGTTGTGAGGAATCCAACAATGTCAGGGGAAGTCCACTTCTAGGATTCCCATGGAAGAACAAGGAGCCCAGTGGAGAGGGCTTTTGGGCTCCCAAAGGACATATTTCAATGTCAGGACAATAGAAGAGGAGACCTCCTCTACTCACCGAATAAGGTGTGCAAAACCACTATGTTTGTTTGTTTTATTTGTTTAAACTTTATTATTTAGTTCATTAAAACCATAACAAATTTACTTTGCACTTGTGACACAATAATACATTTAAAATTAGTTAAAATACATCTTCAAAGTTTGCATCTAGATAAAATTCAAATACTCATTTTAAAAGGACAAAGAAAATGAAGTTTAAAAAATCGCAGTACAGTTTTAGAAGTATTAGTTAATTATCAAGTGTTTTTCAAAGGCAACTAGAAACTTTACAATCTTACAGTTGATTTGTGTGTCCGTAGAGTCCAAGCAGCCTATAATAGCTGACCTGCAGGTGCGTAATCCCTTAATCAGAAAATGATTCTTTAAAAGAAGCATTCGCTCCTGTTTCAACTTTGTACAATGACAAATAATGTGAATTATATCCTCTTTGGTATAATCACAGAGCCGACAGGCAACGGATCCCAGATGTTTCCAGGCTGGTGCATCAGCCAGCGTTGGGTATTTTCCGAATCTTAGAGCCATCAGCCTTTTTTGGGGTAAAAACTGAGTATGTAGAATCCAAGTAGAGTGCCGGAGCAAGTAGTTTGTAGCTGTTAATTACAACCCAAGAGTGGGAGCGGTGGGAGAAGATTTCCTTATCAATGAGTAGAGAATGTAATTTGGCAGCTTTGTTTATTGCCTGTTTAAATGAATTCAATGGCAAATTTTTAACCCATAGCTGGGTGAAACATGTTAATTCCAATGCTTTGGTCAGGAATTTGTTTGCCTCTAATCTGTTTCCCGTTTCGACTTCTTGCCACAAAAATTTGTTTAAGTTATTGTCAGTGGCGTTCATTTTGATACAGTACCAAGTTTTAATGCACGTGTATAGTCTTCTCACTGACTCGTTCAGGAGACCAAATTCTAGGCGCATTTGCGCTGGTGAAGCAGTGCGGGGAAGTTGAAAAACTTTCTTATACATTTTGGTAATCAAGTTATTTAACAAGGCACCATCTTTACCGTGCATTGCTGCACTTACGTATGTTAAGGTTGGAAGGGCTTTAATAGCAATTACCGTTAGTAGTGGTTTGAACGAGGGGCCCTCTAGTTTTTTATACAGGGAGCTAAATACAAAGATCAAGGCTCCAGTTTGTTGTGTAAGGTAATGTTTCTGGGCTTTTAGAGTCATCCTATCATCAATAAAATATCCCAGATATTTATAACTTGAGACCCTTTCAAGCCTTTTGTCTTCAATGCAGATATTGTGATCTATTGAGCGTCGATTGGAAATTAGCATTGTTTTGGTTTTAGATAAGTTCAAAGTCAGTTTGTTGGCAGACAAGAAAAGCGAAAGTTCTGTTAATAGTCTAGTCATACCGACTTTTGTTAGGCTCATAAGTACAATGTCATCCGCATATGCAAGATGTGAGAGTTGCAGGTTACCTAGTCTCGGGGGGTGAGCATTGCAGGTGTTTAGTTTGCCGGAAATATCCGAAAGAAATAGGTTGAACAAGTGAGGCACCAGGACGCATCCTTGTTTTAATCATCAGCCACAGCTAGATCCTCCGTCTCACAATATGAGTCCCACACCAATACCACCAATAATCAAAATAATGGCAGTACTCTATTTTGTGGTTACAGGATCATTCAAATAACCAGTGGAAATGATCTAAAATTGTGTTACAATTTTTTGCTAATTTATTTTTAATACCATATAAGAGACTCTGCTTTTCCTAATTGACCATGGCTGTGAGGAATCCAACAATGTCAGGGGAAGTCCACTTCTAGGATTCCCATGGAAGAACAAGGAGCCCAGTGGAGAGGGCTTTTGGGCTCCCAAAGGACATATTTCAATGTCAGGACAAGAGAAGTGGAGACCTCCTCTACTCACCAATAAGGTGTGCAAAACCACTATGGTATGCTGCATGTTCCACAACATTGCCCTGCGATGGAACATACTATACATTGCAGATGAAGGAGACCATGAAGAGCCACTGTATGAGGATTTTGAAATGCCAAATGAAGATGATAGTGGTGAAAAGGAAGGAATTGACACACCTCAAGATCTCATTGACAACTTCTTCACATGAGTGTAAGTATCATGGTGTTTTACTTTATTTTATCAAATGTTAAACAAACTTTTAATGTAATGAGGATAAAAGACTGTGCTGGACATCTTTTTGATAGACCAAGTAAAGTGACATGAAGGTCTTGGAAGCTGATAAAAGTCTTGACACATTGACTGCTGTGTTCATTTGCATTCTTCATCGTTGATTGTTCTGAGAAAATGTGTCCTTAAATATATTAATTTGTAAGTTGTCTGTTTTACATTGTAATTTAACTTGTTCAGCGCTCAGAATGGCTCCAGGACGTCATGAGCACACGTCTACTGTGACTCATGATGTCCGGGAGCCGTCCTGAGCACTATGGCACCACGCACACACCCCTCCCTCAAACGGCGGCAACATTAACACCACAGCGAAGGGGTTAATAAACCATATTTTCCCTCTGTTTTAGGACCTTTCACCATTTCATCCTCAGTTGGACATTTCAAAGTTGTGACATCTGCAGTTATCTGCTGCTGTTGAAAAGTACAAAGAGAACATGGGATGAAACTGTGGAAGACATCCACAAATTTTGGGTGTACATATTTTGTAGAAAGACAACTTGCACAGTGATTGAATTGAATTTTGAAGATTGCATTAGACTTGTTTTCTATTGAATGTTGCCACAAAGGCAATATGTTCTGCTTAAATTGCTCTAACTGCGTGTGGTAGTCAGGCCAAAGCATACTAATCTCACTTTACATTGGCAAAGCCTCGTTCTGTGGTAAGTGTATGAAGCTGTTGATGTGTCTCATCATAGTAGAGAGTTGTTTTGTAGCACACCACTGAAAGTTGGTTGTGACTTTCACCAGATACTGCAACAGTGTATAGAAATTATCCTGAGGCCTCAAAATGTAGTATTCTTATTGTGAACCAGAAGATCTTGCCCAGCTGTTGACATAAGTCAACCATTGTTTTCCAATTGAATATGATTTTTTGGAGTTTATCCGATCATTCTGTGGTGGCAAGGTCCAGAACTGCAAATGTATATAAGCATTGGCATAGCCAATAAGTCTCACCTTTGGGACCTTGTAAGTGTTTAGCCATGCAACAGTTGATGTTGTTGTACCAAGGATAATGTGCTGCATAACTAAATACTTATAAGGTCCCATAAGCGAGACCTATTGGCTATACCAATGCTTGTTTTCCAAGGCTCTGCACCAGCACTAAATTGTCTTCGCCACACTTATGACATTCTGATACATGGTGGTGCTGCTCATCTAATTTGGAGATGAGCACAATAATGGTTGTTTATGAATACAATATACATTACAAATACTAATACCTGCCATCCCAGCCATTCCCTTAGCTTTTGGTGACCTGGAATAATTTGAACTTTCGCACTTGCGGGTGAGAGAGATGGTTAGTAGTTGTTTTGGTTCCATCATTGGCAGCGATGACGGGCCAATGGGTGGTGTAACCTGCAGTGGCCTCCTGGTCAGGGAGCTGCCACTTATTATTTTACAGATTAAGCACTGTGTGTAACATGGCTTTAAAACTAGTTGGCAGCGTTTTAGTTTTTTTTCCCGTTTACTTCAAGTCATGTTGCCCAGCAGCCGTGCTGCAGTGTAACATGACTTAAAGTTAATATACATGCGCTATGATGAAGCGTCATATCGCTTTCTTTCTTTACTTCAAGCTATGTTGCTCGGCAGACCGGCAATTGAAAAGGTTTATAATATCACTCTGCTGTGCGCTACATAACGTGCAGCTCCGGCAGAAATTAGAGAGAGCAGTGAGTGTTCAGATGGGGCATTGAGTAGATTAGACAATTGTGTGAGCTAACGGGGCAGGGAGCACAGAGGGCTGTGTGTGAGCAGAGTGTGCGTGTGCATATGCGTGTGTGCGTGTACAGAAGAGGCAGGAGCAGAGATTTGACAATGAAATGAGTGATATTGCTCAATTTTACATTTGATCAAATTGCATATATATCACAAATGGATAATAAGTCTGCCTTCCTTTCCTTCTTCTCCTTGTTAACATTCAACATTGGTCCTGTGACCAGGGCCAACAAATATTTTTTTTAACTTGGCTCCATCGACAGAGGGCTAAGGAGCCTGTTTCCGAGAAGGGCAGTATATTTTAATTGGTCACTTTTAAATTCCTTCACAAGAGTAATTTTCCGGCTAGAGAAAATTATCATTGGTTGACTATAACATAAGCACATCCAGAATAAAACTTTATGCTCGGTCACGCTGAACCTTGGAAAATGCGCAAAAACAAAAAAGGATTAAATTAAACAAACGTTACGGTGCTGCCATCTATTGGCCATTTGCTTAAGGTTTATAGTGTCTGTGGTTTAGCGACTTGGTGAAAAAGGATGTGAAACTTTAAAATAAATAAAGAATTGCAGTTCTCAAATGCTTTCATGTTTTTTTATTTTATTTTTAAATGCATAGTGTTTTAAATCAGTGGTGACAAAAAACATTCTTCTAGAAGAAGTAACAAGCATGCAATGGTGTATTGAGACCGGAAGCCAAGAGCGCGTGGACACGCTAATTATTATTATTACAAATCTTTATTTCGATCATAAAAAGATCATAAAAGATATACACGGAATACAATAATCATTAAAATGCCAGTAAAAACCCAATAAGAACAGTAAGTGAATGTACTAATACAATATAAGTCTAACGAAACAGATGGCCCCTGCGTGCCGCTGCTCGCTCCCGCAAGGTGGAAGTCGCCACAAGCACAAGTGTTAGAAAAGTGCAGACCGATTCCAAAAGGATATCTCCTAGGGCAGCGAATGCGTGCTGCAGTAGGCTGAACCTACAAAGGCACTGAGTATATGGCTTATGCATGTGTTGCAGTGTTTTTGGTAACATATTACAGACAAATATCTATTACAATTTCATAAAATACTAGTTGTT
Organism: Lissotriton vulgaris; assembly: GCF_964263255.1. Taxonomy (NCBI): domain Eukaryota; kingdom Metazoa; phylum Chordata; class Amphibia; order Caudata; family Salamandridae; genus Lissotriton; species Lissotriton vulgaris. The sequence goes on along the minus strand of NC_141698.1, from coordinate 437,926,974 downwards.
GATTTCTGTTCTTTTTAGTCATTTCTGACAGATGTGAGGATTACCAACATGGAAATTATTTATGAATTAACATTCTATTTTTTGTTTACGTTTAAAAATGTATGATGGAAGCAAAATAATACAGGGCCTGATTATGAGTTCGGCGGTGTGGGAGCGGGGTGGAACACCCCAGCCTCGCTCTCACACAGCCAAACCTCACTGCCGGCCGCTCACCAGATCATGAGTTTTCTCGTGTCTTGCGGGTGCTCCTTTGGCATTCGCAATACCTATTAAAAAGGCAGTGCAATGGGAAAGCCAAAGCCTGTTCCTGCATGGATCATGGGTCCCTGGCAGTTGAGGCGGTCTTATGGTGGTCCCACCGTGGCAGTTATAATATGGTGGTTGGACCACTGGTGCGGCAATTTCCAACCACCACTGCACTTCTATCGCGAGTTTGCCAGACCTATGGGCCACCAAACTCGTAAGTAGGTCCCCAGTAATTGAGTAAAGTAATACAACACCAGTCTTTGATTTTATTCGTTTTGCATTTATTAAACAAAGTCAGTCACATGGTGAATTAAACTATTGTTGAAGAGCCAGATTTATTTAAATTCCAATGCGCATATACAACTGGCATCCGAAAGGTAAATGTGTCCAAAAATAGTTCACAGAGTGAATGGTAGTCACACACTGGAGGAAATTAAGTTCAGCGTCTCTTGCTGGTGGTGGTCTTGCCATCCTCTCCTGGTGGTTCAGACAAATGTTTAGTCCTGCAGGGAGCTCGTGGGTCCACAGTTTCAGGTGTTGAGGTGGCTGCAGGTGTTTCCTCTTGTGTAGGGCCTCCCTGTCTATGGCTGAAGCAGATGTAGTTGGCTCATATGTTGTTGGACCGCAGAAAGGGAAGATGGTCCTGGAAATGCCTGCACAAATTTATTAATATGTCATGCAGCTCCCCATTCAGGAAGACCATATTGGAGCTGTGATTTTCCATCTGAACATTCAGTGCCCTCTGTGACTGCTTCATCATCTGGAGGCCTGTAAGGACCTTGCCCATCATGTCTTAAGACTGTTGGAGGGATCACTGACATCTCGTCACAGAGAAGGATGGGATGGGGTCAGCAGTCTCATAGACCCCATCCCACTCTGTGATGAGTGAGGGACTACTGTCCCAACCCTCCTGAGATTTTCGAGGCAGAGATGCCAGATAAGATATGATTTCATTTGGTTCATGCATGAATATTTGAGAGTGAGTGTTGCGAATGGATGTGTGTGTACATGTGTTGGGACGGGAAGTCTCCTGCATGTCTCTGGAGGGAGTGTTTCTCCTGCCTTATGCTAATCTCCAGGCAAGTCACTCAAAAGCTACTGTATGGTTTCTAGATCACTACCTCAGTGAGCATGACAATCATACATGTCCGCTGAGGGTCTCCCTGTTTACATAGATTGAGATCCCAGAGCTTGGCTCTGAGGTTGAGGGGGCATGCCTAGTGCACCCCTAATTTTCAGAGAGTGGCTACTGCCCTCTCTATTAAGGCTGTGGTAGACTGACAGTGGTAGCAGCAATAAATCTATGGTCAGGAGGGGTGAGTCCCTAGGTACACTCCTGACTAAGTCTGTGCAGTTTGCCATGCCTGTGGGCCTGTTGCTTTTGTCTACCTGATGTGTGTTTGAGAGCCCGTGGGTGTAATGGGGAAGAATGGTGATTTGAGCCAGTGTGAGGAATGCAAGCTGTTCTGCTGGACATCCCAGCTCCCCCGTGCCCTTCCCTATTTCCCTGGAAAGGCCTGGTGGGCTGGGGTAGACACTCAGCTCTTATCTTGGTTTAGCTGCACTAACTCTGCGAAGAGGACCCTCCCCCACTGGTCAGGGCCTCCTGGGCTGGAGTTAATTAAAATTCCTCTTTAGGGAGTTGCACAGCCTGATACCAGGAAGGGACCTGGTGCATGCTTTACCCATGCATTGAACACGCCGTGAATGGTTTGTGATTGGAGGTGTATTCAGTATGCAAAAGTAGCAGACCCTCTGATTGGATGCGCCTATCAATCAGAGGTGGTAAAAGTCTGGCCTGCGTGGTCAGCTGTTGTTCAAGACTGGTCTATGACTGAAGAGGCGGCCACACCAGGTCCGTCTGAAGATAGCCAGGCGCGACCCGCAGTGTGAAGGCAGGAGATAAGACTGTTCACTGCGTCTCGAACTAAGGCATCAGCAACATGGGAAAAGACCCGCTGTCTCTGTGAGGCTTGGGGGAGTGTGCGGTTTTGACCAAGGAAATTAAAGACAGCTGCCCAAGTTGTGGAAAGGAAGCTTACGGCACATCAATGGATTGGGTGTGAGAAGGAAGCTTGCGGCACATCAAGAAAAGCTGGTGGAAGGAAGCTTGAAGCACATCAAGAACAGCCAGAGAGGAGAAAGTTTGATTCTATTCTTCGAAGGTGAGATCAAATCCCCTCTAAGCTCCTCCCTTGCGCTGTGGGAGCCTGTACAAGCAGTAGCTGGGAATATAGGCCAGTGAAACAGGCGCCCACCTTTCTTTTTGTCATCTCTGAGGGTATCAGGGTGAACTGGCACTCTGTCCAGCCACTACCCTCCTACAGCTAACCAGTGGCTTCTGGACTAGTGGGACTCCAGTAAACTTTGCCAAGACATCAGGCACCTGTGATCAGATCCCTGACACCACTAGAGCGGTGTCCTCACTCACGACGGAAGGGAACTTCTGTTGATTTGGGTGGGGGGTTATGGGGCTGATCAAGAACATTTGACTTCACATCATATGCTGAAACTATATTCTTTCAATCCGAAGATTGGTATCCAGGCTCTAGTGAATGAGAGCAGCCCTGTGTAACATGGTCTGTAATATGTAATGCTTATTGTGTGTTTTCATGTTAATTACGTTTTTATAGTGCTTGGCGTCTAGGCGCTATAATACTGTTTGGGGTCAGAACTCTGTCCCAGAGGGTTGTAGAGACATCTGGTTTTCACTGTTTATCCTAGTTTTATGTGTAGTATAATTATCTTGTATGTATTAAAGTACTTTTCTTTTATAAAAAGTAAAGCACTTACTGGACATTGAGTTTATCAGCTGGTCGCACGGTTTACACTGTATTCTAAATGTCTAACCCCACCTCACCTCCTTGAGTAAGCCTTGGACTGCTCTGTCTCGCTACCCTGAGAGAGTCAAGTGCTGGAGAGGAGTACTTGGTTATCCAGTTTTGGGTCCACTAGTACTGAGGCCCCAGGACACCAGTGTGGGAACACTCCAGTTGATGCGATTGGAGCGCAGTTACCCCTGAGTGCCCTGGTGCCCAGGAAACCGGGTCTAACAGCATGCATGTGTGAATGCATGAGTCCAAGTGAGTGTGTATATGTGTGCGTGTGTAGCCCCTGACCCCGCCCTGTGAAAAGTACAGACTGGCACTTTGTTTAAGACTTCCCATTTATTAAGGAATTTCCTGTTCTTCCTGTGTATACATTTGCATTGGTTCTCCTATGTCTTCAATGACTAATTTGTCTAAAGATGACTTAAGTACAGGCACCAAGTGGGTATGCATATTGGTTGTCTGCCCTGGTGTCTTGTCAGTATCGGTGGTTTGGTGTAAAATAGTGCTCCGCCTTCGCTCGTCTCCTCTGCAGTTGGAGTCTTGTAAGAAACATAACAAAGTGTGAAATCGACCTCACCCATAACAAGCAACCTTGTTGTTCATGTGTTTCTCCTTCTCATCCTGTGGGCTGAGAAGTTCTGTGGGGTGGAATTTAACAGAATTCTAATAAGGTCAGAGCACATGCACTGAGGTCTGGTTAGGAGGCCTACGTGCTCTAGCAGACTCGAATAACCAGCAGCATCAGTCCAAAACGTTGGGGGTGATCATGCAAAACAAAATCATTTCGTTACATGGGACAGTACATATTTTTACAGAGTTCAGGTCTTAAGCACAAATGAGGTTTATAACCCCAATGCAACATTTCCCATGGCCGTTGCCAAACTCAGTCAATGAACTAATTGGCCGCACCCGCTCCATTTCAGGGACATATTTTGTGCACTCATAATGTGATCTAAATCATGCACTAAGGAACTAGCAGGGAAAGAGAGGCTGTGTGACTCTTGCAATCCATGCTGATCCAAATGTACTAGTTAAGAGATGCTCTTCTTTAGACACATACTTCTTACATAACAAAGGATCTATAAGCCTGCACGATTTCCACAGCTTTAGTGCTTATTCTTTAATGTCTTCAGCAAATGTATTGGCACTTATCACAGGCCTCTTGATGTTTTCAATATATACATGCAGTTTTGCCTGATTTCTATTGACTCCTATCACTTTCTCTAGTGTAGGATTAACCATTAGTGTGCCCTATCAATGTAAGGATCTTAGAACTACCCTCTTTATATCCATGTTACATCTTTACTGAAGAGTCCACAATACAGTCCCAACTGAAGGCCTCATCGTGGGCTATTATTCTGTCTCCATCGTCGGGCAAAGCCTGCATGTACCAACTTATAAGAGGCACGTGGTACCTCGGGGGAAAATTAAAATGTAAACATTTGGTGGCTGCTGACCTTGTAAACTATTCCTAGCACACAGTGGACATCCATAGCATGGGACTACAGACTCCCTGAATGAAGTCGGTTTCACTCGGTCTGCTCGATGATATTCGGATTGGCTGTGCTAGCCCCACAACTTAAATGTTCGCCTGTGGCCACTGCAGAGAGGTGAAAAGCTACCCATCCCTTTCTGTTTTCTCCACAGTATGAAATTATTACTGGAGATGGCTGTTGGCATTTACCTTTGTAACATGAGTGTTGAGGCCACAATTAGACTGCAATAAGAAAACTGGATTTATGGTTTCATTCACTTTATACAGACATTTAGGTTCATTTTTGTTTACACTCATCTTTTAATTCTCATGTTTACAACAGATGAACCTGAAAACATAAAGCCGAAAACCTACAAAAAGAAATCTGCCAGCAGGCAACAGTTTTTGCACTAAACCAGTACTTGACAATGTGTAATGTTGTGCTATCATGGTTTCTTTCTATACAACACAGCACACATAGAAACAGCAAAAACAAGCAGAAATAAAGCTTTCCTCCTTGTTCGCCTTGTTAACACCAGGTTTTCCCTGGGCTTAATTTTGGTGCTGCCTTGTATATACGCCACCCTTGTAAATAGGGGGCAGGGTCAAAATCAATGGGTGTTGTGGTGGAATGCCTACAACAACACCCATTGCCCACTCCTTTTATGCTGCCTTATTTACGAAGCAGCGTTAACCCATATTAAGTTGCTTAACACACCTTGTAAATAAGGCAAAGCTCATGGAATTTGAGGAGACCCCCTGCGAGGTGCAGGGAAGGGCCCACTCCAGATTTTTTCAGGAGCTCTCGGATGAGAGTACTGTGCTGAGGGGGCCCCCTGCAGCCCCCCCCCCCCCAATCGCAGGGACTGCGGCGCCTGTGTTATGCCAGTGGCAAAGCTCCTATCGCCACAGAAACGTCATTAAAAGTGACGTTCCTGCGTCGATAGGGGCCTGTAAATATGCACCTTGGTTTCTTGTTGACCTAGGTCGATACCGTTTGTAGTCGTTCTGTAATATAACTGTTTACTATTAGTCTGTATTGAGAAGCGGGCAGCTAGTATGTGTCCTAGCCTTCTAGTGTTCAATGCAGTGTGGCATCTACACGTAGGTGTGTAGCGAATAGCTGTGCCATTATCATTGTTTCATAGGTCTATCGGCTTCTTCGTGGCCCGTTTTTTTCTTTTGGAAGGGCACAAACTTGTGCCTTTCCTTAATTCTAAATGCAGAGTTCAAAAACTAGGCGCTATAACAGAAAAGACCCAGCTACCAAGCCCTGCCTTTAGGAAGGCAGTGAATAATACTATAACGTGACTTTTCCCGGAACTCTTGCAGATTTATACTGCCCACATCCCAACCCAATTTTTCAGCGCATTTGTGTAATTCTGCTCTACCTTTTCGTGTCTATGCACCAGGTAATGCCTTCTTTGACACTCCTCATATCCCTGCAGGTCTCTCTCGCACATATGTATTTTTGTGACACCCTGCCGTGCCCATATTCCTTTACTCGAAAAGAAAAAATGAAAAGTGGCAAGGCTTCTCCTGCGCACAAAACTCAAATATTCCCGAAAATTAAATACAAACAACTATTACAGGGTGCTTTCAAGGACAGGGACAGCCACTTGTATCCCCAATTATGGACTAGAAACCCAGTCCTATTGAGAAAATTGCAAAATGTCCTGACCACAACTCCACATGTAATACAAAGAAGTCCAATCAATCTTCTTTATCCATGATTATTTTATTCTTGTAGTTCGATAAAATCTTCTGTTAATCACAAGTGACTTTCTTCAGATCGTATATAGCCAACACGTGTTTCATCAGTTATCATGCCTCCGCATCTCTGACTTCCTCAGGGCTATTCAAAAATCCATCCACAATTTAAATACTATGTGCACCATACTTCAAGATAAAAATTTCTTAGTATCATGAAACATGTTCAGCGTTACTTTTCAAGTAATCCTCATTCAGAATAGAAGGTTAACAGAATGTGTAATCCATTATCCGAACAGCAGAGAGTACTCCCCATATGAAACGACCGGCGTTGTAGTCAATCCTAGCAGAGAGTACTCCCCATACGAAACGACCGGCGTTGTAGTCAAGCCTAGCAGAGAGTACTCCCCATACGAAATGACCGGCGTTGTAGTCAAGCCTAGCAGAGAGTACTCCCCATACGAAACGACCGGCGTTGTAGTCAAGCCTAGCAGAGAGTACTGCCCATACGAAATGACCGGCGTTGTAGTCAAGCCTAGCAGAGAGTACTCCCCATACGAAACGACCAGCGTTGTAGTCAAGCCTAGCAGAGAGTGCTCCCCATACGAAATGACCGGCGTTGTAGTCAAGCCTAGCAGAGAGTACTCTCCATACGAAACGACCGGTGTTGTAGTCAAGCCTTGTAGAGAGTACTCCCCATTGAAACGACCGGCGTTGTAGTCAAGCCTAGCAGACAGTACTCCCCATACAAAACCACCGGTGTTGTAGTCCTTTATTCCCCCAACCCTGTGGTACCATATTGCTTTGTCCTGCCTTGACACAGTGCCCTATCCCTGCACGCATCTCCTGCCCATCTGTATTGTGTTCCTTACGTGTCCTGCCTTGCCTTGCCTGTGGACCTCGACTACTCCTTCAACAGTTTCTTGCCCTGCTTTGAGTGTGCCCCTTATTCCAGCCCATTACCCCTGCGCTCAGTGTGCTCTGCTTTGCCCTGCCTCTAGCCCTGTACAGAACCCTCAGCACTTTGTTCATGTCCTGCCCTCTAGCATTTGCCCTTCTATTTTCCCCTCTGTATTCTGCCTGACCCTGCCCAGCCAGTGCTCATCTGCTGCATCCTCCGGGGTTCTTCCTTGCATTTCCCTGGCACTGTACCAGAGTACCAGCTTGTTTCTAAAAAGTACTGGTACTCTCAAATTAAAAGTATTGCATCTATCTTCAGAAGTGCAGGTGTTCTCCCTCTCAAAATAAAAAAGTGCAGGTACTCAGTACCGGACAGTACTGGCCCATTTAGACCTCTCTGGGGCATATGTACAAAGACATGGCGGAGTGAGGCGTTAGCCGTCATGGCTAAACGCCTCACTCCTCCACTTCAGAAACGCAAGCCTGCACCATATTTACAAGAATATGGTGCAGCCTTGCGTTTCCCCCCTGCGCTGATGCTACACTTAGCTGTTTAGCACCAACGCAGCCACCATTGCACCCATGCACCATAGTGCAAGGGTGTCTGAGTTCAGGGAAAGAGTGTTTATGTGTAGGAAGGTGTCCTTCCCAGCACATAAACAATCTTTAAATGCTGTTTTGTCACTTCTTTGCCTGCTGCTTAATGCAGCACATATGGAAGTTACAAAATGTCATTTTTAAAAAAAAGATTGTTTATGTGCAGGAAGGGATACCTTCCTACACATAACCAATCCAATGTGTTTTGCTTTTTCAATGTGTACTGCACAAGGCAGCTTACGTGGAAACAGCAAAAATGAGGAGATATAAATCATTTCTCCTCGTTTCGCCAAGTTAAGACCAGGTTTTCCCTGGTCTTTCTTTGGCGCTGCCTCCTATTTACGCAACCCTTGTAAGTAGAGGGTAACGTCAAAATCAATGGGTGTTACGGTGGAACACCCACTGCCCACCCCTTTCAAGCATAGCGTGAAAGGGTGCCTTATTTACAAGGCAGCGTAAAGCCACTTTAAGTGGCTATGCTGCCTTGTAAATAAGGCAAGCCCCTATCGCCACAGGAAAGTTGGAAAAAGAGACGTTCCCGTGGCGATAGGGGCTTGTACATATGCCCCTCTATCTGTGTGCACTTTTTCACCTCCATCTGTGAGCCTCCTGCCCGTAGAATGACACCCTCCAGCACTGTCCATTTTCCCCAGTCCCTCACGCTGTCCAACTCTCCTGAGTCACTCATCTCTCTCTCTCTACCCCTGCCCCCCCCCCCCCGCCTTAAAATGTCTCCCACCCACCTCCGCTTCCCAGCACGCCCCCTTCTGCATGCCCGAAGTAGAGACTGGGCCGTCATGCCTGAGAGCCTGTTTACTCACCCAGGCTTGCACAGGGACATACGCTTGCAATTGAGAGCACTTTGTTCCCGGAGCCCTGTACCCTGTAATCCAACCCCGGCTGCTAGGAATGTATCCAGAGCAGACCCTGAGAGCGCTGGACTGGGAAAACCTCCGGGGGAGGCATCTGGAACAGGTTTCCCTGATACTGTGGGACGCACCAACGATTATCCGCCCTTTTAACTCAGTTTAGGAAAATTAGGACAGCCCCCCTGCCTGCCAAGATCAATATCTTCTCGGGATCAGATCGAGTTCTTATTTATACCGCTCACTTCCCTTTACTAATGTTATTCAATGTTGTGCTGTAATATTTGGTTATAATACAACCCGTGTAATGCTGTAATGTAATACAGCTGAAGTAATACAATCTTGTATATGCGTGGTAATACTTTAAAAGGAATACTCGCAGGGTACAGTCAATATCGGTGCTCTAGTAGACTTGAGATATATCTGTGCTATCCGTGCTGTAATACCAACAATGCATGTTTATGTGCAGCAATACGCTAGCTGCATTACAGCCATCTAGTTGTGTTGCATTCTACCAGAGATGAGTCTGTAGTCTCCTACAATGGTCAATCAGACATGTTTCTTACTGTATTACTTTACAGGTTGGGCGGGGTAGGGCGGGAGGGGGGAAGTCGACAGACGACAGAATAGGTAAAATTAAATGCATCAATAAAACCCACTCCCTCGTCTGTCAACTTCCCCGTCCTGCTCCACAACCCCACTGAGCTTACCTGCACCTGCTGCGACTCAAGATGTCCCCTCATTGCTCAAATTTACCCCACTCTGCCTACTATCTACTGAAGCAGACGGATCGATCCCAGGGGCCTTATTTATGAAAAGTGACGCATCGCTGCCTGAAAACAGCGATGCGTCACTTTTCACTGCGCCCTCCTTGTGACACCAATGATGCGTCATATTTACAGTATGACTCATCATGGCGCAAGGAGTTACAGATACGTCAGTATTTCTGACGTATCTGCAGGCGCAAAAGTGACGCATTGCTGGAGTGTGTCACAAAAGTGACGCAACTCCAGCAATGCATCCATGTGAAAGGGCCTGCGTCAGTCTTTAACGCAACGGCGTTATAAAAGTGACGTAGTGAAATCTCATAGATTTCACTGCATCACTTCTACGACCCTTCCTTGCGTCAATACGCCCCCCTTGCATACATTATGCCTGGGGCAGGTATAATGTGGTGCAGGGGTTTACAAAGCGACTCATCTACCTAGATGCGTCACTTTGTAAATATGGCACAACAAGTCACATTTTTTACGCCACTGGTGCGTCACAAAACGTGACGCACCGGCGGCGTAAAAGTGACGCACAGCCTCATAAATGAGGCCCTAGGTGTATTAGAAATACACCCCCCCGAACCTCGGACTCATCATGCTTTATGTTAATTCTAGATGAGGCTGCACGAGTTTTGTTGAATTAATAAGGGTTAACCATCTAATACAATGGAAACAGCATACAAGCGTTATCTAAAAGCACGACAGGCCCTTCTGAACAACTTGGTTAATCACAAAACGCTCCTAATTTTCTTTAATTCTTTTTTTTCATCGTTTAAAGATTTATTTTAAAAAAATCCAAAGCAATACAGTACAGTAATACAGTACAGGTGTGCATCATAGCTCTCAGAAATAGGGCATATAGAGAAATGCAAAACCAAAACTATTCTAAGTCCAACAGGATTTTTTTTAATGAACACTGGAGGGCCAATTACTTTTCAGGAAAGTGTTGTAAAGGAAAATCATGACAACCTCCTATGTCTGTCTCTCTGCACGGTGGGTTAGATCAGTGATTACACATCAACAATAGAGTGGCCAACTGCTCAATTGCCTCCCTATCCCGCATAATCCAATCCTCTAACAATGTTCCATCCAATGGAGTATGGGTCAGCTGATCAGTCAAGCCACCCACAGTCAGTTTGGTATACTTTGGTTATTGTAGTAATACCAAGCTGATCTTGTCCAAGTAGATTCAAGCTTGAATTCACACATTCTTACATACCTTTTGGCTCAAAGGCCAGGCTCTTCAGTCCAGCATAGGTGAAAGAAACAAAGGGGCTGAATCACAAAGATAAATATGATTGTAAACATAGCTTGCCATGAATTTTCAAATGGGTTTTTGGTAGTGGTTTTAAGGAGTCCGAATTGTTCTGCACTCATAAATACAACCGAAGGAGTGGATGTAGGCATTAGAAGTTTGGGAATAGCTACATACGTACATGTATGGACATTAGTCCTCAGTGGGCTTGGAGGCCGAGAACAGACTCCTCCTACTGACCTTCTACTTATGAAACAGCAACAATAATAGGTGTGGAATACATGCCAAGAACGTGCCTTTAGAGCACAGCTTAATGTATTACCTTTATTTGTATTTTAGGAGGCCGGGCTTGTAAAGAACTTCAGAAAATGAATACCTATCATTTTTTCGGTCATTTTCCTGTAAAAAGATTGAAAGGTTCCTGGGCGGGGGAACAGATAGAAGCATTCTGTGCACAAGGTTTTGAAGAGATTCTGTTGAGTAAAATGTATTTCATTTATTTATAATGTTAAATGTTTCATCCACGCACACGCTTTGAGTTTGCAGCCGGCAAAGACATGTTTGCCTATTTTGCTATGTAGATAAATGAGATGCATGCTGCTGAGCAGTGGCTGACGATAATTTGAGGGGGGTGGGTAGGTGGACCGCTAAGGTGCACCCATACACTCACCCATCTACACGCACACTCACTAACACCCGATGCATTCATAAGCATGCACACATACACCCACTATTTACAAGAACACACACCCATTCAGAGCACACACTCACAAATACACATACATTCATATATATACACACACTCACTCACACATCAATCATTAAAAAACAAGCATTTACAATGCAATGGTCTCGGCATTGTAAAAGTTAGAGCTATTGCCATTGCTCATGACATTATTTGTATTTACGTTTTTGTTTTTAAAACACAAATAAATGGCATCGTCATTTACAATGCCAATAGCTTAATCGCTCGCAAATGCGAGACCTATTGCATTTGCACCCACACAGAGCCACACACACAAAGCCACCCACACACGCATACAGAGCCACCCACACAGAGTCATTCACATAGAGCCACCCACACACAGAGCCGCCCTCACAGTCATTCACATAGAGCCCCCCACACACACAGAGCCACCATCACACTGACCCACCTGCAAAAAAATGTACCCACACAGAGCCCCTCCCCAGGCAGGGGCCGCGAGCCAAGTGTATTGATAAGAGCGAGACAGAGGCCTCAGTCACCCTCTCAGGGCTGCCAGTGCCGATTAAACCACAGCTCCGCCGAGGCACCTCAGATGTGCAACAACACACAGCCTGCTGCTGCTATCCAGGGTTTAAGACACACACCCCTCAGTATTTCCATGTGTAAAAGTTACAAAATAATAAAGCAATAGTATCAAAAACGGTGCCAAATTATGCCACATAATTTGCTCTTTCTTGTCGCATAATTTACTCAACCCTGCCACATAAATTGGTGCTCCATTGCTGCATATTCTAGGGGCCCTGCATACAGCCCAAGCTCCTCAGTAAATTCAAATGTGTGAGTCTGAAATCAAGAGTTTAAAGAAATGCTGAATTTCTCCCCAAAAAAAGAGAAATGATTAAAGGATTGAGTAATTGTGCATGTGATTGGCTGTATGGCCTCTTCTGATGCGCTGTTGTTTGGGTCCTGGACCAGGTTGGAGGCCTTGCACAATGGAAATTGGGCGCACACGTGGTGGGCCTTGATCCAATCACTAATATTTCATTTAAGCAAACTAAAAAAATCACTGATAACACGTATTTAAAATAGCGTCATGGTTCAGGTAGTGGAAGCACTGTGCCACTGATGTTAAAATAGCTAGGAGTTTCCCTGAAAAAGTATAGTTAAGGTGACAGTATAGTTCCACATCAAAATCTAAAAATCCTTGAAAGTCACAAATTGTTGACCACTGCACAAAGCATAACCATCAAAACAAAACATTGCCCTGAAATGGTATGTTTGTGAACTCACAACATTTAACCAATAAACAAACGGATCTAACAAAACAAAATCATTAAATAATAACACATATGCAAACACAAATATTCTACTGTATTCTTGTCAAAGGTAACATGATATGTCATATCATCAATGTAATTTCCAACATATACGGTCATGAGCTGTTAATTTTTGTTTGTTTATTGGCCCATAATTGACCACGACTCACGAGAATTGGGAAAAGATGTTTAACCAGAACCAACGTATAAGAGGTCACATCTATACTTTGAGATGAAAACCACACTGATTAGCTCATGTGACTAATAGCAGGATTGTTTCCTTCTCTCGTGTCATATAAACAGGAAGTACTTGTCAATTATGAGAACTTATGGTAGCATCTTTATACTGTGTTTCCAAGTACAGCAGCAACGAATACACTAATTTGAATGGCCCGACACCAAAATAGTCCCCACTTTTGTATCTGTGGCAGGTAGTGCGCTGACACCTTTATACTGAGATTAGGTGTAGGGATGGTGTTATAACGGGTTGTTACTTTAGTGGTGGGGAGGCGAGTTCATCAGTGGGTGCCACCTCTAGTAATGCTGTATGATAATATGAAAGGGTGCATTGTCAGGGGTGATGGACAGTGTAGTAACGGGTGTCTGCCCTGCATTCGAGTATAATTAGCAACGAAGAATAGAGATGCATCGATAAAATGACAAATGGGTAGTTTGGTGGAAAATATCGCCTTTCAACCACAGCACATGCAACTGATGCAATCGCTGTGTAAAGGGATGCTGCTGATGGGGTCAGTGTGGTGGATGTGGATGGAGAACCATGGCGGTACCTTATTTGCAGCCTACATTCCACTGATCCTTTCTAGCAGTGTACATGTGTATAATGGTGATAAAAATTGATTTAGCATTAGAACGATTAGATGGGTAGGGTTGTAAAACTGTGCAGAAGCAACCAAGGATCCCGACACTTAAACTCATGAGGTACCGAAAAAACTGCGCTCAGACCCCTCTTGTTGTGTATTGGGTATGTCTGGTGGTGGCAGTTGGATGTGTCAGTAGCTAGTGATGGCTATTACAGTATAGAGTATCACAATTGTGTTAAAGATGAATTTGGGGAGGGAGCCGCACCTTTTGATCCGCAGCACGCACTGTGCTGATGCCCTCTCGTTGTCCCAGTCGCTGCTCACTATGGGATCCCAGAAGCTGGAGTATAAGAGGAGCGCGGTCCCTGCCGATGGCAAGCCGCTCAGTGGAGAGATTGTGCCTATAGGTGGCATGGGTGCAATGGTCGCGATTGGGGGCATAGGAGCAATAGTTGGGATAGGAGGGACACCTCCGGGCAGCACTCCGTAGCCAGCTGCTGCCCATAACTCCGCTGGCAGGAAGGTGGCGTTCCCCGCGCCTCCTCCCGACACCGGGGATGCCCCTGAACCGTTGCCGCCAGTTGCCATCACCGCGGCCAACACCGCATCCTCCCCAGGACTCTCCGCCATTCCGTCGCTACAGCCACTTCCGGGACCAGCGAGACGAGAACAGACTGTGCGTAGAGTAGATCGTCAAGTTTAGAGACAGAACGTCTCAAACAGAACCAACGAGTCTTGATCCAGAGCGTCCCGTTTGGGAGATTGGATAGTAAATTGGTGATAAACAACTAGCCTGCTAATTTATAATCTTTCTGTGCCCACAGTGGCGCCATGCTGCTGGACTAAACAACTTTTGGCCTCTACATCGATGCACTCGGCAGCATGACAAGTTGAGCCTAGTTGAAGATTGCCGAACGGTTATGGTGACGTTGAGATGGTGAGGCAGCAGATATCGCTATCGCAAGATCTTACGTCTTTTGGTAATTATTTGAGGAAGTGAGTTCACCAAAGTGATATGAATAAATACAAGCATTTACAGTGCATCAAAACTTACCTGGAGTGGCAGGGTCATTGATGTGCCTGAGAGGACGACTTCTTCCAGTGGCAGTCGGCCTAAAATGGCAGCCGCTAAAGCTCTGAAAATGTCAGAATCGGGTGCGTGTTTTTTTGCTGAGTGACGGATGATGTCACTGATTAAAAAATGTAAAAAACACGCCCCCGAATCTGCTCAAGCCGGGACTACAAATGGCTAGCCTCCATTTATGAAGCTAGCCAATGGAAGAGAGAGGCAGGTTAAAGCCCCACTGTAGAAGACAAAAAATCTTCGCTACGCCCACTGCTTCACAGTGCGACGGTAGCTTCGACCTAATTACTGGCTGCAGCAATGATCTTGGCCTCTGACGTTCCTAGAGGATTGGGATTGCCATCTCTTCTCATTGGTTGTCCTTACGCCAGCCAATAAGAGGAGGCAGCAGTCCCTACCTCGTCACAGAGTGGGAAGGGGTCAGTGAGGCTTGCTGACTCCTCCCCACTCTGTGGCAAGTCGCCAGTGGTAGACACTAGGCCCTCAGAACTTCAGGGCTTAAAAATTAAGCGTCAAGGTCCGGGACTATGAGTGACTCTGCCCCTGGTCAAGTTTGCAGCCGGTAAATAAATGTTTGCCTATTTTGTTATGCAGATTAATGAGATGTATGCTGCTGAGCGGTGGCTGCCGATAAATTGAGAGGGGTGGATGGACCACTCAGGCGCACACATACACTCACCCATCTGCATGCACACTCCCTCACACCTGATGCATTCCTAAGCATGCACACATACACCCACTAGTCACAGAAACACACACCCATTCACAGCAAACACTCACAAATACACATCCATTCATATATATATACACACTCACTCACACATCAATAATTTTTTTTAAAAATGTATTGGCTGCAGCAATGATCTCGGCCTTTGACGTTCCTAGAGGATTGGGATTTTCACCTCCTCTCATTGGTTGACCTTAAGCCAATAAGAGGAGGCAGCAGTCTCTACCTCATCACAGAGTGGGAAGGGGTCAGTGAGGCTTACTGACTCCTCCCCACTCGGTGGCAAGGTGCCAGTGGTAGACACTAGGCCCTCGGAACTTCAGGGCTTAAAACTGAAGCACCCAGGTCCGATACTATGAGTGACTCTGCCCCTGGTCAAGAAGGGAGCTCCTCCAAGTGCTTTGCTGGTCTGAGGAGATCGCACCTACAGGGCTATGATATCTTCAGCCCTGGAAAATTCAGCTCGGGCTGCCAAGTGCCCGCGCAATTGGTCTATGTAAAGCACATGGCTGCCTGACCTGAACATAAAGAGTGTCTGTGAGGATGACTTTTGCTCAGCCTCACAGACACTCTTCATGTAGGCCAAAAGATCGTTGGCAGGGGCCGTCCCTCTTGAGGATGGGCCACTGCTGTTGCTGGATATATATACAGTTTATCTTTTCAGTAACAGGTATCTATGGAATGGCTCTGTTCTATGTACAGAAATACAGTTGCACTAGTTCCTTAATAGTTAACTCGAGCCACCTACTTAATTACCTGGCAGTGCATGGCTGCAGCGTTTATCATTTTTCTCACTTGTGTGGATCATCTCTAACAAATATTAAAACAAGGATTTGACAGTTGAAAGTGTTGTGTTTGAGAACAGGGATGGAAGAAACTAGAAATCTTGAACTACTTAACTGGCAAAGCAATTTTTAATGCCAAATGTCTTGTATAGGTTAGCAAGATGGTGTGCACAATGCAGGTCAAAAGTTAAGAGCACAGCAGGTTCGCTCAGCCTGTCATCCTACAGAGGCTGATAAAAATCAATCAATCAATCAGGGGGGTTTAATGCTTGCCGCTCACTCGTGAGTGTCCCAGGCACCAGGGGGAGGGGGGTGCAGCTCCGGGTCAACCGAAAGTCCTGAAGGTGTGCAGAGTAGGGGAGCGTCTGATGTTGACCGGGAGCTCGTTCCAGGCCTTTGCCATGATGTAGGAGACGTCTCTTTCACCCGGTTCTGCGGATGTGCGGGGTTTCTGTTAGGGCGAGATCAGCAGAGCAGAGGTTTCTCTTGGGTGCGTGGAAGGACACTCTTTCATTGAGGTATTTGAGTCTGGTGCTGTGGAGCAGCCGCGGTCGGCAGTGGGAGTTCCTGCGGGGCGGTGACGTGGGGAGGGGGCGGGGCAGGGCGGGGGGTAGTAATGTATGGATTACGAAGTTTAACAGGTAAGTAAACATATAAATAAATAAAACGAATTTCGTGGCGCGCACTGCATCACCAAATGCGATGCAGTGCGCACAACGATATTCATTTTATTTATTTATATGTTTACTTACCTGTTAAACTCCGTAATCCATACATTACTACCCCCCACCCTGCCCCTCCCCCTCCCCACGTCACTGCCCTGCAGAAACTCCTACTGCCGATTGCAGCTGTTATGGGCGGATTTGTAGGCATAGGTGAGTAGCTTGAAGGTTACTCTCTTCTCGTCAGGGAGCCATTGGAGGTCTCGCAGGTGTTGGGTGATGTGATCATGTCATGGGATGCCGACGATGAGTCTGGCCAAAGTGTTCTGGATGGTCTGGAGTTTTTTTAGCAAGGATTTGTTGATTCCGGCGTAGGGGGGGTTTCCGTAGTCCATTCTGCTAGTTATGAGTGCGTGGGTGACGGATGTATGACGTTGCAACGCATACATTCACAATGCATGCCATCACAACGCAACTATTACAACGCAGGTGCCATTACAACGCATGGCATTACAACGCATGCCATTACAACGCAAGTGCAATTATATCGCATGCCATTACAACGTAAGTATAGGTAAGTATTTATTTTTATTAATATTTTTTACATTTTAAATACATTTCAAAAATTGTTTATTAAATCATTTTAATTAATTTTATAAGTATTTAAAAAAATTACAATTTCCAAATCTAACTCCTTGGGTGTGTAATAGTAGGATAAATGTTGGATAGTGTAAGGGTAAAAATTACTATTCTAACTCCAGGGGGGTGTAATAGTAGGGTAAGTGTTGGATAGTGTAGGGGTAAAAATTACCATTCTAACTCCAGGGGGTGTAATAGTAGGGTAAGTGTTGGATAGTGTAGGGGTAAAAATTACTATTCTAACTCCAGGGGGGTGTAATAGTAGGGTAAGTGTTGGATAGTGTAGGGGTTAAATTTACTATTCTAACTCCAGGGGGGTGTAATAGTAGGGTAAGTGTTGGATGGTGTAGGGTTAAAAATTACTATTCTAACTCCAGGGGGGTGTAATAGTAGGGCAAGTGTTGGATGGTGTAGGGGTAAAAAATACTGTTCAAAAATAAATGTAATAAAAAAATTACAAATGTATTACATAAATTAAATTATAATTTTAAAATATATTAAATGTATTTAAAAGGTTATAATTATTTTAAATAAATTAATTTATAATACAAAAAAGTTACATTAAAAATATAAATACTTTAAAATAAATTAAATTTATTTTATAAAATTAAAAGAAATTAAAATTAAATTAATAATAATAAAATTAAATACTTATCTATACTTATTTTGTAATGGCATGCGTTGTAATAGCACCTGCATTGTAATGGCATGCATTGTAATGCCATGCGTTCTAATGGCACCTGCATTGTAATAGTTGCGTTGTGATGGTACTGCGTCGTAAAAGTTGCGTTTTTATGGTTGTTCCCTGTGGGTGGCGGTTTTCCTGGCTACTGGGGGGGGTCCAGTTGAAAGTCTTCCTGAGGATGCGGAGGTTGTTGAAGCAGGTGGAGGTGACGACGTTGAGCAGGTGGGTCATGGTGAGGGCGGAGTCGAGTATGATGCTTAGGCTCCGGGTGTGGTCCGTGGGGGTGGGGGGGTTTCCAAGGGCGGTGGGCTACCTGGTATTTTCTCAAGCTAAGGAGGGGGGTCCAAGGACAAGGACTTCTGTCTTCTCCAAGTTGATCTTCAGACAGCTGCTGCTCATCCAAACTGTGACGTCTTTCATTCTGTCCTGGAAGATGCATCAGGTGGTTTCTGGGTCCTTCGTGAGGGAGAGGATGAGTTGGATGGTGTTGGCGCAGGATACTATGCTGAGTCCGTGCTGCGAGGGTGGCCGTGTAGATGTTGAAAAGAGTTGGACTTGGGGTACTCCGCAGTTGATGTTTGTGGGTTTGGAGAGGAAAGGAGAGGGGTCTGATCCTCAGGGTTCAGCCGACGAGGAAGGAGCCCAGCCAGTCGAGGGCAGTTCCCTGTATGCAGGCACTGTGGAATCTGGCAGCGGAGTGCGGTGGGAGACGGTGTTGAAGGCTGCATAGAGATCTAGCAGGATGAGAGCTGCGGTGTGGCCTTGGTCGAGGAGCGTGAGGGTGTCATCTGTGGTGGCGGGGAGGGTGATCTTGGTGCTGTGGTTAGTGTGGAATCTGGATTTGGAAGAGTCAAGGATTGCGTTATCTTCAATGAAGTTTGTCAGCTGGGCGTTGACGATCTTCTTGGTGACATTGGCTGCGAAGGGGAGGAGAGAGATGGATTGGTAGTTTTTCAGGTCTACAGAGGGTTTCTTCAGGAGGAGACTAACTTCTGCGTATTTCCAGTCATCGGGGAAAGTGCCGGATTAGAAGGTGGCGTTGATGATGCGTCATTGCTCGGGTGCTAAGGTGGTGGTGGCTCTGTGGAAGATATGCGGCTGGCAGGGGTCCATGGGGGCTCCTCAGTCAGTGCTCTTCATGGTCGTATCTTCAGTGGTGACCGGGATCCTGGCAGTGATGATGGGCTGGCTGTTGTTGCTGGAGGGAAGGGTGGTTTCTGGAGAATGTTCACCGAAGTTGTCATAGAGGGCCTTGATTTTCAGGTGGAAGTAGAAGCTGAGCTTGTTGCAGAGGGACGGTGTGATGTCTATGGCTTTGTTGGGGCGTTTGGTGAATTGCTGGATGATGCTGAAGAGTTCCTTTGAGTTGCTGGAGTTGGTGAGGATTTTGTACAGGATAAAGGTCCTCTTGGTGGATCTTATGAGTTGGTGGTATCCTGTCATGGCGTTCTTGTGGGCGGTCTGGTCTTCAGTGGTTTCGCTGTTCCTCCATAGTTTTTCAAATCGTTTGCAGAAGCATCTGGCTTCTTGGAGGTCGGTGGTGAATCAGATGGCCTTCAATGGGCTTTGTCTGTTGGGGGTGAGGAGGGGTGCGAGCTTGTCTGCACAGTTGGTGATCCAGCGGTGTACTTCCTTGGCTGCAGAGTTGGTGTCAGTCGAGGTGAGGGGGATGAGGGTGGAGTTGAGGTGCTCCTCTGTGACCTTGCTCCAGTTCCTTTGCAGTGGGCATGGAGTGGGCTTGTGAGTGGTGGCAGTATTGAAAGAGAAGTGTACACAGTGGTGGTTCGCCCAGAGGGGCTGAGTGGTGTGGTTAAATCGGATGTTGTTTCATCCTGCGAAGATGGGGTCGAGGGTGTGTCCTGCTTTGTGGGTAGGGGTGGTGATGAGCTGTTTCAGTCCGACATTGGCGAGGTTGTCCACGAGAGCGGCGGAGTAGGGAATGCTGAGATTGTTGAGGTGGCAGTTCAGGTCTTCGATGAGAATGTAGTCCATGGATGCAATGGCGTGGGGTGCAATGAGGTCAGCAGTGGTAGTGGTGAATGAAGCACGAGGCCCGGGCGGTCTGTAGGCGAGGGTGCTGTGAAGCGTAGTTCTAGGGCTGGTCTGGATCTGGAAGTGAAGGTGTTCGTGGTGGCGGGGGAGTCGCTCATGCTAGAGGTGGAGAGTTAGAGGGAGCTCTTGTGTGCGATGGCAAGTCCTCCTCCTGAGCGGTTGGAGCGTTTTTTTCTCTGGATCTTGTATCCGTCAGGGATGGCGGTGGCGATGTCAGGGGCAGAGGAGGCGTTGGTCCAGGTTTCTGTGAAGAAGGCAATGTCTGGCGAGAGGGTGTCGAGGAGGTCCCAGATCTCTATGGAGTTTTTGTGAAGGGAGCGCACGATGAGGAGGATGCTTCGGTGGTGCTGGCGTCCGGTGTGGGTGCGGTGGTCGTTAGGGTGCAGAGGATGTTGAAGGATTTTCTGCAGTGAAGGCTGGAGAACTGACTCATAAAATGAGGTATAGCACTAGAATTCAGTGAGAAGTAGCATGCACCTTATCACATCACATACTATAGTGTATATGTCATTTTAATGCACTTTATAATGTGCTGGACATGACTTCCAGTTTGGAGAGTGAATGTGTAATAATTAACTAGGGCTGAGCTTGAATACTAAAATACCATAATTTTTATGAACTATTAAAATTACAAAATACTTTGACTCCTCCAGCCCTAATCAACCTACTTATGGAAGTGTTTTGGAAACTGCATTGTAGTTGATGAAATTCAACTGATGTGTTTTATATTGTTTGAAACAAATACACGTATTTTCTTTCCCTCATTGCTCTCTTTCAAGATTTGGGTCTTATGAGTCGTTAACCTCCAGGTCTCCACCCGAATTCCGTTGTTGCTTTCTCTATCCATCCACTCCTGTTTTTGCTTGCTCTGTTCCTTCCATCCCACCCACATACCATTGTTGCTTGACCTGCTCTCCTACCCCTGACACATGCTGTTGTTGCTTGTCCTGTCTCAACTCCCCTGATTTGTGTTGTTTGCCCAGTCCCTCCTGCATTCTGTTTTTGCTCGCCCCGTATCAACAACCTTGCGTTGTGTTGTTTGCCCAGGCCCTCTCATCATGAAAAAAAGCGCTATGGTGTGTTTACAGTGCTGACTGCTTCATATCACTTTTTTTCTAACAACACAGCAACAGTGGTACTGTAGCGCATGGCTAAAAGACACTGGCAAAGCCAATAGCTCTAGCATCATTGAGACCTGTTGGCTTTGCCAATGCTTGTTTATTGAAGTACTCAAGAACAGAATTTATCCGAGAGACTGTCAATATCATTTAAAAAACAAGCTAAGTTTTACTTCCTTGTGGTCTCACAAGTCCAAACAATATTCAGCGAACTTTTTTTTTTTTTTTTAACACCTTTAATTAGCTATTGTGGCACAATGAGAAGGGATTTGTGGACTGTTTTAATACTGGTTAAAGCATCAATTGCCCAGGGCCCAGAGCTACCATGGGTCTCCCTGGCAAAATGATAATACTATGTGTAAAAAGAAGATACTCACCCTCTCTACCACACTTATCACTTTTTACTTTTTTCTCTAAATACACGTATCTGCCTCACCCCTTTCTCTCTACATAGCTCGCTACCTCACAACTCTCTCTTCCTCACACCCTCTGCAGTAGCTCTGTGTCTTTTTCTATTTTCTGCCTTATCCTTATCTCTCTTTCTGTGCCTCACTGCTGGCTCTCTAATATGCCTCTTTTGTCTTCCTCTTTTTGCTTTCTATGAATTACCCCTGAAGTTCTTAAATTAAAAATAAAATTGCCAGGGCCCTCGCCAGGAGGCCTCTGCAGATTGCAACACCAATTGCCCCTGCCAGTGCTGCCAACGACAGTACGTAAACAACTATTACCATCACATTTCTACAAGTGGGATAACTCAAACTATTCCAGGCCCCAGAAGTTGTAATAATGGCTTGGGAAACAGGTATTTGTAGCTTGTAATGTATTTTGAACTAATGAACAACTATTGTTCTGCTCATCTCTAAATTACTCAAACAGCGCCACCATGTGCCAGACTGTCATAAGTGCTAGTGTTAACAATTAAACGGCAGTGCATAGCACTGGAAACCACAGGCACAAATTAAGCACTGACCCTGTCTCTACCTCTCTCTCTGTATCATTACTATCCTTACCTGGCCTGCATTCCATATGTGGTCTTACTTAGACCATCCCACTACCTCACAGCTCTCTCTACATTGCATCTCTCTAAACCTCCCTCCGTACCTAGCCTTTGAACCTTTGAGCCTCTACCTCACTATCTTCCCTCTTTCTCTACCCCTAAAATTTACTCTTATGCATTACCTATCTCTCTACCTCTTTTTTCTACCTTTCCCTTCCTCTTTCTAAGACTCTGCATCGGTCATATGTACAATGAAGTGGCAGAGCGTGTCGTTAGCCTCTTGGGCTTAACAACACGCTCCGCCACTTCAGAAAAGCATGGCTGCACCATATTTTCAAGGATGTGGTGCAGCCTTGCGTTTCCCCCTGAGATGGCGCTAAGTTTCACAACTTGGCTCCAATGCAGGCACCCTTGCACCAGAGTGCAAGGGTATCTGTGTGCAGGGGAGGATTGGTTATATCCTAAAATGCCATTTTGTAACTTTCATGTGTGCTGCTTCATGCAGCACGCATGAAAGTTACAAAACGGGATTTTTAAAAAGGTGTGTTTATGTAGAGGAAGGGACACCTTCCTGTACATAAACACACCATGGCATTTTGCATTCTCCATGTTTGCTGCACAAGGCAGCGCACATGGAAAAAGCAAAAACGAGGAAAAATAATACATTTCTCCTCGATTGGCCACCTTAAGACCAGGGTTTTCCTGGTCTTAAATTTGTCGCTGCCGCCTATGTAGGCCACCCTTGTACATAGGGGGAAGCGTCAAATACAATGGGTGTTGCGGTGGAACACACACCACAACACCCACTGCATGCTAAACATAGTGTGAAAGGATGCCTTATGTACCCTTGTACATAAGGCAATGTCCATATCGCAATGGGAACATCACAAAAAGTAACGTTCCCATGGCGATAAGAGGCTTGTACTTATGCCCCTGTATCTTTCTTTCTGAGTACAGCACCATTTGCGCTTTACCTCGCATATCTCCATGCCTCAGTGATCTCATCTCTGTCTCCACCTCCCTTCTCCCGCTACTTCACCTCTGTTACTGTAGCTGTTCTCGTTGCCTCTTTTTCTTTCTGTTTCTGGTCCCTTCAATTTCTCCCAACAGAGTCTATCCACCCAGATAAAAATATACAGTGAGATACAATTGGAGGGATACAGTAGGGGATAGAATTAAGGAGAAAATGATCAGATTTCACCAGCTGGACTGTTAAATATCCTTTTAGCAAAGCTTTGATTTTCACGGTTGCAGCAGGAAAGCCAGTTGTGAAGGGGATTTGTGACTGCAAGTAACCAGATATTGCATCTGCCATTTCAAGAGCCACGTGCAATGGTCTTATTTCAATATTATGGATAAGTTACTAAGCATCCTCAAAGCCACTCTTACCGTGTCTTTCCTACAATGGGTGAAACAGGCTAGCAAGACCCTGAATTTCAAATAAAATATTGTTTTTGTAAGACAAAATATAAAACAAAACCCAAGTGCCAAAAGTAATGGTTTTGTCAATGCTTGCTCAAGATTTCTATTGGTATGTCTTGATCACACCGTGTGATCAAGACACTAGGCAGTGTCGAAACGCGTAGCGTGACCTGAGAATAAAATCATCTGCAAAACCAGCTTCTGAGTGCACTGTTGCTTACGAGCGATTGTGAAAATTGGAATATATACATGTATATATATATATATATATGTGCATTTGTGTGCGCGTAGAGGGAGGTAGAGAGAGGTAGAGAGAGGTAGAGGTAGAGAGGTAAAAAGATAGAGAGTAGTAGAGAGAGTAGTAGAGAGTGAGTAGTAGAGAGTAGTAAAGAGTGAGTAGTAGAGTGAGTAGTAGAGAGTGAGTAGTAGAGTAGTAGAGAGTGAGTAGTAGCGAGTGAGTAGTAGAGAGAGAGTAGTAGAGGGAGTAGTAGAGTGAGTAGAGAGTGAGTAGTAGAGAGAGTAGTCAAGAGTAGTAGAGAATGAGTAGTAGAGTAGAAGAGAGTGAGTAGTAGAGAGTGAGTAGTAGAGAATAGTAGAGGGTAGTAGAGAGAGAGTAGTAGAGTAGTAGAGAGTGAGTAGCAGAGAGTAGTGGAGAGTGAGTAGTAGAGAGAGTAGTCGAGAGTAGTAGAGAGTGAGTAGTAGAGTAGTAGAGAGTGAGTAGTACAGAGTGAGTAGTAGAGAGTGAGTAGTAGAGTAGTAGAGAGTGAGTAGTAGAGAGTAGTAGAGAGTGAGTAGTAGAGAGAGTAGTCGAGAGTAGTAGAGAGTGAGTAGTAGAGTAGTGGAGAGTGAGTAGTAGAGATTGAGTAGTAGAGAATAGTAGAGAGTGAGTAGTAGAGTGTAGTAGAGAGCGAGTAGGAGAGAGTGAGTTGTAGAGAGTGAGTAGTAGCGAGTGAGTAGTAGAGAGAGTAGTAGAGTGAGTAGAGAGGGAGTAGTAGAGAGTGAGTAGTAGAGATTAATACAGAGTGAGTAGTAGAGAGTAGTCAGTCAGTGTCAGTCAGTCAGTGACAGTGTCAGTGAGTGTCAGTCAGTCAGACAGTGTCAGTCAATCAGTGTCAGTCAGTCAGTGTCAGTCAGTCAGTGTCAGTCAGTCAGTGTCAGTCAATCAGTGTCAGTGTCAGTCAGTCAGTGTCAGTCAGTGTCAGTCAGTGACAGTCAGTCAATGTCAGCTAGAGCAGCTCTGCTGACCTGGTTCTCTGGTTCTAAAACAGGTTTGCTGACCTGGTTCTCTGTCTTTAAAGCAGCTCTGCTGACCTGGTTCTCTCCCTCTAAAGCAGCTCTGCTGACCTGGTTCTCTCCCTCTAAAGCAGCTCTGCTGAGCTGGTTTCTCTGGCTCTACAGCAGCTCTGCTGACCTGGTTCTCTGTCTCCAGAGCAGCTCAGCTGACCTGGGTCTCCGGCTCTAGAGCAGCTCTGCTGACCTGGGTCTCTGGTTCTAGAACAACTCTGCTGACCTGGTTCTCTGGCTCTAAAGCAGCTCTGCTGACCTGGTTCTCTCCCTCTAAAGCAGCTCTGCTGACCTGGTTTCTCTGGCTCTACAGCAGCTCTGCTGACCTGGTTCTCTGCCTCTAGAGCAGCTCTGCTGACCTGGGTCTCTGGCTCTAGAGCAGCTCTGATGACCTGGGTCTCTGGTTCTAGAGCAGCTCTGCTGACCTGCTTCTTAGGCTCTAGAGCAGCCCTGCTGATCTGGTTCTCTGGCTCTACAATGGCTCTGCTGACCTGGTTCTCAGGCTCTAAAGCAGCTCTGCTGACCTGGTTTCTCTGGCTTAATAGCAGCTCTGCTTACCTGGTTCTATGGCTCTAAAGCATCTCTGCTGACCTGGTTCTCTGGCTCTAGAGCAGCTCTGCTGACTTAGTTCTCTGGCTGTACAATGGCTATTCTGACCTGATTCTCTGGCTCAAAAGCAGCTCTGCTGCCCCTTGTTCTCTGGCTCTAAAGCAGTTCTGATGAGCTGGTTCTATGGCTCTAAATCATCACTTCTGACCTGGTTCTCTGCCTCTAGAGCAGCTCTGTGGACCTGGTTCTTAGGCTCTAGAGAAGCTCTGCTGACCTGGTTCTTAGGCTCTAGAGCAGCTCTGCTGCCCTGGTTCTCTCCCTCTAAAGCAGCTCTGCTGACCTGGTTCTCTCCTTCTAAAGCAGCTCTGCTGAGCTGGTTTCTCTGGCTCTGCAGCAACTCTGCTGACCTAGTTCTTAGGCTCTAGAGCTGCTCTGCTGACCTGGTTCTCTGGCTCTACAATAGGTCTGCTGACCTGGTATTCTGGCTCTACAATAGCTCCGCTGACCTGGTTCTCTGGCTCTAGAGCAGCTCTGCTGACCTGGTTCTCTGACTCTAAAGCAGCTCTGCTGACCTGGTTTCTCTGGCTCTACAGCAGCTCTGCTGACCTGGTTCTCTGTCTCTAGAGAAGCTCAGCTGACCTGGGTCCCTGGCTCTAGAGCAGCTCTGCTGACCTGCTTCTTAGGCTCTAGAGCAGCTCTGCTGACCTGGTTCTCTGGCTCTACAACAGCTCTGCTGACCTGGTTCTCTGGCTCTCTGGCTCTAAAGCAGCTCTGCTGACCTGGTTCTCTGGCTTAATAGCAGCATTGCTGACCTGGTTCTCTGGCTTAATAGCAGCATTGCTGACCTGGTTCTCTGGCTCTAAAGCATCTCTGCTGACTTGGTTCTTTGGCTGTACAACGGCTATGCTGACCTGATTCTCTGGCTCTAAAGCAGCTCTGCTGACCTGGTTCTCTGGCTCTAAAGCAGTTCTGATAAACCGGTTCTATGGCTCTAAATCAGCACTGCTGACCTGGTTCTCTGCCTCTAGAGCAGCTCTGCTGACCTGGTTCTTAGGCTCTAGAGCAGCTCTGCTGACCTGGTTCTTAGGCTCTAGAGCAGCTCTGCTGACCTGGTTCTTAGGCTCTAGAGCAGCTCTGCTGACCTGGTTCTCTCCCTCTAAAGCAGCTCTGCTGATCTGGTTCTCTCCCTCTAAAGCAGCTCTGCTGACCTGGTTCTCTCCCTCTAAAGCAGCTCTGCTGACCTGGTTCTCTTACTCTAAAGCAGCTCTGCTGACCTGGTTCTCTGGCTCTAAAGCAGCTGTGCTGACCTAGTTCTCTGGCTCTAAAGGCTCTGACCATTCAAACATACCTGTGTAGTCCAAATCCACCTCACATGAAATATACTCGTCAGCTTGTCATAATGCGCAAATGAATGCATGAATAGATTGCTTTAAAAAGCTAAACACCAGAGAGACAAGGTGTGTTGAAGATGCAGCAGAATTCCATAGTTTGCAAGGGTCGGGGGCTGAAGCAGGAGAGGCTGTCGGAGGCCATTACAAGCGTGTGGACGGCGCTGCGAATTAGAAAAAAAAGTGCCTCAAGTCCTTTAATGGAAAGAGTGTAAATCCGCCCATAAACGATCCAATCCCAGCCAATAACTGAACGTTTACTGTTTTAATGTGTGGGGTTTTTACCTGCAATGAATGGTTTGGTCCTGATGATGGTCTTCATGACGGCAGCATTATAGACCGAAACGTCGACAGCTACATCATCTCCATCAACGCTGCACTGGCACAAGCATATTACCACTACTAATTAGTGTGTCTGGTTGTTTTGCCACAACCTACTGGAGTTGATGTTTAAGTTTTGAACTGAAGTGTTTATGTCATTTATACCTCTGTTCATCGCTTTTTTGCTGTTTATGTGTCTCCCCATATCTTAAATTGTAATTTACATTCTATTGAATCTACATAAATTTTTTTGATGAATATACTTCTAGCTTTCTCCGTGTCTTTTACTCCTTCCAATGATTGATTCATGCTCTTTTTAAAATTTTCACAAATGTGATATTCTGTTGATACACCGGAGTGCAATAATATCAATACGACTCCTTTACTTAACAATTATTTTTCTTAAACTTAGTCCCTTGTAGCACCTTTTGACCTGAATGATCTATTGCCCAAGCCTACAAGGGTTGATTGGGTTTCCCCTGCTATAACTACGACCTGGTTCTTAGGCTCTAGAGCAGCTCTGCTGGCCTGGTTCTTAGGCTCTAAAGCAGCTCTGCTGACCTGGTTCTCTCCCTCTAAAGCAGCTCTGCTGATCTGGTTCTCTCCTTCTAAAGCAGCTATGCTGACCTGGGTTCTCCCTCTAAAGCAGCTCTGATGACCTGGTTTCTTTGGCTCTACAGCAGCTCTGCTGACCTGGTTCTCTGTCTCCAGGGCAGCTCAGCTGACCTGGGTCTCTGGCTCTAGAGCAGCTCTGCTGACCTGGGTCTCTGGTTCTAGAGCAACTCTGCTGACCTGGTTCTTTGGCTCTAAAGCAGTTCGCTGACCTTGTTCTCTCCCTCTAAAGCAGCTCTGCTGACCTGGTTGCTCTGGCTCTACAGCAGCTCTGCTGACCTGGTTCTCTGCCTGTAGAGCAGCTCTGCTGACATGGGTCTCTGACTCTAGAGAAGTTCTGCTGACCTGGGTTTCTGGTTCTAGAGCAGCTCTGCTACCTGCTTCTTAGGCTCTAGAGCAGCCCTGCTGATCTGGTTGTTCTCTGGCTCTGCAACTGCTCTGCTGACCTGGTTCTCAGGCTCTAAAGCAGCTCTGCTGAACTGGTTTCTCTGGCTTAATAGCAGCTCTGCTTACCTGGTTCTATGGCTCTAAAGCATCTCTGCTGACCTGGTTCTCTGGCTCTAAAGCCGCTCTGCTGACTTGGTTCTCTGGTTGTACAATGGCTATGCTGACCTGATTCTCTGGCTCTAAAGCAGCTCTGCTGACCTGGTTCTCTGGCTCTAAAGCAGTTCTGATGAGCTGGTTCTATGGCTCTAAATCACCACTGCTGACCTGGTTCTCTGCCTCTAGAGCAGCTCTGCTGACCTGGTTCTTAGGCTCTAGAGCAGCTCTGATGACCTGGTTCTTAGGCTCTAGAGCAGCTCTGCTGACCTGGTTCTCTCCCTCTAAAGCAGCTCTGCTGACCTGGTTCTCTCCCTCTAAAGCAGCTCTGCTGAGCTGATTTCTCTGGCTCTACAGCAACTCTGCTGATTTGGTTCTCAGGCTCTGGAGCAGCTCTGCTGACCTAGTTCTTAGGCTCTAGAGCTGCTCTGCTGACCTGGTTCTCTGGCTCTACAATAGCTCTGCTGACCTGGTTCTCTGGCTCTACAATAGCTCCGCTGACCTGGTTCTCTGGCTCTAGAGCAGCTCTGCTGACCTGGTTCTCTGACTCTAAAGCAGCTCGGCAGACCTGGTTTCTCTGGCTCCACAGAAGCTCTGCTGACCTGGTTCTCTGTCTCTAGAGAAGCTCAGCTGACCTGGGTCTCTGGCTCTAGAGCAGCTCTGCTGACCTGTATCTCTGGTTCTAGAGCAGCTCTGCTGGCCTGGTTCTCTTGCTCTAAAGCACATCTGCTGACCTGGTTCTCTCTCTCTAAAGCAGCTCTGCTGACCTGGTTTCTCTGGCTCTACAGCAGCTCTGCTGACCATAGTCTCTGGATCTAGAGCAGCTCTACTGATCTGGGTCTCTGGTTCTAGAGCAGCTCTGCTGACCTGCTTCTTAGGCTCTAGAGCAGCTCTGCTGACCTGGTTCCCTGGCTCTACAACAGCTCTGCTGACCTGGTTCTCTGGCTCTAAAGCAGCTCTGCTGACCTGATTTCTCTGGCTTAATAGCAGCTCTGCTGACCTGGTTCTATGGCTCTAAAGCAGCTCTGCTGACCTAGTTCTCTGGCTCTAAAGCAGCTCTGCTGACTTGGTTCTCTGGCTGTAAAATGACTATGCTGACCTGATTCTCTGGCTCAAAAGCAGCTCTGCTGACCTGATTCTCTGGCTCTAAAGCAGTTCTGATAAACTGGTTCTATGGCTCTAAATCAGCACTGCTGACCTTGTTCTCTGCCTCTAGAGCAGCTCTGCTGACCTGGTTCTTAGGCTCTAGAGCAGCTCTGCTGACCTGGTTCTTAGGCTCTAGAGCAGCTCTGCTGACCTGGTTCTTAGGCTCTAGAGCAGCTCTGTTCACCTGGTTCTCTCCCTCTAAAGCAGCTCTGCTGATCTGGTTCTCTCCCTCTAAAGCAGCTCTGCTGACCTGGTTCTCTCCCTCTAAAGCAGCTCTGCTGACCAAGTTCTCTCCCTCTAAAGCAGCTCTGCTGACCTGGTTATCTTACTCTAAAGCAGCTCTGCTGACCTGGTTCTCTGGCTCTAAAGCAGCTGTGCTGACCTAGTTCTCTGGCTCTAAAGGCTCTGACCATTCAAACATACCTGTGTAGTCCAAATCCGCCTCACATGAAATATACTCGTCAGCTTTTCATAATGCGCAAATGAATGCATGAATAGATTGCTTTAAAAAGCTAAACACCAGAGAGACAAGGTTTGTTGAAGATGCAGCAGAATTCCATAGTTTGCAAGGGTCGGGGGCTGAAGCAGGAGAGGCTGTCAGGGGCCATTACAAGCGTGTGGACGGCGCTGCGAATTAGAAATAAAAGTGCCTCAAGTCCTTTAATGGAAAGAGTGTAAATCCGCCCATTAACGATCCAATCCCAGTGGGCGTGCCTAAAAGGAGACAGGGTGGCAACAAGGAATGATTGGCATGCCTTTAGTGCAATCATTGCACTGCTTTAGGCATAATTTGTGACGCCAAACGATGCGCACAAATGTGAAATCTTCAGGCAGAGCTGGGACGAGGCTTTTTGGAATCGTTTAGATTCCAAGAAGTCTCGTATGACGAGTGTAGCGCATGCGCTGCTAACGTCAGGCGAGACCTAAAACGGTAAAACATTCTAAAAGAAGCTCCTCCCTTCCAGCAGCGGCTGATGGCAAATCACATTGGGGTGAAGCAAAAAATATACACATAAATATGCATAATACACCTAACATATAGAAATATATGCATATTTACACATACACATAACAAATGCACAATGAAATACACATTATGTCAGGACGCACTCCGCAGGATCCAGTTGTAGCAAGTATGTTCCACCTCCGGACCTCACCAACACCTTGTTTGCCTGGACTTCGCCGTGGGCTGTTCCCTGCACCTGTGGTGTTTTTCTTCTGCTGCAGCTCCTCGCCGGACCCGCTCCGCGGGTCCCGCTTCGCGGTGTGGAGAG
Source organism: Lissotriton vulgaris (assembly GCF_964263255.1). Classification (NCBI taxonomy): domain Eukaryota; kingdom Metazoa; phylum Chordata; class Amphibia; order Caudata; family Salamandridae; genus Lissotriton; species Lissotriton vulgaris. The sequence continues at coordinate 437,896,197 of NC_141698.1, read as the reverse complement.
AGGCGCCTTGAGCATAGAGGGGCTCTGATCTTGGACACCGGACTCTGGGCTTTGGCAGGCAAGTGCAGGGCTGCGAGCGGACCCGCAGGGACTCCAACTCCCAGGAGCCCCTGCGTGAGGTCAACCCACAACACCTGGGTCGTTCTCCCTGACTGCCACGCCCCCGCCCTAGCACTTGAAAGCAGCCCTCTTCCTGATCGACGTGGGATACCTTGTTTGCCTGGACTTCGCCGTGGGCTGTTCCCTGCACCTGTGGTGTTTTTCTTCTGCCGCAGCTCCTCGCCGGACCCGCTCCGCGGGTCCCGCTTCGCGGTGTGGAGAGAGGCGCCTTGAGCATAGAGGGGCTCTGATCTTGGACACCGGACTCTGGGCTTTGGCAGGCAAGTACAGGGCTGCGAGCAGACCCGCAGGGACTCCAACTCCCAGGAGCCCCTGCGTGAGGTCAACCCACAACACCTGGGTCGCTCTCCCTGATTGCCACGCCCCCCGCCCCACCTCCTTCTCTTTTATTTTTGCACTAGGATCCCGCTGCGCGGGAGGGCGCCGGGAGAAGCCAGGGACAAGGGTGGGGCCGTCTGTGGCCGTCATAGGCCGGAGTAGGCCGGGCTAGGCCTACCCTCTTGGTTCTGCCGTTTGCCATCAAGTCCCTAGCACAACAAGCTGATAAATTGCCCCATAGCTATCATCACACTCTAAGATACCATACCGTCCCCAGTAAGGGAAAGTACCCCCATAAGGCAGGCAGGAACAAAAAACATGACCTTAGAGAATTACTTTCCTCGGGCGGGGGGAGATGGGGACAAGGAGAACACATTAAGCCGGCTCAGAGCTGAGCGGAGACGCTCTATAGATAACTTGAAAGGTAGACCTCTAGGAGATTATCCTCCCACACCTAGCGAAGACTTGACACTAAATGAAGATGTTCCGATCCTGCTTAGGGATGTTACAAAAACGCCCCCAGTGGTACTTATGAGCTCAACCCCAGTGAGTAGCACAAGCCCAAGTAGGGGGACGATTGACTTAATTTCTCAACCGCCCCCAGCATCAAAGTCTAGGAAAGCCAAACCTAAAATAGCTGTAGCACAAGGGGTTTTTGGGCCCCCACCAAATAAACGTAGGAGGAAGTCGAGGGGTGCCCAGGCTAAAAACAAACCAAAGATCCCTCATTCTGATTTTGGGAAGTCATCTAAACCCTCCATATCAACTGTGACAACGGTGGCTGACTTACATTCTAAACCCGCTGCACAGGATGGTGTAGCCCCCGTCCTGACTAAAGAGACGGCTAGCAACATTGTTAATGCCCCCCTCTCTGTTGCTCCGCTGGGTAATTTGGAATTCCTGCTTAGGTCACTTTTGTTACCAATTAGTGAAAGCATCAAAAAAGTGGAAATCAGACTAACCATTCTTGAGGCTACACTAAGCAGTATGAAAAATCCGGCCAATTCTCATGAGAGGGCTCCTAAACCTATTGCCACCCCAACAGCTCCAAAAAGTGTTACGCATCTTGCTCCCTCACAGGTTGCAACTGCGGCCGCCCCACCACAAACCCAGAGGAATAACCCTGCCCCAAATAAGCCACCTAACCCCATAGGACCTATACCCCCTGCAAATGCTGTTCCCCCGGTACAGCCCACAGATAGCGTTGCACCCACTCCACTAATGAAGCTTCCCCCCAGGCCACGTAGACCCAATTTACCACCAGAGGCGAATGACTTTACAGTAGTCATGGCGGGCGTCCCACCACTAGAGGCAGGTGAAGCCGAGGATTTCTGTGCTCTGAAAAGAAGGGTGATTAAGTGGCTAAATTTGAATAGACCCTTACCCGTACACTTAAGCAATGAGATCATAATGGTCAGAAGGGTGCCTTGGATAGGGAGAACACGCAAATCCATCATAGGGGATTGCATATTGGTGAGCTTCAGGGATGCTGGAACAGTTGCTCACATATGCCAGGGAAAGAACAGATCACAGGTAACAACAATTCAAACACTTCATGTGTCTTTTTTCTTTCCCCCCATCCCAGCCCCTGTACACGTGACCCGTTCATATGACAACTGGGAAAGGGTGGGTCGAAGGGGTGTTCATCACGAGTTCAATCCCAGGCCATTATTTAGCCGCCCAGAGCCACCCTTCCACACATTCAATCGGTTCCACTGCCTGGATGGTCTTGAGGGGGTAGATTGACAAAGAGATAATGGCATATGGGGTATAGGGGGTAGAGGGGTTCCAAATGCTGAGTGAGAGAAGCACAGCCCCGAGGCAAAACAAAAGTCATCAAGTTGCGCCAGGAGTTATGTGCTGGATGAACCTAGGGTTGTAGATATTGCATGTATAGGGGACGCACAGGGACCGGAATTGGGAAAACAAGTGCGAGAATCACTAGGTGGGTCACAGGGAGGAGGGGTCCAGGGGGGTGAGGCACTAAAAATCATCTCATGGAATATAGCTGGCCTGGCTGGGAAATTTAATAACAAAGAGTGGCTTGACTATATCAGAAAATTCCATGTATTTTGTCTGCAGGAGACCTGGGCCCAGGAGAATAATTTCCATCTGCAAGGGTATAAGTGTTTTTTTGTACCTGCTCAAAAATCAAGATCAGGGAGAGCCATGGGAGGTTTAGCTATTTATACAGATCTGAGCCTTCCGGGAAGTTACACTTGCCTTGATTGGAATTCCCACAGGATTCAGGCAGTCAGGTTCACTGGGAAAGGTCTTAGATTTGTTGCAGTAAACCTTTATAACAACGAGATAGCGGGATCTAACATCTCTCTTGTTACTGAATTAGATAATAGGTTGGGCCAGTTCATAACAGGCCAAAAAAATGGGCAGTCACATGGGTTGGTGGTTATGGGAGATTATAATTGCCACTTGTGCCCGGTACTGGTCCAAATAAGCACAGATTGGTCCCGATGCCCTATGGAGAAGGGACCGCATTTCTCTCATACGCCGTTGGGCTCAGCTTTCAGAATGTTACGGTTTAAATATGACCTTGAACACACCATTAATATGGTAGGGATGCAGGAGGATGGCACACTCCCCCCCACATTTAAGGGCAGAGGATGCTCTTCCTTCATAGATTACATTCTGGTCTCAAGGTCCTTAATTAATAAGACAACTAGTGTAGGGATCGAATGGAGTGGCTTTAGTGACCATAACCCTCTTGTCTTGGAGCTGCAGTATATGGTGGGTCTAAGTATTAGAGTTCAACGCACCTTCACTGAGAGAGCAACAGACCAGGGCAGGAGACTAAAATGGGCTAAAATAGACGGGGAAAAGTTCTACAAGGGCCTGGTGGATGCAGGCAAACTTGCTATTAATGATTGTTTGGACATAGAAGTCCGCGGACCGAGGATAATGGAAGCTTTCGACCAGATCGCTAATCTGGTCGATGGTTTGCTAAAGACTAGTGTCCCATTTAAGAACCATGGGAATCCCCGATGGTTCGACAAAGACTGATCTAAAGCATTGAGGGAGCTGAAAAGCTGCCTTAAAACTAAACCAAGGGTCCCCCACAAAGTTAAGGTGTGCAGAGAAATTTATAAAAAGGAAATTAAGAGGAGGAAACTCGCCTTGCAGGCGGAAGCGTGGGCAGATTTACGAGAAGCGGGGGAAAGAAAGGACCTAGCAGGTTTCTGGAAAATAATTAATAACCCAACTTTCCAGGAAAAAGATACCCCGGATATAGGGGCCAACATTCTCCCAGAGCAGTGGGTCAACCACTATAGGGGCCTCACAATCATGAGCCTGGTTCTACTGTAGACCTACCGGCCATTCCAACTGAGGCCCCACTGGTAGAATTCTCCATTAAGGAGATCATTGCAGGGATTAAGGGCCTGACCAAAAATAAAGCTCCGGGGCCTGATGGAATCCCCCCTGATCTGTTTTTGAGTAACATCGAACTCTGGGCTCCCCTAATGACAAGGGTTATTAATACTGCTATCATCTGTGGCCTGCCCCCGTCTTGGTCCACGGCAGTAATTGTGCCGATTTTCAAAAAGGGCAACAGGGATGACCCAAAGTGCTACCGCCCGATCTCCCTGATTGATGTGTCAGCAAAACTTTTGGGGAGGGCAATTCTTAATAGACTGTCCGAGTGGACCGAGGAAAAAAACATCTTCTCGGACACTCAATACGGATTTAGGGCAGGGAGGTCCACTAGTGACCAGTGCCTGAACCTTTATATGCTGACTGCCAAGTATACCATGGCTAGTGATGAATCCATCTACATGGGTTTCATGGATCTGGCAGCAGCATTCGATCACGTCAATAGGGAAAAATTGTGGGGCATGATGCTTAGTATGGGGATAGAGAGTGGTTTAATTAATATATTGAGGGAACTGCACAGTGACGCCACCGCCAAAGTCCGCTTTAATCGGGAGGGGGGGCTGACTAGTTCTTTTCCCTGTAAGAGTGGAGTCCGACAAGGCTGCATTCTTGCTCCCTTTTTGTTTTCTCTTTATATTAATAATTTGGAGCAGTTTCTGTTAGGTCTGAAGGCAGATTGCCCAAGGGTTGGGTCGCGTCATATTCCTGTTCTGCTTTATGCAGATGACGCGGTACTGATCGCACGGACACCAAGGAGCCTACAAATCCTGATTGATGGTTTTGTTAGGTTCATGAGTGCCTTGGACCTTTCTGTAAATCTGAGTAAATCCTATGTGCTCCTGGCGGGGAAAAAAACCACCTCTAAATTTACATACAAAATAGGGAGCCACATTGTGGAAGAGGTCAAAACGTTTCCATACCTTGGTGTAACATTTGATGGTGCCCTGCGGTTTGATACCCTGGTGGAGGAACGTTGTAGCAAAATGATTGCATCTAACGGGGCAAATGCTAGCTATGGCAGGAGGCTAGGAAGATGGTCCCCGGAACAGGTGATAAATCTGTACAGCTCAGTATCATGCTCCAAGGTAATTTACGGGGCAGAAGTATGGGGCTTTGTCAATACCACTAGTATCCAAAGTGAAGAAAATAAATATCTGAAATCACTCTTGAGGGTACCACAAAGTACTGCTGGTTTGATTGCCCATAGGGAGCTAGGGAGACCATATATAGAAGATCTGATAAAATTGAGGCCTATTATCGCTTGGTTAAAAATCTGGTACAATCCTGATGCGACACTTAGTAGAGAAATCTTATCGGACTGCCTAAAAAGGGACAAGTGTATGCGCATCCCCTGGCTCCTTTATGTGAAGAATACCCTGGAGGAGCTAGGTTTTGGGAACCTCTTTACTCATCCTGTAACTATTGTAGCCCAGAATAAACTGCATGTAGGGAGAATTTTTCTAGAGCGGAAAAACCTACGCAGAGATGAGGCTGAAGGGTGCAAAAAGACAGTGAGGGCCCATCACCTAGTGAAGAGCGTGGAAGGTATGGAGCCATACTTGTTCCTCATGTACAATGCACAGGATAGGTTCCTGATGTGCCGTTTCAGATTGAACCTTCTCCCATTTATGTTGGCATCACCAGCGGGGTTTGCTACATCAATAGAACAGAAGGGGCCCTGCGGCTGCGACAACAGGTCTCCGCAGGACTCCCTTCATTTTGTTTTACTCTGCCCCTTTTACTCAATGCCCAGACGCAGATACCTTGTAAATATTTAGAAAAATGCTAATTTGGTCCACGCTAGGGAGGCACTTGTATTCTTACAGAAAGCTGAGGAACCCCTAACACTGTGTAGTATTATGAACTTTATCAAGGTAGCACTTCGTTTAAGGCTTACTAGAGGAGAAGACTGAAATGTTTTTACTTTATAACTTTTAAGTGTTAAATATGGCTATATTGTTGTATTTATGTTTTGTTAATTCACTGTACAAAGAACCCTGAAATGTTTAATTACTTTTTAACATGTAAATATGAGTGTGCTTTTATGGTGTTTTTTAATCACCGAATAAAGATTCTTTGACTTGACTTGAAATCCGCCCATTAACGATCCAATCCCTGTGGGCGTGCCTAAAAGGAGACAGGGTGGCAACAAGGAATGATTGGCATGCCTTTAGTGCAATCATTGCACTGCTTTAGGCATAATTTGTGACGCCAAACGATGCGCACAAATGTGAAATCTTCAGGCAGAGCTGGGACGAGGCTTTTTGGAATCGTATAGATTCCAAGAAGTCTCGTATGGCGAGTGCAGCGCATGCGCTGCTAACGTCAGGCGAGACCTAAAACTGTAAAACATTCTAAAAGAAGCTCCTCCCTTCCAGCAGCGGCTGATGGCAAATCACATTGGGGTGAAGCAAAAAATATACACATAAATATGCATAATACACCTAACATATAGAAATATATGCATATTTACACATACACATAACAAATGCACAATGAAATACACATTATGTCAGGACGCACTCCGTAGGATCCAGTTGTAGCAAGTATGTTCCACCTCCGGACCTCACCAACACACTGATATATTGAAATACACAAGGTGTTCGAGTGATCGGGCGAGGGAAGGAAGGGAAGGGAACAGTGGGGAAAGGAAGGCTGTAAGAGAAAAGCACACCAGGTTATAACATACACAGATATATTCTACTCATTGCATTCTCACTAACGTCTTGTTATTCACCTGAATCAGGCTCTTAATGTCTCCTGCGTTTGCAGAGATTGCACAAGAACTCATAGAGTCTTCCTTCCCTAAACAACACAAGAAACACCTTGATTACTTTTACTTGTACGTGTATTCTGTGGTAAGTGTGGTGTGCAAGTATTCTATGAACGCACCCTTTGTTATTTTATATCCAAACAAAAATGGGACCTCTCTTTAGCTACCAGAAACAAAGCAAACGAGCTGTCCACAAAATATTCTGTACCCTTCCTTGAACCTATAACAAAGTCATCTGTTTTGAATTTCACATACAACCGATGTTCAATCAACTTGTCCAACACTTTGCACACGTGCTCAGTGTGACATGACTCTTCCATTGAGTAAATCAAAATATCATTGATGTAAACCACTAGAAAGAGGTCTACATAATCCTTCAAAACATCGTTGATAAAAATATTGGAAAGCCGCAGGGGTATTGCACAAACCAAATAGCATAACAAGATATTCATATAGGCTGTACCGCGTCTTGAAAGCTGTTTTCCACTCATCCCCCTCACGGACCCTGACCAAGTGATAAGCTCCCCTCAGGTCTAATCGGGTATAGATCTTCACATCCCTCACTTGATCAAGCAGAACTGGAATGAAGGAGAGAGGATACCTGTTGCGGATGGTGTTTTTGTTCAAGACACAGTAGTCCACACAAGCGCTGATATCCTGGAGGTCTTGTGCAGGCACGAATTTTGATTGCGGAGCAGGCAAGAAATGAAGCTTCACACGCCTCAGGAAATATAAGCGGGGGCCATCCGGTGAGCACGAATCAGGGGTTGTGGAGGGGCCATCGTGCGGGAGAAGGACAACATGACGAAAGACAAAACGGCGCGAGTGTCCGCTAAACAAAGCTCATTGGATCGCTACACCGGAGCAGGGGCCTCGGCATCTGAACAAGGGGGCACAACCGGGGGCATGCCGGACAATGCAGCTCTCATGGTGGCCATCACACAGTCTAGGGATGCCTTGGATGTGAAGATAGGGGCCGGTGGGCTCCGACGTCATGCTTATCAGGCAAGATCTACGAAACGCGGTGGAGTGTATCACCAAGACCAGGATTTCAGAAGTGGGAGACTCGGTCACTACCTTATAGAAAAAAGTTGCTTCGCTGGAGATGGTCACCAGAGGCCTGGCATCACCGGTGGAAGATGCAGAGGGCAGGGCCAGGAGTAACAATATGCGCTTTGTAGAATTCCCTGAAGGATGTGAAGGAGGGCACATAGAAAGGTTCCAGACTCAGTGGCTCACGATCTGGCTTTTACCGAAGTCGTTGTCCCGCTGTTTTCTTGTTGAAAGGGTGCACAGAGCTGTGACGCAGAATCCGCCTCCAGGAGCCAGACCAAGGCCTGTCATTGCTAAGATCTTAAATTATCTTGACAGAGACACGATCCTGAAACAAGCCAAAGCTAAAGAGCTGCTGACCTACGACAATGCTCGCATCCTCGTGTTTCCAGAATATACGCGGCTAGAACAGCAGAAGCGACAGTCATTCCTGGCAGGCAAGGCCCGTCTCCGCAATCTGAAACTCCCATACACCCTGCTACACCCCCCCCCAGACTGAGGGTGGTGTACCAATTAGGTACACTCTTCTTCGAGTCGCCTGAGGAGGTCTTCAACTGGACAGACAAGATAGTGAAGGTTCGGCCCCACACGCCGCCCAGGCTGGAATCCGATTCATCATCCAGCGATGTTGACCATAAACCACCCAAGCCCAAAGTTAAAGGGAATAGAAGGTCAAGGTCCAGCATTGATCTAAATCCTGCAATGATCCTAACAGATCTACATCAATGCCCTAACAGGGGACTTGAGCCTCATAGTCGCCCTGGGACTCCCCCGGGCAGGCGGGCTGTTGGTGCCAAATGTTTAGACCGATGAAGCATGAGGGGGGTTAGTACCTTTGTCAGACTTCAGTTGTCGAGTGGAACACCCACTTACTATGGACTGGCTATTGGGGATCCATTGGCGGGGGAGGGCGGGGGACTCCCGTTGGGGTCTGCAAGCCACCTTGCGCAGCGGCACGTCAAGCTCGGAGGGAGTCGCTACTGAGCTCAGAGGCCCACATAATGGAACTTGAGCAGAATGGAAAGGAGGAGGGGGAGTCTGGTGTGCCAACAGCTGGTACTAACGCAGAAGACTCATGCTGACCTTCTGATGGATGAAGCCCGGTTGGCGTGGTTGGCGTCCCATAGTAGGATTTACCAGTGGGGCGACACGTCCAGTAAACAACACCATAGACTGTGTCAGGGAGCCTTACACCCCCAAGTTCTTCCAAGCATACCGGGCCCAAATGGAAGGGTTCTTGGGGACCCAAATCTAATTACAGAGAGCTTCGCAAATTATTTTGCAGAGTTATATACTCCTCTGGAACGTTTACAGGAAGGCATGATACGCAGCTTTATAGATGATTTAGTGCCCCGGGCCTTCTCGGGTGAGGAACGTGTGGAGCTGGATCTCCCGCTTACCAAGGAGGAGCTGAGCACAGCGCTGGGGGACTTGAATTCTGGAAACGCATCGGCTCCCAATAGTTTCCTGTGCGAGTTTTTTAAGAAGTATTTCCCTAAATTGGGGCCCCATTTTCATAGAGTGATTGAGGAAGCGAGAGAACAAGGTTGCCTTCAGCGAGACTGGAGACATGCAGAGGTGGTCATGTTTCATAAACCGGGCCAACCCCAAGACCAACACACCTTGTATCGTCCCATTTCATTTTTGAATGTTGAGGCAAAAGTCTTGGCCAAAGCATTGGCCAATCGCCTTCAATCTTATATAACTAACTTGATCCATCCTGACCAGGCCGGGTTTATGCCCCAGAGATCAATGCCACAATATCCGCTGTGCACACATTGCCATTGCCACCATCCAGGGATTAGGGGAACATGCTGCCCTTTTACTGGCAGATATGGATAGGGCATTTGACTCCCTTAGTTAGGTATACCTGTTTGCACTTCTAGATCGCCTTAATATAGGCCTGCGCTTTTTGTCCTATCTAAAATTGTTGTATACGAACCTTACAGCGTCGGTGCGTGTTGCAGGATCCACTTCCTCTACATTTTCAACTGGAAGGGGCACCCACCAGGGGTGTCCCTTGGCACCATATCTATTTGCCTTGGCAATGAAGCCCCTGGTGGTGTGGGTGCAGATAGATGCACAGGTGACAGGCTTTGAGTGGGTACATGGGCTCTCAGACCGCATTGCATTATATGCCGATGATGTCTTATTCTTTTTAACGGACATCAACAAGACGGGACTGAGGCTGCTCTGGATCATGCATATTTTTGGGAGTCTTCAGGTCTTTTCATGAATCCCCGTAAATCTTCCCTGTGGGTACTTGGGGGACTGGCAGGATTGGGGCCTTGGGCATCATCAGTGCAGGTAACTATGGAGGGGATGAAATATCTGGGAGTCTTCCTGTTGGACTTGCCAAACGTGTCATGGGACAGAAATATTGTTCCGATATGGGCAAGGGTACGTGAGGAGATATAGGTTTGGTCACACATGCCCCTCTCCATTTATAGTGCATCGGCCATTTTTAAAATGGAATCACTGCCACAGCTACTCTACCAGTTGCAGAATCATCCATGCCCGGTCCTCCCATAGATGTTTCGCCAATGCAGTCTGGGCCAATTTCTGTGGGCGGGGGGCATCTAGAGCTGCGCTGGAGACCTACTTTCAGTCGACGTACTGTGGTGGGTTGGCTATGTCGGATGTCCAATGGTACTATATGGCATTGCACCTGCTGGTACTGAACGAATGGTGGTATAGAGATAGGACAGACCCAGCGTTTGCAGTGGAGGGAAGATGCATGGGGGGCTCCACCCTTCATACAATTTTGTACTCTGCACTCCTGAGCAACTCTCTTCCGCCGGCTACAAGGGTGGTATTTAAGATGTGGAAACAGCCCCTGCATAAGATGGAGCGGTTGGACAAGCTGACCGGGGAAACCCCACAGTGACACAACTGGCCGCTCTACCCTCATTTCGTGGGTAGAAAAATATAGGAATCTCTTCATTAGGGGATGTGATGCGTGGTTAAATCCTGAAATCCTTCCAAGACCTCCAGAAAGAGTAACAGATGCCAAAAACTCAATTTTATAAATACCTCCACTTTAGGCACGCCATTTTACCTAGCAACGCAGGGTTAGAAGTTTTCCCCATATTTAGCCCTCTTGAAGCCAAGGTGTTATGGGACATCTACAAGATCACAAAATGTAAAAAATCTATCAGTCCCTGGTGTCAAATAGCTCTACTACGTTAGACAAACTTAGAGAAGCTTGGGAGAGGGATCTTGGCTTACTGGATGGGGATGATTGGATGGAGGCACTGGTCTCCCCTAGAGAGGCATCGATAGAGACGCGGCTGCGTCTCATCCAATTTAAATACTTGCACCTGGTGTACTACACCAGACTAGGGATGTGGAGGGCGGGTCTACTGTCATCCCCAATATGCTTATGATGTGGTCGGGAGGAAGGATCCCTCATACACATGATTTGGCATTGAACAGTACTTGTGAGATACTGGCGAGGGGTTCTAGCTTGTCTCACAGAAGTGTTGGGGTGGGAGCTCCCCTCCTGACCAAGATTGGTTACTCCTACACATCATGGAGGGTGTTGGGGGTAATATGTATAACAGGCATTTGTTGGTGTTGGGGCTGACATTGGCTAGAAGGGACATAGCAAGGTTATGGAAAGCATCGGTCCCACCTTCTCTGTCGGCATGGAAGAATGGTCTTGACATTTGTATGGGATTGGAGATTCCAATATTTAAGGCCAGGGGATGCCCGCAAAAAAAATCCCAAGATCTGGAAGAGATGGGCAGACTATCAGGGTCTCTAAATGGATCTAGTGTCTCCTGCGGATGTCTCGGGAATTGGGATAATCGTGCAGGCCTGTAGGGTGAGGGACCAGCTACATAGTGATGAAATTCATTCATTGGAGTGGGTGATGTGGTGGCAATCAAGACGCAGGTGTGGAATAGTGCAACAGGGGTATTGCGTTTATGTTATCTTGGTTGTTATGCTTACAATTATGAAAATATATAAACTAAATGTCAATGTAATTATTCTGCATTGTATGCTATGGCAGATGTCTTCGGTGTTAAGGAGCTCTGCACTGTGTTTGATATTTTACACAATACAATTTGTTTATAATTTTAAAAAAAACTGGATAGAGGATGAGGGTGTGTTTTCACTATTGGTGCTTGCAGTGGCACCAAAGTTGAGGAACAGGTGCCAAAACACAGCACAGTCAATGTACATTTACTCGCTGTAAGACCAATCAATGGCACAAGGAAATTTGTCAAGGAACACCAAAGAACAAGTCACATCTGCCAGACAAGGCCATCATTGCAGAAGACATTACAATTCTTTGGAGGGCAGGGACATCCTCAAGAATCTAATACCACTGCAAGCTGAATTGGTTGTGGTCTTACTACAGAAACGTGAAAGTCCCTATTTACAGTAAAATCAAAGGGTTTTAAGATAAAATAGCAAAAAGTAAAATAAAAACCTGTGTGAAAGAGTTTACATTATACCTACTGACACTGAAGCTGGTGGTGCCTGGGATGATAAATCTGTGAAAATGTTATTTATGGAATGAAACTCACACTTCTAGAGACCTCACCTCCGAGAAGACACTGTCGAATCAAGTTGACACTACTAGTTAACTAAACCACCAATGAAGCCTTACTGGATGGAAGGATCATTGCTTGAACCTTCTAGCAATATGAAGTCAATGTAGGGGAGAATCTGATACTTACTTGGATTCCAAGTTACTAGAAGGCATAGCCGAATGAACCTCACACTACAGTCAGTTCTCTTCCATCTCTAAAAAGACACTGCTGGAAGAAGCTAACAACCCTAGCACGGTGGAAGCACTATCTTATATCTTTTACCTTCTGTCTTCAATCCATAAGCCACTAGAAGGTATTACAAGAGGAAGGTCACCCTTCTCCTGTCGGGAATCCAATACTCCTTGATATCTCAGAGGTAAGAAGACACTAGATTGGAAAGCTGATACTACATGGCATTCCTAAAGCAGCCAAAAGCCACTGATACTTAAGACTTTCACTCTGGTGAGTTACATCACTGAGAAAACACTTCTAGAAGATTTTGAAACCACTAGATTCCTCAAGTGCCCAGAAGGCACTGCCAATAGAAATGGGGCACTCACACCGTTGGAGGTTACCAGAGCTTAGCAGACACTCCTAGATGAAACTCTGCTTGTGGCCTCTCCCATTGAGAGTAAACCTTGCTAACAGATTAGACAGTCTGAGAGCAGTATGTGCCATGGAGGCAGACCATCATCATCTCATTGCCGCGTAGTTTGAAGCTCAGAGCTCGACAGCTGTCCCACACATCTGTAATACTGGATTTGTCTTTGCATTCAGGTGCATGTAGATCTGCATTAAGGAAGGAGGAAAAACCAAACACCAAGAACCTGAATGCAAAGAAATCAAAACAACTGAATGCTAAGTAATTCTTTTTTTCCTGTACAGGACAAGCTAAAAAAGGAATTGCTCAATAAACTTTTTTTCAAACTTAGGGGCAGATTTACAAGCCCCTATCACCACAGGAATGTCACTTTTAGTGACGTTCCTGTGGCGATATGTGCTTCGACTTATTTACAAGGCAGCGTTAAGCCCCTTAACATAGCTTGATGCTGTTTTGTGAATAAGGCCCCTTTTCACGCTATATTCAGCGTGAAAGGGGTGGGCAGTGGGTGTTGCAGTGGGCATTTCACCGCAACACCCATTGATTGTGATGCTGCCCCATATTTACAAGGGCAGCGTAAATATGGGGCAGTACCATAATTAAGACCAGTGAAAAACCTGGTCTTAAATGTTTAATTTCTCCTCGGTTCTGCTGTTTCCATGTGTGCTGTGTTGTGCAGCACACACATAAACAGCAAAAGGTCTTTGATTGTTTATGTGCAGGAAGGCGTTCCTTCCTGCATATAAACAATCAATATAAAAAATGATGTTTTGCAACTTCTATGTGTGTTGCATTAAGCAGCACACATCGAAGTTTCAAAACGCCATTTAAAGATTGTTTATGTGCAGGAAGGGACACGTTCCTGCACATAAACAATCTTTCACTCAAAGCAGACCCCCTTGCACTTTGGTGCAAGGGTGCCAACATTGGTGCTAGGCCGCTAATTTAAGCGGTAAACAACCTTTACAACACATTCATTACCTCGAACTACCTTAACAACGCAGTCATTACAACACAACATCCTCTACATCAGGGGTCTCCAACCTTTTCTGTACTGAGAGCTATTTATGTTCAATAAAACACATTAACAGCTACGAATATTGCTAGTGTAGTATAATTTCAATGTCTTTATATGTATATTAATTCAACCAAGTAAACTCTTTCTAATTTAATAGGCTGGGCTGCACACAGGTGAGCTACTCAGTGTTAGCTCAAGAGCTACAGTAGCTCACAAGCTACTGCTTGGAGACCCCTGCTCTACATTGTCATTACAATGCAACCATTACATCGCATGTCACTACAACGCATGTCATTACAACGCATGTCACTACAACGCATGCCATTACAATGCAATATAAGGTAGGTAATGGGGAATAGTATGTTTTTTACCCCTACACTATCCAACACTTACCCTACTATTACACACAGTGGAGTGGGAATAGTCATTTTTACCCCTACACTATTCAACACTTACCCTACTGTTGCCCTATAGTAATATGCATTGTAATGGTATGTGTTGCAATGGTATGCGTTGTAATGGAAAGCGCTGTATATGTAGTTTCAAAAAATGCATTGTGATGGCATGCAATGTAAAATCATGCGTTGTAATGGATGTTGTGATGCAAAAACTGCATTTTAAAGGCATGCGTTGTAAATGTATGCGTTGTAACATCATACATTCAATTTAGCACCAGCGCAGAGGGAAACCAAGGGCTGCAGCATATTGGTGTAAATATCGTGTAGCCCTGCATTTCAGAAGTGGGATGCGTGGCGCTAAGCCAAGGAGGCTAACGCCACACTCTGCCACTTCTCTAGTAAATATGCCCCATAATGTTACGGAGACACCAGTTGAAATTAACTTGCCCAACATCAAAAAATTAAATCAAATGGGAAGCCAGGATTTCGCCTATGTCTTCCAACCACGTGGTTTGCAACTCAGTGGCTAGGGGGCATATTTACTAGACAAGTGGTGAGCATGGCATTGAGGGGAAGATTGTTTATGTGCAGGAAGGTGGCCCTTCCTGTACATAAACAATCTTGAAACACTCTTTAATTGCAGCACACATAGAAGTTGCAAAACATACATTTTTTATTGATTGTTTTTGTGCAGGAAGGGACACCTTCCTGCACATAAACAATAGAGGACCTTTTGCTGTTTCTATGTGTGCTGCACAACACAACGACATGGAAATAGCAAAAACGAGGAGAAGTTAAACCTTGATCCTTGTTGTGCCAGTTTAAGACCAGGTTTTCCCTGGTCTTAATTCTGTCGCTGCCCCATATTTATGCCACCTTTGTAAATATGGGGCAGCCTCAAAATCAATGGGTGTTGAAGTGGAACGTCCATCGTAACACCCATTGCTCACCCCTTTCACGCTAAGTATAGTGTGAAACGGGGCCATATTGACAATGCAGCATTAAGCCATGTTAAGTGGCGTAATGCTGCCTTGTAAATAAGGCGAAGCACATATCGCCACATGAAACTCACTAAAAGTGCCGCCCCTGTGATGATTGGGCTTGGAATTAGGTCCCTAAATGAGGTGTCCTGTCAACAACCTTGAGAATGGCCACCCACTGACTTCTATGGATGTCCAAGTTAAGACAGTTTTTGAAATTCAGAGCGATGGCTACCAGGAATAAAGCTTGTTATACTAGTGTGCTTCGCAAATTGCTACAGTTCTGTAGAACTGAAATGTGTCCTTTCTGTTTTGTAAAAAAAAAAACACAAAGGATGTAACCCATTTTTATTCAACAAATGTTTTGTTTGTAAAATACTAAAAGTAATATTGTTGGGCATCCACAAAGAAAGCAAGTCATGGCGCATCTGGCCTCAGAAACTTTAAAAAGAATAGGTCCTCCAAATGTAGGAGCAAGAATTTTCTTTCTAATATAGCCCCAAAAAATCCCTGTGAAATCTGGTTGGTAGCTCAATCTCCTGTTCCCTTGATCCATTCAGTTAAATATCTATAGGATGAAACCCTCCTATCCCTAGGCTCCTGTTCTCATTGGCCAGCCCACTTTAACAATCACGGAAAATAAAAAAAAGTCCACCAACTCCCAACATTCATCAGCCTTATCAGCTCCTTGCAAGGTCACCTTGCCTTCTCACACCTCCCTTCGCCGTCCCATGCATTGACGTGTTTCAACCTCCCTCACAGCACGGGTTCCTCCCTGCCTGCCTGTCTGCCTGTGTCTGATCTTTCACTGGCTCACTCGCATTCGCCGGCTCTGAACTAGCAGGTACCTGGCCTGGGAGTGAAGGAGTTAAAGGTTGCGGCTCCTCTCTGACTCTTGCTCGTGTCTGATGCCGAACTTGGGCAGACAGGGCTGACCACAACAGCTCACAGCCAGCCTAGCATTTGACGCTGGGCTTAGTGACCTAGAGGGCCATCTCTCTCTGGTTCTTCACTGTCCAAGCACAGGTCTAGTGGCCTCATCTGAAGTCCCTTGCTTGCATGCAGCTTCATTCTCTCCATGCTTCAAAACACTGTATCAACTTCAAGGTTACTTCTATGCTCTCCTTAGTGGGTGTTCAAATGGCAGTATGTTTCTCAGGGATCGAGTCGGGGTACCACGCGGGTGGACGGCGTACCCCCACTTATTTTACAGGGGGGACGCCATCCCCCCTGCCAAACAGCTGAACTTCACTCTTTGGCCTCTCTGGGGTGAGGAGCTCGGCACCTTTCGTGACGTCACTTCCGGTCGTGACGTCACTTCCGGTGACTTCGTCCCCCCACTTCTTTTTTTACGACTTGTACCCTGATGTTTCTGTTATGAAAATCAATTGAGGTAACAAGAGGTAGTAACTTCTGCCCATTGTTCGTGATGATTTTACACAACGGGACAAACACCCGGCGCTCAAAATCTCCGCAAATGGCATGATCCTAACGCACTCCGCCGCTCGCTGAACTCCATGTAGCTTGTGGAGTTTTTCCGTTACTCCGCGGAACTCCGCGAACTCCACCCAGGCTTACATATATGGAGATCAGACATGAAAGCCTTGAAGTTCACAATAACTCACTATTGTCCCCAGGAATTCAAGTAAATCACTTTTATCGCTTATTCTATTGCAGCATTTTTATAGTAGATAATAATATATATATATATATATATTTTACTATGAAATCACTTGCCTACATGAGTTTCACACTACACCTTTGGGGGGTTGGAATGATGTTGTTTTTGTTTTAATCCTATGAGGCAAGTGTTTCCATGTAGTATGTGATGACAATCGAGGTGCATTTTTAAGTCACATCTATAAATCTGTATTTGGTTCATTAAAACCATAAAAGAATACAGAAAACACAAACCATCAATACACATACAATGATACTTAGTAGCAATTTTAAGAGGAATTTTTAAAAACAAATTCTTAAAACACCTTGTGCTTAGAGGAGGGCGATCTTGCAGGAAACTACAAATAGTCAATACAGAAAAATTATAATATACCAAACAACTCTTTGTCTTACACGCTATACAAATGCTAAAACAGGTTAAAATAAAGGAACACAGGGTAAAAGAACAACCTGTCCAGCTAATCAGTTCTAAATGACATAATGTTACAATATATTACTTGTCCCCCATGTTTCTCAATCTTACTGCGGTCGACTGCTGTAATTGAATATGAAGTAAAGCTGACTACTTCTTCTTTTGTGAAGAGACCTGATTAGAGGGATTTAGAACAGTTTTCTAGGCTCAGTATACAACCTGCATAAAAAGAAAAAGTGTAGCGTGGATTGCAATGTTTCAGAGTCACATGGGAACGGCCCAAGAGCCTCTTCTCCATAGACATCTCCTGGATAGGAGACTAAGAGATTAGCTGAATTAATTCTAAATCCTAACAAGGTAATATCTATCGGAATGGTACAGTAAAAAAATTAAATAGGGCTCCATGCAGTTTGTGGTCATAACAAGTTTATGAGCAACCACTCTCTTCTTGCTGCACTCTAAAGCTGCTCTTCTTGTTAGGGGGGCATGGTCACACACAGAGCAGCAAGATGGCCGCTCGTTAGAGGGCTCTGCCAACCGAACATACAATCCTAGACCAGGACATTATAGGCCCAGCTGGAGACATTAGTGCCACCCCACTGGTGACTGGGAGACCACCTAATTGATCATTACTATCCTAGGGCTGCTGGGGAGGGGGCAGGCCACGAGGCGCGTATAAACTGCCTACAGGAAGCAACTTGTTTGTCCAGGCCGGGACCGAGATGAGGCCTGACGCGCTCGTGCTTCGGCCTGCCGAAGCGTAGCCGTGCAGGTGGTGCTCTGCGGGATGCAGCCTCCAAGACCATGAGCCTCATTTATGAGGCTGTGCGTCACTTTTACACCCCCGGTGCGTCACTTTTTGTGACGCACCAGCAGCGTAAAAAATGTGCATTGTTGCACCATATTTACAAAGTGACACATCTAGGTAGATGCGTCATTTTGTAAACCCCTGCGCTACATTATACCTGCGCCAGGTATAATGTATGCAGGGGGGCGTTCTGACGCAAGAAAGGGTCATAGAAGTGACGCAGTGAAATCTATAAGAATTCACTGTGCCACTTCTAGGACGCAAATGCGTCAATTTCTTATGTCTGCCTCACAGCAGGCGTAAGACTGATGCAGGCCCTTTCACATGGGGCTTGCCCCATGTGAAAGGACGCATTGCTGGAGTTGCGTCACTTTTGTGACACACTCCAGAAATGCGTCACTTTTGCGCCATACAGATACGTTAGAAATTCTGACATATCTGTAACTCCTTGCGCAATGATGCGTCATACTGTAAATATGACGCATCATTGGTGTCGCAAGGAGGGCGCAATGAAAAGTGACGCATCGCTGCCATAGTGAGTCGGAGCTGACGGCCTGGCGCTGATTGCGCGCATTGGTGAGTACTGATTCACAATGCAGGGCCGGCTTTAGCGCAGGTGGCACCCGGTGCGACAGTCTCTTTAGGCGCCCCCCACGTCCCATGACCTCCTCCTCGTATTCTCTCCCACCCACCTGCAAACGTGTTCCTCATCTCTCCTATCATAAGATATAGCTGAGCTCCGTGCCCCATAGAGGTCACAGGCTGCAGCTCCCCCCTCAACAGGTCAGCGCCCAGTGCAGCTGCACCAGTCACACTGCCCTAAAGTAGGCCCTGTCACAATGTGCCACCAAAAACTATATTTCATAAAAGAGTATGATGTTTCATTGCCCGACACTCAGCACTATTGGCACCCCCAAGGTGGAGGCCAGGCATCCTTAGCGTTGTGGGGGCCGTTGTGGAGATTAAGCAAGCTATTGCCCAGAGGGGAAACATCATTTACAACGATGTCTTTTCCACGCTTGACGTTTTTAACGATCCACTTACCCCGCAAACGTCTCTTCAACGAGGGAGCCTTCAACGACCGTCTTGACCACGAAAGTACGTTCAGCGTGGGTTGGGGGGAGACGTGGTATTCCGTCCAGTCGTGCTGGGGGGGCTGGGGGAGGGTTGGGAGGTGGGCTAGGGGGGCTGGGGGGGCTGGGGGGATCTCCCCCCCCAAAAATAACAACAATTAAGGAGCGAGTTAGATAAATAAAAAAAACGCTCTGTGGTATTAATGAAGTAAAAGGAATGACCCTCCCCCAAAGACGTGCAGTGTACGTAAAAAAAAACAGTCCTTTTTTTATTTTAGAAGACGTGTTTTGACGCTTGTTTCCATGGTAGATGGAAGTAAGGGGCTGCTGGAGAAAGACGTGCAGGTAAGACGTTTCTACCGTGGTACAATCCTTCGTTGTAAATTCCAGCGTGGTAAAGCCACTTGCGATGTAAAATTCGCGTGGTAATGCCATGCGTGGAACTTGTAATAGTTGAAAAATCATATATTCGCCCAGAGTTGCAGAGTGGGACTCTATGATTGGAATAGGCACCGAGGCGAGAATTATCAGGTCCATGGAATTTTTGAGCCCAAGACCCGCAGAGGTGGGGAATTGAACCCTGGTCCCGGGCTAGACCTCTGCATCAGGGTCTGCCGCTCTAACCATTGAGCCACACTTCTCCACTTGAACAAGGTCAGGAGTCGGAGCCCAGTACTACACAATCAAATGAAGAAGACACACAAGATACTGACCTACGCCCCATACTCCTGGATGTTATAATGATTCTCAAAACCATAGACTCTAAACTGGACTTACTAACAACTTAATAACAAGTCGCTTGGACCGGGTCAAAAATTGCGCCCGATACACATGAAAAATTAGATTTTTTTATGGCGCTGGGGTGTGGAGTTTCCGTAATATGTCCATCTTACAAAGAACTGTAAATGTATTCCTGAGAAGATTATTGTCGGCCCCTCCAGCCTGCCTTCCATTATTTGCCATCTGGAACAAGGGGTTAACCCCTATGGTGGACCCCATAGAAAGCCTTCCTATTGTGTTATGGCGATCAATTTGGGTCACAAAGAAATGTCCCTCAACCGGGAAATAATTCAGGACTGCCTAAACAGTGACCATGCTTTTAAAATTCCATGGCTAGGCTTCGTGAAGACCCAGTTGACCCATATAGGGAGGCAAGACTTCTTTGAAAATCCCCAGTTTATTATCTCTGTCTCCAAATCCCAACTAAAATGAGACCTTTTTAAAATCTTAAGAGATCGTAGAGAATACAAGGAGCGCAGCAAAGGGTAGGTAGCCGAATACTTACCCTTGATCACGACTGAAGGCCATATCTTTTATATCCTTTTAGCCATTTAAAAATAATCGACCTCACAAGATTTAGATTCGGCTCAGCTCACCTTTTGGTCTCATACCAGAGTAAAACATATAACGAGGCCCTTCTGGATCCATGCCCCTGAGACTGTAGATCAAGTCAGAATATGTTGCACTTTTTCTTCTTCTGCGAGCTATATAACAAACCACGGAGGGAATATATTCTACCACTTTTGAGGGTTTTGAATAATAAAAAAGGTAGGCCAGCACTGTTTTTATCTCCGACTACTCGAATCAGAATACATTTGTGAAGTCATTTAGAGATGTATCTCTGCTGCCTTTCGTTTAAGGAGGTTACTTGGTAAATAAGGGGTGCTTAGCCGCCTTCATTGAGGTTTTTCATATTGTATATATTGCTCTACAGTGAACGTCTGGTATTAAATTAGCATTTAATATTTAGCTGAATTTTCAATTCTCTTCTGAAAGCCACTGACAATAAGTAAATGAACTATTTCTGATTGAAGTTTGTCAGTCCCAGTGGCGAGCCACTATGCACTTTTTCTCATGTTCGATATTTATAGCTTCTGGGGAAAGCTAGTATACACTTTATTTAATATTTACATGCTTTAGCTTACATACTGTTGTCCAGCCAAGAAAATCTGCACACAAAAATGGCACTATGCACTTTGAAAAAGAATTATGTTTATGGTCGAGGTTTGGTGCTTTGAAAGTTGAAAATTGATAATGTTTTATTTATGTGTTTTTTACCAGGGTGTGTTGCCCATGGACGGTTGCATGTATTTCACTTGTTTTTAAATATTTTGCATCTTTGTATTTATATGTGACTTTTATGGTTGATCAAAAACAGAATAAAGTTTTATGAACTGAACTGAACTGAACATGAAAAATGCCTAGATCATCTTGAAAACAGACTGTCAGAAAAGGGTAATTTACAATCGGAGTCTAAGGAACAACTATTACAAATGGATAAAGCTTGAACTAATCAAAGCTAAAAATGAAGATCTCAAATCTCACTCAAGGTGCAATAATCTACACAAAACTAGTATTCTGGAAACCACAGCCACTCCCAAGATGGAAGATCATGTTGAAAATTAATTATGTGAACTTTTTAGCAATAACCTGTCACCTATATTCAATGTGGAGCGCACTCACCGGTCCCTGGCTCCTAGACCGCCTGTTGGGGCCACCCCATGCCCCATAATCACGAGATGTCTAAACTACAGAGATAGAGATGTGATTCTGTGATTGGCACATGATCATAGGCCACTTCAGCATCAAGACAACAACAAATCATTCTATCCGGACTTTACTCTGACGGTCCAAGCGAACTACTGTGAATCTGTATCAGTTAAGAAACTTCTACAACAAGCTGAAATTTCCTACATCCTGATTTACCCATCTGAACTGCACATCTCTTTTGAAGGGAAATACACTTTTCCACTGATGCAAAGTCTGCATTAAACTTTGCTAAACATATTACCAAATCACTTCTGTCTCTGGGTGCCTCGCCCTGCCCTTCTGTGGAATCCCGCCACAGTGGCAACGACTGATTGCAATGGGTCTGTTGTTTCAGAGCTGCCTCTTTGGCCTCCTTGGGGGGCATACTACTCACTTTATCAGTTACATCGACTCTTAGTCAAAATGTATGACCATAATACTTCTACTTTAAATAATATGTGGAGATAGCCACCACAGCCAACACTTGACAAAACCAGCCCCTCTATCTGCGTTCAGCCACCCAGCATATTTTGGCGGGGTTGTACGCCCGGTATTTTCTTGTCACCTTGGGATGATTCCCAAACTACAACACCTTCCTGCTTGTTGCTTTTTGGGAGGAAGGGTAGGAAATGTATCTCAACCAGTTTGGGTGGTTGGAGTGGGTGGGGGGGGAGGTAAGGGTTTAGATTGTTGCATTGTATTTTTATTTTTGTTTTATCTCTTTCTTTCCCTTTAGCCACGCATCCTCACCTATCTGCATTATCAACACACGATGTGAACCTCACGTTGCAAACCTCCACCTACTACATCTTATCATAAAGCCACACTTCCACAATGGCTAACATCTCTTGCATTACCTGGAATATTCGTGGCCTCAATGATTGTAGAAAATCTCACCTTACAAACACTTATTTAAAGGGACATAAAATGGATTTTTGCTTTTTACAAGAGACACATCGGAGTCAATCTTCCCCTTCTTGCATTCGCGCACACTGGTGGGAAGAAATGTACACTTTAGCTTACTCTAACTACGCCAGAGGCATTGCAGTGCTTCTGCACAAACATCTCTCATGGAAACTGACACAAACTCTAATAGACCCAGGTGGACGATTTGTGATATTTGCAGGGGACATGTGTGGGCAGCAACTGACAATGGCTGTAATCTTTGGACCCACTTGCGATGACTTTGACTTCTCTGCTGAAATCTGGGTGAAAATAACTTCTCTTAGTTCTATGGTTTTGATTTGGGGAGGAGATTTAAATGCTTTCATGAATGATCAATTAGATCTCTATGGCATATCCAAAACTCTACACTCCTGAGCCACTTCCACCATTAATACCATTGTGAAAAATAATTGTTTGCTGGATATATTGCAGCATTAAAACGCCCAGGCCCTGGAAGGCACATGTATCACTTCTTTTCACAATGCATGGTCCAGACTGGATTTCTGGCTGGTCTCTAGGGAGGTTGGTCCCTGGGTCACCTCTGTCTCTCATTTGCCACAAACGTTATTCGACCATGCCCCAGAGCAAATGACTCTACATATACCTTGAGTGCTACCTCGTGGCTTTAACTAGAGACTTCCTGCAGAGGCTCCTCTGGATGATGCCTTTCTGGAAGAGTTACGCAGGGACATACTGGAAATTTTCACACATAACGCATACTCAGTACAGTCAGCATCCACACTTTGGGAGACCTTTAAAGTGGAAATACACGGAGCCTGTATTGCCAAACAAGCTGGAGTCTTTAAAATAATCCCACTAACAATGCTTGAAGGAGACATAAGTAAACTCGAAAAACAGTACTTTCAAACCAATGATGCTACCCTTCCAGCTAATGTATGCAATGAATTATCAGAAGTTCAAGAGGAAGCTAATACAGAGACCTGCTTTTTAAACAAGTACAGCCAGGTTAGTTGCTATCGGGAGGGGGACCGCCCGAACAAGATACTAGCTACTTTACTCTGAACTCCACGCACTGCCAACTATGTTACTGAACTCCTGGATAAGGACGGACAAAAAAACACCTCTTCACCAGAATTACCAGCTGTAATGACCACTTTCCAAAGATCAGATAGTACTCTTGGAGTATTTAGACACTATTCAATTACTATGGTTGAACAATGTGCATTGTGTGTATTTGGACTCACCCTTCACCACTGAGGAAATTATCCAAGCAATCCATAGTTTACCTGGTAATAAAGCACTAAGGCTAAATGGTCTTACTGTTGTGTAACATTTTAGGACCATATTGTAATTTTCCTGATTCATGCCCTTATAGAGGTATAAATCACCATATACTTGCAGTCCAAATACGTCAGGGCTACTTCCACTAGTTCCGAAAATCTACAATGATTTCTTGGAAAACTCGTCTTCAGCAGCTAGGGACTTTCCCTTGCTTGAATACTGACTTGTCCAAGAACTCATACAGTTTTCAAAGAACCGAGACACTTTGATGACGTTATTATGTTCACCTTTACGTCAATCTCCGCACCTTCAAGGTATAAATATGCCCACACTTGCCATAGCAAACACACAGTGGTTTGGAGCAGTTTGACAAAATACTTGCTCGACGCGCCCTGCTACTGCAAATACCGATCGCGAATTCCCCATACTCATAGTGTGCGATTCGTATTACTGCGTCCAGTCTTACAATGAATATTTGCAGAACTGGGTTCAAAACGGTTTCAAAGATGCAAAAGGTGGCACAATCAAGCATAAATTGCTTTGGGAACAAGTAGTTCTATTACAGAAAGAACTACAAAAGACTCATGTGATCCATACACTGAGTCACCAGCTTGATGGCGTTCACGTTGAAGGGAATTCATTGGCAGATGAAGCCACGAAGGCAGCTGTGCAAACGGCTTCCGTAGCTGTAATCACTCGTTCAAAAACAAAAATAGATGGTGATACCATGCTCGCTGTCAATACCACGAGCAAAGGCAGCGGAGCTGCGTTACCTCTAAATTATCCGCTCGAGTATACATACATAATTGATGCAAACTGTGTTCCTTTTGCTCGAATCCCGGGAATGGGGGATAGGGTCATTCCAAACAGGAACCGGAGAGGCGCTCTGATTCACAAAGCACATATGGGAGAGAGTCTGATACATCAAGGGATCTCCAAATCTCTACTAGAATTAAAAGAGATGTACTGATGGCCAGGGATGAGCGGCCACATTTATGAATTTGGGATTAATTGCGATGTCTGTTACAGAGATCACAGCTTAGAGCACCGCCAGATACCGGACAACAGTGTAGCCAGCCCAGTACAGACACCATTGTTAGACAGCATTAGACTTTCTACACGCAGACGTCACCATGGACGAATGTGATCCCACAAATATTAGGACGAGATTCACTTGGATGTGGCTCCAGCGCTCGGCTGACGCCCGAACTGTTATGAAAGATTTGCGAGTCTTTTTCGGCACATACGCAATCAGCACGCTACATTCTAACCAGGGTCCTGCATTTAGCTCTAGGGCTTACAAGGAGGTCATGGCCAGCTTGGGCGTTGCATTGCGGTTTTCGAGTCCATTCCATCCTGAGGGAAATTCGGTAGTGGAGAGAAAAATCTGTGACATAAAGCAATCTATAACAGCTAGGATATTAGGTTCGGGTGATGAGTGGGTCAAACATCTAATAAGTGTCCAACGTAGTCTTAGTAACCTGACAAGAAATTCTCTGGGTGGAATCACTCCATATGAAATCCTTTTTGGTACTAGAATGTTGGTTGAAGACCTCCATCGTCATACTTCAGTGGTAGAACAAAAACCCTTTGATATCAAAGATCGTTTGGCTGTTTTACAGGACTTAAATGAAACAAGAAGAAGTCTAAGCAACACCAGTGAAAAGTCAACGACCACTGAAGAAAAACCACCTGTCCCAGCAAGACCTATCTGGATTCCAAAGATTGGTGATCTGGTCAGAGAAAAAATAGTGGACAAGAAGGAATTTGGGCCTTCTTACAGAAAACCAGTCCCTGTACGAGCAGTTCAAGGCTCAGGGCTACTTCCACTAGTTCCGAAAATCTACAACGATTTCTTGGAAAACTCGGCTTCAGCAACAAGGGACTTCCCCTTGCCTGAATACTGACTTGTCCAAGAACTCATGGAGTTTTCAAAGAACTGAGAGTCTTTGATGACGTTATTATGCCCACCTTTATGTCAATCTCCGCACCTTCAAGGTATAAATATGCCCACACTTGCCATATCAAACACACAGTGGTTTTGAGCAGTTTGATTATCTACTTGCCTGACACGCCCTGCTACTGCAAGTACCGAAGGAAGCCAACCCTCCAGCAGACGCACTGAGAGAGATGCTGTCTTTTCTTCTGCTGAGAAATCCAGCTCCAGTGTTTCCAAACTACCCTTGCAGGTTGTTGGGAAGTCGAGTCCTGAGCCTGACCTTCTTCATTCCAAATCAAGGTACGGAGCTGATTAGACCCTAAGAGAAATCTTGGACACATTCTTGGCAAATGAATACTACATTTATGCTACACCTCACTTACTTCTTCCCTCATACTAAGCTTAGGTTAGGTACATCTGGGTAGGCGTATTTTAGATGCACCAGTTGAGTATTTTTAGCCTCTGTTATTTATGTATGTATTATCTATGGTTTAGGAACCATACAATGCTCTTACAGTATTATTTTATTCTATTTTTACTGTCTCTATTATATTTTGCAACCAGTCTTAATATTTGTAGCAGTTCATTTCTTATGCTTGAGAAAGAAGACTATTCAATGAATCCTTTTATTGAAAACACCCGTCTATGTATTTCTCTGCACCTCTGGTGAAACGAAGCATGCACGATTACTGAGTGAAATATATATCTATTATTTCCACGACTCTGAAGATCATTTTATTCTAGGGGAAACAAAGATGTTATGTTTATGCAGTTGTCAGAAACTAATCCCTTCTTGTGAACTCGAGAAAGTTTCTAGTGCTCTCTGAGCTATGCTGGCACTCACAATTAAGTTTAATATATTCGATAGAGACCTAAGTCCTACGTCACATCTATAGGATATATTATTCCGATGCGCAGAGCCTATTGGGAATATAGGAACTACACTACAAAGAATCTGACTCCACACTAGCCCCACATTTACTTGCAATGTTTCAGGATTCCATGAACAATGGTTCCTTAAACCATGCGTTTATAGAGGCAGCTATTATCAGGCTACTAAAACCAGAGTAACCGGACTAATTATGGGACTCTTATTGCCCAATATCATTAATAAACATAGACAATAAAATCCTCACCTAATTGCTTGCTAATCACTTACCACCCCTGCTACCCATTTTGGTTTGACCTGATCAGTCGGATGTATCCCTGTCGATTCTACCACTCATAACTTAAGCACCATATTTGCAGTCATGCACCACTTGATACTCAAATATAGGCTGTGGCAGCCTTATTGGACGCCAGTAAGGCCTTGGATCCTAGTTTCTAGTGCCCTCTGAGCTATGCTGGCACTCACAATTAAGTTTAATATATTCGATAGAGACCTAAGTCCTACGTCACATCCATAGGATATATTATTCCGATGTGCAGAGCCTATTGGGAATATAGGAACTACACTACAAAGAATGTTACTCCACACTAGCCCCACATTTACTTGCAATGTTTCAGGATTCCATGAACAATGGTTCCTTAACCCATGCGTTGATAGAGGCAGCTATTATCAGGCTACTAAAACCAGAGTAACTGGCCTAACTATGGGACTCTTATTGCCCAATATCATTAATAAACATAGACAATAAAATCCTCACCTAATTTCTTGCTAATCACTTACCACCCCTGCTGCCCATGTTGGTTTGACCTGATCAGTTGGGATTTATCCCTGTCGCTTCGACCACTCAATACTTACGCACCATATTTGCAGTCATGCACCACTTGATACTCAAATATTGGCTGTGGCAGCCTTATTGGACGCCAGTAAGGCCTTGGATTCATGAGAATGGAGCTACAGTTTTCCTCTCCTGCTCCATCTAGGCCTTAGCTGTAACTTATTGAACTAATACCACTCCTCTATACCACTTCATCAGCAAGGATGTGCATGAATGGGCTGATGTCGGATCCTATCCTGATTGGTTGCAGTACCAGGTAGGGATGTCTGCTATGCCCACTTCTCTTTGCTATAGCGATGGAGCCATTGGCGACGTGACTGTGGCAACACTATGCAGACAGAGGTATCAGATTCACAACTCAGGGACTAGTAATTTCCACGTATGCGGGCAATCTCACTATCTATGTCCATAAACCAATAGAAAACCTAGCTCCCATGACACGTGAGGTGGTCAGATTTGGTGGCTACTCTGGTATACGCATAAATTGGTCAAAAGCCATAATATTCCCCCTCACTGATAATACTCAGCAATTCACCACAGAGAATCCTCTATGGTGGCCCACCAAACCTGTCCAATATCTTGGCATATGGCTCAGTCGTGATGTAGAAGAACTTTGGCAAGCAAATTACAGCCGCACAATGGCTTGGCCAGAGGATAGGGTGGCCATCTGGTCTAAATTCCCTTTATCCCTTAGGGGTCGTATTGATATAGCAAAAAAGATTGTGATCCTTAAATTTCTATATTTGTTCACTAATATCCTACTTTCACTTACAGCTAAATTCCTTGGGCAACTAAAATCAACTATGATTACATTAATATGGGCAGGCACTCATCCTAGAGTTTCCTAGGACCTTCTCGCCCTTCCACTCATCCAAGGAATTATGGGTGCACCAGATTTAGCAATATATACTTTCTGCGCTCAAGCCCAATTCCTCCACTTCTGGTTGCGCCCAACCCCTCTTCAACTACATGTAGCTGTGGAGGAGGTTCCTGCTGCACTGCATGCACTTTCTGCTGCATTGTACCGACCCTATAAAAATCCTAGAAAAGAGATCAATATTGTTGAGTGCATTCCCTGGTCATGAGAGTGTTTGAGGAAAAGAGCTAAACTATCACACTTTGATGCACCCTCCATCCCCTTGGCCTGTAACCCTCAGATGCCGCCACTATTGGAAAAATAAATTTTATCAGGTGCACAAAACCGCAATCTGAGGGTGTTCTCTGACCTTTGCACACAGGGAGAATTTCTCCCTCCCTTCTAGTCACACAATACTATGCAACATACTTCTCCAATTATTGTGCCAAGGGCACGGGAAATGTGGGAAATAGATATTTGACCACCTATAACAGATGTCCAATGGTCATATTACTATGAGCAATTGCAATTTGTGTAACTAACTACCTGTTAAAACTCATTAATTAAAACAAAATATTTCACATATCGGACCCCCTCAACAA
This sequence comes from Lissotriton vulgaris, assembly GCF_964263255.1. NCBI lineage: Eukaryota > Metazoa > Chordata > Amphibia > Caudata > Salamandridae > Lissotriton > Lissotriton vulgaris. The sequence continues at coordinate 437,867,198 of NC_141698.1, read as the reverse complement.
TTACACTGCATCAGATTGATGGCTGATTCATCCGTCTTGCGCTGAAAAGCCCCACAAGTCTCATTCCTGCACCTAACGTGGTAGTGTCCCAGGGCGGCGTCTTTTTGAGAAGAGGTATTTACAGACAAGCCCATGATCACAGGGTATCTACTCCCGCAGACCATGCTAGGTTGTTTATTGGGATATGTTAAGGACTCATCTTAGACACATCACTGGCTTCTTGTCATGATGCAGTTGTTCGAGAAGAGCAGAGTGGCCAAGCACTGGGGCAGAGAACAAGCCCCAATTGACAATTTGGCTACACAATATTACATTAAGCCAAGAAAAACTGTCAGTATATTGGGACCTAATACCCTCCACTCTAGACCTAGAAACAAAGGTTACAGGGACGTTATAGTGTCTCTGACATTTCACATGTACAAAACCAGAGAAATTCAGCAGTTATAGTTACCTGAGCTAACTATAACTCGTGCCCCCGCAATGCAAACAGCTTATGACCTCACAAATTACATCACTCATGCCATGGTCAGTGACAGCACTGATGACATCGCTGATGACATATCAAATGACATCACTGATTACATCTGAAATAGCTTCACTGATGATGACATCATCCAGTGATTGTGAGGGTTTCCTAACAGTTACTGAGTGTTAAACATATATACTGAGGCAACTCACTTTGGAAGTGCATGTATGGGTATGTGAGGGGATTTGTGAGTGGTGTACATAAGAATGACTGGGTATATAAGAGACTGTATACATGAGAGAGTGAATGTGTGTGTTTGAGCAGATACATATGGGCAAGTGACAGGGGACATGAGCGGCTGTCTTGGTGAATCAATGGGTGTTTAAGAGGGTATGGTTGAGTGGGTATATGAGTGGCTGTATGTGTATGTGTTAGAAAGGGGGGTCTCTAGTTGGCAATGGTATACACCTTTGTCCAAATAGGTACCCTTGCTTCTAGTCAGGGTAAGGGGCTACACTTCTAAAATAACCCCCGCTCAACCCCATGGTAGCTTGGCACGAGCAGACAGGCTTTTATCAGAGGCAGTGTGTAAAGCATTTGTGAACACATACAGTATTACAGTGAAAACACTACAAATGAACCCCACACCAGTTTAGAAAAATAAGTAATCTTTACTTGACTTAACACAAGAACAAACAACACAAATTCCACAATACTGTAATCAACATAAGTTTCTAAAATGGTAGAAATGGCTTAATTCACTTTAAATTGTACATGTGACACTTTACTCTCAAAGTATCTGGGATGCGTAACCCAAAACAAACAAAAGGGTCGCAGGGAAGGTGATGGGCCACTCCTTACACTCAGGGGAGTGGATGCGTCGCTTCCTTACTGTGTGGGGGGTTGACGCACCGGTTTCTTACTGCGATCTGATGCAATGACGCTCCGCTGCGATGCTACAAAAATGGAGTCTTGGTAATGGTGTAGCAACGTAGATGCGATGCGTGCACGCCTGACGGCTGTACGGCGACTCAGTGAACTTCTGAGCCGCAACAGGCCTTGCGAAACCCTTCTCCGGTGATGCGACGCTCTTCAGTGATATGATGGAGACAGCGGCAGTGGCAGCACGCTTACTCAGCGATGCGACGACAACTGCTGCGGCTGCTTTGGGCGATAGAACATGGACCCTGGCCCTCAACTACAGAGGCATACTCCAGTTCTACGCCAATCTAAATCTTTTAGGATCTCTCTGTCAATACTCTCAGGGCCCACTAAACTAACCAATGGAGAACCTTTCTCCTCACCTGTGGCACCATCTGTGCAGCACCTAACCTTAGCTTGCTCACAGATGTGTCCCAACAGACGGAGAGTACCCACACGGCCAACACAGTGGTGTGGCCCAGTCCACCCTGGGGTGTGACTCCTGTCTCCCTCCCAAGGGCAACTCTGTCCACCAGGACAGCAACCCACAGTAGCCAATGACAGCTTTCAGTGATGAGAACCAGGCCCCAGACCTTTCATGGTCCTCCAACCTCCTTGGCGTCAGAGAGTGGGGGCAGTAGCCCCGGGTGCTTGGCACCCTTGGTCCACTCTCCCACCTGTCAGGTCAGGTATAACATTCTGACACTGACCCACCAACCCCGGGCTTGTAACCCAGTGGCTGGACAGGAGACTGGGGTCCTTCTCCTTCTCCTCCTCGGGGCTCTGTATCCTCCTACCTGGAACGGTGCCCCCTTCCAGAATCGTCAGGGCACCTGTGGCAGGTGTCCTGCACAATTCGTCCACCAGTTTAGGGGTTCTACCCTACAACTGGGATCCCAGCCTAGGGTTTGTATCCATAGACTGGGCAGAGGTCATGAGGGAGGCTGGCCTCTCCCCACCCCACTTACTGAGGCCCTGCACCCTCCCACATGGAGCGGTGCCCCCAGAAGAAAAAACGGTAGGGACACTGATTAGAGTGGTCTTTCTCTCCAGGTCAAGCAACACCTGAACCTGGCTTCCCAACCCAAGGACTGACCCCTGTGGCTGAGCACCTGCCCGGCGCACCAAGCCTTCTTGGGGAGCACACAGTCCCACCCCGAGGTTAACACATGAGTGTGTTGTGTGATAGTCTGCCTGGCACAGATCTCCCGAACCTTGTCCCTCTGACAGTGTGTGAAGATCCCCAGGACAGAAGGGGTGTCACCATGGTCACTCCTAGGAGACTCAGACCTTCTGGCTGACCCCTGACCCACTGGTTATTCCACTGGGGACTCTCTCTCCCTCTCACCACTCAATCTGGACTCCTGCACCCTCCACTTAGGAGTGGCACTGCCAGACACCAGAACTGATGGAGGTCCACTTACAGACACTCCCGGTTCTCCTGACACTAGGAGATCCCCCTCTGGACTACTAGTACAGCCTAGGTTCCCTACCAGGTGTTCCCTTAAGGAACCATCCAGGTCCTGAGACTGAGGTTGGAGCACTCCAGACACATCCCAGTCTCACTCCTTCTCCTTGGAGACCAGCCGTGAGGCCCTACAACCCTCCCACTATACCGGGACCTAGCTTGGCTACTCCGAACCTCCCCCACCACTCTGGGCTGGAAGATACCTGAGCCATTCCTCTCAGGGTCACTCCCCAATGCCTCTTCAGACCTCTGGAATCCACCAAAAGGTCTGCCTCCCTGATGAGCTTCCTGGGATCAGAGAACTCACACTCCAACAGGTGTTGGCATAACTCTGGAAAACAGGGACTTACAATATGCTCTCCCACAATTGGCTCACACAGCCCCCCACAAGTGTTAACAAACTATCCTTCACCTCAAAATCCAGTGCCTCGCACACATACTCCACACAGCTCTCTTGAGATTGGCAAGACAGTATCTGACTGTCTCTATCACCAACTCACACTCTTCTGCGTGGTCTCCACACTCACACACCAGGATTTCAACCATGGGGGAACCCTTCTCCCTGTACCTCTCATCTAAAATCAGTAGAGTGTCCCGCCCACCAATAGGATCATGAACCCCTGTGTCAGTTTGCCAATTCACCCCAGGGACACTGCGCACCACTGGAGCTACCTCAAATCCTTTATCCCCTTGGTGTATGTTAAACCCCTCCTTGAATTTTTTTGGAAGAACTGAACTGAACACACCGGGTTACGTGCACTCGTACTTCATGAGTAACCTAGACATGCATGTTTAGATAAACCATTTTCCACCCATTGGTATCTGATATGTGTAATTTATTTTTGTATTTGATATTTGTTATTTTTTCTCAACTTGTGTCTCTTTAAATTTTTTTATATTAACACATTTTTGTGATTTTTTTTGTACAAAAGATTTTTTTACATATAATACATTACAGTGATTTCACATTAAATAGTCCTTAAAATATCAGCACAGAATATAACTTAATCCTTAAACGCAGAAATTAATTCCTTCAACGCGTTTCGGCCGTTCGCCTTCCTCAGGAATTCTGCATTGTTCTTTTCTACATCGACAGTGGCTTTTTTGATGTAACGTAGATGCCTCAGTTAGGTATACGTGTTAATTCTTAACAGAATGATATTGGCCAAAGATCTTACTTCCTGTCAGGTCGCGTGGCTGCCTTAGGGTCCTGCTGTCTGTATAACAAGATACTTCTCATACGATAATTAGCGTGCAACGCTACGGCGGTTTAAAACTTGAATTAAATAATAGATGTCTTTACGTATCGTTTAAATGGCAGTTTCTGATGTCTGACATTCTGGTGCGGTCGCCTATGGATTTCCGCCTCCTTGTATTCTGCTAAGTTTCTGGTTTGTTTTTAGAGGGTCTTCTACGCGTGCCACTGGTCCTGTTGTATATGGTCCTTACCCCTCCTTCAAGTCAGGCGGCACATCTCTGGGTGTGTGTACTGCTCCCACAGCACTAGATAACTCAATTTTGCTGCCACCATCTGAGCTGGACTCCACCTCCGACCCAGCCAAGCTCACTTCCTGAGCTACACTAATTTCTTCTTCTTGGGTAAAGGCCCTTTTGCCCTCAGCCCTCTCGAGCTCCTCATCAAGCTCTCTCAGCCTCTGCTCACAAGCCAGAAGCCATTCATCTTTCTCTGTTTCTCCCTCACTTTCAGAGAATTCCTCCTCCTCAGACTCATTTGGTAGTTTTAGCATTCAGCGTGGTTGTTCATATTGAAATAGGGCTGTCTCGAAATCCTCCCTGGACCTTCTTTTCACAGGCAGCCCCCTTTCCTTGCAGAGTACACACAGCTCCCTCATTGTATGCATGAACATGTGCCAGAAGTCAAGTCCCATCTTGTCAAGACTTCACAAGTGCAACAACTAACCAGAGTCTAAGTTTTAAAAATACTTCCAGGAGGACACCAGAAAACAGAAAAAACAGAATGTGGTTGCGTTATGGTCTACACCAATCACTGCATATGAGAAAGAAATGCAAGTTCAAATCTTTACCACTGACCACCAATTTTAGAAATCGGGGTCTCTAGTTGGCAATGGTATACACCATTGTCCGAGGCAGGGGTAGTCTCACTGGGTAAGATGGCGGCTGACTGACCGCCACGAGAGGGCCGCTTCCTTGCCCTGCTCCTAACCTGCTGTAATCGCGAGTAAATGCAAATGGAGCAGCTCAAGTGATGTTTTATAACGAAGCAAGTATACCTTACTTGTTGAACCACAGGTTTTCAGCGTGGTCTGGTGTGCTCCGATAGCTGGAGAAACTGACTATTTCATTTTTTAGACGCACAGCAACACTAGCAACACTTGTGCAAGAGAAACTGTTTGCTGCAGGTGGCATGGCTCTCAAGCAGGTAAAAGTTAAAGATGCGGCGAAAGATTCTGGAATCACCAGTGTGGGCCGAGGCGTGGCTGGCTAGCGGCATGGAGGTGCAGCCGGGATGGCAGATGGGACCGAAGCCAAATTTGCGAATGGGCTGCCACTGCGGATCGCAGCCTGAAGCAGCCACTCATTACTTAGGGCTTCCTGCAGGGAGTATAGCAGGGAGTAGCGCAGAGTACAGAGATGAACGCGCCTGCTGAGCACATGCCTCGAAATGGCTCACCTGTGGAGATTGGTGCTGATGCCGACCCCCCTTACTTCGCTGCTGTATCTGGGGTGGATGCAGCTGCACAGGATTGCCTTGTGGATCAGGCAGATGGCGAGGCGGAAAGCGGATGGTGCACAGAGAAGGATGTCGAGCAGTCTGCCATATCGGAGGGAGGACGGACTCAGGCATGGAATGATCAGTCTGGGATACCGATGGAGGATAGCTCAGGTAAAGCTCAGGTAAAGACATATTGCCAGTAGATAATGTGCTCCCAAATGTGACCATGATAAAAGGCACTGCTCTATCCTTGGAAAACGTGGGTAGCGAATAAAAGCGAAGCCCAGCACATCACAAGAACCACCACTAAAGGGGGGACAGTCACACAGGGACTGATGGGTATTCCCTTATTAGGAAATACAATGGGCTCACCAGATGGTGGAGGGGAAAAATTCTATTCCCTCACAGATGACTTTGAGCTTTCAACATCTACTCCTGGGCTTACAGAGAAATGGTAAGGATCTGAGGGATCATCGACAAGCAAAAACCAAGATAAGCTAGCCACCCAAAAAAGAAGATAAAGATCAAAGGGGGCGAGTCACCGAATGAATACTAATGATGAAACCACTTAAAGATTGATATGGGACTACTCCGCTACAAGTCAGGAATATAATGACCAGGATAAAACCGCGGACAATGCCATAGCTACCCTCTCCACCCCTCTGTCAATGGATTTGATCTATGCCACCCTTAAGCAAATGCAGGGGGAAGCTCGACAGGGAACTCGCAGGGCACAACAGGCCACGAAGAAACTGCAGGGATCAATCCGGAAGGTGACAAAGATGTGTGCAGAAATTAAGGAAAGGGTGACACATGTTGAGGAGAGGACCATGTCTTTAGAGAACTAATTTGGGAAAACTCAGGCATATAAGGAACAACAGGAATAGCAGTCAATTGACATAATGTGGAAGCTCGAAAGTTTCAAGAATCGACAACGCCGGAATAACCTTAGATTCCTTGAAATAGCGGAAAATGGCGAAGGCGGTGACGTAAAAACCTTCATGATGGATCTGTTGAAGGGCGCCTTCCCCGAGCTCTCAAACTGGAATTGGGGTGCCGAGGTCCAATGCGCGCACCGCTTCCCTCTCTATGTGAAGTAGAATAGCTTGTCAGGAACCGGAGTGACCCAGGGCAATTCTACTTTTCTTCGGGAACTTTCTCTTACGCCAGGCAATCGCGGACAGGGCAAGACCAGATGCGAAGAGGTCATTCAATGGGCATACTTTTTTTGCACGGCCTGACTTTTGTCATAGCACAGTGGAGAGGCACTGGAGGCTACAGCAACTGATTTTGCCATTTCAGGTTATTGGCGCCGAAGCTTATCTCCTGAGCCCTGCACGCCTCAAATTCATATATAGAGGGAAAGTCAGAATGCTGGCATCTGAAATAAAGGTATCACTCCTCTAATGTCTGGTTGTCCCCACTCATTCTATTGTTCCAAAAAATTAAATACTGCGGTCTCAATTCAAAAAGTGTCCAGCGTAATGTCCAATAAATGTCTGTCTTCTATACTGACAGTACATCTATCCACACTTCACCACATGTGTACACACCTTAAGAGGGAAAAATGTGTGGTGGAAAGGAAGGCACCTCACGGGCGAACACCCTCGGGGATGTTGGCAGATGTTACCAACTCAATGCCCCTTTCTCATCATCGGTTGCCTTCCAATCCAGAAAGAAAACAGAATAGATACAACACATAAACTGAAATGCGTGTAAAGGTGCAACATAAAGAGTATAACAACATTAACTCATAACGGACAGAGTGACATAAAATCAACAGCCACACCCACTCAATCACTTTATTCTTCGTTTCAGTGTGAGCTGAAGAATTAAAACAGAGGTTGGTAGCTTAATATCGCCTACCAGTACCTGATACCGACATGTTTCACTGCCCCGTTAGTTTCGGCAGATTCATCAGGGTATTGAACACTCGGTCACTGCACCAATTTTTTGAACATCCTTTCTGGACACTATTGAATTGAGACACAAATAAAAACCAGAGACATGCCCTGTAGTCAATGTAGATTCATAGGTTTCCACATCAGAGTAATGGTGTGAAAGCATATATTTATACATTTCTAATTATAATTACCCCTGGCCAGCATGGGCAACTCATACCGTCTGACCGAATGACGCTTTGACTCGTTTAAAAACGATTGAAGTAGCAATCTATAGGGAATAAAAAAGAAAGGAAATGAGCAATAGCGCATTTCAACTCAGGACATTATAGAACTGCCAAGCCTTGTACAACACACTGTCGATTTCTATCGTTTTGAAAGTATGAGAGCCGTGACACCCTACTCGCACATTTAAACAAATAGGCGGGGGCGCACTCCAAAACCCATAATGCCAGGTTCCCCGTTATCAATACATGGGGCATCGGACACTCAATACATTATGTGCGTCATTCTGTCTAGTAGCACCCAGCTAAGTAGTAACGTGTTGCTCAAAAAGACTGCTCGTTAGTAATTCCAGCTTAATGCAGCCGCCTACTAGCCCCCACTCCTCACCGTACGGTTAGGAAACCGGGACCGTATCTCATCCCAGGAACACCACGCTCAAGCCGGCGTTTGTTTTTAAGCTTCCCGGCAGAGTCCGATCAGGTGGTGAAACGCGCATGCGCATAAGCAGGCGCTCCAGTGTGAAACGCGGGCGCCATCTTAGAACGGCAAAATCCAATGCCTAATGCTTAAATTCAATTGCCCTGGTGCCAGCAACTTCCTCCAAAGGCTGAGAATTACTTGTACACAATCACAGCCAAACATATTTATACATATCCGACTATATTTTATATTGTGTATATTTTATTTTTTATTTGTTTATTTTTTGCCAAAGATACCACGAAGTGGTGATCTGTGGATCCATCATTACATGATAATGGCGCAACCTTAGAATCAAAGCAATTCTTATTTTACATTTTATGTGTCTACTAACATGTCGCGCTCTCTCATCAACATGTCTCCTATGTAGCGCTAATTACACCCGCATCCGCAGCAAACCTTAGCGATAAACACGTAGCGCACAGCATCAGGCAATTAGGCCCCAAAGTGAGACCTATATATATTTGTTACCGCAAGATTCCACCTTGAATGTATACAGGCACCTCAAGGCACATACATTAGCCAGTTTGCTATGAATCAGATGTTATAACTAAAACTCATCGGATGAGAGGTATAGATACCTCATGAGGCAGGGTCTAGATGGTATCCCACTATCTCTCATTATCCCATAACATGGTCAAATACCGTTCAAGTTCATCCATGATAGAGCACACCAGGCACATTTCTTGGGCAGCATCAAACGCCCTCAAGAGTGGCGGTTGATCAACAAGGAGCACTTACCAAAAAATGGGAATCAGTTACAGCTAGCTCACCCTTAAGTGTCTATTTCACTCGGTTCCACTCAAGGATTTCGTTCAGGCCTACAATGTCACTGCGTTCTCTGTATATCCATCTGGCTTCTTTACTGAGCAACGCTGTTTCTATGTTCTGTGGATTGCCTTTTATTACTTCCAACACAGTCCATGTAAAGTCATGCTTTTCTTTGTGGCAGTGTTGTACCAACTTTGTGGTCAGTTTGCCCGCCTTGATGGTACTAAGGTGTTCCTGGATGCGCACCCTGATTTTTCTTGTGGTCAGGCCAAAGTATTGGAGACCACAGCAGCATAGCAGTCTATATACCACATGTGTGGTGTTGCAGTTGCTAAAGTGGTTGAAAAACCATACTCTCCCTGTACTTAAGGTCACACTGTTGCTTTTTTTGGTAAGGGGGCAAACCGAACATGTCCCACAGGGATAATGTCCCTTGGGCAAAGTGGACAGATCTCTTTTGTGTGGTACCGGGGTACGGGTATGGACTAGTTTGTCTTTAAGGTTAGTTGCTCTCTTAAAGGCAAACCTTGGTGGTGGCATACGGAAGTCTTTAGTGGATAGTAAGTCCCAATGTTTTCTGATAGACTGCCTAATTTTTGATGCCATGGGGTCAAATGTCATAACCACCGGGAGGCAGTCTCTTTTTTCTTTCCTTGTGTGTTCCAGAAGGGCACTCCTGGGTGTATTCAGTGCCCGTTTTCTAGCATTCTTCACGACTTTACTGGGGTAACTGCGCTGCACGAGTTTTTTTGTAAGGTCTTGTGATTGCTCCAAGAAACTACTCGTAATGGAGCAGTTCCTTCTGTACCTCAAGAATTGGCCCACAGGGAGGTTGTCACGGAAGGCTCTGGGGTGATACGAATTATACAAGAGGAGTGAATTCCTATCAGTGGGCTTTTGGTGTACCCTGGTGCTCAGGCCACCCTCCAGTCCCGTCTCAATGTCAAGGTCCAAATAGACCGCATTGGTGCGGCTGTAGGTCCATGTATATTTTAGGCTCTCATCTTGCAAATTGAGCCATCTCAGGAATTCCCCTAGGGATTCTTCCGTGCCCGCCCAAATGCAGAGCACATCGTCTATATACCGCTTCCAGAGGCAAATGTGCCGCTGGAAGGGGTTGGTATCAGGATAGACGATGTGCTCCTCAAATCTACCCACATAGATGCATGCCAGACTGGGGGCCATTGTGGCCCCCATCGATGTTCCAGAGGTTTGTAGGTAGATCTGGTCCTTGTATGCAAAATAATTCCTTGTAAGTGCGAGCTCAACACATTCCATGATGAATGATTGAGGCGCATCATAGGGCCACTCGAGGTCCCCCAGTGCACGTGCTGCTGCCACCAGCGTTGCGTCCTGGGGGATACTCGTGTACAAGGACTCAATATCGATAGTTACAAGGAACTGGTTGCTTGAGTCATAAGGGGTATTTTCTAGAATATTTAACACGTCGGTGGTATCCTTAACAAAGGACCGTTGGTTGATCACCGACTCCCGTAGGAAATAGTCCGCAAATTGTGAAAGCGGCTCCAGCACAGATTGAATCCCCGACACGATGGGCCTGCCGGGCGGGGGGCGGGTCGGCTTATGAATCTTTGGTAAGATATAGAAGGCTGAAGTCCTGGGGGTGTTATTCACCAGGAACTCCGCTTCTTTTACCGAGATCCATTTGTTGATTTTGGCTTTATTGACCATTTCTTTTATGGTGTCAAGCAATTGATCTACCGGGTCTTTACTCAGGGGTTTGTAATTGGTGCGGACACTCAACAGGCGGAGCACCTCTGTCTCGTAATCCTGGGTATTAAGTACCACCACCGCACCCCCTTTGTCAGCTGACTTGATTGTCAACGCGAGGTTTTTTTCTAGACCTCTTGTTGCCTCCCAGTCCTCCTTAGTCATATTTGAATGTTGAGAATGTTCCTGGGATTTCTCAAAGTTCTCAATATCACTAAGGACTATTTCCTCGAAGACAGACACTTCAGGTCCCACAGCAGATCCAGCCGGACAAAAAGTAGATGGTCTCTTCAGATTGGTACCTCGGACCGAATTGATGTCTTGTTCGTTCTCCTTGTGAGCGAAGAATTTCTTGAGCTTGATCTTTCTCAATGTCTCGTGAAATTCCACGCGACATTTAAACGAGTCATGTTTAGGGGTGGGTACAAACCCTAGCCCTTTGTTTAGTACCCTTTCTTCACTAGGTGTCAAGATATGATCTGATAAATTGACTACAATGCTCTCGTTTAGTTGTCCGTTCGTCCCCGGCTGCGGGTCACTCTGGGTGAGAATGTCTGCCATTGGGGTGTCGAGCTGCCTCTCCCTCGGCCTCGCCCTGTGGCACCCCTCCCCCTGTTGTGGTTGGATCTCTGGCCCTGCTCTAAAAAAGCACGTAATAATGCACCCAAATCCTCTGTCTGGCGGTTTTGCTGGTTAAACCGCACCCTACTGTTTTGCTGGGGTTCTTCCTCTTCCTCACTCGAGGTGTTATCAAATGTCCAGTTGTTTGGTGTACGTCTCTGCTGTTGTTTGCCTCCCCTGCCTCTGTATCTGCTGTTGGTGTTCTGTAGGGCAGGTGCTTGTTGATAGTATTCTTCCTTCACATAAGGGAAAGCCCACTCGTGGGTGTATCTTTCTAAGTTCTTTGTCAACCCTTTTATCTTCTGGTTGACCATATAAGTTTTATACTCAACAAGGTCGTCCTGGATTTTTTGCAAGTGCTCCTTGCTGTCCACTAACGTGGTATCTTTTGAGATTTTCTCTTCCAAGTCGAGGATCTCCTTCAGGAGCTCCTCGCTCAATCGCTGGGCAGTGCTAATGATGAGGATGAGCCAGTCCCTGGTGCACTTATTGGCAATGAAACTCCAATCCGTGCGGAATTTTTCGTCATCCAGGAAAATACGTGGCTCATTCCTGACTATGAGGCTAGGTGGTGCTACCCCCGCCGTGTAATACTCTGTCATCAATGCACCATGCAATGCTATTCGGACCTGTTTTTTCTTTAGTGTGGATAATTTTTCTCACTCCTCTCTCACGGATACGGATCCCCGTAATGGAGCCCCTAACATCAACGAAGGGCCTGACAAAATAGCCAAGATCTGCTCTTCCGAGAAGGCCAGGCAGTTCTTATCCATTTGTACCGATACTATCAAGCAACACAGAGGGTTTGAAAAAACACACCAGTATTTCCTATGGATGGGGATAGGGAAATGATACTACCCCTGGAGACATGAAGAGGTAATTCTATATATATGCAACCAAACCTCACTCAAAGGAAACGGCAAGGCCACAAGGACCAAGCTAATGACTATCTGGTTGGCACGTCTCTTAAGATAAAAAGTTTCAATTTTTAGGCTCTCACGGCTGAGATGTGTACACATGTGGTGAAGTGTGGATAGATGTACTGTCAGTATAGAAGGCAGACATTTATTGGACATTACGCTGGACACTTTTTGAATTGAGACCGCAGTATTTAATTTTTTGGAACAATAGAATGAGTGGGGACAACCAGACATTAGAGGAGTGATACCGCACTGCGATAGATAGCAGGGGTCTACCTCGGTATGTAAACAAAGAATACAACCTGAGTGATGTGTACTCATGTCTTTGAAATGTAATAATCGCTCCAGGTATAGGGATCTTGTTGTTGATTGACTGTCTAGAGTGGAGGGCGATCCCTTATACCTTTCCATATCCCTCTTGGCTCCTTTTTGCTATTGTTTGTATCTGAAATAAAGGCTCAAGACTATCTGAAGGAACTACAAGAGTTAAAGGAATCAGTTTTAACAGAAAGATAGAGTTTGTTGACAGGTTCAGGGACATTTAGACTTCTAGAGAATGGGAGTACCCCACTGCCAAATAAGGAGGGAGGGGGGGGGAAGGGTGATGAAATGCTAGGAAATGTTTTTGTTAACCAATCTCACAGTCTATTATTTGTTTTTGCTGCTTAGCTTTTTCTGCTATTCCCCAGGGAAGTTTAGCTCGTTATAATGCTCTGTTTATTTACAAAATTTTGGGTTGGGGGATGGGGCACGGAGGTGCCCGGGCGGTCACCACAGGCGACATCACATGGGTCATCTATTGACCTTTTTGCCCATTAAGGGGGTGGCGGGAGTTGCAGAGGGGGGGTGGAGAGGGATGGGGGGCAGGGCAGGTGGGGAAAAGGGGTGGGGGGAGAAGGGGCACAAAAAGGGAAAAAATGGTTAATAATAGGTTTACGAGGCAAACAGGAAGAGAATAGGGCAGTGACGGATAAATGAAGAGCAGGAACTTATCTTATAGATATTAAATGTTGAGTATCCGAATAGCATCTATAAATGTGAGCAGCCTGAATGATTTAAATAAAAGGCAAAGAACTGCAATTGAATTTAAAAGGCTGCGAGGAGATGTTTTGTGTTTACAGGAGACACATATCGAGGGCACAAGGAGCAAAATAATGGAACAGCTAGGATATACACTGGTTGTCAATACAACACAGGGCGCCAGAACGAGAGGTGTCGCTATTCTTTCGCATAAATAAGAATTCAAATGGAAGAACTGCCAGGCAGCTAAATTAGATAGGTGGGTGATGGCTGAGTGCTGCCACCAAAGGCATAGCTTTACTCTTTACTCTGTGTATGGCTCTACAGGAGATGAACCTGAGGTCCTGGATGAGGTGAATGCAGTGCTAGCTTCAGGACTAATATGAATAATATTCAGTGGTGATATAAATATTAATGGTCTGACCATCAGCAGGGGGGGGTCTGGGAATTATACTGGGCGTAAAAGAAGGGTATTGAGGTCCCTGCTCACACTGGTTCAAGATAACGGTTTAGTAGATGTCTGGGCTCAGACAAAAGTGGATGAATCTGTGAGTACATAATACTCGGCCCCACACAAAATGGTAGCAATGCTAGATTATTTTTTCACTTCAAATCAGCTGGTGTTAGAAGGTAGCATAGAAAAGCATCCCCGGATGATGTCAGATCATAACCCATTAGTATTAACAGTGAATTTTATGGTGATGTATGTAAAAGAATCAGTACGATCTTTCAAGAGAGCCCTCCTGAAGGACCCAGATTATAATATCCCTGTGAATTCCTGGAATATTTGTTTTTTAATATTAATATGGCTAGCACTAGCTGTGGAATGTTCTTTGATGCATTTAAAGCTGGGATCAGGGGGGAGACGCTCAGCTATAGTGCCCAGCGGCGGAAAAAAGGAGAACAATTGAATATATTTTGTAAGGCTCTGATAAAACTGGAAGAGGAATTGACTAGTGCAATAGCACAAGGGGAGCCGGTAGAGAGCTGGATTCATAGAATAGCGATAACAAAAGCAAAAATTGTGCAATTACAGCGACTAAAGTGGCTGAGAAATATCTGACATGGCGCAAAGGATGCCATGAATTGAGCGAACAAGTTGGACATATGCTAGCTGTACGGCGAGGCAGTGTAGGGTGATGGGGAGATAGCAGGGATACAGGATGCTGGGGGGAGTTTGATTAAAGAGCCCCTGGGTATTCGGGAGTTATTTAGAAGGTATTACAGTGAACTTTATCAGGAGGAATCTGACCCATCAGTGGATGATGTCAAGAGGTATTTGAATAACATTCAAATAGAGCAGTTCACCCCAAGTGACATTGAAGACCTGGAGGGAACCTGACAGAAGAGGAAATGCATAATGCCTTAAAGAACCTCCCATCGGGTAAAGCAGTGGGGCCAGACCAGATACCTCTGGAATTCTATAAAACCTTAGACGATATATTGAAGCAAGATTTGAGCAGGCGTATGGAGGAGGTTCTATACCTGAGTCCTGGGGCCAGGCAGCAATAGTTGTTTTTTTGAAGAAAGGGAAATCTTCGCAGGAACCTCGATCATATAGAACGATCACCCTTATGAATAGTGACTCCAAGATCTTCTCGAAGGCTTGGCCTCTCGATTTAGCTCAATCATCAGCCGAGTGATCCACCAGAGACAGCACAGGTGTATACCTGGCAGAGGAACCACTGAGCATGTGCGTAGGGTTATATCGCTATTTGATGCCGCAGCTGTCTCAGGAGACCCTATGGCATTGACACTATTAAATGCTGAGAAAGCGTTTGATAGGGTCTCCTGGGGCCACCGATGAGGCACTCTTGAGACGTACGGGATAGGAAAGGGATTCATTAAAGCAACCAAGGGTCTATATAAGAACCTAGTGGCCCGCATTAGAATACATGGAGAATGTATGGAGACTATTTAGATTACAAGGGTTACGAGGCAAGGGGGTCCTTGTTCCCCGTTACTCTTCGCCTTATACATAGACCCACTTATTCGAAGAATTGAAGGGAATTAAATAGTCAAGGCAATGATATTTCGGGAGCTGGAAACTAAAATCCTAGCATACGCGGATGATCTAGCTGTAGTCACATCTGATCCCCAGTCCGCAGTCATTGCAATTGGTGAAGAAGCCGTAGAATTTGGGGTACTTTCAGGGTACAAGCTCAACCAGCAGAAAACTCAAGTGGTAATCAACAGTTTGGTTAGGTGGGAAAATACACGGATTACAAATATGGCAATGTACCTAGGAATACAAATTACGTTTGAACTTGAGCAAATTGTTCAGGCAAATATTGTTCCGGTAATAAGGAAGGGGAAAGGTGATTTTGATAGGTGGCACAATCTTTATCTTTCGATAGTAGGTAGGTGTAACATAATAAAAATGCTATTCTTGCCTAAAGTACTATACCTGTTTAGGGCTATTCCACTCGAGTTTGCGAGCTGTTGGTTCAAAGAAATGGAAAATCTGCTCAATAGGTTTATTTGGTCAAAAGACAAGACAAGAAGGGCGTTAAAATGTATGCCATTAGCAAAGGAGAAAGGAGGAGGGGTGGTTCCCGACTTAAGAATGTATTACTGAGCGGCTGCTTTACAGTATATGCGGGTGCTACTAGTTGGTCATGGGGAAGCACTGAGGAACATTCATGGGATGGAAGAAGTATGCAAGTTACTCATAGATAAGGCGCCCTGTTTTAACTTTTTACGGATTTTTACAATTAAATACAGACAGAAAACAATGTGTTTTCTGTCTGCTTTTTTAAAAAAAAGTGTTTAAATGCAGAAAATTGTGCTATTTTTAAGTGACGCTCTGTGCTGTCTTTCATGAATTATAGTCCAACAGCTGAGCAGAAACACAGCATGGGAAATTAAAAAACAGGAAGTAATTACTTTAAATAATGACATGTCAATATACATTTGTTGTGTAATGCTAGTATTTACCAGAGTATGCATTGTTGGGCAATATTTATCAGCTTAAATAGCTAAAATACAACAGACATCAAAGTATGAGTGTGCATCTATCAGTTAAATATATATGGCAATGTACAGTTTTACGACTTTATTTATACGCAAAACACAAAATAAATATGGATAAATACAGATAAAATGGTCCAAAAATGAATATGGTTAAATACAGACGGAAATGTTAAAAAAATAAATATCATAAAACCCGTAGCCCTACTTATAGATAAAGCCGCCAAGGGTTGCTTTTCGAAGTATAGTGTCCCCAGCTAGTATAAAAAGGTTAGATTTAAGACCCCCAGGTAGCATTTAAGATCTGGGTTGCTATTAAAAGAAAAACTGGGCTTGGCAGGCTGAACTAATATACTCAGCTTTTTAAAAACCCACCAATGCCAGAGATCTTTAGGGATAACGTTATGTCAAGATGGGAGGATGCAGGTATTTGTATGATAGGGGATCTGCTAGACGGGACAGAGATATGCTCATTTAGCAAAATTCAGGTCAAATATGGGATACCCGCCAGGGATTTTTTTAAGTATCTACAAATTAGAAGCTTCATAAGATGAAAAAAGGAAGGTACAAGAGGTTTGAATAATAATAGCATTGTGGATACGGTTCAGTGTGAAAAGGAGTGCACTATCAGCAAAATTTATTTAAAACTAACACTGTTTACTCAAGATGATCTCGAGAGGTATGGGTCTAAATGAGAGCAAAAACTGGGTATATATTGCTCGATTTATTTTTAGATTCATTGGAACTTGGAAGGACTGTGCTCGTTTCTACTGCCCTTCAGGCTCAACACTATAAAAATGTTATTTTTATTATACTATACCCCCGCTAGAATTGAGCAATGGGGTGAGCAGGAGGGGACCACCTTCCTTCGTTGCAGTAGTACCAACGCCAATATAGTGCACGTATTCACAACCTGCTCCCTATTGCACAGGTGGTTGGGGGAAATTGAAACATTTCTGAGAGTTTCCCTTTTTAAATAATAAAACGAACATTTCTGCACAGCTTATAATAACGGGAGTTACTAACAAGGAGGCTCTTGAAGATAATCGCAATTTTCTTTTCATAGCTATGGCAGTGATTAGGATACATATCGCGACAGCCGTGCTGGACCCCCTGGCACCTGGGTTTCAGCAGTGGTTAGGGAGATAACTCGCCACTTATAATTTAGAAAAATCAATTTATGGGGAATAAGGCGTGAGGACAAGGAGGGTGGGTGAACATATCTGGGCCCCCATTACAAGATGGAAAGATGGAAACTAATGTATCCTGCAATATGTGCAGGCACTCAACTTTCTGCTTTTATTCTTTTTTTTATTCTTTCTCCTTGCTATTGTAATTCTGTTATTTTTTCAGATGTGGCTGCTCTATTTTTAGTTACTTTATTTTCTATAAGGTGAACCCTAAAAGTGAACTTTAGTTGTTTAACTACTCATGTAACATGTAAATGTTTAATTTGCTGGTATTGAAATAAAAATAAAAAATAAATTTAAAAAAAAGATATACACCCTTGTCCAAATGGGGACCCATGCTTCTAGTCAGGGTAAGAGGCTATGTTTCTAAAATAACCCCATGCTCAGGGCAGAGGTCAGGGGTGAGGTTGGCCACTTCCCGCACCCTTTACTGAGGCCCTGCACGCTCCCACCTGGAGTGGTGCCCCAGGAGACAAGCCGGTAGGGACACTGATTACAGTTGTCTTTCCCTACAGGTCAGGCAACACCTGAACCTGGCTTCCCAACCAAGGGACTAACCCCTGTGGCTGAGAACCTGCCCGGCGCACCAGGACTTCCTGGGGAACACACAGGCCCATCCCCGAGGGTAACACATAACTCATGTGTTGTGTGATAGTCTGCCTGGCGCAGATCTCCTGACCTTTATCCATCTGACAGAGTGTGAAGATCACCCAGGACAGAAGGGATGTCAACTTAGTCTCTCCTGGGAGACTCAGCCCTTCTGGCTGGCCCCTGACCCACTGGTTCTTCCACTGGGGACTCTCTCCCCCTCTCCCCCTCTCACCCCTCAATCTGGACTTCTGCACCCTCCACTTAGGTGTGGCACTGCCAGACACCAGAACTGATGGAGGTCCACTTACAGACACTCAGTTCTCCTGACACTAGGAGTTCCCCCTCTGGACTACTAGTACAGCCTAGGCTCCCTGCTTGGTATTGCCTAAAGAAACCATCCAGGTCCTGAGACTGGGGTTGGGGCACTCTGGGACACATCCCAGTCTCACTCCTTCTCCTTGGATACAGCACGTGAGACCCTACAACCCTTCCACTATACAGGGACCGAGCTTGGTTACTCTGAATCTCCCCCACCACTC
This sequence comes from Lissotriton vulgaris, assembly GCF_964263255.1. Classification (NCBI taxonomy): domain Eukaryota; kingdom Metazoa; phylum Chordata; class Amphibia; order Caudata; family Salamandridae; genus Lissotriton; species Lissotriton vulgaris. The sequence goes on along the minus strand of NC_141698.1, from coordinate 437,848,692 downwards.
TTGGCTGGAAGATACCTAAGCCACTCCTCTTAAGGTCACTTTCTCCTTGCTATCATAACTCTGTTCTTTTTTCAGATGTGGTTGCTCTATTTTTAGTTACTTTATTTTCTATAAGTGAACCCTAAAAGTGAACTTTAGTTGTTTTACTACTCATGTAACATGTAAATGTTTGATTTGCTGGTATTGAAATATAAAACATTAAAAAAAAGGTATACACCTTTGCCCAAACAGGGACCCATGCTTCTAGTCAGGGTAAGGGGCATCGCTTCTAAATTAACCCCTGCTCAGGGCAGAGGTCAGGGGTGAGGTTGGCCACTTCCCACACCCTTTACTGAGGCCCTGCACCCTTCCACCTGGAGTGGTGCCCCAGAAGACAAGCTGGTAGGGACACTGATTACAGTTGTCTTTCCCTACAGGTCAGGCAACACCTGAACCTGGCTTCCCAACCAAGGGACTAATCCCAGTGGCTGATACCCTGCTCGGCGCACCAGGACTTCCTGGGGAGCACACAGGCCCATCCCCAGAGGGTAACACATATCTCATATGTTGTTTGATAGTCTGCCTGGCGCAGATATCCTGACCTTTATCCATCTGACAGAGTGTGAAGATCACCCAGGACAGAAGGGATGTCAACTTGGTCTCTCCTGGGAGACTCAGAACTTCTGGCATGCCCCTGGCCCACTGGTTCTTCCATTGGGGACTCTCTCCCCCTCTCACCCCTCTTACCCCTCAATCTGGACTTCTGCACCCTCCACTTAGAAGTGGCACTGCCAGACACCCGAACTGTTGGAGGTCTACTTACAGACACTCCCAGTTGTCCTGTCACCAGGAGATCCCCTTCTGGACTACTAGTACAGCCTAGGCTCCCTACCTGGTGTTCCCTAAAGGAACCATCCAGGTCTTCAGACTGGGTTTGGGGCACTCCGGGACACATCCCAGTCTCACTTCTTCTCCTTGGAGACAGGAAGTGAGGCCCTACAATCCTTCCACTATACCGGGACTGAGCTTGGCTACTCTGAACCTCCCCCACCAATCTTGGCTGGAAGAAACCTAAGCCACTCCTCTTAAGGTCACTCCCCAACGCCTCTCCAGACCCTCTCTAATCCATCAAAAGGTCTGCCTCCCTGGTGAGCTCCCTGGGGACAGAGAACACACACTCCAACAGGTGTTGGCATAGCTCTGGAAAACAGGGACTTAATAGATGCTTTCCCACAATTGGATCGCACAGCACCCCACAGGTGTTAACCAAACTATCCTTCACCTCACCATCCAGTGTCTCGCACACATACTCCACACCACTCTCTTGAGATTGGCAAGACAGTCTGACTGTCTCTGTCACTCAACCCACACTCTTCTGGGCGGTCTCCACACTCACACACAAGGATTTTGTAGTACATTGACTGGGAGAAGATCCAGAAGAGTTGAGGAAATCCTTTATTAAGTTGTAGAGGAATAACAAGAGCGGACTCTTCCCTGCAGCAGCAACCAGTAAACTGCCACAGAAGAGAACCCACAGGACATATGACAACATAGAACACATTAAACATTCTAATAAAATATTCTAGAAAGACTAGAGCGATACCCAATATAATACAATGTACTACACATCTTCTTCCTTTCTGTTGAACCAAAGAGAGGAAACAAAAACATAATAATTTGTTTTTTAAAAAGCTAACATACAAAGTCTGATAGGCCCATAACATTTAATTGACCATTTTCCTCACAATACCCCCATTAGTAGATGCCATTCGGATGATACCCATAACAACCTTGTTGGCCCTCTCACATATTGCATTACCTTGAGGATTGTACAAGGACGTTCGATGGTGTGATATGCCACACCCCTTCAAAAATGTTTGCATCTCTTTCGAAGTAACTTGTGTGCTGTTGTCAGTGATAATGACAGAAGGTATACCCTCATCTTTAAAGAGATTGCCTAAGAACTTAATCGTACTCTCAGTGGTAATGTCGTTAGTGAAATGTACAACCAACCATTTTGAGTAAATATCCACTGTCACTATGGCAAACCTATCTTTCTCATTAAGTTCACCCATAGGACCGATAAAGTCAAGGCAAATAGTTTGCCAGGGTAAGCCAGGATTTTGTATATGTATCTCAACTGATTTTGGCCCCACTTTCAAACGCTTCTCACCCTCTCTACACATGACACAATTCTCCACCCACTCCACCACTTGAGCATCAATGCCGGCCACCAAAAGTGACTTTCAAGCCGCCGCTGAGTGAGAGTTTGGACCATATGACCTTCATGAGCTAAGGCTAATAATTTATTCCTGAGGCCAAATGGAGGTATAAACTTCTCATCTTTTTATTTTTTTTATTTTTTTTTTTAAACCTTTATTTGTAGTAGTGGCACACAACTCAGAGGCATGGAGGACAAAGCATCAATAAAACAATACAATACTGTTCATGGTACACACACTGGATAGGGATCATCCTTACAAGGGCTGGAACAATGCACGTATTACATATAGTGTCCTGGAACAAGAAACAGAGCCTTCTGAAGCTCACCTCCACCCCCGATTAGGGGCGTAGGTTGCGGAGACTTAGACCCAATCTGTCATACACAGGCAGGCCAGCAGGTCAGGCAGGAAACACCACTAGTCACGCCACCCCTCCGTTCGTCGTGGTATATAACAGACAGCTATCCACATCCCCCCGTACAATATCGTGTCGCATGTGCAGCAAGCGAGCGCAGCTCTGTCAAGTGCTCTGATGGTAGTCCACGGGAGGGTAATCAGAATAGGGCGCTACCCAGTGCAGGGCGCAACGCACCTCAGCACAAAGGCCAACTGTAAAGACTGGCGGCCGTAGGGACCAGCACGTTGGATCGCTCACAGAGGCCCATTACATCCAAGGATTATGAAAGTGGAAAGCAACCAGTCGTGTAACCTAGGTCAAGTGTATCATACTCACTACGGGCTGCCTAGCGTCGCCTTATCAGTAGCCGTTCCACCTCTCCCCTATCAGGACGGGACGGGCCCTCCCCATCGTGTGAGCTATAGTGTGGTGGGTGTGGTGTGAGGAATTCATGCACGCTCATGGGTCCGGTATCGACTCGTCATCACCAGAGGATTCGCCGTGAGTCGCCTGAGACAGCCAGTACACCTGCAGGGGGGACCAAAAATCGCTGGGTTTACAACGGGCCGGCATTAGCTCTGCATAAACGCCATGCTGATCCTGGCAGTACTTGAGATCGTCCAGCCATTCCTTAAATTTTGGCGCCCTCCCCCTCCCCCATCTGCAAGCAATTTTTCTCTTCGCGAGTAGCAACGCAATATCAACATACCGACGGTCAGACTTGGGAACATTCCTGGTGTAACCCAGCAGCATCACCACTGGGTCCATGGGAAGAGGGCCAGCTATCATAACTTGGAGCGCAGCGTGAACCTGCTCCCAGTATGCCTGAATCGTTCCGCACTCCCAGGCCAAGTGGAGGAAATCCGCGCCCTCCGCACGGCATCTCGCACATCTATCATCCTCCGAGAGGTGAAAACGTAGCTTACGCACAGGAGTGTAGTAATATCTTTGTACGAATTTGTAGTGAATAATTTTTAGTCTACAGCTGGAGGAAATTTTGGCCGTGACTGAGCAGCAATATTTCCATTGTTCATCGGTAAGTGCAGCCGGAAGATCAGAGTCCCAGGCAGCTCGCGCTTTGGCCAAGACAGGGGGACGCTGCTCACGAATGGCAGCATACAATTTTGATACCAAATGTCTGCCGTCTGACACCAGCAAAATGTGCATAGGCAGAACCGTGCTCGGCTCTTCCGGGAAACTGGGGAGTATATCCCTCATGCCCTGTCGCAGCCATAAATAATAGAACACCTCCATTGGCGTCGGTGGGGCGGTCTGGAAGATCTGCTCCTTGGTGCGGAATCGTCCATCCTGAAACAGATCGCCCCAGGTGTGAAGGTGTACTCGGGTGCACATGGATCGGAATCCACACTCCGTCAGAAGCGATAGTTTCGGGTGGTATGCAAGGGGCATTGCCGGTGAGTAGAGCATTGAAGCCCCTAGCAGTTTCGTCACTCTGTGCCACGAGTCCATGGTGCAGGTGACAGTGGTAGCCGGCGTCTCAACATCTCCCACTAGCCCCATCAGCATGCCCTTGAGTGGCAATGGGTGAACGATCCAATCCTCAGCAGCAACCTGGGGCATAAAGGGAGCAGGGTTAACCCAATGGTAAGCATGCTGAGCTTGAGCACTGAGGTAGTACACTTCAAGGTCGGGAACGTCAAAACCTCCTCTGTCATAAGGCTGTGTGAGGACATTCCAGCTAAGGCGCGGCTGCTTGCCTCCCCAGAACAAGCGCAGCAATTCAGTGCGAAGTTGTTTAAAAAAATAGGCCCCCGGGTAGTAAGGTACATTCTGGAATAGATATAAGAACCGTGGGAGAATAACCATTTTTATCAGGGAGGCTCTGCCTGCCATCGACAGCGGCAGGGCCATCCAGCGAGTCACATTGTCAGTCAATTGTGAAATGGCTACCCCATAGTTCAGCCGGATCGTGTCTTCCCTGCTGAGCGACACCTCGATTCCCAAGTATTTTAAGTCAGAGTCGCACCACTCCAAGGGGTACTCCAGCGCAAAGCGGGTCACTGACGCCGTGAGGGGAAAGAATTGTGACTTGTTCCAATTGATGTGCACTCCAGAAATGCCGCCAAATAAAACAAATTCCCTCAGCAGTGGATTGAGGTTGTCCTGCGGGTGCCGCACATATAAAGTGACGTCATCCGCGTAGAGGGATATGCCTATCTGCCTTTGGTTGCAGTTAAAGGCGCTGGCCTTATGTAGTTGTCGGATCCTGCAGGCCAGCGGTTCGATTGACAGGGCGAAGAGCAGGGGCGACAGGGGGCATCCCTGCCTAGTTCCCCTCGTAATTGGCATCTGTGCCGACAGTACACCGTTAACGACGACCCTGGCGACTGGGGAAGTGTACAGTAGTGTAACCCAGGCGATGAATATACGGGGGAACCCCATTCTGCCCAATATGGCCAGAAGATATCCCCATTCCACCGAGTCAAACGCCTTGGTGGCGTCTAAAAATACAGCAGCGACCGGAAGCTCAGGTGATATGGTGGGTATGAGGGAGAATAATGTGCGGAGGTTATGGGATGTAGCTCTCCCCGGGATGAATCCAGATTGATCTGGCAGGACCAGGGTACTCATAAGGAGGGATAGCCTAGTCGCAAGTACTTTCGCTAGAATCTTCGCATCACAGTTCAGCAATGACAGGGGCCTATATGCATCGGTGTCCACCGGGTTTTTCCCTGGTTTCAGTAGCGATGTGATCGCCACCTCCCTCATAGAGCCTGGCAATATTCCCTCCTCTAGCGACTCCTCGAATACCTCCTTCAGTACCGGTGCCATGATGTCGATATAACATTTATAAAACTCGGCCGGAAGGCCGTCAAGCCCTGCAGCTTTGCCATTACTGAGCGACATGATTGCGTCCCGGATTTCGTCCAGCTCGAAGGGGCATCCCAAAAATGCCCTATCGCTATCACTTAGCCAACAGAGTGCTATATCGTCTAGGAAATTGCCAAACTCCATCTCACCTGACTGTTGTGTGGAGTACAAACGTTGGTAATGCTGCAGGAAGGTGTCTTGTATCCCTTTAGTATCTCGGTAGGTCCTGCCCTCTCCATCAGAGATCTCCAAGATATGCGTGGCGAACCGTTGATGCCTCGTAAGCGCTGCCAAAACTTTTCCCGGCCTATCTCCCTCGCAATACCGTCTGGCAGTCCAATATTTGCCTCGAAATTTCGCTTCTCTGGCCGCTTCCTCTTCATAGGCTGACAGTTTGGCCCTAAAAGCCCTCTCTAGGTCAGGGCAGGGATTCCTGACCATCTCCGCCTCTAGCGATTTGAGTTCCGCTTCGAGAGCAGTCAATGTACGTACGATTTCTCGCAGCACTCCACAGCTCTTGGAAATTGTGACACCCCTCACGGTAACCTTAAAGGCCTCCCATATCGTTTCGACCTTGGCAACAGATCCCTTGTTCCTAGGGAAGAAGGCTTCAATTTCCTCGCCTAGTTCCTGCTTAAAGACAGGATCAAGAAGGGCCGAAGGGAAAAGTCTCCACGGGGGGCGTACTCTTGCATAGCCAGGCATCTCTATAACCGTCATTACAGGGCAATGGTCCGAGTATGTACGAGGCAGATGTTTTACCTGGACGATTCCCCCAGCTAGGCCCCGAGAGACGAAACAGTAGTCGATTCTTGCCCATGAGCGTGCGTGTGTGGTAAAGTGGGTTCCTTCCCTAGTTCCCGGGTGTAAGTGTCTCCAGCTATCCAGTAATCCCGCCTCTGTAAGTATACCCTGCAGCGCATCCCTAGCTTTCGTGTTATATTGTCCGCTACCGTCCGATCTGTCCATCCCCGGATGCAATGAGAGGTTAAAGTCACCTCCCCAGACAATGTGTGTAGCTTCGACCTCAAGCACATGACCCCATAACGTCAAGAAAAAGCCCGGTGTGTCAACATTTGGTGCATAACAGTTTACAAACACTATTACATCAGTACCCAGCCGCCCCCACAAAATCACATATCTCCCCTCCCTGTCTGCACTAACCCCCATCTTCTGAAACATCAATCGTTTATTCACCAGAATGGCTACCCCCCTGGAATAGGTGGAATAGGAAGAAAATTCTCTCACATTCGCCCATCTACTTGCGAGCCTGGGAACACAGCGTGGACTCAGGTGGGTTTCCTGGAGCATCACTATCTGCACCTTGTTCCTATCCAGATATGCTATAACATTCCTACATTTTCAGGGGTTATTAAGACCTCGGACATTCCAGGACAATATGGACACAGTGGATAAGGCGTGATCACCCGCACTCGTCATCACTATAGATAAGCACGCATATTCCCAGCGCTCCAGCTCTTCGCAGGAACGTAGCCAGTACCAGTCCCTCCGCCAACACGAACCATTGCTGTGCACGATCATCCACACCAACATACTCCGCATCTCCCGCACCAGCACGCATACCATGTACCTCACCCTCAAGAACTCTACCACTCTCAACAACATCCATCCCAACATGTAATCCCCCACCCCTACACGCGCACCTTTCAAACTCCCGCAGCATTTCCCCACCCCCAACCCACTGAAGCAACCCAAACTTGCCAGTACCAGAGTCCCACCCACCACCCCAACCCCCAAACTTAACAACTGTAGTCAAACCATGTGGGGTATCCCCTCCTGGAGGCATTAGAGATACGCACCCATACACCCCTACTCTCCCCTCCCGCCCCGCAAATGACATACAGGGAAGTCAGAGAAGAAGGGGTGGTGCCTGGCATACATAAACCCTGCAAGTGTAAGCCTTCACAACACACCATCAAAGTTCCTCCTCGCCTCCCACCAGGCTAAGCCAACAATGTGGACAGGGGGATCGGCCATGGTTCCGCCCATTCCCCCTCCCTCCTCCTGCAGCTCCACCAACCCACGCAAGCCCCAAGCCATTCCAATAGTGTACATTGGGCAAACCAGCCTTCACTCTGCAACGAGTCCTTATTGCCAGGGAGCAGCCGTTCGTGTCCACGCAGGCAGGCAGGACCATCCTGTCGGATGTAAGGCAGAACCATTGAAGCAATTTCCAGTAGTTCAACAGTACCCAATAGCCAAACCATCATGAGGGCTTCACCCCCAAACGTCCTTCACGTCAGGTAAAGTAATGTGCAAATAAAGCACGGTTCCTAAGCATCTGCCACTGCCCACTCTTATTCGGCATTTCTATACAACTGTGCATTCACAGCAATAACCCAGCAGCGGAACAGAATATTCTAGTGCCCACCATCGCTCAGCAGGCTATCTAGGATGCAAGGTAACAGTTATCATAGGCGCCGTAGGCTGTGAAGGGAGGTACTCATATCCAAAGGCAACAGTGTCCAAAGTGAACAACAACAATACAACAAGGAGCCATCGAGAAAATGAGCATCAGACCACTATTAAGACTCATCCTGCTCAGCCGGATTGCCTTCTGCCTCCTCCTCCTCAACGTTACGTCTGTCCCTCCTAGCAGCGCGGAGCCTCTTTACGTAGTCCTCGGCTTGCTGCGGAGTCGTGAAGAAGTGTTGTTTGCCCTGATGGGTCACCCTGAGGCGTGCTGGGTAAAGAAGAGCATAGTCCACCTGCCTGTCCCTTAATTTCTTTTTCACATCCAGAAATTTCTTCCGCTGGTCCTGGACCATGGGTGTGAAATCTGGGTACAAGGAGAACTGTACACCATCACAGGCCAGGTTCCGGTTCGTACGAGCTGCTCTCAGCGCCACATCCCTATCACGGTAGTTGAGTAACCTGGCAATGATAGGACGTGGTTGCGCCCCCGGTTTGGGGACCGGGCCCAGAGAGCGGTGCGCCCGCTCAACGATGAATTGGTTAGAGAAGGCCTCTTTACCCACTGCGGTGAGCAGTATGCGTTCCACGTATTCCTCCATTCGTCCGGTGTTGGTGGATTCCGGAACTCCCGTGACGCGGATGTTATTGCGTCTACTCCTCGCCTCCAACTCCTCATTTTTAGCCGCAATCACTCTGAGGATGTTATCCATGTGGGTGAGGCGCGTTTCGTGAATGTTGGATGTGTCTTCAGCAGTGGATATGCGCCGTTCCGCCTCCGTCAGCCGCTCCTCGTGGACTTCCATCTTCTGCGCTACCCCGTCCATCCTGGAAGATAGGCGGTCAACCTTATCCACGATTGTCGCGAAGCCCTGCCGCATCTCGTCGATAATCAGTCGCAATTCTGGAGTCACAGGTGCAGGGGATGACTCTGCATTCGATGGACCTGGAGCACCACTAGTTCCCATGGTGCCTCGCGTAGGTTTTTTGGCGGCTGCGGGCTCGAAGGATAGTTTGGGTTGTTTAGCGTCGTTTTTGCCCATAGTGCCCAGTCCGTTGGCGCTACTCGGGGTAGGCAAATGGCGAGCAGTAGTAGGGTTCCTCACCCCCAGTCTATGGCGCTCTGCCGGCCCCCCCTAGGCAGTATCAGCTGTTGAGCAAGTTGGTGATTCCCAGTGGCCCCCCGTCCCCCCCTGCGCCCCAGTCACAATGTTCAGAGCGCAATGAGGGCCCACGTTATGGTGGCCGGGCCGCAGCTCGCCCGCGTAGCACCGAGCAGTCCCTGGCGCCAGGAGCGCACAAGAGGTGGAGGGCAATCCGGCGATGTGTGTCCAAGCCCGCTCCCACAGCGTTAATGATGGCAGCAGTATCCCTCAGTTATGCCAGGGAGGCCTGCAGGGAGGCATGCAGCGTGGCCGGGAGTGATGGCGTCCCCTGCTGCAGATCCAAGCGTGACGCGCTGTGTGCACCGGGAGCGCCAGCCGGCACCAGGTATGGACCCCCGACCTGCTTCTCGGCACCGCGCCGTTAGAGGTGGCAAGACTCGCCCCCGTCTACCCCCGGCGCTCTGTCCGCTGATCGGCGGCAGTAGGGTCTCTTAGGTGTCCCAGGGAGGCCGGCAGTGAGGCGCGCCGTGGGGCCGGGTGCAAAGTATCTCCCTCCGCAGTGTTTGCTCCGGGAGTGTCCGCCGGTCCCAGCGCCAGTCTCCCGACTCGCCTCCCGCTGCGGCGCTGTCAGAAGGGGCCAGACTCACCTCCGCTAGGATCCGGTGACTTGCCCGCTGGCCGCCCGACTCCCAGGCCGTATCCTGTAACTTCGCGGCCCAGCCGCCTCGTGGGATGCCGCGGCCTCGCGTTGGTCAGCGTCCGGGGCGCCGCAGCAGCCGTCCGCAGTGCCTTCTCCCGGTGGGTGCACTCAGCGCCGATACTCAGGCGCCGGACCACGGATCCTCGCCAGACTCGGTCAGGGTCAGCAGCACTCTTATATCCACCCTCGGTGTGATTTTCAGGCGTCCACTTCCAGGTTAAGTGGAGAAATGCAGGATGATTCTGGCCAGGCAGCCAGAGCCTCACAGAAGTGCGGCCATTAGCTTGTGCGCCCTCTAGCGCCCCCCCATAAACTTCTCATCTTTAAGTAAAATGTTATCATTGATGATAGAAAGGTCATCCAAAACCTGGATGAAAGGTCTGACTGAGACAGAGACAGAACTCTCACGCCTAGACCCAAGTTTTAGGAGTTTAATAACCTCCTGAAGTGTATGATCATTAATCATCTCCCTCTCCCAGTCACTTGACATAAAAACACCTTCCCCAACAAATACAGCATCTTCTATAGAAGCAACAGCAATGACATTCCATGCTTACAGAAACCTCAGAGTTGTGAAAGGTACGCCAATCCAAAGACATTCTGGAAAGGCAATCTGCTTGCACATTTTTCCATCCTTGAATATATTCAACTGAATATTGGAACTCTTGGAGTCTTGCAGCTAATTTCATAAGGTTAGCAGACTCTTTAATAGCCCCACCCGGGGAAAGAACCTTAATGAGGGGTTTGTGATCCGTTCTCAGGACGAATTTCATACCCCACAGAAATGTTCTAAAATATTCCACTGCCCAGGAGGCGGCTAATGCCTCTCTTTCGATGACTGAATAGTTTTTCTCTGACTCAGTCAAAGTCCTTGACGCAAAGGCCACAGTAAGTTCGGACCCACCTTTGATTTGTGAAAGCATAGCACCCAACCCAGTCGCACTAGCATCCACTGTAACAAGGTGACAATACATTGGCATTACAAATTTCTTTTTTGATGTTGTCAAAACATTCCTCATGTTGAACATTCCACAAAAAACTCACCCCACGTTTAAGTAGAGAACTCAAACATGCAGTTTTATCTGAAAAGTTGTTTACAAACTTCAAGTAATACTCGATAAGTCCCATAAAGAAACGTAATTGATCCTTGTCCTTCGGTTGAGGCACAGAATGAATAGCTTGACACAGATCTCTTTTTGGTTTGATGCCCAATGGAGTGATAGTGTAGCCCAAATAGTCAACATGATCGACTGAAAACAGGCACTTATCTCTGGAAGTGTGAGACCAGCAGAAGACAATTTGTCTAAAACAATTTTAAGAATGGAGTTGTGCTGTTCAACAGACTGCCCATAAATTAAAATATCATCCTGAAAGTATACTATGTTTCCTATGCCCTAAAATATATTGGAAACCATTCTCTAAAACACGCTAGTCGCAGAATTGAGGCCAAAAGGGAGGCGAGTAAACTGAAAGGTAACCCAGGGAGTGATAAAGGCAGTCAAACTTTTAGAATTCTTGGGTAAGTCAATCTGGTGGTATGCACTCCTGAGATCAAGTTTCGAGAAAACTTTAGCCCCCTTAAGAGTAGTGACCAACTCTGGAATATTGGGCAAGGGAAAAGTGTCTGCCACTACACACTGATTCAAGGACCTGAAGTCCACACAGAAGCGGAGTTTTCCGTCCAACTTCTTCGTGACGACAATCGGAGAAATCCATGGAGATGCCTCCACAGGCTCAATAACACCACTTGCCAACATATCATCAATGAGTTGTTTGACTTCATCCCTGACAACAATAGGGATCCGCCTGACTTTATGCTGCACAGGAATTGAGTTTAAAAAAAAATAATCTTGTGGGAGTAACCTTTTAAGACGACCAAGGCTCTCCCCAAATACATCTGCAGCTTCAGAGAGAATAGTATGTAACTCTTCAATGATCATGACCTGTGGGTTAGCACGGGGATTGACTATGATACTTAAATCGTATTGGTGAACCCACCCCAATATGGCAGGACCAGACACAGACACATAAACCTTCTCTCAAATTTCCCTTGTAGAAAACTTAATATTTGCTTCAAAATAACCAAGACTGTCTAAAAGTTCCCATTGGTAACCCCCAGGAGAAATGTCTTTGGGAAGAAGTGGCCCTGTGCCCCACAGTTCCATAAACAAGGCATTAGGGATGATTGTGTGGCGATAACCCGTGTCAACCATTAAGTGAACTACTCTATTGTTAATAGTGAATGGAACTTTGGGCTTATTTTTCCGTTTATATTCCTCTTCAGTATCATAATGATCTGAACCTACTACTAAAATCTTGTTATTTTTATCACACACTCTAGTGGTATCTTCTATACACGCAACAGCAGAACGACTTTTGCTCCTACAAACCCTTCATAGTGACCCAAACGTCCACACTTAAGACATTCTTGTTAGGCAGCAAAGCAAAACTTGGAGTCAGATGTATGACCAAAGCCACCACACAAAGTACACAATTTGGTATTATAGACTCTAGAAGGTTTTTGAACATTCGTGGAAAAAGCTTTTTTGAAAGTCTTCTTGTTTTTACCTGCAGCAACTTCACTTTGATCCTCATCACACTGAATACCATCCGAAGATTCGTGAGCAGACACCTCGTTGACATCACTTGTGGTTGCCCTTTTCTCAAGTTTCTTCATGCAACCCTCCGATTGCTCTACTATTTTGCCCAATTCTGCTTGCAGTTTGCAAGTTTCGATTTTTGGCTGCCCACAAGCATTCTTGGATTTTTTTATTTTTGCATCGGACGATGAGCTGATCCCTGATTAGCTCATCAGCCATGTTGCCAAACTTGCACTTAACCGACATCTCTCTAAGTCTTGAAACAAAGTCATCGATAGACTCACCAGTTTTTTTACTTTTGGTATAAAACTTATACCTATTCATGACTAGATTTTCTTCTTTAGAATATCTAAATACCACACGTGAAACAGCTTCTTTGTATTCATCTAGAGAAGCTTGACCACCTGCTTATAGAACTTGAGGGAGAAACTTAAAGACACGCTGGCCTTCTTTCCCTAATGAGCTCAACAAAAGCACTTTTTTCCGCTTGGCTGAAAACTCTTGTGCGTCAAGCGCATCTAAATAACTATCAAACATCGGAAACCAATCCTCCCAAGATATGCTAAGTTGACCAGGATTGGGAAGAAAACTCAGTGGAAGTACAACTGTACAATTTTGTGGAGCGTTTTGCGTTGACATTGTAATGACGGGTTGCTTCTAAATTAAAAGATTACAGAGCAAGCAAACTAACAACAAAACCCTAAACCACTGGTGTCCGTTGATAAAAACAAAGTAAATGTAGCAAATAAAAAAAAAACAGTACCTGAAGCAAGATCAATATGACGTGTGTATCGTCGAAGATATAAGTTACTTATAGTTTAGAAAAAGCCATTTATGGGAAAAAAAGCATGAGTGCAAGGAGACTGGGTGAAAATATCTGGGCCCCCATTACAAGATCGAAACATGAAAACTTATACATCCTGCAATTTGTGTAGGTTCCCAACTTTCTGCTTTCTTTCTTCTTTTTTTTCCTTTCTCCTTGCCATTGTAACTCTGTTTTTTTTTCTCCAGATGTGGCTCCTCTATTTTTAATTACTTTATTTTCTATATGATGAACCCTAAACGTGTACTTTGGTTGTTTTACTCCTCATGTAAAATGTAAATGTTTAATTTGCTGGTATTTAAATAAAAAAAGGTATACACCTTTGTCCAAATAGGGACTCTTGCTCTAGTCAGAGTAAGGGGCTACACTTCTAAAATAACCCATGCTCACCCCCTTGGTAGCTTGGCACGAGCAGACAGGTTTATCTTGGAAGCAGTGAGTAAAGCATATGTGAACACATATAGTAATACAGTGAAAACACTACAAATGGACACCACACCAGTTTAGAAAAATAAGTAATCTTTACTAGACTTAACACAAGACCAAATGACCAAAAATCCACAAATCTGTAATCAACATAAGTCTCTAAAATGGTAGAAATAGCTTAGTTCACTTTAAATTGTACATGCAACACTTTACTCTCAAAGTATCTGGGATACGTAACGCTAAACAAACAAAAGGGTCACAGGGAAGGTGATGCGCCTTTCTTTACACTCAGGGGAGTGGATGTGTCGGTTCCATACTGCTGTGCAGGGGAGTTGAGGCTTGTTTCCTTAATGTGTGGGGAGTTGACGCACTGGTTTCTTACTGCGATCTGATGCGATGACCCTCCGGTGCGATGCAACAAAAATGGCGTCTTGGTTACGGTGCAACAACGTAGAAGCGATGCGTGCACACCCGATGGCCGTTCGTTGACTAAGTTAACTTCTGAGCTGCGACAATCCCTGCAACACACTTTTCCGGTGAGGCAACGCACCTCGTTGATGTGATGGCGACAGCAGCAGCAGCGGCACGCGTCGCTTACTCAGCAATGCGACGACAACTGCTGCAGCGGCGAACCGCTTCTTCTTCGTCGAGTTGTGCTTTCAGCTCCCAACGACACACAGTCTCTTAGGAGGCCCAGCACAACAGCAGGCACTTCAATTCCCAGCAAGGGAACTCAGGGGGGAGCTGGGGGTGAAGTCTTGTATCCCTGAGACTTCAGGCAGGAGGCAAGCACAGTTCAAGCCCTTGGAGATTCTTCTTCAAGATGATGAAAGCACACTCAGTCCTTTTTCTACTTTCTTTGGCAATGAAGCAACCACTGCAGGCCAACTCCCAAACAGCACACAGCACAGGGGTAGACTCATCCTTCAGTTTCCTGGTTCTACTCCTCATCAAAGGCTTGTCTTGATTCTCAGAAGTGATCTAAAGTTCTGGGGTATGGGCCCGATATTTATACTGCAAAATCCTTTGTCCTCTGAAGGCAGAGGGTGCCTGTATCCAGCCAAAACCAGTTCTGGGTGCACGTTGCCAGTGCACATCTTCTTCCTTTGTCAGTGTGGACCAGGTTTATCAGACGTACCACAGGAGGTGGAGCCAGCATTGTGGAAGGCAGGCACAGCCCTATTCAGGCCCAGGTGCTACTCCTGCCACCACTCCAAAGGCAGATAGGTCTATTCAGCGTACTGCTGACTCACCCAGGCTCCTGGAGCCACACCAGCCCCTGTCACTCACAAACCAGACATGGAATACACAAACCTAGCAGAGGCATGCTGGATGGCTAGGCAAGAAAATACCTACTTTCTAAAAGTGGCATTTTCAAACACAGAATGTAAAAACCAACTTCACTAAAAGATGTATTTTAACATTCTGAGTTCAGGCATACTAAACTCGAATTTCTACCTAGTTCCCTGAGTCAGTTAGGATTATAAGATGTTATAATCAATTTGCCCTTCTGGCCTATGGGAACACGTGGCCTTGCAATAGTGAAAAACGAAATTGGCATAATTCACTATCAGGACTTGCCTCACACATCAGGGCATGTCCTACCTTTCACATACAATGCACCCTGCTCATATGTATCTTGGGCCTACCTTAGGGGGGACTAACATGTAGAAAAAGGAAGGGTCAGGGACTGGCAAGTGGGTGCACTTGCCAAGTCGACATTGCAACCCCAGGCAATGGCAGGCCTGAGCTGTATTTTACAAGCTGCTTCTGTGGGTGGCACAACCAGTGCTGCAAGCCCACCAGCAGTATTTGATTTACAGGCCCTGGTCACACATGGTGCACTGTACTAGGGTCTGACCAGTAAATAAATAAGCTAATCATGGAGTCATTAATCCATTACACAATTTACAATAGAGAGCATATGCACTTTAGCACTGATCAGCAGTGAAAAAGTGCCTAGGGTTATAAAAAAAACAACAACAGGTCAGAAAAAATACAGGAGTAAATCAAAAAGTTCAGGGATGACCCTGCAAAAAGGGCCAAGTCCAACAGTAAGCAAATGGGTGTTTGAGTGGTTGTATGGGTGAGAAAGTGAGCGTGAGAGAGGTTGTATGGGAAGGTATGTGGTTGTCTCAGTCACTTTATAGGTGAGTGAGTATATGTATTAATATATGTATAAATTAACTGAGTGGCTGTGTGACTATTTGTAAGGGTGAGTTAGTGTCTGTATGAGTGATTGTATAGGTGAGTGAGTATGGGTTTGAGTAGGTGTATTGGTAACTCATTTATTGTGGCAGTAGCTGGATGGGTGTATGAGTGGGTGTGTGTGTGTCTATGTCGCTATAACTGAATCTAATCTATGACTGGCTGTATTGGTAAGTGAGTAGGTACATGCATGAGCGAGTTAGTGGTTCTGTTTGTGGCTTTATGGGTGGGTTGATGTGTTACTGCTGCTTGGATGAGCGATGAGATGTGTGATGTTTGTATGGGTTCTGTGAATGAGTTTATTAGTGATTGTGTCGGAGTGGGTCTAGGACATGTTTAATGGGGTGTAAGTGGTGGTATCAGTGTTTCTCTGGATGATGCCATCAGTGATGTCGATTCAGATGTCATCAGTGATGTCACTGACAATGTCATGAGTGGTGTAAAATGTGAAGACATAAAGCAGTGCATTGCGGGGACGTGAGTTATTGTTAGCTCAGGTAATAAGAACTGCTGAATTTCTCTGGTTTTGTATGAGTGAAATGTCAGCCTAACTATAACATCCCTGTTTTTTCAGTTAATATATATATATAAAATTCACTGAAAAAACCATAGGTTATAGACCATATATAGTTAGGAATTCGCATTTACAAAACCTTATTTTACTCACACAAAACCATTGAAATTCCATATATAGTTAGTTGCACTAACTATATATCGCGCACCCGCAATCCACTGCTGATGATGTCACATATTACATCATTCATGACATGGTCAGTGACATCACTGATGACATCACTGATGACATCTCAAATGACATCACTGATGACATCTCAAATGACATCACTGGTGACATCACTGATGACATCTCATTTGACATTTCTGATCACATCACTGATGATATCATTCATGTGATAATACGATGAACCTCTTCAGACTCTAATATAACCTTAGATACAATCAGTGTAAACAGACACTCACAGACTGTCACTCATCCATGGAGTTACTCACACACCTAGTCAGTCAATCAAAGAATCAATCACACCTCCATTTCCTCAACTATACAGTTATACAAACTTTACTTATTCAAACATATACTAACACATATTAACTCTCTTATACAATCCCTGATACAAGTTCACAATGATCCATACAGCCACTCACACATTCACTGGCTCTTATGCACAGTTATTTATATATGTCAACTCTCACATGTACTGTGTTTTACATATGTACTTACTTTGACATGTAGCACTGAGATATCCATTCACTCACCAATACACTCATGCACACAGTCAACCGCCCATACAGCTGTTTCCACATGCACTTTTGAAACCATACATCTAGTGAATCAACTGCTCACACATCTATGCACAGAGTCATACACCTCCCAGCCACCCACACACACACTCAGTATCCCATACAAATACTTGGGCAACCAATCAATAACCCATATAGTTACTCATATAGCTACTTATCAACACATGCAACAGTTTACAGAACAACAGACATAATGATGCACAAATTAAGACAGTTTAGTCACTAACCCATGCACTCAGTGAGACACATTTAATCACTCACTCATACAGTCAGTCATGCACCTACTAAATCCTTCATCCAGACACTTATACATCCACTCATTCTTCAATATGTAAGACATATTTTAACTTTACAGAAACATACAGTCACTGGATGTTGTCATCAGTGATGTCATCAGTGATGTCATTTGAGATGTCATCAGTGATGTCATCAGTGATGTCACTGACCATGTCATGAATGATGTAATATGTGACATCATCAGCAGTGGATTGCGGGTGCGCGATATATAGTTAGTGCAACTAACTATATATGGAATTTCAATGGTTTTGTGTGAGTAAAATAAGGTTTTGTAAATGCGAATTCCTAACTATATATGGTCTATAACCTATGGTTTTTTCAGTGAATTTTCAAGGTTTTGTAAATGCTAATTCCTAACTATATATGGTCTATAACCTACGGTTTTTTCAGTGAATTTTCAAGGTTTTGTAAATGCTAATTCCTAACTATATATGGTCTATAGCCTATGGTTTTTTCAGTGAATATATATATATACATACATATATAAACATATATCATCTGTATATCTACATATAAATACAAACATAAATGCATGCATACATATACTTATATGCATTTTAGGGTTGTTAGGGCGTTTTCGTGTGTATTATGTTGCTTTTTTAGGGCTTTTGGGTCAATTAAGTAGGGTTCCCGGAGCCTAGGGCTGAGGGGCCGGTTCAGTTTCGTGCGTATTGGTGTTGGCAAGGTTTTGAGGGATTTTGGCGGTTTTTGGTCGAGATTTGGCCGTTTTATGGCTTTTTTTTGTGTTTGCGGGGGGCGCGTATTCGGGTTGAAATTCGTCCCCGTTCCAGTGGATGGATTGGGCTGATTTTTGGTGAGATGTTAGGGAATCGCTGGAACTAGTGCCCAGCCAAGTTTGAAGCGGATCGGAGCAGTGGAAGTGCTTTAAAGAGCAATTTTTGTGCGGAGTAGCGAATTGTCATGTTATTCAATGGGAGTTTTTGGTGCGCATGGAGAAGGTGAATTTGGGGTGTTCCAGTTGCGCTAGAGGGACGGGGCTTGGGTGAGCTGTAGGGAGAGTGGATCGGCAGGTGTGCCGGATTTTTGGGATTTGTTGGCCGAAGGGAAGGGTGTGCTTGGGCAAAGTCGATTTGGTGAAAACGGTGCGTTATTTACATGAAAGTTGAAAAAACACTAATAAAAGCAAAGCTAAAAAGCCACCTCATTACAAACAGAATGGCTTTAACTTAAATGAGGGCGAGATATATTGCATTTTCAATGCTTGTTTACTTTGGTTCCATCAAGAAGGCATTCAGATGTGTCACACATTTGCCATAAATTCTGAATGTTAGCACTCTAGTTGCACATTAGATCACTGTAGTAAAGCTACTGCTCACCAGGGACGTCTGCTGCTGGTATTCAAAGTGCATGTTTCAGTCTGCATGTCAGAATTTTTTTAATGAAATAGAAGAGGATTTGAGAAGTCACTCAAAATGATCCCTAATTTTTCTTTCTAAAGCACTAATCATACTTTCTATGGCAAAATTAACCCCCTCATGTTGTTCCTTTTTAAATTGAGTGTTTTCAGACTTACCACTTCATTCCAATCAAGATGGCTTCTGGTGTGCCATACTTTTGTCATAAGTAAGACTGTTAGCGCTCTAGTTGTTCTTTAGAACACTCTGGGACATTCTGTCATTGGGCTATACTTGGGGTACATCTGGGTGATATTTGGGCTACATTTAGGCTCTTTTGTCTCTGGTGGCCATCTTGCGAGACTATGTCAGAATTTTTTAATGAAATTGAAGAGGGTTTGAGAAGTCACTCAAAATGTGCCCTAATTTTTCTTTCTGCAGCACTAATCATAATTCATATGGCAAAATATACCCCCTCATTTTGTTCCTTTTTAAATTAAATGTTTTAAGAGTTACCACTTTATTCCAATCAAGATGGCTTCAGGTGTGCCATACCTTTGTAATAAGTAGGACTGTTAGCGCTCTAGTTGTTCTTTAGAACACTCTGGGACATTCTGTCATTGGGCTATACTTGGGCTACATCTGGGTGATATTTGGGCTACATTTGGGCTCTTTTGTCTCTGGTGGCCATTTTGGGAGACTGCATGTCAGAATTTTTTAATGAAATAGAAGAGGATTTGAAAAGTCACTCAAAATGTGCCCTAATTGTTCTTTCTGCAGCACTAATAATACCTTCTATTGCATAATATACCCCCTCATTTTGTTCCTTTTTAAATTAAATGTCTTAAGAGTTACCACTTTATTCCCATCACGATGGCTCCAGGTGTGCTATACCTTTGTAATAATTAGGACTGTTAGCGCTCTAGTTGTTCTTTAGAACACTCTGGGACATTCTGTCATTGGGCTATACTTGGGCTACATCTGGGTGATATTTGGGCTACATTTGGGCTCTTTTGTCTCTGGTGGCCATTTTGGGAGACTGCATGTCAGAATGTTTTAATGAAATAGAAAAGGATTTGAGAAGTCACTCAAAATGTGCCCTAATTTTTCATTCTGCAGCACTAATCATACTTTCTATGGCAAAATATACCCCCTCATGTTGTTTCTTTTTAAATTAAATGTTTTAAGAGTTACCACTTTATTCCAATCAAGATGGCTTCAGGTGTGCCATACCTTTGTAATAAGTAGGACTCTTAGCGCTCTAGTTGTTCTTTAGAACACTCTGGGACATTCTGTCATTGGGCTATACTTGGGCTACATCTGGGTGATATTTGGGCTACATTTGGGCTCTTTTGTCTCTGGTGGCCATTTTGGGAGACTGCATGTCAGAATGTTTTAATGAAATAGAAAAGGATTTGAGAAGTCACTCAAAATGTGCCCTAATTTTTCATTCTGCAGCACTAATCATACTTTCTATGGCAAAATATACCCCTTCATGTTGTTTCTTTTTAAATTAAATGTTTTAAGAGTTACCACTTTATTCCAATCAAGATGGCTTCAGGTGTGCCATACCTTTGTAATAAGTTGGACTGTTAGCGCTCTAGTTGTTCTTTAGAACACTCTAGGAGGCTGCAGTAGAACACAAAGGAATCAACTGACAGTCTCTGTCCTTGTTGGATGTACATGTTTTACTGAGAATGTCAGACTTCATTTTCACATGACTGAGAAAGATAATGTGAATTTATAGAAAATATGCTTTCAGTTTAGCTTATAGATCCCCTTCCAAACCACTGTGGGAAAATCATGAGATATTAGTTTTCTTTCAAACAATATTCATGATATCACAGCAGAAGGTTTTTTCACATGGTAAAATCACCTTAGAACCCACCACAATTCCTAAAACGAGTATGGTACCATCAACAAATGATTTATAATGTAACTAAAGTCCTAAAACCCTCTATTAACTACAATGCTTTTTAATGAGGTGCTATCATGTATATTGGTCCCAAGATGGCTGCCAACACTTCTTGGATGAAGTGCTGACAGCCAATCAGATCAGATGTGTGGTTAGGCTCCGCCCAGATATATATATTTTTTTTAACCTAAATTACTCAAAATCCACTGGAGCACATATATTGAGACCTAGCAAAGGCACATCAGGCTAACAGTCCCTACAATTTTGCCAAGTTTCGTGCAAATCCATTCAGCCGTTCGAGCTAAAAGTGAGGCCAACCGCCCTATGGAAATTAACATGGGAAAAATGCGTTTTGGGACCCCCCTTTTTTCTCGGCCCCCCCTCGATGAAACCCCCCCAAATTGTCAGGGGCTGCTCAGAAACAAAATGTTCAATTTTCCTGAAAATTTCAGCCAATTCCGTCCACAAACGCCAAAGTTATTAGACATAGAATTTTCAAAAATCCCATAGAGAAAAAATCCTAACTATATATACCTACTGGCGACCGCCAGTAGGTAATATATATATATATATATATATATATATATATATATATATATATATATATATATATATATATATATATATATATATGTTCACTCTCTTCTCTGTTAAGAAGACCACCAGGGACACAGCGGGGCTTTAACCGTTCATTTATTCAGGAACAATGGCATGACCGGTTTCGGCTTGTGCCTTTTTCAAACGCCTTGGTCCGTAAGCAGTGTCAGCTCCCACACAACTATTTGTTACAAGCTCCTCCTCCCGAGTGGTGGTGGGCTCACCTGAATCGGATTGTCTTGCTAGCGCTATTGTTGGGGACTACCAGTCCCAAAATGCAGCGTGCTGGCAGTCCAATTACAGGATGATGGGGTATCATATTATAAAACAAATATTTGTTGGTGTTCAAGTCCCGAACTTTCATGCCATCTCCTCAAAGGTAATCCGCTTGAAGGCACAGATCAGGCATCGGAGTCTCTCGCACCACTGTATCCGATGTTGACAAGCTGCCTCGGAGATTTCAATGGCGGACCGTGGGTGTATCCGACTCCTCGGTAACTCATCCTTTTTCCAATGATTGCCACGGCCACTTGCTGAAAGGGTCCCTTCTTGCGCTTCACTGGAACTGCGCTTAACATAAACTCACTCTCTCCTCTGTTAAGAAGACCACCATATATATATATATATATATATATATACATATGGCGAAGATTCCCTCCGATGAAAAGAGCAGAGGCCGAGAGGGGAATTCGGTGAGGAAACAGCTTTATTTCAAAAGTCCCAGCGGCGGTGAAGATACCGTCCCTCATTAGCTCCTCCTGTTTTGAATAGTTGCAAGCACCTGGGTCTCCTCCCCCTATGGCAGTCAGCTTACCAATTGGAGTTCGTATTGGATATGGCGAACTTCAAATCCCAGCATGCACTGGGTTGGCAATGTCGAGATGGTGGCATGGGGGAGTGAGTCACATCGTGGGATCGGTACAAGTTTCAGGTGAGTAGGGTGGGTCAAGGATCAGTCGAAATGTTGGAGCCTCCCCTGAGTCCCCTCCAACTACAGCTTCCAGTCGCATCAGGGGGGCGTCAAATGCGAGACTATGCACCCCAGCGAGATAGAACTAAGCATGGGCTGAAAATCCGTTCCGCTCGCGAATTTTGCGGATTTTCGGTAAATTCGTAATCCGCGAACGCTCGCGAATTTACCGAAAATCCGCAAATTCGCACGCAGCGGATTTTTTTTCTTGGTGATACAATTTTGCGGCGTGCGGTGTAAGTTCGCAATTGCGAACATGTAGGTGCGGCGGGCAGCAACAATCTTGCACTCGCGAAATTACAAAAATTGCAATTCTGCACAAGAAATCCACTAGCAAGCAGCATATACCTTCTGAAAATTATGATTTTTATCAGAATAACTCCTCAGGTTGACATTTGCCTGCACTTTTTTGGATTTGAGGCCTTTTGACTTTCTTTGGATCACTTTTGGATTAGAAATCAACTTTCACAAGTAAGCTTGTTTGGGGCATTACAGTTGCTGTAATGCTGTTCTGTAGAAAAACGAGTTTTGCAAAAGTGAAAGCATTCAGCAGGTTCAAAAGTTCAAACTTATCATTAGTAACCATTCCCTGTAGTGCTTCCTGACTGGGGCCCCTCCAGAGTTCAGTTGCTAGTTGCAACAATTGTATGACCCTGCTCTGACCCTCACAGCAGGCTCATAGAATAGCTACAAGTAGGCCACAAAGGTCCTGGAAAAAAAATTGCACTGCAACAGAAAGCAAATTACAGATAAGGAAGCAGGTGCCAGACGGGAATTTTAAAACAGTGACACATTAATAAATCAACCCCAAATTAATTCATGTCAGTTGAAGCAGGGCAGGTGTGCTTGCTTTTCCCCCCCATAATCTACAGTGATGATGAACCAGAGGGTGGCACTGATGTACCAGAGGGTGGCATGGGTGAAACAGAGGGTGCTGCGAACCTGTGATGATGAACCAGACGTAGAAACAACATAATCGCGACCGTTGCGAGCCGACATGTAAATTCGCAATTGCGAACTGGTACAAAACCCTCGCGAACTGGCAGAAATCCTTGCGAACACAAAAAAAATCCGCAAATTCGCGAGAATTCGCGGATTTTGTGGATTGCGAGTTCGCAAATTCGCAAAATTCACGAACGCCAGATTCGCAAAATTCGCTCATGCTTAGATAGAATAACTCAGTCCACTTTCGTCTTCCTGTTGCTTCTGGCGGTCTCCGGAGTTACCAGTACCCTGGTCACAAAGATGCTGCAAGCAGCAGAATGCCACAATTACCCCGGGTCCTCTTAATGCTGCATGGCCTTCTGGGCTGTGCCTCTGGCGAGCACAGAATATATGGCGAAGATTCCTTCGCAAGAAAAGAACAGAGGCAGAGAGGGGAATTTGGTGAGGAAACAGCTTTATTTCAAAAGTACCAGCGGCGGCGGATGCATTTCGGCATGGTTGCCTTCTTCAGCGCCCTTCGCTGTGAAGATACCGTCCCTCATTAGCTCCTCCTGTTTTGAATAGTTGCAAGCACCTGGGTCTCCTCCCCCTATGGCAGTCAGCTTACCAATTGGAGTTCGTATTGGATATGTCGAACTTTAAATCCCAGCATGCACTGTGTTGGCAATGTCGAGATGGTGGCATGGGGGAGCGAGTCACATCGTGGGATCGGTGCAAGTTTCAGGTGAGTAGGGTGGGTCAAGGATCATTCGAAATGTCGGAGTCTCCCCTGAGTCCCCTCCAACTACAGATTCCAGTCGCATCAGGGGAGCGTCTCTCGCACCATCTGTATCCGATGTTGACAAGCTGCCTCGGAGGTTTCAGTGGCGGGCCGTGGGTGTATCCGACTCCTCGGTAACCCATCCTTTTTCCAATGATTGCCACTTGCTGAAAGGGTCCTTTCGTGCGCTTCACTGGAACTGCGCTTAACATAACTCACTCTGTCCTCTGTTAAGAAGACCACCATATATATATATATACATGGGGAAGATTCCTTCCGAAGAAAAGAACAGAGGCCGAGAGGGGAATTCGGTGAGGAAACAGCTTTATTTCAAAAGTCCCAGCGACGGCGGATGCATTTTGGCTGATTCTCCCCTGATTCCCCTCCAACTTCAGCATCCAGTCGCATCAGGTCAATGTCTGAGTGGGGGCAGTCAAATGCAAGACTACGCGCCCCAGCGAGACAGAATATCTCAGTCCACTTTCATCTTCCTGTTGCTTCTGGCGGTCTCCGGAGTTACCAGTACCCTGGTCATAAAAACATAAAAAAAGTTGTTGCCAAAAAACGCATATTAGAGCACTACCGTGCCATTGTACACAAAGATGAAAAGTACCCTGTGGCGAGGCATTTTCGTGATGAGCAATCCAGCACTACTGAGTTACTTCATTCTGGAGCAGACTCAGAGGAACCCCAGTGCTCATACTCAGACAGGTTGAGTCTAGGTACATCATACATTTTCAGTCTAAGGCACCAGGAGGGCTGAACCAGGATGAGGAACTGGGGGTCCACCTAAAAGACAACTAATACACTGGTCTTTCGTCAGCCTCCCTATAATGTAATTGCCGCTTTCCATCTTCTGTTGTAACAACTATCTCAGTTGTAAATAGTTTCCTCCCATGTTTATCTAACAAGTGCTGTAATTATTTTACTCACAGTGTGTATATATCAAGACATGGTTCACATTTTATTCTAACAACTTTTTTATGTTTATTTGACAGGATCACAGATGGGGAACTCGGTCACGTAACTTCACTTGTTCTGCACGACCCACTCCAGCCCTCATCCCTTTCCACTTGTTATATCATTTTTGCACAGAGCACAGTTAGAAGGGCAATAGTCACAGAGACGGGACACAACAGATTTATACAGGTCCGGCCAACTGTAACTCTTTCCCTCAACCCGGCAATGCAAGGTATTTTACCTGATAACTGGACTCAGCCCCGCTGGGACACCCCCACTCGTGTAGGCTCAGATGTGACTTATTACAGCCTTTACGTTTACTTGCCATTCAGTCACTGTTATTAGGCATTATTTCTATTAGTGACGTATAAACTTGTATATGAGTGTTTATCTTGTGTATCCGCTTAGGCAGCGTTATGTATCCATTTTAGGATTTGTATGACACATACGAGATATTTGCTCATTTCTCTGTGGGGTCAACCTTTCTTAGAGGGGACAGTTTTAATTTATTTCACATCTCTCGTTTATTCATTTGGCCCGTGTCTTATTAACCAGGCTGATCCTGTAGATACTGTTTATTTGTATATACATTTACCATTCTGTAGTGACCGTATTTTTGGCTCTATTTCTGAGTGATGGTGACTTTAAGCTCGCTACCATCCTGGATCTCTATTCTTGCCTTGTGTTGGTCCTTTTCAGGCCTTTTTCCAGACCTAGAAGCATAAACTAGAGGATAGCTGCTTTATATGATGATAGATCCCTTATTATTGACTCTAATCCATTTATTGCCTATTGGCTTTGACATAATTATGTGTCCTTTCATCATCCTACCTACAGTAGAGGGTGGATCCTGTAGTCCTGACTTTATATTACATATTGGTATGGTTTGTGTATGCACTCTGATAGAGCTAAGTGTTATTTCATCCTTTTCGGGCCTACAAGGCCCAGAACTAGAGAGACTCAATTTTTGCTTTCTGTCCCTGCAGACTGAGATGCTTGCAGGGTAAAGGTGATGTTTTAGTTATGAGGTGTTGTTCGCCCTTTGCAAACTGGAGAGAACCGGCCAGAGCTGAATCGAATCAAGAAGTGTCCCTGGGCTCAAGTCTCTAGACGAAACAAGCAGCTGATCACTGTGAGGGCGTCTGGAGCAGGGAGCCTGGTGCATGGACCTGGTGGGAGGAGGCTACTGGCTGGAACTTTCCACTAGAGGAGAGCATTCCATATTAGCGAAGTGCAGAAGAGGAGGAGTGTCAGTCGGTTCTTGGAGAGAGAGAAGTAAGATGGTTTTTGGAGCTGAAGAGAACAGTTCAGTTCAATTGTTTTTCTGGAATGGAGAGAGAAGGCAGATAATTGCTGAAGCTGGAGAGATCAGTCAGATGAACAAAGTTGGAACTGTCAGCTAGAGCTGCCAGATCAGGATGCATTAAAGCAGTTACCAGTCAGATGGAGGAGTTGAAGCTGCCAGTTGGAGCAGTTGAGCCAGAGGAGTGAAGCTGTGGTGACGGAGGGAGAGAGAGAGAGCCCTGATTCCACCAGAGAGAGAGAGAAACATTCCTCCTAATAGGGTGAGGTATTCTAACCTAGTTTGCTTTACACTTACACCTTAATCTTGTCTTTTATTTCCTAGGCTAAATTCCCCTACTGTATTGCTAAACCTTTTTCTTTCAGCGGTGTGCAGTATAATCCATTCCCTCTTTAGCTATTTACAGTCCCTGTTAGTTACATGTGGATGTGTTATATTAATAAAGCTTTATAAAGAGACCCCGCAGATCTGTGTATGTGTCTATTCCCCTTTTACTTTTCAGGTTATGTGTTATAGTGCAGTATTATATTGTTATTGTTATTGTTAATAAAGGAACCCCAGTTCTTAGTGAACTAATGTGTAACTGTTGTTTTCTTATGATAAAGCTAACCTTTCTTCTAGCCAGATGCTGTAATGGTAACTGATGGATCAAAAGGGAGGAGGAGCGCTTAAATCAGGGAATAACTTTTGCATATAGTGTGTACCTCTTGTTTTTATACAGTAAAGGTAACCTTGTCTTCTAGTCAGGTACTATTGTGTGAACAGATGCTACCCCTGATCAGGTAAATGGTAACTGAATAATGAGGGAGAGAGGAGCCCTTGAAATAGAGAATAAGTTGTACACCGTGTAATTCGGCCATTCCATAATATTGTAGTATTGTACCCTTAGTGGATAGTGAGAGAAACTTCCCAACAGAGAGAGAGAGAGCTGAAGGTATTCATGGGAAAGTGATCGTCGTTGTAAGGCGGCGTTAATGACAGCACCAGGGAGGACACTGGTGTGTAATGAGATCGCCTCTAGAGAGAGAGGCGTTAATGAGAGCATCGGGAGGGATACCGATGTGTAATGAGATCGCCTCTAGAGAAGAGGCGTTAATGAGAGCATTGACTGCGGTCAATGTGTATACCCACAGGATTGTGGCTTGTGTCTGTATGCAATAGTGAGAGCACTGGGAGGATACAGTGCCTATCTTGAGCGAGCACTGGGTGTAGCCAGTGTGTAATGGTAAGTTATTGGAACTGCCCCCTTCACTATGAGTAGGAGGGTAGCATAGTCTAGGTCTGAGTTGCCGCAAGACTATAAGGTATGAGTGTGGTGTAGGGCATGGACGTCCTTAGTATTCAGTGAGTATTCCTAGTAATCCCTATAGATTTAGTGGTGTTTCTGATGATATGAGCTTGTATATTGCTAATTCCCCATCCTCAGGTAGGTACCCAGGTGCCTGGATAGATGGGTCCTGAGGAGGGAGGTGGTTGCGTTTCGGCTGGGGTGGTGGTATCTTGTGAGCTGATTCTATCTGGTCCGAAAATCTGGTCGTTACACATTCAAAGATGTCTGCCGTCTCCTGTTGGGGCGGTTGCCCTTCGTTTGTGTTCACAACACTTTCAATGCTGTCTTTATTAGCAATGCTCGTACACACTCTCACTTACGTGATCAAGGCTTGTTCCAAGCCAAAACATGTTATAGGTGTGAATAAACACCCTTGGAGTTACTTTCTGGCGTGGAGTGGCGTCTTTCTGAGAGCGTGAACATTGGAGTGTTTGGAGAATAATATGTAAAGTATTTAAACCAATGTGATTCTTTACACTGTGTCATGTGATCAAGGTCTAAGGCGGGACCGAAACACGTTGTGACGCTTAAGCACAAAAAATAAAGAAGAAGCACGAATTTGTGGTCCGTGTCAGTATCTTTCTTGACTACCTGGATTGTAGTTCTGTGTTTGCTGATACGGAAACTGCGCGATATCCTAAAGCCGGCTACTGTTTCTTCACGGCGATACACGGACCCCCTCTCGACCTGGGCTGCGGTGATTCGAGGAAACCTGCTCTTCCCTTTTGGGAGGAACCCTGTCTGTACTCCGGAAGGAGCAACACAACAGCCCCCTCGTGTGAACCGCGTACGACAGCGAATACAGTGGGCGGACTTGGCGGGAACCAGATTCGGAGGAATCTGGAACTTCCAAAGGAAACCCAGGTATGAACTGCCGAGCGGAATAAGGGGTGAGAGGTGTGCAACTAGTGGAACAAAGGAGAATATTGACCACCTCCGTTTGTACTTCAAAAGTGATTACTTAATTAATGGATAGTGCTATGGCGTATGACACAGTTAACAAGAGAGAACAGGCAGCGCTAATGATGTTCAAACAAGAGCCAGCAACGCGCAACAAACGGGGAAACCTGAAGTCCACAGAATCGGCAATTAATGTCAATTTAAAAGAGAAATGCAAATTACTGGAGAAAAAGAGCCGCAGTGAGCAAAGCAAATGGTGGGAGGCACGATCTTTTAAAACTTATCTAGATGTGGACAGAGTCCCGCAAGGGCTCAGAATACTTTTGGCACCAAGCTATGAGGATCCGAATCCTCTAATGATGAGAGCTTGGGCAGAATGCAACCTTGACTCGTCCAAATGTCTGATGAAGATTTTAATTGAATATGCGGAAATAGATTGTGCTAAAATGCTAGAAGAAATTGACAAAATCAACGAGGAAATAGAAGCCCTAAATCAACCTGACGAAGCAACTAAACTACGTGCCGAAATGAAGTCAAGATTAAAAAAGAAGAAGAGAAAATCAAGGAACGTAAAACGTATAAGTTTTTCCGTGATAAAACCGATTATGAGACTTCCCAAATTTTTACTTTTTCTCGCAAGTATGAGGCGTTTAGAAAAAACAAAAAAACAGCAATGAAAGATAACCTAGCTCCTGTAAGATCTGACAGAAATGAAGCAGGCTCATCGAGTACTTTACTCACCAGCTTGAGCTCAGGGGCTGAAAGCGACCCAGAAGCAAGGGAAAACATCGAAATCACAGATCCAGTCCGCACTTTAGATGCAGAATTGGCTTTTTTATGCGAGGCCAGAAAATCAACACTAAGACCCCGCATAAACCAAGTGAACTACGATCAAACGAGAACTGGAAACCCAAGCAAAGACGGAAAGCAAAACGCAACAAAAACAAACTACAGGAAAAAAGGGAATTGGAGAGGGAAGGCCAAATAGCCACAGCTGTGGCTGGTAGCAACAACAAAACAATTGTAAACCTTTCCAAAACTCAACTCGATGACAAAGAAAAAAATATATTAAGTTTGGGATTAACCTTTTGCCCTGCTAATGACTTCAACTACACCAAAACATGGCTTGATCTATTCAAGAGTACGAGAAAATTAAAACTACAAAAATACCACATTCTTAACAAAAAAGGCGACCTGACCAGCTCTATTCCTGCTAGTACTGATATCTCCGATTCCCAAACTGCCACTGAAATTGGGAGTAGTTCCAGCGTGAGATTCAGGAACTATGGGATAACGACTCTCCGAGTACAGAAAGGAGTGTACTTGACCCTAAGAAAACAAGTGAGTCCACTGCTATGGAAACCAACAACATCAGTGGTTCTCTGACATCATTCCGACCAAAATCGACTTTCAATCCCATCATGATAAAAGATTCAATCGATCTTTTCCACGATCAGGTCACTGAACAGTTAAAAATCCTAAATGTGGATACTAACAAAAAGAAAAAAAGATATAACAAAGGAAGGATGGAATATTTCTCTCTCATATCAAAATTGAAAAAGAACAACACAATCGTAGTCAGACCTTCGGACAAGGGAGGCAACATTGTGTTACTAACCAAGGAAATGTACACTAAGGAGGCATTTAATCAACTCCATGACAAAAATTGTTATATGAGGTGCAATGCTACAGACTTAAAAAAGATGTATGAGACATTTGATAAAAAACTTTTACACTGGAAATACGATGGCCTCATTACTAATCAAGAGTTCAAATTCCTTTAAAACTCCTTCCCTGTGGTACCAACCATTTACTTTTTACCCAAACTCCACAAGGACCCAATCAATCCCCCAGGGCGTCCTATAATCTCTGCGAGAAGGAGTTGTCTGGAAAATGTTTCCCAATATGTAGATTTTTTTCTACAGAGACATGTCAAGTCCTTACCATCGTACATTGGTGATACCAGTGACTTTCTAAGGAAACTAAAAGACTTGAAATGGGAACCAGGATACCTACTAATGGCACTTGATGTCAGTTCCCTCTACACAAGCATTGTTCATGCTGATGGTCTAAAAGCGCTTGAGTACTACTTGGAACAATCAATGGGTAACATGCAGAAACATAAGAAGATGCTTATTGAAATGGTAGAATTCTGTTTGAACAACAATATTTTTATGTTCAATAACCTCCTGTTTAAACAACTCAGAGGTGTCGCCATGGGAGCCAGCTTCTCCCCCAGCTACGCTTGTTTACACATGGGCTGGTGGGAGGAGCTGGTTCTCCTGGTGGAACACCGTGAGATTAAGTCAAACCATATCATAGCCTGGTATAGGTTTATTGACGATTTGTTTATTGTTTGGAATGGTGACGCACAAAAAGCAACTGAATTTGTAGAGTGTATTAACAAAAATTATCTGAATTTACATTTCACCGCAAACATAAGCGCCAAGTCAGTAACATTTCTTGATACAGAGGTTTTTATTGAGCAGAACAGACTAGAAACTAAACTTCACCGAAAAACCACAGCAGGGAATGCGACACTGCATGCCACAAGCTCTCATGTACGCCACCTAATTACCAGTATCCCCTATGGGGAAATGCTTAGGTTGAGACGAATTCACAGTAGAGATGAGGATCTACTTAAAGCTCAAACTGAGAGCGCAAACAGATTTCGAGAACGAGGCTACAGTGATAAACTCATCAATACTGCCATCGTAAAATCCATGACCAAAGAACGTTCATCCCTACTTTTGACAGGCAGGAATACCAAAGTCATCCCAACAAGACCTAATTGTACTGTTAATGCTGTAGGTACAACATCTATTAGGGATATTCCCTTCAGAATAATACTACAGTATAGTCAACAACATAAAAAGATCGAATCTATAATTAGGAAACATTGGCCCCTTGTATTATGTGATCCGGTCATTGGTGGTAATTTAACGATGAGACCGTCTATCACATACAGCAGAGGCCGCTCTATGAGGGATGAACTCATAAAAATTAGCCCTGAGGTAATAGAATCCACAGACTGGCTAAAAACTCACAGTGGCTTCTACAACTGTAAAGTGTGCAAGGCCTGCAAACAGGCTGTGAACACCAAAACATACATCTCACCTTTTGACCACAGAAAACATAAGATCAAACAGTTACTAACCTGCAAAACAGAATTTGCAGTGTATGTGTTGTCCTGTCCCTGTAAACTTTGGTACGTGGGGAGTACCAAACTCCAGGTACATAAACGTATCCTGCAACATCTCAGGGCAATATCCAACCAGGATAACACATACCCGGTCGCCAGGCTGTTTAAATCTGTGCATAATTCCAATAGCTGTGAGCTCAGTTTCTTTGTAATTGACTCGGTACCAGCCAGCAGAAGGGGAGGTAACCGTGAGGAAAAACTATGTCAATTAGAAACTAGATATATCCTGGAGCTCAATACTAAACAACCAACAGGCCTAAATATGACGGAGGATCTATCCACTTGTTTATAATCCTCCTCATGTTAGATTTACTGGCATACATATGCATATATGTTTTTCTGTGTGATCAAATCCAAACACCTCATTATTTAAACTTAAATAGATGTCGCTATTCTAACAGTCACCTCACTTATATAAAAACAACCTAGGCTGGTACTTATGATATGTTGTTGATTGTCTATACAATGTGTATGCAGTTTTAGTCCTATTTGTATCCATATTTATATTGATATTTATATTTATATGAATTTTAGGATGTATTTATGAATTTTATTAGTCATGAGTATGTATACAATTCAATTCAATTCAAGTACTTTATTCGATTTTCACCAAGTAAAAAAATCATAAAAGCAGTACATAGTAAACAATTTACACATTATAGATATACACAATAAATAGTTATAAAAACAGCATTAAATCCAAGTGTGGTGACAAATCGATAATTAATAAATTCATGATAGATTCCGTGATTTTACGACACTTTTTAAAAACATCGACATAGAACTAATACATAGGGGGTTTCCTAATTGTTGGAGATGTAAATAAGCTGGCCTACATTGCCTCCACGCCCCATCTCTAAGATAAGATTTCAGCCATCTCGCCCGTTCTTTTTTATACCGTTTGCAAAATAGTACCAAATGGAAGGTAGACTGGATAGATATGTTGTCGCATGGGCATGGCGCAAGAGTTCTATTCCAGTCATTTTTCTCCGGATATGAAACCAGGCGATGAAATATATTGAACCTGAATCTGGTCAGGACAAAGCGCTCAAAACCCAAAGTGATCAGAGTTAGGTAGGGTTGCATTTTGAGGGTAATCAGCAGCGGCTGATGTTCGAAAACAGTTCTTTTGCTGACTTCATTCCCAAGCCTTAAGGTGTTAAAATGTTCCATACACAGGTTTTTTAAGACTTTTTTAGGAATTTTCCCAATTGATTCGGGTTTATCATACCATTCTGGCTTGTCAATGTCCGTCAGGGCTTTCCTCACATACTCAAGCCATTTGATTCTTTTTGCGTTGGCTAATTTTTTAACATCCAGGATAATTTCTCGATTGAGAGCCAGTTCTTGCGTTGCCCAAATTCTCCTCCAGAGTAAGATTGGCTGGATTTTAATCAGATCTGTCAAATAGTCCATGCCTAGTTCTACATGGCAATTATAATTTGACATACTTGCCGGAAGGGACAAAAGGTAGCGAAAAAAATTATTTTCAATAATCTGGAGCATCGTTACATCCTGATATCCCCATATCCCTGCCCCATACAGGGCGATGCTTCTACATTTGGCCACACATATGTTAAGCATTATACCAGGTTGTTTTCTGCCCAATTTACTGGCGAAATGCTTTATCGCCGCAACTGAGCGTTTAAATGCTAGCGCTCTGTTTTTTACCTCGGGCCCCATCCCCCTGTTGCCTCGATTGTGACCCCTAGATATGGGAATGTTTTTGTGGCTTGTAGTAGGGTGCCTGCCGCCTTAAGTTGTTTACATCTGGCTCCTCCTTTACCAGAAGCCATCACATAGGACTTTTTTGCATTCAGGTTTAGGCCCCTCTCTTCCATGTATGTTATATATCTATGCAATACCTTTTGCGCGCCGACCTTTGTTCTTGCCATCAACACAGCGTCGTGCGCATACAAGAGGGAGCTGATCTGCGTATCCCCGGCCTTAGGAGAGTCAATGTTGCTGGCACCCAATTCCCTCTCCAAGCTGTTAGTGTAAAGAGAGAAAAGGAATGGGGCCAGCACACACCCTTGCCTCACCCCCTTCTGTATGCGGAAAGACCCTGTGCATTCCCCCCCCAGCCCATACCTTACTCTGGCAGAGGCATTCGAATATAATTGTCTTAGGAAGAGGACTATCGAAGAATCCACTTTCATCTCTTCTAATGTCAACCACAGTTTATCATGTATAACACAATCAAACGCCGACGAAAGGTCGACGAAGATTGCGTAGAAACACCCCTCTTTTGCACTGGTATATTTCCCCTGCAAAAGAACAAAGTTTAGCACTTGTTCCACAGTACCCATCCCTAGTCGGAAACCATATTGTACTGGGGTCAAGATATTTTGATCTTCAGCCCAGTCCTGGAGCCTAGTCAATATTACTCTTCCTGCAATTTTTACTATTGAATCCAGTAGTGAAATTGGTCTATAATTTGATGGGCTTTCCCTATCCCCCTTTTTATATATCGGGATAATCAGTGATTCAGCCCAGGTTTTAATGAAGCCAATATCACAACATGCCCCCATTACACGTAAACATATAGGTGCCCAAAGATCTATGTTCTTTTTGTAAAGGTCACTTGGGATCCCATCTGAATGAATTTTATTAGTCATGAGTATGTATACACATTAGCACGAGATCATCCTATGAAGATCCTTGTGTTTCTCAAATGTGGACAACCTCATACCTTTCGTAACTAGATTAGCCACAACAAGAGTGCAATAATGATGATGAGACCATTGTTAGAATACAGAGACGCGGACCACGTAACTGCTTAATGAGTGTGGTTATATATACTTTAGTCTTTCTTGGTTGATTACAACACAACAGATTTTTATCCTTATTTGAAACTGATTTGTCATACTATTTTTATTGGGGCTCCAAATATCCATTTTCTATATGTCCATCTTTAGTGATGGGATATTTATACTGTCATCCGAAATACCTTTGCGCATAACATCTGACCAATTTTGGGCTCAAAATTGTGATTACTCTTGTAGACATCATGGCGCACCTATGAGAGGTTACCTGTTTTGCACTTGCACTAGCACTTTGTCTAAAAATGTAATTTTTTATTTATGATCAACATTGCACTTTATCACGTTAAAAATCTCTTTTAATCAACATTGGTTTTATGTACCTTTCAATCGACATATCGAGTCAAGTCATTGAATGAACTGTGGTTTTGTTTCAATGAAACTCTTCCATGTCTATGGTTACGTTTACCTATTGTACTGTACTGATGTCATCACTGCTTGCATAGTATTTCGACCAATGTGATTCTTTACACTGTGTCATGTGATCAAGGTCCAAGGCGGGACCGAAACGCATTGTGACGCTTAAGCACAAAACATAAAGAAGAAGCACGAATTGGTGGCCCATGTCCGTATCTTTCTTGACTACCTGGATTGTAGTTCTGTGTTTGCTGATACGGAAACTGCGAGATATATATATATATAAATACAACATTCCTCTTTTCAAGAATACGCTGG
Organism: Lissotriton vulgaris; assembly: GCF_964263255.1. NCBI lineage: Eukaryota > Metazoa > Chordata > Amphibia > Caudata > Salamandridae > Lissotriton > Lissotriton vulgaris. The sequence goes on along the minus strand of NC_141698.1, from coordinate 437,813,618 downwards.
CATCCCATTTAAAGGATTTCAAGTGCATTTATTTCTTTTAGGAGTATGCAGCAGTTCACTTCCCAACCCTTATGTGTACCAAATCTCTCTGGAGTCTTGATCACAGGTGAGCTTTCTCTTATCTTTTCGAATTGACCACATGATTCTCCTTCATCCAACTACCTTTTTATTCAGTGGTTTTCGGTCGTATAACTTATGCGGGATGCGCAATGCAAACTTTAAAAGAAATTCTTTAAATACAGCAGCATGCTTGTTGGCATTAAAGTTTATTAATAAAAGCTGCACTTCTCTGTATTTATTTTTGCAGTCCCAGTGCGCAATAAAATAAGCTACATACATGGTGCTCCTGCTCTTGCTTCTACTTCTCCATTTACGCAATTGAATACCTTTAAATCTGCAAGCAGGAAGCAAGTGCTCCTTTTTTGCTCCCTTGCCCTTTTACAGTCCGATTTCTTGCAGGAAAATCCTGTCTTCTTTAGTTTTTGTGGAGGAGGGCGGGTCAGGCTCCTTTGAATGAAATCTGCCACATAATTCTTCGTGAAAAGGGCCCCTGACCCAGGCAGGGCGGCTCCGTCCAAATGGGCATGAAGAACCTCATTTTAATATCCAACACATTCCTCTTATGCAAGAAGACGCCGGCATCCCATTTAAAGAATTTCAAGTGCTTTTATTTCTTTTAGGAGTATGCAGCAATTCACTTCACAAACCTTACGCGTTTCAACTCTCTCTGGGGTCTTGATCACAGGTGAGCTTTCTCCTATCTTTTCAAAACGAAGATGTGATTCCACTTCATCCAACCACGCACATATAAATGTGTGTGTGTGTGTGTGTGTGGCTGTGTGTGTGTGTGTGTGTGTGTGTGCGGGTGTGCGTGTGTGTGTGTGTATGCCTATATGTCAGTACTATCCTTCTTTCCTTTATTTTCCTGAAGGGCATCAAACAACAACTGAAAGTCATTTGGTATTGTCTGATGTGACTGTGCAGCATAGGTAGCTGCTTAAATGTAGAAATTTGAAGCTGCATATGCCCTTTTCAAGAAAATGTCCATCTTTTTATCAGTGGGATCTGACAAAGATGCTTCATCTGATGCCAAAGATGAAAGAGATGTACACAATACAAGGGGACCCTAATAGAATAGGTTAGGGACCTTGAGAACTAACTTATTACAAAAAACAGTGGTACCTGGAATAGGAAAAAATATATGTGCAATGAATATAGCCCCAATCAGTACTATATTTTAGCCAATATCCAGCCGGACAAAGGCGAGTTTAATATGCAGAATAGTTACAATAGAGCACAAATTCGAGTCAAATAACAGTGGGATACGAGCCTGTATCTATGAGCTCACATATTAGACAAACAAAGAAAGTAAAAAGGCTCAGGCAGTTAGTGGTTGTTTATAAAAGGTAATGCAGGAATAGGGAAACAACAATTATAGAAAAGGTCACCTTTACACAAATTATATACAAAAATCACTGTGTATAAGGTTGACAACTGTGTCGACAGTGTTTTGATCCTTATCTGTCGAATATTGGATCATCATCAGGACTAAGAGATAAAGTGCCTGCAAGCACTTGCCTGTAAATTACTGTATTTTTAAACATGGAAATAAGGAAGAAAAAGGGGGAAAAGAAGAAAATACATAAGGTGGTGAGTCAGGGATTAATAATGCAGATAGCGCCACAAAACACACACCACCTGATAATACTGAAACGGATCATGACAACATGATCATGATGTCTGATTTATTTTACGTGTGAAGAGGTTGTGACGCCCTAAAATTTGGACAATTGGGGTGACGTGAGGGTGGCAAGGAAGCGCAGTTAGCCATGCATTAAATATGGCATGGACCTTAAGCAAAAAAACTGTACTGTCGATTTGACATGGTGCCTGGAGTGCGGAATACAATATCAATAAGTGCTGCTTTCAGTGTGCGCGTGTTACTACAGCGGAGTTGGAAACTAGGGGGGTACCTGCAGTCAAGCCCTTTGAATGAGGGCTAGTGTAACCTGGTCCGGATTGCAGGTGGGCCCATGGACCTGATGATTAGATGAGGAGGGCATTTAAGGGATTGTAGCTTGTGACAAAGGACTGTGGGTGAGAAGGTTGGACGGCTTACCCTGGAGTAATGGATTCTGTCACAGAGAGATTCTGAATGGACTGAATCAGTGCCTTCTCAATGGAATGTTTGATTCTATCAAGGAGAGATTCTGAAAGGGCGGAATCAGTTCCTTCACAATGGAGGACACGGAGGGTGATTCATGACAAGGTAGTCAAATTTGGCAGCCTGAGGTAGAGGAAATGACAATGTAAAGTGGGCTTAGACACGGTAGAGACGATCTAAGGTAAACGGGGGGGGGGGGGTAATCTTACCTAATTTAGAGCGCCATTTTATATGGGTCTATGTCGGCGCGTAATGCGAAGTGGGCCTGAAAGAGTAAAATGAAAAATCAGTATCAACCGCCTCGCAGTCGGTGTAAGGATAGAGGGGGGTGGTAGAGCGGGCGCTTACCTGACATGTCGCTCGTTGTGCTTAAATGTTCTGGACGCAATCCAAGGAGAAGGAGAAGGATCCGGTTCCTGGAGGGGTTTGAGACGAGTGGTAAGTCATGTGACTAAGTGAGGTGGTCATGTGACCAGCGATGTGGTTCAGAGTCGCGCGCGGTTTTTAGAGTAGACATTTGATTTGGATACTTGCCGGCCACCTTGGAGTGGGGATATTCAAAGAGAAGGCAGTATAAAGAGATCGTAATAAAGCATGGAAATGATAATATACCTGGGTCTTTGGAAAAAGGATTTATGGTTAAATTGAGTGACTTGGAGTGACAGATACACGAAGATAAATTAGAGGAAGTCGTGGGAAAACATTGTAACAATATAAAATTGGTGACTTTGAAAAATACATATTGTGAGTGATAGATGCTATTGAATAAGGATTAACATGATGGGTGGCATTACTGGTTCAAATGCGATCAGAGTAGGTATGGGCGGAAAATTCGTTTCGCTCGCGGATTTTGCGGATTTTCGGGAAATTCGCAATCCGCGAGATTCGCGAATCTCCCGCAAAATCCGCAAATCCGCGAGCAGCGGATTTTGCTCGCACTGCTCGCACTGTTCGCGTGAGTTCGCGGCTTCCCAGTACAACTTCGCGCCCCGCGAATAAGTGCTAAATTGCAGAAATACGATCTTAGCAAAACTGAAACTACTTACCAGGTTCAAAAGTTCAGGCTCATCATTAGTAGCCATTTCCTGTAGTGCTTCCTGAGGGGCCCCTCCAGAGTTCAGTTGGCAGTTGCAACTATTATGTGACCCTGCTCTGAACCTCAGAATAGTTACACATATGCCACAAAGGTCCTGAATTACAGCTAAGGGAGACAAGCAGGAACCAGGCTGGAAGTTAAAATCCATTAATCAGCCCCTAATTCATTATTGTCAGTTGGGGCAGGGCAGGTGTTGTAACTAATTTTGCAACAATGAAAGCACTTAGCAAGTGCAAAAGATCACTAATCAGGGCGCACTAAGGAAGCAGGTGCCAGCTAAAAAAATATTCTGTGACACATTAATCAGCCCCAAATTAATTCAGGTCACTTGAGGCAGGGAAGGTGTGCTTTGCTTTGCCGAAAATAATGTACACTGGACAACCAGAGGGTGTGGTGATGAAACAGAGGGTGGCATGGGTGGGCCAGAGGGTGGCATGAGTAGTCAGAGAGTGACAGTGGTGACAGAGAGTGGCAGTGATGAAGAAGAGTGTCCCAAACAGGCTGGACACGTAGAAACAACAAGTTCGCAAAACTTGCGACCCGACAGGTAAGTTCGCAAATTGCGAAATTGTAAAAACCCTCGCGAACTGGCAGAAACACGGGCGAACACAAAAAAAAAAAAATCCGCAAATTCGCGGGAATTCGCGGATTTTGCGGATTGCGAGTTCGCAAATCCGCAAAATTCACGAACGCGAGATTCGCAAAATTCGCCCATGCTTAGATCAGAGGCAGATGAATCAGTTACCTTGATTATGTGGACAATCAATGTAAATTGCTATGCAATGGATGGCAGTTTGTCGAGTCTGGCATTGCCACGTAGCATAAATAGTTACAAAACCTATCCTGAGCATATACTTCCTCGGTAAGCTAGAAACTAGCTGTCCAATCTTACAGTTATGTACATCATCAAATTGGATATTCTGGAATAAATTCATATGGCTAAGGAATGAAAAAGCTGTTTAGCAAATCTGCTAGTGCCCCGTGACTTAGATTATAAGACTGTCTAGAGTCTGAGGGGTCGATTAGGATCGCGGACGGACTTGAGTCCGTCCGCGACCCCTGAGTATGAGGGAACGTCCGCATGGGCTGCGGCGTTCCCTCATGTGCGATTAGGATGTGACCGCCACCCTGGCGGTCACATCCTGGATATTTATCATTGCGGCGGGTGCTGCTTCAAGCAGCACCCGCCGCAATGTTAAAAGTGCATGTGTAACATTTACATGCACAAAGCGGCAGGCACCGCGCGGTGCCTGCCGCATTGTGCATGTAAATGCTGGGGGGTACCATAGGTACCCCCCATGTGCACCCCCCACCCACCAACACCCTGGGGGCCCGCAACGGGCCCCCAAAAGCAAAAGTACACATGCTTTTCCACGGCGGAAAAACCGCCGCGGAAAAGCATGTTTTCAAATGCATCCTAATTTGGCCGGCGGTGTCTGATAGACACTGCCAGCCAAATGAGAGCTTTTCCGCCGCGGTTGTAATCCGACCGCGGCGGAAAAGCAGCGGACAGAAACCAAGACCCACCAGCCATCGTAATGTGGCGGTGGGTCTTTGGTGAGTCCGCAGAGGATTTTCCGCCTCCTCCGGGCCGGAGGTGGCTTCCGCCGGCCCGGAGGAGGCGGAAAATCCTCCATCCTAATCGGCCCCTGAGTATGAAACATATTGTACTTGTACATTCAAAGCGTGCTAGGAGCAGGTTGGAGTAAGGATATAATTCACACACATGTTTGGTACCATTACTTGAAATTATGTCCTTACAATAATGGTGGTTGGATGGTTGTTAAGCAGGTCTGGACACAAGAGTGGAGTTACAGCAGTGTTGTCCAGTCTTCCACCGGATGAGACCTGTGTTAATACTTCCTCTGCACAGGATCCCTTTCACTTCCTCTCTGTTGAGCAATTGAGCGAGGTCCATTCCCTTGGGGGCACTTTCACCAAACTTACTATTGTCCAAAGGATGTCATCTTCAGTGTGACCCAAAGTATCAAAGTGATCTACCAATGTGGCATTGGGTGTCTTGCAGCGAAGCCTGCTCCTGTGTTGGCAGAGCCTGATTCGTATCTTTTGCGTTGTCTACCCAATATAGATCTTGTCACATGGACACAAAATGGCATAGATAACACTGCTAGGGTTACAGCTGGAAAATTCTCTAAGTACAGAATTGATGGTACCAAACACAAATTCTTTGCAATCTGAATTATATCTACAGACAGTGCAGTTTCCACATTTGACATGTCCTATTAGTCGTGAGAGACCCCAGTGATCGTTCAGTGTGCTAGTGCTAGGTGGACATGGTAGTGCTGCCCTAACTAAATGGTCCTTAATGTGTTTACTCTTCTTGAATGCGAAGAGGGGTCTGTCTAAGTTCAATATTCCTGCATTGATGACATTCCAAGGTTTGAGTATGCTTTTACGTAGTTTGGGATGGGGAGAAAGTGGGGACACATACAATGCGGTTCATTGGTTGTTTGGGTTTCGGTTCAAGGAGGCATTCTCTAGGGCAGTACCAAGCTCTTTTTAGAGCATTGTGCACTAGTTTTTTTGGGTACCCTCTAACTGTGAGTTCGCAGCTGAGCACTTTGGCTTCTGTGAGATAGTCCTCTTTCAGTGTGCAGTTGCGTCTAATTCGCAAAAACTGAGAGTAAGGTAATGAGTCTCTTAGTGCTCTAGGATGGTGCTGTCATATTTAAGCAATGTATTGCATTCAGTGGGTTTCCTGAATAAGCTAGTAATAAGCTGTCCCTTCTAATGCACAATGTTTAGGTCTAGAAAAGGGATGGATGTCTTGCTGTGGGATAGCGTCAATTTAAGTCCTCCACAAATATTATTCAGCCAATGCAGAAACTGATTTAGCATGGTCTGTGTGTTGCGCCAGATCATGAAAATGTATTTGATGTATCGCTTCCACATTGCTATAGCAATGTGGAAGGGGTTCTCCAGTGTGAGTATTAAGTTGGTTTCAAGGGCATCCATATAAAGTATAGCCAAATTGGGGTCAAAACTCACATATTAGACAAACAAACACAGTAAAAAAGCTCAGGCAGTTTGTGGTTGTTTCTAAAAGGTAATGCAGGAATAGGGAAAGAACAATTATAGAAAAGGTCACCTTTACACAAATTATATACAAAAATCATTTTTGTTTGTTTGTCTAATATGTCAGTTCATGGATACAGGCTTGTATCCCACTGTTATTTGACTCGCATTTGTGTTATAATGTAACTATTCTGCATAGTAAACTCGCCTTTGTATGGCTGGATATTGGCTAAAATATAGTACTGATTGGGGCTATATTCATTGCACATATATTTTTCCCTATTCCAGGGACCACTGTATTTTGTAATGAAAGAGGAAGGAGATACCATACTAGTCAATATAGTGTTGAATTTTGGTGTTTGTGAAAATTTTTCCCTAAAGGAATTCAAGACATATTGTTTTTCCTAGAAAACAAGGGAAAACAGTTTTTTCAATTTCCTTTCATTCCTTTAAATACATGTTCTCAATGACCTCATGAATAGGCAAGTCATCAGCCACTGGAAACTTATTTTGCGAAAGAAAGCCTTCTTCCTGGGTCTGTTTCTCCTGAAACCCCAACATTCCTCTAACATACTTAAGTATGTTGTAAAACTTAAGACCTTGGACATACCTGCCCATGCGACCAACCTCATCATCTGTGTTTGGCCTTTGCTTTTCTGCAGGTTGCTGTGATAAACAGAAGCCATTGCCTCATCTATCATTGTCTGTAGAGTTGATGGTGATATGGATATCATCTCCTCAGGGTCAGTCTGACCCTCTGCAGAAGTGCCAGAAATGGAATCCATAACAACATAAGTCGAGTCCAGGCTGGGACTTCCGGCTTTATAGAGGTTGCTAAGCAATCAATTCTTGTCTCTGGAGAATAAAAATAAATTAATAGCTCCTCTCATGAAAAAGCATTAAACACAAACACATGTGGATGCTGATTTTCCGCAAATAAAAAGAGCACTACGATTTGAACTTGTGCTAACATTAGCTTGTGTTTACGTTGCCCTCCATCTTTCCTCATCATCACAGGATATCACAGGATGACTGTATTGATTCTGTTTTCTAAACAAAACTCTACTTTTGCTTTAATAAGCAGAAAATAATCTTAAAGAAATCTCCTTTCTGCGCTGAATCAAGGACAGGTCTTACTTTATCAGCTATGTTAACAATGTATCAGTTCAAATGTCCAGCTAAAACAGTAAGAATGGATGAAAATAAATCTTCAAATGTATTCAATAATAAATGTTTCTTCTAAGATGTTCCTTAGTGGTCCAAAATGTGAGAATCATAAATCCCAATCAAATGTATAAACCTCTTTGTCTAAAGTCCTATATAAGAGTATGGATATTGCCAGTAAAAGAGACCCCTTACTCCCCATCTTAGAAGTCAAATGTATGCTGGATTTTATTTAGAACTGTGCTGAGTTCTTTATACTTGCGACTTGTATGTTTTGCTGCTAAACTTGCTTTTGACACCTTTTGTACATTTTACCGATTAATTCTTATATACAACATTGAAAAGAGAATCCTTGTCTGTCATTCTTATGAAAATCTTTTAGCATCAGTGAATGAGTCCTAACAAAAAAGACCGTCCCAGTTGGGGAGCACCAAAATCCATTCAGGATGACACTTCTCCCAGTCCTAGATGTGGGCACATCTTCTGAGCTGGTAATTAATATAGATATCCATGCCAACAGTTTTGGTAGTAGAAGAAATGGTTCTGATTGGAGCTGACTTATAACCGGAAAATTTATTGTCTGTGGAAACGTGTACAGTTCCGTCATCGCCCAGATGGCTGGCCCCGAGATTTTAATTGACCATTCCCAATCTGATCCTGGTTCTGGAGAGAAGAGGTTCTTGACAGAACAACAACGATGTGATTGTCAATAGGAATTGCATGTGAAATGGGGAAATGAAGTAAGCGGTGAAGAGTAAGTTGTGAGTAGTAATAAGCATAGAAAAAGGAATGCTATGGACGATAATTGTGGATAAGGTTCACTGATAGAATATCGATGTTCAAAATATCAATGTTCAAAACATCGAAAAAAATATATAGACTACAAAAATACCGGCATCCCACATCCAGATAATTTCAATGCCTTACGCGTTTCGGATATGCCTATCTCCTTGTTCACAGGCTGGGAACGATAACGTTACCGAAAAGGGAAACTCCGTCATTTATTTCATTTTGTGCCCTCCAATGGGCTTTTAAGGTCAATTCACTTCCGGTGCAGGCTGGTACCTGTAGTTCCCTTTATCAATTATTACCCTCCAGTGGGTTGGTAACGTGCCGTAATTTCTCCTGATTTTGACCCTTCAGTGGGCCTCCAGTATGCTTGTGCCGGTTGTTTCCACATGGAACTGTTGCCCCGCAGTTAGAAGCAGCGGACAGACGGTCAAAATCGGGAGAAATTACGGCACGTTACCAACCCACTGGAGGGTAATAATTGATAAAGGGCCTGTGAACAAGGAGATAGGCATCTCCGAAACGCGTAAGGCATTGAAATTATCTGGATGTGGGATGCCGGTATGCCTAAAATAAATAATTCAGTTGAATGAACTGTTTCTGAGTGGTGTTCTCATGCACGGACAAAATTCGAGGGAATATATATAATTATATATTTACTTTAAAATAATTAATAAACTATTATCTTTAATTAATTTAAACACTTTAAAAGTGTATAAAAATAAAATATATATGTGTCAATAATTTAAAATATAAAAAAATAGAATAAATTAAAACATGAAACGATAAAAAATGTTTTAACTTAAATTGCCCAATAAAATCAGTGACACAGTAGGAAAAGTGTTGCATAGTAAAATAATTACATTTACTATTCAAAGTCCAGTGAGTGCAACAGTAGGGAAAGTGTTTGATAGCGGAGGGGTAAAAATTACTATTCCCACTCCAAAGTGTGAAACAGTAGGGAAAGTGTTGGATAGCGGAGGGGTAGAAATGACTATTCCCACTCCAGTGAGAGCAACAGTATGCAAAGTGTTAGATAGCGGAGGGAAATATATTACTATTCCCACTCCAGTGAGTGCAACAGTAGAGAAAGTGTTGGATAGCGGAAGGGTAAAAATTACTATTCCCACTCCAGTAAGAGCACATGTAGGGAAAGTGTTGGATGGTGGAGGGGTACAAATTATTGTTATTCACACTCCGGTGATTGCAACAGTAGGGAAAATGTTGGATAGCAGAGGGGAAAAAATTACTATTCCCGCTCCAGTGAGTGCAACAGCATGGAAAGAGTTGGCTAGCTGAGAGGTCAAAATGACCATTCTCACTCCAGTAAGAGCAACAGTAGGGAAAGTGTTGGATAGCGGAGGGGTAAAAATTACTAATACCACTCCACTGAGTGCAACAGTAGGATAAGTGTTGGATAGTGGAGAGGTAAAAATTACTATTCTTACTCCAGTGAGGGCAACACTAATGAAAGTGATGGATAGCGGAGGGGTAAAAATTACTATTCCAATTCCAGTGAGTGCAACAGTAGGGAAAGTGTTGGATAGCGTAGGGGTAACATTTTATATTCCCACTCCAGTGACAGCAACAGTAGGGAAAGTGTTGGATGGCGGTGGGGTAAAAATTACTGTTCCCACCTCAAAGAGTGCAACAGTAGGGAAAATGTTGGATAGCCGAGGGGTAAAAATGTCTATTCCCACTCCACAGAATGCAACGGAAATATAAGTGTTGGATAGCGGAGGAGTAAAAAATAAATTCCCACTCCAGTGAGTACAACCGTAGGGAAATTGTTGTTTAACGGATGGGTAAAAATTACTATTCCAACTCCAGTGAGTGCAACAGTAGGGAAAGTTCTGAATAGCAGAGGGTTAAAAATGACTATTCCCTCTCCAGTCAATGCAACAGTAGGAAAAGTGTTGGATACCGGTGGAAAAATAATGACTATTTACACTCAAACACAAATAAAATTAAATTTAAAAAAAGCATAACAATATTTAAAAAAAAATATATATATATATATATTAAACATATAAAAAGAACACCTACAAATACTATATATAATAAAATATTAAATAAATTTGCAAAAAAAGAATTATTTAAAACTAGAAAATATTTACAAACAAAAAAATTCATTGAAACATAAATGTATTTATTTGATTTCCTACCCTATAACACCACACCAATAACAAAACACTTCAACATTTATTTACATAATTAACATAATTAACCCTTTCGGTGCTTGTGTAGGCCAATGGCCGACGCAAGCACTACCTCCCTGGTACTGCACACGTCCGTTGGCTGTCGCAGCCCCGCCCACTCTTTAATTCTTCCGCACTGCGGGAGAATTTGCACTGCGGTTAAGGGGTTGATATTCAATACCTAAATAATGTGGACTCAATGATCTCCCATGTATTTTTTATTATTACCTACTCAACAAAGGATACATATAAACCTTCCTGTCTCAGTGTTCTCAATATAGTCACAGGTTCAAAGCTAAAAACGTGTGTGTAACAATTTTGTGGCAACCAGCTACCCTCACTGTGCCTTTCTAAGAAGATGTAACCTTCGAAAAAAGGCGGGAGGGAAGTTGGCAGAGCCTCACGGGAGCAACACCCGGGGAGGAATTAACAGACTGGTACTCGCCTGTGTCCTCACGTTCTCTTTATCAGCATCTGCCAACTTACAACATAAAGGGGATAACAAACGGTGCAGACAAAAAAACCTTATAAGTGCTCTGTGTAAGTGACCCAATGTGGATTGCCAAACTCTATCATCGAGATCTGGTACCGCCACCATTTAAAAAGAGCTAGGCTACACTGGCTACACTAATTTTATTCCATGCTGTGTGCCCACTCTACTAAAAACCAACATAATTCATTGCCTAGTTGTATTTACCGGATATATGTGGCCTGGTGTAACAAGTCACCAGGACTCTAACACGCACTACTGAAGATACAAATTCTCCTTTGGTTCATTTAGTTTAATTTTTATCAACATTTCAAAGAATGTAAACATCACAATTACTTCTTATACTCATACATGATTGCTTGCAAAGTCAGCAATTATTTCATCATTGTAACATTTTAAATACAAACAAATTCACATTTCCAAAGAAATAAAAACCCAATGCATTTCGGGGCTTTGGCCCCTTCGTCGGGGTCTGTTTTAAAAGAAAAGAACAAGGAAACTTTGTTACTTTTGGTGCTTACGGAGGTTTCTGAATTTCTATACTATATTAGTTTAAACAATTCTTACCACAGAAATGGGTAAACACAAAGTCCTTTACTGACTTGTTTTAGTCTGTTGGCAGTAGTATATCTGGAGAAAAATATTATGCGATTGAGAAAAAGGAAGGGGAAGTTTATTTTGTTCAAATAGAAACTACAGGGTTGTTGTGGTAAATTAAGGTTACCTGAGTCTTTTTGCGTACTAAAATGTCTGCAAAAAAAGGGGGGTTCGGGGTTATTTAAAGGTGAACCAAACGAAATATTTTATACGAATTTGCACGCATATATATGCTCACCTGTGGGTTTCTTAGACGCGCATGCGTGAAAAGACCTAAATGGGACAGGAATTACTGTTGCCCATAAGTATAGTATTTTTTTTTTTTTTAAAACATAAGATTTGTGGGTTTTCAGAAGTTGCACGAAAAACTTTTACCTGTGAGCCTTGTGAATCTAACGTCGGTCTCGCTATGCCTTGATTCACGATACACTGTGAATACAAAGAGTACAAAAGAACAGGCCTGTTAGGGAACTTGCTACTGATGTTAACCCCTTTCACGCTGATGACAAGCTGGGCTCGTCATGGCGTAGCCTTCTCGCACGCTGATGACGAGCCCAGCTCGTGACGTAACATGCGTTTTGAAAAATCTCAGTGTGCGAGCGGAATTCCGCTAGCGCGCATGAGGTTAAAATCGGTCCGTTATGCGTGAAGCATTTACTCGAGAGTAAGGTTACCGTTAACGCAAGCTGCTGCCTTTCAAAAAGCGGCCTGTGTCAAGCCTTTCGACTGGAACTGACTCTAACTAACGGGAGTCTTTTCTTTATTACTGATTCCTTGCTACACGATGCATAGCGATAGACAAAAGGTTCATGATAGTTTTAAGTTGAATTCGGTCGCCATTATGAAATGGTGATGGTTATTAATGTTGAAGAATACCTCCCTCGTAGACAGCAATCAATCGTCAGTACATGCGAAATTGCGTGTAAATGAAATTACACGAGTTGTTAACTTTCTGAAAGAGTCGTCCGAAGCTTTCTCTAATTAACGAAAGTCCTTTCTTTATTATTGGTTTATTGCTTACCAATGTGTAGCAGTAGAGGAAAAGTTTTTATTAGTTTTAAGGCTAATCCGGTCGCCATAAATTAAATGGTGAAAGTTAAAAGATGCGCTTATTATAAAGTGTTTAAAAGCTTCCACATGAGCATTGGTCATCATTACTTATGCATTTGCGTACCAATTGAAAAAATAATAATAAAATGCAACAAAAACAAATGTATATACGAAATATGAAAAATATGACAATAATCTATGTATTTCCTCCTGCCTATTTACATACAATTCAGTGGTGAAAATTCATATTATTGAAAAAGGCTCATTTACAAAAGAGGCCCTATCTGTTGCATTCTAGCTCTTTCATTCATGTGCATTGGTGCTATATATTATTGTGTGAACATACATATCACTGTGTGCTTGAGTCCCTAGGGGGTCAAGTGTTTGAGACTCAAAGAAAGCAAATCATCTCCATTTTATCATTGAACCCATTCGGGGTAAGTGTATGTAATTTGCGTATCCAGAAAGCTTCTCTGGAGAAGGATTTTCGCATTGTCCAGTCTTAATCTCTGCGGGATTAATTCAATAATTTGAAATCGTAATTGAGCTATGGAGTGACCTGTTTCAGTCCAATGCTTAGCCAACGGAGAAGTGTGGTTTTTATTGCAAATCCGACTTTTGTGTTCAGAAAGTCTCAGCTTTAGTTTCCTGTCGGTCTTGCCAATATACAGTAGTCCGCAAGGGCATTTGATTGAATAAACTACATGCTCAGAATTGCAGTTGGTTGTGTGTCTGAGTTGTATTTTTTCCCCAGTACGCGGATGTAGAAGAACATTTCCTAGTATGGCATTATTACAGTTCTTACAGTTAAAGCAGCGAGTTGTGCCTTTGTAGATTTCCTGCTGTTGTGCAGTCTCATTTGCTGGTTTATTTAGTAGTTCTTTCAAATTTTGGGCTCTTTTGTAAGCGAATAATGGCCTGTCAGCAAACAATGTCCCGAAGTCTTTCTCAGCTAACAAGATCTCCCACCTTTTCTGAATTATTCTCTTTATATCCCTGGAAGCTTTCGAATATTTGGATACAAAAACCATCCTTTTGTTGACTGTCTTAGGTTTCTTTTGTAGAAGTTCGGTCCTGGGTATTGCTTTGATCTTTTCCAAGTGTGCCTCAAGCAATTTTTTGGGATATCCCCTATCTAGATATCTTTGTTTTTGCTCCTCCAAACTTTTCTCGCATTGTTCTTTGTTTGAAGATATCCTCTTAATCCTCATAAACTGAGACACAGGAAGATTATTAATTAAGTTTGCCGGGTGGAAACTTCCATACAACAATGCTGTGTTTTTATCAGTAGCTTTCTTGTAAAGTTTCGTTTGAATAGAGCCATTTTCAATTTCAATCAGAACATCCAGAAATGGCAATGACGTTGTGCTTATATTGTGTGTAAACTGGATTCTTGGATTAGCCAAATTCAAGCTGCTGATGTTTTGTAGTAGTTCTGAAGTTGGACAGTTCCAAATTATGAAAATGTCATCGATATAGCGTTTGTAGTACACGATTCCCTGTTGCCAAGTGAGATCTTCAAGTATGTAGTCTAGCTCAAATTTTGCCATGAAAATTTTGGCATATATACATGCCCCCGGAAATCCCATTGCAGTACCCGTGAGTTGGGTATAGTATTCATCTTGCCAAAGATAATAGCTATTTTCAAGACAAAATTCTAGTAGCTGCATCACTAAGTATTTGAGTTCTTCCGGTTTATCAGTCCTTAATAAAGCCCATTCCATGGCTTCTAATCCATGTTTGTGGGGGATTGACGTATATAAAGATGTGACGTCTATGGTGCAGAGTGTCCATCCCGTGCATCCTTCAGTTGCGATAGTAGCAAGACTTCTAAGAAAGTCTGACGTATCTTCCAAATATGTTGGCCAGTTTTGGATGAATGGTTGCATTTGAGCATCAATAAAGATTCCAAGATTCTCAAAAATTGATGAGCACCCAGACACTATAGGTCTGAACGGGGGATTGCTTATATTTTTGTGCACTTTTGGCAAAAAATACATTTTTGGTCTTCTTGGATATATCTGTTTTAGATACCGCTTGGTGGTGTTGTCAATCCAATCCAATTCTTCAGCTTTATTTAAAATATTGTCCAAGGTTTGAGAAATATTCGTCGTTGGGTCATTTTCAAGCTTGGCATAGGTGTTAGTATCCTGGACATGTTCATTACCTTTTTGTTTGTAGAAGTCAGAATCCATTATAACTAATCCTCCGACCTTGTCCGCTTTCTGAATCATTATAGTGTTGTTTCTTGCTAGTGCTGGGAGGGCACTATATTCTGCTCTTGTCAGGTTGTTCAGCTTTCTCCTGTAGTGAATTTTATTCATGTCAGCTTTAACCAAAATCTCAAACGTATCTAAGTTCTTGTGAGATACCGGTGCCATGAAATTACTTTTAGGTTTAAACTGCCTCTCTGTATCGTCCATTGTGTCAATTGGATTGAGTATTGTGAAGAAATGCTTCAATCTCAGGACCAGATAACGCAATAGAGGGGTTGCTGAACTGTTCCTGTAGACAGACAAAAGAAGGTTTAACTGGCGTGACCAAAGGTGTTTGTATGACACCCAAGGGCATCCATTATGTTGGATGTAGTTGCCTCACACACCCAGAAGGGTGTCATGCTTCATCATAGGCGTTTTCTCCTCGTCGGGGAGGCGGTGCAACCCCCGACGGGCTCACCTCAAAGAGGGGCTCTTTGGCGGAGATCTTTTTATCCAACTGCCTTATGGTGAAGTGAGGGTGTGTGGGCGGGATAGTAAGTTGCTTGGTAAAGTGATTAAAATGTAGCAAGGGATACGGAAATTCACTTTATTCTGGGGGTCCCCCGGCTGCAATTAAAACGTGGAACTAGCTCGCTAGGTATCAACAGGTGACTAGAAGTGAGACTGGTCGACATGTTTCTCGCTCAGGGTCAAATCACCCGCGATTCATCAGGACCTCATAAAAGTGAAAATAAGAAAATCAACAACATGCTCGTGTCATGTGTGTAGTGTAAGTTACCTCTGTGGATACTCCTATGCCTAATGGTCAAGGGCTACTTGCCACATGAGGGGTCGGCGGGTCAGTACATCGGGGTTGAGTCTATTGGGTGTAGCTCAATCTGCCCGTGTCCGTGTGGAAAACACCTACCCATCTACTCGAGCTCGGCGGAGATGGGTAGGTGTTTTCCACGCGGACACGGGCAGATTGAGCTACATCCAATAGACTCAACCCCGATGTACTGACCCGCCGACCCCTCATGTGGCAAGTAGCCCTTGACCATTAGGCATAGGAGTATCCTCTACACACATGACACGAGCATGTTGTTGATTTTCTTATTTTCACTTTTATGAGGTCCTGATGAATCGCGGGTGATTTGACCCTGAGCGAGAAACATGTCGACCTGTCTCACTTCTAGTCTCCTCTAGGGTCACTCGACCTAACCTGTTGATACCTAGCGAGCTAGTTCCACGTTTTAATTGCAGCCGGGGGACCCCCAGAATAAAGTGAATTTCGGTATCCCTTGCTACATTTTAATCACTTTACCAAGCAACTTACTATCCCGCCCACACACCCTCACTTCACCATAAGGCAGTTGGATAAAAAGATCTCCGCCAAAGAGCCCCTCTTTGAGGTGAGCCCGTCGGGGGTTGCACCGCCTCCCCGACGAGGAGCAAACGCCTATGATGAAGCATGACACCCTTCTGGGTGTTTGAGGCAACTACATCCAACATAATGGATGCCCTTGGGTGTCATACAAACACCTTTGGTCACGCCAGTTAAACCTTCTTTTGTCTGTCTACAGGAACAGTTCAGCAACCCCTCTATTGCGTTATCTGTACTTGATACGGACACATGCTGATACTGGACCTTCCACCATTTAGAGTGGTAATTGGTGTCCGTTGATCGAGAGATCATTTTTCTCCCCCCTCTTTGATAATTTCAATCTCAGGACCCTCATAAATTTAAAGAATGCTACTTCCGTTTCCAATTCATTAGTCTGGTATGTGTTTACAAAAGAGGTCCCTTTATTTAGCAATCTTTCCTCGAATTTAGATAGAGGATAGTGGGAAATGTTGATTACGAGGTTTTGGTTTGGCTCCGCAATCCCGTCTTCTTTGCTTGTTCTTTTTCTTTCTCCTTTTCTTTTTCCTTTTCCTCTTCGCGTATTTTGTCGCCTGGTTGTATAGTTGATAGATCCGGTGGTTTGCTTGGTGGTTGGTCCTTCTCTAAAAAACATTGGACGATTGTCCAGGTGTGGTATCTGTTAAATCAGAAGTTTGAGGACCTGTTTTTTGACGCTGTTGAGAGGTAATGGGCTGCCTTGAGGTGCTTGCATCACTATCTGAGACCACACTTTCCTCCGATGAAGCTGGTTGTTGTTTTTTATTTGTATACCTCCTTTTTGCATAGATTTCCGCCCAAGTGTATGCTTCATTTAACTTGTAGTCAATGGTGTCGCGTTTAAATTTACGCAATTTTGTTTCTTGTAGCTCCTTTCCATATTTATCTAATCTTATTTCAATATCCTCCAAAATCTTTGCCCATGGTTCATCCTCAATTTTCTCAGACAATTCTTTTTTAACATTGAAAATTTCTTCCTCTAAATCTCGTATAGTTTTTGCAAGTTCTTCAATTAACAACAGGATTAAATCCAGAGAACACTTATTCAAAATCTCAAACCATTTCTCCATGAATTGAGGATTATTATTTAATCTGTAAAGCATAGGTCGAATAGCTAGTCTGAGACCTCTCGGGATTGGTTTCACACGGTGATATTGTATTAGTGTCGATGCATGTAAACGCTGATTTAATTTGCGTCTAGTTAAATATTCAAGCTGTTTACGTTGTTGCGCCACAGATCCTCCTTGGGCGTCAAAAGATTTAGTCTCCTTGATGAGTTTGTAAATTTGGTTGGCTTCATCTGCTGTATAAACCTTGGTATTGGCTCTATTGTATGTGATTGCAGCTATTGAATCAAAAGACATTTTGGATTTGGTGCTAGTGCCCTTTGGTTGCAGTAAAGATATGAAAAATGAATGAAAAAGGGTCCTGCACTCAGTTTACACAATGTTTTGAATGTTGGTTCGATATGTGTGCTGTGCTAGATTAGTGCCTGCCCACTATGATAAAGCATATATGTGGCCTGGTGTAACAAGTCACCAGGACTCTAACACACACTACTGAAGATACAAATTCTCCTGTGGTTCATTTAGTTTAATTTTTATCAACATTTCAAAGAATGTAAACATCACAATTACTTCTTATACTCATACATGATTGTTTGCAAAGTCAGCAATTATTTCATCATTGTAACATTTTAAATACAAACAAATTCACATTTCCAAAGAAATAAAAACCCAATGCATTTCGGGGCTTTGGCCCCTTCGTCGGGGGTCTGTTTTAAAAGAAAAGAACAAGGAAACTTTGTTACTTTTGGTGCTTATGGAGGTTTCTGAATTTCTATACTATATTAGTTTAAACAATTCTTACCACGGAAATGGGTAAATACAAAGTCCTTTACTGACTTGTTTTAGTCTGTTGGCAGTAGTATATCTGGAGAAAAATATTATGCGATTAAGAAAAAGGAAGGGGAAGTTTATTTTGTTCAAATAGAAACTACAGGGTTGTTGTGGTAAATTAAGGTTACCTGAGTCTTTTTGCGTACTGAAATGTCTGCAAAAAAAGGGGGGTTCGGGGTTATTTAAAGGTGAACCAAACGAAATATTTTATACGAATTCACAGGCATATATATGCTCACCTGTGGGTTTCTTAGACGCGCATGCGTGAAAAGACGTAAATGGGACAGGAATTACAGTTGCCCATAAGTATAATATTTTATTTTTTTTTAAAACATAAGATTTGTGGGTTTTCAGAAGTTGCACAAAAAACTTTTACCTGCGAGCCTTGTGAATCTAACGTTGGTCTCGCTATGCCTTGATTCACGATACACTGTGAATACAAAGAATACAAAAGAACAGGCCTGTTAGGGAACTTGCTACTGATGTTAAAATCGGTCCGTTATGCGTGAAGCATTTACTCGAGAGTAAGCTTACTGTTAACAGAAGCTGCTGCCTTTCAAAAAGCGTCCTGTGTCAAGCCTTTCAACTGGAACTGACTCTAAGTAACGGGAGTCCTTTCTTTATTACTGATTCCTTGCTACACGATGCGTAGCAATAGACAAAGGGTTCATGATAGTTTTAAGTTGAATTAGGTCGCCATTATGACATGGTGAAGGTTATTAATGTTGAAGAATACCTCCCTCGTAGACAGCAATCGTCAGTACATGCGAAATTGCGTGTAAATGAAATTACACGAGTTGTTAACTTTCTGAAAGAGTCGTCCGAAGCTTTCCCTAATTAACGAAAGTCCTTTCTTTATTATTGGTTTATTGCTTACCAATGTGTAGCAGTAGAGGAGAAGTTTTTATTAGTTTTAAGGCTAATAAGGTCGCCATTATTAAATGGTGAAAGATAAAAGATGCGCTTAATATAAAGGGTTTAAAAGCTTCCACATGAGCATTGGTCATCAGTACTTATGCATTTGCGTACCAATTGAAAAAATAATAATAAAATGCAACAAAAACAAATGTATATACGAAATATGAAAAATATAACAATAATCTATGTATTTCCTCCTGCCTATTTACATACTATTCAGTGGTGAAAATTCATATTATTGAAAAAGGCTCATTTACAAAAGAGGCCCTATCTGTTGCATTCTAGCTCTTTCATTCATGTGCATTGGTGCTATATATTATTGTGTGAACATACATATCACTGTGTGCTTGAGTCCCTAGGGGGTCAAGTGTTTGAGACTCAAAGAAAGCAAATCTTCTCCATTTTATCATTTAACCCATTCGGGGTAAGTGTTTGTAATTTGCGTATCCAGAAATCTTCTCTCTGGAGAAGGATTTTCGCATTGTCCATTCCTAATCTCTGCAGGATTAATTCAATAATTTGAAATCGTAAATGAGCTATGGAGTGACCTGTTTCAGTCCAATGCTTAGCCAACGGAGAAGTGTGGTTTTTATTGCGAATCCGACTTTTGTGTTCAGAAAGTCTCAGCTTTAGTTTCCTGTCGGTCTTCCCAATATACAGTAGTCCGCAAGAGCATTTGATTGAATAGACTACATGCTCAGAATTGCAGTTGGTTGTGTGTCTGAGTTGTATTTTTTCCCCAGTACACGGATGTAGCAGAACATTTCCTAGTATGGCATTATTACAGTTCCTACAGTTAAAGCATCGAGTTGTGCCTTTGTAGATTTCCTGCTGTTGTGCAGTCTCCTTTGCTGGTTTATTTAGTAGTTCTTTCAAATTTTGGGCTCTTTTGTAAGCGAATAATGGCCTGTCAGCAAACAATGTCCCAAAGTCTTTCTCAGCTAACAAGAACTCCCACCTTTTCTGAATTATTCTCTTTATATCCCTGGAAGCTGTCGAATATTTGAATACAAAAACCATCCTTTTGTTGACTGTCTTAGGTTTCTTTTGTAGATGTTCGGTCCTGGGTATTGCTTTGATCTTTTCCAAGTGTGCCTCAAGCAATTTTTTGGGATATCCCCTATCTAGATATCTTTGTTTTTGCTCCTCCAAACTTTTCTCGCATTGTTCTTTGTTTGAAGATATCCTCTTAAACCTCATAAACTGAGACACAGGAAGATTTTTAATTAAGTTTGCCGGGTGGAAACTTCCATACAACAATACTGTGTTTTTATCAGTAGCTTTCTTGTAAAGTTTCGTTTGAATAGAGCCATTTTCAATTTCAATCAGAACATCCAGAAATGGCAATGACGTTGTGCTTATATTGTGTGTAAACTGGATTCTTGGAATAGCCAAATTCAAGCTGCTGATGTTTTGTAGTAGTTCTGAAGTTGGACAGTTCCAAATTATGAAAATGTCATCGATATAGCGTTTGTAGTACACGATTCCCTGTTGCCAAGTGAGATCTTCAAGTATGTAGTCTAGCTCAAAATTTGCCATGAAAATGTTGGCATATATACATGCCCCCTGCAAATCCCATTGCAGTACCCGTGAGTTGGGTATACTATTCATCTTGCCAAAGAAAATATCTATTTTCAAGACAAAATTCTAGTAGCTGCATCACTAAGTATTTGAGTTCTTCCGGTTTATCAGTTCTTAATAAAGCCCATTCCATGGCTTCTAATCCTTGTTTGTGGGGGATTGACGTATATAAAGATGTGACGACTATGGTGCAGAGTGTCCATCCCGTGCATCCTTCAGTTGTGATAGTAGCAAGACTTCTAAGAAAGTCTGTTGTATCTTCCAAATATGTTGGCCAGTTTTGGATGAATGTTTGCATTTGAGCGTCAATAAAGATTCCAAGATTCTCAAAAATTGATGAGCACCCAGACACCATAGGTCTGAACGGGGGATTATTTATATTTTTGTGCACTTTTGGCAAAAAATAAGTTTTTGGTCTTCTTGGATATATCTGTTTTAGATACCGCTTGGTGGTGTTGTCAATCCAATCCAATTCTTCAGCTTTATTTAAAATATTGTCCAAGGTTTGAGAAATATTTGTCGTTGGGTCATTTTCAAGCTGGGCATAGGTGTTAGTATCCTGGACATGTCCATTACCTTTTTGTTTGTAGAAGTCAGAATCCATTATAACTAATCCTCCGCCCTTGTCCGCTTTCTGAATCATTATAGTGTTGTTTCTTGCTAGTGCTTGGAGGGCACTATATTCTGCTCTTGTCAGGTTGTTCAGCTTTCTCTTGTAGTGAATTTTATTCATGTCAGCTTTGGAGGTCACTCCATAGCTCAATTACGATTTCAAATTATTGAATTAATCCCGCAGAGATTAGGACTGGACAATGCGAAAATCCTTCTCCAGAGAGAAGTTTTCTGGATACGCAAATTACAAACACTTACCCCGAATGGGTTAAATGATAAAATGGAGATGATTTGCTTTCTTTGAGTCTCAAACACTTGACCCCTAGGGACTCAAGCACACAGTGATATGTATGTTCACACAATAATATATAGCACCAATGCACATGAATGAAAGAGCTAGAATGCAACAGAAAAGGCCTCTTCCAAAATAACGTGGGGAATTCATTTACTTAACACAATAGACATACAGCAAAAGCGGGCTCCACTCAAAGATGGCGACACCGCTCGCATAAATCACGCCCCGCTCCTGAGTCCAATGACCAGCTGTGAGTAATGTGAGTAATTAATCGAACATAAATAGCCGAGCGTGCAGCAAACTTGTTAGAGTGCAGATTGAACGAGGCAGAAACGAGGCGCAACACGCACAAAGGTAAGAACGAGAAACCCTTTTTAAACGGGGATATTTAATAGGGAAAGGGATCCGTGTACAGTGCGTGTAACTGGCGCCTGTCTAACGGAAACAGCATTTCAGTCGTAACGAGCGCTCATACTAGCAGCCCACTAAGAGATGGAAAAGCCCTGTGTTCAAACTCATGCAGGCGCCTTTGCGTCCCGTTTCTTTATCTTCCGCTGTAGTCCAAGGGTAATGCAAAAGAACGAGGATGGTTGCTTTAAAGCACATGGAATCAGCGCCCGTTAAACAAGTAGGGCTAACGCACAACAGCCTTTCATTTCTGGCAAGCAGCCTTTTATGTAGCGCATTCAGATATAGAGAAAATGCAAACAGGCGCTCTGTTTGTTAAAACACATGTAACTAGCGTTTTTTAACAAACAAGCAGGGCTAATGCATAACATCCCGTCACCCCTGGCAAGCAGCTTTGTATACAGTGCATTAACATACAGAAAACCACGAGAAAATGCAAACAGGCGCTCTGTTCCCTTCTTCGGTGCCTCAGAAAGGAGGGTGAATTGGGGCAGAGATAGGAAACCCATTGTTAAAATATGCCCAATATCAGTTTAATTAGATTGGAATTAGGCAGCAGGTGTATTAATCTTTTTAGAGAAAGAACACTACCGCCTATAATCTAGAACGATTTTAAATGACTAAACAATGAATTTAATAATAGTGATCTTTTCACTTTACCAATTTTATGCCTTTTTTGATCCTATCAGAACATATCCAGTCTCAGCGAGGCCCCTTATATATGCCCGTTCAAAGCGAGTTTTTATTCATTAAAGGTAAGAATAAGTGTTAAACAACCATATAAGAATGCTAATTGTTTGTACCACAGAGGCATAGAAACATATGATCTCTCTCCAATCAGATAAACGAGTTTTAAAACAAAAAGAATAAAGAAAAAGACGAGATCAAACTTGAGGATAAAGGAATATCACCAATAGAAGCGTGATAGATCATACAGAGGTAATGAGTGAACATTAGATACTACCCTGGAGTACAAAACCAATTTTGAGCCCGGTTTTTGAATATCTGTTATATCTACCCTTAGGCCAAATACAGCCTGTGATCCTACAGCGATTGCCCTGGAACGACCTAACTAGCGCCCAGGACCCACCGATAAAGGAACGGTGTTTTATCCTTTCACCTACATTTAGGTGAGATTGCTGGTATTGCCCAATATATATATAGCTTGCACTCCTCACTCCGTATTTTTGGAGTCCCCCCCCCTTCTAGTAATGATTTCCACATGCGAACAGTATTTGAAGGAAATGAAATGTTGCATATGACTTCCAATCAGTTTAATGGAAATAGCGACTGTACATAACTGGTATATTTATTAATTGTGGAGTTTCCTAAATGTGAAGAGCAATTGCAGATGGTACCCACATCGAGGGAAATTGAAGAGGCTCATACAATTGGTCATTGAGGAGGGCTAACATGAATATATCCTGAATACCAGTGTAATACAGAAGACAAAAGTATATAGAGAATATGACTATGAATTTAGGGCCAATAGACTCTGACATGATATTATTTCGCCCCATATACAGGGAAAGTGAAGTCTTTCTTGTACAGAAAACCCCTATCAAGAAGTCCTGAGGAAGGTGCCACATTACCAAGTGCAAAGCACCGAAACGCGTCGACGCATTTCTAGATGAGAGAATCCACCCTTAGCCCAAACGCACTGGATGCACATATATTATTGTCACATGTGGGTTATAACACATAGGCCATTTTCTGTTAGTGGATCTAGGAATCAACTGTGGTAGAAACATCAAAGTGCCACCGTTTTAAAGGGGTGTTTTTTCGTTTCTTTTCTTCTTTTTATATGTGTCGTCTATAATAACCAATGTTTGTGTTTATGATATGCAATGTAATGTGAATATACTTATATGCTTTACAGTTTTTTATCATTCAATGACATCTCGTGGATTAACTTTTACTTTTCAGGGAAAGGTTCCTTTGAAATTTTAAATGTGTACATTTTTATTGTAAATTTTTGTTTCATTTTTAATAAAAAATCTAGATTGTTAACAAATATTTTTCATTGTGGGAATCATTATAAAATTCTCTGTTCTTCTGACGGTGATCTACAGCAACCTGCTAACTGGGGGCTATAGTGCAACCGTGCGAGCATATACACCAGTAACGTATTGATACACCCCAGGGATTTCCCTTTGACTTTTTGTCTCTTTTGTAAATGAGCCTTTTTCAATAATATGAATTCTCACCACTGAATAGTATGTAAATAGGCAGGAAGAAATACATAGATTATTGTCATATTTTTCATATTTAGTATATACATTTGTTTTTGTTGCATTTTATTATTATTTTTTCAATTGGTACGCAAATGCATAAGTACTGATGACCAATGCTCATGTGGAAGCTTTTAAACACTTTATAATAAGCGCATCTTTTAACATTCACCATTTAATAATGGCGACCGGATTAGCCTTAAAACTAATAAAAACTTCTCCTCTACTGCTACACATTGGTAAGCAATAAACCAATAATAAAGAAAGGACTTTCATTAATTAGGGAAAGCTTCGGACGACTCTTTCAGAAAGTTAACAACTCGTGTAATTTCATTTACACGCAATTTCGCATGTACTGACGATTGCTGTCTACGAGGGAGGTATTCTTCAACATTAATAACCTTCACCATTTCATAATGGCGACCGAATTCAACTTAAAACTATCATGAACCCTTTGTCTATTTCTACGCATCGTGTAGCAAGGAATCAGTAATAAAGAAAGGACTCCTGTTAGTTAGAGTCAGTTCCAGTCGAAAGGCTTGACACAGGACGCTTTTTGAAAGGCAGCAGCTTGCGTTAACAGTAAGCTTACTCTCGAGTAAATGCTTCACGCATAACGGACCGATTTTAACATCAGTAGCAAGTTCCCTAACAGGCCTGTTCTTTTGTACTCTTTGTGTTCACAGTGTATCGTGAATCAAGGCATAGCGAGACCGAGGTTAGATTCACAAGGCTCGCAGGTAAAAGTTTTTCGTGCAACTTCTGAAAACCCACAAATCTTATGTTTAAAAAAAAAAAAAAATACTATACTTATGGGCAACTGTAATTCTTGTCCCATTTAGGTCTTTTCACGCATGCGCGTCTAAGAAACCCACAGGTTAGCATATATATGCGTGCGAATTCGTATAAAATATTTTGTTTGGTTCACCATTAAATAACCCTGAACCCCCCTTTTTTTGCAGACATTCCAGTACGCAAAAAGACTCAGGCAACCTTAATTTACCACAACAACTCTGTAGTTTCTATTTGAACAAAATAAACTTCCCCTTCCTTTTTCTTAATCGCATAATATTTTTCTCCAGATATACTACTGCCAACAGACTAAAACAAGTCAGTAAAGGACTTTGTGTTTACCCATTTCCGTGGTAAGAATTGTTTAAACTAATATAGTATAGAAATTCAGAAACCTCCGTAAGCACCAAAAGTAACAAAGTTTCCTTGTTCTTTTCTTTTAAAGCAGACTCCCGACGAAGGGGCTAAAGCCCCGAAATGCATTGGGTTTTTATTTCTTTGGAAATGTGAATTTGTTTGTATTTAAAATGTTACAATGATGAAATAATTGCTGACTTTGTAAGCAATCATGTATGAGTATAAGAAGTAATTGTGATGTTTACATTCTTTGAAATGTTGATAAAAATTAAACTAAATGAACCACAGGAGAATTTGTATCTTCAGTAGTGTGTGTTAGAGTCCTGGTGACTTGTTACACCAGGCCACATATATCCTTTATCATAGTGGGCAGGCACTAATCTAGCACAGCACACATATCGAACCAACATTCAAAACATTGTGTAAACTGAGTGCAGGACCATTTTTCATTCATAGTTGTATTTACCGGCAATTTCATCAGGGTTTTGGGTCTGCGCAATCTCTGCACATTTTGATTCTCGTTTATTGTACCAGGTGGCTGCTGTACTCATGCCTACCAGTGCCCCCGTAGAAGAATCTGATGAATGGCACAAGTATACATCTATAGATGTGGAGCTTAGGTTTCCACTGTATGGAACCTTCCACATTCCTTGAATAGAGAATTTGAGAAGAAGAATGTATGATTTAAAACTCCAACCGAGACCCACATATTTTAAGTTGCTAAATTTTTGTGAACAAATGGGGAGTGAGAAGAATAGAAACAAATTAAAATTCATATCAATGCTCATTCATGGAGACAGGAGAAGGACGAGGATAGGCAGAGAAGGTGGAAGGAGGAGGTCATAGAAACAGTAGGAGTATGTCCCTTGTTAGAAAAGGAAAACCCTGAAAAAGAACCAGATACAGAAAGCAACAGTGGTGGTTCCTCCTTTAGGGAGGAGGAGTGCCTCCCGGCCTGCTGCGAGCACAGCAGCTGCAACAAACAGAGTAAATTAAATAAAATGGTAATTATCATTTTTATAAAGTGAAGTGCATTTTGATTATTAGGGTGGGGAAGCAGGAGGGTCTTGTAGACCGTTACCTAAAGCATAAAGTGCAGCTGTCGGATTGGCCTGCTGTCTTGTGACGGCTGGCCCGACATGGGCACTTTAGACCGCAGCAATCTGTGAGCTGTATAACACATGGGCGGACTGCAGACACAGGCTCCTAGTCTCAAAAAGAGCACTACCTTAGTCTGCTCCAACCAATCATAGCACTACTCTAATGCTGAAAACTGTATGAGAGCAGCTTCAGGGCTGTTTAGGGTCATTGGATCTTCACTAAGGGCTCGATTCTGATGCGGTTAGGAAATCTTCCTAATCAAATCGGTTTGGAAATGGTTTCAGACCGACTTGGATCGGGCGAGTCCGAGCGACCGTGTATGATGCATCCAGATGCTTCAAGATACAATTTGGGTGGACTCCCATTGACTTCTATGGGAGCCTATGTTCCTAACCGCATCGTAATCTGGCCCACGGTCGGGAAGACACATTACCGATCTGATTCAGAAGGAGCAAATGCCGTTAGGAGACCTTCCTAATCGTATCATAATCGGGCCCTAGGTGGGAATGATTTTCTAACCGCATCGGAGTCGAGCCCTTAGTTGTGAGCTCCTGTGGTTTCTGGGAACAGTCAACAATGCCTTCTCTGAAGACACCAATTGGATGGTGGTCCCAGAAAACAAATTTGGTAACTACTTTTGGTGTTATCACATTACAGTCTGCATGAGACCCTTGGTCTCTTGTCCATTAGTATTGATTTATTGGTTCAGAGTCTTATGTAGCACAAATAAAAGCCAACATGGTGATAGAGCGCTTTGCATAAGAACAGTCTCATGCATATGATCTGTTTTGTTTCATTTTCCATACTTAAGAACTTTTTGTGAATGGAAAGGTAAGCGAACATCCCGTATCTTTGCTAATAGATACAGGAGCCACTTGTTCAATGGCCAAAACAGTCATGTTCCCTAAACTACCCTCTCGGGAAAAAAGTCAAAGTTGTAGGTATCATAAATCAGCAGCATGGAATCAAGTTACTGCCTCAGTGCCAGTGAAGATAGGAGATGTTAATGAGCAACACCAATCTGTAATCAATCAATCAATCAATCAATCAATCAATCAATTAATCTGTGATTTAAGCCCTGAAAAGCATTTGGGCAGAGATCTTCTCTGTAAGTTTAACTATATCATAAATTGGATGGAGGATGGAGTGGGGATTGAGACTCAAAAATCTGACGCTGAGTTTGAGTTACAGTCATTAGAGCCTGTTGTCAGGCTATACCCAGTCCTCATTAATGAGGATTCACCAGTAGATTTAAGAGAAACAGTCAAAGAAGAGATCCAGGATTTTACAGGAGCAGAAATTGGATTGATCAAGGATGTTTTACCCCTAAAGATTACCCTTCAGTCTAATGCCATTTTCTATTAGACTCGTCCATACAAGATGACTCCCAAGGCTATTGAATGGATTGCCTGTCATTGAGAGCATGTTAGAGTGAGATATAATAAAGTAGGTTATCAGAATCCCTCGCAACTACCCTATTATGACACTACAGAAGTTCAATACAAAATGGAGGATCACCCAAGCTCTCTGCAAGATTAACCAAATTGTTGTTTTATGCTACCCTGTGGTCCCAAACCATGTCCTGGTCCTATTTCCAATCCCCCCCAAAAGCAAAATGGATCATGGTCATAATCTTAGTCAGGCATTCTTCCAGGTCCCGTTGTATGAATAGAGTCCTTTTCGCTCTGCGTTCTAGTTCATAGAGAAGACTCTTGTGGGGTGTCACACCGCACCGGGGTATAGAGAGCCTTTCCCACTTCAAACAAGTACTTAAAAAGAACTTAGAGTCCTTGCAGCTGTCATGTAGCTCGACACTGATATAATAAATTGACGATCTCCCGATCGCATCAATGACAAGAGAAGCTTGCAAACAGGACACCTTTGCTTGCTAAACCATTTATCTGAGAATGGACATAAGGTCTCACCTGAAAAGCTGCAATACCGTCAGAGGGAAGTCATGTATTTAGGACGGCAATGAGAGTAAGGCAAATACCTCATGAGCACATAGAGACCAGACTGCAAATGAAGTTCCCATCTACTAAGAGAGAGGTGAAGATGTTTTTGAGAATGGATGGCTACTACCTACAATTGATCCCAAACTTTTCCTTGTGGGCAAAGCTTTTGATAAGTCAGACGTACGCTGATATCAATGACCCGGTATCAAGGGATGATGAAAGCATGCAAGCCTTCCTGGACATTGAAATGTTACTTTACAGTGCACCCGCTCTTCGCATGCCAGACTATACAAAATATTTTGGACTGTTTTGTCTCGAAAGAGATGGGTGTGCACTGTCTATACTAAGACAAGCCAAAGGAGACACCAAGCTTACCATTGGCTAATTTTTCAGCTACTTTTGATCCAGTGGCTGCAGTATTGCCTGGTTGTCTCAAAGCAGTTGTATCTGTTAGCCTTAGTATACAACAAACTGAGGGGATCATGATGGGCTATGCTTTGACTGTGATGGTGTCACCCTCTATCAAGATCCTCATTATGTATACCAGAACTATTTGACCAATAGCCACTTAACCTGCTATGAGAGAATCATTTTGGCATCTGAGAATGTTTTCACCCAGAGATGTAATACACTAAACCCAGCTTACCTATTACCAAACCCAGAGGAAGTTGATGCGGGTGATCTTGGCCATGAATACATTAGTGTAACTGAGTTGCGTACAAAACCAAGGCCTGATATACTGGATGTTCCCTTTCTGAATCTGACCATACCCTTTTCATTGATGGGTCATTTCTGAGGGGCCAACATGATATTATAGAGCTGCTTATGCTGTAGGGACTTTGAGTGGAGAGGTAGAAGCATCTTACTTGTGCTAATGTAACTTCTGCACAAGTTGCTGAACTGATAGCCCTTACCAGAGCCTGTTGTACTGCCAAAAGCTTGTGAATTAGCATTTACACTGGCAGCCAGTATGGACTTGGAATTGTGCACAATTTCGGTCAGTTATGGTCGCAACTGCGATTTTTTACTTCAGCTGGTATGTTGCGTAGTTCCTACAAATCTATACAGGATCTGTGTGTTTAGACAACATAAACTAAGGGATTGATGTCCAGACTGATTTGAGAAACCCCAAAAGAATATGTTAGTCTGTAGATCAGCTGGCTCTCAGTGCCACTGTAAGCTGCATAACCTTACCAAGGAGCAAATAGTTTCTGGCAACTATCGAACATGACAACCTTGAGCCCTCAGGGATCGTGGAACAAGTACAGTACTTTTCGCCTAGTCACTCGTGCTCATTTGTTCTCAGAGAGATACACAGAATAAACAGTGGGAACATTTTCAATAAGCATTTATTGAACCGACGTCAATCTAGTATAAATACGTGTGCTGCACCAACCATTATACAGAAACAGATATATACGGTTATAAGCACCATCAGAGTAAATAAAAGGTAGAATTCTACCATGGTGCTAAAACAGTGAATATATGCAGGCATGTAGATACATTGCAGTAATCTTGAGTACACCTAAGATGCAAACCCTAACTAAAGGTACCTAAATGTACTTAGCATGTATGTAAGTGTAAAGCCAAGAATCCCCCTAGGAAAGAGCTCACCCTATTACATCATGGGAGAGAACGAAGGACCCTATCTTGGTCACGAGTTGGACACCCTACAAGGGGTGCCATACCACTATGTGCTGAAGTGTCCATGAGTAGGGACTTCAGCATCTCATGTCAGCATGGAAGCTTCTCCTCTGGTTTGCCCAGTGAAGTTGTGGTACTTATATAACAGAAAGGTATCCTCAGGGGTTCTACCCAAATGTGTCATGGTACTATGGGCCTGTTGGCCAAGGATGACAATAGTGGTAACTTTTGTACAGAGTTATTGTGCAAAAGATGGTAATCCTGCTGTGATACTAAGAAACCTCATGCATAATAAATTAAACTAGTTTTTGAAGAAAACCACACAACATTTATTCAACACCTAACTAGGTAAAAGGTCAGCACGAGAGCTGTTATGTAGAGCAAGGTAGGCCAAATGTAGGTAAGAGGTTGTGCAACTATCTTGTCCTATAATGGGGATACATTAGTGCTCATAACAGGTATCCCAATCCACAATAGGTTGTATATCTTTCAAATCTATTAAATTCCCTCCAATTGCCAAGAAGAATTGCAGTGGTGAAGTGTGCAACACACAGGAGAAGCAATGATTTTGGCCCCAGAGGATGAAGTCACCCAATAGAATGGTCTTGGGTTCAGTACCTTTCACCTAAATGAACCATGTAAAACAAAGGGAGAGACCATGACCAATGTGCTACTGAATACTGTACATACATTTAATGATTTAAGGAAATTACAGAATGCTGTCCCGAGATAGAAAAGGCCAAGTGGGAATGAATGGGATGTGCAAAGGATGCCAGTGATATTTGGGTGTCAAATGAAGGGAACTCAGTTCTCCCAGACTCTCTATTACAGTTATCGTGAGACACATGCATGGTCCAACTCATGTGTGAAGGCACTGCATGGTGTCTACCTTCTGTTCTCTCTGGTTTAATCCACAGTTTGGATTGATGGTAGAAGATTTGCGCCCAAGATGTATGATCTGTCAGACACTGGATGTGGGCACAAGAATTGTGGTGACTATGGGTCACATTGGAATATCTGATGGTCCATTAAATCACCTTCGGAATGACTTGATGGAATTGCCACGATGAAACCAACTAAGGTACATCCTTGTCATTGTGTGTTTGGCTTCACAATGGGTTGAGGCTTATCCCACCAGGAGATGTTACAGTCTAACAGCTGCCAAACTACTTTTGTGGAAATTAATACCGCAATACAGGATGCCAGTTCATCTTGCATTGGATCAAGGTACACACTTCTAGAGTGAAGTCGTGCAGTTGATATGTATAGCTCTAGGAACTGACCAAGGAATTATGGAAACACTGACCAGAACTATTATAGCTAAATTTGCTAAGGCTTGTACCTCAACATCTCTTACCTGTCCTGGCATCCTTCCTTTAGTGCTCATCTGTATTCGAAGAACCCCATGTAAAAGAACTGGATTATTACCACACAAAATGTTCATAGGGAGAGCTATGTGTACACCCTCTGTCCCAGCTGCAGTCCTTGTGATTATCACAGATGACATGGTCCTCAAGTACTGAAAAGGATTGTCTGACCTGGTGCATTTCATCTCCCATCAGGTCAACATCGCTACTCCAGCTGTCTAAGAATCTCCAGGGCATGACATGCACTCTGGTGACTGAATCCACTTCAAGGTACATGAAGAGTGCTGGCCCTACCAGGTGATCCTGCTTACAAACACTGCTGTCGAGTGTGCTGATCTGCAAAAATTAGATACACGCCTCACACCAAGATAGCAAGGTTCGAAGGGGAAGAAGCAGAGCCAACATCTGCCAATACGCTGAATCGCCCCGGGTTTCGGGTTTGAGGTGTCTGAAACTTTGGAAGGAGACGGGAAGAATCAGACTGGAGAGTTGTCATCTCTGTCAAATGACAGCCTGCAGAACCAGAGACTGATGTGGATGCTATAATTTCAGCAACCACTGTGATGCCGACCAGTGGATAGAGGATACGCATATACCGGGATGCTGAGAATTCATTGATGGCTGAGACTAATGTACCACAACAACATTTACGAGGAGCAGATTCTGAAGCTGGACTGGGAGAATCTACCTCAGGGAGTGAATCAGCCCCATCAGAGACAGAATTCTCAAGCACTTCAAAGGATGGTTTTTTGTTTTTTAAATGTATTTTATTGGCATTTCCATACAAAAACAGTGGCATTTCTTACACAGTACTGTAATACATTATGATCTGTCAGACAACCATAAAGCGTTAACAGTTTGTAGGACTTAATTTAGGCATTTCGTTTGTGGTATTACCTTGGTTCGTGGAGATCTGACCCTGGTACAGTACAGCAATATTTTGCACAGTCAGTCCAATAGTGCTTTCAGCTAAACAGGAGAAAGGGTAGGCATCACATGTATCTGTCTCTTACACATCTTGGACAGTGAGCTTCCCCGCACCCCCCAGAATCTAGTGTGGTGCAGAGCACCGCAGCGCAGCAATCTCATCTGTGTCCGCTATATCCACAGATCCCAACCAGCTCACTAATGGCTCCCATATGTCTCTTGTGCTGGAGCGCATCAGCATTAGCTCCCAGTATTCCTCTAGCTGGGTCTTACAATAAGTGACCTCCCAGATGCACTCCTTCGTGGTCGGGGGATGAGCAGCCCCCCAGTGTATTACCATCTGTCATATGGCTATCAGCAATAAAATAGTTGGCAATTTCCTAACTTTTGGTGGTATGTGAGAAATGATCCCCAAAAGCGCAACCAGAGGCGTGCAAGGCAAGGTTAATCCTGTTATGCTACCAATATAATGTATTATTTGGGACCAGAAATGAGTTATTGCCCTGGATTGCCACGCCAAGTGTATGAATGTTGCTTGTGGAGCTCTGCATTTCATGCAATTATCATCTGAGCGCAACCCCATTCTTTGTAGCTGCATGGGAGTTCTGTAAAATCGGTGTATGTATTTAAAGTGGATCAACATGAGTCGATGATTTTGGGGCATCTGTTCCAGCTGCCGACGGCTGAAAATCTATTGGTCATCAGTAAGACTCTCCCCCAGGTCCTCTTTTCATACCACACAGGACATTGGTGTTGTAATCGGGTGATCTTGTTGTTTGATTGTGTAGAGGTGTGTGAACAACTTGCGACCCTTGTCTACCATAAGTATGTTTTCTAATGCAGCAAGTTGCGGGTGCGGCGCTGGGAAAATTTTGGAATTCTTTCTGCAGGAGGCCAGCAGCTGACAGTACAGCAACATGTCTGCCGCTGAAGGAGCTGTTGGCCCACACATCTGCTGCAGTGTAAGGAAGGTATCCCCGGGGTATAGGTCCTGCCCCATCTTCAGACAATGTACCTCTGCACGTGCCTGCGCCTGTTTCTACTTCAGTGGTGGGATTAGCACATTTTCTGCCAGGGCAATGGAGGGGCGTATAATATGTCTATTTTGGCGCGTTTGCACAGACCTCCCCGCGCCCACCTCAGTGCCTCCACTGAGTCTACCTCATTGCGGGGGCGCTTGAATGGTTGAAATATAGCTGTTGTGACTGGGAGGGGGCAGCCTTATCCAGTTCAATGGCAGCGTGGGGCTGGAATGGAGTGGGGTGCACCCAGTACTGCAGAAACTGTGCTCGCACACAATACGTTTAGATGGTGAAGTCTGGAGCTGCCAGTCCACCCTGCACCTGCGGAAGTGTGTTTCCCAAGAAACCTGTGGCTGTCGTCCCGTCCAAACCAGATCGATCATGGTTGAACTAATTTTGTTGAGGAAGTGTACTGTGAGGGGATAGGGACATTGACAAACAGATAAAGGAGTTTTGGTAGGATAACCATTATGGCCACCGCAATGCAGCCTATCAGGGACAGTGGTAGAGTCCTCCAGCTACGCACTTTGTCATCTATCCAGTCCATGACTCTTCCATAGTTATATCACCAGAGTTCTTGCATGTCATTGCTAATCCAGACCCCTAAGTAACGTGTCGGTCCAGTCGCCCAACTTATAGGGTACTCAGTGTCAAATGATTGTGTCCCAGATGTTAATGGAAGTATGACCGATTTATTCCAATTTATCTCTATCCCCATTAGTCCCCCGTAGCGCACAAGCTCACGTGTCTCAGGAGAGAAGTTATCATGCGGGTTTACCATATATAAGGTGATGTCATCCACATACACAGTGAGCCCCCGTGTGGTATTGTCCAATCCGAGCCGCCAGCTGCTCTGTAGTGATGGCAAATAGTGATGGTGACAAGGGGCAGCCCTGTCATGTGCCTCTTCTGATTGAGATCTGATTAGAGACCAGTCTTTTTACTCGAAGACACGCCATGGGTCTGGTATAGAGCAGCTGGATCTGTTTTATAAATAATGGGCTCATGCCCAGTTAATGCAAGAGTGGGAACAGAAATCCCCACTCCAATGAGTCAAGCGCCTTGGTGGCGCCAAGTAGCGCAGCCACCGCAGGCACATGTGTAGAAAAAGGTAGGGCTAAGACCTTTCTCAAGATTTGCCCGGCGCTAACCGCCCTTGTACCATTCAAGTTTACCAAGCAATGAGGCAGGCGCCGGAGACCAGAAGGCAGGAAACAGAAGTTTATTCCGACGGAGCAGAACACATCAGATCAGACAACAAGGTATCGTCTCGAGGTGCTCTAACAGCCTCTCGGAGGCCTGGCCTCTTATACACTGGTTTATGGCATGTGACCTTCCTTTATTACAATCACAACTTTGTAAGGCAAGAAAAAGACATCCCCGTAATCCTCGTGTTAATCCCACCCCCATATACCTTCACAATGGAGGTCCTCAACCTGCTGATAAGAGAGGGGGTCATCACGCAGCTGAGTGTTTCGTCGAGTCTTAGGATGTGTGCGCCTGATCATATCACAGGGGGTGGGGAGGCCTGGATCAATAGAGGGTCCTTTGAAGGAGAGCGACCTCATACAATAAGGGTCAGTAAATGATATCTCCCGGCTTATGCAGTGGCCTCGGACCTGTGTGGACAGTCGGACACGGGGTGAGGGGCCATCAATGGAGGGGTATTCATGCTGCGTGGACAATCCAGCGCAGAGGGGAGGTTTATCAACAGAGGGGCATTCATGGGAAGAGAGGAGGTGTTGGTCAGGCGCTGGCGTGACTCCCAAGGACAGGGTCATGCAGAAGGGTCATGCTCATAAGGAGGAGGGAGGGGGAGCCAGGGTGCGCGGAGGATGCTTGCTAGGTCAGAGGGGCACGCTGGCGATCGATCGTGGACAGGGAGACCATGATATCTAAAATGGCTGCCGTGCGCGTAGTACATAGGTGACCTAGAATGGCTGCCGTGCACGTAGTGCATAGGTGACAAGCTGGCGCAGATGATGTTCAGATCGCAAACTAAAATTCCACAGTCCTCCCTTTTAACATGTCTCGCCATCTTGTCAGTTCGGATTTATCCCCATAAGGCCACGTATTTCTACTTCATAGAGGGGGCTCATGTGCTCATTTCGGAAGTCCACAGTCTTTGGGCACACACAGTTAGAAACAAGGCCGAACAAAGGTGGCAGACATTGGATATCTAGGCAACACCCACATAATATCACAACAGGTACCAGCACGAAGGAAAACAACTTCCAACCCCAATTTTTCAAAGTGTCCCAAAACCAGCTCCCAAGCGACCATCCTTCCTGTTCTTGGTGAACCTCCGAGGAAAGTCTGTGGAGGTGTTCGATGGCTTTGTAGACTGAAGGCGAGTTATCTGGCACGTAGGTGCAGCAGCTGGATCCGATGATGCGGCATGCTCCTCCTCGGTCGGCTAGGACCACGTCTAGGACGAGTCGATTTTGAAGGGTCACAAGGCGGACCGCCTGAAGCTCCGCAGTGTTGTTGGCGAGGATGCCAGCCGTGATGTTGATCGTTGTTTCTACGGCCTGGGTCAGGTGTCGGATAGCACGGCTGTTTGCCATTGGACCCCACAGAGGAACAAGTCCCTTTGCTGCATCCAGGAACTGTGCTCCGGTGGAGTCGGCTTGTCCAAGGTCGTCTGCCCGCCTCTGCCGGTGATGGTTGGCAGGGGCTACATATGTGGGTGGAAGAACGAAGGCAATATAACAGGTGCCCTTCCAACCTCTCGGGAGCCAGGTGTAAACCTTGGTGCCACACACAAAGTACATGTTTGGAGAAGCAACAAAAGAAGGGGGTTCAGCTGAGTCCAATGTTCTGGTGATTCGGCAGGCGCTGTAACCCACCAGCTGCGTCCCCTGGCCTTCGAGACACACGAGACCGGTGACGTTGATAACAGACAAGGCCACGGTTAAAGTGGCGGTAGTTTGTTTTTGCAGATGAGTGAAGGTGGTTCTGGCCGGATTGTGGAGCACCTGTACTTCGACTCATTCTTTGGCTGGAATGTCTTTGATGAAGTTGGCGCCTGCGAGCGCAGGACACAGGGCAGCTGGGGCTTTCCTGTTTTGTTCAGCCAGAACCCAGAGTAGAAGTGTGACACTGTCCGGCTGGAGGTGGCGTTGTCCCTGTGGCTCTCTTGCATGAGGATCAACCAGGCGAGGCAAGAGCCGTGAACTGAGAAGGGTGAAGGGATGAAGGGGATGGAGTGTCCAGTGGCATGCGGGAGCAACCCGCAGATCCAACAGTTCGTAGCATTTGCAGCAAGGTTGTGTTGGTGCAACAGTTGCACGAAGGAATTGTTCCAGAATTCCCTGCGCCTTTCTCGGAGCTGAGGCGACAGAGAGATTAGGTGATGCTCTTTCAGGGGTGTTGGCTGTGCAGTAGGTAGCAATGTCTCATGAGCCGGTGTGCTTTCCTCCAGAATCCAGAAGGAGGTCATGAGGAGGAGGCAGAAGAGGAAGACAATGAAGAGTGCTATTGTCTTTGATTTGTGCAGGTTGTCAGTCTTTGGATTTCTATACTGGGTATTTCCTGTTGCTTCCATCATCTTCTTATCTGGCGCTTCCATCATCTTCTTATTTGGCGCTTCCATCACCTTCAAGGGGCTCGGTAGTGGGCAGAACCACAGACTTCGTTTAGCTTCTCTCCCGGCGACCCTTGATTGTGTGTAGGTCACCGTTCTGAGATTTAACTTAGTCCGTGGCCTACTTAGCCGAAGCTCCCTCCTTTCGACGCAGGAAATACCCTTCTCTGGATGGCACAGTGGGATCAGAGAATTTTGCAAGTTCGAGTGCCTCAGTATCGGGATAACAGTCCAATATCGGTCGCTCTTTGCTCAGGAGCTCTTCTTGGGCGCTGACGTTTTCTGTCGTGGCCAGGTTTGCAGAGACCTTCCGGCAATGATGCGCGTGCAGCCAGTGCTTCTTCCCCTCCACCCGGAGTGCCGTTCGGGTGGTGATCAGCACTTGCCAGGGGCCCGTCCACCGAGGTTCCAGACTCTTGGTTCGCTGGAAATTTCGTATCAATACGAAATCTCCCGGTTGGATGTCGTGGCCGGGGCCCCTGGAAGCATCGGGGATGGCCTGCTGCACCTGTTGATGAATGACAGACAACGTTTTAGTTAACTTGCACAAATAATCAGATAGTAGGACGTCTGGGACGTCATGAATGGAGGTCGGTTTGGGAGCAGTCCAGAGATTCATCGGTCGCCCAAACACGACCTCGTAGGGGGTCAAATGGTGCTTGGTGGGAGTGGAGCGCATCGATAACAAGGCCAGTGGGAGGGCATCCGGCCAGTTAAGTCCAGTGGTGGCCACTATTTTTGCCAGTTTCAGCTTTAGTGTGGCATTATGGCGTTCCACTAGACTAGCGGATTGGGGGTGGAAGACCGCATGGAATCGTTGCTTCACCCCCAACCCCTTCAGGATTAGTTGGATAACCTCAGCTATGAAGTGGGGGCCATTGTCGCTCCATAAAATTCGGCAAAGGCCATAGCGAGGGAAGAATTCCTTCAGTAGTACTTTGGCAGTAGTCATGGCAGTGTTGTCACGGGTTGGATAGGCTTCTACCCATTTGCTGAAGGCACATACGATGACTAGTACATACTTCAGGTTTTGGCATCTCTCTAGTTGGATGTAATCCATCTGAAGGACCTCAAAGGGGTGATTGGGGGTCCCAAACCCTCCCCGGGGCACTACAGTTCCTTTCCCGGGGTTGTGTTGCAGACAGATAAGGCACTGCTGAACTAGGCGTCTGGCTGAGTCTGGGATTTTGTCGTTATGCCAGACTTTGGAAATGAGTTCGATCATGGGTGCAGATCCTATGTGTGCGGGGGAGTGAGCCATTGTCAGTATGGGAATCAGATATGAGTCGGGCAGCAACCATTTGCTTGCATCCTTCGTTCGCCAACAGCCCTCCTCATCCTTCAAACCCACCCTTGCCCACTTAGTCAGCTCGTGAGGGGTGCTGGCCGATTGTATGTCTCTGATCATTATCCTTGTGTCACTCCATGTTTCTGCTTGTGACCTGGTCATGTACATGCGTGTCACCGTCCTATTCTCAGCTGTGGTTCGTGCAGTGATGTCGGCCAACGCATTCCCTTGTCCAACTAAGTCTGTCACCCTTTTGTGTGCCTGACATTTGATTACCGCTAATCGTTTGGGGAGGAGAACTGCTTCAATCAGAGCGGAGACTAGATCTCCGTGGAGGATCGGGGTGCCGTGGGATGTCAGGAATCCCCTCTCTCTCCACAGGAGCCCAAAATGGTGGACCACTCCGAAGGCATACTGGCTGTCCGTATATACGTTCGTGGTGGTCCCTGCGGCTATGATGCATGCTCGGGTGAGGGCTATCAGCTCTGCTGCTTGGGCAGATCGTTGTGTGATGCAGGCTGTCTCAACTACTGTTCGGGCTGTCGTTACTGCATAGGCAGCTGAAGTGGTGCCATCTGGGAGCTTGATGCAAGAGCCGTCTACCCATAGCTCTCCATCGGGGTCAGGGAAAGCAGTGTCTCGGAGGTCAACCCTACTCCTAGTTTGTTCGTCCGTGAGGGTCACACAGTCGTGGATGGGAGGAATGTCAGGGTCATTTTCAGGCAGGGGTAACAATGTGGCAGGATTCAAAGTCGTGCATCTCTTTAGTGTGATGTGGGGTGCAAGCAGAGTCAACTCATACCCTGTCAGTCGTGCGCTAGTCAGGTGTTGGGTCTTAGTCTGGTTCAAGAGGGTGTCGACTGCATGGGTACTAGCACTGTGAGGGGGTTGGAAAGTACAATTCCCTCGCTCTGACGGATAGAGACAGCAGCGGCGGCTACTGCTCGAAGGCAGGCAGGCAAAGCTCTGGCTACAGGGTTAAGAGTGGCGGAGAAGTAGGCACAAGGGCGCTGCTTAGGACCAATTGATTGAGTTAGGACAGACAATGCGCATCCCTCCTTTTTGTGGGTGAAGAGGGAGAAGGGTTTGGAATAATCCGGCGTTCCGAGGACGGGCGCTGAGCAGAGTGCATCCCGTAATTCCTTAAAGGAGGCTTGACACTCAACGGTCCAAGGAAGCGGGGAGGGGACATCTTTGGTCAGTAGGGCAAGTAATGGTTTCACAATGAGGCTGTAATTTGGCAACCACTGTCTGCAAAAAGATGTTAAGCCAACCAAAGAGCGGACCTGCTTTTGTGTTTTTGGGATGGGGGTGTCTAGGATGGTTTGGATTCGGTCGGGTGTAAGTTTCCTCCCTTCTTTGGACAGAAGATGGCCTAGGTAAGTCACCTGCGGCTGACAGAACTGTAACTTCTTTTTGGAGACTTTATGGCCATTCTTTGCAAGAAAGTGTAGGAGTTGGACGGTGGCTGTCGTTGCAAGCGGGGTGGTGTCAGCCGCCAAAAGGATATCATCGACATATTGGATCAACACCACTCCCTCTGGTAGCTGGAAGGCATCCAGCTGTCTTTTGAGGGCCTGGCTATAAATGCTGGGACTTTCAGTGTACCCCTGGGGAGCTCTACAAAATCGGTACGAACGGGATTTTAAAGTGAAGCCGAAGAGATAACGGCTGTCTGGATGGATGGGGATAGAGAAAAACGCGTTCTTAAGGTCGATAACAGTGAAGATGGTGGCAGTGGACGGGATGAGGGTCAGAATGGTGGTGATATCAGAGACCACAGGATATTGGGGTACAACCACTTTGTTAATCTCTCGCAAGTCGATGATGAAGCGGTACGCTTTCTCATCTCCTTCACCTTGCTTCTTAACAATAGGTAGGATTGGGCTGTTGCAGACATTGCTAACCACCTCTTCAACCACTCCTGCGTCTACCAGAGACTGAATGATCGCTACCAGTGCCTTCTCACCCTCTGGCGATATCCGATATTGCGGGAGTTTCGGGAGCGTAGCGTCCTGTCGTACAGTTATGTGAATAGGATCAATCATCATTCGCCCCACATCAGAGTCATTTTTGGCCCACAGGTACGAAGGCAGGGTGTCAAGCAGGGACAGGTCAGCGTCAGTTATGAAGCACATGTGTCGTGGGGGACGGGATCTGGGCATGTCTGGGTTGTCGTACAGGATGACTCGTATTCCATCTGGGGAACACCTAATGGTAGCTCGAAAATGCTTCAGTAAGTCAATGCCCATAATGGCATCAGGGGAGTTGGAGGAGAGTAGAAATGTCGCGTCAGTAGTGTTGTTTTCTAGGTCAAAGGTAACAGGTACGGACAGGGGGTTAGTGGAGGGCGTCCCATCGAAACCTATCGACGTTATGTGTGAGCCAGACAAGGGTGCCCTTGGAATCAGTCGTTTTGATAACACACTACGTGTCGCCCCAGTGTCTACCAAGAATGGACTCTGTACCCAAGACCTTAGCGGTGACATAAGGACCTTGCTGGTCAACACAGAGCTCGACCGGATCCCTCCCTTGCCCCTGGCAGTCCTATGCAAAGTCGGGGGCATGTTCACCTTCGGATAGCTGATATTGGTTCTGTCGGGGACGGTCAAATGTGTTCGGTCTTCCTGATCTGTCATTATTGGTGTCGTTGGGGCTCCCTCGTCCCTGTACTCTATTCCTCGGACCACCCGCCACATCCCTGGAATCCCTATTTCTATTCATTTCTAGCAGAACTGGACACTGGAATTTCCAATGGCCGAGCCCTTTGCAGAAGGCGCATTGGTCATTGCTAACGTCTCTACGTCCAGTGTGGGGTGCTGGGGTGTGATCTTTAGGAGGTAGATCTCTGGGGGTGGTTGATTGGTAGTTCCCCCTTTGGTGTTCCCGTCCTAACGCTATACCTTGTATCTGGGCTATCATTACCCTTTCCTTTAAATCTTTCTTCTTTTTCTCGGACGCCCTATCATTCTCATTCTTTTGGTGCTCGTAATACTGAGCCATCTGAAGGATAGCTGCGGGTTTGGAGGCCCCCCAACTACTCTCACTCGTCTGCAGTTTTTGGGAGACTTCTTGTGTTAGTCCCTTTACATAATTTTGCACAAACAGGTGCTGTCCGGTTGCGGTGGTCATGTCTTGGCCACTGTAGTCGGAGAACACGGTCTCAAATCGGGAGAAGTATTCTGACACATCTTCCTGGGGTTTCTGTCGACAGGCCGTGACTATCGACCAGTCTACTTTTCTTTCCGGGACCAGGGTTTTTAACTTCTGGACCAGTTTGTCTGGGAGTTCCAGTATGTCCTTCACTGGTTTACTCCCCGGCTC
Organism: Lissotriton vulgaris; assembly: GCF_964263255.1. Lineage (NCBI taxonomy): Eukaryota > Metazoa > Chordata > Amphibia > Caudata > Salamandridae > Lissotriton > Lissotriton vulgaris. The sequence continues at coordinate 437,772,128 of NC_141698.1, read as the reverse complement.
TCGCTGTCTATCTAGTTTACCGAGTTGGTCCCAGGTATGTCCAAACAGATCCGTGTGGTCAACCTTCCGGATTTGCTTCCACACATCAGCTGGCAGGCATAACCCAAAGAACAAGTCAATATCTGCTAAAGTCATTATTGTTGAACCCAAGGCTGTGCCTAATTCGGTATAAAATGCCGTCGGGTTCTTTCTTAAGTCGGGCAGGGTTTGCTTAAAGGTTAGGATGTCTTGTCGGTCCCATGGTTGGTAAACCCAATTGTACACAACCCTCCCCTTTGCATTTTCACTGTTAACATCATCGCTCGTTCCCTGGCCCCGTGGCGGGATCCAGTAAGGAGCCGCTTCTCTGATTGGCATCATAGTATTGGCTACTTCTGCCGAGGTTGTTTCAGGGACCGTAACCTTGGCTTCTGGTTTCTGTTCCGCGAGGTGGCGGAAGACCTCAAGCATTTGCATGAAGAGCTCCGTCGCCTCACGTTCAGTCCCATCTCCAACATCAATCTTCCTATACAGTGTTGTTAGTTTAGCGGGACCCTTACTCTGATACCTATCTTCATACGCGTTCAGGGTGTGGTAGCTGAATCGCAAAATGAAATGCCGTCTGTGGCTGTCGGCATGTGAATTATATATGCTCATTGTGTATTCTTCGCTCTCCCTTCGTTCTACCAATGTTTTTGCTATTTCGTTGATCCCATCCCCCTCATCTTTGCTTAACCTACTTAACCTGGCTGATGATTGTTTGCTAGCTTCGGGGTCGTCTGACGAAGTTGTTAATGTGGCTGGTGCGGAGGCCGTGAGGGCCGGTGCACTGGCACTAGGGTCACTCTCACTCATACTCGGGGATTGCAGGTTTTGTTGGCTGGGAGCATATGGAGGGGGCATGTAGATGATTGGGGGACCTAGCAGTAACTCATCGTTTGCCCGTTGTTTGGAGGGTAGTTCAGGGTAGAGCGCAGAGGGGGTCCTAACAGGACATTGGCCTGTTGACCCTGATTCTTGGTTTTGTGTAGCTTCTTTTCTTTCTTTTATTTCCTCTTCTAGTTGCTTTGCGGCTAGGTGGGCTGCCTTTCGTAATTCTTTCCCTATTTTTGCTTCTTCTCTTTTCTTTCGTTGTTCCGTTTCTTTGCGCCACATGCCGATACTGTCGAGCATAGTGGGCGTGGTCTTATTCTTCTGGAGCGCTATTTCTAATGTTTTTATTTTATTTTCACTAAAGGAACCTATCAGTGGCCACTGACTTTCAGGGTTCTTTTTCGTATATTTATGCCATAGTCTAGTGTAAGCTATAGCGACTAGTCCATACTTAGTGAACATGTCCTTATTAGGGGTGCCCTCCAGTGGAGCTGGATGGTTCATCTCTAATAAGCGGTCCGGGCTAAACAGGCTACCAACCAGTGGGGAGAAGATAGGCATGACGGTTTTACACTGGGGACAAAAGTCTGCACTACCTATCTTATCACGGCGGGCAAAGACTAGACAGAATATTTCTATTCTCCGTTGTTTGCCGGCGGTGAATACCTCAAACGAGCCAATACCGAATAATCGGCCAATCAAACAATTCAATGGGGAGAATAAGTGGGCACGAAAAGTTATCGCTACCCACTCTTTCTCTACCTGCAAAGAGAGACCTTGTTCTTCCCTGTTTGCAGACAAAGAATCTCCAGACAATAATCCACGAACGACAGTTCGGGAAACAGTGGGGGAGGAAGATAGGTACGACGGATTACAATGGGGACAAAAGTCTGCGTTACCTATCCTTCACTGTTTGCAAAGAGAGAGCCTGTTTGTTTTTCCCCGTTTGCAGACAGCGAATCTCCAGAGGTTTCAACAAAGCGTAATACTAGTATTATCCAAACAAAACAAGTTTCCTCAATTCGTCGTGTTTACACGACCTTACCCGGACCGCATGGATGGTTTCCTGTCCTCTGGATCCAGCGCCCGATCGTCCTCTCTCCTTCGTGATGTTCGCGGCACTCCTGATGGTTCCCAGTCAGGACCGTAGATCACTCGAGAGAGGTCTGTTCAGAACTAGTGAAGGTCGGATGATCGGCTGTCAGACGAGGGTCTATCGGACATGAGCTCTTCCCGATCGTTGCAGTCGTTCACTCTGTCATCGGGACCTCTCCCACTGGATCCACGTGTCGCTGATGGGCCCCACGTTGGGCGCCAATTGTAGAAAAAGGTAGGGCTAAGACCTTTCTCAAGATTTGCCCGGCGCTAACCGCCCTTGTACCATTCAAGTTTACCAAGCAATGAGGCAGGCGCCGGAGACCAGAAGGCAGGAAACAGAAGTTTATTCCGACGGAGCAGAACACATCAGATCAGACAACAAGGTATCGTCTCGAGGTGCTCTAACAGCCTCTCGGAGGCCTGGCCTCTTATACACTGGTTTATGGCATGTGACCTTCCTTTATTACAATCACAACTTTGTAAGGCAAGAAAAAGACATCCCCGTAATCCTCGTGTTAATCCCACCCCCATATACCTTCACAATGGAGGTCCTCAACCTGCTGATAAGAGAGGGGGTCATCACGCAGCTGAGTGTTTCGTCGAGTCTTAGGATGTGTGCGCCTGATCATATCACAGGGGGTGGGGAGGCCTGGATCAATAGAGGGTCCTTTGAAGGAGAGCGACCTCACACAATAAGGGTCAGTAAATGATATCTCCCGGCTTATGCAGTGGCCTCGGACCTGTGTGGACAGTCGGACACGGGGTGAGGGGCCATCAATGGAGGGGTATTCATGCTGCGTGGACAATCCAGCGCAGAGGGGAAGTTTATCAACAGAGGGGCATTCATGGGAAGAGAGGAGGTGTTGGTCAGGCGCTGGCGTGACTCCCAAGGACAGGGTCATGCAGAAGGGTCATGCTCATAAGGAGGAGGGAGGGGGAGCCAGGGTGCGCGGAGGATGCTTGCTAGGTCAGAGGGGCACGCTGGCGATCGATCGTGGACAGGGAGACCATGATATCTAAAATGGCTGCCGTGCGCGTAGTACATAGGTGACCTAGAATGGCTGCCGTGCACGTAGTGCATAGGTGACAAGCTGGCGCAGATGATGTTCAGATCGCAAACTAAAATTCCACACATGGGGGCACAAGGTAGTGCATTAGTGCGAATAGTGTCCTCAAATTATGAGAGGTGGATCCCCCCAGTATAAAACCGTATTGACCCGGTCTGACTATCATGGGCAATAATGGCTTAAGGTGAGTGTCAAGGAGCTTAGCAAAAATCTTTACAACCAGATTGATGAGTGAAAATGGCCTATAAGAGTCCACCTCATTAGGCATGATCTTATTAGATGCAGAAAAAGCATTTGATCGAGTGGGGTGGAACTATCTCTGGAGTGCGTTGTCAAAAATAGGGTTTAGGGGAAGGTTTCTGAGGGGGATACAGGCCCTATATAATAACCCCATTGCCTGTACTAGCTATAACGGTTTGATTTCCTCAGATTTCCCAATTCTGCGTGGCACACGTCAAGGCTGCCCTCTCTCACCTCTTTTATTTGCTCTTTCTTTAGAACCTTTTTTAATGGCTCTCAATTCTCAAAACCTGATTGTTCCTTTCAGCTCTGGCTCAAAAGAGCTTAAACTGACCGCTTACGCTGATGATATTGCCGTTCATACACACGATATAAATCAGGCTCTAAGAAGAATTAAATTAGAAGCTACTAAATTTGGGAAAGTGTCTGGGTAAAGGCTTAATATACAAAAGACTCAAGTTATTGCCAATTACTCACCATCTACGGCCACCCCAGAGATCTGCAAGGTAGCTACTTATCTTGGTGTTAAGATTACGGCCAAAATACAAGAAATAAATCATATTAATTACAACGAATTAATCAAATCCACGGCTTTAATTTTAAAGAAATGGCATAGGTTACCCCTGAATATTATCGGCAGAATTAATCTTATTAAGATGAAGGTATTACCTAAATTCTTATACCTATTTCGATCGATCCCGTTAGCACTGAATAACGGTTTTTTTCAACAATTAGATGGTATCTTTAATAGCTTTATCTGGGGCTACAAAAAAGCAAGAAGATAATTGAAACACTTGAAAAACACCACGAACGAGGGAGGGCTTAATTTTCCTGATTTTAAGTTGTACTTTTGGTCTTCATTTGTCTTACGATTACGTTCTTTACTTCATAAAGGGGAAAGTACTTTTTTTCATCAATTTATGCTGAAACAAGTCAAACATGTTTTTGTTTAGAGTAAATGACCCTAACTATTTCAAGAGGGTAAGGTTCAAGACGGCCAGGGATATAGTAAAGATATGGAAAAACATACTGACTTATAGTAGGACTTCATTTTTCCATCCAAAGCTACCGCTTTGGGGCAACCTAGGTCTTCCAAGTGTATTTTCAGACAATACTAATAACATATGGGCCGAGAAGGGAATTAATACTCTGGCCGATTTATATGGCCCACAGGGGTTTGCTGACTTCAGTACGCTTAAAACAACATACGACTTACCAGAATATGCCAGATATAAGTATCTACAGATTCATGATTTTTTAATTAATAAAAAAAAGATTCGAAATATTGCAGAATGTGACATATGGACCGGTTTATATTTTTAAAAAAAAAACCAAATCAGTCATTAGTGGGGCGTATAAGCTACTCGTAAAATATAAAACAAATGACTTGTCTAAACTAATGGAAAAATGGGGGGCCCAACTTGGCCTAAATGTCACCATGAAGCAAATAGAGAACTCGCTGTCTAATATTAATAAGTTAGTTAGATCTTCCAGCCTTAGGCTACAGCAGTTTAGAACAACTTGTATGCTCTATTTCACTCCGGCAAGAATCTCTAGGTGGTCCCCTAATCCTGACTTCACAGATCGTACAAAATGCTTCGAAGTAGCTGCTAATCTAGTACACATGCTATTCTCTTGCCCCAAGCTTAAGACTTTTTGGGATAAGGTCCAAGATACATGTAGACTTAAGAAGATTGGGCTGCCCATGCTTTCTGCTTCTTTAATTCTGTTAGATTGTAATACTTCCCCAACCCCTCAATCTCCCTTGGCAACTATACTAATTTCTTGTGCTAAACTAACTATCGCAAGAGCCTGGATTGCTACGGACCCACCTACTGTTTGGGATTGGTGGGCTCTAGTAATGGAAATATATTCCATGGAACTTGCCTTAGCAAATACAAGGGGTGGACGCTCTTTGGTCAAATTTGAAGGAAAATGGGGAACCTGTTGTTTGACTTGATATGACTTTGTCAAGCCTTATCTTTATTTGACTCATTATGAAATATACTAGCTACTTTTTTCCCGTTATTTTATGAATTTGTATGTATATGATCTTTTGGTGTTTTATTAATGATACCTTCAGTACTTCTTATTCCTTATGTATTTGATTTGTATATTTTAATAATTTTCTCTTAATATTTTCCATGTCCTGGACATATATATGTATTGTTCTTTTCTTTTTTTTGTCAGCCTGTTTACAATAAAAATTGTTTAAAAAAAAAAATGGCCTATAAGAATCGCTCTGCGTGGGGTCTTTGTCGGGCTTCAGTATGGTGATGATGATGGCCTCTGGGGCGTGGCTTGGACGCCGATCGGGATGGCGGCGTGAGCTTGCACCTCCGCGCAGGGTCCCGCTAATTCTCCTGAAATCAGCACCCGGAGCGACCCCTGGTCGGTCTGACTGGCCTACGAAGAAATGGGGAGCCACTGGGGAGTGGCGGACTGCACTTTTGGGGTTCGCTGGCCCCGTGGAGACATCGTAAGATGACGGCCGAGGTGTTGCCCGGAGTGTGAAGAAAATGGCGGCGGCACGGACCGCTGGCCTCGGAAACCAAAACTGAACGGAATTGGCTTCGATTGGCGGGGTGGCCCGCTTCTACGAGATCGGAGTTGTGGGAGCTGAAGATGCGGTCCTGAAGGCGGGGAGATTGGTGCTCTGCATTTGTTCGGGGCGACTGGGGGCGACCACTCGTCTCTACTCCTTCTCCCCCTCCCCCACCCACCGGACCTGGCGGCAGTGAGGTGAACGGCACCGGTCCTCCAGCTCCCTGGAGTGGCGGGCATTGTGGTGGCACTCTGTCGAGATCATTGCTGAGACGCACGTCCCAGTGGACGGTGGTAGTGGGTATTTGGCGAGGCCCTCTGCCCGGGCAGAGGCAACGGAGCAACCTAAGATGGCGGCTGCTGGGGGAGCGACTACCAAAGAGCAGGGCCAGGAGGAGATGGCCGCACTAACCCAGGTCGGAGAGGGCCCCCCGCCTATGATGGAGCAGGAGCAGAGGCTACACCGACGCTTGGATGCCATACTAGATGCTATCACCTCGACCAAGGAGGCATTGCAGCAGGACATTGCGCAGGTCGCTACGGGACTGGGGCTCCTGCGAGCGGATCACGCCAAGTTGGGGGATAAGGTGAAGGACCATGAACAGCTCTTATTGGACCTGAAACCGGCGGTGGTGACCGCAGAACATAAGATAACAGATATCCTGACCCGGCTGGACATGCTGGAACGACGGGCGGAGGATGCCGAAAGCCGTAACAGATGGAACAACGTGCGGGTCGTAGGCCTGCCGGAACGGATTGAGGGGGAGGATGCGGTGGCCTACATGGAGGAATGGTTCCGGACTGTGGTGGCGCCGGAGGGACTTACTTCCTTCTTTACATTGGAACGAGCTCACAGGGTGCCGGCTCACCCGCCAGCACTTGGCCGCCCCCCCCGGCCGATGGTGGTGAGGCTCCTTCATTATAAGGACCGGGACCTCCTAATCCAGAGAGCTCGGGCTTCGGGCCCATATGAGGTGGAAAACAGCAGGGTTACGATCTTCCCGGACTACACTCAGGCGGTCCAGAAGAATAGGGCATCATTTCTGGCAGTGAAAAAGGAACTGAGGGAGGAGGGCATTCAGTACTCCTTGCTCTTCCCGGCCAAGCTGCGGATAATCCTAGATGGGGCCACGCACTTTTTTCAAACCCCGGATGAAGCGTGGCTGTGGTTGGAATCATACAGAGCTGGCACGGACAGGAGTCACAAAAGTCGGCGAGATCAACCTAAACCGCCTCGGGTCCGGCAGTCCCAAAGGATCCGTCTCGAAATAGGCGCCAGCAAGAGAAGCGGGAGGCCCAAATGGCTGCAGACAAGAGAGAGGCGCTCGCGGCGACGGCGGCCATTACAAGATCGCAGCCGGAGAGTGAACTGGCAGCGACGAACTCTGGCGACGACGGCAGCAGGACCGGTGAGGAACTTTCAGAGGTGGAAAGCTTGAAGGGGCCGGTGGTCACCCCCCAGACATCTGATGGGATTTTTCATGGCTGATTTTTCATTGGGACTTGGACATGATTTTTGGTAGGGTGGCAATCCTGTTGGATCTGGGTGGGTTGCAGGGTAGGGTGCTGCGTTGGCATGGCGGGATGGAGAGCGCGGGGCGTGGGCTCCGCTAGCCGGGGTCGGCGATAACTCACCCCCCCTGGGCCCTTAAGGCCTTCTGTGGCGGCGACCACAGGTTAGTCGAATGTGTGTTTGGTTTCAGGTTTGGATCGGGGCTGACACCGGGTTTGTGGGCTCTGTCCTGGGGAGTGGGGTTCGGGGAGTTTATTTTTCAATAGTTTGTTCTGGGGGGGGCAACTGCTATGGTGTGGACATTGACCGGCTGCATTTGAACTGGATCGCTCTATGCTGGTATGGGGACGTTACCTAATTTGAAATGCCTGACGTGGAATGTCCGAGGGCTGCGAACTATGGTCAAACGCCGCAAAGTGCATGCGTATTTGGTGAGGAGGGGGGTTCAGGTTGCCATGCTGCAGGAGACTCATTTAACCAAACACGAATGCACCGCACTACAGAAGAGGTGGCGGGGTCAGGTTTTTGGCACCACTTACTCAGCGTTCGCTAGAGGGGTACTGATATGGGTGAGGGCGGGGATACCGTTTCAGGTGCTGAATCAAGTGGTGGATCCCGAGGGCAGATATGTGGCGGTGGAGGGGAGGTTATATGGTCGGGATATGGTTCTCAGCTGTGTATATGCTCCAAATGTTGATCAGGCCCGCTTTTTCGATGGTTTGTCCGGGTACTTGGCCTCCTTCCTAGCGGGCCCTGTGATATTGGGGGGGGACTTTAATTCGATCACGGATGTGGCCTTAGACAGATCTCACCCTCCCTTGGTTGACTCACCGGTACGCAAGCTAGCCATGCGTAGGAAGGACTGGCAAGATAGGTGGGGGCTGTTGGATGTGTGGCGGGAACAACACGGGGATGTTAGGGACTACTCCTTTTTCTCAGCACTCCATGCTCTACATGTTAGAATTGATTCGGTATTGTGTGGCGGGTCCTTAGCCCCATTGGTCTCTCATCCCTGGCCAGGATCATTTCGGATCACAATCCTCTGCTGGTGCATGTCCAATGGCAGTGGGAGCGCTCGGCGATCCCAACATGGCGGCTCAGGCCCGACACGCTGGAGGACTCGGTGTTCAGTGACGCAGTCCAACAGGGCATTGATTAGTATTTCAGTGAGAATGAGGGCACAGCTACATGCAGGTCCACTGAGTGGGATGCGATGAAAGTGGTGGTGAGAGGTGTATGCTTGGGTAGGTTTTCAAAGGCGCGATTGTCGGTGCTGAATGCGCTTGCCAGTGCGGAAGAGAAACTGAGGGAACTGGAGCGGCGAAGGCCGACCCGACCGGAATTGCAGGCCCGGTTGATGGAGGCGAAGGAGGTGGTAGCCACCGAAATGGAACGGGTCCGGAGCTATGACTACAGGCAATATGCCATTAGAGCACATGATGAAAGGGATAAGGTGGGTACGCTCCTGGCCAGACTTGCTAATCCCGAATTCAGAGGCTGCCCGGTCCTAAGCATCAAAAATGCGCAGGGGGAAACGGTGTATTCCCAATCGGCGGTGCAGGAGTGCTTTCGGGCCTATTATGCGGAGCTGTACGAGAGTCAGCTGGGAGTAGAGGCCCACGAAATCGCGGCATATCTGGAGCCAGGGCAGCTTCCGGTCCTGGACGATGACGATGCAAAAAACTTAGGTGGGCCTATCACGCTGGCCGAGATCAGGGCGGCCATTAAGCACATGGCGCGAAATAAAACGCCTGGTGTGGATGGCCTGCCTATAGAGTTCTATCAGAAGTACGTCGATAGTTTGGCGCCCAGACTGTTGGTGGTGTACACGGAGGCTTACAGGTTGGGGGGTCTGCCCGGGTCAATGAGGGAAGCACTGATAGTGCCGTTGCTAAAGCCCGGCAGGGAAGCGACCGATGTGAGGTCCTACAGGCCATTGTCCATGCTGACGGTGGACTACAAGATATTGAGCCGGATCTTGGCCACCAGGTTGGCCCCACACATGACCGGCCTGGTGCACAGGGACCAGGCGGGGTTTATCCCCACGAGAAGCACGGCGTTAAATATTCGTCGCCTGGTCGGGATATTGGATGGTACAGTGGATACGGATGGTGCCCAGGCGGTGTTGTCTGTAGACATTGAGAAGGCTTTCGATAGTTTGGAATGGGTCTATCTGGATGAAGTGCTAGTGAGGTTTGGTATTGGTGAAGGGTTCCGCAGGTGGACGAAGGTGCTGTATTCCTCGGCAACGGCACGAGTGCGCCTGGGCAATTTGGTGTCCGCCTCTTATCCAGTTGGTAGGGGAACGCGACAGGGGTGCTCCCTTTCCCCTCTTTTGTTCGCACTGGCGAAGGAACCCTTGGCGGTGCGTGCCAGATCGGGAGACGGGTATATAGGGATTGCAAGCGGTGGGTGGCTGCACCACATTTCGCTGTACGCGGATGACCTGCTGCTATATCTGGAGGACACGGAACGGGCTCTGGAAGGGGCGATGGGAATGCTGTCTGAGTTTGGCCGGTTGTCGGGCCTCAGGGTTAACTGGGCGAAGACCTGTGTCTTTCCGCTCCGCGTGGACACACCTTGCCCCGCACGTGACTTGGGGGTGGTCTGGGAGCCATCTTGCTTTACTTATTTGGGAGTCCGTATCTATCACGAGGCCGCTGACCTATTAGAGGGCAATATTGGACGGTGCGTACGAGCGCTGAGAGGTTGTATGTCCTTTTGGGCATCCCTCCCCCTGACGGTGTTAGGTAGGATTGCTCTGTTGAAAATGGTAGCGCTCCCACGACTCCTGTATTATTTTCGAACGCTGCCCGTTTGGATTCCTCAGAGGATCTTTCGGGACTTGCGGACGATGGTTATTGACTTCCTTTGGGGGCATGGCCGCCGTAGAGTGGCACTTAACACGTTGCTTCGCCCCAAGATTGAGGGGGGAATGTCCGTCCCTGATTTTGAGTTGTATTACCTGGCGGCGCAGCTTCAGGTTCTTACACAGCACGTGGCTAGGGTGTTCAGAGGGCCGGAGTGCAACCGAGAGTTGGGGATACAATGCCATGTCCTGGCCTATATCGTTATGCAGCAGAAATTGGAGCTGCAAGGCCTCACTATGGAGGAGCGGACGCTCAGGTCGTGCTGGCAGAGGAGTCTGAGGAGGGCGAAGGCGGCCCGACCGTATGCACCGGAGATACCGATAGGCATGTTGACTGCACTGCCGCACGGGGGCGATTGGTCCCCACTGTCGGAATGGGAAGAGTTGGGACTGCAAGTGGTTGGGGACCTGTATGTTGACGGTACCTTGGTGCCCTTTGGGGTACTGCAGGAACAGTTTGGGTTGCCGGAGGGGAGCTTCCTCTTGCATGCGGCGGTGGTGGCGGCCGTTCAGAAGCACTGGAAAGGGGGGCTCATTGAACCAGACACGACTATGGCATGCCAGTACGTAGTGATGGCCGCTGGCACCTTTAAGGCGGTGACCTGCCTACATAATAGGATGCTGCATGAGGGGCTGGAGCCGCTCCTGGGGCTGAAAGCGAAATGGGAGGCGAGCGTAGGTAGGCCCATTCCGGACACGGTGTGGAGCCATATTCTTAGGCGCACGTGGAAGGGCACGAGGAACGCGCGCTTCCAGCAGGTGCACTTCTTTGCATTACATAGGGCCTACTTGACTCCGGAGAAGATCAAACGGTACTTCCAGGTGCAGGAAGCGCGGTGCCCGAGGTGTTTGGCGCCGGAGGCAGATATGGATCACCTGCTCTGGGGCTGCCCGACACTAGACGCTTACTGGGCGGAGGTAGGGGAACTTCTCAATGCAGTGACCGATAGGGAGGTGGAGTTTGATATGGCGGCGTGTTTGTTGCTCTGGTTCCCACACACCAAACACACTAAGGTGACAAGCAAGTTTATTGACCTAGGGCTAATACTGGTGCAGTGAGAGATTACTTGGCACTGGAAGTCCAGGGAGGGACCGTCTGTGAGGAGGTGGACGAATGACTTGTTGAGGTGGTCCGAGTGCGAGAGTGTGCTCCGAATGAGGCAGGCTGTCAAGCTTGATAATGAAAAGACCTTGGAATCGGCGCGTGCATGGGAATTGATAGTGCAGGCCTTGCGTGATTCATTGGTGGAGGATGAGGACTGAATGGATAGGACTCAAGGACACCGCGAGGCTTACGGGCACGGAGGTATCAGCGGATCTGTAGTGAGACCCAAGCAATAGTCAGGAACATGGCACACACCATTAGCGGTTGCAGGCGGGGTGGGACTAGGGGTTGTTTAGGGGTTGTTGAGGGGTGGGCTAGGAGCCGGGAGGCAGATTGGATACGGCAACGATTCTGGGTTGGGACTGCTCACTGGGTCTGTGGAGAGTGGGTGGATAGCGGGGGGCAGCAGGGGAGCATGAGACAGACGTGACGAGGCCCTCGTAGGGAACGGGGAACGGGACTGCAGCGGCTCCGTAGCACTGAACTGGTGGACTAGGATGGCTGATGTTGGGGATAGGTTAGGGGTTGGGGGGGTAAAATGCAGATACGTAAAGCGATTTCGACCATTGTCCCTCAGGGACGCTCACCATGATGTCTTGCTACTAACTGGGACACTGTGCCGCCCGGCCTCCGGGATGCGGGCTGAATGGCTGTGTATGATCTAAGCTCTTATGATTGATGTGGGGAGGCACAGTGGGTGTACTGGTTGAGCAATTGTATGCAATGGTTTCTAATTCTGCAATAAAAACATATTTAAAAAATCACATCCACATGTAACTAACAGGGACTGTAAATAGACTGCACACCGCTGAAAGAAAAAGGATTAGCAACACAATAGGGACAAGGTTAATGTTTAAATGTAAAGCAAACTATATAACAGGAAGGATATCACCTGGTTAGTATGAAGTCTTGCTCTAGCTGTCATCTGGGTTCCTCTCGTCTGTGCCTTAGCTCGTCTCAGATACACGCATTTGCGCTGATCACTCTGCACTGGATTCCTCTCCCCCACGAACTCTCTCCACCTTCCAGCTTCAGCCTAATAGTTTCTGCCGCTCTCATAACCGTTCGCTCCACTAGATTCTTCACTCTGTCTGATATCTCAGCTCCAATGTCCAATTCACTCCAGCTGCTCCCACATACTAATCCACGATATAACTTCAGTCTCTTCCAAAAGGCATCACTTCAGACTCCAGCTGATCACAACTCCTTCTGACAAGTAACTGCTTCTGACTGCTTCCTTCAGTTCCAAACATCATCTCACTTCTCTCTGTTCAAAACACCATCTGCTCACAACTGCTTCTGACTCTCTCTCTGGTTCTAACTCACTGACTGTCTGTCTGTCTTCTCTCTGTTCCAAGCATCTTCTTCTCTCTCTGGCTCCAACTGTCTCACTGACAAACTGACTAACTGACTTCTCTCTTTTCCAAGCATTGACTGTCTTCTTCTCTCCTCTGCTCCAACTCAACTCCACTGACTAACTGACAAACTGCTCTCTGTTCCAACCATCGACTGCCTTCTTCTCTCCTCTGCTCCAACTCAACTCACTCCGCCTCTGCACTTCACTAATATGGAATGCTCTCTCCTCATAGAAAGTTCCAGCCAGCAGCCTCCTCCTACCGATTCCATGTACCAGGCTCCTTGCTCTAAACGCTCCCACAGTGACCAGCTGCTTGTTTTGTCTAGAGACTTGAGCCCAGAGACACTTCCTGATTAGATTCAGCTCTGGCCGGTTCTCTCCAGTTTGCAAAGGGTGAACAACATCTCATAACTAAAACATCACCTTTACCCTGCAAGCATCTCAGTCTGCAGGGACAGAAAGCAAAATGGAGTCTCTCTAGTTCTGGGCCTTGTAGGCCTGAGAAGGATGAAATAACACTTAGCTCTGTCAGAGTACATACACAAACAATACCAATATGTACAATATGTAATATAAAGTCCGGACTACAGGATCCACCCTCTACTATAGGTAGGATGATGAAAGGACACATAATTAATCCTAGACATTTCCAGGAAATATCTAGGATTTGTGGTTAAAATCCATTTCCAAAAAGAAAAAGAATATTTGTACAAAATAGAAGATCGAATGTAGATGATTTTTTGTTTGTGTATCACGTTTGGTTTAGTTTTTTCACAGATGTAAAGCACATTTTTGTGACATCTTTGATGTATAGCACAAGTGATTTGTTTGTTCATCCAAAATGTTTTTTGATAAGTTTGGATTATGACTTGATGATGTTTTTTATCCGTGTAGAAATACAAAATTAATTCCATAAAAAAACAAAGAAAAAGAAACAGTAAAATAAAATACTGAGATAAAACATAAAATTGTTTTTCTTTTGAGCCAAAGTAGTTAAGCTCACTAAAGAAATTTCAGGTTTAGGTGCACCTTCTTGTTTCTATATAGTTAAAACGGCCCAGTCCTATCCTCTCCCATATGGGCCTGACTCCTTGTTTATTCTTTTCCTTTTAAGCAGCTTGTGCCATCTTGTCTGCCGCGGCCAAGAGCATACCCAGCGGCCCGCTTCGATTCCCTCCCGAAAAGTTGGCAATTCGCTATCAGAAATTCCACCAGGCGCACCGCCGCTGGTAACTCAGTGCCTTGGCTTCTTTTAGGCTTCAGATTCGTGTTAGAACTCCGGATATTGAACGGATTTTGCGCTCGGCCGGCAGAGCCACTCTAGGAAGCGGCCATCTTGCAGCTCGGCTCGGCCCCGCCCACCCTTCAAAGGAAGGTTGACCAAGAACAACTACTCCTAGAAAGCTACTGCTGATACCTAACATGATACCAGAGACAATTAGGGGGGATAGTGAGCTACTAGATCAGGAACAATTAGACCAGATTGATATTCATGACCTTAACTTTGGAGTCTACAAATATTAAGCGACCTACGAGAGAAAGAAAGGTAAAATCGAAAGTACTCAGGTCCAGAATGGAGGTACCTCGCCAAAATCAAGTGTGACTGATATGACTGCTTGATGGACTCTGACGAGCCTCATGGAGAATAAAAGGCCTTACGCTGACGATCCTGTATGCCAACAACTGACAAAACATCAATAGGACAAATAGAGAGCTAGGGTTATGATTAAAGCACAATAGCTCCTTAGTTCTCAAGCTGATGCAGAATAAAAATCCTGATAAATTTCAAGAGAGGGTTGAGACAATAGGTAAATAATTAGAGAACTAATTCCTTACAAACTTCCGTGATCTGATTTAAGTTGAATATAGTGCAGTGACACTACAAAATTATAGTTGTAAGTTTGGGAGTTGCCGTTTTAGTTTTTATGTTTGGATGGCTGTTGAATGTTTTTTTTCTGAGAAGGGATAACTCTCAAGTTATAAATAATTTCTGCCATGACCCGTAGCCAAATCTTCTTTGTTCAAGAGTATGATTTCACATCTTCCACAGCAAGAGAGTGTATATAGTTAGAATGTGTATTATCAGATGTTGTTCAAGTATTTACGGGACATGGAGGTTGAGGATTGTCACGTTTATTCTTATCTTCTTGCTTCAGCATCTGAAGGAGCAACTTACTTTCACCTACCTTTGTCTTACTCTTTCACCTATTCTGTCTTCTTAAATCGCTTCTACCACCAGAACACCATCAAATTGTTTTATTCTGACTTTGATGATTCTTTAGAAAATGTACCTGTTGTCTGTGGAGAAAATCTGTATCTATGGGCTTCTAAAACACATTTTTTCACCCTCAAAATGGGTCAAAATCATGAGTATATGTTGAAATTCTTTACCTCTGTGACTAACATGAGCACTACTAATCATAGTTTGCATGATGTAACCTGCAAAGTTAACAACGATGAAATGGTATTTGTATATGAGTTGAATGAAAGGATACAAATAGATGGAGAAAAGGGTGAAGTTATTATGATTGCAGAGCATGTTATTGGAAGAGGTAAAGAGATCTTAAAGGAATCTGGCCCCTAGGTTAAGCACTGAAATCAACAAGAAGAGATAATTGTGAATGATACGACAACCAGAAAGAAATGAGACAGTTGAAAGGCTGGGATGGAGTGAGTGTAATCGTGATTATTTAGTGATGGGTAAAACTCTTTCTAATCTAAAAGTTAGCATTAAGGGTATATAGTATGTATGTGATAAATCAGTTTATTTTCAACTACAGCAATATTAGGTAGGTAGCTGCTATGCCACATTAGTTTTTCCCCTCATATATCATACTAATGAGTTATATTTTCCACTTGAGAAATATATTAGGTGAAGTAAGCAAAGCTTTAATTAGATTATCAGTAAAAATTTTAGAGCACTTATACCCTCTTTAGGTGTAGCATTGAATGATGTGAAGGTTGGGGAGATGAGGAGGAGCCAGGCAAGATGGCCGGGTGGATGTGATCCACACCGGCTCTGGAGTCCCGTAGCTGTCCCGACCTGCCACAGATAGGAGAGATAGCGGAAATTCGACCGGAATGGTCCACAGTGCAGCGTGACCCCATCGGTAGCCCAAGACATCCAGTCCGACCCACACACAAAGCGGATTACTGAGCAATCTAGTGGAGGAGAAGAAAGGCGTGAGCAAATAAAATGGTGCCACCGAACCTGCTTGCCGCAGGAGAGCAGAATTAAGGAAAGATGACTGTAGCGCTCCCACCCGAGAAAGTAAACCTACAGGAGAGTTGCAGGAGTTGGCAGGGACCATAGGTCTGCCCTACCGGGAGAGGAAAGGTCCAGCATAGAGCAGAAATTAAGTGGAACACAAGCGACGCAGGCCTGAGTCTGCAACGATTCACCGGGACGTCTGAGACGGTAAGCGGGAGCTGTGCAGGTGCTGGTGGGCAACGTGTTGTGAGACCCGGTGTGGCAGGGGGCTGAACCTTCGATCAGCAAACTGCAGGTTCGGGGAGGCCCGGGAGTCATGCCTTTTCCAACATGGCACCCGTAGCGGAATGGCGCCAGGGGACCCAATGATCAGCCTTGAATGCCACTGCATCTACCCTAGAGGGGGACAGCTGTGATTTTGAACCCACAGAAACAAGTGTGCAAGTCATGGGAAGCACCTCCTCTCACAATCACAACAGCTACTCACTCTGTGCCTGACCCTAAGATGGCCACCGTCCTTTACTTGGGGAGCTGACTCTGCTGGAAAGAGAAGTACGCTGACAGAACACATCTGATGCAGTGGTGACTACAGAGGGTCGGGTCTTGGGGGACCGCTCCCCCTCGAAGAAGTGAGAATACTTACCTGCACATATGCCACATAGGCACTCTTTTCACCGCTTGTTTGCCACGGATCTAGCATTCGTTCTCCGGGGCTACTGGGACCTCTCTGTGAGGGACCACAGCGGCAAGGGAGACACACCCAGTAGAGAATTGGGAGTGGTCCCCCTACCACTGGGATCCTGTACAAATGCCCAACACTCACTACAACTGCTGGGAATGGGGTAGATCTGCAGACTTTGGAACTATCCCTTCCACCTCCACTCTCACCACTCTTGACCAGGGGGCGAGCTGGAAGATGAGGCGGACAGCACCTCCCAGTACCACAGTGACCGGTACTCTCGATGGAACTTTTGATGATGCCCCCTGGGTGCCCAAGCAACCTTGACCGATGCCCGGTGGAGTGATAGAGGAGTTTGGCTCTGGTTCACCCCAAGGCCGTCACCTACCCAGCCGGACATTGGACATTGTTTTCCTCGTCTCCCCTTTGTGTTCCTTTTCCCTCCCCCGCCTCCTCCCTCCGTGATTCTTTGACTGCCTCCCCTTTTCCAGCCTGACTTTTCTGTGTCCCCTGAAGTACTTTCCTCCTTGCCGGTATTTTTCTATGTTATGCTATGCTTTAGTAACTCATGTAACTATGTTACACTGTTTCCCTTTCTATGTTATGCGACGCTCTAGCAACTGACGTAACTATGTAACAATGTTCTGAAACAATATCCTACCTCATGTAAAGCGCTCTGATACCTCTGGATCTAGCCAGCGCTATATAAAACATTTCAAATAAAATAAATAAAAAATGTTGAAAATCGAAAACTGTCCACTTTAGTTGATCAACTTACAACTAACCCTGCGGGTGAACTTACTGTAAACCATAAAGAATTGCTTGCTATGTGAGCTATGAGTATGTGAAATCGCCATGCGCTAGACTTAATCCTTGTAAAGAAAGGAGCGGTTTGCAAAGTGTTTCATGCTCAAGAATGCAATGCATTTATTTCTCGCATAGATACCCAGCTTCGCAGCTATATTACTATCATTACTACAGAGCAGGATCCACGCTTCAGCTACAGAGCCTGGGTGGGTAGTATTTGAATCATCAGCTCTCATGTCACTTTGACCACTGAAGCAGGACGCGGAACACAAAGGTGTGAAACTCAAGCCAAATCATGTGCAAAACTTACCTCAGTGATTGCGTCGCTGTACCAAAACTGGGAAGTGTCTCTCATCCCACAAGGAGGGAAGACGGGAAGAGCAAGGGGGAAGGAGCTTTATGCAGTTGGATAAAGAATAAAAAAGAAAACGTGTGCAGTGTTTCCCTATCCGGAGGCGGGGCCTCACAAACACAGCTATGAAGAGGAGGACAGATGTGGGGGTAATCGGAAGTCTTTTAAATAGGATCCTCTCTTTGAAAGGCCAGCAGGGCTAAGGTCGGAGTCAAGCCCACCATGAAAAGTCAAAGAGGCAAGGGAAAGGAGCAGCAACGACTTCCTAGGCTATGCCTGGCACACTGTGGATCCTGCCTTGTAGGGGCACTGGTCTTTATGGAATCCTCCTAATTTAGAATCTAACCTGACTGTCTCTCATGAGCCCCGTAAACCTGCAGAGGTCCAGAACCGACGGAACACATGTTCCCTTTTCCTAAAGCATAGATTATGACTACCTCGGTACCACGCCTACCGGACTTTCAGAAGTACAGGCATTATGCCCATTTGCCACTGTGGCATGTCACTGACTGTGGCCCAGCCCTACGCACTCGATTGCCAACATTTCCCTATAATTCGACAAATGAGTCCAGACAGAGACTGGTGTGTGAGACACAGGTGCACGTCCCTCTCCACTTCCGCCCAGCTGAGCAAGGTCGGTGCCCCAGGCCTCTGTCCCGCAGCGGATTCCTGTTTCCCTTTGAGTGTTTCAAAGTGAGGCGGGGAGGCCCATATTTCCACTGCCCCTTCCCATGCCCTTCCTCGAGAGAATCCGCTGTAAACCGAGACGCTTCTCCGGGCCCTTCACCTGACTGAAGCATCACGCTGGCATTCTTGGCTGCTGCTGGGGCCCCGCTCCTGCCCCCCAGAGCTGACACAGCCCCCTCCCCACTCCGTGTGTTGTTTTAAAAGGTGGGCCCAGAACGAGCGGAGCTCTGCCATTTCCTGCCGGGCTGGAACATTCCTCTGCTCGCATGCTTTCACTGCCTAACGTGTGCTCTCCCAGAAACGCGCTTCTCCCTCACTGAACAGCCATTCACTCACTGGACTCACTGTCTGCACTCTTCGACCCTTCACAGGGTGACGGCAGTGCTCTCATCCTCACTGAGTCCCTGGCGTGCTTCCTGTAGTGTCGTAGGCGGGGGCCTGGGGACACAATGAACGGCACACACGTTCTTGGTTAGTGGCCAGCACTCTGCTGAACCACGCCCAGGTCCCTGGGCTCTATATTTCTTTGCTAACGTGCTGGCCGAGCACAAGCTGGGCCAGCCTAAGTGGGAGACGTGGGTGTCTGCTCATGACATTTTTTTAAAATCATAAATAAATGGCATTGTCATTTACATTGCCAATAGCTTAATCATTAAATAAATGGCATTGTCATTTACAATGCCAATAGCTTAATCGCTTGCAAATGCATGACCTATTACATTTACACCCACACAGAGCCACACACACAAAGCCACCCACACACACATACAGAGCCACACACACACACACACACACAACCACACACACACACACACACACACACACACAGACACACACACACAGACACACACACACACAGACACACACACAGAGACACACACACAGAGACCCCCACACACAGAGCCCCCACACACACAAAGAGTCCCCCACACACACACAAAGAGCCCCCCCCACACACACAGAGCCCCACACACACACCCAGAGCCACACACACACCAAGAGCCAAACACACACCTAGAGCCACATACACACACAGGAGAGCAAGCACAGCGAGGGGGCAGGGAAGCAAGCACAGCGAGGGGGCAGGGGAGCAAGCACAGCCAGGGGACAGCGGAGCAAGCACAGCGAGGGGGCAGGGGAGCAAGCACAGTGAGGGGGCAGGGAAGCAAGCACAGCAAGGGTGCAGGGAAGCAAGCACAGCGATGGTGCAGGGAAGCAAGTACAGCGAGGGGGCAGGGGAACCAGGGGGCAGGGGAGCAAGCACAGCCAGGGGACAGGGGAGCAAGCACAGCCAGGGGGCAGGGGAGCAAGCACAGCCAGGGGGCAGGGAAGCAAGCAAAAAGCAAGCACAGCGAGTGGGCAGGGGAGCAAGCACAGCCAGGGGGCAGGGAAGTAAGCACAGCCAGGGGGCAGGGAAGCAAGCACAGCCAGGGGGCAGGGAAGCAAGCACAGCCAGGGGCAGGTAAGCAAGCACAGCCAGGGGCAGGGAAGCAAGCACAGCCAGGGGGCAGGGAAGCAAGCACTGGCAGGGGCAGAGGAGCAAGCACAGCCAGGGGGCAGGGGAGTAAGCATGGGCGAATTTTGCCAATTGGCAATTCGCGAATTTGCGAATTGGCAATCCGTAAAATTCGCGAATTTGCGCGAATTCGCGATTTTTTTTTATTTTTGCGTGTTCGCCGGTGTTCGCGAGGCGCTTTGCGTATTCGGGGGTGTTCGCGAGGCGCTTTGCAATTTCGCAGGGGTTTTTTTTTTGCCTGCTTAATCACTGTCACCCTCTTGTTTGTATGCCCATCTGCCCTCTTTACCTTTGTTTCTGTGCCCTTCTGCCCTCTGCCCCACTCATTTTTTGTCCCCTTCTGCCCTCTGTCCCACTTTTGTGCCCTTCTGCCCTCAGCCCCACTTAGAATGGCGCCGGCAAGCTGCCAGCGCCATTCTAAAATAGCTAGAAATAGCTTCAACAGGAAGCCAGGCTCACCAGCCAGCTCCAGCCAATCACACACAAGACACAAATTACACAAACATGCCAACTTCTAGAAGTGGCACTTCCAAACTAGACACAATCATGCCACATACATCATTGCGCAGCATTCAATCTCACGAGTTCGCACATACCAAACTCGAACCTGCACTCCCCACACATCAGGAACTACCATGGTCACACATATTCCCCATGCATTCCTATGGGAGGGCAGGTCACTCACACCACACACACAGAGAGCGCACGCACTTTACACTGGACCACAGTGCAAAAGTGCGCAGAGACCTAAAATCCCCAACACCAGGTTACAGAAGCAGGCTAGGCAAAAGCAAAAAGTTTCGGGGTGAACTTGCCAAAAAGGGCCGGGTCCAACACCGACCATCAGACATGGCTATTTGGATGGTCTTGTTTAGTGTTCGCATCAGCCTTTCTACTTCTACGTTCGCCTGTGGCCACCTGGGAGTTATCCGGCCATGCTTGATTCCATGAGATGAAAGATACTCGGAGAGTTCTGCGCTAGTAAAGGGTGGTCCGTTGTCTGTCCTGAGTTCCTTCATCAAGCCGTGGGTTGCTATTATCTTCCCAATTTTGGGATGACTTCTCCCACCGCCGTTGAAGAGAAGATTTCTATCTCGGGGTATCGCAAAAAGTCATCTACTACCGCCAACATGTATTTCCTTCCTGGGAGACTGCCAAAATCTGCACAGGCCCTTTCCCATGGAAAAGATGGACCCACTTCGGTGATTATCGGTGCTGGGCGGCTGGGAAGGCCGGTTGCTAGGCACACCGGGCAGCGCTGGATGATGGACTCCACCTGTTGGTCTAGGCCCGGGAAACCACACCTTGCTCCTTAGGCAGTTTTTTGACTTCACAATTCCCTGGTGGGCCCATTGTGCAAGGAGGGCGGCTTGCTGGGTCAGGCGCTTGGGTAGGACAAGGCGAGGACCTCTCAGGAGGCAGCCATCAGGGGATGCTAACAGCTCGTTTCACTCTTGGTATAGGGCTTTTAGCGTATCCTGGGCTTCCGTAGTGTGGAATGACGATGGGCTTTGGAGTGACTTCCAATCTCTTGAGGAGAGCGCTCTGATAGCCAACTGGAGGCAGTCATCATCTTTTGTAGCTTGTACGACTTCTTCTAGGGAGATGGGGAGAGGCCTGGACCTTTCGGCGATCAACCGTACGTATTCTTCCGTGGCTGAGGCTTCAGCTGCTTCTGGCTTGGTGACTGGTCAAGCGTGTCGGGACAAGAAGTCAGCTGGATTGCGGGTGTCCGGCCTGTATTCTACCGTGAATTGGAATTCCTGAAGTTGCAGCACCAATTTCTCAATCCTCGGAGGGGTCCGTGAAGAGGATCCTTGGAACAGTGGGATAAGGGATTTGTGGTCAGATATTACCACAAACGGATGTCCATACAGGTAGATGTGGAAGCGGCGACAACCCCACAAGATTTCAGTGGCTTCTTTCTCGATTTGAGAATAGCGCTGTTCCACTGGAGTAAGGGTTCTGCTGGCATAGGCGAAAGGGGCCCACTCCCCACAGGACTGCCTTTGGGCCAACACCGCTCCGAGGCCTGTGGGACTGGCATCCACCACCAGCTGGGACTCATGCCTGGGGTCGAAATACCCTAAGGTGGTATTGGGGGACAGGGCGGACCATGGTTCTCTGGAACGCCTCGTCTTGTTCCGCTTCCCATATACAGTGGCTGGTGGTCTTGGTGAGGTCCCGCAGAGGGCCTGTCAGGTCTGACAGATTTTTAATGAAGCGTCCGCAGTACGTCAACATGCCCAGGAAGCTGCGGACTCCGGACAAGGACGTCGGGGCAGGAGCGTTCTGAATGTCTTTCACTTTGTCCGGATCGGGACCAATGCCTTTGTCTGAAAACCGGTACCCAAAGAAACTGATGTCCTTTCGTAAGAATTCACACTTTTCGCAGTGGAGGGTGAGGCCGCTGTCTCGGAGGCGGGTGAAATCTGCATGAAGGCGTTGGATGTGTTCTTCCACGGTAGATGCGTGCACGAGAATGTCATCACAGACGTTCAGAACTCCGTCCAGCCCTTGGAGGACATTCTTGATGATGTTTTGGAATACTTCCGCAGCACTGGAGATCCCAAAGTTCAATCTGGTGTAACGCCACAGCCCAGCATGGGTGGAGAAGGTTGTGATAGGACGAGAGCCCGGATGAAGCAGGATTTGGTGGTACCCAGAGCGGAGGTCCATTTTCAAAAAACACTTGGAACCTGACAGCTCTCCAATGATGTCGTCGACCGTTGGGGTCAGGTGATGTTCGCGCTTGATGGCGAGGTTGGGGGCCCGCATGTCCACAGAGATGCGGACCGCGTCGGGTTGCTTCGGTTTCTCCGCGATGACGATGGGTGACACCCAGGCAGAGGGGCCACGCACTCGTTCTATGATCCCGGTTCTCTCTAGCAGGCACAGCTCCGCTTCAACCTTGGGGCGGAGATGAAATGCAATCCTTCGGTGGCGGAGCGCGATAAGAGCAATAGACCGGTCAATGTGCAAACGGGTTGCTGGGCCCCTCAGGCATCCGATCCCCTTGAACAGGCTTTCGAACCCGTCCAGCAGGCCCTCCAGGGTGTGGGCATGAATGGTGAACGCGAAGTGAATCAAGTTGAGGTCTTGAGCAGTTCTGCAGCCAAGTAGGATTCCGGACCCTTTCTGGGACACATACACTTTGGCGTGCTGGTGGGCGGCATCATGGAATAGATCGGCCTGGACTACCCCACATAGCCTGAGTGGGGACTTAGTGCCATAGGCGTAGACTTGTACTCGGGTGGGGCAAAGCCCTGGAGGGTTTCATAGGCTTCTGTATATGCTAGCTGCCATGAGATTGATGGTGGCTTCCGTGTCTATGAGGGTGGCAACTGACTGGTCTTGTGTTTTGACGTCACTCAGTGGCGTGGTAGGCGGGTAGCTGAGAGGGTGTTTAACATCCTAACCACGTGCACAGTGGTGGCATCTGCATCCTCGTCATCCATGTCACTGCTAGCGGGACCCTCGTGTGACGGTTCAACTGCGGGTACTCTCCTTGGTGGGCCACCCTGTCTTCTACTCGGCGTGGACTGACATACTTTTGAGAAGTGATTCACTTTCCCGCAGGCACTGCAGATTTTACCTTGCGCTGGGCAGACTCCGGCGTGCGGCGATGGGCCTCCACACCAACCACAGGAGCGACTGCGGGAAGGTTGCAAGGGCGCAGCGGTTTTCGGCCGGGTGGTTCTGGGCCGCTGCTCCTGGACATCCGTGCGGAGGGCGCACACATGTTCCTCTTTGACAACAGCCGTCGGCTTGGGATTCATGTGCGCAGCTTTGGCCTTCGACAGTTCTTTGGATCGGCCGAGTCTCAGGATGTCCCTCATCGGCATGTTGTCCTCCTGCAGGATGCGTTTGCACAGCTTGATCGACGTGCAGCCTTGGATGAATTGGGCGCGAATCTCATCATCTTCATTGGGAAGCATGCAGGTGCTTGCTAATTCTTTCAACCTGGCATAGAAAACGTCCTCAGACTCCTCAGGCAGTTGGCGGGCTTGGCGGAGTAGGAAGCATTTGTATTCAGGGCTAGCGAACGGCTCAAAGTAAGCTGTAATGGCGTCGCGCAGTGTGGCGTAGTTCCTGGGTGGGCCAGCCTCTCTGATGCGTATTGAGATTTTATGAATTTCAGCACCGCCTAGGTGTAGCAGCATGTGTCTCCTCCGTGGGGCGGCGATCTCAGCAGCCTCAAAGAAGTTATCAAGGCCCTCAACCCAGTCTTTCCAGCGTGCCGCCTGGGAGGGCGGGGACCCAGTGACGACAAAAGGTTCCAGTGAGGGTACCGTAGCCATGGTGTTGATGGTGGGGCGTGGTCAAGCGGAACAGCAAACACGCCCTGATTGGTCCACAGTGGGCCTTCAGGGTAGGCCCAACACTTAGCCGGGCAGGCTGTGGTGGCAGGCGGGGCTGCTGCAGGTGAGCGTGCACTGGGTGCAACTGTGGGTGAGGCCCAAGCACCCTGTGTGGAGCGTGGTGCAGGCTGTCGCTTATTTATGCCAGTGAAGAAAGGATAGGTGAAGGCACAGGTGATGCTTAAGAATGTAAAGTCTGGAGGGCACCCGCACCATGTGGACGAGCAGAACCACTTGAGGTGTTGTGATAGGACTGGGGGCACACTGCATATTGCCAGGCACAAGCAGTGGGTGAAAAGCGGAGAAATGCCCCAAATAGTCCGCTGTGTCCTGCTCGCAGGGCGCACTCACCAGGTCTGGCTGAGAGCAGTCGGAGGTCGAGGCTGCAGCTGTAGGCCGTCAGCGCAGACCGCGCATGCGCGACAGTGCACACCAGTGCGTAGGCCGTCGCTGTCCGCGCACAGCTGGAGACTCACACCGAGAACACAGCGGCACTCCCGGGCAGAACCAGGTGACGTCAGGAGGCAAACCCCACAGGACGGCAGGCTGAGGAGCGGCCACACCCATGAGGATCGTGGGCACTGGACGCCGACACCCAGGCATGGCAGACCGAGTGGGAGGCACGGCAGGGGCACTCCCGCAGAGATAGTGCCAGCGGCGGGCACAGAGGTGGCGATGAGGTTTGGCGGGGTGGTAGGCAGACCACCTTGTCGCCAGTGTAGTGTCGTAGGCGTGGGCCTGGCGGGACACAATGAACGACACACACGTTCTTGGTTAGTGACCAGTACTCTGCAGAACCACGCCCAGGTCCCTGGGCTCTTTATTTCTTTGCTAACATGTTGGCCGAGCACACGCTGGGCCACCCTAATTGGGAGACGTTGTGGGTGTCTGCAGGGACCACCCCCTCGCAACACTGCTTGGTGGTTTGGTCCACTTGGTACAACATTACACTTCCCTTCGCTCACTCAGAATGGGAAGTGTTCCCTTGACCCTTCGTTTAGGCAACCAGTCAATCAATACAATGCCGACGCCTTCATTCAATCACTAACACTCCCAGCAAGTGGTGCCGGTAAAGGATTTCAAGCTATGCGGGCAGAGGTATCGTTAAGAAGTAACAAACTTGCAGTTTGAACAAATTGGACAAACTTAATCTGATTATGAATGAAAGATTGGAGTCCATTTTTACCCCTAGATTCCTCACTAGGGGTGAATTGTTTTGTGGCGGCTGGTTGCAAAGGCCATATTGTTCATGGGTGGGATTTGATCCTTTTGCCGCATATAAATATTTCAATTTGTGGCGTTTATTTTCCTGTGGCTCGAGATCTTTCTTTATGTGAGCTCTTGAGGCAATGCCCATTTAAGTATGAGTTAAAGTCAGATGGGTTTTTATAGTTAAATCTAATTTGTGTATTATCTGCGTAACAGGTATAGTGGAGGTTGAAGGAGGAGATTAGATCCGGTGCAAAGCCAAGGCAAGTGAAATAGGGGAGGTAGAACTGTTAGGTACATTAGTTGTGAATTGAATGGAGCAGCCTGAAGCAAGATGATCTGTCTGATAGAAAAGATGCAATCTGCTTCAGTTCGCTCCCTGCGGTCTGATGTTGTCAACAAGGGTGGCTTCTCCGTAATGGCGGAGGAGCGTCACCACACTGGTCAGTCAGTCAGCGGTCAAGCGAAAAATAGAATGACCGCTGACTGACTGAGCCGATGCCAGCAGTGTAGGGAGGGGCGGGCTGGGCATAGCAGGAAGGAGTGGTAGGCGCACTGTAAGTGTGCATGTCTCTTTGGCCGGTCAAGCAGAATGTGCACTTAGGTTTCTCTAACCCAGCTGTGTTGCACACCCGGGTTGGAGAGACGTCACAGACTCCTACGCACTGTCTGAGCGGCAAACCACAGCACTCAGACCAATCCTGGCACTGCTCCCATGCTATTGAGTGGAGAGCCTGTGCCCCAGTGCATGCTGGAGGAGAGCCAGAGAAGAGGACAGAGGCGGCCGCATGTCAGGTTAGTTTTTTAAAATTATTATTCCCCCGAATCCTCCCACCCCCATTTCAGTATTGCAGCAGCCACCACTCGTTGTCAAGTCTCTGTAGAAGCTTGGCATGAGGAACAGTATCAAAGGCAAGAAGAGTTCAGGTAACAAGCATGTTGGTACTCCAATGCAGACATTTGTCTTAAAGAATATCTTTTTATCTTTTTGACTAAAACTGTCTATTATTGGCCATAAGTAAGAAGGATCTCTTGTTTCAAGACATGTTTGTTTTATTTTGGGTTTATGTAAGACATGAAGAGTTCCGTTGGGAGCATACCTGTTTTCAAGAAGTCATCAACAGTTCTGGCTGGATTGGCAACAGAGCTATTCAAAATGACATTGGTCTACTGGTGATTCTGCTGGGTACAAGAGTTTCAGCACTGATGAAGTTTGCTCTGGTCAGGAAGGTTAAAGGTGATTACCTTCAGTTGCTTTCATATTTTGTTATTTTGCGAGCTGCGCTGTACCGCTAGAATTGTAGTTGAGCAGTATGAATGCAAGGAGGTAGGCTGACACTGGGGGTGGGGAGTAATTGAGGTGTGTCTTGCACAGGGCCGGACTTAGAACTGGCACAGGTGTGGGGCCAAGCTGTTTCCTAGGGCCGGTTTCAGCTGATTTTCTTACAGGGGCAATATTGATTACCCCGGTATCAAACACAGCCCCCCATGGGCCCAAAACTAGCCCCCACCCTGGCGGCCCACCGGGGTAACGCCCGGTGCCCACTACGGCCAGTCCGACCCTGGTCTTGCAGACAAAAAGGCTCAGTGGTATGAAGGCCTTTTTTACTGTGTTGCCAAGGTACCAAGATGCCTTAGGTACTACAACTTCAGGTATTACAGTTGACTGACCCTTTTTATTCTGTACTCCTATAGGGGGATGTCGTTTGTGACCTTTATGCCCCTCAGCAGCTCTCCCTATTCAGATCTCCTTTATGGTATTACGGGCTCTTGGCTGCTGTCAGCTCACCAAGCTGCAGCTCAGCTCTCCAGGACATAGGGCAGATCTCACAGAAGCAAGGAATACATCAGGTATTGCTTCACCCAGCTTTCTTTGCTACCATCTTCAGAAGAAAAGAAAATTAAAAAATCCACGTTGCTCATCATTTACAGGCTGCAGAGTGACTCTTACCACATAAGTGCATGGAAATAATATATATTTAGACCAATACCTAAACACTGAGACATACAAATGCACTTGTTTAGTGTTCTAATATTGATGTTGATGTATGCAATGATATGAGTATGTACAAAAATGAAATCAAATCATCGTTTGCGAAATCCCCAAATATGACCTCTCCATCAACTCCTAGTCAGAAATACGTGATCAGGCAGGGTGGCACTTAACCAGCAGGACAAACGTGCAAACAGGAAAAACCAAGATTAGTCCCACAGATAGGCAGTGACACCACAATGGTCCTGGGAGATTGGCCCCAATAGAACGCACATGGCTGGAGGGGTGAGCGTTCCCAAAAAAAGTGAGATGCCTCATGAAGTTAGGAACACTCAGCCAAACAGGACACAGCACACACACTCCATGCCAGACATCTGGACACGTTACCCCCTGGCCATCGTTGTATCCACGGAAGGACGAGACCCACTTGCATTTGTCAATAGGTGGGACTAATTTAAGGCTTTTTGACAAAGCCCACATTCCACTCCCAAAACAGGATCTATGAATTGTTTTATGATGCTTCAAGAAATTTATAAAAAGACAGTCAAAACATTTGTACTTTAAGTCAGTCCTCAGACCCCTTTCTGCAGCAACACCACAATGGTCCTGGGAGATCGGCCCTAATAAAATTGTCAGAGAGGCACTCGTTCCCAAACTCCATAAAGTTAGAGTCCACATGAAGTTAGGAACAATCAGCCAATCAGGACACAGCACATACTTCACATGCAGTGATCACACGCTCCCCATCCCAAATATCTAAACACGCTACTCACTGGCCCTCATTGTATCCACACAAGGTTGAGACCCACCTGCATTTGTCATAAGGTGGAAGTAATTTGTAGCTTCATGACAAGACCCACATTCCACTCACCAAACAGGATCTATGAATTATTTTATGATGCTTCAAGAAACGTATAAAAAAACATTGAAAACGATTGTACTTTTGAGTCAGTCCTCACACTCATTTCTGTATGCTGCACTCCTAGCCGAAGTGTTTGATTAAACCAACAGTTTCTGTTTTGCCAAATGCCTCTTGACTTTGTTTTTTCAAGGTAAATTTATATTCGAGCAACATTTTGGTGAACCAGATAGGAGAGATTGGTGTTTCGAACCTTACTGCAGCTGAAGGAAAGAACCCTGCTAAGACAGATTCACATAAGTTCAGCAAGGAAGGAGAGCAGAGGCCAAAATTGATTGAAACCTCTGCTGAATCCGCGCAGCTGTCAATTGTATAAGAGACTACATCTGATTGTTAGTCCCCAGCATTTGGCATATGGCAAACTAGAAAGAAGTGCAAAAATGTAACCTGAGCACCCTGCCACTGACATAAATCTGACATATTGTCCACTTCATGTGTCCGAACTGAGTAGTCCCAAGGTGGCCTCCGAGGTGATCCCACAGAGGTTAACTTTCTTGGATAACCAACATGCTAGGAAAGGTGAAGTTGTTTGTCACTTGAACAGTTGTGTGTGACACAGTCACTACGCCTTTCACCTGGATGAGAAACAGGGGGGAGGCCTCACCTCTTGGACCGCTGGGCGTGATACAGATGGTGTGTATACACCATGGGTGTGAAATAGGGTGTAATTCGGACATTAGGGAAAATTTGGAACTTTGAGATAAGGTGTAGCTTGTGCTTTACCAAGAAGGGCATGTGGTTGTCAAGTTGTTCCCCGCTTCCACGTAAATTGTTGTTTTTTTTGTCTAAGAGCCGATATTGACAAAGTATCAGGCTCACTTATTCCCGTGTACCGCACAAAGCCTCCCCTCGTCATCAAGTTAGAATGCTCTAAGGAGCAGGTTCTTTTTCTTTTGACAGTCATCATCTTTTTCTTCATTTTGATTATTAATTGATGCATTCTCGAAGTTGTGGTGCTGGTAAATTGTTGCAATTGCATGTCTTGTCATGAGTGTTGTGTTTTGTTAATGAATTAATGTGCTTAGGAAGGCGCTAATAATTCTTACAGTTGTTTTTCCATATCTGCTGTTTTTCTGCCTAATTCACACGTTTTAAACTAACCATTGCACTTTTTACCAGGTTGTGACCCTTCATTTGCATTTTTGTGTGTGTTTAATGTTTATCCTAATGCAGTTGTGTGAATAGTATGGAGCTCATAGAATTAGTTGAAACCAGTAATCCTTGTGTATTTATTTCTCCAATGATCAGAGCAGAATCAAATATAAATTGATCCTGAGAAGCTAGAGCGTAGCAGTCCCTTAAAAAAATTCCCCCATGGAGTCTCCGCTAAAACACATGCAAACTAGATTCCCCACACAAATCAAAAAACTTAGCAAGTATTGCCATGCATGGTACGTAAACACTAAGGCACACACATTCCCCTGGCCAGAGGGGGGAACCTTCAGCACCAACATAAGCAAACACACGAGAACACATATAAGGACCAAATGTGTAGGACACATGAAGCAGAGGGGAGAGGCATTGCTAGAATTATGGGCAGTTCTTGAGGAGGCTTGGACCGACAATCCTCTCATAGAACCCACAAGCAAGGCGCCGCACACCCCTCACCAAATGTAGGAATGTCGGTGTTCTCTCCGATGTCTGCCATCCCCACATTAGGTTATACCAATCCAACAGTCGAGGGAGCCAGGGGCCCCCCTACCAAACAACAAACTACTGGATCTAGACAAGGGCGGCCAACAGGCCCAGACAATCCCAGGATCATTCCAGTCTAGTGCTAGAGCTCCCCGAAGCTCAATCCCCAGTCCGTTGCTCTCAGCCCACCGAACCCCAGTGTCATGGAGAACGAGCACTCCCACTCATCTGGGTGAACGCACGTAGGTGACCGGTAGATTTATAGCAGACTGTATTAAGGAGGAAAACCGATTTGGCTGGTCCTGGCTTAGGGGAGGGTCAGTTAAGACAGAAGATATGGCTGTGGCCCAGGATTGCATGAGATACGGGTAGGGAAATCACAACTGGAATTTCCTCTACGTTCATAAATGCCTCATAAGAGGGGAAAGAAGGCATGTCCGAAACGAAGGAAAGAGCGAGAGAACTTGAAAAAGTTGGGCTGGAACTAGGGCATCGCTACAAGGTCCATGGGATGGGAAGAGAACTTTCTGGTCAGAGTATCTGTGGCCACAATGGCAAAGAAGGCGATGGTACCAATAGGAGTACGAATGCAGAAAATCAGGAAGGATTTAGCATGTAGTAGCAGGGTTCAAGGAAGTAGTACAGAGAACACCAAAGGCCAGGACCGGGTTGTGATCCTTCCTCATCTCCCAGAACCACCGAACTGTGGGTCGATATGGCCGGTCCCACATCCTATGGGTGAAATGCGCACCCCCACACTCACATATCCGTACTGTCAGTGACCCAATGGTCCGAGGATTTGGAGATCTAATGGCCAAACTAAATATGACCATTCATTTCTCAGAAGATGGGACAATGACCTACTCAACCCGTGGGGTTACCCCCATCAAGACTCATATTTTTACCCTGCCCATGGCACACAGACAAGCCAATAAGGACAACACTCTCTGACCTGATGTCCTTCACTGATGCCATACTCACAATTATTGCCAATGCACCAAAATTGCTGTGTCGAAAGTTATAGCTGCCCTTCAAATTTGTGTTCCATAGGTTGGGTTACTATGATATGGAACCCCAGAATGAGAAGTTGTTTTGTTTGGAAGCCATTGAGGTCTGGCCCACATACGGAGTACTACTGGCCACCGACTAAGCAATTGTAATCTGGGCCTCTATCATCTTTGTTATGCCTGATCTCAGCATACGGATGGTGACTATTGACCAGCTGTTCAGGCAGTGTCCCGGGGTCTCAGAAGTCATCTTCACTGACCCTATTATGGCTAGGGTGGAACTGCTGAATTGGACCCCATTGTCCATGGCGGTATTAGCAACGCGGCAAGAGCAAGACCTGTCAGCAGTACCACCGCAGCTATAGGCCAGGGGATCCTATGGTGTGGGGCTCATCAATACTGTCAAACCAGTAAAGATAACGCTGGAGAAGGGGCAATCCTGCCCCGGGTACACAAGAACCTGCTCTCCAAAGAAGCAGATGAGTACATAGCACCAACAATTCAAGCACTAATTGATCAGAAGGTCCACCACATGGTGGTCTTCTCCTGTAATACACTTATTTTCCTGGTCAAAGAGTAAGGGAGGGACCTGGCACCTGGTGCAGGACTTGTGCCCCCTCAAAGACATTGCCATCACAGAATTCCCTGTAGTACCAGACCCCTCCATCATATTGACAAATCTACCCACAGACATCCACAATTGGGGTGTAGCATTTTGCTACACCCCAACAGTCAGTACTTGACTGTGCTCAAGTTCCAAGGGTTACAGCTACTATTCCGCAGACTGCCGAAAGGGTACGGTGAGTGTCCCAGTATGTTCAATAGAATACTGTGGAAGGTTCTTAACAACTTCCAATCGAACAGCACTCTGATTCAGTGCGCTGATGACATCTTGATATGCAGTCCCTCTGAGGACCTAAGCTGCCAAGGCGCAATAGACCTCCTGACTGCACTTGCCGAGAGAGGATACAAATGGGAGAAAGGGAAGTTGCAGGAAGTACAAGAGGAGGTTAGCTATTTGGGCCAGCTAATCTCAGCGGCCAGGCGACGGATCACGCCGAAATACACAGATTCTATCAGGGCCATGCCACCACAAAAATGGAAAAAGGGTATGGAAAAGTTTTTAGGATTATGCAATTATGTGTGACAGTGGGTCTTTGACTACAGTACGCTTATCTCCCCCTTACTTGAAGCCATGAAAACGGTGAAGACCGGGCCTGAGGAACTAGCGTGGAGACCCAAAATGCGGAGGGCTTTCAACAAGCTCAAAACAGAAATAAGCATGCCCCCATGTTAGGGACACCCGATTATAAAAAGGAATGTTTCTTATTTAACCACAGCGACAGGGGAGTCATGTCAGCCGTCCTAACACAAAAGTACCTTCTGGGTCACAAACCCCTTGTGTACTACAATGGGCTCTTGGATTCATTCTTGCAGGGTCATTTCCCATGCAACTAGGCACTTGCAGCAGCAGCCTTTGCCTCCATTGTACTGGGGGCACCTCTGACACTGTATACCAAGAATTCAGTGTTTTTGTTCATGCAAAAGAGCAAGAGCACACTGACTACACAACGGGTTTCAGGATACGAGCAAATGCTCTCCAGGCATTCTCTAAAAATACTAGCCTATGGGTATAAGTAATTCACTCCCCAGCACACGTTAACTTTCAAAATGGTTTCCCTATTGTACCTAAAACCAAATCCATAATAATTTTATCACACAATATGAATTGTAAACGTTTCGTCTTTTCTCTTTCAAGTTTTATTCTTGTAGGCTTGCACATCAGTTCTCAACAGCCACAGCCAACACGTGTGTTTAGTCGCATAAGGGGTGTGGTCCCGTGACTTCATCAAGGCTGTATAGGTATAAACATATAAAATACCTATGTACTTATTGCATCATGAAAACATGTATTTAAGAAAAAAGGTGCATATAAATCGTGACAATATTAAGAGATTAACACAAGGTGAACTAACTAACTAATGATTTTGATTCTCATTTGCACAATATTTTGCGCTCTGTGTACAACATCATAACTAAAACCCGAATTTGATGGAGAGAGAAATTGGGGTGCACGGTCGCATGTTAAAGGGCAAATTGCTACTTTATCGCCCGAAAGTGCAATTAAATTGGTGACACCTAATGGTTCTTTAAAATGGTCTATCTTTCCCGACGAGATTAGTATTTAATAAATCTCAGACATACTGTGTATGGAAGTACACCTCCCGTTTCTAATCCAAAGCAGCAAAGTGAAGATCGTGAAGCACCGTGAAGCGTAAAAAAGAAGAGAAAGTAACCATATTTTAAATACCTAGATCTTCCAAATAATCAATCTCTGTAATGTAAAAAAACTGGGTAGAACACAATTTGAGTCAGTCTGCTTTAAAATAAATCTTCATAGATACACTCAATCTATCAAACTCTTGTTGAGCTCTCATCACCTACTTGATAGGTGGTGATAATTGCGGACCAAAATGGGTTTCTGGTCTGAGCAGTGTGTCAAATGTGTAACCAATTTCAATATAAAAGTTTCCTTTGAAAAGCAGTATCCAGGTTTCTGCGAAAATGACATATATGACATTATCTCTTTATCTTCCAGAGGAGATAAACATTTACACATAATATATACAAGACCATCTAATATCCACACACTCTGCCATAAATAATTATTTGTGCCTAAGAGTAAAAAGGCCCACATATCCAGTCTTAAGACCACAGGAATTACTGCTATCAGTCATTCATGATAGTGGTGTGTACATCAGCAACATTTGAGCTAAGCCTCTAAATTGAATACCAATATCAGAGGCAAAATTTCATATGCGATACAAGTTTTTCATGAAAAACTGTGTTCAGTCTATACTTTATAATTAAAATCGAGACACCTCACTATTATTAAAATGCTTTTAAAAATGAGTTTACAATTCATATTGTGTGATAAAATTATTATGGTTTGGTTTTAGGTACAATAGGAAGACCATTTTGAAAGTTGACATGTGCTGGGGAGTAAATTACATTTATTTCAGAGCTGTGGCTTGGATTTGTGGAATTTGGTGGTTCTCCACACTCTGCAGAACCGTTTATACAAATATACAGATCATAGATTAAATTGTGTGACTAGAAAGGTCGCGCAGTGGCAGAAGGACATAGAATTTTTGGAGTCAGAGATCAAAGATCTGCATTTACCCGAGGTCTCAGCCAAAAACGATGCCATTTTGAATGACATGATACAACACCATGTTGCAGACATCAAAATACAGAAAGCTAGGAAATTACGGAGGGATGAACATGATTACTCCAGTGGAAGGATATTCACGTTCGCCCGAAAATATGATCACATTGTCCCCAAAGAAAACCAGCAAGGTAACACTGAGACCAAGTCAATTAGCTCCAGTTCGACCTCTTTAGACACAGCCCATACCAGTGGCAGTGAAACCGAAGTATACAGTAATAACGCAAACAATGATTATAGTTTTTTATTGGAGGTGAGGAGGATCAAGAGAGGCAATCGGGAATACAGACGTCCTGCACAGGCAGAAAAACAAGGAGGGGAAAGAAAGGAGGCTCAAGGGGACTAAAGACCGGGGGTCAGGACCAGGTCCTGGAACCAGAACAAGTAACTGATGTTAACATTGTGAATTTAACTGATACATGTCTGTCTAATGATGTTTGCTCTGTACTAACTAAAGGAATTAATTTTTGACTAAATAGTATTGGAGATGTGTACAATGTAAAAATTGACTTGTTCAAGTTTGTGAGACGTTTGAAGCTGAAAAAACACTTTGAATCAACAAACCATGAGAATAAAAGTTTGCATAAGAATTTGGGTGTAATAATGTCTGATGAAAATTCAATACAAGATGTTATAGACACAAGAATGTTATTATCTTTTACTGACTGCGAAGATGAGGTGATCACATCAAAAATGATTATGAGGGATCTCAACATCACGACGGATTATAATATCTTGAGTGATTTGAGGGGAAATACAACTGGACTCCAACACTTACATCTGGGAATAATATAGATCTGTTTCACAAACAGATGCTAGCTGATTTGGACAGACATGAGGATAGGAACAGTGTATATAAACTCAAGAGAGATAACCTGTCATTTGAAGAACGTGATGCATTGAGAGAACTTTGCAATAACAGAGACATTACAATAAGAGAGGCAGACAAGGGGGGCAACATGGTGGTTATGCGGAGTACTGATTATAACCATGAGATCTTGACACAATTAGATAATTTAGAGTGTTATGAACCTCTAAATAGTAACTCAATGTGGGCCTTCACGGAACATATCAACACTCAGCTGAAGAGATGGCATGGCTTGGGGCTGATTGATGACAATGAATTGACTTACCTTAAGACCGATAAACCTAGGTACCCATGTATTTATACATTACCCAAGGTACATAAGGCATTACCCTTTCCCCCGGGCAGGCCTATAATTTCGGGATTTGGGGGACCAACGGAGAGAATTCCCGAATATGTGGATATGTTTTTGAAACCAATGATGAGTAATTTACCATCTTACATTAGGGACACAAAACATATTCTAGGCATAATCTCTGATTTGAGCTGGGATGAGAACATGTTTATGGTAACCTTAGATGTGACAGCACTATATTCCAGCATCAGGAGAGAGACAGGATTGGTGGCGATCAGGAAAATGCTTAACAGCAGATCTGCAAGCGCTTGGAACCATACGGAGATGTTAATTGAGATGGTTGAGCTCATACTGGACAATAACGTATTTCTGTTCCAAGAGAAATGGTATAGGCAGAAACAAGGAGTTGCAATGGGTTCTAGATTTTCTCCCTCGTATGCCAATCTTTTAATGGGTTGGCTCGAGGAGAGGAGAATCTGGGGCCCGGAAGGCTCCAAGTGGAATGACTCCATACTATACTGGGGGAGGTATATAGATGAATGCTTCATGATATGGACAGGCACACAGACTAAACTAACAGAGTTTATTGAACATCTGAACAACATTATTGCAACATCCTCTTCACGTCAGAACGAAGTAAAACCAAGAATTCATTTCTAGATGTAGAATTCTTTGTGAGAGATAATCAGATACAGAGTAGATTATTTCGCAAATTAACATCATGCAACTCACTTCTACATGCATCCAGTGCACATCCACCCCATCAGATATGCTTAATCCCATATGGGGAACTGGTCAGAGTCTGCCGAAATTGCAGCATTGATACGGATTTTGAGGAATGCAAGAAGGGAGTCCTTACTAGATTCACAAACAGAGGATATGATGGTATGACACTTAGAAAAGCTGAACAGAGGGTAGGTCGACTAAGGAGAGAGGACACACTGAGAGACACGAAACCAACATAAAGAAAGGGAGAGATAGTAAGGATGATTATTGGATATAACAATTGGTCTGGGGTACTAAGGCGGAGTTTGAATAAACATTGGCAATTGTTACGGGACGATAAATCCTTTAAGGACCACATTACTGACGAACCAAACATTACCTAAAGACGGGGACTGTCATTGAGAAACATTCTAAGTCCAAGTTACCCCATACGACCTACCAACGAGAACTGGGTGAATAAATACACTAAGGGTTTCTATGGCTGTGCCCACTGCGTAGCTTGCAAGTGGGCCATTGCCAAGAAAACTGAGTTTCAGGGTCCCAATGGCAAAACATTTGAGATCAGGACGAATATCAGTTGCCTAACCAGATTTGTTCTCTATGCCATTGAGTGAAGATGTAAGAAAAAATAAATCGGCAGTACCATCAGAACACTACGAGAGAGGATTTGGGAACACATAGGGCAGTCAAACAGGGTGATATGAGATACCCTTTGGTTGCAAATATGTTGATTTGCCCTTCTCAATTAACCAATAAATGCTTTGAGTTTTATGGAATAGATCACACACCCAGACACCCCAGAGCGGGGTAATAGGGAATTAGCACTACGCAGGAGAGAAGCGTTTTGGATACTGAAATTACGTAGTACAGAGTGCGGTCTCAATATGGACCAAGAACTACATTATTTCTTGGGCAGATAGGATAGGGATCAGTGCTTTCACTATAGATGTATAAGACATGAAATGTAGCTGGAATAAATGTAGAAATTATGTGCGACGTGGCGATCATTTTTCTCCTTTTTCTGTTTCAATCTATGACTGATATGGACATTTATGTACGATATACATGAATTACGCTGTTTTATGGTAACTGTTGACATTGTTTTAACCTTAAAAGATGGAGAGACATGAAATTTGAGAACACTTTATCATGGAGAACCCCGTTTACTAATACAGTCTTATGAGAGTACGGTCACGATTAGTGTCACGGGTCGGGCAAATGGCTACAGAATTGTGGAAATAAAACAAATAAAGCACAAGATAATTTAATAGTAGAGATTTGATTCACTATACTTTGAAGTTTTAGTGGTAAAATAGATATGCAGCATTTATTGCCCTTTTGACACTTGTGCACATTACAAGATGGCGGCTATTCACGGGAGGGTTGATAGTCGTCTTCCATGCATACTATTTGATAGAGGATGGCCGAACACGCGTGCTTTCGTGAAAGAATCCCGGCTTGTGAATATTTAGGCAGCCGGTACAGGGCATTGGGAGTTTGTCGCCGTACTCGGTAGATGACTCAAGCGGCGTGAGGAATCGGAAAGGTGTAAACGGAGGTAAGATCGCAAATTCTAGAGTGTGCCGATGTGGCTATGGATGTAGATGTTCTGATTACAAGAGCGAGGAGTTTGAGATACTTCGTAATATATATGTTAACAGTGGGAGCATACGCTTTAACTTTGTTCGTTTGGATAATGCTAATTTAGTCTCGGTTTTGCGAGCCCAATCACATTTACGAACAAATAAGGCGCGCATAGATTATAATGCGCAGCTGACTTTAATTTACCACGGTTTTTGAAGGCAATTTAATAATAGTGAGGTGTCGCGATTTTAATTATAGACTGCACACAGTTTTTCATGAAAAACTTGAATTGCATATGAAATTTCACTCTGATATTGGCATTCAATTTAGAGGCTTAGCTCAAATGTTGCCGATGTACACACCACTATCATGAATGACTGATAGCAGAAATTCCTGTGGTCTTAAGACTGGATATGCGGGCCTTTTTACTCTTAGGCACAAATAATTCTTAATGGCAGAGTGTGTGGATATTGGATGGTCTGCTATATATTATGTGTGAATGTTTATCTCCTTTGGAAGATAAAGAGATGTCATATATGTAATTTTTGCAGAAACCTGGATACCGCTTTTCAAAGGAAACTTTTACATTGAAATTGGTTACACATTTGACCCGCCGCTCAAACCAGAAACCCATTGTGGTCGGGAATTATCACCACATATCAAGTAGGTGATAATAGCTGATAGATTGAGTGTATCTATGAAGATTTATTTTAAAGCAGACTGACTCAAATTGTGTTCTACCCATGTTTCTTACATTACTGAGATTGATTATTTGGAAGATCTAGGTATTTAAAATATGGTTACTTTCTCTTCTTTTTTACGCTTCACGGTGTTTCACGATCTTCACTTTGCCGCTTTGGATTAGAAACTGGAGGTGTACTTCCATACACAGGATGTCTGAGATTTATTAAATACTAATCTCGTCGGGAAAGATCGACCATTTTAAAGAACCAGTAGTGGTCACCAATTTTATTGCACTTTTGGCGATAAGGTAGCACTTTGCCCTTTAACATGTGACCGTGCACCCCAATTTCCCTCTACATCAAATTCGGGTTATAGTCCACCTCTGTTTGAGAGGTTATGATGTTGTACACGGAGCGTGAAATGTTGTGTAAATGTGAACCAAAATCATTAGTCGGTTAGTTCACTTTGTGTTAATCGCTTAATATTGTCACGATTTACATGCACCTTTTTTCTTACATACATGTTTTCATAATGCAATAAGTACATAGGTATTTTATATATTTACACCTATACAGTCTTGATGAAGTCACGGGACCACACCCGTTACACAACGAAACACTTGTTGGCTGTGGCTGTTGTGAACTGATGTGCAAGCCTACAAGAATAAAACTTGAAAGAGAAAAGACGAAACGTTTACAATTCATATTGTGTGATAAAATTATTATGGGTTTGGTTTCAGGTACAATAGGGAAACCATTTTGAAAGTTGACGTGTGCTGGGGAGTGAATTACATTTATTGCAGAGCTGAGGCTTGGATTTGTGGAGTTTGGTGGTTCTCCACATCCTGCAGCACTGTTAATACAAATAGACAGTTCTTAGATTAAATTGTGTGACTCTACCCAGTAGCGCCTTGAACCTATACTTAATACCACTTTTCGGAGCATTTACTAGCCTATGAGGTCCAGGAGAAAGAGCAGATCCATGACTGCCCCACATACACCTTTGAAGGAATTACCCATGTAGAGGCGGATTCCATCTTAGACAGTGAATCTTTGTTCATCGATGGATCAGCCACCAAAGACCAAGAGACGGGTGTAAGACACACAGAGACAGTGGTAATAACCACGCACCCTCAGGGACATTGTAAGTAACAGCACAGCTAACTCTCCTCTCCCACCTCTTAGTACAGGTGGCAGAGCTGACAGCGGTAATTTAGGTCCTCACCCAAAGCTTGAGAAAGACAGTAACTATCTACTCAAATTTGGCTTATGTCACCACCACGGTGCACTCTAGCATAGGGAGGTGTAGAAGGGGGGAGTTTCTCAAATCGGACGGCACTCCTGTTGCCAACAGGGATCTCCTAGATTTACTGATCAATAAACTGACACTGCCTGAATGTGTGGCCATGGTACAATGCGCTGCTCACACTGAGGGCAGCGACTTCATATCTTGTGGGAATGCACTGGTGAACCAAATTGCTAAAGGGGCAGCCTACGGTATGATCAAAGAAGCACACATACTCTTTTTACAGCAGGTACCAAAAATGGAGCTAACACAAGTTAAGCTGTACACAGAGAAAGCAGTGCCATGCTTGAGGGAGTTACAGGAAACAGCATTGCCCGATGAAAAAGACCGATGGTCAGCCAGGGGCTGCACTCAAACTGTACGTGACCTTACATACATGTACAACCACAGGGAAACTGGTCATGTCACAGAGCTTAGTTAACATAGCCTTATCCTAATTGCACCTACCAACACACACAGCAAAAGGCAACATGATAGCGGCATTCCAGAGCACATGGTTCCTCCCTAACCTTACAGAAGCAGTAACCATGTATTTAAATGAATACACTGTCTTCCAATTGTACTCACCCAAACCTACACTCAAGGTAGTGTCATCAGCTATCTCCAGAATGAAGGGGCCCTTTAATGTGCCATGTATTAGCTTTATCAATATGATTAATTGATGTGCCAACTATCAATACTTAATTGTAGTGGTCTCTCCCTACTGCAGGTGGATTGAAGTTGCCCTTGCGTACACTGCGACACCAAGGCAGCGGTGAAGTTCCTTGTCAGGGAATTAATGCCTGGGTGGGGAGTACGAGACATCATCCATTCAGACAACTGAAGGCATTTGTACATTTCATGTTCAAATTATCTCCACCCTCTTAGGTATAACACACAAACTAGCCATAGTATATCATCCCCAAAGCAACTACCTCATTGAGAGACTCAACGGCCTGTTAAAAAATAAATTAAACAAAATCTGTGCCAGCTTTAATAAAAAGTGTCTCCACTGTCTGCCCTTAGTCTTGTTTGTGTTTCGGAATACACCCACCAGTGATCACCATCTTATACCACTCCAAATTGTAACCAGTAGACTGAAGGGAACCCCATCCCAAAACACGGACCAAATTAAGTGCAGAGGCAAGCTCACTGGCAGTTGGGGATGAACTGCATGTGTATCTCTCTGAATTACCCAAAACTGTTAAGTTCCTATCTAAACAGGTCAACCATCGAAACTCTAAATGCACCACCGTCAAGCTACCGTATTAAACACCTCAACCTGGGAGAGGAAGTGTGTGTCCGCAATTCTTTAGGAAATTGGAAGCAAGCCAAGTTTGAGGGACCCTACAGAGTGACATTTGCAACACCTCCCACCCTCAAGGTGGAAAGAAGAGAAGCATGTGTCCACCTCTCGGATGTGCAGCTGAAAGTTTCCACGGTAAACCCACCATAAACTGTGGGATACTGAACTCTTTCAAACATTTCAAAAGTAAAGAAACCTCCAAAGTTATGTGTTGTTACACAATTGTTTACCCTCTGTTTACTGTGGGTGTGGCCACATCCACATTTTGCCAAAGATGTGCCTGGTCAAATGAAGTCCACCCAACCTATTGCACAGCGCTTGTATAGGGACTCTCTCATGTCACTGATAATTACACTGAACACAAGACTAGTATGCCACACACTACACATCACACTCGTACACAACACATTTTATCAGCACATGACTGCCGTGGGCGCCCACACATCAGCCGGGCCATGCTTCGTTTGTTCACTGATACCAGGCTTTACTTGTCCCAAAAGGTAGCTCCCGAACAAGTGAAATACCTTCTCCACCTGTACCTATGTAGGAATAGGGCCAAGATTGTACCCAAGAGAGTAGAACTCCATAGTATTGTAGTTAATGTGACCCATTACGAGACCAGTCCCACAGCACTGTACCTCCTAACCGATCCTAGTTAGATTCAAACAGAGTTAGATAGGATGCACAGGCAGGGCGCCATAGGAGAGGATACATTCTAGAAAAGAGATACTTGGAGGGAGCAAAGCCACAGCACCAGTGCAGAAAAATGTTGGCTCCCGTTTCCATCTGTGGTCCTAGGGTGGCCCTTAGCATGTCTGGTGCAGTCTTCTTAAATACATATTGACGCCAGTCATGGAGTTCTAGTATATAGCCATTCACTTCAATGACATGAAGGGAAATGAGTCTCGTAGGGGAGGGTTGAATACCAGCATAGATAAGCTCTGTCAGGAAATATGGGGATTGAGATAGATAGGTATGCATGGTTGTAAGGAAACGCACCCTGTATTCCTTGTGTGTCAGAGGTAAATGAACGATTTCAATCAGCACTAATGAGAACTGTGGCACAATACTGCATGTACCGGACATGCAAAGGGCACCTCCATGCTGATGGATACATACTGGCAGCGCAGCAAATTTGCCTACACCCAGCTTGTCCCAGATGGCGAGGCCTGTGCTCCCTGGTCACCATATAAATTTCTACCCTGGTCATTTCAGGAGAAGATTTCTCAGAGTTGTACCAACATCTGCTATAGAAGAAAACAACTCTATTGCATCAGGCTTGAGAAAAAAGAATTGCAGACTATTTTGGCTGAGCACAGTTTAATGATATTCCAGAATTATTCAGGCTATTTTCTGACACACAAGTCAATAAGGGGGGTCCATATCCTTCTTCACAGTGCAGACGAAAGCAAAAATCCTCTGGTTGCAAATAACCAAATGGGAGATGAAAATGATCAACAGTATCTAGCTCAATGTTTATACATTCATTGAAGAACTGAGAACCAACTGCCTCATGGTGAGGCAACATCGGTAAGTGTTGGACTTGATGACCGCAGTGGTAGTAGGGGTGTGTGCATCCTGTTGCCTGTCATCCCAGGCAACAAAATAAACAATAGGACTCTGACTCTTGCCATCCAAGCACTGCATTGTTTACAAACCGACATGTGTAAGGAGGGAGGTGCCCCTGATCAGGACTGATACTACAGCTAATTTTCCTGCGTCCCCCAGTGGGTGACAGGATTCTACATGTCATTGCTGCCTATTCCCGTTTTTGACAATTTTGTGTGGTTTCCTACAAGTGGGGGTTTCCTACTGTAAAAATGCAGTCCTCAAATTGGATAGAATGCAAGTAACTAGGGAAGTAGCAATTGTTAAAAACTGAAACACGGCAAGCCCCTAACAATGTGACTATCATGAAGTATGGGGTAAATGATGTAGTTAAAATTCGGA
The DNA here is from genome assembly GCF_964263255.1 of Lissotriton vulgaris. Taxonomy (NCBI): domain Eukaryota; kingdom Metazoa; phylum Chordata; class Amphibia; order Caudata; family Salamandridae; genus Lissotriton; species Lissotriton vulgaris. Next base: position 437,729,184 of record NC_141698.1, on the reverse strand, counting down.
ACTCCACGAACTCCGCGTAACCCGGAATGCGGAAATTCACCACCCATACTTACTTTTATGGTCTGTTGTTTTTAAGATCAAATAAAGTTTTTGCATGAATGAAGTCCATCATGTGCCGATCTTGCATCACCATAAGGCGGATGGCCCTCAGTTCTTCCTTGATAGCGTTTAGGCTGAGCTCAGTATTGCTGATCATTCACATCAGCTCCCACCTGGTTATTTGTAACCAGCTTGTATTGGCTTTTGTTTGCACAGTGAAGAAGGGTATTGATCCTCCGGTCTTTACTTGAGACTCTATATACAGTCTAAATTCTACTTGAATGCCCTTCTATTGAGTCCAACCAAAATAATCAGTTAATTTCCTTTGAGTCTGATGCAACAGAGTTGTTTTCTTCAGTAACAGATGTCGAGACAACTCAGACAGATATTCAGGGACGGCCAGTTTTGGGGTGTGTATAGTTTCGAGGGTGGACAGGCCCTGCAATCCAGGGATGAGCTGGGTGTAGGCAAGGCCACTGCACTGCCAGTATATATCAGTGTGGAGGTGCCCCATTGCAAGTCCGGAACATATAATATCATGTTGCAGCACTCATTATTACCCAATGGTATGAGTCCTCAGCCTCAAAAACAGAAAGAGTGCAGTGTAAGTGTCTGTACAATAAGGGGTTGCCCCTTCCCATCAAACTATGTGCACCTATTATTCTTGGTATCCCAGATTTCCTGGCATGTCATTTCTCAGCTAGCATTGTAACCCCTCCCATGGGACTCATTTCCCCTGTGTGATTGAGATGAGAGGCCCTGCACTGGAATTCCATGTCCTGGGTCCCTTTGTCATTACAAAAAGGCAGCCCCAAATATGTTAAGGACCCCGCTGTACTGCAGATGGAGGTGAGATTGGACGTATTTATGCACTGGCGCTGTGGTTGTGCTACCTCCAGTAATCTCTTCTCTAAGAAGTCCCATGGCCAAACAGTGTCCTACTCTATGGTGCCCCGTTTGAGTATCCTGTTTATCTCGGATTGGATACTGTTAGGCTCGGTGAAGAGATAGAGTTTAGGGGGGTTGGCCTCATTACCAGGTGATGTTTACTAGTGTCCTATGGGGTTCTAGTCTATAGGGTTGGATTTTCGCCCTGATACTACATAGGTGCAGATGGATGACACATTTTGATCTTTCATGGGCTATCTCCTGGGAAAGGTAAAGCCTGTCAGCGCCTATGGCATGGGGTATCAATTAACATATATACCATGACTAGATTGTAGTTTGTGTGCCTACGGTGGTCATTTGTTGATACCAGGTATTATTAGGAGTGCCCTGTGTAATGCATGCGGAATACTAGCATTTGGTTTGGTGAGGGAGGTCTCTGCACATTCGGTGCAAGAATGTGAAGCATATTTTACAAGATTAGGCACGTCTAATTCCTGATGGGCTCAAGAGCACCCTGGCTAAGTAGGTATGTGCAAAAATGAGTGAGGTGTCTGTCGTCTGGTAGCCTAGAGGTGTCTCTGTCTTGATGCAGTGTAAACGATGTATTTCAAGGGATTGTTGAAAAACGTTAATGTATCTTGTATTACCTCATCGATTGTCCTTGTGAAAGAAAGTCTTTAAAAGCTTTGGCTGAAGGAATGGTGGGCCATGGCAGTGATGGTGCACTTTCAGCTCGATCACGGACCTTTAAGATAAGATCTGTGGTTTTGTGGGTTAATTTGGAAAAAACACATCGTTAGGTAGTTGTCTATAAAATACCTGCATTTACATTTGACTGATACACTTGATGGTTTAGTCATGAGAGAAAGATATCCTCATGGGGTGCTGAAAAGGAAGTGCAAATATTTTTAGGAGGAAGGTGAGTTTTAAACTGTTTTAAGAGGTGCTATAATTTTAAGGGAGTAGTGGGTGTTGAACTGTTTTAAAACTCTTGCATTTTGGTTCCCCCCACACCTAACTACGGTGGGGACCATACTCTTTTCCTGTGGGCTACAGGAGGAATGTTTACTGTTTGGTAGTTAGTCGGGGAGGTGCGCTCTAGCTAAACACTTGGATTTTACGTCAGAGAGGTGGACCCAGGCTTCCCTTCCTTCCCCCTAACGGCAGAGGGTGTTGAGAATATTACTCTGCAGGGCCCTTCGAACTTGGCCTGCTTCCATTTTCGTACGAAGTTGCGGACATAGACTCCTTGTCCTGGCTGAGGGGCCTGGTAGAGTAGGTTGGTGTCGTCCCCCAAGCCCATTTGTGGTAGACCTGTTTGGTCAAGAACTTGGCAGTTTTAGTTAGCTCGGTGAGGTAAACATGCAGCTCATCCCCTAGTACCTGGGTACTTGCTTCAACGTTTTTGTCCTGGCCATTGGTATGGGTGTCCCCATTAGTCTGCCTGTCACAATTTGGTGAGGTGTGATGTGGTTATTGCTGCTAGTTGTGTTCCTTAATGCAAGGAGAGCTGATGGGGGCAGTGGAGCCACTTTTTATTGAGACTGGCAAATATATTACAAATTTTGCTCTTGAGAAGGGCTTTGAGTCTCTCAACGATGCCTATACTTTGAGGGTGATACACTAAGTCTAATTTATGAAGGATGCCTAGGAGTGTTCAGATGTGTTCAAACATTGAGTTGACAAAGTGCCTTCCATTATCCGAACGGATGATGTCATGCACTCCCAAACTCGGTATCACTTCCCTGATGAGGAATGTGGCAGTTGCCATGACATCGCAGTGTACGCAAGGGTTGGCTTCGATCCACCTGGAGTAAGGGCAGACCACAACTCTCAGATATTGAAATTTCGTACAGCGGTCTATCATGTCGATGAAAGCGATATGTAGGGCTTTGAATGGTCCTGTGGATCATGAAATGGCCAATGATATGACCTTCAGTGTGGGGTTGGAAGAAAACATGCCTGTTTTGGCCTTCTTCTGTCCTCCAAGCAAGGGTGCATTCAGTGTGCTATAATGGAAGACCAATTGTTGAACAAAGTTCCACAGGCCCAATAACTTTTGCATACTTTTTTTGTTCTGCGGGTGGCAGGGCCTGGATCGCATCTACCCACTCTGGTGTGTTCTGCCGGCCAGTTGCTGAGATTAGCTGCTCTAGTCAGCTAACTTCTAGGTGCTCATATTGCACTTTCCGTTTCTCTATCTTGTATTCCCATGTGGCAAGTGCAGTTAGAAGGGCTATGAGCTCTGGGCGGCATAGATACTTGGACGAACTACAGACCAAGATGTCTTCAGCATACTGTATGAGGATACTGCTTGACTGAAAGTTGGTGATATCCGTTCGCAGTATTCTGTTGAAAATACTCTCCGGTATAAAAGCTATACCCCGTGGAAGGTGAACGCCGTAAGATACTGGCTGTCAGGGTGCAGTAGGATGCTGAAGAATGCATTCTTTATATCTATCACGGACATGTAGCGAGCATCTGCTGGTATTAAGCATGGGCGAATTTTGCGGATCTCGCGTTCGCGAATTTTGCGGATTTGCGGATTCGCAATCCGCAAAATCCGCGAATTCCCGCGAATTTGCGGATTTTTTTTTTTTGTGTTCGCCCGTGTTTCTGCCAGTTCGCGAGGGTTTTTACAATTTCGCAATTTGCGAACTTACCTGTCGGGTCGCAAGTTTTGCGAACTTGTTGTTTCTACGTGTCCAGCCTGTTTGGGACACTCTTCTTCATCACTGCCACTCTCTGTCACCATTGCCACTCTCTGACTACTCATGCCACCCTCTGGCCCACCCATGCCACCCTCTGTTTCATCACCACACCCTCTGGTTGTCCTGTGTACATTATTTTCGGCAAAGCAAAGCACACCTTCCCTGCCTCAAGTGACCTGAATTAATTTGGGGCTGATTAATGTGTCACAGAATATTTTTTTAGCTGGCACCTGCTTCCTTAGTGCGCCCTGATTAGTGATCTTTTGCACTTGCTAAGTGCTTTCATTGTTGCAAAATTAGTTACAACACCTGCCCTGCCCCAACTGACAATAATGAATTAGGGGCTGATTAATGGATTTTAACTTCCAGCCTGGCTCCTGCTTGTCTCCCTTAGCTGTAATTCAGGACCTTTGTGGCATATGTGTAACTATTCTGAGGTTCAGAGCAGGGTCACATAATAGTTTCAACTGGCAACTGAACTCTGGAGGGGCCCCTCAGGAAGCACTACAGGAAATGGCTACTAATGATGTGCCTGAACTTTTGAACCTGGTAAGTAGTTACTTTCAGTTTTGCTAAGATCGTATTTCTGCAATTTTGCACTTATTCGCGGGGCGCGAACTCACGCGAACAGTGCGAGCAGTGCGAGCAAAATCCGCTGCTCGCGGATTTGCGGATTTTGCGGGAAATTCGCAAATCTCGCGGATTGCGGATTTCCCGAAAATCCGCAAAATCCGCGAGCGTAACGGATTTTCCGCCCATGCTTAGCTGGTATGCTAATCAGTATTACAGAGGGGTCTGGAAACACTGGGAATTCTGGGACCACAACGTCATTGAGGGGGCATAGGTCCTGAAGCAGGCACCAAGTTCCTCCCTGACTCTTTTTAACTGAGAAGATCGGAGAATTGCATGGGGAGGCCCTTACCTGGAGAATCCCCAGGTCTACTGGTGCCTGGATTGTGGGTGCTATACCCTCATCTGCTTCTTTGGAGAGCAGATACTGGTGCTTGTGTGGCAGGAGGGTCCCTTCTCTCAATGTTATTTTCACTGGGTTTGCGGTGTTGATGAACCCTACATGGTAGGGCTCTTTGGCCCACAGTTATCGTAGTAAGGTGGCCAAGTCCCGCTCCTGTCACGTAGTGAGCACTGCCAGGTGCAGCGGGGCCTCAATCTGTATCTCTATCCTAAGTAGGATGGAGAAAGCGAAGATGATCTCTGTCAGAATCCCCTCGTGACCTCGTCCTTCGTCCTGTAGGGCTGGGGGTCATCAGACTGCGAGCCCCCTCTACCAGTAACAGATGTACTCCCTAAGAAAACTGCTATGGCTCCCAGCAGGTTTCCCCTCACCAGTCCACTATTTGCACCACATAAAATGCTCACTGCCACCTTCCATACATCTCACCCTGGGCATACAAGCGTACCTATTGTAGTGTGGTGTGCCCTGTTGCGCTCTGTCTTCTTTTTCTTATCTTTTTCCCTCCAGGCATTGCAGTATCATGACTAACTGAAGGCAGAGTAAGAACTGGCCCAGAGGCGGCTGGGGCTCTCTCTTTCCCTGACAGGCTCCTAACAGCTGGGCCTGCAATCTTCTGACCTGCTGCACGGAAGGTTCGATGCAGCTAGGGCTCCCGCTGTGCGACGCGCTGACCTGACGGGCCATCTTGATTCGTCAGCAGGTATATACACCCCACCCCAGCGAGGCACAAATGCTTCGCACTGACGATTTCTCCCAGAGCGGTTCCGTGACTGTTCGGCCCATCCCTGGCAGCTTTGGTTGGGAGTTCTTGGGCTGCTGCGAGTCCTGCGACTCTCAGATAATTTCCCACACTGCACTTCCTTTACTTTGGGGCATTTCCTTTTGGTTACAGTTACTGTGAGGGCATTTCATGTTGTTATTGAATTTTCTTGACTTCTTGGATATTTTCATTACTTTTATGCATGTCTTGCGTATAACCATTCCTCACTGCTCATGAGGACTTGCTCATGCCTCCAAGCCTTTCGGAGCCAGGATTTTGACGTTTGCTTTATGTGCCATATTTTGTGAATTTATTTATATCCTGGTTTGTTGCTTGTTATCGCTGTTGCTGTAGTCTCCTCTGTTGAAAGCTCTTGGTAACGCTCACAAGCCTCATGTGGCCCTACAGCATATTGTTACAAATACGAGTTGGATTGTGTATAACGTCCTACTGGTTGAACTGTGGTGTACAAACTATATGCAAGTGTGAAGTGTCTGTATAAGTTTACGCATACTAGAGTATGTATGCCTACTGAGTGTTTCTGATGCTAAACGTATATTCAGACACAATGCAGAGGTTTATGCATGCTTGTTGTTTGTGTGGTTAAAGTTTATTTGTGTATTCATGTGTTCGCAACATTATCCTTTCAGGAGCTGGTCTCCTCATTCTTAAGGGCCTGTTTCATATCACCATCTTCCAAGGCTGAATCTGTGACCCATTGTTTGCTTTCTCCACCAGCACGAACGTGCACCGGTTGTTTCCTTTTTAATTTGACCTTCCTATTTTTATTTTTTATTTTAGTTTATTGCGTGTTCCCAAACTCCCTTCCCTTGGTGGCCATTGGATGAGCACTGGTGTCTCTGGTTCAGTGCCTGTCAGATGGTTTCTGGGGCTGTTGGGTACCAGCTGCCTCTGCGAGCAAAGCAGAGAGAAGAACACGTTCCAACGTTCATCAACCCAGTTTTTCCCGATAATCTCTGAGGCCCCCAGGTACTCGCCAAACATTTGGTCATCAGTTATCTCCCGTACTCTGGGGCCAGTTACTGTGAAGATGATGCATGCCCACAATGCTCCTGCCTGATCTGTTGCCAGTAATACCCCAGACTTGGGCCGTAGCTCAGCGGCATCCAAGCTGAGTAGGTCCTCCAATGAGGGTTCCGCATCATAGTGACCCTGGGGACACAATATGAACATATAGGCAGCAATTGTAGCTTTTGTCCCAACAAATTGGGGGCGCTGTTCACAAAGATGAGGATGGCACAGGCCAGTAAGTTGGTGGGTGTTGCTCTTGCTTGCCCGGTCGGGCTCTGTGGATGTACCAGGGGAAGAGTCTGGATGGGGTAACCCCTGGAGTTGAGGCACATCACTGTCCAGTCCTTTGAGAAGTGGATGGTCATGTTCAATGTGGCCATCAAGTATCTGAACAGGATGATACAGCAGCTCCCCCCTCGCCCTTCTCTGTCCCACTTTTAACTCTTTGGGCTGTGTGAAGGGGACCCTCACAACTGCACCAGAGAATCCCTGTGTGTCCATGCAATCCCTGGATAGGGGCACAATCCCTTCTTTTAGACAGAACTTCATTGCCCCGGTATCAGGAAATTGTGGTGCATGTCATTTAGCAGGATAGTCATGGTGGACTCTTCTATAGATTACTGTGTTACGAATAGCACAAGACATATGCGAGCGGGGGTTTCCCTTCCGTCAAATGGACATGGGACTAGCAGTTCACTTGGGATTGGGGAAACGGAGGAGAGGGCGGTCTGGTCCTGGCTTGGGGGTTTCTCTGTACTACTTCCTTGAAACTTATGACTATGTACTGTCTCCTTCTTAAACCTCTGCGGCATGGCCCCCGTTGGCGCCATCGACTTCTGTACCATCGAGGATACAGCGGTTCCAACCAGTGCTGACCTTTCCTCATGCAGGATTTCGGCAGCGACCACGCCCCGCTCCGTTTACCTTTTTCTTTTTGCCTCCTTTTTTCTTCTCTGCCTGCTCTCTTTCCCATTTTGCGAAGCATTGCTGCATATATGGGAAATCCCAGTTGGGATTCCCTTTCCCTGATGCAATGCTCCTCCATCAACATATTCTCTAACTCAAAAGACGCCACTCTTGTGCAGGACTGTTTGAAATGGGTCACGTCCTTTATTCATTCTGTGAGTAGGTCGCAAAAAGCGCGGGTGAACCTTTTCCCCTCCTCCCTTGTTGGTTGGTTTAATTAAACGCAACAACTGGTAGACTTTCCTCAGACACATCCTGTCAAGACTCTCCCGGCTGCTGCATTTAATTAAACCAACTAGGTACTGTCTTGCCAAACGCCTCTTGTCTTTTCATTTTTTTGAGGTACCTTCATATCCGAGCAACACTACTTATCGCTTCCACAACCTCCATTACCTCAATTATCATTACTGGTTCTTTAGCATTAGATTTTATGAGGATGTTCAGGTCTCTTTGATGACGCCATCCCAATAAGTGGGAACCATAATTGGTTACTCAAATTTGTCCAGGAACACCCCCCTCCCTTGAATTTGATAGTCATCCATCTCATTCTCAGTATTTCAATTCTTTTGCCTGCATCTTCAAATGCCCTGATGTCAGCCTTCTGGAATGAGGCATTAGCATCCAACCCCATTCATTCATATGTCTTCTTTGATTAAAGGGTATAAAGACTCCCTGATTACACAAGCACTTTTAATGGTTTACTATTGATAGAGACCACGCAATATGGTATTTCTAAGTTTATCTGTACCTTCTGTTTTTACTTCATGCACCTCTGATACGGATATCCTTTCTTTATTAACGCTATTATGTTCCCAGCACTGCCAAAACTAACCTACACGAAGGAATGAAAGAAGTTGCCGAATGGATGAAACAAAGCCGTCTGAAACTGAACTCAGACAAAACAGAAGTCCTCATCTTAGGTACATCCCCCTCTGCATGGGACGACTCCTGGTGGCCGGAAGCCCTCGGAAAAGCACCCATCCCGACAGACCACGCTCGGAACCTTGGAGTCATCCTGGATTCTTCACTCTCAATGAACAGACAAGTCAGCGCCGTATCCTCTTCCTGCTTCAACATTCTTCGCATGCTCAGAAAAACATTTCGCTGGATCCCCTCCGAAACAAGAAAAACAGTCACCCACGCTCTGGTCACGTGCCGACTAGACTACGGAAACACCCTCTACGCGGGTACCACCGCAAAACTCCAGAAGAAACTACAACGAATCCAAAACGCCTCAGCCAGGCTCATATTAGACATCCCACGCAACAAACACATCTCTGGTCACCTTAAAGACCTCCACTGGCTACCCGTCAATAAGAGGATCACTTTCCGACTGCTTACCCACGCACACAAATCACTCTACGACATCGGACCAGATTGCCTCAACTCTCGACTGTCCTTCTACACCCCCTCCCGCCAACTACGTTCTTCCAGCCAAGCCCTCGCCACTGTACCTCGCATCAACAAGACCACCATGGGAGGCAGATCCTTTTCATACCTGGCTGCTAAAACATGGAACTCACTCCCCGCTTACCTTCGCCTCACCCAGAACCACCTAGCGTTCAGAAAGCAGCTTAAAACGTGGATATTTGACAAATAATCCTCCTCCCCTTCCTAAGCGCCTTGAAACCCTCTGGGTATGTAGTGCGCTATACAAATTTTATGACTTGACTTGACTTGACTTGCTTAAAACTATCTCTTGATCACTCTCACATATGTCACTTACATCATGACTAATTTCTTTTACTTTGCTATCTCGCATGTTTGCCCTACTCACCTTTGCGAAGTGTCCTCTCCTTCCACAATGTATGCCTGCATACCTCGTGCTGGAAGCTATATGTCCTGGAGCCCTAGAACGGAAACACTTTATTTCTCTAGAAGTGCTACTGTTGATCCCGGCACCCAGTGGCAGGCACCTTGAGGTGCCTGCCACAGGGTGCAGGACTGAACTGCACCCCTGCTTTTTGCTATGAGAGCACGCATTCCGTTCGGAAGGCATGCTCTCATAGCAACGTTTAGGATTGAGATCGAACCCTGTTCCTAATTCGTGGTGCTGGAACCGATGACTAGAGGTTGTTCAGTTCCAGTTCCAGAAAAATGCCGGAAGGACTTGGAGCCGTCCGGCATCGTAATCAGCCTCTTATCTCATGGTTTCAAGTCCTCTTGTAGTGTAGCGGTGGTGATGATCAATGAACAATTTTTAGATTGTATATGGGAGGGCTCTCCATCTTTATAGGATGACTTTGAATTGTAACTTTTTTGATTTTATGCACTTTATTTTACATTTGTCAAAGGTATTATTATACTTTTTATTGAATATGCCAAATAATCCAAACTTGAAGTACCTGTATCCAGTCACTGGAAGCTGTATACTCTTCCTTCAATGTATGTGTGACCTCGGAGATCAATCGCAACACATTGTTGGCCCTGGCCCTGCTCACACTGCTGAGAGACACCAGCCAGTATGCCTCCCTTTATCCATGGCCTCCATAGCACGAGCTAGCAGGGCCTACCTCTCGCCTCTTGGCCTTCTCGCAGTGAGCTGCTGTGGCTAGCTCGCAGTGGCCATAGACTAAACAGAAGGCCTTGCTGGCACACAGCAGTGATGTAGCCAGTTGTCCATTCCATTTTCCACAGGCAGAAGAAACAGGCATTAAAGCACCCCAGGTGGCAAGGGCCATGGGCTCAGCCTCTGCCATTTGAAAACCATATATGTGTAACCACAGTAACTTTTTTCCAGAAACCTATTGGCGGAGGGTCTGCTGAGCAGACCCACCGTGCATCTGGCAAAAGACTGACCGTGAAGTTACAGTCTATCTGAACCAAGCAGACAATGTAATTGCCAGCTGCTGGCACTGGGGTGTTCGTCATGGGCAAAGACTGTGAGGTGTGCTGCAGGGGAGAGCCCCCCATCTCCGCAGCACTCGGTGGTCTTCTTCTTACTCTGTAAATTGTTTAATTTCCACTCCCCCTGTAAGGCCCTCCCCACACCCTGACCGCCTGCTCCCTAGCAAATACATTATACCTAATTGGAACAAAAAAGCCTGTGAGAGGCGAGTGTGCTGTGAAAGCTGTCCGGCTCCTGGCCCCTTTCCACACCCGTCCCCCAGGGCAACGCTCCTCAAACCACGTTTACAACCCTCCGAAGTCAAGGAATGGCTGTCAGGAAACCTCAAATCACAGCCAGTGTTTTTGAAACATTCTTTTTTACGCACCTGCCAGTATAATCCAAGCTTTTTAAAATAAATAAGATTCCAGTCGCACCTCATGTTCCCCGCTCTCTCACTTCTTCCCTGTTTTTCTCCCTCCCTCTTCCAATCCCCTTATACCCTCCTCCTCGCGCTCTCTCTCGCTTCCATCCTTCGCATTCTCGGTCCCTTTTATTTCCAGCATCCTTCTCACTCGGCAGGCTGTTTTTCTAGGCCCTCTCCTTGAAAACTGAGAACAGCGTCCCCACCCCCTTCTTCCCCAAGTCCTATCTCTCTTTATCTCTCTTCGTACTAACTGTTCTCAGGTTATCAACTGCTTCCCTTTAAATCGCTGGCACACTCTCCCTCTCCGGAACCTACATTCTATAACCGTCGCTAATGTCAGTCCCATACCATGGGGCTTATTTATGAAGACCTGCATCACTTTTGCGCCGTTGTTGCATCACTTTGAGTGAATACTAATGCATCATGTTGCACCATATTTACGAAGTGACAGATCCAGGCAGATGCGTCACTTCGTAAACCCCTGCTCAACATTATACCTGCATCAGGTATGATGTATGCAGGGTGGGCTTTCCCCCGCAAGAAAGTGTCATAGGAGTGGCACTGTGAACTCTATAGGATTTCACTGCAGCACTTGTTGGACGCCAATGCGTCAAAACCTTACGGCTGCCTCATGGCAGGCATAAGGGTGACTCAGGCCCTTTCACATGGGGCTTGCCCCATGTGAAAGGAACATTGCTGGAGTTGCGTCACGCTTCTCACACAGCTCCAGCAATGCGCCACTTTTGCTCCGACAGATGCGTTAGTGATACTGACGTATCTGTCATTCCTTGCGACATGATGCGTCATACAGTAAATATGACGCATCAAAGGTGTCGCAAGGAGGGCGCACTGAGTAGTGTGGCAGCGACACTTCTCATATATGAGGCCCCATGTCTTTTCCTTACTCCTGTATTGAGCAGGGCCCCTGTATGTAACAAAAATATCATACCTAACCACTAAGTTGCATGTTAAGTCTAGATAAGAAGATGTGGAGTTAGAAAGAGTGAAAACATATATATATATATATCAGCGACGGCTCGTGGAGGGAGTTACGGTGGGGCAGGAGGGCGGGGAGGGGGAGGGGCAGGGCGGAGGTTGCTAAAAACCGGCATATGGATAATTGCAGGTAAGTAAACAATTTAATTAATAAAACGAATTTCGTAGCTCGCACTGCATTGCATTTTGCGATGCAAGGCGCACTACGAAATTCGTTTTATTAATTAAATTGTTTACTTACCTGCAATTATCCATATGCCGGTTTTTAGCAACCTCCACCCTGCCCCTCCCCCTCCCCGCCCTCCTGCCCCACCGTAACTCCCTCCACGAGCCGTCGCTGATTTATATATATATATATATATATATATATATATATATATATATATATATATATATATATATATATATATATATATATATATATATATATATATATATATTCACTGAAAAAAACCATAGGTTTCACATCAGTTATAGTTAGCAATTAGCATTTAAAAAACCTTTGAAATTTACTGAAAAAACCATAGGTTTCACACCAGTTATAGTTAGGAATTAGCATTTAAAAAAACCTATTAAATTCACTGAAAAAACCATAGGTTTGACAACAGTTATAGTTAGCTGGAAATTATACTGACATAAAACCATTGAAATTCCCACATTATAGTTAGTTGGACTCACTATAACTTGTGCGCCTGCAATGCACTGCTGTTGACGTCACATATTACATCACTCATGACATGGTCAGTGACATCACTCATGACATCACTCATGACACCATCCTTGTGACAGAGTGACAGACCTCCTTTCAGTGTAATGTAACCCTTGAAACACATATTCAAAAATAGAAACTAACATTTTCCAAAAAATGGAGATACCCATACCAGTTACAAGTACCAATTCAGTAATTCCACCATCTATATACACTTCCACTCATTCACCAACAGTTCTATATAGTCACTCATACATATACTCACTCATCATACGTAGTGATACACCTAAACATCCTGTTACACACCGACAGTCATCCAAAAGTTACTCACAAACATACTCACACATGCAAATAAACTATTGAACATCCATTTTTTGCATATACAACTAAACACACACTACCAGCTTACTTCTAAGGAACCTTAAACATACCTACTCTCTTAAACAATCACTTATAGAAACGCACCGGTAAGCGCAGTCATGCGGCGCGCGTACCAGTGAGCGTCCCGTTAGCGCTATTGCCGCGAACGAAAACATCATCGTGACGTATCGTGTAGCCGCGTCTGCGTGATACGCATGGTGTAAGCGCACCCGGAAGCACCCAAGCGCATATGAACGTGCTACGTAAGCGCCCCGGGGCGCGCCCCGGGTCGCGTAGCGTAAGCTCGTCGGGTCATGTGACCTGAAAATAACACTTTTCATTGGTTCAGAACAGTTTTGGTTTCCAAATGATGAAACCCCAGTCATGTGACCTGAAAATAACACTTTTCATTGGTTCAGGACAGTTTTGTTTTCCAAATGATGAAAGCCCCCACCTATTTTCCTCATTCTCACTTTGTACTTTGAGTGAAGAAGACCTGTTGAAAGACCTATCTGTACCTATTTGTCTGAAAAATGGCTACAGTAGCAGCAGCAGCAGGAGCATCTCAGCCACCACCACCACCACAAGGACCACCACAACACCACAGTGGTGCAGATGATGAGGAGGAGGAGGAGGAGGAGGAGAGGAGGACATTCCTGCATGAAGATACTCCCACCTATAAGCCAAAGGAGCACATAGTCTGGGAGTTTTTTTCAATCCCAAAGGACCTCAAGAAAGTAAATGCGTCAAAGGTTACTTGTCTAATCTGTGGCACTGTACTTTCAAGGGGGAACCCTAACAAAAAGTATTCTTTTGGCAACAACACCATGATTCGCCACATGCACCGTCGGCACCCTAACAACTATGCTAGGGCAGAGGTCCGAGAAATGCCCAGGAACCCTCCCCAATCTTCTCCCAGCACCTCCCAAAGTAAGCAACCCACTCCATCGGGTCCAGAGGCAAGGGAGATGGTCCCAAACATACAACCCAAGTTTGGACAATACAAAATCTTATGTATATTTTGTGGGAAAACAATTACGTATGGTGAGCAAAGCATTAAGGTCATCAACCGTGCTCGTGACAACCACGTGTGCCCCAAAAAACCTTAATTTCTACCTGTTTTTTTTGCTCCAGTTGAGCCGTTTACAATTCCCTGTTTTTTGTTTGTCCCCATAAAAATAACAAAAAAATATAAAATTGTTCATAAAAGCCAAAAAAAAGTACAAAAAGTTCCAAAAAACAATAAAAAAATATAAAACAACAAAAAAGAATAAAAAAACAGTTCTTTTTAGAACTACCTCCAATTTATAAAAAAATGCTACTTTTTTCAAAAAATCTGTCATTTTTTTCCCCATGGTACGCTACCAGGTGCGCGTACCGGGCGCTCCCCCCGTGCAAATCGAAAAAAAATAATAATTTTTGCTCCGCGGGGCCCTTTTATGGCCCCCACATCAAACCTAGGGGGTCAGGAGGGGTCTACTCTGCCCCCTTTTGGTCATTTCCCCCTTTGTTTTTCCCACCTCTTGAGTCTCTGTCCTACCGAGACACAAGATGGCGGCTGCTCCAGACTGTTTGGAATGTTGACAGACAGCCGAGAGCTTTCCACTCGCGAACTCGCGTAGCACGCTGGTGCGCGCCCCGGTGCGCGTACCGGGGCGCGCTTATAGATATATATATTTTTGAACCTAACTTACTCAAAATCCACTGGAGCACATATCTTGAGACATAACAAAGGCACATCGGGCTACCAGTCCTTACAATTTTGCCAAGTTTGGTGGAAATCCATTCAGCCGTTCGGGCTAAAAGTGAGTTCAACCGCCCTATGGAAATTAACATGGGGAAAACACGTTTTGGGACCCCCCTTTTATCTCGGCCCCCACTTGACGAATCCCCCCCAACCTTTCAGGGAAGGAGCGGAGCGCCGTGAGGCAAATTTGAGGAAAATTTCAGGCAGATTCCTCAACCGGCGCCAAAGTTATTCCCAATAGAATGTTGCAAATTCCCTATACAAAATAATCCTAACTATAACTACCTACTGGCGACCGCCAGTAGGTAATATATATATATATCAATTTGGTGGTTGGCGGTGTAGTGGATGCAATATTTTTGTAGGTTCGTACTGGACCTCGGTATACTGATATATATCCCTGATATACGCTTTTTATAACTTATATGTCTTGCTCTCTTTCTTGCTGCCTCTTTACCATCATTCGCTTGCTCAGCCCCACTCTTTGGCTCTCTCATTCCTGTTTAATCCTCGTCTGCCCTTTATTTCCTCTCGGTAACTTTCTCACTTCTCCTGTCTCTCTCCTTATACCTCTCGCATGTGCTTTATTCCACTCTCTTTACAATTCTGCATAATCATCAGAATGTCTGGCTGAAAAGGGTGGTGGGGTAGAAAAAGTACCACTGATTTGCAAGACTTGGGGGGGCAACATGAGTGAATGGGT
The DNA here is from genome assembly GCF_964263255.1 of Lissotriton vulgaris. Classification (NCBI taxonomy): domain Eukaryota; kingdom Metazoa; phylum Chordata; class Amphibia; order Caudata; family Salamandridae; genus Lissotriton; species Lissotriton vulgaris. The sequence goes on along the minus strand of NC_141698.1, from coordinate 437,714,046 downwards.
GTTACCACACCCATTCCCGCATGATTTTTTCAATGCCTGGCCTTATTTTCACCTGGACTTTGCCTGCTTTGAACTCCCATAACCGAGGCCATAGCTATTAAAAGGCTGCTGTACTAAGGTCCGTATAGTGCTCAGCTATTGGTGGGCTTTAAAACCCCTGTAATGCAACAAAATGTCCTGCAAGCGACAGCGTATGCTTTATCTCAGCCAAGAACTCAAAGGCACAGAAGTAAAGCAATTGCAAACAAGCATTGGCATAGCCAATAGGTCTCGCCTTTGGGGCCTTATAATTGTTTAGCCAGAGCTATTGACTTTGCCAATGTCTTTAAGCTGTGATGAAGAGAAGTGTGGCTTCTGTGCAGCATGCTGAGAAAGTTTTAATTAAAAAGTGTCAAAATCATTTTAGTTACCTTATATATGATCAAGAAGGCACTATGTACAACTGAACGTCCGTATTAAAAAAAGTATTTACAATTAAAAATGTCCTCAGTTTTCTTTTGTTCTTGCAATGCTCGCAACTTGTTTCTGCCTATTCCAATGATTGTTTGTTAAAGCTTTTTTTTAGAGGGGGCATAAACAATCGGAGAGTGAAGGTTGGGAACTAGTACCGGTATTACAACATTAGCAGCAGCCAGATGCTAGGGGAGATTCAGCAGATGCCAGTGATGCTGAGTGATGATGATGTGGTGGTGTACTAGTGTACAGGCGATGCTGAGTGATACTGATGTGGTGCTGAGTGATGCTGTGGTGGCGCTGAGCGATGCTGTGGTAGTGCTGCGTGATGCTGTGGTGGCGCTGAGTGATATTGTTGTGGCCCTGAGTAATGCTGTGGTGGTGCTAATCTAAGCAATATCACTGAGTCCATAGTCACAGAAGAGTCCACCACAATTTTGGGCGACTTCAATTTTTATTTGGAGCAAATCAGTGATAGGGATACTACTGCCCTTATATCAGACTTAGAAATAATGGGCCTCAGACAATTGGTCATGATTCCTACCCATCAGGCAGGCCACACGCTGGATGGAATTTTTACAAATGTGGAAGGTCTGTGCATAACTTCAGTTCTCCCCATGACCTGGACAGACCACTCAGTCATTCTTAGCAGCCTCACTATTAAAGGCTCGTTGAGGAAAAAGGCTGTTCACTCGAAAATAGGTACGTTTAAAGCATGGAAGGACATTAACCCTAATGACCTAACGTTGCTTTTAAACAACACCAGCCCGGAACTATCCACTGATCCCAATATTGCAACTAACCAATTCCAGAAATGGCTGGGCGATGCCACGACTCAGTTGGCACCTACTAAATCCCTCTCAAGAAATAGAAGTTCGCCAACGGCCCAGTGGTATAGAGAAGAATTAAAAATCCCAAAACAACTAACTAGGAACAGGGAAAGGCACTGGCGAAGAACCTACAACAGCGAAAATAAGGAACAATATAAAAAAGCTCTCGCCTCTTACAAAGCAATGATAATAGCAGCAAAAAAACATTTTTTCACACTTCATATAGAGACTGCGAAAAACTCTAGCAAACAGCTATATAACATTGCCAAAACTCTTTCTGGTAATACCCCGGACCGTAATCCGCCCCCATCACAAGTATTATGTGATGCCTTATCTAAGTTTTTCTTCGCGAAGGTAAATGACATTTACCAAGCCTTTAACTCAGACCCTGGCAGTAGTAGTGCTACCACCCCCATGATTACTTTAAAAAATACCATGACCAGTTTTAAACCCCTTACCACTGACCAAATTAAGGGCATAGTTAAATCAATTAAAGCTGGGTCAGCCCTGGATCCATGTCCAACTTCTGTGATCGCGACGGTGCCAGATACGATCATCCCTATCATCACTCATGTTTGCAATACAATTCTGACATCTGGAATTTATCCTGACTCTTTAAAAAACACGCTGATCAAACCCCTGCTCAAAAAGCCTAGTCTAGATAAGGGTGAACTAAAAAACTATCGCCCCATAGCGAGTCTCCCTTTTTTAGCTAAAGTTACAGAAAAGGCTATGAATCAGCAGTTGTCGGAATACATAGAAAGCAACAACTTGCTGGATGACACCCAGTTCGGTTTCCGTAAACACCATGGTACGGAAACCGCCCTCATCAAAGCAGCTGATGACATAAGAGTCATCCGCGATCAAGGAGGAACAGCTTTGCTTGTCCTTCTTGATCTATCAGCAGCCTTCGACACGGTTGACCACAAGATCTTGGTCGATCGTGTCGAAAGGATGGGTATTCAGCTCACTGCAAGGGACCTACTCGCTTCCTTCTTAGCTAACAGAACCCAGGCGGTTACACTGGGCCCTTTTCAATCGGCCCATCTGTCGTTACCGTGTGGGGTCCCCCAAGGCTCATCCCTAAGTCCGACACTATTTAACATATATGTGTCGGACCTTGCTAGTGTCATCAAAGCATATGGGATGAGCCTAACCTCATACGCCGACGACACTCAATTGGTGTTGGCCATAAAGGGTGAATGGCAGGAGGTGGCAGAGAGGTTCCAAAGTGGGATGATTGCTATTGGTGAGTGGATGGCAAAAAACTGCCTGAAGCTCAATTCCGATAAAACGGAGGTGGTTATCTTTGGCACCCTTCTGCCAGTCTGGTCTGTAGCCTGGTGGCCATCGGCTCTAGGTAATCCTCCTTGCCCCACCGCTAAGGTTAGAAACCTAGGAGTAACATTCGATGACCAGCTTAACTTCATGGCTCATGCAAATAAGGTGGCAGCAAAAGCCCATTTCAAGCTCAGAATGATAAGGAAAATTATACCTTATCTACCAGATTCGGCCGCCAAGACGTTAGTCACCTCCCTGGTCCTGACATCTCTAGACTACTGTAATGGTCTTTTGCTTAATGCACAAAATAGAGTAACCAAAAAACTACAGACCGTGCAGAACGCGGCGGCACGTGTGCTGTCCAAAAAACCTAAATTTGCACCCATCTCGGATACCTTGAAAAGCTACCATTGGTTAACCATCCAAAACAGGATAAAGTTCAAATCATTGTGCACAGTTTATAAAACACTGCAGGACCAAGGACCGCGTTTCCTTAAAGAGCAACTAATTCCCCATAATCCGCCCAGAACACTCCGATCCACCTCACTTAACCAACTAGTGGTTCAACGCAGCAGAACAGTCTCTTGGGGTGACTGCCGCTTCTCAGTTGCGGCCCCTAAAATCTGGAATACCCTGCCATACCACATAAAAACAAGCCCCTCACTCCTTCAGTTTAGGAAAAAACTGAAAACATGGTTATTTAATCAGTAAATCAAGCTTCTGGGTCACCTGTTCAGGGAGAGACATTATCGCAGATTAGCGCCGAGACGCCCACGGGTAATTGTATGCGCTCTATTAATGTCATTAAATAAATAAATAAATAAATAAATGCTGTGGTGGCCCTGATTGATGCTGTTGTGGCCCTGAGTGATGCTGTGGTGGTGCTGAGTGGTGCTGTGGTGGTGCTGAGTGGTGCTGTGGTGGCCCTGAGTGATGCTGTGGTGATGCTGAGTGATGTTGGTTTCAAAATCATATAATTCACTCGAACTCTTCTTGAGTTTCTTTGCGCAACCGTTAGCGGTCGCACTATGCACAAGTCCAGACACAAAAGAGAGCTGTGTGACACTGACATTTCCGGACAGGTTATGGGCACGGGTAGAGATTTAAGGGCAATAGGCACCCATCACTATGCGTAATTGGGGTATGTAGTGTACAGAAAGTAACATACGCGGAACACTGAAAAGTAAATGTTCCATCATGTTTACAACAGGCTTGGAAAGTGCAGGCGTAGAGGATTCCTCTGACGAAGTGAAGCTGAGGACCCTCGAGGAGGAGGGGCCAGAGGTTAGTGGAAAGGGGAATGAGCCATTCCTACAGGTGGAACAGCAACCAGGTCCTGCGGACGAGGAAGAGGAGCTGCGGCGTAAAACCCAGGCTCTGTGGGAGAGGTATGGACATTGAAAGAGGACGAGTCTATACCCGGATGGCCAAGTAGTAGGACTAGACTAGTCTGTGCTAGTAACATTTTGTAGAAAGAGCAATGAATGAATGAGAGGTTGGAGTAGTAGGACTCTGGCAAATCAATGTTAGTTTAAATTTTTTTTCTCACAAAGCGGCTCCAGTTATTGGCGAGCGTAAACGAGCTGTCAGCTACATGGGGTGGGTGGAGCTGCTTTAGATTTTTTTGTTGCCCGTAGACGCGCCACGTGAACCTACGAACAGTGTAGTTTGATTTTTTGTATCTACAGCGTGTCAAATCATGCACGTAGCAGGGCGATTGCAAGTGTCACAACCCATTAATTAGCATTGGCTGGCAATCGTTCTATTAAAGATAACCCTAGCTAAGATTGGCAGCCCTGCGAGTGCACATCTTTATGCCTGCGCAGTTAGACAACAGTGAAAACACTACCAAAGCCAACAACTCAGTATTGAGAGCCCGATAACTATTGGCTTTGCTAGTGCTTGTTTCAAATTTTGCAGTGTTTCAACATTCATTGCTTGGCCACTAGATGGCAGTGTCTGGCAGCCAATGGAGATTTTGGAAAAAGAGAACTGATGTAATAAGCAGTTGCGGCTCTCCTGATAACCCTTTTGGGCTGTTTCATGCATAGATGACTGAAGTTCCTCGAATGCACAGTAAATTGATTGTATAAAAGCAATTAAAATATGCATTTTTTGTTACGACTTAATTTAATCCAGAATCATCTGAAAATGTTTTGAAGTATGATTTTTTTTAACAAAGTCAGTAGGTAGTATAGCACAAACAAACAAGCAAATGGTGCACGCGAAAGTGATTGCGAGCAAGACGTGGGGACGCGACCTGGAATTGTGTGCGCGTGCGTGCAAAAAGTAAATAAAAAAAACACGCAGGCTGGCGAGTGGTGTGCGCTCACCATGACGAGAGAGGAAAGCCATCTGGTGCCTCTGCTCGTCATTGTGCTCGTAACCGCACGGTCTCTGCCAGCCAAAAGCGTGTGGTAGGACTTTTAAAAGCCCACACACTAAATGTCTCGCAAACAGCGCATGCGCTGGCTCAGCGAGACCTAAAAGGGGGAAATAAAACCAAGGTACGCAGAGGAGTGGGGAAAGTAGACGCTACACAGACACTTTGTTGAGATTTTAGTGCACAACAGTTACCGGTGCCTAAGGTGTGTGGATGATTGTCTCACCATGAAATGCCCTCGGGCTGGTTAATAGATGTGTGCTAAACCATATACACTGTAGAGACAGTCATGCAAGTAACCTACAATCTTGAGATTAGATTTGGGATCATAGGAAACACAAGAGTGAAAACAGAGGTTCTCCTTGAGAAGACCATTATAAAGTTTACAATGAAACTGCAATTTTAATAGGGATAAAAAAAGAAAAGACTCCTAGTGCCCCACAGCACTATAAGATCAAGAACAAGCAGGAAGTTTTGGATTGAAGGTCGCAAAATCCGAACTCTAATTGTTGTACCTTCAGTTTGAATAACATATGTTCAGGCTCTCTGAGACACAGTACAATCCGAAAGGTTGGAACATATTATTTCATATTACTTTTTGACCTATACTGCAGGCCCTCACAGATATTTTGGAGTCTGTTAGCCCTTCCATACAGATCTTGGATTATTGTTGACCGAGCCAGTTTGTCCAATGTATTGTTTAATAATGGCTTGTTACCCCAGTCTTCATACCAGTAGCGGCTGCTACCAGATGGGTTGGTGAGGCAGGAGGGGAAGGGACAGTGGGGAGGGAAAAAATAAAAAAAGACTTACCTGAAATGGGTAGCAGCCTCGCCTTCGTCCTCTTCATCTTCTGGTCCTGGCCGGCAGAACTAGGAAGCACCTGGGCAGCAGGGTCTCCTGAGCCAATCACAATGCTGCAATGCAGCACTGGGATTGGTCTGAGCACCATGGTTCGGCACACAGGGGAGTACAGGGAGGCTTTGCATGTTCCTGACCAGGCTGTGTAATGCAGCCTGGTAGGGAACATGCAAAGTTCATAGGACTGCTTGGCCGGCCGCAGAGGGCTGGCCAAGCTGTCATACGCACTTAGGGAGTGCACATCACTCCTCTCTCTGCGCTGCCCAGCCTAGTGAGCCACTATCTTCCATAGGAAAAATACAATGATAATAACGATAATATTTTCCTTTGGAGCAGTGGGGCAACGCTTCTCCGCCTTAGCGGAGGAGCCACCACTGCATTGGTTGGCTTCATTGCCACTCTCATTTCCTTGCTACTCTTCGGTCAGGGCATGCCATCATCTTTTCCTCTTCGTGTGTTTGCCCATTCCTTGGAGCATAGCCTAAATACTGCTTCCTTGCCCAGTGTCCTACCACAGCTCACGATTTTGGAGCAACTTTTTTCTTTTAGTTGCAGCATTTCATTAGAGTGTAGTATGTAACAGGCCATCACCCCACCTCCCGCACCTCTCCACTGCTTTCCTGTTCAACCCTGCATTGTTGCTTGCCAGTGTTGTTGCTTGCCCCTCCTGGAGTGATGTAGAGTAGAGTGGCATAGAGTGCAGTGGCCGTGGAGTGCAATGTTGCTGAGTAGAGTATCACAGAGTGCAGTGGTGTAGCGTGGTGTAGGGTGCATTGGTGTAGAGAGCAGTTGCGTAGAGTGCGGTGGCGTTGAATACAGTAGTGCAGAGTAGAGTGCAGTGGGGTGGTGTAGAGTAGAGACGAATGTGTAGAGTACGTTGGTTTGGAGTGTTGCAGAGTATAATGACGTAAAGTGCAGTGAGGTAGAATTCAGCAGTATTCAATGCACTGTCGTAGAGTGCAGAGGTGTAGCATAGATTGTTGCATAGCAGAGTGCAGTGGTGCACAGTAGTCTAGCAGAGTGCAGTGGTGAGGAGAAGAGTAGAGTGGCACAGAGTGCAGTGGTGTAGAGTGGCATAAAGTGGTTCAGAGTACAGCATAGTCCCATAGACAGCAGTGGCATAGTTTGGAGTGCTGCACAGTGCAGTGGCATAGAGTGGAGTGATGCAGGGTAGAGTGGCATAGAGTGCACTGGCCGTAAAGTGCATTGACATAGAATGCAGTGGCATAGAGTGCAATGCTGCAGAGTAGAGTATCATAGAATGCAGTGATGTAAGTGGCATACAGTGGAGTGGCACAGAGTAGAGTAGACGTGTGTAAAGTGTATTGGTATGGGCTCCTGCCGAGAATAATGGTGTAGAGGGCAGTGAGGTAGAACTCAGCGGGGTACATAGAAGCATAACAGAATGCTGTGGTGCAGATGAGAATGTTGTATAGTAGAGTGCAGTGGTGCAGACTACAGTGGTGCAGAGTGCAGTGATAAAGTTTAGAGTTGCATAGAGTGTAGTGGCGTTGAGTGTTCCAGAGTAGATTATAGTGCCGTAGAGTGCAGTGGCATAGAGAGTAGTGGTGGAGAGTGGAGTGCTGCAGAGTAGAGTGCTGTAGGGTGCAATGGCTGTAGAATGCATTGGTGTAGAATGCAGTGGTGTTGAGTACAGTGGTGCAGAGTAGGGTGTAAGGGGGTGGTGTAGAGTGAATGGACTGGTGTAGAGTGCATTGGCATAAAGGAGCGTATTTACAAGTCCCTTGCACCACTGGTGCACCACATTTTTTGACACACTGGCGGCACAGTGTGGTGCTCCATATTTACAAGGAGGCATAAAGCCACCCTGCGCGGCTTTACGTGGCCTTGTGAATACGGCCCCTTTTTATGTATTACAGTGTGTGAAAGGGATGTGCCATGTGTTTTGCTTTGGGTGTTCCCACATAACTCACATGTATTCTGCCAAATTTCCAGATTTACAGCATTTTTTAAACCTTAGAATGCATCGGAATCCTATGCCTCCTTAGAGGAGGCACAAGTAGACACAATGAGGAGAAATATGTATATTTTTCCTAGTTTTTTCCTCTTTTACTCTTTCTACGCGTGCTGCATTCTGCAGCACACAGGTGTAGAGTGGTTCAGAGAAGAGTGGTATAAAATGCAGTGGCAGAGACCGGTGCAGAGTAAAGTGGAGTGGCGTAGAGTGCAGTGGTGTAGAGTAGATTATTTCAGAGTAGAGTAGAGTGGTGCAGGGTAGACTGTAGTGGCATAGAGTAGATGGTTTCAAAGTAGGGTTAATTGGCATATAGTGGAGTGGTGCATGGTAAAGTGCAGTGGCATAACGTAGAGTGTAACTGTAATTATATTGGACTTACTACCCCTGATGAGGCGTCAAAGCACTTTTCGGTGAGTAGCCGCTACTGCTGAACCCAAAAAAGTAGTGGTGGATTAATATAGGTAAATATGTGTTAATTTTAGCAGTGGATATGTGAGTCTGTTAGTTGGATAGAATAGGATAATGGAGGTCTAGAAAGTGTTATTTGTAGTAAGATGATCTTGGGATGAGTAAATGAGAGATGGAGGAGGAAAGAGTCTCTAGAAAGGGATTATGGAAATCATAATGGTAAAATGAAGTTTGGGATACACGAGTAAATGATTTAGAAAGGGTTGCTTGGGAGATTATAGTAGTAAAATGAGGTTTCGTGTGAGCGAAGGAGGAATGGGGAAGGAGTCTAAAAAGGTTTATTTTTTAGAACATAGTAGTAGAATGAGGTTTGGGATGAGTGAGAGAGTAGAGATACAAGATATATTGAGAGAGATATAGGGTGAGACAGAGTAGTGCCTTGGAGAGTGTCAAAGGTGTTTTTTTTCTTTTTCTACATTAGGAGTAAAGTAATAAATGTATAGGTACAAACCTACATCGAAAGGGAACAAATGTATAAGGAAGATAATATATTGAGATTTAAAAGTTGTATTGTACAAACTCGAACTTTTAGGTGTTGCTGTACTTGAAGCTAATTTTTTTATTTAATCTTTTCCTCAATATTTCAACAATGAAGTACTCATAGATAAAATAGTTATGATAATATGTACATATTGTGTGCAGATGAATAAAATAGGGACCCATAAACATCTAATAAAAAATCGTATATGAAAACTATGAAGTGAATATATTTAACTATAAGTAATATATGAATTCCTTAAGCAGACCTAAAGATATATATATATATATTTTAAAACCATAGTTATACATATTTGTTCAAGAAATACACAAATCTAGATACATAGTTATAATCAAATTGTAAAAGAAGGTTAGTGCAACATTTTTTGAGATGTGTAAATAATGGCTTTTTTCTTTTGGCTCTGCTCAATAGAAATATTTTTAAAACAAAATATTTATAGTCACATTGTAAATATTTTCAAACACATGGATATGCTGTACATTAAGTTTGAGTATAGTGGTTTATGTACAAAAGAGCCAACTCTTGAGTAGTCTTCTGAAGGTAAGATAGTCATTGTGGACCATTTATTTGGGGGTAATGAGTTCCATAGTTTGGCTGCTTGAACAGAGAAAGAAGTACCACCTATGTTATTTTGCTTGTGTGGTTAGGTTTTGATGCGAGGAGCCAATCTTGAGCGAAGGTTCCTTTGTTGAATGTATTTGGCCATTTTATTCCAGATGAAAAGTGGTCGTGTTCCACGTATTGATTCCTGGGTGATACAAACAGATTGAAGGTGGATCTTCTGGCAACCGGTAACCAATGTAAGGCCCTCAAGGCAAGGGAGTTGTGAGCGTGCAAAAACCAGCAAAGAATGGCAGTAAGGATTGACCGGTTGCACTACCTACACTATACACCAAAGTCACGGCAAATTCTTATTTGCATATGTTGCCCACCTCTTAGGTCCACTGCCAATGAACCCTAGACATGCAAAAATGAGAAGAATAGAGAGGCATCAAAAACACACATAGAGAGTATACAACATATTTTTTTTTATGCTTTCATAAAACGAGTGCTAGTCCTTCATTGATATGCACAGGTCATTTTTATTGCGTTCTTCATAAAGTCTCTTGATAAAAGATGATCAGACAACACAGCCAACGCGTTTCGCCCAGGTTGGGCTGCCTCAGGGCTGTAAATGTAACAATAATATAATCAGTATATGCATGTCCATGATTCATACAGAACATCAAAATGCAATTACAGGGTTAATAAAACTATAGATCCAAATTAAATATGATTCATAATGTATTCATTTAAAAGAACAAAGACAGAAGGACCCACAGTGTTTCAAAGAAAAGAAAAAAACCACACTGGAAGAGAAGAAAGCAGGAACGCCCAATATAACGTGCGGAGTATGTTGGGATTATGCATCCACAATCATAACCAAAAATAAACACAAGAAGAGAGAAATGCGATTATAAAGGAAGACAAAACACAGAATTTAAATACAATCAAAAATAAAAAATAAAAAATACTAGAATTGGGCAAGTCAGACGCCTCGTTATACACACACATTATAAGCCCACGAAAAAAGAGAACAGCAGTGAATATACAAAAATGAGAGAGGAGAGGAAAAAGGGGGGGGGGACGGGTAAATGTGATATAGAACTGGTACAGAGAAAATATCAATGGGAAGCCCAAGAAGTGAGGGAAAACGAGATGGCGGTGTGAATCACACACTGCTGCACACCTTGTGAGCGTGAGGCTTTAAATGTAGGAGGAGTCTGGGAGAAGAGTTCTGATTCCATTTTAGTTTTTTTATAGTTGACAAAGATGAACCATGGTAGAGGCCATTGGTGTGATCAAGTTTAGACAGTACAAGAGAAATAGTAGCCTTGACCTTGTGTGGAAATCCCAGGTGGGGGAAGATGCGTTGCATAGTTTTCATGGTAATGAAGCTTGATCTTTCTAGTTTGTCTGCTTGGGCATTCATTGATAACTTTGAGTTCATGGCAATTCCAAGGTTTCTTACTTCCTTGGATACTTTAGGAGTAGGTCCTAGATGGTCAGGCCAGGCGCAGAGTGGGTGATTATTTTTCCAATTGCTACATGTGAGTATTTCAGTTTTGGAACCATTTAATTTGAGATGGGTCCATGTTATGCACCGATCAATGCCTCTGAGGCAACTGAAGATGTGTGAGTTTCCAATGTCTTTGGAGTTTTCCAGTTGAAGGAGTATCTGTGTGTCATCTGCATATTTGTAGCATGTGAGCTGAAATTAATTGATCTCTGCATTATGGTGTAAAGTGGTGTAGAGTGCAGTGGTTCAGAGTAGTTTAGAGTGGCATACAGTGGTTTGCTTGGAGGGCAGAGACGTAGAGTGCAGTGGTACAGAGCAGATAGAATGTACTGGCTTAGAGTGTACTGGCATAGAGTGAAGTAGCATTGAGTACAGAGTGGTGTAGAGTGCAGTGGCGTAGAGTAGATTATTTCATAGTAGTGTGAAGTGGTGTAGAGTGAAGTGGTGCAGGGTGCACTGCAGCGGCATAGAGTGGACTGTAATCGCGTAAAGTGGTGTAGAGTACAGTGGTGCAGAGCAGATTAGAGTGGGGTACAGTGGATTGGTGTAGGGTGTAGTGATTTAGAGTAGAGTGGAGTGTTTGCAGAGTGGAGTTGTGTAGAGTGGAATGGCCTAGACTGGAGTGATGTAAAGTGCATTGGCATAGGGTAGAGTGTGCAGAGGAGAGCAGAGATGCGTAGAGTGCAGTGTCATAGACTGAAGTGGAATAGTGGAATAGAGTGCAGTGGTGCAGAGTACAGTTGCATAGAGTGGTGCAAAGTGGAGTGGTGCAGAGTAGAGTGGAGTGGCATAGAGTGGTGTATGCATGGTGTGATAGCACACTGTCATTACAGACAACACATTTTCAATTGAAACTATCATTATCTTTGCACAAACATACAGTTTTCCGAATAAAACTATATAGTGCACAAACAACAATGTGTGGAATTGCATCCTCTAACATATTGATTTGTGTTGATTATATTAAAATATTTGTTTCCAACACACTTCAGAATTAACAAAAAATGTGCCTCATTTGTGCTTTCCTAATCCTGATATAGTCTGAAATACTTGCACATTTCATTTAAATGTTGTTGGGTGGTAGAAAAAACCCTTTCCTACCCCCAGAATTCAGCAAGATTGTCACATAAAACCTCTCATTTTGAAGTCAGAGAAAGGAAAAAAAGTACTAGGCTCCCTTGAAAGACAAAGCCCGAAATGTGACCTCTGACTTTGAATGTATAGCAAACGTGACAAGATACGAAAAACATTTACAAACCTGTTTACAGAAAGGAGCACTTGTTGAAGTATAAAAACTAGGTGGTGTGAAAAGGCTTTGTTCCTTGGAGGGACGAACTGAAGCTGGGCAGCCTAAAACAAATAAAGCCTGCAAATAGAAAACTAGAAAATGTGAGTTACAAAGCCAATGGTAAGCAACAGAAGGACTGATTTCCCAGGGAAGATTCTGAATGTCGCCAAGATGTATTTAGCAAACCAGGACTTCCACCTAAAAAGCGTTATGATGCAGAGAGCGTTGCGTACATAATAGCAGTTTTCATTAAGTTTCAGCCATGCTGCACAAAAAACGCATTGCTGTACTACATGGCTATAAAAATTGAAAAAGGCAACATTTTGTACAGGCGAGACATATAGGCTTTGCCAATGCATGTTTGGAGGGCTGGCCTCTTAGGATTACTGTAAGGGGCAGACTATGTCCCAGATGATAACCCAGAATCCTAGGGCCACCTCCTCTTCTGGTGTTTTTTTTTTGTTCTTGGTAGTCCTATTATGCTCTCGCTGCCTTTTTCATTCTTTATTGAGTGCTCCATGTAACAGAGTTGTTTTCCATTTTTTAGGTATCGCCTGGCGTTAGCAGCACCATGCAAGGACTTCTTGGAATCAATACGATTCCAGAAGCTCGCTTTCTGCTCTGCCTGTGTTTTGCATTGATGCGCGTCATTTTGCATCACCAATTATGCAAAACCGGGTGTTACGATTGTCCAGGAGGGTTTTTAGTCCCTCCTGGTTACCACCCTGTCCACTTTTGGCCCCGCCCACTCGGATTGGATCTTTTAATTGCGGCGGGAGACAGTGTCTCTGAATTAGCCGCTAAGCACTTTTTTCTTTTCTTTGTGAGCCACTATCACTGCAGGCATGATGTGTTTTTTTTTATTAACGCAGCTTTGTGCTTTAATGCGCTTTACATTTTAAATGCAGTACTGGGCTGTACAGAGCCCTCATTGCTGTGCGTGTGCTACATAAACGGATATTTGTTTGTTGTGTAGTGTGCAGTACTGGGCTGTACAGAGCCCTCTTTGCTGTGCGTGTGCTACATGAACAGATATAATAAGCTCTTGCTCTACAAGGTCTGCTGGCTGTTTGTTTAGCAAATTCATGCAGGGCAAACTGAACTCAAGAGTAGCAGAGACCTTTACAAGACCCCCAGTTACATTACACAAGAGCACATTCACACAGGAACACATTGCCTTTAAGAAGGCACGGGAGATTAACTAATTTGCCCAGAATCACACATTGGTTAACCAACAACGTGACTAGAACAACACCAGCTTCCACACGCGATCATCATGCATGATTGATCAATGAATCGCACGCGATCATAATGCATGATTAATCAATTAATCTCCCCATAGTCCCCCTGTTTACTAAAAACGGGGTGCTAAGAAACATTCACATGTGCTATAAGAAGGGACCACCCTGTTAATTCTGTTTCGTGTTCTATCTACTTGACGTTTTTTGTTTCAAATTTTCGGCCTCTTTCTTCTCTCCCATGTGCTCCCTTCGAGATCCTCCTCTCCTTCCTCATTCTGCCAGAACGCTCCTACCCAATAGTTGTCCACCACCACGTCCATCACCACTGCCATTTCTACCACCATGTCCACCACCACCACCATGTCCACCACCACCACCATGTCCACCACGTCCACCATGTCCACACCACCACCACATCCACCACCATCATCACCACGTCCACCACCACCACCACGTCCACCACCACCACATCCATCACCACCATGTCCGCCACCACTACCACGTTCACCACCACCACGTCCACCACCACCACGTCCACCACCACCACGTCTACCACCACCACATCCACCACCACCATGTCCACCACCACCACATCCACCACCACCATGTCCACCACCTCGTCCACCACCACCACATCCACCACCACCACCACATCCACCACCACATCCACCACCACCACATCCACCCCACCACACCCACCAGCACCATGTACACCACCACCATATCCACCACCACCACCAAGTCCACCACCACCATGTCCACTACCACCACCACCACCACATCCACCACCACTACATCCACCACCACCATGTCCAACACCACCACATCCACCACCACCATTTCCACGTCCACCACCACATCCACCGCCACATCAACCACCACCACCATGTCCACCACCACGTCCACCACCACCACCATGTGCACCACCACATCCAGCACCACCCCCACATCCACCACCACCACATCCACCACCACCAAATCTACCACCACCACATGCACCACCACCGCATCCACCACCACCACATCCACCGCCACCACGTCCACCACCACCACATCCACCACCACGTCCACCACCACCACCACCCATGACAGGTAAAGTGTCACTGGAGGGCGGAGTAATAAGAGTGTCAACCCCAGCTGTACATGGGACAATGAAGGATGCATTGGGTGCAAGAAGACGGGAATAGGGTCTAGAAGTATTACACCAGACTCAAAATACATTTTGAAGAGGCGCAATGTCACAGGGGCTCCAGTTAAAGCACTCGTAGTATCTCTACCTCGCAGTGGCATACCTGCACAATCCACTCACTCAAAACAAGCATTGGCATAGCCAACAGGTCTCACCTTTGGGACCTTGTAAGTGTTTAGCCATGCAACACTTGATGTTGTTGCACCAAGGATATTGTGCTGGATAACTAAACACTTATAAGGTCCCAAAGGCGCGACCTATTGGCTATGCCAATGCTTGTTTTATTTGCCCTCCTGCACCTTGAGGCTTGTTATCTCAGAGTGCTGTGCTGACAAGGAACAGTCTGTCATTTAGAAGGCAGCAACAGTTAGCCCACTTATTCCATTAACTTAAACAAGTCTGATGAGATTTGGAATATATGGCTGTGTCCATGGATGTATGGATGGATTATGGTGACATTTGCTTTCTTGATGTTACTGTTTATGTTTAAAGTATTTTATTGAAGCAGGGTGGGGTAGGAAACAACAGGGCAAGAAAAAGATAAACCACAGGAGCCGCACAATCGGTGCGTATGATACAGCAGATATAGCAAAGCAGTTACATCTTTTCAATAGGCTTCATTCGACTCGGGAACACAGCTTCGCACCTGTGGTCACATACAAATAACGAGGGGGGGGGAAGGGGGAGGGAAGGAGGGACGGGGGAGGGGAGAAGAAGAGAAAAATAGGGGGAGCAAAGAAAAAGAAAATAAGGGGGGGGGGAAAGGGGGAAGGGTGGAGAAGCATCCCCGCTCCAAAAACCTACCTAACCATACAGAACCCCCCCAACTACCATACCCCAACCCACCCCCTGTACTGTGCCATTACCATCAGCTCTCTCTTCATATCGACCCTCCAGTAATCCCCGCTATACAATGCCAGCCCCGTCCGATCAGACAGGCGGGTCCGGTGGCGGCGTCAGCCGTAACAACCTAAGATATCTGGGACAGGTGATCTCCCGAAACTCAGAGCACAACAGGCTATGAAAGGGCGCCCACAGTTCCTCAAAAGTATCAGTGTCTCCCAGGGCTACTAAGGACATCTTCTCCATTCCAAGGACATGCCATAATCTATGCAGCCAGCCAACTACAGAGGGAAGTGTGGTAGAACGCCAATGTATGAGAATATTTTGCACCGCTGACCCCAGAGCAATCGCAATCTGTCTACCCCTCCTGGACCTAAGGGGATACATCAACCCGTTTGGCAATCCCAGTAGAACATAGGCAGGGAACCTCGGCAGCTCTATCCCAAAACATTTGTCCACCTCACCCAGGACCTCCTCCCAATAAGGAGCCAGAAGGGGGCATTCCCACAGTATGTGTGTAAGTGTACCAGTATTGCCACAGTTGCGCCAGCACGTCCCTGGTATTGCTCTGTCCATCTCGTGCAGTTTCTCCGGGGTGCGGTACCAGTAGGTCGAGATTTTGGTGAAAGTCTCCGTAAGACCCGTGTGATAGGCAGAGTGGCGTGCGCGGAAGGAGATGTGTTCCCATTCCTTGTGGCTCAACACTCGCCCGAGCTCCCGCTCCCATCGTTCCCGACCGGGGTTGTGAATATGAAAGGAGGGGGGTTGCAGCATTTTATACAAATCTGAGATCAGTTTGGCGTCCGACGTGCGAGTGATTAACCAGCGCTCATACACCGTGATCTCCCGGTTTGCCGTATCGCGCACCTGGGGTTGTAGTGCCCAGTGACGCGCCTGCATGTATCGCATGCGCTTCGCCTCTGGGAGGCCGTAATCCCGCCGCAAGTCCTGGAAGGGGACAACTCACTCAGGGCTGTACAAATGATACAAGGTGCAGCAGCGGGCCGCCCGCCAGCGCTCATAAGCACCATGCTCCATCCCGGGGCCGAAGTCCGGGTTGCCAATGAGCGGCGTAAAGGGAGAGGGGAAGGTAGTAAGCTCATGCCTAACAGCCACCGAGTCCCACGTCCGAAGCGGGACCCGCGTCACCAAAGACGCGTAGAGGTTAGGGGGTCGATGAGCCCGCTTCAAGAATGGTACTTCTTGTAGCGTCCTACCCGCCACCGCCTGATCCTGGAACAGCCAGTGCTTATCAGACTCCCACCGGCTCCATTCCACCATATAGCGGAGTTGGGCGGCCTGGAAATATTTCCGCAAGTCCGGTATCCCCAGCCCCCCAGAGTCTGGTGCCAGCGTAGCTATGCTCCTCTTAATCCGCGGCCTGCGGCCCTGCCATACAAACCGTGCAATGGCCGACTGGGTCTCCGCGAGCCACCCCGCGGGGGGCTGAAGCGGCAACGCCCTGAAGAGGTAAAGCACCTGAGGCAGGAGGGTCATCTTCACCGCGGCCACCCTGCCAAGCAGCGACAACGTGCCCTTATCCCACCGGCCTAGTTCCTCCCTGATTTTCGTGCTCAAAGCCGCATAATTGGCCGTGACCATCGCCGGGAGGGAGGGCGACAACAGGATCCCTAAATATGGAATCCGGTCCTTGGACCAGCTCAGAGGGTAAAGCCTCTGTAGTTCCGCTCTGGTGGCGCTAGCAAGCGAAATGTCAAGGGCGGCTGACTTCCCTAGGTTCACCTTGAAGCCTGCCACTTCGGTGAATAGGTCCAATTCCGCAATGCAAGCCGGTAGCGACCTCCGCGGGTCATCTAATGTCAGAATGACATCATCTGCGTACAGGCTAATCGCATGATGGAATTCACCCATCTTGACTCCGACAATGTCGGGGTTCTGCCTGACCCTTTGAGCAAATGGCTCCATGTATAGGGCAAAGAGCAAAGGGGACAGTGGGCACCCCTGTCGCGTACCCCGTTCAATGGGAAAGGGCCGAGAGCTGCCTCCGTTCACCCGGACCACTGCAGATGGGAACCGGTAGCAATTGAAGATCAGATGACGGAACTTTTCACCTATCCCGAACTTGCCCAGGACCTTCTCTAGGTAGGGCCAATGCACCCTATCGAAAGCCTTCTCCGCGTCTATGGACAGGAGCATCCTCTCCCCTGGGATCCTGGAGGCCTTCTCAAGAATGTGGGTCACCCTCTTTGTATTATCTACCGTTTGCCTGCCAGGCACAAAGCCCGCTTGATCCGAATCAACCATGCCCCGGAGATGCAGTGCCAGACTTGCCGCCAATATGCTGGTGAACACTTTCAAATCCGTGTTCAGCAAAGAGATAGGACGATAGGACCCACAGGCGGTCCTGTCCTTGCCCGGTTTCGGGATCACGGAGACCGTGGCCTGAAGAAATTCGGAGGGGATGGCACCCGGCTCCGCAAAGGTGTTGAAAAGGCGGGTCAGCAGAGGCGCCAACTCCTGACAGAAGGTCTTATAAAACAGAGGGATAAAGCCATCCGGTCCTGGGGCCTTGCCCGGTTTGAGCCGGGATATCGTCGTGATCACCTCCTCGACACGGATGTCACGTTCCAGATACTGAGCCTGTTCTGGCGTTAACGACGGGAGCGGCACCGATTCTAGATAGTCCACCTCGGCCTGGCCAGAGGAGGCCTCTCCAGTGTAGAGGTCAGCGTAAAAGCTGCGAAAGACGTCTGCTATTTGCTCATCAGCCGTGACCAAACCTCCGGCCGAGTCAACCAGTTCCTTCACTCGGTGCTGTTGGTGCTGCACCCTGAGTTTGTTGGCCAAGAGCCGCCCGCACCGATTTCCCCCCGTGTAATACTTGTGTTTCAGGCGAAGCATCGCATACTCCGCCCGGTCCATGTCTAGGGCAGCCAAGAGTTTCCTAGCTGCCTTCAGCTGCCTCCAAACCCTGGGGGCCCCCGTCCTATGATGAACCTGTTCCAGCTCCCTCACCTGCCGGGTAAGCTCATCCCTCTTGAGCTGTCGGTCCTTATTCTCAGCCGAGGAGATTGCTATAAATTCGCCCCGGAGCACAGCCTTCAGGGCTGCCCACTGTGTCGCGCGAGAGGTATCATCGTTATCGTTCACACTCTGAAAGTCCAAAATGGCCGCGCGGATCTGGTCCACTGTCGACCGCCTATGCAATAGCGTGTCTCGGAGCCGCCAGACCCCTCTCGGCCGAACCACCGGTGGCAGAGTGAAAGCACCCTCCACCGGCACGTGGTCGGAAAGAGAGAGGACCCCCATATCCGCGTTCGAAGACAGAAGGAGCATTGGACCCGACACAAGTAGATGGTCCAGTCGCGCATAGGACCTGTGGGCATGAGAGAAGTAGGAGTATGCGCGGGTGGTGGGATGAAGGTGGCGCCACATGTCATGCAAGTCCAGCTCCTCAAGTCGAGTGCGAATCGAGCCCGAAAGCTCACCCAACTGGTGGCGCCGCTGCACAGACCTGTCTATTGCCACATCGAAAACTAGATTCAAATCACCCCCCAATACTATGTGCCTATCAGAGGTGGACGCCACGTCTTCTAGTGCCCTGTGCAAGAATTGGTCCTGGTGGTCATTGGGGCTGTAGATAGTGCCAACAGTCAGTACTAAGCCCCCCACCCTGATCTTATATGCCAGAAGTCTCCCTTTCTGTTCCGCTACTTTGTGCAAGACCTCTCCCCTGAACCCCCTAGAGAACAAGAGCGCCACCCCTGCCGTTTTAGAAGCGCTAGAGGAGAACAGCTGCGTGAGGAACTTGGGCAGTCCTTAGCCAGCAAATGGGTCTCCTGCAGCAGGCAGACATCCGCCTGGGAGTTCTCCAACAAAGATAATACAGCCCGCCTTTTAACCGGATTATTCAGCCCTTTCACATTTAGAGTGATCACTTTAAGAGCCATCAAGGAGGGGAATCATTGGAGCACACACCAAGAAGTGGAGCCCAGCAGGTCAACATGGAAGTCACCACACGAGGCCTCAGCACAGAGCAACTACGAACATTCCCATGGCACAGTACAGTCCCCGAACCCCAACACCCCGCAACTGGAAAAGCCCCCCCCCTCCCCCCGGGACCCCACACATCCAGATCCACACCACTCCCAACAACAAACCCCCCCGCTAGTCCCCAAATTCAAAACATCCCCCCGTCGGTCCCGTTCCCGTACCCCACTTCTCAAACTTTGCAAAAAAGACATTGTCCCAGTCCGGTCCTTATCGGACAAGGTCGTGGTAAAACAGTCTAGTGGACGTCCAGCCACCACCTCCAGCACTCGCCATTCCCCCCGCCCTCCCCCTGAATCCCCGCACCTGCAAGAAGAAAAAGCTAGAGCAGACTCCCCCCGGAGTAAGTTCAGGCCGTCAGGGCCACTTCGCCATTCGCCGCCACTCTGGAGGCCTCCTGGATGGCGGCCGCCATGTCCGCCCGGATCGTGGGCAAGCCCGGTCGTTCCGACGGTGGAGAGCTCCTCTCTCCCACCTGCTGCCATCCGTCATGAGTGCTTCGTCTACGACGCGGTGCCGGGGTGTCCGTATCAGATGCTGTGAGGCCCAACACCGCGCAAACATCCTGGAGGGACCGGAGCTGGTGCAAAGTACCGTTCGATCGAAAAATCAGGCGGAAAGGATGCCCCCAAGAGTACTGTGTCCCTTGCTCCCGAAGGAAGTCGGTAGCGATCTTGAACGATTTTCTCTTTTGCAGCGTGACCGTAGATAAATCCTGATACAGGGCCACAGGGTGGTCTCGGAAGCGGAAGGCTGCTGCCCACGCGCCTCGCGGAGGATCCGCTCCTTCAGGGGGAAGTCCGGGAGGAAGGCCAGAATGTCCGGGGCGGGCGCCGTGGCTCTGCGGGGGCGACCCACCCGGTGTGCCCGGTCTATACGGATCCAAAAGTCTTCCGACTCCCCCAGAATTGCACGGAAGAGGGCCACCAGGTATGCAGTCACGTCTTCACCCTCCTCGCCGGACGGCACGCCACAGACCCTAATGTTATTCCGCCTGGATCGATTTTCGAGGTCCTCGGCGTGGGCCTGCAATTCGATCTGTTGTTCCCGCAGCCGCAGGACCTCCTGCTGCAGATGGGTGATCTCCTCGTCTCTAGAGTGACCAGCTTCCTCCACGGTGTTGACACGCTCCCCCAGGGAGTCCATCTCTCTCCGTACTTCACGGACCTCCCCGGCCACCTCACGCTTCAGCGTTTGAAAGTCCTCCCGCAGGGAACTGAAGAGCGACTCAAGGAATGATCTTGTCACCGGGGGTTCTCCGCCATCTGCACCCCTGCCCGGGGCCGGGGAGGTTGTGGTGGGCTGAGTTCCTCCACTACGCAGGGCGCCGCGCCCCAGCATGTCCGGCAAGGTTCGGTCACCCCTTCTCTGTCCTCTAGCGTTCGACATTTCAGCTGTGTAGGGGACGTCGAGGCTTTCCGTCCGGCAAAGAGAGCAGCCGTGCCGGCGCAGCTATACACCAGTCGGGGGCAGCGCCACACCAAGAGCACTAGGAAGGCCGAGCCGCCAGGCCGGAGTTCACAAAATGGCCGCCCTGTAATATCAATAGGCCAACGCCCAAGATGGAAGGCCTATCCTCGTCTCGGGGCCGGAAGCGAGAAATCCAGCCGGGAGGCAGACTCACGAAGCGATGGTCGCCGGGGTCAGCAATCCCGGGGAAAGATCTGCTCAGGAGCACAATTCCACTACTCCACCACCAACGACTGGCCGGAGCGACCTCTCAGGACGAGCCCCTTCAAGCCACGGACCGGCGTAGCAATTCGATGCCGGCTCCGCCTCCGCCTATCTCCTCCGCTCAGCTCCGCTCCCTGCATCCACCGCTGGCCGGCTCCGCTTCGCTCGCGAAGTCGCCGTCGACTCCCACTCCGACAGCACAGGCACTTCAGCGGGCCTCGCACAGGCGGCAGAGCGCTCCGTCAGGTTCCGAAGCCCGGAGGTCTTGCGGCTCCCGGCTCACACACAGGCCGCTCAGCGGGCTCCGACCCAGGCTATTCCGGACAGGATCTCACCCCGGACGGGGCAAACAAGGCTCAACAATCGATCCACACCTCTACCGGGGGCTCCAGGCTCAGTCACCGCGTGATCCGGGGGGGAATCAGCGGTTACGAGCGGCGCAGGATTTCAGGGGTCCGGGAGCTCTCGGCGAGTGCGACCTCTCAGCCCGCCATCTTGGCCACGCCCCCTCGATGTTACTGTTTAACCCAATTCTATCACATGGTTCTTTACTGACCAGTTTTCAGGCAGGATTGTCCCCTTATTGGTGTAGAGGCAGATGAATAAAGTTAAGTTGAGTTGATCTTGCCCTTATGTCAGATTCTTCCAAGGACATGAGATTGTGTCCCTAATTACTTGGTGTAAAGCGTGTTCTTCATTGCTGTGTATCTTCACCCTAGGTGGGAAATTATTTATTGACCCTTTAAGATCTTGATTGTGGGAGAACCCTATAGGCCTATTACAGCTATGTGTGTCTGTATTAATTCATGACAGAGTGTTGAGAGTGGAATCTTGCCATTCTGTGATTCCATGCGCTCTGGTGGAATGTAGATTTTCCCAATCGGGACAACTGCTGCCTGCGACACGTCTCTGGTGGCTTGTTGTATGCTGTAACCTGAAATAAACATCCTTTGATGAAGAAACCTACTTTGACTTAATTTTTCATTTGTGACATCTTTTTGGAGAAGAGTGAGAGAGTCACCAACAAAAAACCCTACCATTGAGGCCAAAGGTCTATGGAACTCTCTATGAGTGCATAGATCACAGTTAGAAATTGGCTGGTGCGTCTATGCGGAACGGGCTGGTGGGTCTCTGGTGATACTTGACGAGACTGTTCGGAAAATTGGAGTGCTGTAGTACGCTGAACCGCACTTGGAAAGGAAGGCCTAGGAACTGTCTACGCGTGGGATGGTGAAACACACTTTCTTTGTGTTGCGTTCCAGCTTCAACCCAAACTAAGGACTTCACATAACTGTGTATCAGCCATCGGCATCCATTTTGGAAGTTAGGTGTCCATTTTGTTTGTAAAATGGTCTCTATGTGTCTGTTGGCTATCGGCCAATCAACAGCCCAGCTTATTGGGAATCAAGCCTTCTCCAAGTGCCGGCTGGTTGTTTCTCTCTTTACATGCTGGAAGGTTGTTACTATGTTGACCCACAAACCGAGTGGGCACAATATTGGTTCTCACGTGGCCTTCTCCAAAGGCCGGCAGGTTTTTTCTATGCTGATATGCCAGTAAGTTGTTTCTACGATGACCCGCAAGCGAGTGGGCATGAAATTGGTCCTCTCACGGCATAGCAGTTGGGTCCTGCTCATTGGTGTGCTGTGTTCTGCATTGTATTGATTGAGAGGAGGAATTGATGATTACCTAGAAATGATAAGAAACTCAAAGTTAGGTTTGATATTCAACCAGCTTGATAGTGTTGCATCACAAATTCTTTCTAAGAACTTGAAATGCCGGCGATGATGTGGACACCTATATTACTGTGTTGAGATGGTTGGTTGCAGAGTGCCAATTTGAGAACTTTACGGATCAGTTAGTGAGGAATCACTTTGTCTGTCACTACAATGATACGATGATTAAACAGAAGTTGCTGGCAATGGGTAATCCAACATTGGAAGCAACAATTATCTAAGAGTATTGAAACCTTGCAGTTATCACCAAAAGAACTGGAGGGAAAAACTAGTAAGCCAGAAGCTGTTGTTAAAATGAAGTGTTGGAAAGATGGGAAGGACAACAGACAGGCAGAAAAACCATTGTCAGGTTATTTTAACAAATCCAAATCATTTTTTTTTGCAGCAGAATATTTGTGTCCATTGTGGGTATTGTACACATGTGAAAGGAGGCAAACAATGTCCAGCAAAATATGTAACATGTGGGTTGTGCAATAGGCAGGGTCATTTTGCGAAGGTGTGTCAATCTTCCAAAGCGAAACAACAGTCATCAGTCAAATGTGTTTCAGATAGTGATATTCAAGAAGAAGATGAAACAAGTATAGCCAAAGATCTAAGAAATATGGTTATGGTTGTACAAAATGAGGAGGTAAAAATGGGTAATGCAGTGTTGTGTGTTGATACATACATGGAGATCATAGTGGGTGACAAAAAGTAAAGGATTTTGGTAGATTCTGAGACACTGATCACCATAATCACTTAAGACGTATGACAGCGTTTGGCCGTTCTGGCAGCTTTTACCACCTAATCGGAGAGTGGTATCTTATGAGGGACGTGATATCAATTTGTGTGGCTACATTGAAGACATACTGGAGTTCAAAGGTTGAAAAATAGCTGAAAATGTATGTAGCCCACAAAAGACTGAACATCAAAGTGTGGTTCCATCAGGGCTTATTTTGAACGATTCTCAGACCATGGGCAAAAGAGCAGGTGTTGACTGTGAGAGACAACATAGAATAGGAAAAAATCATGAATAGGTATCCCCATGTATTCTCAGGTGAGTTGAGAAGGTCCAGGATTACAAGCACAACATAATAGTGAAGGAAGTATTACAGCCATTGAAACATAAACTTAGAAAGATACCTTTCAGTATACAGAAAGTTATGGAGAAACAATTAGACTCATTGGCCAAAAGTGGGATAATCAAGCCCATTGATTTGTTCTTGTGGTTATCTCCCCTGGTAGTTGCACGCAAATTAAGTGGTGAATTTAGGATTTGCGTGGACTTGCACCGTCTTAATAAAGAAATCTGGGTATATTCCCATCCTTTGCCTAATATCTCCATACCACCAAATCGAGCTGGAATCAGAATCTAGGCATTTAACAGCTTTTGTCTCTACTTTTGGTACCTATCAGTGCTGCTGCATGTCTTTTGGGCTTGCTTCTGCAGCCTCAGTCTTTCAGCAGGTAATTGAAAACATGCTGAAGGGTATCAAGAGGTTGTTTCTATTTCAGGATGACGTGCTAATATTGGCACCAGATAGACAGACAGATGATATTGTTCTTGAGGTGGTGTTGAAAAGATTCCAGATGAACGGTGGAGTGTAGTGTTAAGAAGGGATAAGTGTGTTTTACTCACTGACAAAGTTAAGTACTTGGGACATTTGGTTACTAGCAATGGTATCACACCAAAATCTAGTTTGGTTGACAGTATAAATCAGAGCAAACCGTCTGAAGACAAGGCTGACCTTAAATCATTTTTAGGCCTGTGTGAATTGGAACTTAATTGAGACTGTTGTCAAGTATGCTCATGATGGGGGTTATGTTTGTGTAGGATGTGTAATATCAAGAGATGTTTGAGTGGGTGAAATGTGAACTTGTTTCACCTAAAGTTCTGAAATATTATGATCCCGACTTGCAATTTGTATTAACTGTTGATACCAGCAATGTCAGGGTATGGGCGGTGCTTAGTCAAGTGGATGGTGGTGAGATGAGAATTTTTGGTTATGGTTCATGTGTGTTAACAGGGGCAGAAAAATTGCATTCAGTGATCGAAAAAGAACTGTTAGCTGTTAGTTGACAGTAATAAAGTTCAGAAATTATGTTTGGGGCAAGAAGTTTCAAATACAAATGGATCATAAACTGCTGATTTTCATTTTGAGCGGATGGAATGCTAGAGGTTGTTAGGTAAGCTGCTGCAATTTGATTTTATCCCGGAGTATTTTCTGGGTTGTAAGAATGACTGTGCAGCCTACTTGTTGTGGTCCTCTGAGTGTGTTGAGAAAGAGGATGGAGGACAGGATCAAGACACAGAAAATTGTATAATACAAACTGTAGACCTTCCGGAGATGTGTGCTGTTTCTAAATGTGAATGGATTAAAGCAGTTGAAGAGGATTCTTCTATGGGACAGTCATGAAACACATGGAGTCTGGGTGGCCTGTGAGAGGAATCTTGGCTTTGAACTGAAGACAGATGTAAAAGTGAAAGAAAATCAGCTAGTAGAAGATGGATTGTTGATGAGAGCTGACAAGTTGGTACTATCTGTTGTCTTGAGAAATGCTATCATAATCCATGCTCATGAAGGCCATTTTGAGGCTACCTGAATGAAAGACCAGATGAGGCTGTCTTTCTGGTGGCCCTTCTATGGATAGAGACATTGACGAGGTAGTCAAGGAATGTAGGATATGTGCTATTTTTGACTAAACCATGAAGCTGCTCACTCCTCTTATATGTCCAATTGATTTACCTTCTGCACCATGGGAAAAATTCAACATTGTAGGACCATTTAATGCACTGACATCTTCATCTACGTTTGCATTGAATATGATGGATTATTACTCTAAATAGCCAGAAGTAAAGTTTGCAAAGAAGTAACGTCAGGAGTGGTTGCTGAATTCCTGAAGGATGTGTTCCCAAAGGAAGGTTTTCCAGCTACACGTGTGTCTGATAATGGTATATAGTTTATTTCAAGTGATGTAGAGAGTTTCTTGAAAGCTAGTGGTGTAAAAAATGTGAAAATCTCGCTGTATCATCCTCAAATCAATGGCCTGGTTGAAAGGGTGAACAGTGTGTTAGGTGAGTGTATACAGTGGACTGTGGCCAACAATTGTGTTGTCGAGAATGTGGTTAGGCCTTTGTTGTGGTTCTACCGCACTACTCCACATGCATCTACTGGGGTGTCAGCATTTGAGTTTTTGCGTGGTTGTAGTGCCTCCACAAGTTTCTGCTCAGTTTAGATGAACAGATGGGTCAAGCAGGGCAAGTGGGCGGATGTAAATGTAAGGAAACCTGTTGAGATATGCAGGAAAAACAAAAGAATTACTTTGATGAGAAGGATAAAGACAAAGATTTTGAAATTGAAGTTGACAATATTGTACTGTAAAAATCTGTACATTTAATGAAAGGGGATCCAAGTATGGTTCACATGTGAGAGTGTTGAAAGTGAAAGGCAATAGTGTGCGAATCTAAGGAGGATACTGGTGGAATAGCTGCTGGTTGACTAAAGTGTATGGTGGAAAAGGAGAGGGTGGAGATGAGCGTGATGAATGTGCTGAAGAGATGGAGGTAAAGAATGGTGGTGGTAGTGTGTGATTAACTAGTAGAGTAAATAATGTACTCTTATGCTTCCGAGAGTGATGTAGAGGCACCCTGATTTAATAATCATCCCCAGTCTTTATGTCATTCAGAGAAGTGTCATGGTGTGAGGTGTTACTGCATGGCGAAATCAGAGCTTTGTTTATGAAGATTTTCTGTGTTCATAAACGATCTTTATGTGACTTTTCCTTATTGTTCAATTAGTTATGTAGTGCTATTGTTATATCTGTACTGACGGAGCCACCCTGCCCGTCCACACACGCACGCACGCACGCACACAGCCTGGGGGCGTCTCAAGCCCTCAGGTATAAATAAACGGGCGCGAGACCGTCTCGTGGTCTTCGGCCCCTAACCTTTAGCCAGGCATCCGTGTCATTTATTTGCACAGGGTATTGTAGGCCCCACTACGAGGAATAGGTGTCCCCTGCCCCGAGCAAACTCTACACTGGCAACGAGGCGGGTACCTTGCCCACGCCTCTCCCCCGAGGATGCGCTTGCCGTGTCCTGCGGTGTTCTGGTCACTCCCGCCGAGTTGGCCAGTCCGGCCCTACCTGGTCACCTGCTTCCTTGTCGCGCCTGCACTGGCGCTCAGGTGAGCCCCCCCCCGGGGGACTGCGTCCGCTGCTTGCCGCGCAGGACGATCCGCGCGTGTAGCGCCCACATCCGAGGCCCAGCTCTGCCTCGTTGACGGCCCGGCGACTCGGCTCTCCTGTGCCTGGGGAAGGAATCACGCGGCTGTGCGCCTGGCGTCAACCGGAGGGACTGTTTCGGCCCTCGACGCTTACCCCTCCTGGCATGAAGGGCGATGTAGCTCCGGCGCTTCAGTCTCGCCGGCACAGAGGCCAAGGGGCCTGGTGGAGAGACAACGCACGGATGAAGCACGGTCACCGCACCCAGAGCGACGGCAAGGGGTCCACCATACTGCCGTCACAGCAACCAGCCAAGTGCCATCGCCGCAGGCCTACATCGGCGCGTAGCTCACGCACCACCACGTACCAGGGATGAATCATCAGGCAGATGCAGGCAATGCAGCAGCTGACCCGGCCCTGCAAGCTCCGGCTCAACAGCCAGTGGTACCACAGAATTTGCAGGCTCCTGCCCCCATCGTCAACGCCACGCCAATCCCGCTGGACACGCCATGGCGGCCCCGCTCCCGCCATTCAGCGAGCTGTCAGACCCTCCCACGGCTGCCGCGCGGTGGCGCCTCTGGTTAGGCCGGCTGGAACACTACTTCATTGGGGTTAGAGAAACAGACGAAAAAGTCAAACGCTCGTTGCTCATGTGTTACGGAGGCGTTGAGCTGTATGAACTATTCCAAACCTTACCGGACAGAGGGGACGACAACGACTACACGGCCGCCATCACGGCACTCAACCGCCACTTTGACCCCCGCTCAAACCCGGATTATGAATGGTTCAAGTTGCGCCAGGCCCGCCAAGCGGAAGGCGAATCAATCAACGTTTTCTACGCGAGGCTTCGCAAACGGGCAACCTCCTGTGAGCTACCGGATAGAACCCTGTAAATCTGAGCGCAGCTCATCCAAAGCTGTCGGTCAGTTCAGCTGAGATGCCTCATCCTACGTCAACCCCGGATAAGCCTGGACGAGATCCTGGTGTTAGCAAGGTCGCACGAACTTTCGAATGCCCGAGCGGAAGCGATGCAGGCCGCATTGGACAGACCTACGATGCCGGCCAAACACGTGTCCGTTAAAGAGGAGCACGTCGACGTCGTCCGCAGAAGACCTTTTCCGTCTGCCCAGAAAGGCCAGCAGCCGGCAGCCTCGCGCTCCGCATGCGGGAACTGCGGAAAGGACCACCCTCCGAATGGCTGGTGCTTTGCGCGGGGGAAAACGTGCTCCAACTGTGGAAAAATGAATCATTTCGCGAAAGTGTGCCACAGCAGCGGCAATCACCGTGCTGGACCGAGCGGAAGGAGCGTTAGCCAGGGAGTGTGCCAAATCTCACTTAAAGACCCCGGACCTTGCGGCGACACCCCACAAGCAGCATTCCGCATGGACGAGGATGAGGACAACAATGTATTCTTCGTCTCTTTCATGGGTTGTGATGGATCGAGGAGACGGCCCCCACCAATGTGCGAAGTCCAGATTGAGGGCTCCCCAGTACAAGCGTTGATTGACACGGGGGCGTCCGTGAATGTGATGGACAACTCACAGTATGAACAACTGTCCCCCCGCCCGCCGCTGGCACCCTCAAAAGCCAGGATATACACGTACGACAGTGATGATCCTTTGCCTCTACGAGGAGTAATCTATGTGATGGTGTCATGCAACGGCCAAAAGGTGAACACGAAGTTTCACGTGACCGGAGGCAAGCGAGGCACGCTCCTCAGCTGCCACACGGCGGAGGATCTCCGGCTAGTATTTTTCGCCAACCAAATACACGAACGGCATGCAGACGCCATGCTGAGTGAGTTCACGGCGCTCTTCCAAGGACTAGGCCGTCTAAGAGGGAAGATGTTCAAGCTACATATCGACCACACTGTGAAGCCGACAGCATTGCAACACAGGAGAGTGCCCTTCCACCTGCGGCCGCAGGTGGAAGAAGACCTGAAAAAGCTGGAGGACCTTGGGGTAATCGAAAAAGTGCCGGTCCCTACGCCCTGGGTGTCGCCCTTTGTGGTGGCCCCCAAGCCCAAACAACCGGGCGCCATAAGACTCTGCGTGAACATGCGCCTCCCTAATAAGGCAATCAAGAGGAAGTGACATCTCACGCCAACGATGGACGATATAGTGGCAGATTTAAATGGTTCTCCAAACTGGATTTAAACGCAGGCTACCACCAGCTTGAGCTACACCCCGACAGCCGGAATATCACAACGTTTTCGACCCACGTCGGCCACCGCAGGTACAAGTGCCTGAGTTACGACATCTCCTCGGCCGCCGAAGTGTTCCAAAATGCAATCAGGGAGACGCTATCGGGGCATCAATTTGAGCGATGATATTCTGGTCTTTTCAAAGACGCTGGAAAAGCATCATGGACACCTTCGGACCACACTTCAACGACTGGCTGACCATGGGCTCACACTACACTGCGAGAAATGCTTGTTCTACAATGAGTCGGTGGAGTTCTTTGGGTATATATTCTTCCGCGACGGCCTGAGAGTAGACCCGAAGAAGGCCGACGCCATCCGGCCAGCACCCAAGCTGAAGTCTGCAACCGAAGTTCGCAGTTTCTTAGGGATGGCCACATATTGTGGCCGCTTCATCCCCAACCTGGCGTCCCTATCAGAGCCCCTGCGCGCACTCACCAAATTGGGCCACCCATGGACGTGGTCTGCGAAAGAGGACGAGGCATTCCGTGCCGTAAAGGACGCCCTCATAGACGAGAAGGTCATGGCATACTTCAGACCACACAGACAGACAGAGGTCGTCGTAGATGCTAGCCCGGTAGGACTCGGGGCAGTCCTGATGCAGAAGACAGAAGATCAAGAATGGGTACCCACAGCCTACGCCAGCCAAGCAGTGACAGCGACGGAGATGCGCTATGCGCAGATAGAAAGGGAGGCGCTCGCCATAAAATGGGCGTGTCAACACTTTCATTTGTACCTTTTTGGTCACGATTTCTAGGTCGTCACAGACCACAAACCACTAGTGCCGCTGTTCGGGGGGTCGGCCAGGCTTGCGCCACCCCGGATTGAGAGGTGGGCCGTCCAGCTTCAAACCTACAGATTCAAAGTCATTTTCTGCCCGGGAGCAGACAACCCGGCGGACTTCCTGTCGCACCATCCGGGACACTCCTCCCTCGCATCGGAGCTGGACGATCTGGAAGAGGTGGAGGAGCTCGTCAGGTGCTATCGCAAAATGCCTGCCCCAAGGCCCTCATGCTGGAAGAGATTGGGGCAGCCACGCCCGGGACGAATGTCTCCGTCGGGTGAAGACCACGCTCGAGAATCGCAACTGGAAGCGTTTCCTGGATGGGGTCAGTGTGTTGACGCAGGAGGAACAGACATTTCGCCAACAGATGTGGCGGGCCCAAAGTGAGCTCTGCACGGGGCCCCACGGTGAGGTCCTGCGTGGTGGTGCCACCATTGTCATCCCCTCGAGCCTACAGCGGGAGGTCGTCCGCCTCGCTCATCAAGGTCATCAGGGAGTGGCCAAGACGAAAGCTCATTTGCGTGGCAGGGTGTGGTTCCCAGACATCGACGGTGCAGTGGAAGAGGAGATCCGCAACTGCCTCTTGTGTGCCATCACAAGCCAGGAGCTGGCGTCACACCCCGTCATCACGGAGGACCTTTGTGACATTCCATGGTCAAAGATAAGTATTGAGTTTGGCTCATTTCCTGATGGACATCAAGCCTTGGTGCTGATCGACTCGTGCTCCAGATTCCTGGTGGTGGAGGTGATACCTTCCACCGCGTTCAGCCACGTGAAACCAGCTTTGGACCGGACATTTGCCATGCTAGGTTTTCCTGATGAAATAAGGTCAGACAATGGGCCACCCTTTCAGAGCAGTGACTTCAGGGCGTATCTAAGTAGGTGAGGAATAAACCATTGGAAGATCACGCCCCAGTGGCCTCAAGCCGACGGCGAGGTCGAACGGTTCATGAGGACAATGAACCGGGTGTTGCATATCGGCGTGGAACAGGGGGAAGTGCCAGAGGAGTGTCTGGCGCAGTTTCTGAGCGCCTACAGGCAAACACCACACTGCACCACCAAATGTGCTCCGGCTCATGTCATGTTTCGCAGAGCACCATGCGACTGTATACAACGAGCCCAGCGTGGCAATCCCCGGAGCTGAACCTCGTGGCAACCCAAGACAGAAGGCGACACACTAACGAAAGAGCAAGCTGAGCGCGAGGGGCCCGGGTCAGGCCGCTGGCGGTAGGAGACTATGTGGTACTAAACACCCGCCACCGCAACTGGAAGTATCTGACGACGTTTGAACCCGAAGTGTGGGAGATCGTGAACTTCCACGTCACTATGGTGTAAGCCTCCCACGGCACGAGAGCCGTGACGAGGAATCTATTGTGGTTTAAGCATGTCTCTGCAGAAGGAACCCCGAGGGGACCGACGCCGGAAGATACGGCGTGCGGTGACGAAGACCCAATTCTCCCCGAGATGCCAGAGAGCCAACAATACCGGGAGCTGTCGCCGCCCAGGCTAGCAACAGAGCCAAGTGTCACCCCGACCAGTCCCGCACGAGACGCCGAAGAACCTATGAGAGAAGAAATGGCCTGAGGGCAGCGAAACCAAAGGTACCATCTCCGACCAAATCCGACCCCCAGTCAGAGACTCAAAGACTACGCATGGGGTCTCCGTGCTGCTGAAACACCAAAGTAGCCGGGACTGAATAACTGTGAGTTTGGAGGGATGTACTGACAGAGCCACCCGGCCCGTCCTCATATGCACACACACACGCACACAGCCTGGGGGCGGGTCAAGCCCTCAGGTATAAATAAACGGGCGCGAGACCGTCTCGTGGTCTTCGGCCCCTAACCTATAGCCAGGCATCCGTGTCATTTATTTGCACTGTGTATTGTAGGCCCCACTACTATTAGGCATAGGTGTCCCCTGCCCACAGCAAACTCTACAATATCTAAATCGGTTATCATAGTGGAACTTTTGTCTAAGTAGGAAATGTCATTTATTCGTTTTTTTCCGTATAGTTCACTAGTCATACTGTTGGGAGATAGTTGCAGGGATCCTAGTTTTTAGGTTTCGCTGTGGAACGGAGCCTTTAGGCTCCGCCTCCAGAGAAATCTTATGTTTCTTAGTGTGTACTCTTAGTCCCTCCCTCTGTTTCATTGGCTAGCTCCATAAATGGAGGCTAGCCATTGGAACAGAGAGGCGTCCGTCATGGCCGGAGGAGACTCGGGGGCGTTCCCGAGATTCTTTGGCTTTGGTGACGTCACGCGACGCCGGGAACGCCCCCGAATCTGGTCCGGCCAGGCCGTGCTTGCTGCTGTCCTGGGCATCGTGAGTGTTTTTCCCCGGCACGTTCTCCCGCCGTTCGTGTTCTCTCCCGCCCCCCTCACGCCCCCTGTGTCCTCTCCCGCCCCCTCCCGCCATCCGCCACTGCTTTAATGTTAATTTTTTTGTCATCATGGCGCCAGCTTCATGGGTTGCTGCTTTCATATTTTGCCTTGCCGTTCCCGCCCCCCCTCGCCCACCCGGCATCTGGACCGTTTTGTGGCGGACTTGTGGGCCGATCGAGTGCCCACCTCGATTGATGGTTATCTTTAAAGAGCCGGTGCCCACCCGGCATTTGCCCGATAAAATCAGCCCCCGCCTGCCTGCCTAAGGAGAAGGGCCGCTGCGCTGCCCGCAGCAACCCGGAAGTGGTTGGCCGGAAGTGCCAGCCCCCGCAGCCCGGGGGGAAGAAAGAAGAAGCCTGGCGGCCGGTTTGCAGGGCTCCCGTGATGCGAGGGAGCCCTGCTGCATCTAGGAGAGCCCAGGAGGAGAGGAACCCCGCCCGCGGCCCCAAAGCGACCGCCGGAGGAGTGCTGCAGGGAGCAAGGCTCCCGTGTGAGGAGGTTAGCCCCGCCCGCCAGAAGACAGCCGGTGAGTGCGGGTGCTTTCAAAGAGAGAGGGGGGGGCTGTACTTGTAAATGCTTGTTGATTGGTGCCTCCTCTTGTTATTATATACCAGCATGAATCCCAATTGGGTGCAGTCTTTAGTTTTCCCCACAAATGCACTCTGGCCACATTTTCACTTAGTTCTTACTCCCGGTTGTTCTACTGGAAGGCGTTAGTCTTATCTCACTTTGAGATGTGACTCACGCAGGTCAGGCGATCCCTCTGCTCTTCTGTAAGTAGGCACTGTACAGAGCGAAGACTTTCCAAGGCCACATGTCGATCAGTCCGCCTACCAGTCTTCGGCTTGTGGTGCAGTGGCCCTAGTGCAGGTGTGGCCCCAGCTGCTGCTGCTTCCTCAGACAAAGTATGGTGTTGGCCCCACCCAGGGTCACGTTGACAGGTACAGCCCCAATTGCGCCAATGTAGGTGCAGCCCCAATTGCGCCAATGTAAGTATCTCGGCTGGTGTGGCCACCATGGAGCCACAGGCAGTTGAAGCCTTGATCAAGTCAAAAGTTTAGTAACTTGAAGAGGCTCCTGCCAGCAATTGGTGGTGAGAGACTACGGGAAACCCTCTTATGTGCAGGTCACTCCTAGCTCCTATACTTCCTGCAGTGCATGGACTGTTCTCCTGGACAGCCTTTCCTCCTGCCAGGCATACTATTCCCTTTCTCAGCAGGTAGAAAGGCCTCTACTCATTTCAAGCAAATACTCGTTCCCTCCCGTCTGGTCAGCCTGGCTATCAGGCGGTCCTTCAAATACTCTGTTGCGCATTTGCTAACCTGGTCATGAAGGACTTGAAACTTGAAAAAAAACTGGAATGTTTTGGGTCTTGATTTTATACACATTTTCCAGACAGGGATGTGGGTTCATTGTCCCAAACTGTTATAACCTTTGTGGGGTAGTTTTTCAAGTGATTTCTTTAGGCTGCTTTCAAAACGGAGCCTTTGTGTAGAGTGATAATTCTCACAGCAAGGAGCACTGGGGCTGTCTCCAAACTAAAGCACCCACAACAAAGGTCAAGTAAGATGTGAGGTTTCTGAACCTTGCTGTCATCAGCCCAAATGAAGTTGCAACTGGAGATAGCCAAAAGGACAGACCTGACATAGAAGCGTTCTCACCTCACACAACAGAACTGCAGTGCCTCACATACAGACAGCCAAATGACAATGCTTCAAGGACTAAGCAGCTTGGTGCTAACAAAACGTTTTGCATTTTTGACTCCTCACTTCAGTGTCATGATCTGCTCCCGAGTCACAGAAATGCAAGCAATAAACTTCCATTGAATAGTAGAGTGGTCTTTCACCCTCTGGCATGTGCTGTTCCAGGCTAGATCCCACTGGCCTCAGTACTCCCGCTCGCTCCCTCACACACCAGCTTAGATTCGTGTGACATCACGGCCAAAATAAAAGCCAGGCTAGCAGATGTGCATGCATTCATATTCTCGGGTCAGGGGGACGCCCGTATCTCATGCAGGGGACCTGCATTCATGTGTGCGCAGTCTGTTCATAGATTTGACATGTTTCCTGCATTGGTAACACTGTGTTGGCTGCTGGTTGTGTTTCGCGCTCCTGCTCCCACAGACACATTCTCCAACCAGCCAGGTAGGTTTAATTATATAGTGAGATCCTGGTAGGAGACACTTAACCCGTTTTAAACTCGGCTCCACCCATGAGGCCAGTCCCCCCTCTAGTAGCTGACAGATTCCTCACATTCTTCGGATGAGGAGAGCCATCGGGTCGTTTAGTAGTGTCGACCCATCCCCCGCCCCTCTACGTTGTGTCCAGGGTGTCTTTACTCTGGGATTGGAAGCATGCAGGCAAAGCAAAGCCACTCCCCGCCCCTCGCCCGGATCTCTGACTTCCGAAGGGCTGGTACGGCCCACAATTTGCCCAGACTTGAAGCTGGTTCTTCACAAGCTAGTAACATGTGACGTTTTGATCACGTTCACTCTGCGCTTGGCCTTGCGGTCTTTGTTGTGTTGTCGCTTCCTAGCTCTCAGATGACAGTGCCCAGTCTGTGCGGGCATCGGTTCAACCTTAGAAGAGAAGAGATGAGGACAAGCCATGCAGAAAGGACACGCCACTGACTGCTCAGAACCATTCCAGTGTGTTTATTTATTTATTTGAACTAAACCTATTTATTGGGTTACACTATTCCTTCATATTACCAGCCAGTGCACCGCACCACACCACTATCCCACTGCTCAGACTTGCCAGCAAGCGGCTGTGGCCCTTGGGTAACAGTTGTGTCACCCTTCCTCTGAGTACCTCCCAGGGATGCACAGTGCTATAGCACAACACCAGAGCAGGTCAGTCCACAGCACGTCGGTGTGAGGTACAGATGCTCATGCTACTTGCAGGTTGGTTGCTGGGAGCAAGTGGAGTGACGGCTCAAAGAACCAGAATTGGGGAGCTGTTGAAAGAAGAGGAGAGCGAGAGAAGTAAAGGGCTGTCAAAGTAAGCCTGGTCCCTGGGTGGGCAGGGTGGACTGCAAAGTGAAACCCATGATGGAGGGAAGGATGAAGGGGAACAAAGATATAACTTCGGCTCCAGTGTTGGTTAAATGTTCTATTGCTAAGAATGAGCGTGGTGAAGATGTGTATGAGTGGGAAATTGTTTAGATTGTGGGGGGAGATGGTCATTATTTGTTATTTTTAAGTGGGTTGTTTAGGGATGTTAAAATGTGCGGCATAGCTCAAGGTTGCTAGTATTGTGCGCCTGACTTGCTCCCAAATATCACTGTTTCCTCTCCCAGTGATCGACAAAGCGCGGCCCTCGACATGGGCGTCCGCATGGGGGGTTCCTCCCCTGCAGACACCCATGAAAACTGTGACTTCAAGACGGGGTTCTCACTCTCTTTCCTCTCCTTTTTTAGGTTTCGACTTGCCGAAAGCTGCGCAGCAGCGTTTCGCGCAAGGCGAAATCTTTTGAGAAGAGTATGCTGGCTTAGTCCCACCTCTGTCTTCCATTGGCTAGCTCCATAAATGGAGGCTAGCCATTGAAAGACAGATCGGTCCGTCAAGGCCGGAGCAGATTCGGGGGCGTTCGGCGATTTTTAGGCATTCAGCCCCTTTGGTAACGTCATTGCGGTGGTGGGCTGTTCCTATTTATTTGGGGGGGAAGGTTTGTTTTGGTCATTGCAGGCCGACCGCCGCCGGAAGAAGTCCAGGTGAGTGCTTTTTCTTGCCTTCTGCTTTGCCTTTCTTGCCATTTGCCATTCCCGCCCCCCCTCCCGCTGTCCGTGCCGTTCCCGCCCCCTCCCGCTGTCCGTGCCTTTCCCGCCCCCCCTCCCGCTGTCCGTGCCTTTCCCGCCCCCCCTCCCGCTGTCCGTGCCTTTCTGGCCCCCCCCTCCCGCTGTCCGTGCCTTTCCAGCCCCCCCTCCCGCTGTCCCTGCCTTTCCTGCCCCCCCTCCCGCTGTCCGTGCCTTTCTTGCCCCCCCTCCCGCTGTCCGTGCCTTTCCTTGTCTAAAATAAGATTCTAAATTTACTTTTGCATTACAATAAGAAGTGATCAAAGGCACACGGTGCGAGCATTTACGGTGCGAACATTTAGGTAGGTTTCAAAAGCTCGGTATCTGATCCTGGAAATGCTTACATGTGTTTAATTATTCAGACTGCGTGCTCGGATGGCTACAGTATGCAAATGAAATATGTGTCTCTGCTGGAAAAACTGGCTTGCACAACCCTGCATGATCCAGAGTTACATGCAGCGTGATGCAGAAGCAAAGGGTATTTCAATTTATTTTTAGGTAAAAGGAGGCTATTTTTTCAATCGTTGGCGCTGGTGAGAGAGAATTCCTCTTAGCAGGGTGAAGGTTTCCCCAGCATCCGAGCAGCTGTGTCTGTGTAGGCCTGTCTAGTCTGTCCTTCCCTTGCGTGCCCTTCCACTGCCCGCTCCGAGCACTTTAAGCGGTCTCCCGTTGCCCCTCTTTTCTATCAGTGCTATTTCTTGTGCGTGAGACACTACACTTGTATCCCTAATGTGCTTGGTCTTCAGCTTTGCCCTCTCTTTCGGAATTCCCTCCTCTGTATCGTCCTCTCAACTCCCCCCTCTGTTTCTGCCCAAGGCCTTTTTGAAATCATTCCGATTGATAGAAAGCCAAGAGGCCCTCCGAGATGAAAACATTATTCAAATTTAGAGCTGACCTTTCCGACGGAGTGTCCCGTGACCTGTGAAATATTTCTACCTGCTGCAGGGGATTGCTGTGGGGTGGGGGTGGTGGCCTCGGGGGTCGGGCCCGTTTTTCCTGTCGTCCTTTGGTCCGGGGGAGATTGTTGGCGCCTCGGCCAGGAGCCGGAGGGCACACTGCTGGGTGCTGGCTGGCACGCCACTAATTCAGGGCACTCTGCTTGCCCTTGGGCTAGCCTCGGATTCTGGCTTCAGTTGAGCATACAAATTCACCAAGCCTGGGAAATCCTTGCTGGAAGGAAACAGCTTACCTGGAGATGTGCACGTAAAATCGTGGGTTATGAAGCTGAGTTGAACAATGCATGTGCTGCACAAATCTTTCTGCAAGCAGCACATCACAGCTTTAAATCTCAAGGTAGTGGGGGGGGGGGTAAGGCAGCAGCTTTGGGGGTGCGGGGGCACTACGTGAAAATGTCGGGCTAGGACTGGCCAGGAACCCGGAGTTTAGGCAGCTTTGGCTGTTACGCCACATCATCTCCCCTGTATGAATTGTGCCGGGGGACACAGGCATCTGCTGGTCAGTAATGCCCTCCAGCTTTAAGAGAGAGGCTTATCGGGACGAACAGAAGGGTCTTCTTCGGAGAAAGGTGATGGTA
The DNA here is from genome assembly GCF_964263255.1 of Lissotriton vulgaris. Classification (NCBI taxonomy): domain Eukaryota; kingdom Metazoa; phylum Chordata; class Amphibia; order Caudata; family Salamandridae; genus Lissotriton; species Lissotriton vulgaris. The sequence goes on along the minus strand of NC_141698.1, from coordinate 437,676,360 downwards.
CAGCTATTTAATGGGAACGACGTGGTCAAAATCAAACGACCAGCGCAGCCTTACAGCCTGAGACAAAAGACAGAGCTGGACACCAAGTAGGATTCTGTTTCAGAAGATATTTTAACCATTCTTAAAACGGTCTGCCCAATGCTCCAAGTCTTTTCAATTGTAAACCCTATAGCATGATTATGTTGCGCAAATATGTGGCATTGTTTTATCAATTTAGAGGCTGTAAGTGTGTATGCAACCCCAGTTTTACAAGCCATTGCATTTACGCAAGTTTCAGCTATTGCCAATGTAAATGACAATACCATTTCTTTATCTGTTTTCAAAACCAACACATAAATACAAATGTTGTCATTTACAATGCCAATAGCTCTAACTTTTCCAAAGGCGAAACCGTTGCATTGTAAATGCTTGTTGTTTCTTCTCTTTATGCACAGCTTTTGTTCTTCTCATTGATGTAACCAGCGTTGATTGTTTTACTGTTTCATTATTAAAGGGTGGAAATCCATGTAGTATTCATGACAGAGTGTTCGGGTGGAATTTTGCCATGCAGCAATTCCATGCTCTCTGGGGCAATGTGGATTTTGACAGTTGTGCGAACTGCTGCCTGCGAAGTGTCTCTGGTGGCTTGTTGTATGCTGTAAACTGAAATAAATATCCTTTGATTAAGAAACCTACCTTGACTTCATTCTTTAGTCGTGACAGTGTCCTAGTGTTCCCTTGAATTCAGCCTAGATTAAAGAAGATGCATGCTGGATTCTGCTTGAGGGTTTTTGATATTGTTCCTGAAACCTGTATAATTGTTTTGGGGTTGTGCATTCCGCAGCACAGTTTCCAGTTTCCATAACACCTAACAGCTTTTTCCAAGGACTTTTGAACATAGCTACAGAAACGTAGGTGGAAAAGAATTGAAGGGGTTGGTTCATGGAAATGAAGATTTATGATGTTTTTGCTGAGGTAACAGAGGAAAGTGTATTGTGCATGACCAGCTTGGATACGGGTGGAGGGCTTGGTTTGGGGTGAGGCTGAGGATGGTGGGATCATTGAATCCCGGGATGGACTGAAGATGTTCCATTGTGTTTCATACCTTTAGTCTCTGTACACGAAAAGCTCAATTCCTCCTTTGCTTACCCATCTATTTTAGGTATTCAGACTTTTGTTGTAAGATGGTCTGAGCGTGAAGTATGTGCTGGAAGTGGCCAAATCCTTCGATCATTTCCGAGGCTAAGCTTTCAATATGCTGCTTGATCTGCCATGCATCCCTGCTGCTCTCTCCTACAAGCTCCATTGCTGACCTTCATTGAGACATGGGCACCAGTGAAGAGTGAGCTTTGAATGTACACCTGCTCCCTGCAATGCGCAACAGTTTTGCATGCTCTATACTTGTGAACTTTTTGGCTCACCACTAGGACCCCTTCTCATTCTGCAGTAAAACAGTCGGAGGTGTCGTAGTGTGGGCCTGAAAATGGTGAGGCCGAGTGGCACCAGAGATAGGACTTTAAGTAGCCTTGGGCGAGGTTTGGTGAGTTGAGGTGTCTTATGCAGAAGTGGAGAGGGCTGGCTAGCTTTCTTGTACCCTTGTAAGTGCATATGGGCTCTAATATGAAAGTTGTTTGCCATGAGAGCCAAGTTGTTGGAGAAATTTGATAAAGAGACTGTTGGCAACTTGGCATCAATACCTCGATGCCTTAAAAGATATTGTTTTGACTTATACTGGGTGCTTCCTTGTGTCTGTAAAAAACTAAAGCTCTCTGAAGAGCTATATTGATTGCAAAACACGTCAGGGGTTACTTTTTTTATTTCAGGTTGGCTTTGATGGCATTTTACCAATCTAAAGCTATGATACTGTGCCTTTATTGATAAAAGGCTTTTGTCATTTTATAGTTCAACATTGACTGAACTATGCTAATCCTATGCTCAAGGACTTTGCTGTAGAAAGGGCATGAGACTTTGTTCCTTTCTACCTCAGTTGTGCTGATACTATGCTAAAAAACGTTGATCGAAAAGCAGACATTTGAGGTGAGCAAAATCAGAGTGTCGCTGGTGTTGTAGGATGCTCTATACAGGAGCTACTCTCCACCTAAACATGGAAACTACCCAGAGTTATCTGCTATTTATTTGCGCATATATATATATAAATATATATACACACACACACACATATATATATATATATATATATATATATATATATATATATATATATATATATATGTATATGTGTGTGTGTATATATATGCGCAAAAAAATAGCAGATAACTCTGGGTATATATATATATATATATATGTATATTCCACCGCTTGGCTCACTTTCCCTTCGCTAGGCGCTCCTTGATTCTCGGTTGCGTTTCTCCTGCGGTAGAGCCAACCGCTGCAAATTATCACAAGATCTCCCCGGTCCCTGGGAGGAATGGAGTCGCTGAAAGACGGCACTGACACGCTTCTTTCAATAAAGAAAATGTATTTCATCAATCCATGTGGGGGATTTAGCAACAAAAAGAAACCAACGCGTTTCGACAGCGTCCGCTGTCTTGATCACGGTCAGTTAGGGAAGTGAGGCTTGCAGTTTTATGAAACAAACAAAACAATTTGGTTACACCCCTTTTAGTCAATGGTAACACCCATACATTTGGGTGTTGTGGGATATGTAGTCCTCATGCAAATCATATTACTTTTTCCCGTGAGAGTTTTTGGGATACATGTCATTTGTACATTTAAACATTACAATTGCTGTTTAACTTAGTTCTGTCCACATTTAAAATAATAATTTGAGGGGATGCATATTATTTATACATTTCAATTGCTGTTCAATTTTAGTTCCGTCCACATTTATTTTAACAGTGGCGATGCATTTTGGTATTGTGAGTGTCATGAGAAACCCGTGCATTTTATGGTCCCGCCCTCCAGTGGGCTAGGGCTGTGCCACTGATGACTGAGTTAATAATCATTTAACGCCCACCATTGCTAGATTTTTGGCATATTACCCCACCTATGACCTACATTTTATATGTTGGTAATTAGGCATAACATTTCATATGGGCCTGATTATTTATACCATTATTTACACCATGGGGCGTGCGGGTACAGTCCTTGGTTTTAATGTTCGGGTTCTCATTAGCATGATCCTGCCCTCTGGTGGGCTGATCAGTCCATTGAAACAGCAGTTTGTTTCATTTGTAAGCATAGTTCAAGTGAAAAATTAAGTGAAACAGTGAAAAATTAAAATAAATTGGGTTAAAATTGTTCATGGTCTGCGGGAAGTTAGTGGAGACTTGTTTAGTTAAAGATGTATGTATAGTTCTTCCGACTGATTGAGCCCGAAGGGGGTCATGGTCCTGAAGCTCAGGATATGTTTCGATTCTTTTCGTCGGAGTTCCTTCTCATTGTGTCCACCCCTTGTTGAGAAGCTTAAGGTTTCAATGCCCCAGAAGCGTAGTTTCTTCCAATCTCCTTCGTGATTCAGCTCCATGTGTTTTGCAACAGCGTTGCTTCTGTCCTTGTGTACAGTAGCTCTGACGTGCTCTAATATACATTTCTTTAACTCGCAGATTGTGCTGCCTATATATTTGAGCTTGCATGGACATTCAATCATGTACACTGTGTTTTTGCTGTTGCACGTGATGCATTCTTTGACTTTCCAGGTTTTATTGTTGGGCATTAGTATTTCCGTGGTTGGTTTGGCTATTTCGCAGATCTTACAATTGTAACATTTTACAAAACCTTTGGTTTGCAGCCATGATTTTTTGTTGGAGGTTTGGAAGTGACTATGAACCAGTTGGTCCTGCAGGTTTTTGGCTCTCCTATATGTTAAAATGGGGTGGTTACCCATTTTTTCTCCTATTACTGGGTCCAATTGTAAAAGCTTCCAGTTTTTTCTTAGTATTTGATTCAGTTGTTTGGTCTCTTGACTGTAATCCGTTATGAACCTGATAGGTTCTTCTTTTGTTGGTTCTGAGATATATGTATATATATATATATATATATATATATATATATATATATATATATATATGTATATATATATATATTTTGTGTTTCAAAGCGCTCCTGCTAGCAACCCTTCGCCTTCCATAGGGGTGGCTCGAACCGGCGGAGCAGCCGGGTTTAATATTCATAAAAAACGGCGTTCATAAATCTACGTGACGCGTTTCGCACTCCACGGAGTGCTTGATCACACGATATGTATATATATATATATATATAGAAATGTAAAACCAAGAACAGGAAGGATCTTTTATTTGCCACTGAACAGGCAAAGAAAGATAAACAATCCAATTCCACATTTAACATCCCTAGGATGATAACGGGGTACAACACTTACCATAACCATGTGAGGAGAATCTTGCAGAAACATTGGCCATTAGTACGAAATGACCCAGTGATAGGACATCTGAATGGTAATAAACCCTCTATCAATTTTCGGAAGGCCAAATCGATGCGCAGCCACCTGCTCTGCAATGCACCGACATCTGTGAAACCTGTCACATGGCCGCCGATCCAAAAAGGGTTCAGAAAGTGCACAAAGTGCAAAGCATGCAAACAGGGTATAAATACCAAAGAGGTCACAGTACTGTTCAGAAAGAAACCTTATGTGATCAGGGGCGGCTACTCATATAAGACCGATTACGCCGTCTATGTACTTGTTTGCAGCAGTGGGAAGCGCTACGTAGGGAGCCCAATTCATCAAGCTCACATCAGGATCCTACAGCATTTATGTGCCATTACTAACAATGACCCAACATACCCAGTGGCCCAGCACATTAACACTCTGCATGAAGGGAACATCAAGCACCTCTCCTATTTTGTGATAGACAGTGTCCCCAAGAATCCCAGAGGGGGGAATTGCAGTATGGCCCTAAGACGCCTGGAATCTAGATACATCATCTTGCTAGATTCAAAGATCCCCAATGGTTTAAACTCGGACGAAGCGTTAACAGTGCATTTATAATCCGGTTTAGCCTCTTCCCGTTCACAATCCCATTCCAGTAACACATCTGCTTCATTACATTTGTAAATACTTTCGTTTTTGCTGTATTATTATTTAAAATTATGTGTCTGATGCATGATCAAAATCATGACTCCATGAACGAGTGTGTAAGAGACATGGATACAAAGAGTCACGCATTGTGTGTCAATCTGGACAGGTGTCATTCATAGGTTCATATATTGATTTCTGCGCTAACAATGTCCTAAAACATGTTAAATTTCACTTACTCCACTTGGAGACGAGTTTAGTTTGAGCTGCCTTTATACAGATGGAACATTTTCCAATTATAATATTGTGTACAAATCATTTTACCCTACCAGACAGAACGGCCCAATTTTATGCTTTACAATTATTGGCATATGATTTCCCTGGTATAGGCATGTAGGTATATAGTTAGCATAACCCTACTTAGACACATATGAATCCAACCGGAACGCTTAAAGGTTCACCATGTCGCTACATTTTGTTCGACATTAAAATAACCAGAATGACATCACAACCATTAGTAAAATTGTAATGTTGTTATAATTTGTCTCTGTTTTCAGAGATGCGCCGACCATTTTGTTCCATTTACCTTAATTTCGGTTATACAATGACTCAAATTGTATAGATCGGCTTTGTGACAAACCTGCACTAATTGCCACACAAAAGTTGAGAAATGTCTATATAATTTACGAGTATACACAGATAACAATTGTTATTGTCAAAGTGGTCAAAACTCAACATGTTGTTTGAAGTATGTTTACAATTTAAACGCTTCTATGTCCGTCTCTTTTAAATGCATGACTCATGGTAACTATGGCAACTAACAACCACAAGCCATAGCGTTGTTGAGATGTGTCAGCATGATTATATATGCCAGCGTCACTATGAGCAGAGTGAGTGAGCAAGGCGGAGGCTTCCGCCGAAACGCGTCTGTGCAGCATGTTGGAATAAATACCTTTCTTGAGTCGAATTCACGTTGTCAGTGTCTTCCTTACATCGCTTTGGCAATTGGATTGGTAAACAATATATATATATATATATATATATATATATATATATATATATATATATATATATATATATATATAGTATCTGCAAATAATGTTGCACTCACGTGAATCCTTACAAGTTCTTCTTTATTCAGAGAACAGCGTTATTTTCAGATACAAAAAGTTTATGCGGGGCGTGGCCAATATGGCGGCGTGAGCGGTTGTGCTGCTCCCGAGCTCCCGCCGACGGCCTCCTTAAGCACAGGCTAAGAGCCTCTTATTGCCCCGTGTTGGCATGTGGTGTGGGTCCGGAGGTGTTCCTGACATCGTCTGAGACCGGAGCGGCTGCGATTTTGGTGGAGTTTGTGCTTCGGGGCAATAGTCTTGCGGCGGGGCCTGGGAATCCGGGCTGTGATGCCGTAGAGCCACGGCAGACGAGAGGCAGTGCCGAGCTCGGCGGCTAGGCGTGCCCGGAGGACGCTGAATCTTGTGGAGCAGACTCGGCTCACAGCTCCGTCAATAGGAGTGGAGTGGAGGTCGTCCGCGATGGACTAGAACCGGTGCGGTCCAGCCCACGTGAGATTCACGCGAGGACCCAATTGAGAGGCCTACCGAGGGCTGATGTAGACCCGCCGGATGGTGCTGCTACCCCCTGCCTGGAGAGAGGAGCGGAGGGAGCGGAAGCCCTGTCATCCCAGCGATGGCAAACGTGGCCGGGGAGTTCTACCCGCAGGTTCCCATGATGCCGAGAAGTGGAGGCGGCGTACCTTCAGTGGGAGGCCTGGTGAGCGGGGCTGGCCGCGGCCTACTATGGGTCCGGACTTCAGCAGGGTCGGTTGTGGGCCGCTGGGGTCTTCTGGTTTCCCTTTGCCCCCATAGCTGCCAGCCAAGGTACAGGTACAGGGATAGCAGGAGGTACCGGGCATGGTATGCCGCCCTTCATGACCCCTTGCTTGGACTCGGTGCCGTGGAGGGAGCCTCTGTGGCCCGAAAGGACTGAAGCCTGCTCTGCACTGGGGGGCTTCTGGAGGAAGGACGTGGCAGGAGCATCCGCAGGGTCATCCGCAGCGGTTACGTGCCGGGTAGCTTGCTGGAGCTGGGAACCCACTGGTCAGGTAGGCCGGCTTCACGACAAGTTTAGAGGCCCGGGGCAGCCTTCTCTGGTGCCGAGGGAGAGACTTTGGTTGGGCCGTGAGGTGGAGGGTGGTCTTGTTTGCGGGGCCGGTAAGTCTCTCCGGGTGTAGCGGGGCCCAACAGCCTTTTTCAGACTAAGATCCTACAGCTTCAGGGTTCGAGGACCTGTGGCCAGAGCGGACCCCCCCCCCCCCTACGGTAGGACGCTAGTGGTGTCACGGCCGGGCACTAGGAGGGTGTGTCAAGGTGTGGCAGGACATTTAGGAACATGCAGCCCTGACATGGTAGCGGAGATCCACGCGGGTATACTGTGGAGTGGAAAGCTGTGCAGGACAGGTGTCTGAAAGCGCCCTTCCTGAAGCCAGTCTATTGGGCCAGTACGCGCTTTTGTTGGGGGCCGACCTACGGGAGGCTTAGGTAAGAGTGCCCGGCTGACATTGGGACTGGTGTTGTTCTACGGAGTCGCTGAGCTGGATAATAGACGCCGGACGGTGGTGCGAGCACTGGGAGTGGGGTGCCCTGACATCCCTGAAGCTCGGAAGGGGAATCCTAGGCCTCTGTGTGCTAGTGAGGGCTGACGTTCCACAATCCGGTCTTATCATCTAGCTGGCCTCGGCGAGAGTGCGCTGCACCACCCGAGATCCCGGTGGGGGACTGATGTGCGCGATGTCCTCTACTAGAGGAAAGAAAGACAAGACCCTTAAGGAACTGTTTGCTAAAACACCGGCGTGCCAACAAACCGACCCCATGGCGGGGACGGTTACACCCCCCCCCAGTTCCGGTCGGGAGGACGGCTCAGAGCCTATCACTAAGTCATTCTTGGAATCCTTGTTTAATACTCTGCGTGATGACATAGACACCTTAAAATGGGAGCTCAAGGAGGAAATCAAGGAAGTCCGCCGGGACACGGATGCTATTGGGGAACGGGTGGCAGACCTCGAAGGGAAGCGTGAGGGGTGGGATGCCGAAGTGGAGGCGCTACAACAGGAAATAATACGGATCCACGACCAACAGGTGGATCTTCAGACCCACCTAGAGGATCTAGAAAATCGTTCCCGACGCCATAACGTCTTCAATCACGTCCTGGGGCACCCTCTGGATGCGGAGCTCCGTCTCGACAGGGCACATCGGGTGGGTCCCCCGCGCTCCACCTCTGCTCCACCCTCGGACTTTTTAGTATGCGTGCAGGACTATCGCACTAAGGAGGAGATCCTTCAAAAGGCCCACCAGATGCACCCTCTTACCTTCAGAGATCACTCGCCAGCCATTTTTCAGGATTTGTCCGCTCTCACATTGCAGAAACGCAGGACCTTCAAGCCGGTTAAGGCACTCTTGCAACGACACAACATTTCCTATAGTTAGGGCCACCCATTTCGCTTGGTGTTCAAATGGGCCAATAAAGTCTACCAGTTACAAACCCTGTCAGAGGCGTGCCAGCTACTGAGCATTGATCTACCGACGGACGAGAGGAACGTGACCGACCAAGCCGTGGATTGCAGCGATTCTAGACCGCAGTGGCGTCAGCAGAGACGAAGGTGTCGGGTGGGAAAGCCTCCTGCGGCAGTGATCGAAGAGGGTCAGCGGGCGGCTGTAGAGACATCGGCACCAGAATTAGCCTCCAACCCACCTGGCTGACTTTTTTGATATTATGGCCTACAGTTTGTATTTTTTTCTTGTAGGGCATGCCGTTGGCGGGAGGGAGTATGTTAGAAATTCACTACTTACCTGTATTGTTGTATTACCAAGCATCTACGGATGATGGACAATTTGTTTGCAAGTATTTCTTTTCTTCTTTTGGGGGTTGTGGGGGGGATGGGGGGCGAGGGGAGGGGTTTGCGGTTCTTTGTCCACCAAGTGCTTATGTGCGTACCAAACGCCCGGGGTTGGCCCTTTGTGGGCTCTGACACTTAGGGGGCGCACGGATTTTTCCTAATTAATGTGCCTTGGTTGCCGTCCCAACATCATGTGGTTAGATGTCAGTCACGGAATTGAAACTACTCACACTTAATGTGAGGGGGCTGAATAACCCCGTCAAGTGTTGCTCTGTTTAGAACAAGCCCACGCCAACATTTGCCGTCTGCAGGAGATGCATCTCTTACTGCGTGATTGCCATCGTCTCCGGTCCCGGAAATTCCCCTTACAGTTTTTCTCTTCTAACTCCACTAAGACGGCGGGTGTGGCTATTCTCGTGTCCCAGACATTCAAGGGTAAGGTCCTGGATAAACTGGCAGAGATTAAGGGGAGGTTGTTAATCTACAGATTCCCTTTAGGCACCACTGTGTTCACCATTGGCTCCATCTACGCACCCAATGAAGGGCAGGAGGGTTTTTTTCACACTGTGCTTACCGAAGCTACATCTACACCAGACCGCCACATAATACTAGGGGGTGACGCTTGAGGAGAGGAATCGAGTGAGAAGAATATCGCCCTGAGGTTCTTTTTCTACACGGACAGACAACACTCGGCGGCACCCGACTGAATCAGGGTAAGCCGAGATATCTTCTGCCCGTTTTCTTGAACCTTAAAGAGATACTTCGAAACGACGAAAGCGTTGGTTTCAGCGCAGGGATTCTCAACGGAACTGTAGCAACAAGCGTGGTAACCCGGGAGCGGGAGACCCAACAATTTAAAAACAACAGCATGTTTAACATCTCACAACGTCGCGATTTGGCGACAGGAATGTTTAAAAATAAGAATCCGGATATTACTGCTCAACCGGTGACTAAAACAAAGACAACAAGTGCTCCTAGCCAGTTGGCTATACAGTTTGCCAAACTAGAGAAATTATACGAGCGGGAGCTTCGGAAGTGGTGGGAGGACACATCACTCCAGGGCTACATAGAAGTGAAAAGAGTGCCAAGAGGATTGCGGATTCCCGCATACGAACACCCAGACCCACAGCTTCTTGAAACCTGGGCAGCACACATTGCCAAATCCTGCGAGGGGATGCTAGAAATCCTAGTTCAATTCGCTTGGAGCGACAGAGATAAGGTCCTCAAAGAAATTGAAACCATGGAGGCAGAACTAGCGACCAACGAGGATAAGGAACAACAGGACCAGCTGAGAGCCCAGATGAAGAAACGCCTGGAAAAATATGAGCATAAAATACGAACACGTAAACAAGAGAAATTTGATAGAGACGAAAGGGACTATGCTATGGGACGAGTCCTGACGTTCTCTAAAAAGTACGACCAAACACGGAAGGATCTACTAAGAAACAAAGCTGCAGGTGCGGCTGCACCGACAAATGTTGAGACATCGGAATCTGAGGTTACGGAAGGTGAACTGTCTGGAGACGACACCGGAACCCTGCCACAAACTGAGGATACCCCTTTTCAAACGGAGGTACAAGTGATGCGACTAAACTGGCTGAGGGGGGGAAGAACAAACCCCCAGAAAACGAAGAAGAAAAACCAGACGGGGCGGTCGGAAGTGGCAGAGGAAGAGGAAGAGCGACGGATGTGGTGCCCCGCACGCGCAAAACACGAGCCAAAAGGGGATCCAGATGGTAGGCTCTGACACCACAAATGACAATCTCACCATCATTAATCTTTCTGAAAGGGCGCTCTCACCATCAGAGGAATCAGTCCTCAAATTGGGACTAACCTTTTGCCCTGACAGTAACCTCGAGTACACCCAGACCAGGATTGATTTGTTTCAGTTCATCAGAAGACTTCGCCTGCATAAATTCTTCAAAACCAAACCAACAGCGGATGAAGCTAAAATAATCCGATCCCGGTACAAAGACACTGACCTATTGAAAGTGAATGAATTGACTACTCTGGAACTGTTGGAAGAATTACGTCTGGAGAGCACAGCAGACACGATACCCGTGCCATCGGACAGCCTGACCCAGAGACTAAGGGCTGTGGATATCGAACAAGAGGCTCCTACGAGTGGTCTTAAATTAAAATCCAGGTTTGTTCCTCCAACACAAACCGACATGATAGACACTTTCTCAGAGCTGGTAATAAGGGATCTCAGGAGAATGCGCATACATAAAAAACCCTGTGGACGTCAGAACAACTTAACTGAAAAACAACGAATAGCTATAAAAACACTGGCCGAGGATACATCAATAATCTGTAAACCCTCAGATAAAGGAGGCAATGTTGTTATTCTTTCACGTGTAGAGTACGTCCAAGAGGCTATGCGTCAATTGCAGGATAAGTCTTGTTATGAACTGACTACCAAGCAAAGATACCAGTCCAGTATTGAAGAACTGCATGGACTACTTAAAAAGTGGCATGATAAACAGATGCTTGACACCGAAGAGTATCTCTTCTTGAAAACAACACACCCTATTACCCCTACCTTTTATTACTTGCCCAAAGTACATAAGAGGATGGACAAACCACCTGGGCGCCCTATCATTTCATCTATGGGCAGCCTAACCGAGAATCTATCTAAATTTCTGGACTATTTCCTGTTTGAAATGGTTTTGGGTCTAAAGTCCTATATCCGAGACACTGCTGACTTTATTCAGAAGATCGAATCAATTGAATGGCAACCAGGCTATTGTCTATTGACCCTTGACATCACAAGTCTCTACACGAGCATTGAACACGCACAAGGAATGAAGGCGATCCAGTACTTCCTAGGGAAGAGACCGATGAAATATGCCCAGCATAATGTTATGCTGATGGAGCTAATTGCATTCTGTCTATTTAACAACATCTTTTTATTTCAGGATGATCTGTTTAGACAGCTCTCCGGTACCGCCATGGGTTCCTGCTTCGCCCCCAGCTACGCGAATTTATTCGTGGGCTGGTGGGAGGAGCAGGAGGCCTGGGGCCCCGATAGAGAACAGTGGTCGAGCTGTATCGTTTCATGGTATCGTTATATTGACGATTTGTGCATAGTTTGGAATGGTTCGGTAGAGACTGCCTGGCAATATGTCAAAGTGTTGAATGATAACAACTGCAACCTTATTTTCACTGGTCATGCAAGTGTGAGTGAGGCGGTATACCTAGATCTAAAGATTAAAGTTATCGATAACAGCATTCAAACTTCCCTCTATAGGAAGCCCACAGCGGGAAATAGTACGCTACATGCGTCAAGTAATCATCCCCAGAAACTCATCAAGAGTATACCGTATGGTGAGCTTCTACGGTTGAAACGGAACTGTAGATTTGAGGCCAGGGGGTATAACAAGCAAATGTTATGTAATACCTTAGACAGAGTAAGGACACAACCCATACAGACTCTGTTTGTCAAGAAACAAAAACACATTACTGACACAGAAAAATTCAGGATGATAACATCATATTCTCAAGACTGTCAACAATTGAGGAACATCCTGAAAAGACATTGGCACATATTGCAAAAAGATAATATCATTGGGAATGATATACCTGTAAATCCCTTAATAACTTTTAGAAGGGCACGTTCGTTGAGGGATACTTTGGTACATAGTCACCTGTCACCAATCCCCACACGTACAGGGAAATTAAGAGATGCAAAAGGGTTCTTCCCATGTGGACGATGTAAGGCCTGTGCCAATAGTAAAAGGGTCTACTCTTACGAACTTGTGGGTTGTAGAAAGAAAAAGAGGATTAATCAATTCCTTACCTGTACTTCCCCATTTGCAGTCTATTGCCTCCTCTGTCCCTGCGGGCTTAGGTATATAGGCAGTACTATAAACCCGGTGAAATTGCGTATTTTAGAACATATGCGGGCCATAGTAAACAGAGATTTCACATACCCTGTTGCAAGACATTTTTCCATCAAACATAAGAGCGACAGGAATCTGTTACAGTACTTTTGCCTGGACGCAATTTCTGATAATATAAGGGGAGGGGACAAACTACAGAAACTTCGTAGGTTAGAATCCCGTTATATTATAGACTGCCAGACCAAGGCCCCCTTGGGATTGAACTGTGGGGAGGAACTGACTGTGCATTTAGGGAGTTAAATGTCAATATTGCAGTATCCCAAGTATGGACATCCTTGTTATCACAGCTTAACGATTATGGTTTCTATAATATGTGTTCTTCTGTGAATAATGGTTATGGTGCTTTAGAATGAATTGAGAGCTTTTTTCACCAACATGGCACCATGTACTTGATAATTGTTCAGTATTTTTGGTAACTTCTGGATTATTGTTTAATATTTGGCAACTTTTTTAATATTTTGATATTAATCATTCAACACTGTTTGGTATAAATTTGTATACGGGGCCAATGGAAATCTAAATGGCAACCTTCGAGTTGCCACAAGCCGATCCACGGTGAGATCACATTCCAATACCCACCGTACCAAGGAGAGGGTTACCTGCCGATCCACGGCAATATCACAATGTAAATTCCTCGTTGTAAATATGTGAGGTTTTTAAATAATGTTTCATTGACATTAGTAACCACTAAATGAATGTGTTATTTAATCTCAGTCATGCTACTGTAAGAATTACATGCACTAGCAAGATGGCGCTCACGTGTCAGTCCCCTCTCTATGCTTACCAACATGAGTTGTTTGTTATTTTGAAATAAAATGGCGCCAGATCGCGCATTGCGGTGTAACAAACATTGAGGAAGGAAGTGTGGCTTCCGAAACGCGTCTGTGCGAGTAAAGTTGCTACCAACGAGAATTCCAGAGTGTGCTGTCTTTATTTCCACCCGGGACCGGGAGGGAGAGAGCTTTTATATTCCAAGCGCGAAGCTCTGACGCGCTCAGACTAGCACCCGCTGCAAGAGTGCCCCGAAATTTGGAGCAGTGAGCCTGGATATATATATATATATATATATATATATATATATATATATATATATATATATATCATCCGCAAATTGCCCTGAAGCATTGGGAGAGAACACATCTTAGTGCCAGTGCTGACGCGTTTCAGGGGCGTGTTTTCGTTGCACTGTCCCTCAGTGCATTGTGGGGGATGGAGTTGAGATGTATGAATAATCGTCTTTAAGTAAGTTCTGGCATGAATTTTACATATGTTTTAAAATTGTTTCTCTGAGTGAGTCACGATAGGGTTCAGGCAGGCTTACTCCGCATATTGAACATGGCGCTGAAAATATCACGAGCAGTTCGAACAGCAGCCTCGTGTAGCTGGTGATGTGCGTTGTCTCCAGCTACCGGTGGTTCTCCTCCCCACTGCCGGGCAGCCGGGTGTAATAGATCATTCGCAAATTGCCCTGAAGCATTGGAAGAGAAGACACCATGCTCTCCCCACCGGCTGTACCATGCAGCCCGCTTGTTGCCTCTGTGTTCTCAGTGCCAGTGCCGACGCGTTTCAGGGCTCACACCCCTTCTTCATGGGTAAACAAAAAGCATACCAGAGACCTGCATCCTTCATTTTCCAACTTTATTAAATGCCATTCCCGCCTTCCGGGGGCGTGTTTTCGTTGCACTGTCCCTCGGTGCATTGTGGGGGATGGAGTTGAGATGCATGAATAATTGTCTTTAAGTAAGTTCTGGCATGAATTTTACATATGTTTTAAAATTGTTTCTCTGAGTGAGTCACGATAGGGTTCAGGCAGGCTTTCTCCGCATATTGAACATGGTGCTGAAAATGTCACGAGCAGTTCGAACAGCAGCCTCGTGTAGCTTGTGATGAGCGTCGTCTCCAGCTACCGATGGTTTTCCGCCCCATGGCCGGGCAGCCGTGTGTAATAGATCATCCGCAAATTGCCCTGAAGCATTGGGAGTGAATACACCATGCTCCGCCCTCCGGCTGTACCATGCAGCCAACTTGTTGCCTCCATGTTCTTAGTGCCAGTGCCGACGCGTTTCAGGGCTCACACCCCTTCTTCATGGGCAAACAAAAAGCATACCAGAGACCTGCATCCTTCATTTTCCAACTTTATTAAATGCCATTCCCGCCTTCCAGGGGCATGTTTTTGTTGAACGGTCCCTCAAGGCATTATGGTGGATGGAGTTGATATGCATGAATAATCGTCTTTAAGTAAGTTCTGGCATGAATTTTACATATGTTTTAAAATTGTTTCTCTGAGTGAGTTACGATAGGGATCAGGCAGGTGGGTTAATGTGTATGGCAGGGCTCAAATTGTTTTCTTTTTTTTTTAAACCGGCAGGTGTTTCCCAATGGGGCTTCTTTTATAATTAGCCCCAGGGGGGGCCGAATCTCAGGGCAAATTTTAACATTTTATGGGGGGCCCAGAGGGGCCTCTTAGTTCCAGGGACTGTCACCCCCAGGGGCTATGAAATAAATGTTAGGGGGCGTCCAAGGCCCCCCCTGAAAAATTAGTGGTGGGGGCCTCAATGACCTCCCCAAGCTCCGGGGGCCACCACCCCTGAGGTTTTCTGAATTGTGGGAGGGGGCTGCGTTGCCCCGCTTCTGTAGCCCTCGAGGGCCCTGGGGACCGGCACGCCCATGGCCAGCTCAGGGCCAGCTACTGCAGAGTCCCGGGGTGCCTACCCCCGGGACACTGCTGTCTGCTATGAGAGGGCGGGAGTCTCGCGGCTCCCACCATAGCAAACTTGGTTTAGATTTTGAAAGAGAGAGCAGGGAAATCTGTTCTCTCTTTTGAAATCCAAACCAGATTGCTTTTCCACGTGGGGAGCTGCATGTTAGCAGCTCCCCATGTGGAAAAGCACTGCCGGCTCCCAAACGCGTAGAAGTTGTGCACCAGATGCGCTGGAGTCGCTCACCCTACAGATTATGAGTTGTGCATCCAATGCGTGCATACCAGGGGGCCACACTAAGCGCCGCGCTGGGTGCGAGACTTCTAATTTTACAGTAAAAATATAGCCCTCATCAGTAATTTCTAATATCCTCGGTGATCCCATCCCCTGGGGCTTATAAAAAACGTTGGGGACCGTGGGGGGAGCCCCAATGCCCCATGGTCCAGCCGGCTCCCTGCGGGACCATGGAGTCGGCATTGCTTTTCCACATGGGGAGCTGCTAACATGCATGTGGAAAAGTTTTCTGGTTTGGATTTTATTTATTAAGGAAAAATTCAGTAGTCAAAAAAGATTACCCCCAGTGCGGTCTGTCAGGACCACGCATCGTAATGCTATTACAACAAAACTTTTACATCAAATATTCCATTACAACGCATGTTATTACAACACATGCCATTACAATACTTATTCAATCACAACGCAATTATTATTATTATTATTTTTAAAATAAGTACTTGCTTTAAAAAAATAATACATAGTTATTATTTAATAATATACAATTTAGTTTATTAACGCATTAGTGGAATTAGTTAAAACAGTACTCGGGTATAAATTAAAAAACTCGATAATTAAATAAGAGTATCTCTTGCATGGGATGCAGGGAAAATAGGGGTTTTGGGTGGGGTAGTGTATTAAAATCAAGACAAGAACTATAAAGAAAGATTATAAATATTAGATAAATAAATGTAAGAAAACACAGATTAATTGAATTATACAAATGAATACTAGGGTATGAATTAAAATAGTTGAAGAATAAAAGAGAGTATCTCTGGCACAGGGTGCAGGGAAAATAGGGGTTTTGGGTGGGGTAGTGTATTAAAATGTAGGCAGGAGCTATAAATAAAGATTATACATATTAGTTACAGAAATGTATGAAAACACGGATTAATGGAATTAAATAAATTAATGCTTGGGTATGAATTTGAATACTCGAAGATTAATAGAGAGTATCTCTGGCACGGGATGCAGTGAAAATAAGGGTTTAGGGTGTTAAAAAAAAGTTAGAAATAAAGCAGTTAATAGAATACTAAGTCGGGAAAAAAAAGGGAATGAATGTAAATACTCGTATTAAAAAAAGAGAGTAGCCTATAGAAATGCTTTTATAAGAAAAACGAGTTTAAATAAAGCATTTTGGAAATTATTTGAAAGTTAAAAAGTATGGAAAGAGGCACGTTTACATAAACACGTGACGTACTAAACAGTGGAAATGAGAGCACCTGTCAACTGAAAAATGTGAGTAACAGAGGGAGGAGCAATAAATTGATCCCTTAGAGTGTTAACTAACCAAAAAGTATATAAACCACACCAGTGGGATGATTAGTTTCGTTTCAGAGAATCAATACGGGTGAAGGAACTACAAGGAAGGTAAAGATACGGGGCTGCGGAAGGATCTTGAGAATATCTTTCATTTCTTCCGCAGGAACATACTGGTAATGTATATTTAAAAATACATAAAACATTATGTCCCCTCCAGAGGACTGGGATGAATTTTGACGGAGTAAGGAAAGAATATCAAAGAGAGGTAAATTATGTGAAATGGTATATTTTTAATATTTTTAAAAAGAAAGCAAAAATATTTAAATGATTATAGAATGTAGTATGTTTAAGTTTAAATGGAATATAATAACGAGTTGAGGAAAGAACCATTACAAGAAATATAGGTGAATAAAAGAATTACTTCGTGCAAGGTAATGATTCAGAGTGATGGTATCATCTTGAGTTTATCTTTCATTTCCACAGAGGGAACATATAGTTAATGTATAATTTAATTTACATTCAACTTTATGATCCCTCAAGTAGAGTTGGATGACTTTCAACAGAGGATTTGGAAGAATAATAAATAATATTTTTTTAAGAATGCAAGTATATTATAATGATTGAAAAATTTACTATAAATACACCATCAACGCAAAAAAGGAAATATTTTGGAATAAAGTAGAGTACTCTTTATCTCCTAGAGTGAAAATGTTTTTAAAGTATTTATATTGAGTAGTGCTTTTACCAATTTTCACTCGTAAAGAACAGGAGGATTATCTTTGCAAGCACTTTTTATGACAAAAATAATATAATTGTGCATTCAAATGTTAATTAATAATGCTTTTATTTGTCAAATATGATTGTTAAATGAAATATTTAAATGAAATGTACATAAAAAAGGAAAGATGAAGTAGTGAGGGAGTGTTTGTCGTAGCACTTCTATTCTACTTTATCTGAAAGTAAAAAAAGCCCAATCATTTAATTAAAGATGACGGGGCAACACTCATATAATGTAAACATAAGGAATGAGTGCTTATGATAAAATAAAAAATATGCGGTCTAACGCGTAATACTAATGAATGAAAAAAAGATTTTGCAACTTACCCATGTGATGATTTAAAAAGACTCAATAAAAATATTTGGAAAACTTGTGTATTTTTCTTTCAAGGATGGTTTGAAGAATTATACATTTAAGGAAAGGACACATTACTCCATGCTAAAGGGGAAAAGTCGGCACAGTTATGATAGAATAGAAAATAGAAAAATATTTCTAAATACCTTCACAGTCAACAAACTCGTGAGCAGACTAGGCAGTATCAGTTAAAAACACCATACCACAACTTGTTTTTTGAAACGCATTGTAAAATAAAGTGCATTACAAAGTGGCTTTGTACATGGTGAGGGTATCAGGAGGTCACATATAAAAAACAAGCCAATCAACATTAGGCTCTGGAAGCTACCGTTAAGCTCACAACAGCCAATGAAATGTTTTTGAAAATCGGCGCAAGGTAAGGGATTGGTCTGTGGTTTGGGCCTACATGAGGCATCCGAACCACTAGGACGGGCCATCACAGCGCTTGCGATGGGAGCAACTGTAAAATGGTGTAGAGCACGTGTGCCTGTCTTTTTTATCGGTAGGGTCACATGTGTAGTGACCCATGTGCTGGATGGGTGTGGTGTGGGTGTATACCAGGCATGAGGGAGTGTGTGTGTGCTGTTCTGACAACTAGACCTGGAACTAAAAAGTCAGTACAATGGAAATCTAGGCAATATTGCATTTTTGTTTTTTCCTGGAAGCTTAAGCGGAGTGGGCTGGCCTGACGTATGCCAGTGCTGCGCGTGGCTCTGAACCATGATTCCGGAGCTATGGGCGTACTTCCGTTGTGAGCTGTATGAGAAATCAAGTGATTTGGGTGTCCGTCTTGTAGTGCTGTCGTCACCCGGGTCTTAAACGCAAATGTGTCATTATATCTATAAAGTTCCCCAACATGGCCAACTTGGAAGGTATGGGGTATCACTGACTCTATATTCATTCAGTTGCATACATAAAAGATGGTGGACATGACACATTACTGCGATTATGAATGTTTGTTGTACATTCAGTGGAGTGTTGTAGCTGTAGTAATACAGGGCTGTGAAAGGTTTAATTTGCAGTTTTTGGCACATGAAATGCAGATAATATATATACCTATGTGGTCATTCAGATATACTGTTGAACTTGGTGTTGGAAATCAGTGTTTGAGGCTCGGAGTTGTGTCCACTTCCTGTTATTGTAGAGTAATGACGTAATCTACGCGTTCCTGAAAATGTACTGTAAATACAGTGCTCATGTAAATTGCTGATATAGTTTTGGGTTGAATTTGCGCTATATAAATATGCTAAAATATTTTTTTTTTAAAGGAGGAATATCCCACACTTACTGTCGGAGGTAAGACGGTTGTATACGCTATTTATATCACAAAATAATGTGGTAGGGCGTAGGAGCAGCATTTTACAAACATAATAAATACACAGACACAAATAGATAGATGAAGTGTGTATGGGCACGTGTGCTCAATTCCATTTTATTACTTTGCTGTTGGTAACAAGTAGAATAGTAATCATGATATCAAACATAGACATTCAATCGTAAATGGTTTATGACTTCTGCTGTACAAAGGTAGGAGCACTACATGTGAAATAATGCACAGAAGATTCTATCGTAAAGGGTTCATGAGTTGTGGTGCACTAAGGTCGGGTCGGTTTGTGTGGAACCTGCCATGATGTGTGGTTCAGGAAGACCACACTGCTAATAATGTCTTTTGGCTACTGAATTTTGCCTTAATAAGGCCACGTGGCGATTATTTATGGTGCACTTAGTTAGTGGTACATCTGGTAGTCAGCGTGTTGCCTACTGGACTGCATAATCTGTAATCACGATTGAAACGAAAGATGAAACATGTATAGAATACATTGTCGAAATGTGTAGGTTTCAGGGATATTATAGTTCAAGTTGTGACCTGTACTGTCCGCAGTGTAGACTGCCATTTAGTGTGCCTTTTGCACTTGCAGCGTGAATTTTGTTTTTCAACTAAACCTAGAACTGATATAAAAGAAGTTTTTGAAGGAAGGCTACTAAAGGGATATATTATAGGGTTCGATAGACGTTTTATTTAGTTTGGTACTGCATTCTGCAAATAATGAATGAAGAGTCAGTTGAATTCTGCCTGAATCCGGCCACGTGGCGATGAATTACAGTGCACTGAGTTATTAGTACCTTTGGGACTGAGCGTGTACGTAACATGCGATGATGCGTGGTCCGGAAAGGCTGCACTGAAGTTAATGTTTTTTGACTACTGAATTTTCCCTTAATAAAGCCTTGGGAGATTATTTATGGTGTACTGAGTTAGTGGTACGTCTGATGTTTAGCGTGTGTTCACCCTGCGATGATGCGTGGTCTGAATGGGTTGCACTCAAAGCATTGAATGTTGCATACTGGATTGCATGTACTTTGAGGGGAAAAAAAAACCTACCATCGATGGTTATCAGTTGTTATGCAAACTAGGTCTACTGATTGCTCCCCATAACAAACTAAACAATTGCACTTCACGCAGTGCATTCTAACTTTCTCAAAATGGGGACGTATGCTTAGTGGCGATGTTGCAGACATCGATTATAGTCTCTTACACAATTTGCATTGGTACTAATCTTGAAATGTGAGCCCTAACGTTAGCAGCATAGACCGGAGGCAGTCGTCAGGAAGGGCCCTCAGCCATGTGGCAGTGACTTGAGCTGTATAGAGTTAGTGGTAGGTGTAGCTCTCAGCGTCTACGCAGCCAGCGATGATGCGTGGTGTGGGCCAGCTGAACTGGGAGCAATGTTTTTTGCCTAGTGAATTCTGTCCTAATAAGGCCACGGGGAGATGACTTGTGATGCAGTGAGATACCTAAAGAACTCAGCGTGTGCACACCGTGCGATGATTCGTGATCCGTGCGGGTCGCACTGGTACAATGTCTCTTGCCCACTGGAATGCGTCATGTAAAATCGCCATTCCACCTGAATCGTGAGCCCTTACAATGTAGATCGAAAGTAGTAGTCATCACATACATCACAAAATTATTTTTGTCATATCTGTTAACAAAATCTGAGGACATAAAGTACAATTATTTCTACCTTAAATAAATCAAGGCTAAATTTCATGCTATCCGTAGTATAGATTCAAAGCTGAATTGAAGTTGTGAACCCTGCTGTCCACACTGTAGATCGAAGGTAGTGCTGAGCACAGATATGGACGAATGATTTTTGTCTCTTATTTTAACAAAAGCTGAACACTTACAGTATATTTGTCTCTGCATTAAATAAATTAAGGGTGAATTCCCTACTGTCCGTAGTGTAGATGCAAAGTTGAATTCAAGTTGTGAACCCTGCTGTCCACAGTGTAGATTGAAGGCAGTAGTCGATACAGACATAAGTCTGCGGTGCTGTTGCGCTGCGTTCACAATTGACCTGTATCGATGAGGCACTTGGTCATGGCGGCAGCTAGGTGGCAGGGTGAGGACCTTCGCTGTGGTAGAGTCTTTTCTCTTTGCAGAAGTGAATGACGCCCAAGGCATAGGCTAATTATTTATACTCTTACACTGGAGTTGCGTATGTTGGATCAGCCCACTCCTCTTCTGCTTCAAGGGGGGGAGACAACACAGCAATATGACCGAGATATTCCTCAGAGTCTGAGATAATATGGTTGCGTCCACTATGCAGTACACACGTATCAATGGCATATCTACACTTGGAAAAGTTTTTAGTTTCTATAGTGAGTTGTGTATAGCATTTCACCAGTAATCTTGGCATTGTGTAAATTATTGTTGATGTGCGAGTTCCTTCCCTTATACATATTTGGTTACCACATCTCTGAACATTGAGCTAGTGTGCTGTTGAGTGGATATATTATCTTGGGAAGGTCCGTTGTCCTGTTTTGCGCAGCCTCTGAGGTAGTGAGGGAGACGGGTGAGGAGGGTTGATTGTAGTGGTTGTGGCGCTGGGTATTGTGATTTTGTTGGGTTCGGAAGTGTATAATTAGTACCTCTATCACTTATTGGTCTTTAAATATGGGTATGAGTTTGATGTAATTCACGCAGTACATAGTTGACGTCCTTACACTAGTTAAATATTGATATTAATTTGTTAGTGGTGAGTGAAACGATTGCTTGTTTTTTTAGGTAGCATTGCAGATTTGGTTTCTTGTTGAAAATATGGGGAAGTGGTCAACATTATAATTAGGAATTGTCATTTAAAAAACCTTTGAAATTCAATGAAAAAATCATAGGTTTCAGGCAGGTTATAGTTAGGAATTATCATTTAAAAAACCTTTGAAATTCACTAAAAAAATAGTTTCAAGCAGGTTATAGTTAGGAATTATCATTTAAAAAAACTTAGAAATTCACTGAAAAAAACATAGATTTCAGGGGTGTTATAGTTAGCTGGGCATTTCACTCATACAAAACCATTGAAATTCCTCCGTTATAGTTAGTTCTGCTAACTATAACTCACGCGCCCGCAATGCACTGCTGATGATGTCACAAATTACATCATTCAGGACATGGTCAGTGACACCACTGATGGTTATATATATATATATATATATATATATATATATATATATATATATATATATATATATATATATATATATATATATATATATATATATATATATATATATATATATATATATATATATCACAAGCTCGCTCTGTCTGTACTAAAAACTGGGAGCCAGTCCTAAGTACAAGGCTAATCACCCCTCCACTTATAAATCACATCCAATTTTTTATAAACAGAAGCATGATAAGGAAAAAGTGTTCCGAGGTGGGAAGAGTAGCTGATTGGGAAAGGAACTTTCTTCATTCAATGAGTTTCTAGGAGAGCATCTTGAAACATTTGGGCGATATTCCCTGAAATTTTACTTACATCCTTTATCACCAAGCATGTATCTTGAGATTTTCGCATTAAGTATTGGAATTTTCCTAAAACTCAACAACTGACCCCATAAATAATGCCCCCAAAAACCTAGAAAGTGCAACATGAGATTTGCAAGCCCGAAGTCCCAATGTGGAATGGCCCCATGAAAATATCTTTGCATAAACTGTTCCCATTGTAACACCATAGTGCCTGACAAATTGTAACAGCTAATGGAATTCCTGATAAAATTGCCCCCAATCACCAGACTCAAACAGAAAACTTAAAAGCAGTTCTCCTGCATGCCAGAAGTTGATAATACACTCACAATATATAGGGTAGCAATTGTTGAAGGAGAACTGTGAGAGACAAGGAGAAAAAGAAAAAATGGGAAAAGAATGGAACAGGGGCACAACAGAGTTGTTGACGAAAACCCTCACTCTGCCCCTCCTTGTCTTATTGAGTTGGTACATCCAACACAAGCTTTGCACTCCTGCTCCTTCCCCCTTGGGTAAGTTGTAGCCCACATGGGGTACCTTGTGGTCCCCATGTGTTGGAGGAACCCTATGATGAAGCATGTCACCCTCGTGTGAGTGAGGGCTTTCGTCCACAACTCTGTTGTGCCCCTGTTCCGTTCTTTTCCCCCTTTTTCTTTTTCTTTTTCTCCTTGTCTCACACAGTTCTCCTTCTACCCTATATATTGTGTGTGTATTATGATTACGGAAGTGATATAGGATAGAAGCTTCTATATTGTAGCATAGTCCTACTTTAGAGTTTAGACCCCTTTGTGTTTGATATATGCCAGTAGTTGATGCCATTCCCCTCCAGAAGTGATGGACTGAGCTGCATATAAGGGCCACCATGTAGTCTGATGTTAGTTTTTTTCTTTTCTCCTTTAGACATTAAGTTGGAGATCCACAATTCCTTCTTCACTCTGCAAACAGATTTTTCTTCATACATTTTCCAGTATGCAAGGGACATCATCTCCTAAATGAGAGGATTCAGACCTTGTAGATATTCTTGCGGACAAATGTTTATGAAAGATCTGTGCCTCTGGCGTTTAGGTTCTTCACATGACTCCAAGGCCTGTGACAACTGCTTGCAGACGAACCCTAAGATTGAACAGAAAGTGAGGCAAAGCTCTACGTGCTGAAACACCTGCGTGCCCCATTACCGTCCCTTTCCAGGTCAAAGACAAGGGCCAGTTCCCACTCTCGCTCTCAAAGTCGTTCTCGAGGTAGATGTTTCTTGCGGTCAAAGTCTTTGGGTGAGTCATAGAAAAAACACAAGAAGTCCAAGTGGAACTCAGCCTCTTTTCACTACTCTTGATCTCCAGAGAAGGCGCAATGGCTTCACTGTGCCTCCAGTTTTTGCTCCCATTCTACTAAGGTGCTAATCCCATCTCACATCCCACGTCACCTGAAGTTTCCGGGATCCATCGGCGATGTCACCAGGGGTGGAGGCCTTTAATGGATGCAACCTGCACATCTCAGCAACATTTCTGTCTCCCTCTGGTGCACCTTTGGACCCCAGTGATATGTAGGGAATCTCAATTGGGGTACCGCTTGCGGGTTTTACATCTACACTGTCTGAGCCACTGTCATCATTTGGGGTTTTGTGCCAGCGTCAGGATTGGTCCCAAAATCTGCAACAGTTCCTCGACCATTGACGCCAGCACCAATGCCACTGGCAATGGAGGAAGACTCGCAAAACATTGTTTTTGCCCAACTACGAGCTGGCATTGTCTTGACCTCAATTGTGGCCATGTCCAGATCTTTATATACCGCAATCTCTGCTGAACCCATCTAACTCATACACAATTCCCCAGCCCTGAAGTGGTGAACAGACATTGCACCTGCGTGAAGAGAAGACATTGTACCTGCTTTTTTCTCTGACTCTTACTAGAGACAACCTAATGATGACCCATTCTATGATGACCATGATGTGTATGGGGACAACAGTTACATGGAGCTACAGGATGCTAGTGAGATGGATAACTCCCTATATACTGGGCCACCAACATAGGAATGCAATGTATTTGTTACAGTAATACAGAGGACTACTGAGGTCCTTGTCCTTATCCTCCCCATAATGGAAGTAAAACCTAACGTGTCGCCAGAGGTCCTATAGCTTGGCCATGTAGCAGGCAACCCTCTGTTGCCCTTCAATGAAGCCCTCATGGACATGCTGTTGGGCACTTGTTCTAAACCATTCTGTGGCCCACTAGTCAAAAAGCAGGTAGTGTGCTGCCATACATGCGCTCCAGGAAATCTGAACTTCCGCACACAGGACCCAACACTGAAAGTCATGTGGTCAGTGCATCCACCAGTACAGTCAACCCTAAAACCCTTCAAACCGTGTTTGAATAAGAGATAAAATAAAAGGACCCTTTTGGAAATATTATGTTCTCATTAGCCAGTCTTTCCTTGAGTTCAGTCATTGAGAGCTGTTTGTTATGCTGCTACACCCACGCATTGTGGGACATTGTGGGACATTGTGGGAGAGATCTTACCCACGGACCCAGGCATGTGGCTTCTCTAACCTAAGGTATTCAGGATGATCAGGATGCTGCCAATATTTCATCTGCTGGTGCCTGGACACTACAGACTATCAAGGTAGAGCTATGGGAACTAGCGTGGTGCTTCAACCCCACACCCCAAAGAGTTCCACTGGCTTCTCAGGAGACAGGCAGCTGTCTTTAATGGACATATCTTTCAACAGATCCTGCCTGTTTGGTGAGAACACTGATTGGGTGCTAGGGTGCTATAAGGATAGTTGGGACATCAAACACTCCTTGGGCCTTATCAGCCCCAGCAAGGCAATCCACCCAGCCATTTTGTCCTTTTCAGGGATATGATACGGGCTTGACATTTTGGCAGCATCAAACTCCTCTGTCTGCAAAACAGGCCCCATAAGGCTTTCAAGATGTGGGTCATGGGCCCAACAGACAGCAGCCTGGCCACCAGAGGCAACATTCATTCCAGTCTTTTGGCCATCCGGCCACAACCCCATGTCACTTTAGTGCCCCCTTACCAGATCACAGCTACCCCGTAGGAGGCAGGATCAGCCATTTCTTCCTGTAGTGGTGGCAATAAATCACATCCAACAAATGTGTCCTGCAGATTTTTCAATGAGGCTATGCTCTGCCATTTGTTTTTGACCCACCACATCTGCCACCTATTTATGACCACTTTGAGGAGGACCACGTGTCCGTTTTATACCAGGATGTGCAGGCTCTTTTGACCAAAGGAGCCACAGAGAAGGTAACAGCATTGGAGGTAGGTAATGGGTTCTATTCCTACTAATTACTTATGCCAAAGGATGCATGCCTCTGTCCTATCCAGGATATTTGCACTCTCAATACCTTTCTGCACAATGAAAATTTTTAAGTGCTCACCCTGGCCCAGGTCCATATCAATTTGCTGGAGTTACAGGTGATTCAAATGACATTGAAGGCCTTCCTATGCTTCTTCAATGGACAGCTGGTAAAGGATCTTATGGATAGAACCATCACCATATTTTACTGCAACAAAAAGGGTGAAGTTGGGTCCCTGGTCCTGTGCCTAAACACTCTCTCCCTCTGGAGCTGGCTGAATCAATAGTGGATCTCTCTGGTGGTACTCTACATGGCAGGATCTTTAGATACCAGTGGTCACATTTAACCTGATGTGCCCAATGGATCACAAATGGCAATAAAACCAGGTGTCTCAGGGTATCTTCTAACAATGAGGAGAACCCTGGCTTAATCTCCTCACCACCGCCGAGAATGTGCAGGTCAATAATTTTGTGCACTGAAGTGCCCAAGAAGGCTCTCTCTATGAGATGCATTACGCTTAGAGTGTAGCACAGGACTCCTGTATCCCTTTATGCTGCTACGGCTCTTGCCCTGAGATCTGAACAAGATCAGAAACAACTGGGCCCAGGTGTTGCTAGATTGGGCCTGGAAAGTGTAGTACTCAGACCTTCTCAGCTTGAGCATCCATCCTCCGATCCGGCTATCACTTTGACAGGATCTCCTAGTGCCACATCAAGGCAGAGTCCTGCAAGTGAGCTTGTGCAGCCTACAACCCCATGTGTGGAGTTGAGCAACAACATTTGATCCCCTCAGACCTTCTGAGGTAGTTGATGTCTTGTTGACAGCTAGGCGCCCTTCAAAGAAGTTTGTGTCTTGGAGCACTGCCCATTTGGCCCACTACAGGCATGCAGTGTTATTGTGTGTGGATCTGTAATTGCTTGCTTTGTTTTTAGTCCAGCAAGGACTTGTCCATAAAGGTTGCCTGTTGACCATTCCAGCCTTTTTTACATTTGCTGGACCAACTGTCCTTATTCAAATCACCTATTATGATAAGGTTTCTAAAAACTTGGCTTTTCAATTATATCTAGCTTCCTCCCTTCCTCTTTAGCAGTTGACTGCCTCAGAGCTGGGACGCCTCCGTTAGGGATAGCTGTGCGCTATACAAACTTCAAAATAAAATAAATAATAATAAATAAAAGTTTACAACACTGGTTTCCACCTAAGCCACAAGTAATGCTAAAGTGTGACTTAAACATGCTTTTCATGATTTTAAAGGGTACCCTTTTAAACAAATGAACAGTTGTCTGTTGCACCTACTCTATCGTAAAATGGTCTTCCTCGTTGTGATAACATCAAAACAATGGATTACTGAAGTCCAAGCCATTTTTGTCCAACCTCCCTATACAGCCTTTTTTCTAGACAAAATGGTGTTGAGTACTTGAGCTGCATTGCCACCAAAGGGGTTGGCGCCTTGTCATGTTATACAAGCCATCGCTGTTCTGACCTTCTTTGCTACGCCTCATCTCTCGAAAGAGGAGGAGGAACTCCACTGATTGGACCCCAAGATGTCACTCAGTTTTTATTCCAGTTATACCAGAGAAAATCAAGTGGATGATCAGCTCTTTCTGCCGTTCTTTGTGGTGAAGAAGTGCAAAGGGGGAGTAGAACAGAACATATAAAAAAAATATATATTTGTATTGGTGTCTTTATGTATAACCACATCAACAATAAGCTCACCACGATGGTGTATACAATCTGCATACAGT
The DNA here is from genome assembly GCF_964263255.1 of Lissotriton vulgaris. Lineage (NCBI taxonomy): Eukaryota > Metazoa > Chordata > Amphibia > Caudata > Salamandridae > Lissotriton > Lissotriton vulgaris. Next base: position 437,648,364 of record NC_141698.1, on the reverse strand, counting down.
TCACAGGATTGTAGAAGTCAAACTCAACGAGGCTCCACCAAACTCCAAAGGATAATGTTAAAAAAGGTAACCGTATCTACTGGCAATGGCTCCCAATACTCCAGTCTCCATTATCCATCAGGCTGAGCTCTTTGTAGTAGGTCTGGGCTTTCCCCCTCAGGCATCACCTTCTCTTGTTGGGTACACAATTGACCATTGGGTTCTTAGTCTTAGCCGTAATGAGCACACCAGGTCCTCACACCTTGAGGAATTTGTTTGGGTAGCCCCTTGCAGTGTAAACAATTCTCTCCACTTCCATACAGAATGTCACACCATTAACCTATTGGCCTAGAGTAGGAGGAAGTCAGGGCACCCCATTCTATAGCAATGTCTCACTTCCCTAAAATAAAACCCAGTGCACAGACTATGAGCTGTCTCCAGGGTAGATCCACCTCACTGGGGATGCCCAATATGTGGAAGTGGGGGGTGCAAGGAACTTGCACCCCCAATATGGATGGCAATCTTGAGGGTATCGCCTTTCTATATGGTTGTGCACAGGGCAGTCCCAAAGTGTATGAATGTCGGAATCCATTTCCTCCCCACATCTCAGACATTTGGGCAAACATACCCTGCTCATTTGAAATATTTGATGCCAGTGGTAATATATACTATGGAAGACTTTTAACTGATTCTCAGACTTGAAATTATTGTTTTTTTGTCTGGGGTGCATCAAGTTATCTCCCAGTTCACGTCTTCCAAGGGGGGTACTCCTACCTCCCATCAAGTTCTGAGGAAATGGAGGTTATCAGGTCTATTATTTATCAGACTGCGATAAGTGTGGGATTTTTCCTTGGGATCAGTCCCTCCAAGAGTATTCTGCTGTTGTCTTCCAGATCCCCCAAGGGATGTCCTCCGTATGTAGAGTGTGTTGGAGCTGTAGGTATTTGAAGTGCTGGGATTAGTGTAAATCGTATTCTTCCTGCAATTCCCAAAAGGACTTCATGACCACCCCCCAGTTAGATTCCTAAAGGTCGACCAATGAGATTGCAATGTTTTAGCCAGAAAGGGACCTTTTCTTCTTGGGGGAAGTTCACAAGGCAAGGAATCAGCAGTTAGATAGAGTATCTACCAGAAAGAGTGTCCCTAAAGGTAAGTAACTTGTTCTTCAAAGCTCTTTTCTGAACCTATCACCCAGAAACTTAAAACTATCGGTGATTTAGAAAAAAGTGCAGCCTCTAGTTCAGGAACTGGACACACCACAAGTGCTTTAGCATCCTAATGGAAGTTGTTGGGGCAGAAATGTCCCCACCCCCATGGTAAACATCGTTTACAACGATGTTTTCACAACGCGGTACCTTTACACCGCGGCTGTGACAACGCAAGTCGTTACCACGACTTGCGCTGGAGGGCGCTCAAGGTCTAAAAATAGTTAATTTACTATCCTAACACCTTCCCTAGGGTCCACGGGGACTGGTGTTAGAATAGTAAATTAAACTATTCGAAATCCGCGCCCCCCAACGCAAGTCGTGGTAACGACTTGCGTTGTCACGGCCGCGTTGTAAAGGTATGCGTTGTGATGGTACGCGTTGTACCGTCATATATCCCACCCCCATGTATACAGGTGTTTACCCATGCTGTAAGTTACTGAATGCATGTATAATTGGCGTTGTGATTTTATTTCTGGCCAAGCCAATACACTAATCTAGCATGGGGATTGAGACCTAGGCAAGTCCATGGTGCAATTGAGCATCAGAACCTGTTGTGTGATCAAGGAGAGTACATCAAGCAGTTCGTCTCTAGTGACATGGCACTACTGTCTATTTCTTGGGTTGGTTGCATGCAATGGTGGTGGCAGTGCACCTATTTTTTAGAGTTATATTTATGGGAAGAAACATTTTTTTCTGGCTCAGATGATTGCAGACGACCTACTCTCTCATGTAAAGTTCCACTACAATATGACAACCCAACCCTTGCACTGACATGTCATGTGTTTGTTGAGTGTGTGTGTGCAAGTGGACTTCTGGCACATGTGTTTTAGCAAGACTCTACTCTTAAGTAAGGTAGCTGTAATCAGTGGGATCCATTTTGTCTGGCCACTGGATTCAATGACATAAGATGGAGGTTGTGTAATGTGTCTTACGCCAGTGGAAGTCAATATCCTGCATTCCTGGAACTAGAGAATCGAAATTCAGACACTGAAGTGAGAAAGGTTGGAGACCTTTTAAGTTGGATACCTATAGAAATTCTGTGATGGCCTGAGCACTGCAATTTGATGCTTGGAAGAGGAGAGGGTCCCGGAGGCAAGATGGCGGCCAGTCGTCTGGTCAAGTGAGCTGGTACTGGGGTCGCTCCCCTCTCCAGGAGCTGCTCTCATGTATGCTGTATAGCGCGAGGTCTTAATTGGTGCTGGACCCTTACCTTGTTGCGTGGTGGCGGAGGATCCTTTGGCAGTTTTTCGCTTCTCGTCGTGGCCCCTCGAGGCGGATTTTGGTGCGCTACCTTTCAGGTGGCACTCTGTTCGTGCATCACTGGGCTCAACACATCCAGCCGGGACAGTCTGCCCAGCCCCGCATTGGCAGGATGCCTCTGAAGAATCAATTGAAGAGCCTCCTGCGGGCTGTAGCGAAGCCTGCTGCAGCAGCAGCAGGAACATCGGCATCTACTCCAGCCGCAGCGTCAGCCTGGTCTATCACGCAAACAGCTCTAGCGATCCTGGACAACTTGAAAGAGGTCCAGACAGGAGCCAGCAAAACTACAAAATTGGGGGCAATTCTGGTTCCAGCCGTGTTCAAACCGTGGGGGAGTTCTGCAGGGAAAGGCGCTCAGAGTCCTGCAGTCTCCCTCACGGTTACAGCAGAGCTCGCAGTTGCAGCTGAGACCGGTAAGACGGACGCCGTTACTTTGTTTCCTTCTTCCTCAGCACGGGGAAAAGATGTCGGGGGTAAACTTGTAACTCTAACTGTGCAAAGTGACGATACACAGTCTGTGGATAATTCTCCGGGGGTACCCTCATGCATTGACTCCGTTTCGGGCTTGGAGGCACTTTTAAAGGGGGTTCTGGGAGATGTAGTTCCACAGGGCCCAATGCTTTACCCACAGAACGTTGCCTCTCATAATGCTTTACTACAGATTGAAGCACCCTCCGTAAGTGCTGACGGAGACATAGATGGTAATAACTTTTTTTCTCTGTCGGAACACACAGGGTCATCAACGGAAGATAACGGGCTGGACAAAGAATGGACTGACGATGATGAGTGTAGTGATTTGGGTGATTGGCGCACCAATGACGTATTGAATTCCATTACTATGTCTAACGGTCGTTCCACAATCCGCAAGGCACCTCAGGACCCTGCGGTAGCTCCAGGCTCTCTCGCTTGGGACTACTCATTTTCTAATCAGCCAGTGTTACAAAGCATTGCTCAAGATCAAATGCCCTATGCTCTGGAATCTAACATCGGCTCGCCCCCAGTTGAAATATCGCTGGCCGTAATTTATCAAACCATAATGGCCCACCGAGAAGAGATGCGCCAGGAAAGTGACATTCAAGGGAAACTCGTTGACATTCAGAATCGGCACGGAGGAACAATTTAAGAATTTTGGGGGTCCCTGAGGGGACGGAAGGGTCAGACACTCGTCAGTTTGTTGTTGACTTATTTTCAGAAGCTTTCCCAGAGGTGAAGGATTGGGACTAGCGGTTGGAGATCCAACGTGCCCATCGTTTCCCCATCAAACTGAAGCATCGCCCGGGCCAAGCAGAGAACAGGCCAGCGCTATTTTAATTTCCATGCAAAAAGGTTTAGCAAGAGAAATGATTTACGATCTAGCCAGGCCTGATAGGCAAAGGTCGGGAAAAGGCTGTCAGTTTTTTGTGAGGCCGGATTTCTGTCCAGCCACGGTAGAATGGAGGTGGCAGCTCATTCAGCTGATTATCCCGTTTCAATCTAAGAGGGCACAGGTTTTTTTTCTTTTTCCAGCTAAGCTTAAAATCATTCATCAAGGCCAGACCAGATACTTTGAGTCTGAGATTCAGGCCAAAGCATTTTTGGATTCACTGAAATAGATCAATTGTTTTAGCTTACAAACTTATGTGTTTCTCTCTCTCTTTCTTTTCTCTTTAAGCTATTAGCAGGGCTATTGCTCTCAGGGGGATGAATAGAATTCTCTCAAATATTTTTGGCAAGTTTAGGAGGCCCCGTCAGTGAGTAGCCCTCTCTCTGGCTTGTTTTTTTTTGCACAGTTAGCAGTATCCTTCAAGGAGGGGTTCCCGCTCATACCAGTCTCGCCATCACTGGAACCTTGGTTCCTGCCTAGCTTGGGGGGTGGCAGGGGTAAGGGAGGGGGGGTGGGTGGTCTGCAGAGTGGGGGAGGAGTGGGAGGGATGGGTTGGGGTTGCGGGGCATTCAAAAATAAAAAGCTTGAAAAATGTTTTTTATCATGGCAATCATGGCAATGATGGGTTAAATCAAAGAAGAACTGTAATTTTGATGTTTTCTTTAAAGATTTTTTAATGGCGTCAGTTAGGGTAAGCATTGCCTCATGGAATGTATGTGGTTTAAATAATGGGAAAAAGCGCGCCTTGTTTGCATGGGAAAATTCAAGCACTGCATTTAGAAGTGATGTGTCTGCAGGAAACCCACGTTCCCTGGAATAAGAGGGAGTGTCTCAAAATCCCTGGGTTTGATTTAATAGTATGTTCACAGCAGTCCTCTATTATACGAGGTGTTGCAATCTTAATGAAACGTGGGTTGGGTTCTTGCTTAAGATCTAGCCAAGATACCGGGGGAGATGGGCAATAGCTGAGTTGTTGGTTAATGGTTCACCCCTGACGGTCTGTACAGTGTATAGTTCCAATGTGGATGATCCTGCGGTATTAGATCATTTAAATGTGGAACTGGCTTTATGGCCCCAGCCCATCTGTCTTTGTGGGGATTTTAATATCAATTTACCTGCAAACTTCAATGTGGTAGGGGGACAGAACTATGTGGGTCGAAACCCAGAGTATATAGAGCGTTACAAGGTTTAGTCCAAGAACATCTTATGACTGATCTTTGGTTTTATCATTGCAAGAACATGGATGGCTCTACATACTTTTATGCCCCTCACAAAAAAATGGTTCGGCTCGATTATTTTTTTATTTCAAAACAACTGGCAGATACCATATTAATTTCTATTTCTCCTAGAATTATCTCGGATCACAATTTATTGACTATCAATTGTATTCTGACACGCTCTGCTAGAATTTCCAGACCCTGGACTTTCGAGAGGAAGTTGTTGCTGGAACCATTGTATCTAGATCACATGAGACCCTGGGATACTGAATTTTTGAATATCAATAGAGGCTCAGCCCCCAGTAAAATAGTCTGGGATTCGCTGTAGGCCGCAGTTCGTGGCGAGACTAAAAGTTTTTCACATTTCCGTCAGAAGCAAATTAAGGAAACAATCAAGCTGCGTATGGATGAATTGCATCACGCAGAGATTCAGCTTACAACTGCGATTACCGTGGGCCTTGATATATCTCATACGCAGTTACAGGTCGCTCGTATTAAAGCCTCTCTGCTCGAGTTCTTTGGCCAGGACCTTGCTGCTAAATACTTACAGTATCGATCAACGATGTTTGAGTACTGTGAAAGATCTGGCAGGGCCCTGGCCAAGCGACTTCATCAATCAATCAATCAATCAATCAATCAATCAGTGACATTTATAGAGCGCACTACTTACCCGTTGGGTCTCAAGGCGCTTAGGGGGGGGGGGTGCCGTTACTGCTCGAACAGCCAGGTCTTGAGCTTCTTCCTGAAGGAGAGGTGGTCTTGGGTCAGGCGCAGGTCGGCCGGGAGGGAGTTCCAGGTCTTGGCGGCCAGGTAGGAGAAGGACCTTCCTCCTGTTGTCGCTCTACAGATGCGTGGGACGGTGGCGAGAGCGCGGCTGGCTGAGCGGAGGTGACGTTTGGGAGCGTAGAAGTTGATTCGGGTGTTGAGGTAGCTCGGGCCTTGATCGTGTAGGGCTTTGTGTGCGTGGGTGAGGAGACGGAAGGTGATTCTTTTGTTGACGGGGAGCCAATGAAGGTCTCTCAGGTGTCCGGAGATGTGGCTGTTTCGTGGGATGTCGAGGATGAGTCTGGCTGAGGCGTTCTGGATCCGCTGGAGTCTCTTCTGGAGCTTGGCGGTGGTTCCGGCGTATAGGGCGTTGCCGTAGTCCAGTCGGCTGGTGACGAGGGCCTGGGTGACGGTCTTCCTGGTCTCCGTGGGGATCCACCAGAAGATCCTCCGTAGCATGCGCAGGATGTTGAAGCATGCTGAGGAGACGGTGTTGGCTTGCCTGGTCATGGAGAGGGAGGAGTCCAGGATGAAGCCCAGGTTGCGTGCGTGGTTTGTCGGTTTGGGTGCGGTGCCCAGGGCGGGGGGCCACCAGGAGTCGTCCCAGGCGGTGGGTGTGGAGCCCAGGATGAGGACCTCCGTCTTGTCTGAGTTCAGTTTCAGGCGGCTGGTCGTCATCCACTCGGCTACCTCCTTCATCCCTTCGTGCAGGTTGGCTCTGGCGGCGGCGGGGTCGTTGGTCAGGGAGAGGATCAGCTGGGTGTCGTCGGTGTAGGAGATTATGTTGAGGTTGTGTTGGCGTGCGATGGCCTCGAGGGGGCTCATGTAGATGTTGAAGAGGGTAGGGCTCAGCGAGGATCCTTGAGGGACGCCGCAGATGACTTCGGTGGCCTCTGACTTGTACAGTGGCAGGCGGACTCTCTGTGTTCTTCCGTCGAGGAAGGAGACGATCCATTCCAGTGCCTTCTCTTGGATTCCGACGTTGCTGAGGCGCTGCACAAGGGTGCGGTGGCAGACGGTGTCGAAGGCCGCGGAGAGGTCTAGGAGGATGAGGGCCGCTGTTTCTCCGTTGTCCATCAGGGTTCGGATGTCGTCGGTGGTGGCGATGAGGGCGGTCTCGGTGCTGTGGTTGGCTCGGAAGCCGGACTGCGAGGGGTCGAGGGATCCGTTCGTCTCGAAGAAGGCGGCCAGCTGTTTGTTGACGGTCTTCTCGATGACTTTGGCTGGAAACGGGAGTAGCGAGATGGGGCGGTAGTTCTTGAGTTCGGTGGGGTCTGCTGTAGGTTTCTTGAGTAGAGCGCTGAGTTCGGCGTGCTTCCAGCTCTCGGGGAAGGTGGCGGTGTCGAAGGAGGTGTTGATAATGTCCCGCAGGTGGGGTGCGATGACAGCGTCGGCCTTGTTGAAGACGTGGTGAGGGCAGGGGTCAGTCGGAGATCCGGAGTGGACGGAGTTCATCATGCGGACGGTGTCATCGGTGCTGATCGGAGTCCAGGCTCGGATGGTGGTGGTGGGCGGCGTTGCTGTGGTTGTGGCGTGCGTCGGATGGGTGCTGAAGCTGTTGTGTATGTCCGCGATCTTGTTGTGGAAGTAGGAGGCGAGGGAGTTGCAGAGGTCCTGCGAAGGGGTGATGTCGTTGTTTCCGGCGTTGGGGTTGGAGAGCTCTTTCACGATGTTGAAGAGTTCCTTGCAGTTGTGTGCATTGTTGTCCAGCCGGTCCTTGAATGCAGTTTTCTTGGCGGTGCGGATCAGTTGGTGGTGCTTCCGGGTGGCGAGTTTGAGGGCGGTCATGTTGTCCGGTGTAGGTTCCTTTCTCCAGACTTTCTCGAGGGCTCGGCAGTTCTTCTTGGAGCTCTTGAGTTCGTCGGTGAACCATTGGGCTTTCTTGCTGCCGGGTCTGCTGGGCAGGGTCCTCAGAGGGGCGAGTTCGTCCGCGCAGTTGCTGATCCACTTCGTGAGGTTGTTGGCGGCCTGGCTGGGGTTCGCTGAACTGGCAGGAGGGTGCTGGCTCAGGGAAGCGTCGAGCTGGTCGGCTGTGATCTTGTTCCAGTTTCTTCGGGCAACCTGTTGCTGGTGGTGGTGGATCGTCGTTCTTCTGAAGGTGAAGTGGACACAGCTGTGGTCTGTCCAGTGGAGTTCCGTGGCGTGGCTGAAGGCGATGTCTTTGCTGGATGAGAAGACGGCGTCGAGTGTGTGTCCGGCGAGGTGGGTGGGGGTGTTCACCAGTTGCTTGAGTCCAAGGTTGTCGAGGTTGTCGAGCAGGGTGCTGGTGTTGCGGTCGTTGTTGTTCTCCAGGTGGAAGTTGAGGTCCCCTAGGAGGATGTAGTCAGCGGAGGGGAGGGCATGCGGGCTGACGAAGTAGGCGATGTCCTCGCCTGAATTGAGTGCGTGGTCCCGGGGGTCGGTAGATCAGGGTGCCTCTGAGGGTGGTCTTCGGGTCGGTGTGGATCTGAAAGTGCAGGTGTTCGGCGGTTGTGAGGGTGTTGTCGGTGCTCGTCGTGATTCGGATGGTGTTCCTGTGGATGATGGCGATGCCTCCTCCCATCTGGTTGGCGGTGCGGTCCCTCCGGGTGATCTTGTAGCCCTCTGGGATGGCGATGGCGATGTCGGGCGCTGAAGAGGCGTTCATCCAGGTCTCCGTGATGAAGGCAACGTCAGGGGCTGTGGCGTCTAGGAGGTTCCAGAGTTCGATGGCGTGTCTATGGACGGAGCGGGTGTTGAGCAGGATGCACTTGAGGTGGTTGTTGCTGGTGTTCGGCTTGGCCGGTGCTGGTGCCGGGCAGGTCCGGATGCAGGTGAACTTGCAGGCGTGGCAGCTGAAGGGTCCGTGGGTGCGTCTCGGGGTGGCTTGGTAGAATCCCGGGTTTCGGCCGGTGTTGAGTGCGAAGAGTGTTGCGGCGTCGTAGGTCCGGCGGGTCGTCTTGCTTAGGCGGGGGCCAGGGGTCCTGGCACTGGGCGCGGTCCAAGCGCGGACGGGCGTAGACGGGCTTACCTTTGGCGCGCCTTCGGCGCACAATCGGCGCGCCCGCTGCGCGTTCGCACGGTCGCCATATATGGCGAAGTGCACGGGGGGCGGAGCAGCTAGGAGGCGGGAGCGGGGAGGGTACAGAAGGCAAAAGGGGCGGGGTTTCGCAGCGGTGGCGGGAAGCGGGGAGGGAGGACGAACGGCGGCAAAAACAGCGGCAAACAGGAAGGAAAACACACAATACTACAAAAACAGGCAATACAATTAAACAAAAACTGTTTAACAAGGCAAAAACAGCAGGGGCAGGTTAGGAGAGCAGGGACCACGCCGCTCGGGGCCCGGGGGCGTGGTCACGCGATGGTAGCGAGGCAGTCAGGCAGGGAGAGCACACGCAGCAGCTGGTGGCCGTGCGGCGCGGGGGTGTCCTAGAGCTAGGTCACACTCACCTGCGCCGCACGGTCGCCATATATGGCCAAGTGCGCGGGGGGCGGAGCAGCTGGGAGGCGGGAGCGGGGAGGGTACAGAAGGCAAAAGGGGCGGGGTTTCGCGGCGGTGGCGGGAAGCGGGGAGGGAGGACGAACAGCAGCAAAAACAGCGGCAAACAGGAAGGAAAACACACAATACTACAAAAACAGGCAATACAATTAAACAAAAACTGTTTAACAAGGCAAAAACAGCAGGGGCAGGTTAGGAGAGCAGGGACCACGCCGCTCGGGGCCCGGGGGCGTGGCCACGCGACGGTAGCGAGGCAGCCAGGCAGGGAGAGCACACGCAGCAGCTGGTGGCCGTGCGGCGCAGGGGTGTCCTAGAGCTAGGTCACACTCACCTGCGCCGCACGGTCGCCATATATGGCCAAGTGCGCGGGGGGGCGGAGCAGCTGGGAGGCGGGAGCGGGGAGGGTACAGAAGGGAAAAGGGGCGGGGTTTCGCGGCAGTGGCGGGAAGCGGGGAGGGAGGACGAACGGTGGCAAAAACAGCGGCAAACAGGAAGGAAAACACACAATACTACAAAAACAGGCAATACAATTAAACAAAAACTGTTTAACAAGGCAAAAACAGCAGGGGCAGGTTAGGAGAGCAGGGACCACGCCGCTCGGGACCCGGGGGCGTGGTCACGCGACAGTAGCGAGGCAGTCAGGCAGGGAGAGCACACGCAGCAGCTGGTGGCCGTGCGGCGCGGGGGTGTCCTAGAGCTAGGTCACACTCACCTGCGCCGCACGGTCGCCATATATGGCCAAGTGCGCGGGGGGCGGAGCAGCTGGGAGGCGGGAGCGGGGAGGGTACAGAAGGAAAAAGGGGCGGGGTTTTGCGGCGGTGGCGGGAAGCGGGGAGGGAGGACGAACGGCAGCAAAAACAGCGGCAAACAGGAAGGAAACCACACATTACTACAAAAACAGGCAATACAATTAAACAAAAACTGTTTAACAAGGCAAAAACAGCAGGGGCAGGTTAGGAGAGCAGGGACCACGCCGCTCGAGGCCCGGGGGCGTGGTCACGCGACGGTAGCGAGGCAGGGAGAGCACACGCAGCAGCTGGTGGCCGTGCGGCGCGGGGGTGTCATCAGCGAGGCCTGGTTAATCGTATTGACAAGATTCGGGATGTGCAGGGAGTTATTCAATATACCCCTGAGGGTCTTTTGACGTTTTTTTCTGAATTCTACCATTCCCTATATACTGAGGAAGTCAGTGCTCATACGATAGAATCTGAGTTTGGCCCTTTTACCGAGGAATTTAGCACCTTAAAAATCCGGGATCATCAAAATGTAATTCTTGCTGCACCCATTGCGTGGGGTTGTCCCTGCTCGCCTCTTTTATTTGCCCTTTATATTGATTTATTTATAAATAAATTAGAGCTCACTCTTAATATTTTACCTGTTAGGGTTAATTTGGTCGAATTTAAAGTTATGGCGTACGCAGATGATCTTATTGTTCTAAGTAGTAATGTTTCATCTGCTTTTCCAGATATCAAGAAACTGGCCGAATGTTTTGGCTGTATTTCAGGGTACAAACTTAATGTCCAGAAAACTCAGGTTATCCAGTCATCCACTATGGGTCCTTCAGATGCGTCAATCGTCCAAACCACAACCTATTTGGGCGATAAGATTAATTGTTAAACACCTTTCGCAGCCGCTAGGCTGTTGCCCTCTATTTTTCAGGATCTTTCTTAGAACTCGAAACTGGATCTCAAATCAGGAACAGTTGGTACAGACATTGCTTCTGCTTTGGAGCTCTCAAATTCAGCTTTAATATCAGGGAGCCTTCGCTCCCAAAGCTATATGGCACTATTCAACTTGTATTATACCCCCATAAAATATCAAAATGGGGAGGTGGTGGGGCCCAGTGCTACCCAAGATGTGCCCTGCAGGCAGTTAATGACGTATATATGTTCTTTTCATGTACCAATTTGGGAGGATTTATTCAAGACGTACAATCATTCATCAAGAACTCTCTAAAAATCTCGGTTGTACTTTCAGCTGAGCTGGTAATAATGGGTTCTGAAACGCAAAGTGTTAGATCATCTCATGAATCTGCCTGTCTTTCTATTGCAATGGCACTATTGCGGTTATGCATAACCTCTGAATGGATTAATCCGGCCTGCCCACCTTCTTGAACTGGAGAGCAAGGATCCTGGCTATTCATAACTTGGAATCAGCTGTGTTTTTGAGAAGTGGCAGGAGGAGACGTGAGAGGGGCTTGAAAATATGGGCACCATTTAGGTATTGGTTGAATAATTTGTTTTTTGTATTTTCCGACTTGCGTCAAATTATTGTTTAATATTATGTACTTTAATTTATATGATATGATATGTGACATATGTACTATACTGCCATGACCAAGTTTGTCTGTTTTTTTTTGTGTTGCCTATTTATGTTTTCAAGCTTATAATAAAACATTTTTTTTAAAGGTAGAGGAGAGTGGATGAATCAGCAGATTCTTTTGTGAAGAAGTTTTAAGTCAGGACCCGTTCTTTTGTCGGTCCCTGATTAGCACATCAGGATTGGTGACGATATCCAGGTGCAGAGGTCTCACACTTCCTTAGGACCTCTGTTTTAGATACACCTGTTTGGAGCTAGCTCCTATGAGAGCTACCTTGATGAGAGCTACCTTGAAACTACCTCCTGAGAGAGCCATCAACTGGTACAAAGACTGTGTCATTCTGATGCAATGCCCAACAGGCTCTCAGAAACTGGGGTTCTTTGACAGAGATCTTTTTCCTCTGCTCTGGCTCAGTGTTTGCAAGAGCAGAGTTGCAGGGGGCTCCCTGGGTTTTGAAATGACCACCCAGCGAGGAGGAGGCCTGATGATGAAGCTTGCCACCTAGATGAGTGAGGGTTATTTCAACTTTAAAATAAGAATCCCTAAGATCTGTGGAAAAAACAGTGGACCAGAGTTTAAATGTATTCTTGGACCATACAGGGAAACAGCATACTAGTTATGGGTATGAATTGATAGTTTGTGGAGACTTTGTGCCTCATGGCATTATATATTCTTTCTCTATTACTAATCCTGGGCTGTAAACTCCAACTTCCTATTTCTGTCCAACAAGCTCCTCCCAGTGCTTTGTTCCTCTCCTGGTCACTTTTCATTGGGATTTGGAGCTGGAACGATCACTCTCCTTGCTGATTTATGTATAAAATTGGATTTAACGACTTTGTTTTTGAGATATCACAAGTACATTGAAAAACTGTTGTGAAGGGTGTTGTTTATTTTATTGGGGGCTTGGACCTGGATTTTATGCAAACACAAGGAGATGATGGACGGAGCGCTGAAACTTATCAGATACTCACCCTGTCACAGATATGGGTCAAATCCATCATCGTTCTTTAACTCACTTCGCCACCCCAGTTCAGACACAGCTATATGCAAATCTGTCTTAACCCTGTGCGTCATGGGAACAGTTCAGCCCAAACGTCAAGCCATGTCTTCCTTGGACCGGAAATAAGCATCCTGGGACCGGTTCCGGGCTAACAGCCCTCATCATCCAGGCTAGCTTGAATACACTGGCAAAGTAATCAAGGGACCCACGTCTGGACATATCCTGCCAACTTAGGGCGAACAAAGCAAACACAAGGAGATGATGGACGGATCTCTGAAACTTTTCAGACACTCAACCCCAGTCACAGATCTGGGTTGAATCCATCATCGTTCTTTAGCTCACTTTGTCACCCCAGTTCAGACACATCTATATGCAAATCAGTCTTGATCCTGTGCCTCATGGGAACAATCCAGCCCGAAATGCCAAGCCATGTCTTCCCTGGACCCTGGATTTATATGTACTTTTATTCGATTTGAAAAATGTATTGTGGTGGGAGGACAACAGTTTCAGAAGGGGCCTAGTTATTTTTTTTGCATTCAAATTTTTCTCATTGTGTAAAGGAAAAATGTTGCACAGTTAACTACATTTTCTCCACGTTTTTAAAAATAAATTAGCAATATTCATTTAATTCACTTTATTGCCTAGTCTGCCAATGGGCCTTCCGGCCAGTAGGCCCTGGGCTATTCAAGGGTGCATGAAACAACTGTGTATGTGGAGTCTGTTGAATTGAAACATCATTTCGGCCATGGATGGCATTGAATTACAATAGATAATGTGTTTTTAGTGGTATTTCATATTTTGTTTCTTCCTGCAAACAGTGTATAGGTGGGGTAATGGCTTTGGAGGATGTGTGTTTTTGTAAACATTTGTAGCCCTGTTCATTTTCTTTTTTAGCATTGCTGAATTGTGGAGTTCTCTGTGTTACCATTCCTTCTTTGCCTAGCCAGTGTGTGTGTGTGTCTTTGCCATAGACCACGATTTGCCTTTGTTGTTCCCCATACCATGTGGCCAATGGTCATTTTGTATAGTCAGTGTCCATACCTGCATGTGTTATTTGTTTTCCATGCCTCCTGCTTGTTGTTGTTACCATGTGGCTGATGGCCATTTTGTGTGGTCAGCCAGTGAGCTTTCCCCATAGGCCTGCATGTCTTCTTTGTGTGTGGCCATGCCTTCATGCTGGGTGTTGTTGTTCTGACCATGTGGCTGGCAGTCATTTTGTGTATCCAGCCAGTGTGCTTTCCCCATAGGCCTGCATGTCTTCTTTGCTTGTGGCCATGCCTTTTGATGGTTGTTGTTGTTGTGACCATGTGGCTGGCGGCTATTTTGTGTAGCCAGCCAGTGTGCTTTTGCCGTTGGCCTGCACGTCTTCTCTATTTGTGACTATGCTTACTTGCTGGTCGTTGTTGTTCTGAGCATGTGGCTGGTGGCCATTTTTGTGTAGCCAGTCAGTGTGCTTTCCCCATAGGCATGCATGTCTTCTTTGTTTGTGGCCATGCCTTCTTGCTGGTTGGAACCATGAAATATGCTCTGGAATCCCTTCAAATGGGTTTCTCAGGTTATCCAGTCATCCACTATGGGTCCTTCAGATGCGTCAATCGTCCAAACCACAACCTATTTGGGCGATAAGATTAACTGTTAAACACCTTTCGCAGCCGCTAGGCTGTTGCCCTCTATTTTTCAGGATCTTTCTTCTCAGAACTCGAAACTGGATCTCAAATCAGGAACAGTTGGTACAGACATTGCTTCTGCTCTGGAGCTCTCAAATTCAGCTTTAATATCAGGGAGCCTTCGCTCCCAAAGCTATATGGCACTATTCAACTTGTATTATACCCCCATAAAATATCAAAATGGGGAGGTGGTGGGGCCCAGTGCTACCCAAGATGTGCCCTGCAGGCAGTTAATGACGTACATATGTTCTTTTCATGTACCAATTTGGGAGGATTTATTCAAGACGTACAATCATTCATCAAGAACTCTCTAAAAATCTCGGTTGTACTTTCAGCTGAGCTGGTAATAATGGGTTCTGAAACGCAAAGTGTTAGATCACCTCATGAATCTGCCTGTCTTTCTATTGCAATGGCACTATTGCGGTTATGCATAACCTCTGAATGGATTAATCCGGCCTGCCCACCTTCTTGAACTGGAGAGCAAGGATCCTGGCTATTCATAACTTGGAATCAGCTGTGTTTTTGAGAAGTGGCAGGAGGAGACGTGAGAGGGGCTTGAAAATATGGGCACCATTTAGGTATTGGTTGAATAATTTGTTTTTTGTATTTTCCGACTTGCGTCAAATTATTGTTTAATATTATGTACTTTAATTTATATGATATGATATGTGACATATGTACTATACTGCCATGATCAAGTTTGTCTGTTTTTTTTTGTGTTGCCTATTTATGTTTTCAAGCTTATAATAAAACATTTTTTTTAAAGGTAGAGGAGAGTGGATGAATCAGCAGATTCTTTTGTGAAGAAGTTTTAAGTCAGGACCCGTTCTTTTGTCGGTCCCTGATTAGCACATCAGGATTGGTGACGATATCCAGGTGCAGAGGTCTCACACTTCCTTAGGACCTCTGTTTTAGATACACCTGCTTGGAGCTAGCTCCTATGAGAGCTACCTTGATGAGAGCTACCTTGAAACTACCTCCTGTGAGAGCCATCAACTGGTACAAAAACTGTGTCATTCTGATGCAATGCCCAACAGGCTCTCAGAAACTGGGGTTCTTTGACAGATATCTTTTTCCTCTGCTCTGGCTCAGTGTTTGCAAGAGCAGAGTTGCAGGGGGCTCCCTGGGTATTGCAATGACCACCCAGCGAGGAGGAGGCCTGATGATGAAGCTTGCCACCTAGATGAGTGAGGGTTATTTCAACTTTAAAATAAGAATCCCTAAGATCTGTGGAAAAAACAGTGGACCAGAGTTTAAATGTATTCTTGGACCATTGAGGGAAACAGCATACTACTTATGGGTATGAATTGATAGTTTGTGGAGACTTTGTGCCTCATGGCATTATATATTCTTTCTCTATTACTAATCCTGGGCTGTAAATTCCAACTTCCTATTTCTGTCCAACAAGCTCCTCCCAGTGCTTTGTTCCTGTCCTGGTCACTTTTCATTGGGATTTGGAGCTGGAATGATCACTCTCCTTGTCTGATTTATGTATAAAATTGGATTTAACGACTTGGTTTTTGAGGTATCACAAGTACGTTGAAAAACTGTTGTGAAGGGTGTTGTTTATTTTATTGGGGGCTTGGACCTGGATTTTATGCAAACACAAGGAGATGATGGACGGAGCGCTGAAACTTATCAGATACTCACCCTGTCACAGATCTGGGTCAAATCCATCATCGTTCTTTAACTCACTTCGCCACCCCAGTTCAGACACAGCTATATGCAAATCTGTCTTAACCCTGTGCGTCATGATGAGAACAGTTCAGCCCAAACGTCAAGCCATGTCTTCCTTGGACCGGAAATAAGCATCCTGGGATCGGTTCCGGGCTAACAGCCCTCATCAGCCAGGCTAGCTTGAATCCACTGGCAAAGTGATCAAGGGACCAACGTCTGGACATATCCTGCCAACTTAGGGCGAACAAAGCAAACACAAGGAGATGATGGACGGATCTCTGAAACTTTTCAGACACTCAACCCCAGTCACAGATCTGGGTTGAATCCATCATCGTTCTTTAGCTCACTTTGCCACCCCAATTCAGACACATCTATATGCAAATCAGTCTTGATCCTGTGCCTCATGGGAACAATCCAGCCCGAAATGCCAAGCCATGTCTTCCCTGGACCCTGGATTTATATGTACATTTATTCGATTTGAAAAATGTATTGTGGTGGGAGGACAACAGTTTCAGAAGGGGCCTAGTTATTTTTTTTGCATTCAAATTTTTCTCATTGTGTAAAGGAAAAATGTTGCACAGTTAACTACATTTTCTCCACGTTTTTAAAAATAAATTAGCAATATTCATTTAATTCACTTTATTGCCTAGTCTGCC
This sequence comes from Lissotriton vulgaris, assembly GCF_964263255.1. Taxonomy (NCBI): domain Eukaryota; kingdom Metazoa; phylum Chordata; class Amphibia; order Caudata; family Salamandridae; genus Lissotriton; species Lissotriton vulgaris. The sequence goes on along the minus strand of NC_141698.1, from coordinate 437,631,795 downwards.
AATGGGCCTTCCGGCCAGTAGGCCCTGGGCTATTCAAGGGTCCATGAAACAACTGTGTATGTGGAGTCTGTTGAATTGAAACATCATTTCGGCCATGGATGGCATTGAATTACAATAGATAATGTGTTTTTAGTGGTATTTCATATTTTGTTTCTTCCTGCAAACAGTGTATAGGTGGGGTAATGGCTTTGGAGGATGTGTGTTTTTGTAAACATTTGTAGCCCTGTTCATTTTCTTTTTTAGCATTGCTGAATTGTGGAGTTCTCTGTGTTACCATTCCTTCTTTGCCTAGCCAGTGTGTGTGTGTGTCTTTGCCATAGACCACCATTTGCCTTTGTTGTTCCCCATACCATGTGGCCAATGGTCATTTTGTATAGTCAGTGTCCATACCTGCATGTGTTATTTGTTTTCCATGCCTCCTGCTTGTTGTTGTTACCATGTGGCTGATGGCCATTTTGTGTGGTCAGCCAGTGAGCTTTCCCCATAGGCCTGCATGTCTTCTTTGTGTGTGGCCATGCCTTCATGCTGGGTGTTGTTGTTCTGACCATGTGGCTGGCAGTCATTTTGTGTAGCCAGCCAGTGTGCTTTTGCCGTTGGCCTGCACGTCTTCTCTATTTGTGACTATGCTTACTTGCTGGTCGTTGTTGTTCTGAGCATGTGGCTGGTGGTCATTTTTGTGTAGCCAGTCAGTGTGCTTTCCCCATAGGCATGCATGTCTTCTTTGTTTGTGGCCATGCCTTCTTGCTGGTTGGAACCATGAAATATGCTCTGGAATCCCTTCAAATGGGTTTCTCAGGTTATCCAGTCATCCACTATGGGTCCTTCAGATGCGTCAATCGTCCAAACCACAACCTATTTGGGCGATAAGATTAACTGTTAAACACCTTTCGCAGCCGCTAGGCTGTTGCCCTCTATTTTTCAGGATCTTTCTTCTCAGAACTCGAAACTGGATCTCAAATCAGGAACAGTTGGTACAGACATTGCTTCTGCTCTGGAGCTCTCAAATTCAGCTTTAATATCAGGGAGCCTTCGCTCCCAAAGCTATATGGCACTATTCAACTTGTATTATACCCCCATAAAATATCAAAATGGGGAGGTGGTGGGGCCCAGTGCTACCCAAGATGTGCCCTGCAGGCAGTTAATGACGTACATATGTTCTTTTCATGTACCAATTTGGGAGGATTTATTCAAGACGTACAATCATTCATCAAGAACTCTCTAAAAATCTCGGTTGTACTTTCAGCTGAGCTGGTAATAATGGGTTCTGAAACGCAAAGTGTTAGATCACCTCATGAATCTGCCTGTCTTTCTATTGCAATGGCACTATTGCGGTTATGCATAACCTCTGAATGGATTAATCCGGCCTGCCCACCTTCTTGAACTGGAGAGCAAGGATCCTGGCTATTCATAACTTGGAATCAGCTGTGTTTTTGAGAAGTGGCAGGAGGAGACGTGAGAGGGGCTTGAAAATATGGGCACCATTTAGGTATTGGTTGAATAATTTGTTTTTTGTATTTTCCGACTTGCGTCAAATTATTGTTTAATATTATGTACTTTAATTTATATGATATGATATGTGACATATGTACTATACTGCCATGATCAAGTTTGTCTGTTTTTTTTTGTGTTGCCTATTTATGTTTTCAAGCTTATAATAAAACATTTTTTTAAAGGTAGAGGAGAGTGGATGAATCAGCAGATTCTTTTGTGAAGAAGTTTTAAGTCAGGACCCGTTCTTTTGTCGGTCCCTGATTAGCACATCAGGATTGGTGACGATATCCAGGTGCAGAGGTCTCACACTTCCTTAGGACCTCTGTTTTAGATACACCTGCTTGGAGCTAGCTCCTATGAGAGCTACCTTGATGAGAGCTACCTTGAAACTACCTCCTGTGAGAGCCATCAACTGGTACAAAGACTGTGTCATTCTGATGCAATGCCCAACAGGCTCTCAGAAACTGGGGTTCTTTGACAGATATCTTTTTCCTCTGCTCTGGCTCAGTGTTTGCAAGAGCAGAGTTGCAGGGGGCTCCCTGGGTATTGCAATGACCACCCAGCGAGGAGGAGGCCTGATGATGAAGCTTGCCACCTAGATGAGTGAGGGTTATTTCAACTTTAAAATAAGAATCCCTAAGATCTGTGGAAAAAACAGTGGACCAGAGTTTAAATGTATTCTTGGACCATTGAGGGAAACAGCATACTACTTATGGGTATGAATTGATAGTTTGTGGAGACTTTGTGCCTCATGGCATTATATATTCTTTCTCTATTACTAATCCTAGGCTGTAAATTCCAACTTCCTATTTCTGTCCAACAAGCTCCTCCCAGTGCTTTGTTCCTCTCCTGGTCACTTTTCATTGGGATTTGGAGCTGGAATGATCACTCTCCTTGTCTGATTTATGTATAAAATTGGATTTAACGACTTTGTTTTTGAGATATCACAAGTACGTTGAAAAACTGTTGTGAAGGGTGTTGTTTATTTTATTGGGGGCTTGGACCTGGATTTTATGCAAACACAAGGAGATGATGGACGGAGCGCTGAAACTTATCAGATACTCACCCTGTCACAGATCTGGGTCAAATCCATCATCGTTCTTTAACTCACTTCGCCACCCCAGTTCAGACACAGCTATATGCAAATCTGTCTTAACCCTGTGCGTCATGGGAACAGTTCAGCCCAAACGTCAAGCCATGTCTTCCTTGGACCGGAAATAAGCATCCTGGGACCGGTTCCGGGCTAACAGCCCTCATCAGCCAGGCTAGCTTGAATCCACTGGCAAAGTGATCAAGGGACCCACGTCTGGACATATCCTGCCAACTTAGGGCGAACAAAGCAAACACAAGGAGATGATGGACGGATCTCTGAAACTTTTCAGACACTCAACCCCAGTCACAGATCTGGGTTGAATCCATCATCGTTCTTTAGCTCACTTTGCCACCCCAATTCAGACACATCTATATGCAAATCAGTCTTGATCCTGTGCCTCATGGGAACAATCCAGCCCGAAATGCCAAGCCATGTCTTCCCTGGACCCTGGATTTATATGTACATTTATTCGATTTGAAAAATGTATTGTGGTGGGAGGACAACAGTTTCAGAAGGGGCCTAGTTATTTTTTTTGCATTCAAATTTTTCTCATTGTGTAAAGGAAAAATGTTGCACAGTTAACTACATTTTCTCCACGTTTTTAAAAATAAATTAGCAATATTCATTTAATTCACTTTATTGCCTAGTCTGCCAATGGGCCTTCCGGCCAGTAGGCCCTGGGCTATTCAAGGGTGCATGAAACAACTGTGTATGTGGAGTCTGTTGAATTGAAACATCATTTCGGCCATGGATGGCATTGAATTACAATAGATAATGTGTTTTTAGTGGTATTTCATATTTTGTTTCTTCCTGCAAACAGTGTATAGGTGGGGTAATGGCTTTGGAGGATGTGTGTTTTTGTAAACATTTGTAGCCCTGTTCATTTTCTTTTTTAGCATTGCTGAATTGTGGAGTTCTCTGTGTTACCATTCCTTCTTTGCCTAGCCAGTGTGTGTGTGTGTCTTTGCCATAGACCACCATTTGCCTTTGTTGTTCCCCATACCATGTGGCCAATGGTCATTTTGTATAGTCAGTGTCCATACCTGCATGTGTTATTTGTTTTCCATGCCTCCTGCTTGTTGTTGTTACCATGTGGCTGATGGCCATTTTGTGTGGTCAGCCAGTGAGCTTTCCCCATAGGCCTGCATGTCTTCTTTGTGTGTGGCCATGCCTTCATGCTGGGTGTTGTTGTTCTGACCATGTGGCTGGCAGTCATTTTGTGTATCCAGCCAGTGTGCTTTCCCCATAGGCCTGCATGTCTTCTTTGCTTGTGGCCATGCCTTTTGATGGTTGTTGTTGTTGTGACCATGTGGCTGGCGGCTATTTTGTGTAGCCAGCCAGTGTGCTTTTGCCGTTGGCCTGCACGTCTTCTCTATTTGTGACTATGCTTACTTGCTCGTCGTTGTTGTTCTGAGCATGTGGCTGGTGGCCATTTTTGTGTAGCCAGTCAGTGTGCTTTCCCCATAGGCATGCATGTCTTCCTTGTTTGTGGCCATGCCTTCTTGCTGGTTGGATCCATGAAATATGCTCTGGAATCCCTTCAAATGGGTTTCAGATTTAATGTGGCACATGCCAAGAATGGATTTTCCAATTTGGTAGGCTGGGATGGAAGAACTTAGGAAAAAATAAAGGAGTGAAGACTGAGTGGGGGAAGGGACAAAACACCTTGTGTGTTTAGTTTGCAATGCATTTTAAACATTGTAAATGCTGCATAAACTGAAGCAGACACACATTACACATCCCACACTGCAGTCACAAATTGATTGGCCCATACTGCACTTCGGTCATAGTTGGCAAAAATACCATGGGGGGAATGGTGAATGATAGGTAGGATATATCTGGCTCACTTAACAAATACAGCAGTCAAGTCAGTAGAACAAAGAATAAAAAATAATAAATAACCCTCACTTAGAAACATAGCTTTGATTGATAGTGAGTGATAGCTATACATAAACCAAGTAAGCAGACTAGGTAAGCAGAAGCATTCTCCTCAAGAGAAGAAGAGCTGCCTTGCTTATTCATCCAAACAATCCAAATATTCATTCATCCTTTCATTCTAATTCACCAATAGCTACCGGAGATTAAGCTTTACTTTCTCCCACCTAGTCTATGACCAAAAGTTCCAATACATTATTTACCCATTCAATAGCAACTCTTTCTTCAAACCATCCTTTCACCACCCACCCACCCTTTCACTCATATACCATTTCCTTTCTTTTAAGTTACCTTCCATTCTTTAAACTTTTTGCCAGTGCACAAATTCCACTGCAGCGCGGGCAGGGCTAGGGGGTGGGCATGGCGCTCCCGTACTTATGACAGCGCCACGCCATCATGAGTCACGGGCAGGGTGTGCTCATGGTGGCGTGGAGCCGTAATGACCCCACCCACCAACTAATTCGCCCGCACAGGCGGGGAAATAGTGCTGTGTGGGCGGAGCCGCAGTTGCATGATGGCTCCACGCCGCCATGAGCACACACCGCCCGTAACTCATGACGGCGTGGAGCTGTTATGAGCACAGAAAGGGTTAATGTCTCCCTCAAGCCATAAACGCTCATTATGTGGGATTTTGCTGCGTTGCAAATAGAAGAGGCCATAATAACTCAACCACCACTGTTGCTGGTAAATCTGTGGACGTTTCACTTCACGGTCATTTTTGTTTACGACAAGCAATGCCGTGGGAATAGCTAGTAAGCATAGTAATTGCAAGAACATATGTGACTTACCAGTTCCAGACCCTGCTGCCACTTCTCTCCCTCCAACTGACCCGTCTCCTCCTGCAGAGGCACCGGAGCCCAGCATCACCAATGTTCTGTGTGGCTAGAATAAAACATTACACATAATTTAGATCCCAGATGGGAAACCAGTCTTTACAGCCCTGCCTTAATTGCCTGCTACCTGCATCCAGAGGGGGACTACCTGTCCCAGCCTACCACGTTGGAGCCGTCACGCCATCCATCAGCACCCAGAGGCGATTTAAAAGCCAGCGCGGGCTCCCGCAGTGTGGGAAGCCCATCTTTACAGCCCTGCCTTAATTGTCTGCTACCTGCATCTAGAGAGGGACTACCTGTCCCAACCTGCCATATCACAGCCGTCACGCTATCCATCAGCACCCGGAGGCGCTTTAAAAGCCAGTGCGGGCTCCCGCAGTGTGGAAAGCCCATCTTTCAAGCCCTGCCTTAATTGCCTGCTACCTGCATCTAGAGAGGGACTACCTGTCCCAACCTGCCACATCAGAGCCGTCACACCATCCATCAGCACCCGGAAGCGCTTTAAAAGCCAGTGCAGGCTCCCACAGCAAGGGAAGCCCTTCTTTACAGCCCTGTCTTAATTGGTTGCTACCTGCATCCAGAGGGGGACTACTTGTCCCATACTGCTACATCGGAGTCATCACGCCATCCATCAGTGCCTGGAGGAGCTTTAAAAGCCAGCGCGGGCTCTAGCAGAGTGGTATGCGGACCAAGGGCGGGACCGTCTGCACCCGCCAGTGCCTGAAAGAAGCTGGGCCTACCCTCTAACTCCGGATCTGTGGTGGAGGACTCTCACAGTTGAGGTATCGTTCTTTATTATAAACCGCGTAATCCATCAGACTATAATGACCAAGCAAATATCTATGGACAGACCTGGGGGGCCAGCGAATTTAGCGTTAGAACTGATTGATGCTGACGTGAAGTATCTATTCTAGCAGATTCTATCTATCCGGTGACAGTCCTGGTGGGGAGTGGAGCCCCGCCAGTGCTGGTGGTGCACTAATCCCCACAGGACTTGCTCGCTGTGCCCTTTGCACCTCCGGTCTCTAGTGAAGTAATAACCGCATTAATTCGCGGGCCCAGAAAGGTTACCACCCGATCCAAAAAGCATCCAAGGGTTCGCCCAAAGGGGAGTGTGGCAGAACTGACTTTAAAAAATGAACCGCCGGCAAAATGTACCAGACGAGTCGCCTCCCAAAAGCTCAGACCAAAGCAGCTACATTCGGATGTATGTCGTTACTACGCATGCTTTTGCAACGCATGCCCTCACCACGCAGGTTTTTCAACGCAAGTCGTTACAACGACTTGCGTTGGGGGGCGCTGGATAGTGATTAGTTTAATTTACTATTCCAACTCCAGTCCCCATGGATAGTAGGGAAGGTTTTGGATAGTAAATTAAACTATTCCCTATCCTACAGCGCCCCCCAGCGCAAGTCATTGTAATGACTTGCGTTGTAAAAGTTGCGTGGTAAAGGTACTGCGTGGTAAAAGTTGCGTTGTAAACGCTGTTCCCCGCTACATTCTAAGTTGCCCAATAAAGAACTTACATCTCCGAAGGCACGCAAAGTTCATCACAGAACTCTATTCTGCAGGGTACATCCTCTAGTCCACTGATTTTTTACTGTAAAAATGATCAGTGGAGAAGGCTTGAGACATTGATGTCTGTGTTATTGTATCCCTTATGTTAATTGCGGGCAATCAAGGAGAAACTTTTGCTCATTGACCAGTTAAATGGTGCCCCACCAAATCCATCTACCATAGGGGTTTGTCGATGCAATTGTCCTGTTCATCCACTACCGGCTTTATCTGCACCACTTGTGGCCCAGAGGGTTCCACAGGCGGGAGGTCCAGCCTTAGAGACTACAAATTCATTACCATTAATGGGTTTTGAGCCTCGAATGGATAGCTGGGTTGACACGTTAAATCATACCCACAATTTAATCCTGTAGTAACACACCCCAATGCTCAGTCCAGGATTCAGAGAGCAAGGGAAGCAAGGGTAGTGAAGGCAGGGCCTGACAAGGTGCAACAGGAGAACTGTCAAAAGGAACTAAGGGAGAATCTCCAGCCAATAGAGAAGGAAAGATAGGTTATCTGCCCCTACAGTACTAGATCTTTCACCAACAAGCTCCCCATACACAGTGGTTTTGACAGGTGTGCCAGGGTATAATAGCACACAAGAGGAGTCCACTGTGCAGTTAATTAACAAGGTGGCGCATTGGATTTGCAAGTATGCAAATTTTAATATTCAAGTGCATCAGAACATACTTCTGGCCAGGAGGGTTTCTTAGATTGGCAATTCGAGGAAAGTTTTCCCAGGAGATTGTATAATTTTTACACTTAGACACCCTGAATTAGTGTATGGGATCCTCTCGTATTCAGCAGGCGTCTTTGCTGTAAACTCTGGTATTAAACCTTTGCCTCTGGCCTTTTTAATAGACCATTGCCAAGTTTTAAACCCATACAATGTCATGCAGGACAGGAGCAGGGAATTGGGTGGGGCGATAGGCCCGTGGTGGTAACCAACACATTTGCACCTCTAAGAGACTTGAATGATATTGACTGACTAAACCACAGGGAGGGTGTGGGAGATTCAGTGATACTCTCTTGATATAGCACAGAGGAGCGAGGACCCCATATAAGGATAACATTACAAACCACATTAGATGATAGGGAGCTAGGCACCTCGGGACAAATTATATAGCTAGACCTGCTAGTAGCACTGGGCTTGCTGCTTCTGTTGCGACGATTAGTGGGGGAGACATAAAAATGATCTCGTGGAATATAGCCGGATTGTCGAGTAAATTCGGGGATGAGCAGTGGCTCACCTACATAAGGGAGTTCCACATAATATGCCTACAGGAAACATGGGAGACAGGTAATAATTTTTTCATTGAAGGATATAAAACCTTCCTCCCCCCCAGCAGTCAGATCACTCGCAGGTAGAGCAAAAGGGGGCGTGATCATGTTTATAGATCTGAGAATATAGGGTAGTTGGAAGAACCTGGCAGGAGACTCAAATGTTGCCCAGGGATTACAATTCTCGAATAACATCTTTAGGGTAATTTTTATAATGGAATGTCAAATGCGCATGGTTCAAGAAGTCTCTAAGAACTAAACACATGGGTGGAGCATCCACGAGAGAAAGGGTTGGCCCAATCACAACTGATTTTAGTCAGTGATTTTAACTGCCATTTGTGTCCATACTTGAGGGTGGCCCATGGAGACTGGTCATCCTTCCCACTAAGGAAGGGACCACACCGGGAGCATACACAGGCGGGGCGGGAACTGACAGGTCTTTAATACTCCCATGGGTTAACCGACATGTTGGACATGATTGCTATCAATAAGGGCAGACCGGTTCATCCTACATTTAAAGGGAGAGGTTGTCACTCGTTCATTGATTTTATTTTGCTTCCCCTCTACTGAAAAGAGATGTATCTGATTTTAATATTCAACATAGCGTGTTCAGTGATCATAATCCACTCACTTTAGTGCTTGCGGCCCAGTCCCAGCGCCAGTATTAAATAGCCGGGCAGGTGGCTCTTCGATTGCGGTGACGGACCAAGGCATAAGGCTGATATGGGCCAAGATAGACACTGTCGCTTTTAATATTTCCTTATTTGACAGGGGCTACCAGGATATATGGAAATGTTTAGATTTAGGTGTGGAAGGGGTAGAGTTAATGGAGGCCTTTAGGAATATTGCAAATCTGGTGGATAACTTGCTGAAGTCCAAAACATATGTGCACAGTGGGGGCACTCCTAGGTGGTTTGATAGTCAATGCTCGCAGGTTTTAAGAAAACTGAAAGCAGCACTTAAGCAGACTCCAAGGGAGCGGGTGGCAGCTTGCCTTTCAAGTTATAAGCAAGCAGTTAAAGGACGAAAGGGACAACTCTAGCACGCAGCCTGGGGGGAACAAACCGAGGCAGTGGAATCGAAAGACTCTCACAGCTTTTGGAGAGTGATTAATAACGCATGCTTTACGGTTTCAAACAAGCCGGGGTTGAGCAATAATATTCTCACAGATCAGTGGCAGCTATACTTCCAAGGATTGTATACCCACTCACATAGCCGGGACGAGTAACAGAGCGTAATACCAATATCAAATACTAATTTTGTGACCTTCTCCTTGGATGAAGTGAGTCTAGGAAGGTCGTGGGGCGGGTGATTTTAAACAGGTTGATGGAGGGGGCAGAGGATAAACACATTATTACGGATGAAAAATAAGTGTTCCGCCCAGGGAAATCCACCATGGACCAATGCCTTAACTTGTATCTCATTACCGCAAAATACACAGTAGCCAAGTCAGGGGCTTTATACCTAGCCTTTATGGACTTCACTGCGGCTTTTGACCGCATGAACCATCGCAAACTGTGGGAAATCATGGGCAAACTTGGGGTGGAACCGGCAATAATAAACATTCTGCAATCGCTACACTCCAATACTATAGCTGCTGTTAGATACACACAGGAAGGGAGGGTAGCATACTTTTTTAAAAGCTCAAGTAGGGTCAGACAAGGATGCATACTAGCACTGTTTCTGTTTACTCTATACATTAATGGCTTGGATTCCACTTTGAGCGTCATCAAAGCAGACACACCAAGAATAGGTGCAAGAGCGGTTCCGGTCCTGCTCTACGCAGATGACGTGGTGCTCCTTGTCCGCTCCCCAAACGGCTTGCAGCTTTTAATTAATGGTTTTGTGAAGTTTATGGAAAACATGGACATGTCCCCCAATCTTTTAAAATCATATGTTATGGAAATGGGGAAGAAGCAGAGTAAATCCTATAATTACACCATAGGATCTCACATCCTAGGCAAAGTTCCAGCTTTCGCATATTTGGGCATGTTTTACGACAGCCACTTGAATTTTAAACATTTACTGGAGGAGAAGTGCTTGGCCCTGACTAGATCCACAGGTTCCATTGCAAATTTTGCACAAAGGTTATGATGTTGGACTCGGGCATGATTTTAAAGTTATACAATTCAATCTTTTGCTCAAAGGTTCTATATGGAAGCGAGGTGTTGGGATTCGCCATGGTTACAAATGTGCAAAGGGACGAGAATAAATATCTGAGGTGTCTATTGAAGGTCCCTCATAGTACCCCGGTATTTAGCGTTCAGGAAGAACTGGGGATCAATTATATTTCTGACCTGGTGGCAGTTAAGCCCCTTCTATGTTGGCTGAAGGTTTGGACAAATGCAGAGGCGGGTCTGACAAGGCTGGTAATCCAGGATTCTCTCTCCCTAGACCATGCATTGAAAATCCCCTGGATAAAATATATCAGGGATTCTTTTTCTAATCTAGGGTGGGCAGACTTATTAACTAAACCGGACAAAATAATAACTCAGGATAAGGCTGTCATCAAAGTTTGTTTATGAAGTTTACCATGGCGCAAAGCGAAGCCACTGAACTCAGTAAACACACAGTGAGAGACCATATTTTAGTTAAAACAGCCCAGGGTATAGAACCATATTTAACGCTATTGACAAGTGCACATAATAGATTTTTATTACGCATTTTAGATGAAATTTTATTCATCATTTATTGGCGGTACCGGCAGGTTTTATTATGAACCGAGAAGAGAGAGGGCCCTGTGACTGCGACAATAGGTCTCCATAGGACAACCTGCATCTAGTTCTTCTGTGCCCGTATTACGACTATCCTAGAAAAATGTTTTTGAAGGGCCTGTTAAGAAAATCTAGATTTAGGCAGGCACGGATAGCTTTATTGTTTTTAAAATTGTCGTCAGATGTTTTTACACTTTTTTGTGTGTCCAACTTTTTAAGAGCTGCTTTAAAGTTAAGAATCAAGATGGGGGACTGAAGTCCAGAGGCAGTTTGGCCATGCCCGCGTACAATTTAGAGTTATTGGTTTTAGTGGATCATTCACGCCTCTAGCTTTAACCTTCTCTCTAATGTCCCTATATGGGGCAGGATTGGTATTTATAGGCAGTGCTCCAGGGGGGAGATCGATTGTACATAAAAATTGTTTTATTCATGTATGTGGAAACCCTCTTATAGTTTGTTTTTGCGGTGTGAGTAACTGTTCTATGTAATGCACCTATTATGGTTATTGTTTGTATGTTGAGTAAAAGAATAATCATGTATCCTTGTGCTATTTTTTAATGAATGAGCTGTTATTTATATGCTTTTATGATTTGTTTTCAAATCGAATAAAGTTCATGAATTGAATTGAAATTTAGATCCCAGATGCACAACCCCAAGTAAAACTGCAATGGAGCACTACATCTCAGTTAGCACATCAGTATCTTCCAAATATCACTCTGTGCATTTGATTAGTTGGTTCATACAGTTAGCCAAGGCTGGCGTGGAATAATGGTCAATGAAAGACATATGATGTCGGATGGTAAATGCAATGGGAGTGGAGCCTCATGCTTTTTTTCCAGCCTTGCTGCACTGTCATGGAATACTGCTGGTATACTGTAACTATAAATAAACCGGTCTGCAGAACACTGCATTGGGGGATGGGATGTGGTTCATGATGACCATGGCCACTGTCTTGTGAACTGAACTGTGTTAGAGCTAGGCATAAGCAGGAAAAGGAAAGCCTTCTCAGTAAACATACATGGTGACTTAAAAAAAAATATTAGCTAACATGAGCCTGCTATCTGAATCTTCACAAAAGACAGTACCAACATTCCAATACCCCAAGATTGTACTCTAAGAAGTCTGCAACAATCATAAAAGGACTTACTGGGATCAGCAGAGCCCTCTGCAGTGCCATTGGTGGACGGCACCAGCTGACCAGCTTCTCTTGGACCATTAGAAAAGTCCCTCTTCTTGCCCTTGGGTGCTGATTGAAGAAATTAAGAAGATAAATAAAAATAGATTAGTGATTCTATTAATAATCTCCACAAAATATTTTAGGAAAAGCAAACGCAGTTGCTAAAACAGACTCGGGTCAAAAATATTAGTTTTGACCCGAGTCTATCGACTGTCGTTAAATCCATATTTCAAATCTCCTTAACAAAAACTACATTTGGAACTAATGTATTGCAGTGAATGATCTTTGATTCTATCTAATCTCATTTCTAAACACTCTTGATGAGCCAACTCAGTCTCCCTTTTTTCAATGCATAGATGGATAATTCACATCACAGTGAATTCAATTTAAATATCTGAAACTGTATGAGCTACATAAACAAAGTCACAGAGAGAATGCGCTACTCAGTGATTCTCTATAGTGACAGGAGAAACGTCTGCAATGGCTTCTTAATTAATCATCCAAAGCAAGCGCCTGATGAGTGCGATTAGGTAGAAGCACCTGCCTCGCAGACACGACATACCAGCGTAAACTAAACATAACTTATCTGAGTGTGAGAAGCATACTATAAGGAATTTTTTTTTAGCATTGTAGAACACAAACACAACGAATATTTAATACTCACGAGCCCCGGAATCTCAATGCCTAGCAGGTCGGCAGGTTCTGTGCCTGGTCCAGGTTGTCCACCCAATGGCGCTTCAGCTGCTGGCCGGTGCGGCAAACGTGGTCGGTGCGCTGCATGCACCAGCGCACCATCCCCCAACACCGCCAATGCTCTCGCAGGGTGTAGCCTATACCAGGCTTGCCACCTGCTGACAGCATAGAGGGGACATGGCACTGCACACACAAAACTTGAGCTGCCACCTCCTCCTCTCCAAAGATCGCCTGGGGCTGCAGACCTGGGAGGCAGTGCCGCCAGCAAGATACACCCCTTTGCCATGGCTCGGGTGGAGAAATAATAAGAAGGATAAGGAAGGGGAAGTAAAGAAGAAATAAATAAGGAAAGAAAAGGGAAATAAGTTACAAGAACAAGAAAATATGTACACAAAAATATAAAACACAAAAAGACCCACACTATTATAAAAAAAATTAAATTAGGGGTAGAAAAGTAATTAAGGAGAAGGATTACAAAGATTAAAGACACATAAAATTTAGGCCCAGCACCATAACAGAGAGAAGAAAAACAAGATTGTCGCGCCAATGCGGACGGACCGTGTGGTGCTGGTCGCGTGCGATTTTGAACGTGAGAACACACTTGAGTACAGTGTAGTGCCATTCACAAGCGATTTTGGAGTGCACAAACGCACGCCAGGTCCCAACACAATGTGTGGGACCCGGCGTGCAAGCGGAACTCTGCAAAGGTTGGCAGAGTTTTTTTCCGACTCCGCAGAATTCCACGTAGTAGAACTGCCTTAAACAGTGCAGCAACATCTCTCGTCTGAAAAATAAGTTAAAAAGTGGGATCCAAACCATCCCACTTTGTACGAGTGCTAAAGTCCTCGACCAAAGAATGGGATGCTCTACAGTATACTATAAAACTAAGCCTGGGCGTAGTTCGCGTAGCCGCACTCCGCGAGCTACGCGAAGATGCACTTGCACTCCGCGAACTATGCATAGCTCCGCGAGCATGCGTAGTAGCTTGCTTGACCCGTTCGCAAGCCATTTTTCGTCTTTGGGAGCGCCGTGGAACTCTGGAACCTGCTCGACACCACATCTCCAGACGTCGCCTTCCTCACAGAAACATGGATGAACGCCTCCTCAGTGCCCGACATCGCCGTCGCCATCCCGGACGGATACAAGATCACCCGGAGAGACCGCGTCAACGAGACAGGAGGAGGCATCGCCATCGTCCACAAGAACACCATCCGCATCACGACCAACTCAGACGACACCCTCACAGCCGCTTAACATCTTCACTTCCAGATACACACCGACCCCAAGACCACACTCAGAGGCACCCTCATCTACAGACCCCCAGGACCTTGCACACAATTCAGCGAAGACATCGCAGACTTCATCAGCCCGCACGCCCTCGCCTCCGCTGACTACTTCCTCCTAGGGGACCTCAACTTCCACCTGGAGAACAACAACGACAACACCACCACCACCCTGCTGGACAAACTCGCCAACCTCGGACTCATGCAACTAGTGAACACCCCCACCCACTACGCCGGACACACGCTTGACCCAGTCTTCTCCTCCAGCAAGTACATCTCCTTCAGCCACTCCACCGGACTTCACTGGACAGACCACAGCTGCGTCCACTTCAGCTTCAGAAAGACCACGACTCACCACCACCCGCAACAGGTTCCCCGCAGGAACTGGAACAAGATCACCACCGACCAGCTCACCACTTCACTGAGCCAGAACCCGCCGGCCAGCTCAACGGACCCCAACCAAGCAGCCAACAACCTCACACAGTGGATCACCAATTGCGCTCGCCCAACCAGCCTCGACCACTCGCAGTCCGGCTTCCGCGCCAACCACAGCACCGAGACCGCCCTCATCGCAGCCACTGACGACATCCGAGCCCGGCTGGCTGGGAAACAGCGGCCCTCATCCTCCTGGACCTCTCCGCAGCATTCGATACGGTCTGCCACCGCACACTAGTGCAGCGCCTCAGCAACATCGGAATCCAAGAGAAGGCACTGGAGTGGATCATCTCGTTCCTCACCGGAAGAACCCAGAGAGTCCGCCTCCCCCCATACAGATCCAAGGCCACCGAAGTCATATGTGGCGTACCACAAGGATCATCACTCAGCCCCACCTTCTTCAACGTCTACATGAGCCCCCTCGCAGCCATCGTACGCCAACACAACCTCAACATCATCTCCTACGTCGACGACACCCAGCTGATCCTCTCCCTCACCAACGACCCAGGAACCACCAGAACCAACCTACACGAAGGGATGAAAGACGTAGTCGAGTGGATGAGGAACAGCCGCCTGCAACTGAACTCAGACAAGATGGAAGTCCTCGTCCTTGGATCATCACCCTCCGCCTGGGACGACTCCTGGTGGCCCCCTGCCCTGGGCAGCGCACCCAAACCAACGGACCACGCACGCAACCTGGGCTTCATCCTGGACTCCTCCCTCTCGATGACCAGACAAGGCAACGCCGTCTCATCATCATGCTTCAACATCCTACGCATGCTCCGAAAGATCTTCCCATGGCTCGCCACCGAAACCAGGAAGATGGTCACACAGGCACTCGTCACCAGCCGACTGGACTACGGAAACACCCTCTATACCGGAACCACAGCCAAACTCCAGAAAAGACTCTAACACATCCAGAACGCCTCCGCACGACTCATCTTGGACATCCCCCGACACAGCCACATCTCCGGATACCTGAGAGACCTTCACTGGCTCCCCATCAGCAAGAGAATCACGTTCCAACTCCTCACCCACGCACACAAGGCCCTCCACGACCTGGGCCCCAGGTACCTCAACAACCGCCTGACCTTCTACACTCCCACCCGCCAGCTACGATTGACCAGCCACGCCCTCGCCGCCGTGCCACGCATCCGAAGATCCACCATGGGAGGAAGATCCTTCTCCTACCTGGCAGCCAAGACTTGGAACTCCCTCCCCATCCACCTCCGTTGACCCAATACCACCTCTGCTTCAGGAAGCAACTCAAGACATGGCTGTTCGAGCAGTAGCGGACCCCCCTCCCCCAAGTGCCTTGAGACCCTCTGGGTGAGTAGCGCGCTATACAAATATCCTGATTGATTGATTGATTGATTGCCTGCATGCTCGGGATGTGTAGCGTGCGAAGTTACCCATGAGGTTTGTCCCGCCCGCTCGCGTCCCCTTATTTCCGGTCACTACTAACGTGTTCGCGAGTTATTCTGTGCCAGATTGCAGTTTCTGCGTGTTCGGCAACTCGATCTTACCGACAAGCATCCTCGCGCACGCGAAAATGCTATTGAGCGCGCGAGAACTACGCTACGCAGCAGTTTGCGGAGTATTCGACAACTTCGCGTTCTCCGTGGAGCGCGGAGTTGCCGAAACTCCGCAAACTCCGCGAACGGAGCGTAGTTCTTCGCCCAGGGTTATATAAAACCTGCTGTATGACCAGGGCTGGTGACTACCAGACAGCCAGTCAGCCAGTGGTGAAGGGACATCACCTGGAGTCTGCACACCTTGATGGAGTAGCTGTGGGTCTGACTAGCATCTAAAAGCCTGCCTATCTGCTCAGAGATGGAAGGAGTTTGGCATACCGTTCAGGAGGAGAGGATTTCCAGGAAGAGAAGACCAGCCTTGTTCCCAGTATGAGGAAGACCCAGAAGTCAACTTGTGTGTTGGACTGTACCTGGTGCTGCCCTGAGCCAAGAGAAGTCCCCTGACTTCCCTGAGTAGTTGATTTGATGATCTACATGAAGTGACATTAACTTTTATCATCAATGTGCCATTGGGCATCTCTAACATCACCTGAGGGGACTGTCTCCACCACCAATGAGCTGTTCAAGATGTTATTGCCGCTGCAGCAGAGGACCTCCCAGACAGGCTCGAGTCCACAACTTCCAGAAGCTAATTTTTGGCCTATTGTGCCACAACTCTGAAACCCAAAAGGAAGTTTGCATCCTTGACCCTGATTTCTCTGATGTAGGATTTTATCATGCGGCTACGAAGAACTTGGAACGACAGCCACAACACTGAGAAGCGCCTCACCGGGCAGGTAATATCAGACTATGGGGCATATGTACAAGCCCCTATCACCACGGGAAGTGTCACTTTTTGTGATGTTCCATGGCGATAGGGGCTTCGCCTTATTTACAAGGCAACCTTAAGCCGCTTAACATGGCTTAACGCTGCCTTCTAAATAAGGTCCCCTTTCATGTGATGAAGTGAGTTTCAGAAATGAATTTTGTTTTTGACTCGCGAAGTTAAACTTCCATAATTGTTAATCATATTAATGAGTTTATGCACAAAAATGTACTAATCAACCTAGAGTAAAATGCTTACACGACATAAGGGTCTAACATTATGTGTGCTCTTTGTTGCATTCGCAAGTACGTTGAAAAATAATGAACTCGCTAGATGAATACTTTGACCTACACAAGCCTCCTTGATATACGATGGCCTCGCGACCTTCCTGTACTTCCACCTTCCTAATTAACATGCTGTAGTGGTAATGTTATCACTCTTGACTCTGTATACCTACAGTCATGTAAATATAGATGCAACTCTCCTATGTATAATTGTATGTATAATTTAATGTATAACTTATGATTGACTTAATTTACTGTAAAAAATGTTGACATGACTCATGTGTAATTTACATATGCCGACTAATATTATTTTTTTTTACCCTATATGTATATTTTTTTCAAATTCTTTATTCTGTTAATAACTTCTGTACAGCTGTATATCTCTTAAGCTCCTAATAAAAAACTTTTGAACACAAAAAAAATAATGAACTAACTTTGTCTATTTGTTTTGTCAATATTAATTGCGGCTGTTTAATTAATGGCATGTTCTTATTTTAAATGTGCTTTTGTCTATGTTGTGTCTTATATGTGGCAAAGGCTCGTGGAGAATCCTGGAGGCCTATAAGAAGAAGGTTTTTATAAATGCTGCTTTCATGTGCTTAAAGCTAGATAACATAAACTAATGGGTTAATATTTAGCAAGGGGGTGGGTAACGGAATATTCTTCATTACTCAAATTAATTAATGTTTTGTGTTTCTTTGCATACTAGTTTTCGAGAAAGAGGCCTGAGGCCTAACTTTCAAAAGGGTGTTTGGAATCCTGTTGTGATGAGCCGAGCACAGCTAAGAGTGGAAAAGTTTTGCCACAATGATATCCCTCAGTAAACAAATAAATGGAACTGTGCAAGATGTGCTCTGAGTTGAATAACCTCAAGGACAGGAAACGGCAGAACAGCCGAGCTGAGGAAGCACCGAACTGTTATTTAATAAGATGTTGCAAAATCCTCGGAAGCTAATGTTGCCTGTGGACAAAGGACAAAGACGTTTTAGAAAGGCACAACTTTGGATTGAAAAGGTTATGATCTCACATGAACTGACAGTTGTCAGCCAATAGAAATGCTGAATGATGGAGAAAAAGTATTCTTTTAGTGTAGATTAGTAAGTTTTAGCTAGAGAAAAGGTATAAAAACCTGACCCCTTGGGAAGAGGGATGGTTGCTCGTCCTGAATCCTGAAGGGCATGAAGTGCTGTCAGACTTTTGACACACATAAGGATAACAGAACTAATGACTTTTCCTTTTAGGTTTAATTGATTTTAGTCAGGGAAATAGATTTTAGGGAATGAGATCTTTTCTACATAGATTCTCTGCAAGCTGATCTGTTTTGAAATGGCAGTCTAATGTGCCTTTACTTTGATTAAAAGATGCTTTCAAATTGCTAATAAAAAGATTTCTAATTCTAAAGAATGCTTTCGATTGAAAATAAAATTAATAAAATAGATTTTGAAATGACAAGCTGGTCTTGTTTATTCTTAGTTTAGTTACCATTAGTTGATCCATTTACCTAGGTGGCTTAATTAAATGTTTCCGTAATATTTACATGATAATGATGATGACAAACTGTAGTTGTATTTAATTTGTAAATAGTTTGTGAATAGTTCCGATTAATTAGGTCACATGATTCAGTTGCCCAATATTTGTCTCGGTTACTTATGGGCCTTGTGAAGAGTTTATGATTAATGGTGAGTATCATGGTGTTGGGTTGTGTTGTTGAGACAGATTTTCTATAGGGGCGCTGGATCCCATCCAATGCTTAACGTCAAAGGAGTGGGCAGTGGGTGTTGGGGTGGGAGTTCCTCTGCAACACGCATTGATTTTGATGCCACCCCCTATTTAGAAGGGCAGCGTAAATAGGAGGCAGCGCCAAAATTAAGACCATGGAAAATCTGTTCTTAACTTGGCGAAACAAGGAGAAATGCTTCATTTCTCCTCATTTTTGCTTTTTCGGCAGCACACATGGAATAAGCAAAACGCCTTGGATTGTTCATGTGTAGCTTTCAATTTCAAATTCCTTTATATTTACAATACTTTTTCAAAATGTTCAATTTTACACTTGCTTCTTTTTTTAAATATACATTATAATTCAACAAATAGTTTCGGACCCCTTAGTAGGCGTCACAGACCCTCAGGGGTCCATGGGCCACAGGTTAAAAACCACTTGTTTAGATCACTGCAGCAAGTGTGGGATCATCGCCAATGGCCATCTTAGAATGTGTTGTAAAACGTTGAAAATACATTCAAGGAAGCACGTTTATCCATACTAGCTCTTTGAATGCATTTGTAATGGTTTAACAAATGCCATTTAAAGAAGGCCTCCTGGATGCAAACATCAGTGAAGGCTGTTTTTGAATGCATTTTGGTTTATTTTAAGAAATCTCATTCAAAAATGGCTGCCATGGATGTGCCATACCTACTGTGACTATCGTTGAATGGGATTTGTTAAATTAGAAGAAATCAATTTCTGGGTGTCCTCTGTGCATGCTAAACTCATTTTAAAATGGCTGCTCGCTGATAGCGTAGGGATGGAAAAAACTAGACAAAGGTTTACCTATAAGCAAGAGGGCAACAAGGGCAAGAGAAAGCTCGGTGGTGGGGAGAGGACAATGGAAGGGTGGAGGGCGGGGGAGCAGAGGTCAAAAACAATCCCTACCTGCCATTGCAAAGAAAGTACTGACAAAAGCAGAAGAAGGCAAAATCATGCAGTCACAGTTCAAAATGCACCTGGGCAAGAAAAACACAATAAAAGGGTTGAAAGCCACTGAATCAAAAGCAGGAAAGAGAGAGCGACAACTAAGCCACCCAGTCATGAGCAAAGGGCTAACCCGAAGCCTACTTTAAATATGTGTAAATAATTGGAGATAATAGGTGTTTCAAGCAGTCAGCTAAACCTGTCTGTAGCTAAGACCTAAAAAGTGCCCATGAAAACAAGGCAGCTTACCTTTGTCTCCTCTATACTTGCAAAAAAAAATTAGGAATTAAAAAAAATAGGCCGTCATGGTCAGTGGCACAATCACAATACAACTGATCATTTTAAATGTATGTTCCTACTCCCAAGGATTGCAATGCCATTGGTCACTGAGAGAATATTCTTTTATAAATACATGGATCCTGAAAACTCCTCATGGATCAGCGAACGCTGTAATTCCACATCTTTCCACTGGCTCCTTCTCATTGCCTTTCCCTATAGAATCCATATTCTGCCAATGGAGCTTTGCAACATTTTTTTTAAATGAATTCCCAGTTATCCAATTTGGGGACAAAAAAAAGGTGTTGGCGGTAGGAATGTCGCTGATGTACCACCTCCCTATGTAGTACAATTTAATCTGCATTATGTATTATCATTTTGATGATCTGTTGTACTAAAGCCCCATCGTCATGGGCACCAGAAATAATTAAAATATCGAAGTGAGTAGAAATGTTATTAATCTTATCTTAGTACATCATTATTAACTTATGCAAAATGGTCATTAAGAGCTTCCTGTCATGAAAATCAGTTGCCATGTCCCACATGATTTTCCCATTTTCCTTCATAGCGCTTTGCTTAAATTCTCACCCGTCTCAAGTCTCATGTCGTAATGGACTTTGGATCCCCTTTCATGCGGCGGGCAGTTTTCGCGACCAAGCGGACCGCAATAAATTCATCCATCAAGTACCATGATGCCCGGAGGCCTGTGCGCGGGCTTATTGAAAATAAATATGGTGTCTGTAACATCTTTGTGTGAACTCATTTGCCTGCCATTGAGAAAGGGCATGTTGCCTGAAACGCGATTGGCAAGAACTTTGGGTGACGCGTGACGCCTTTCTTGCTGCATTCACCGCGAGGGGCGCAACTCACCTGGGTGGCTTTTTTCACAAGGAGCAAACTTGATGGATGCGTTTATTGCGGCCCGCCCGGTCACGAAAACTGCCTACCGCATGAAAGCGGATCCAAAGTTCATGACGGCATGAGACTTGAGACGGGTGTGGTCCCTCCAGTGAGACTTTGAGCAAAGCGCTGTGAAGGGTTGTGTTACAGTAACCAACCACCTGTGGTTTTAATATTAGCAATTTTACTGGAGTAGCACATGGAGCCCACTGGGGTATTACATATAGACACTACAAGTACCATGATGCCCAGAGACTTGTGGACGGGGCCTATTGAAAATAAAAATGGTATCTGTAACATCTTTGTGTGAACTCTTTTGC
The DNA here is from genome assembly GCF_964263255.1 of Lissotriton vulgaris. NCBI lineage: Eukaryota > Metazoa > Chordata > Amphibia > Caudata > Salamandridae > Lissotriton > Lissotriton vulgaris. Next base: position 437,610,497 of record NC_141698.1, on the reverse strand, counting down.
CTGCCATATCGAAAGGGCGTGGAGTCTGAAATGCGTTTGGGAAGAACTTTTGGTAATGCGTGCTGCCCTTCCTGCTGCATTCACCGTGAGGGGCGGAGCTCACCTGGGTGGCTTTTTTCATAAGACGCAAACTTGATGGACGGAGATATATATATATATATATATTTGTGTGTGTGTGTAAAGCCTAAATATATTTATGCGGTACTAAAAACGGATATATATATATATGTATGTCATCAGTGATTTAATCAATGTCGCTGACCGTGTCATGAGTGATGTAATATGTAACGTCATCAGTAGTGCATTGCGGGGGTACGAGTTATAGTTTGCTCAACTAACTATAACGTTCGAATTTCTCCGGTTTTGTATGAGTGAAATGTCCACCTAACTATAATGTCCCTGAAACCTTTGGTTTTTTCAGTGAATTTCTATGGTTTTTTAAATGCTAATTTCTAACTATAATGTCCTTGAAACCTATGGTTTTTTTCAGTGAATTTAAATGGTTTTGTAAATGCTAATTTCTAATTATAATGTTGAATAAACCTATAGTTTTTTCAGTGATTTTAAATTATCATTCCATTCTCAACCTGGTGACAACAGCTGATATCACCAGTTTTCCAGCAATAGCTTCCGCAAAAAAAATCGCCACAAATGAGAGCAACAACTAACGCTAATAATATGCAGAGTAGGTGTTACCGTGCAAAAATAACACAAAAACACCACTTCCCGATATTTTCAAAGAGCAGCCAAATCTGCGGTGCGTTCCAAAAACAGGCGATAAGCCACGTTATCAGTAGGAATCTAACATCTGCCTTTTACTGGTGTTAAAGCAGGACGACTACCTACAGTGTGAAACGGAGCCCAGCCCAGAATCACATCTGAAGACCAACACATGTCAAAGAGCTACTGATCATACACCTCCAATACTCAAGAATGGCACAACAGCCACTGCCACCACCCTCAGGACCTTCCCTGGACCACCCCCCTCCCTACTACCACCGAGGCGGCGCAGAACAGGACAGCGGACCTTCCAAAAACGGCATGTTCCCTCAGCCACACAATCGCTGAATGTTGGGAGATGTGGCAACTAAGTATGTGTGAAGGATGCAAGTCACCCACCAATAGTAATGCACACAATACGAAGTGTTGCGGTGATGTGCTTGACAGACCTCACTATGCAGAGCACAAACCTCTCCATGTGGACATATACTGCTGATACTTGCAGTGTTGTGCACAGTGGATGCAACCATGTTATCTCAGGCAGTTGGGAAGATCTAGGTCATGTGTGTGTGTTGTTCCCCCCTGGAAGTGGAAGTGGAGTGAGCTGGTCCAACATACGCCACTCCAGCGTAGGAGTATAAATAAATAGGCTGGGGCTCTGGGCGTGGTTCACTTGTGGGAAGGTCAAAGCGTCTCCCAGGGTGGCGGCCCGCACCCTACCACAAGGCCTCCGCAGTGACCGGCAACCTCCTCAACACAGGCCCCCTGCAAACCCAGTGGCACAGCACCGCAGACTTATGTCTCTACAGACTACTGCCTTCGATCTACACTGAGGATAGCAGGGCTCACAATTCAGATGTAGTGGCAATTGCAGATGATGTAGTCTAGTAGGCAAGACACTTGTTCCCAGTGCAGCCCGTCCGGACCAAGCATCATCGCAGGCTGCGCACACGCTGAGCGCCAGAGGTACCACTAACTCAGTGCACCACAAGTCGACGCCACGTGGCCTTATTAAGGCAGAATTCATTAGACAAAAGACATTGCTACTAGTGTGGCCCGCCCAGACAACGCATCATCGCAGGGTGCGCACTTGCTGAGTGCTTCAGGTGCCACTAACTCAGTGCACCATAAGTCATCGCCACGTGCCCTTATGAAGGCAGAATTCATTAGACAAAAGACATTGTTACCAGTGCGGCCCGCCCGGACCACGCGTCATCACAGGGTGCGCACATGCTGAGTCCTTCAGCTGCCACTAACTCAGTGCACCGTAAGTCATCACCACGTACCCTTATTAAGGCAGAATTGATTAGACAAAAGACATTGGTACCAGTAAGGTCCGCCCGCACCACGCATCAAAGCAGGCTCCACACACGCTGAATGCTTCTGATGCCACTAACTGTGCAGCTCAACTCAACACCACGTGGCTTTGAGCCCTTCCTAACCACTGCCTCTAGCCTACACTGCGGTCTCCAGAGCTCACCTTAAAAAATTGAGTCTTGATTCATTAATTACAGAGTCCTGTAGGCAACTAACTACAACATCTCTAAAGCCTACATATTATCCTTTTAGTATCCTTGATTCAAGAATTGGTTTTATATCAGTTATAGCTTTCCTACAATGACCATATTCATCTTGCAAGTCCAAACGAACACTGAATGACAGTCTACAATGCGGACAGCAGAGCTCACAATTTGAACTATAACGTCTCTAAAACCTACATATTTAGACAACGTATTCCATACATATTTCATGTTTTCTTCCATACGCCTACACTGCGGTCAGCCGAGCTCACAATTTGAATTCAGTCCTGTTTAATTAATTGCAGAGAGAATTGTGCTCTATGTCCTCGGATTTTGTTAAAAGGATGTGACAAAAAGCATTCCTCAATGTCTGTGCTGACTACCGTCTTCGATCTACACTGCAGATAGCAGGGCTCACAATTCACATCAAGTCGCAATTGCAGATGACGCAGTCCAGTAGGCAACAGACATTGCTCCCAGTGCGGTTCGACCGCACCAAGCATCATCGCTAGCTGCGCACACGCTAAATGTTTCTGATGCCCCTATCTCATTGCACCACAATTCATGGACCCTTTATAATACACTGTTTTGTGTATAATTTAACATCTGCTGCCCCTTCATCAGTGTACCACAAGTCATGGACCCTTTACGATGGAATCTTTTGTGTATTATTTCACATCTGCTGCCCCTACCTTAGTGCATCACAAATCATTGACCCTTTATGATTGAATCTTTGTGTCGGATCCAAAGATTACTGTTGTACTTGTTACCAGCACCAACCATTCCCGGAGGGCTGGCTTACACTCACCCCACACGCATCCAGCACAGACGTCACTGGACATGTGACCCTGGTAATAAAAAGGAGTCGAGCGCACATGCCCTTATCCAGTTCCACTATCTATCTGTGTCCATGTGTTCATTATGTATGCAAGATGCTGCCCCTGGGCCCTACTACATTACATTGTGCTGTGTACAGCATATGCAACCATGTTACTTCTGGCAGTGGGAAAACTTCGGTTATGTAACTTTGTCTCGGTCATTGTACAAGTACGTACGTAGAGACTGGATCATTAGTGTACTGCAAGGAGAGTGTATAGTGACTTTATAAGTGTTTGGGGATTGGCGGAGTAATTGATAAGTACATATGTTAGCGGAGCCTAACCCCCGAGCACGAGCTTGGCTCTAATTGGCTGCCCTCCATGTGTCAAAAACAGAAATGTGGGCTTTGCATGACCCTGTAGTGCTACAGCTGCAACACTCCACTGAATGTTTAATAAACATTGTTTAATAAACATTCATGTCCACACAGATGTGTCATGTGTGGAAGTATGGATGAATGTAGGGGCAGGTATTCCCCCTACCCTCCATGTTGGCCAGGTTTTGGGTCTTGGGTCACAGGGTGACACATTGGCGCTTGCTGCCCGGGTGGCGGAAGCACTACAACAGGGACACCCGCATCAGTTGATTCCTCATACAGCCCAGGATGGGACCACGCCCAGAGCTCAGGAGTCATTCTTCACAATCTAACGCAGGACTGGCATATGCCAGGCCAGCCCACTCCGCTTACGCATACAGGGAGGGACAACAAAACTACATGGCCCAGATTTTCATTGTAGTGATCTGCTGCTCACAGGTCTAGTTGTCAGTACGCCACAGCCACTCCCTGATGGCTGGTTTACACCCACACCACACCCATCAAGCACAGGCGTCACAGGACATGTGACCCTGCCAATAAAAAGGACCAGGCCCACGTTCTCCATGCCATTTCCATTTCAGACTTGGTGGCGCCAGATGCACTGCGGCCGGTACAGGCACACAGCCATGGGACGGTGACGTTCCGTACACTGAGGTAGGGGCACTGTAACTGCTGAATGGGTGTGCAGAATCCGCAGGGATGGCCCGTCCCGGGGACAACCCAAACAGGTAAGGTTTTGTGTGGGACCGCAGTGTAGGCCTGAGCCCATTGAACAGCGGGGGCCTACCGCCACGTGGCGTGGCCTCACTGGTTACAGAGTTAGCGCCACCGCAAGGACTGAGCGGTTGTGCAACCGACGATGATGGCGGGTGCAATAGTATGTCCTCTGCCATGGTGAAATCAAGACGCAGCACCAAGTGTGAGACCTGGTGGCCTGCGGAGTGGGGCTGCATGATATGGAGGGTGCCCTGTCCATGGGCCCTGGGCTTGGGGCTTGCAGCGGCACGTGGTAGACCCTAATTTCAACATGCAGGTTGCAAAGGTGAGAGGAGAGGTTTGTTTGCGCAGGGCAGGCAGTCACCTCCTGGTAGTGGTAGTGCATGGGGTGCAGCAGCCTGGGTGCGCAGCAGCGGGCAGACATCTCTGGGCAGTGGAAGTGGATGGGGTGCAGCAGCCTGGGTGCGCATCGGCGGGACAGCTATTTAGGCATGTGCAGTTGTATGTACTCTACCATTAATGATTCCATACTACGTTTCAGATGAGTAAGCTTGAGGGCTGCCCTATATCCCGGCACGTGGGTGGAGACACACCAGTGGCAAAAATGTGAGCTGTGAGGATTTTCTCCCTCTCCATCTCTTCCTTTCTGTCACTCACGCTCTTTCTCTCTCTCTCACTCTCTATCTCTTCCTTTTTCTTTCTCACACTCTTTCTCTCTTTCTCTGTCTATTCCTCTCTCTCTCTCTTATTCTTTCTCTTTCTCTCTCTCTTCCTCTCTGTCTCACTCTTTTTCTCTCTCTTCCTCTCTCTCACACTGTTTGTCTCTCTCTTCCTATCTCTCACACTCTCTCCTGCTCTCTCTCTCACTCTTCCTCTCTTTCTCTCTCTCTTCCTCTCTCTCACTGTTTGTCTCTCTCTTCTTCTCTCTCTCAGCCTTTCTGTCTTCCTCTCACGCTTTCTTTCTTTCTTTTTTTTCTCTATTTCTCTCTTTCTCTCTCTTCCTCTCTCTCACTCTTTCTCTCTTTCTCTTTTTTTTAATGGACACATGACGCACAATCTTATCTTGCTTTTTGTCGAGCAGGCCTGCGATGATGCATGGCCATCTTGTGATCAACACTCACTCTGAATTGTGAGTTCAGCTTCACCACGTGTACACAATGGGTGAGGAGGTTGCTTCGGCATGTGGTGGTCCCTCTTCAACACACGCCCGTGGCGGAAGGTGAGCAGAGAGGCTTGTTTGTGCAGCGGCGGACAGTCACCTCCGGGTAGTGGGAGTGGATGGGGTGCAGCAGCCTGGATGTGCAGCGGCGGGCAGTCACCTCCGGGCAGTGGAAGTGCATGGGATGCAGCAGCCTGGGTGCACAGCAGCTTTCATACACCTCAGGACCGTGGGAATGGATGGAGTGCAGCAGGCTGGGTGTACAGCAGCGGACAGACACCTCTGGGCAGTAGAAGTGGATGGGGTGCAGCAAACTGGGTGCACAGCGGCGGGCAGACACCTCTGGGCAGTGGAAGTGGATGGAGTACACTATCCTGAATACACAAAGGTGGGACAGTGATTTAGGCGTGAACAGTTGTATATACGCTTCCATTATTGATTCCATTCTATGTTTCAGATGACTAAGCTTGAGGGCTGTTCTATATCCCGGCACATGGTTGCAGAAACACTGTTGGCAGAAAGGTGAGCTGTGAGGATTTTCTCCAAAATGTCAACACTGGCTCTCTCTCTCCATCTCTTCCTTTCTGTCACTCACACTCTTTCTCTCTCTCTCTCTCAATCTCTATCCCTTCCTTTCTCTCGCTCACACTTTTTCTCTCTTTCTCTTTCTCTTCCGTTCTCTCTCATGCTTTCTCTTTCTCTCTTCCTCTCTGTCTCACTCTTTCTCTCTCTCTTCCTCTTTCTCGCACACTGTTTCTCTCTTTCTCTCTTTTTTACTTGTATCACACTCTTTCTCTCTCTTCCTCTCTCTCTCTCTCTGTTTTAGGGATTAGGGTAGGACAGTAGTAATTGGGTAGTGTAGGGGGTCGTGCTGGGAGTAGTGTTTAAGGGTTTAAGGTAGTGCAGTGGGGTTTGTGTAGTGTAGGGGGTCCTGGTAGTGTTTTAGAGTTTGCAACAATGCAGTTGTGTTTGGGTAATCTAGAGGGTCATGCTGGGGATAGTTTTTTAAGGTTTAGGATAGTGCAGTGGTGTTTGATCAATGTAGGGGATCGTGCTGGGGTCGTGTTTTAGGATTTAGAGTAGTGCAGTGGGGTTTGTGTACTGTTTGGAGGTTTGTGTTGGGAATAGTGTTTTAGGGTTTATAGTAGCGCAGTGGTGTTTGTGTAGTGTAGGAGATCATGCTGGGAGTAGAGTTTTAGGTATTAGGTTAGCTCAGTGGTGTTTGTGTAGTGTAGGACGTCATGCTGGGAGTATGTTTTAGAATAGTGTAGTGGTGTAGGAGGTTGTGCTGGGAGTAGTTTTAGTGTTTAGGGTAGTGCAGTGGTGTTTGGGTAGTGTAGGGGATCATGCCGACGGACTTACTCACAGTGCTCCGAGCCATAGGACTAGCTTCTAAAGCCATAGCAGCGACCTGGTGATGTGGGGATAGGCAGCGTGAAAGGGGTATTTCACACAGACACACATGCTTTATATTTTCAGTGTGGCCTTGCACAGGTAGAACTACGGATCCGATGACTTGTAAAGGGAGAGATGCAAGCGCCCAGACTGAGTCACAAAATGTCTGACAGCTTGCAGACCCAGAGCTGCGAGCCGACGCACTGGCTTCTAAAAGCATAACTGTGAACTGGTGTTGCGGGGAGAGGAGTCATGAAGGGGGTATCTCGCGGAGACAGAGTTGTGGTATATTTTCAGTGTTGCCTCGCAGAGGTAGAACTACGGACCCAATGACTTGTAGAAGGAGAGATGCGAGCTGATGGACTAAATCACAAAATGGCTGCCAACACTTCCTAGTTTCAACAGTTCACAGCCAATGAGCCGCAAGCTCGTGTTCGTAATCCCTCAGCCAATCAGATGTCAGAATTCTCAAATATCGATATCTTTAAAATTTGATATTGGGTCGAGCGGTACGAGTGGGGTTGGTGTACAGTTGGGCGAGGTCACTGTTGCTCATGCTCTCCAGGAGGTTGGTGGTATTTGCATTGTTGGGGTCATCGAGGTGGAAGTTGAGGCCACTGAAGAATATGTAGTGTTTGGTGTGGGGCTATGAATTCGGGGATGGCATTGCTAAAGCCAGGGTGTGGTACAGGTGGACTGTAGGTGAGAGAAGCTGATGGAAGTTCTGCTGTTGGTCTGGAGTTAGAAGATGAGGCGTTTCATGACTGGAGTAGTGCTGTCATCTGTGGTGGTGGTGCAACGGATGGTTTCTTTGTGAATGATGAAAATACCGCCTCTGTGGTAGTTGGTGCGGTCCCGGTGTATCATCTTGTAGCCATTGGGCGTCGCGGTGGTAATGTCGGGGTGGCGGAGGGGGCTGAGCTAGATCTTGGATGAAGATAACTTCAGGGGTGCGGGTGGTGATCAAGAATCCTTCCAACAGCTGCACAAACAAGACTGCCAGCTGGTTCACCGCGGACCTCCAGACTTCCAAGCAAAACTGCCGAAAGCTGGAGAAGAAATGGCGCCATGGTCAGACACCAGAGAACAAAGCAGCCCACAAGAATGCCATGCGCACACGTCATCACCTCATCACATCCGCGAAAAAGACCTCCTTCAAGGACCACCTCGACAACAATGCACACAACAGCAAAGAGCTCTTCAACATTGTGAAGGAACTCTCGAACCCCAGTGCCAGCACCAACAAAATCCCACCCTCGCAAGACCTGTGCGACTCCCTGGCCTCTTTCTTCCACCGCAAAATCGCAGACATCCACAACAGCTGTGACAACCAGGCCTCCACTACAGCCAACAACACCTCTGACCCCACGGCCTCCACCCACAGAGACCTCCTTCTCACCTGGACCAACATCAATGAAGATGACACCATCAAAATTGAGCACCATCCACTCCTGCTCACGATCAGACCCGTGCCCCCACCACATCTTCAACAAAGCCAGCGCCACCATCACATCCCACCTTCGCAAAGCCATCAACATCTCCTTCGAGACTGCGACCTTTCTGAAGAGCTGGAAGCATGCCGAGATCAACGCTTTGCTCAAGAAGCCCAAAGCAGACCCCAAGGAACTCAAGAACTTCTGGCCCATCTACCTGCTCCCGTTCCCAGCGAAGGTCATTGAGAAAACTGTCAACAAACAGCTGACCTGCTACCTAGAGGAGAACAACATCCTGGACCCGTCCCAGTCCGGTTTCCTCAGCAACTACAGCACCGAAACGGCCCTCATCGCCACCACCGACGACATCAGGGCCCTGCTGGACAACGGGGATACCGCGGCCCTCATCCTCCTGGACCTGTCAGCAGCCTTCGCCACTTCATCACTCAACAGCGAGTCAGCACCCTACGCACCCGGTCTCCACGACGCAGGAATCAGAGGCAAAGCACTTGACTGGACCACTTCCTTCCTCTCCGGCAGAACACAGAGCATCCGCCTCCCTCCCGATCCGAAGCCACCAAGATCATCTGCGGCGTACCCCAAGGATCCTCCCTCAGCCTAACGCTGTTCAACATCTCCAAGGCCCCACTTGCCCACGTTGCCAGACTGCACGACCTCAACATCATCTCCTACACAGACGACACACAACTGATCCTCTCACTCACCAAGGACCCTCTCACTGCCAAAACTAACCACCACAAAGGTATGAAAGCTGTCGCTGAGAGGAAGACGAACAGCCGTCTGAAGCTGAACTCGGACAAGAAAGAGGTCCTCATCCTCGGCTCCACGGCTTCGGCCAGGGACGACTCCTTGTGGCCGACCGCCCTAGGAGCAGCTCCAACACCCACCGACCATGCACACAACCTGTGATTCATCCTCGACTCTACACTCTCCATGACAAAGCAAGTCAACGCCATCTTTTCCTCCTGTTTCAACACCCTCTGCATGCTCCAAAAGATCTACAAGTGGATCCCCACCGACACCAGAAGAACGGTCACCCAGGCCCTTGTCAGCAGCAGAATGGACTACGGAAACGCCCTCTACGCGGGAGCCCCGGCCAAACTGCTGAAACGACTGCAACGCGTTCAGATTGCTTTCGCCCGCCTGATCCTCGACATCCCTCAGCACAACCACATCACACCCCACCTGAGAGACCTGCACTGGCTTCCCTCCAACAAGAGGATCAACTTTAAGCTCCTCACCCACGCATACAAAACTTTCCACAACACCGGGCCAGCATACCTCAACAAACGGATCAACTTCTACGCCCCGAACCGCCAGCTCTCCTCCGTCGACCTCGCCACAGTCCCCCACATCAGGAGAGCGACCACCGGTGGCAGATCATTCTCCTACCTCGCCGCCAAGTCCTCGAGCACCCTCCCCATCCTCCTACGGCAAACTGAAGACCTACTAACCTTCAGGAGGCTACTCAAGACCTGGCTGTTCGAGCAGTAGCAGCACCCCTCCCCCTCCAGCGCCTTGAGACCCTCGCGGGTGAGTAGCATGCTTTACAAATGTCTTTATTGATTGATTGATTATCCCAGATTTTGGTGGCGTGTAGGTATAGATTTACTCTTCTTAACTCCACATCCACGGACCACCTGCAAAGATCAAAGACAAGAGTATGTCTTTTTCTTTCTGTGTGTTGTCTCTATCTCCATGACAGTACTTCTTCACCCTTAAATGCCACCATCTGCAGGAAAATTATTTGTCATCATTTCTTCTGCTCCATAGCCTCAGTTAAAAGTTTTGGGTAGCAGACTTGACTACGGTTAATTTGTGACAATAGAAATGTAATTAATAAGGTCATTCTCACACTCCTCCATTTCGTAACCAACACAGGCTGTCTGCTTGATTGTCCTCTTGGCCCTTCACTTTCTCACCTTGGCACAAATGTCAGTTGCCTTGAAAATCTGCATCCATGTAATACTGAAGAGCAACATAATAAGATTCTCTGGTGAAGTGTTTATGAGGATCCACAATTGTTTTACATTGACAGTGCTAAAAAAAAAAATACCAGAAAAAGAAAATCCTTAAAATGGCATTTCTAAATGCAGCAACAAACCTAGCACTATGCTCACCCAAACCCATGCATAGCTGCTACGTTTAGCGAAACCTTTAGCTCGACTCTTTGTTGTTTTTTAAAAAATGCAACTAAAACATTCTAAAACAGTGGATAACTTGTTTATGACAAATTAGATACAAATAAAGCTAAAAGAAATGGGAGAAAGAAATACTTTTATAGCAATACATAGTACCTTTGGTTAAAGTAGAAACTAAAAGATACCATTTTTAACAGTCAGTTGCTACCTGTTTCCATAAATGTTGTGACTGAATCTAACATTCAGGGTATACTTGCATGTTTCTCCTCTACCTACCTTGATTTTTTTTTTGTCAGTGCTGGAAAGAATGGGAACCCCACCAGATCCCATTTCTGGAAGCTCTTTCTGTGGTGGTTCTGGCCAAAACAGGGAAAAATGCTGAATTGGTCTTGGTGTCATTTTCCAACACCAGAACATAATTCAGCAGCGCCTGTACTTTGTCTGTATTCCGGGCGCTGCACCAACCTGCAGGGGGAAAGATGTCTTTCTTACAGCCAGGTTCAAAACAAAGGCCTGATTTAAAGTACCATCTGTATTTCTTTTGTTTAAACATCAACCAGGCTCGGAGCAATCTGGAGCCTATTACCTAGATGCTAATTCAATAGAAGGAAACAAAGTCACAGAGTTTATCACTTCACAAGTCTTTAGAGAAACCATGACTTGGATGCAGGTTTTTTACCTTGTTCAATCCACTATGTCAGATACGTGTATGCACTGTAAGAATGCAAGGTGTATCTGTGTGTATGAGTCATTACACAAATAATGATTTAAATCACACCTATTCATGTATTTGTTTTTAATTCTTTTAAATCACTAATGCTTTACATCACGAACAGAGAGACAATAAATCTTACAGGTGTGAAAAAAATGTACACACATTTTTTACATAAAACAATGAGGATTATAAGAGATAGGAATTACATGTTGTCCATCCTTGTAGGCATTATATATTGAGTGAATGGTATGGAGAAACACAAAGTTAGAAAATAAAACGTAACGCAGTGATTATCGTTGTCTGTACTAACAATACTTTATTACTTCCCAAAGGAATCCTTCTTTGCAATCTTAGAACAACGTGTTGAGGAAAAAATCATTAAGGATCTAAACTTATGTCTTACAGTTTGCATGCAGCTTCATGGTGCCAGTAAATAGATTACTGTGCTACACTAGAAGGACTACAACATATAAACTGTAAGTAACAAAAACAGCTTGGTGTCAAAAAAGCAACTACCCACTTACTTATTTACATAACGTACAAAACTGTGATCAGCAAGTTACACTATGTACTTTGCATCAGGAACATTAACCCTCTGTGCTACTTTATTAATCAAATTGAGACTGGACTAAACACAGAACTCTCCCATAACTGCGTTAACCACTGGAATGATCTTACTACTATTATAATCCCCTCAAAATTGATGGGCATACAGAGATCTCTGAAGTAGGTGAATTAACCCTTTAGGATATTTTTGAATAATGCAACCTTTGTGACAAATTAAGTAACCTAAAACAGACTTATTCTCACATAGGTTCTTGTTGTCAATTACTATGCAGCAGATATTTACGTTGACTGTCAGACTCTTCTCTTCAAGCCCTGCCCATTGGGACCCCACCCCATTTCCTCTACCACACCGTGACCCCTAATTTATGGGTTTCTGAAGTACATTTGTTTCCAATTTCAGCCCTGCTCTTTCTATAATAACAAGCTCCAAAGCAGTTCCACCAAAATATAAAAGCAAGAGCAGCAGGCTGCAGCTTCTTTGCATTTTCTGGTGATGTTTATTCACCCTATAATAATAACAATGTAAATCAGATGATTGGAATGACGTACCTCACCTCGAAGACACCCAGGTGTAACTTCTTTGGGTCAACGAACCACATTTTGAACGAGAATATTGGATAATGGATGACCAGGACCTTTTGCTTAATTTGAGCCGGTGGTTCCTGGTGGGGCCCACTGCGCTCATTTTAATGGACATGCACCTTTTCTCCCTCGTCAGACTTTTACCCTGAACAAGAGACAAAAACACAAAAGAGGGAAAGAATGAGGAAAGAGAAAGATGGAAAAACAGGGACAAAGAAAGAAAGCACAGATGAAAACAGAATGTAACAGAGCGGGGTATAGGGGAACAGAGTGTATTGTGGTGAATGAAAGGCTGCCGCCTTATGTGCAAAATTTTGGACCCCAGCACCAGGGCTTTAAGTGGGATGAAAAAACGGTGGAGTTTCTCAAAGGGGCGAGGCCAATATAATTAAGGACATGGTTTGTAAACATGTAAGCTAAAAATGTATTTTGCATAGAGTGCCAGCGCCCGACTAGTATTTTGCTGCTTTTGTCATTGCACCCAATACACAATATAACAAGTAACAACATTACACCTACAGCAAGCCAGGACTGTTGGCTTCGTCAATGGCTGTTAGTTGCATACGATAAATAAGCAACAACTATGGCTTTGTTTAATAGAATATTGAAAATGCGTCAGTTCTGAAATGTTAAAGAACGAGTCTCTTTGAAATTACATCAAAAGCAATGAAGGGTAGTAAAGCTGCAGAGTTTTTTGCCTCGAGGGTGACGGAAAAGATGGAGAGCCCGATAGGGACCCGTCTCAGCACCTGCTTTTTAGAACTACCGGTGCGGAGCACCGGCAGGACCCGGCCCACTTAAAGCCCGGCCCAGTAATTATTATTTTAAGCAATGTCAGGAGTAACCTGCCAGTTAAGAAATAAAGGTCGAAAGTATGAGGCAAACTGCCCACTTTGGTGAACGACCATAGCTTTTTATATGGACACACTACTGGGTAGTGTCCAAAGTTGATTATTTTGTTTTCATTTTTTCTGCGATGTTGCGCATGATTGGCACCCCTTCTGGTCTCAATTTAAAAGGTGTGTGTCCCCTTCCAAAACTGTGTTGTGTCGGGTGATCTACGCTCAGCAAGGGGCATCTAACCCTGACTAGGCCTAGCACGTGGTCCTAGAATAAACTCAGCCAGACACTGGGAATAAAGTTGCTTGGTCGGTCGGCGCGCGTCTCTGAACGCCCTCTCACGTGCTCGACCTCTTTTTATTATGGGGCGGTCACATGACCAACTTGTCCGTCCCTCCGGACCTCGGGGGAGGACCCTCGGGGACACAACATTCCTCCTAAAACACGAAAAACAACAAAACCAACAACACACTGTAACACTGCAAATATAGTCTGATCGAGCCCACTGGCTCATTAGCATCGGGACTGATACCTTCAGCGTCTTTCACAAATGCTAGCGCATTCGGTTCAAAACATTGCAGGCGCACGTATAAATTAGAACAGTCTTACGTAAAGTAGTCTCTCAGCCAGCTGGAGGGGGTGGGGTTAGCACGTAGCTGGCGCTGGGACCCTCGCTGCGTCATCGGCTCGGTTCCAGTCTCCACCTCTTGGCTTGGCGCCTCGTTGTCGGCCCCCTCCGGATCTGGGGCCTCATCCAGGGCCTCCAGGTCTCCGCCCACATCCTCACCAGGGACCGGCTGCTCAGCACGTGGCCGGACCTCGTGCTGAGATGTTGATTCACCAGGCGGCACCATAGTTGCAGTTTCGGTTTCTCTGTCGCCTTGCTGGCGCCTTGGCTCACTGCTCGCCGGGTGGTATAGTTTGAAATGGGATACGTTGCGAGTCACCTTGTCTCGTCCTCGAGTAACTGTGATGCGGGTGCCCTTCACACCACTGACTCGCCATGGTCGTCTTTCATAACTGAGTTTGAATTTTCCCCCAGTGGCCCGATTTTTTATGAGTACAAGGTCACCTCTTTTGATGTGGGGGGGCACCGCCCTCCGTTTCTTGCTGATCTGATCATAGGCGGCCCGCCTCTTCATTTCTACAGTCTGTTCGTTTATCAGTTCAGGGGCCCACTGGGGATGATGAGGAATGGAGTCCGTTATTACTCGTCCTACGAGAAGGTGTGCAGGAGCTACCCCCGTTGTAGAGTGAGGGGTCTGGCGGTAGCTACGGAGAAAGGTGAAGATGGCCATCTCCACAGACTGTCCTTTATCATGTGCAATTCGGATTACTTTGTTTAATGTTCTCATGAATCGTTCGGCCTCTCCATTGGCCTGAGGCCATCTTGGGGTGATGCGCCTGTGGCGAATTCCTTGGGATAAGAGATAGTCTGCAAAGTCTTGGCCCTGAAATGGCGGGCCATTGTCCGTTCTGAGTTCTTTCATGGCTCCGTGCGTGGCAATAATTTTCTCTATCTTGGGAATCACACAGTCGGCACTGGTGCTGGTGATTATTTCGACTTCCGGGTACTTGGAGTGATCATCGATCATCACTAGCGTGTGCCGTCCATCCGGAAGGCTGCCAAAGTCCATGCTGACCCTTTCCCAAGGACCTCGGGGCCTGGGTTCCACGATAATGGGTGCTTCGCGGGGGCTGTCACCTGTGGTCTGGCAGGCCGTGCATGTGCGCACAGCTGTTTCCACCATGTCGTCCATTAGCGGGAACCACACCTTTGTCCGCAGCCGGGCCTTTGTTTTAACCATTCCCTGGTGTCCTACATGCGCCAGCTGAACTACTCGGCTCGTCAAGGCCGTCGGGATCACCAGACGATGCCCTCGCAGGAGGCACCCTGCCTCGTCTTCATTCAGTTCAGCCCTCACGTGGTACAGACCGTCCATGATTTTCTGGGCCACGGGGGTGAGCATCTTCCAGCTCTCCCTAGCTTTCTGCCAGTTGGCTGTCCGGAGCAGATCTTTGGCCCGCTGTATGCAGGCGTCCTGAGTCGTGGCGCTCACCACCTCTTCCAGGGATATGGGGCGCGGGCATGATCTGGCCACGACCCATCGCACATAGGCCTCCGTCTCTTCAGCTTCCTCCATCTCCTCTGGGGTGGCCGCCCGGGGGTGTCGTGACAGATAGTCCGCCGGATTCTTTGCCCCTGGCTGGTACTCAATGGTGCAGTTGTACTCCTGCAATTGCAGAATCCACTTCTCAATTCTGGGGGGTGGTTTGGATGATGTACCTGAGAACAGCGACAGCAGTGGCTTGTGGTCCGTTACTACTGTGAAGGGTTTGCCATATACATACAGATGGAAGTGCCGGCATCCCCAATGAATTGCGATGGCTTCCTTTTCAATTTGGGAGTACCTTTGTTCAGTGTCCGTGAGGGACCGGCTGGCAAAAGCGACGGGGGCCCAGTCCACCTCGTCCCGGGCTCTCTGCATCAGGACGGCTCCCAATCCCGCCGGTCCAGCATCTACAGCAATGAGAGTGAAACGTCTGGGGTCAAAAAACGCCAGCGTGGTGTCGCTGGACAGCGCACTCTTGATGGCTTGGAATGCTCTTTCCTGCTCCGGTCCCCAGTTCCATGGTGTGGAGTCTTTGGTTAACTCACGCAGAGGGAGGGTCAGGTTAGCTAGGTCTCTTATGAAGCGACCACAGTAGTTCACCATTCCGAGGAAGCTTCGGACTTCCGTGACAGTCGTGGGCGGAGGTGCATCTTTGATGTCCTTGACCTTGTCCGGATCAGGAGTAACGCCATCGGCCGAGAATACATAGCCGAAGAACCCCAGCTTGGTCTGAAGGAACTCGCATTTGTCTCGGTGCAGAGTGAGTCCAGCGCTGCGGAGCCTGCGGAACACCTGTGCCAAGCGTTGGTTGTGCTCAGGAATTGTCCTCGCGTGCACCATGATGTCGTCACTAACGTTGATCACCCCCGGTATGCCAGCAATGAGCTCTTGGATGACATTCTGGAATACCTCGGCAGCACTGGAGATCCCGAAACTCAGTCTGGTGTACCTGCGCAGTCCGACGTGAGTGGAGAACGTCGTGATGTTCCGAGACTCTCTATCCAGCACAAGCTGATGGTACCCCGCTCTGAGGTCCAACTTGGAAAACCACCGGGCTCCAGCCATCTCTCCGATCAGGTCATCGATCGTGGGGGTGATGTGTCTTTCCCGTTTGATGGCCGCATTGGGGAGGCGCATGTCCACGCATATCCGGACCGCTCCCGGCTGCTTGGGCTTCCGAGTGACCACGATGGGCGATACCCAGGGGGTGGGCCCGGACACTTTCTCAATGATGCCCGCTGCTTCCAACTTCTGTAGCTCTTCTTCAACCAGGGGCCTCAGATGAAACGCGACCCGCCGGTGTCGCAGGGCCACCGGTTGGACAGTGGGGTCCACATGCAAGTGTATTTCCCGGCCCTTGAATCGGCCGATCCCTTCGAACAGGTCCGAAAAGTCTATGATCAGTTGCTGCACTGACTCCTCGTGCACCCCAAATGCAAAAGAGACCACTCCCAGGTCTTCTGCCGTCCGGCAACTCAGGAGCATGCCTTGGCCCTCCTCCGACACAAAGATGTTGGCACGCGTGATCTTATCTCCGTGCCGGACTGCTGCTTTGAACTTTCCTCGAATACGGAGGGGCACATCCTGGCCATAGGCAAAAACAGTGATCGGAGTGGGGCGGAGGCTGGGTGGAGAAGCCATGTCTCCATAGAGGGACGCACTCATCAGGTTTATGGATGCGCCCGTATCCACCGTCGCCATGATGTCCTGATCGGCCACTTGTATTGCGCATTGTGGTAGAGTCATTGTGCGTCGGGTGGCTGTGCCGATCATGTGCACCTTGTGTGGGGACCTTTCCTCCTCGTCGTCGTCCATGTCACTGTTGCTGGGCCCTCCTTCCGCGCTTTCAGGCTCCACCACCGCGTGTACTGTCTGGCGGGGCTTGCTGAACTTTTTAGACCGACACACCTTTTCAAAATGGTTCATTTTCCCGCACCCGGAGCAGATCTTGCCCCGTGCTGGACATTCTGGCGCCGGGTGTCTCGGGCCTCCGCAGTAACCACATGACTGCGCCGAGGCTCCGCCCTGCGGAGTTGTTGTTCTCTTCACCCATTTGGGCTGTGGGCGGACCTGCAGTTTGTTCACCGGTTCCACTTTCATATTGGCCTGCAGAGCTGCTTCCATGTGGGCTGCCCTGGCCTTGGACAGCTCCTTCGTGCGGCCCAGCGTGAGAATGTCTGGGAGGGGTTTCCCGGATTCTTCTAGAATTCTCTCGCGCAGTTTGGCAGAAGCGCAGCCCTGAATGATCTGTCCTCTGATTTCCTCCGTGACATCCTGAAATCCACACGTTAGTGCCAGTTTCTTCAGCCTCGAGTGATAGGCGTCCAGTGATTCTTCTGGCAGTTGCCGCGCTTGCCTGAAGATGAACCGTTCATAGTCTTGGTTGGCCATGGGTTCAAAATGCGCATTGAGCGCATTTATGAGCGTGTGGTGGGTTTTGGGAGTTGCTTCCGTGAGGGTGCGGGCGATGGAATGAATGTCCTTGCCACCAAGATGGAGGATCATGGCCCGCTTCTGCTCCTTGTGGACCTTGGTGGCCTCAAAGAATATGAATAGCCTGTCCACCCATTCTTTCCACTTCGGTGCGAGAGTGGACGGTGCACCTTCCACCACGAACGGCTCAATGGGCGGAATGTTAGCCATCGCTTTGGACGGCAGGGAGGATCTCCGTGGGTAGCCGGGATGTGATCCAGCGGCAGCCGGAGCACCGGACGCGCCTCGCGCGACCAATCAGACTGCTGTGCGCCGCAGAGCGATGCAGGCCAGCACTGCTCACCTGATGAGAGCCAGGGATCAGAGTGTTTCCTCCAGGCAGGCAGAGCGGGGGGGGGTGTGTGGTGGCAAGGCACGAGCACCGCGGACACGTGGTAGTGCCCGCAGCCGCCTCACCCCAATAGGGACACACACGCGCACCCCGAGCGGGGAATCGATCACCACCCTCGTCGCCAATTGTTGTGTCGGGTGATCTACGCTCAGCAAGGGGCATCTAACCCTGACTAGGCCTAGCACGTGGTCCTAGAATAAACTCAGCCAGACACTGGGAATAAAGTTGCTTGGTCGGTCGGCGCGCGTCTCTGAACGCCCTCTCACGTGCTCGACCTCTTTTTATTATGGGGCGGTCACATGACCAACTTGTCCGTCCCTCCGGACCTCGGGGGAGGACCCTCGGGGACACAACAAACTGGTGGGATAACATGAGGGTCGAACCGTACAAACTAGAACCGTAGAAGGGTAAATTCACTAACACCCCCCTACAACCTAAGGATTTGCTGCTCAATAAACCAGGGAACCTTACAAACTAGGCTATTCCCGCTTCTTCCCTTCTTATGCCTTAAAACCGGAGATCACCTGCTGGATGCGGGAGTAACGCAACACACCTAAATGCTTTATTTTAGCATTGTACCCTTTTTCTCGGTTTTAGCAACGGTCATCCAATATTTAATCTCAGCTCGGGTCTGCTGGTTCGATGTCGAGCTGCCACTCAGTGCTTGTTTATTGGCCGCGAGTCTCGGCTTCTGAAAAGCCCCCTTTGTCCGTTGCTTGGACGATAAATCCAATAAAATGAAATGATATGAAAGTGATACGGAGCATGTCCTCCATCTGTCAGGCTTGACTGCCGTGGAGCATGACGCCCGCCGGCCACACCATCGCCAACTGCTTACAGAAGGAGCGTGGCCTGCTTGTGAAAGATGGCGGCTCCCGCAGCAGGCTATCTCGCGCGCCATCTCCGCCCCCGCCCCGCTTACCTCACGCTGACAGGCTGAGGGCAAGGTGCGTGTCCGACGCTGGGGAGACGTCACCTCCGCAGCTATGTCAAACATCCAGAGGCAGCTGTGACCTCAGCCAGCCTCCTTACTGGCTGCGCGGCTGCCTGGGTACTGTCTTTATTTCTTCATCAGGAACCTAGCTGTCTTAGCTCAGCAGGTACAGTGGCACTGGGGACAGGTGTGTGATGGGCCATGTATACCCCAGACCTGACCGTATTTTACTACCGAAATGTGGATAGCAGGGGTGGTTTCCTGCCAGGGCTGAATTGGGAGCCCAAAGCAGCAATGGAACATTTTGTCAGATCAGCTTCTGTAGGGTGCTTAGTGGGTGCAGCGAGTGAGCCTGACCACTATAAGGAGGGTTTTGGGGGTGGGTGTGTGTATGATCTCACCCCCAAGAAAATCTGGGCAAAAATGGTGCATTCTACAACTCAATTTTCATTATATATTCCATTCCATTAGCTTTTAAAGCAGTAAATGATGATCTTAGAGTGCACCAGGATTCAACAATCTTTGTTGGTCCCTTTCAATAATTTCCTATCACCCTCCACCAGTGTCCCTCATCTCTTCATAGCCCCTCTCTCACATACCTTTCATTTGCTTTATAACTCCTTTCATACCATTGTAGGGTGTTGGTGCACTTTCCATCACACCAAACACAGAGACAATGAACCATACGTGTGAAAATCGAAGTATACAAAATGTTACATAAGGCAAAGGGGACTACAAGGTGTAGTTTTCATGCCATCTATACTGTTAGGTATTTTTTAAGAGTGCTTGGTCTGGAGAAGCACAACCCCAGGATTCCGAACCTAGGGTTTGTTTTACTAATAAGAATTTATTTCTACCCAAGCAAACCCTTGTTAGCAACATTAGGATAATGAAAGACTCGAGGGGTGGAGAGGAAACACACATTTCTAACCTGTATCATGTAGCTTGCATGCAGCTCCTTGATGACACTTGAAAGCTCACTGTGCTAGATTATGATTGTAACTTATGAACTGCACAGTAACAAAAGGATCTCTGTGACAAAAACAGTAACCCTCTAAGCTTTGCACATAAAATAAAGTTCAGTAATCTGCATGGAACACATCCTTTGCAACAGGCATATTAACCCTCTGCGCTACCTTAGATGAGTCAAAAATGCCCGAGATAAAACTCGGATCTCTCTCCAGCAGGTACATTAATCACCTGAGTTATCCTGACACTTTTATTGTTGCCTGAAAACTACTGGATATACAAGGACCTTGGCAGCAGGTGTTTTAAAAACTGCTGCACTGCTACAAAAAACAGCCCCCGGTAATAAAACCGCGCCCCTACCCCCCCCCCCCCTCCCACTCCCCCCCCCCCCACCCATCCAGCTTCCCGGGGAAACACCTGATGCCAGGTACGGCCAGTCCAGCCTAGTTTCCTGAACAGGACACCCTTGCACCACAGCCCACAGAGCATCTTTCTTCCTACGCCTCAAAGTTGGCTTCATAGGATGATGTTTCTGTCATCAAATACCGACCAAACTGTACATAATAACGTCGAATTCGTGATAAGCTAGACTTGCCGCTTCTTGTTCCAGAGTTTGAAAAAGAGTGCACCTTTTAGCTGCATAATTGTAAGTCTGTTCTACGGTGTCTCAAAATGGTCAAAACTGTGCTAGCAAGTACAGTGTAAAAAATCAACATAAGTGGTGTTCCCCTCTGTCTTCGAGGGCAGAATTAACGCTTGTGTGATTCTCTAGTCAACCATTAGGACCTCTGGTCTCAAAATAGGATTCTTCCCCTTATGTGGTAGAGATTCAGTAGCAGAGAATTCATGATAGGCTGGTTTCTGCAAATAGCTGTTAGGTGTGGAGCCCTAGGGCATTACCAGTCTAATTTCAGACCAGAAAGGCCAGTGCATTGTTTAAAATGTCAGGCATGGTAAACAGTGTTTACTTCTCATGCCAAACAACGCATGCCATAACAACGCGGTCGTTACAATGACCGCATTATTATTTCGCATACCGTTACGACGCAAGTGGAACCACGACTTGCGTTAGGGGGCAGAAGGTGCTGGATCCAACACCTTCCCAGTGTCCGCACATACTGGAGTTGGAATAGTAAATTATACTATTCCAACATCCAAAGCAAGTCGGGGTTTGGACTTGCGTTGTAGCAGTATGTGAAAT
This sequence comes from Lissotriton vulgaris, assembly GCF_964263255.1. Lineage (NCBI taxonomy): Eukaryota > Metazoa > Chordata > Amphibia > Caudata > Salamandridae > Lissotriton > Lissotriton vulgaris. The sequence continues at coordinate 437,589,450 of NC_141698.1, read as the reverse complement.
AACAATGTTGTAATGACCACGTTGTTATGGCATGTGTTGTAAACGCATGCAGAAAAAAGGCCTATATTCGGCAGGTATGCCATCAGGTTGATGCCCATCCATTCTATTCTTTCGGAGTGTGATTTCACCCACTTTAAAAAATATCAGACTTCGGACCTTGTTAAGAGAAACTTCTGATTAGTCTTCCCGTAGCATTGTCATTTGGTATATGGTGCTGGTGAAGGGTAGGATGGCATTCTCTGGTGTTAAGGTGAAAGGAACCCATTAGGGTAGGCCAATTTTTTTTTTCTATGATCTCTCTTCTGTGTGGCTGAATGACAGCCAGTCAATGAAAGCTCACAGCTCTTTTCGGCTCCTGGCTGGACACCACCCTGCTGTGAGGAGCATCACTTAAAGATTGTCTTGAAAGGTGCACGAAGGAGTCACTTGAAAGAAGAAACATCCTAATCTGATTCGGAAAGTGCAAACAACAGTTGAACCATATCTGCTGTAGGCTCTTTAAAAGTAAATTCCAATTACCTACCTCTTGTTCCATTTCCAAATGCTCTATGACCAAGGAAGGGAGTGCTCCGTAAAGTACCTAGAGAGCTGCTATGTAACCAGGTAGGGGCTTTCCTGACAGGGGGCTTCCCAGAGGTGCGGGGGCATCACCTGAAGTTTTGCTTTGGAATGTGTTCATCTGACCTGAGATGCCTAGACACCAACCTGACAGCGTAAGGAGTGAAGGAGCCTGCCAAACTTGCAGAAGGTATGGCTACCCAAGAAGAGACAGAAGCAGTGAGGCCAGGTGCTGATGAGGTCTACCAGAATTAGAACAGAGAAAGTGACCTGCGGGCCCTAGGTGTCAACAGGCTTCTGACTTTACTGGTTGTAGTCCGGAAGTGGGGTGGGAGACAGCAAAATTACAGCTCCTTAATGCCACTATGCCAAGAACATCGACCAAACCTTGACCTGTGCTGCGGTGGTCCGAAGAAGTGCGACGGCAGCTCATCTTGACTTTCGAGCCGCCGTGACCCAGAGGACTGGACAGCGGTATATTCTGTGCTGCTAGGACTTAAACTGCAACCGGGGCTCATCTGGTACCTAATATACCTATTAGTTTGTATGACTATATTGTGGTGCTACACCTCAATTTAGCACCCTGAAGTAGGGCTTGAATGAAAGCCTAGTTCCCAAAAGTAGATATGAGGGCGACCATGAGGAGATCCGCACTGTGGGGCCACCGTGATTCCAGGTTACAATCTTCGACCCAGAGACCTTCCGACATATGCTCCTGCCACTGCCTATGACCACCACTTTGTTACAGCAGGAGGAGGCCGCAGCAGACCCACAGTTTGTGCTCTCTCCCAGAAGCAGGAGAGAGATTGTACACTGCCACCAGCTGGCTGCTGGCCTAAGCCATAGGTTTGTTGGCTACATACTCTGATGAGAATCCATAGGCAGTGATTTTTTTTTATTGTGATAAATCAAGCGCATTGAGCATTCTACAAGGGGTTACTCCACAACTGAGCCTTTTTTCATGTTATCATAGGAATTCCCATTAAGAGGGAAGAAATGCGTAGACAGAGGAGGGCGTGAGGATAACCAAGTAGAGAGGAATAGGATAGTGGAGCGACGCACAGTGGGCTCAGCACCCAGTTTATTAAACCGTGCCTGCTCATTATTACTCTTGTAGTCTTACTTTTTAGTATTTAATTAACTGCTTTTCTTTTTAAAAGTAAAGCATGGGTTGGACAATCAGTTATTGCGCTGCCGTGTGATTATTGAGTTCTAAGCTAGAACACCCATGCATTCCAAGAGAAGCCTCGACTGCTCACCATCACTAAACTAAGAGACCAGTACTTGAAGGGCTTGCACTTGGCCCAGCTGGTAGAGCCATAGTAGGATTGACATCAGGGGTCGTATTACAGAAGGTGCCCCATGGGCGCAACAAGCGTGTGTGCCCGCTTTGCATGCCCTCCGGGCACTTTGGAATTATATAAGGGGGCACAGACGCGTGTGCGTCCCCTTCTATAAGATCGATAGCACCGGCTCACTTAATGCACCAGCGCTACCTTCCCCAAAGATGAGGCCCACTAACCCCTTCTTGCTATTGGGCTGACCTCCAAACAGGTTATTCTGACATCTTTTCAATACAAGGCTTCTGAAACTTGAGGAAAAGCTCATCTCCCTTGGATTCTTCTACCCCGTGAAGAGCTGGTCAGCAGAAACGTGCAACAGCCAAATAAAGAGACAACTATTCAAACACAAGCGAAAATGTAAAGATGAAATGTGTGAGAGATGTGTTTCTTATTGAAAGTAGGGCCACAAATGAAGGTATGCTAACACCTCTCCCCCCACCCCTCCCTGCTGTCTGTGCTTCTTTACGGGGTTGGTGCCTTTGGTGAGCACTTCTGTTCCCCCTATTTAAATGTGCTGTACTTTTTTAACCATAATGTTCCTGTCCACCATGGTGCTGCTTGCTTATTTTGTTTAATTAAACAACAGGGGGTGGTGATGGACAGAGTTTCTGAATTAAGCAGAATACTCTCACCCAGTCAAGAGATCAGGGCTTAATCCAACACCGTTTTTTAGCTCACTGCACCATCCCAGCTCAGAACCTGGCTATATGCAAATTAGTCTGTCCCTGGCCCAGTGTATCATGGGAACAGGGCAAACCAAACTACCAAGCCAATTCTTTAACTGGGAAGGAAACAAGCTACCGGGGACCGGTTTCTGGCATTTCAGCCGTCTTCGGCACGCTTGCTTGAATCCTGATTGTTTGCCAGACGCTTTATGAGCCTTTAAAATACTTCAACCCTAATATTTCTGATCACACTCCAGGCGGATCGGTCCTCTCTTCATATGAAGATGAACGGTCTCTTTTCGGTCACGAGGAACGATCTCCCCTCCATGTGTAGATCAACAATCTCTGCTATTTTGGCCACATCTAGAAACGTTTGGAATTGTGAGTTCCTAATTGGATTCCCAACAAATCACAATTTGAAATGTATGAAACTCTTCAGAGTTTCATTTGCGATTCACAGTAGGTCACAAATAGACCTACCTCATTAATATACATTAGGTAGGTCGCAATTTGCGACACATTGGGAATCACTAAAAACACAGGGATGGTGGCCTGCTGGGGACAAAAGACCACCATGACTGTGTTTGCTTTTAACCCCTTCGATGCTGATGACGAGCTCAGCTCGTCATCAGCCACGGTGGTCGTGTGCTGATGACGAGCTGAGCTCGTCATGTAACATTGCTCCTTACATTTTTCAGCACAGGGGAAAAATTACCACAGCAGCCAAGGTGTTAAGTAAAGCAAAATATGTTTTAAATTGCAGCCCGTTTTCCTTAAAAGAAAATGGGAGGATTCATTTCAAATCGAAAAATAAAACATTCAATTTTAATTTTTTAAGAGTAGGCAGTGATCCGTGGTACTAGTGCCTGCTATTAAAAAACGTTTTGCATTGATTCAGAAAGGAGAAAGGGTCCCCTGGGGACCCCTTCCCATTTGCGAATGGGTTACCACCAAGATGAATTTGGTGGTAAAAGGGGAATATTTTGTGACCCTTTTCAGGTTGAAAAACATTCATACATATCCTTGCGATTAGGTTTTAGGGAGGGAAACCCTTAACTTGCCCCGTCCTAATACTGGATCGCAAAACTCAAATTATGATTAATCGCAATTTGAGCTTTGAACATCCCAAAATGCATTTTTCTTGTCGTAAACGGCCCGATTCTGTGAATTGGGCCGTTTGCGACAGGACTATTGCTTTATATATGTGGCCTTTTGTGTCTCTGTCCGTTTTCATTGTCCATGATACTGCAGACATCATGTTTTCACAAGATAACGTGACTTGTGGGCAATCACCTAAGGTTTTATCTATCGGTCCGTTCTGTTCACTTTGTTTTCTCCTCCTTTTCGCTTTTCGCTTTTTCTTTCCCACACCTCTTCCTCTCTCATTGCTCTTTCCTCGTCATCGCGCTCTTTCCCTTGCTCAATATTTATCGGTTCGCTCTCTAACCTTCTCCCCTCCTTCATTAGCTCCCGTCTCGGTTTGTTTAGCACCTTTTGCAGAAAAGCATTTATTGGTTCTTGTTTGCTTTCTTGTGTAGCAGTCCGAGAGTGCATGGCAGTCCCTCTTATATGCTTGTCCCACCAGAGCACCAGGTGTGAAGAACCGGGTTTTTAGAACCCAGCGGCGCCAGGGAAACGCCCAAAGTCTTCGGGTTCTCCTGTCTTGGCAATCAGAGACACGGAATACTTCTAGGTGGCGTCAGAGATCAAATTTATTAGCTGCAGCAAGCAACAGTAATCCCAGCAATACAACACGGTGTACAACTCAAGAAACTGTTCAATTTTCACAGAGCAAGACATCGGTATTTACCCACCTTTTGCTCATTATGAATGCACACCTACTGCAACAAATTCTAACAAATCAAATACATTTTCCCATGCTTTGTCATATCACAAAAACTCACTTTACATTGTAACAACCCACAAATTAATTATTAGGAATGTCCCAAATTCAATTTCCACGAGCCGGACAAACCCATAATTGAAAGCACTACCCATGTAATGAGAAGATATAAAGGAAGAAGTAATTCAGATATTGAGTAGGATAAGATATGTGCAAGTGAACTAAAAGTTAACGATATCCTGAACAGTGATGGCCAATTTCAGACAACGATCAGCCAGGGAAATTGGCCTTGCAAAGGGTCAGTTTCAGGTGACGAGGTCAGTTTCTTTGCAGTCCACTCGCAAGTCAGAAAAGGCCTAGTTAATATGTACATGAACAACGAAGCCCATGCAACTTTGTCCATTCGGTTACCTCCACGGCCTACGTGAGGGCAATACAAAATGGCATCTTTGGACAACGTAAACGAAATGGAGTCGGGTTCGGAAATCACGGAACCTCAGACCCTCCTTTTGCCATTACGTAGGCAATGACCTAAACTCACGTTAATCTGAATCCAAGTCTATGTCTATTCTCATCAGATCATCAAGGTGTTGCTGTAACATCATCCTATTTTCCTTAACTTCTCTCGAAACAGGTCTCACACAGATCGTAGCACAAAGGCTACAAATGGCGGGACCACACTGGATGCATAAGCAACACAAGAAAAGGATAGCTAACGCCATACCAAGTAACATCAGAACCTTCCATCCCCACTTGGACAACAATTCCCAAATCCATCCTGTCAATGACCAGTCCCCTTTGTCTACATGTATAGACTCAGCGGACTTACGTAACCTAAAGATGGCTTGGTACACTGTCGGGGCATTATCTGGTATGAAAACGCAGCAACTAGATCCGATCAATTTACATACCCCTCCTCTATCTGCAAGTATGATGTCTGAAACCATACGATTTTGTAACGTCATAAGACGATCCGCCTGAAGCTCCGCTGTAATATTGCTTAGGGCACCAGCAGTCTCATTAATAGTGGCCTCGACCACTCTCGTAAGCTGACGAATATTCCTAATATTGGCCATAGGACCCCAAAAGGGCATGAAACCCTTAAAGAAATCTCCAGCTTCTTGTCAAGTCAAGTCAAGTCAGAGAATTTATATAGCGCACTACATACCCAGAGGGTCTCAAGGCGCTTAGGAAGGGGAGGAGGATTACTTGTCAAAAGTCCACGTTTTAAGTTGCTTTCTGAATGCTAGGTGGTTCTGGGTAAGGCGAAGGTAAGTGGGGAGTGAGTTCCATGTTTTAGCAGCCAGGTATGAGAAGGATCTGCCTCCCATGGTGGTCTTGTTGATGCGAGGTACAGTGGCGAGGGCTTGGCTGGAAGAGCGTAGTTTCGCGGGAGGGGGTGTAGAAGGACAGTCGTGAGTTGAGGCATTCTGGTCCGATGTCGTAGAGTGCCTTGTGTGCGTGGGTCAGAAGTCGGAAAGTGATTCTCTTGTTGACGGGTAGCCAGTGGAGGTCTTTCAGGTGACCAGAGATGTGTTCGTTGTGCGGGATGTCTAATATGATCCTGGCTGAGGCGTTTTGGATTCGTTGGAGTTTCTTCTGGAGTTAAGCGGTAGTACCTGCGTAGAGGGTGTTTCCATAGTCCAGTCGGCTCGTGACCAGAGCATGGGTGACCGTTTTCCTGGTTTCGGTGGGGATCCAGTGAAATGTTTTTTTGAGCATGCGAAGAATGTTGAAGCAGGATGAGGATACGGCGCTGACTTGTCTGTTCATCGAAAGTGAGGAATCCAGGATGACGCCTAGGTTCCGTGCGTGGTCTGTCGGGATGGGTGCTTTTCCAAGGGCTTCCGGCCACCAAGAGTCGTCCCATGCAGAGGGGGATGTACCTAGGATGAGGACTTCTGTTTTATCTGAGTTCAGTTTCAGACGGCTGTGTTTCATCCATTCAGCAACTTCTTTCATTCCTTCGTGTAGGTTAGTTTTGGCGGTGCTGGGGTCCTTGGTGAGAGAAAGGATTAGTTGAGTGTCATCCGCGTAAGAGATGATGTTGAGGTTGTGTTGGCGGGCGATGGTCGCGAGGGGGCTCATGTATACGTTGAAGAGGGTGGGGCTGAGTGAAGATCCTTGTGGTACGCCACAGATGACTTCAGAGGCCTCGGACTTGAATGGTGGAAGGCGGACTCTCTGGGTTCTTCCGGTGAGGAACGAGGTGATCCATTCAAGTGCTTTTCATTGTATTCCGATGTTACTGAGGCGTTGTAAAAGGGTGCTGTGGCAGACTATGTCGAATGCTGCAGAGAGGTCGAGGAGGATGAGGGCGACTGTGTCTCCATTGTCCATTAGAGTTCGAATGTCGTCTGTTGCTGCGATGAGGGCGGTCTCAGTGCTGTGTTTTGCTCGGAAGCCAGATTGTGAGGAGTCGAGGGATTTGTGGGCTTCGAGGAAAGCGGCGAGCTGGTTGTTGACAGCTTTCTCGATTACTTTGGCCGGGAATGGAAGGAGCGAAATGGGGCGGTAATTTTTGAGTTCGGTGGAGTCCGCTGTGGGTTTTTTCAGAAGGGCGGTGAGTTCAGCGTGTTTCCAGTTTTCCGGGAAGGTGGCGGAATTGAAGGAGCAGTTGATGACGTCTCGGAGGTGCGGTGCTATGACGGAGTCTGCTTTGTTGAAGATGTGGTGAGGACATGGGTCTGTGGGGGATCCTGAGTGGATGGAGTTCATCAGGCGGATGGTGTCCTCAGTGGAGATTGGCTTCCAGTCGTTAAGGGTGTTCGCGGGGGGGGAGTGTTCAGCATATGGTTGGGAGGGTTGGTCTCCGGGTTGGTTGTCGAAGCTGTTGTGGATGTCTGCAATCTTGTTGTGGAAGAATGAGGCTAGGGAGTCGCAGAGGGCTTGAGAGGGGGTGATGTCGTTGGAGTTGGCCGAGGGATTGGAAAATTCCTTGACGATGTTGAAAAGTTCCTTGCTGTTGTGGGCGTTGTTGTCAAGTCGATCCTTGAATGCTGTTTTCTTGGCCTTTCGGATTAGTTGGTGGTGAGTGCGGGTGGCGTTTTTGAAGGCGTATTGGTGCTGGTGGTTGGGTCTTTTTTCCAGGCCTTTTCAAGGGAGCGGCAGAGTTTCTTGGACTTCTTAAGATCATCGTTGAACCATGAGGCCTTCTTGTTGCCAGGTTTGCTTTGACGTTTTTTCAGTGGTGCTAAGGTGTCGGCGGTGTTGGATAACCATAGGGTGAAGTTGGCGGCGGCTAGGTTTGGGTTCGAGGAGTGGGCTGGGGTGTTTAGAAGGAGCGATGAGGAGATCTGGTCGATGGTGATTTTGTTCCAGTTTCTTTGCAGAGTTGGTTGGGGGTGGTTGTTGGGTTTTGGCTTGTTGTAGGTGAAGTGAACGCAGCTGTGGTCGGTCCAAAGGAGAGCCGAGGTGTGGCTGAAGGAGACGTGGTTGCTGGAGGTGAAGATAGGGTCGAGAGTATGACCTGCTATGTGGGTGGGGGAAGTGACCAGTTGTTTAAGTCCGAGGTTGGCGAGGTTGTCCAAGAGGGTGGTGGTGTTGCGGTCGTTGTCCTTTTCAAGGTGAAAGTTGAGGTCTCCCAGAAGGATGTAATCTTTGGAGGGGAGCGCGTGTGGAGTGATGAGGTCCGTGATGTCTTCACTGAATTTAGCGCGGGGTCCTGGTGGTCTGTAGAGGAGGGTGCCTCTGAGTGTGGTCTTGGGGTCGATGTGGATTTGGAAGTGAAGGTGTTCGGAGTTGGCGAGGTTGGCGTCAGAGCTGGTTGAGATGCGGATTGATTTCTTATGGACGATAGCGATTCCTCCTCCTGTGTGGCCGGTACGGTCTTTGCGAGTGATCTTATAATCTTCAGGGATGGCAATGGTGATGTCTGGGGCGGAGGAAGCGTTCATCCATGTTTCCGTTAGGAAGGCGATGTCTGGAGAGATGGTGTCTAGTAGATTCCATAGGTCAATGGCGTGTCTGTGGACCGAGCGGGTGTTGAGAAGGATGCATTGTAGGTGGTTGGGGTCGGGAATCTGTGGTGTGGTCGTAGCGGAGATGTTGTCGGTGCCGCTGAATTTGCAGGAGTAGCAGGAGAAAGGTCCATGGGTGTGTCCAGGAGCTGCTTGGACGCAGTTGGGGGCGCGACCGGGGTTGAGGGCTAGGAGGGTGGCGGCATCGTAGGTGATGCGGGAGGGCTGGGCAGCGCGAGGGGCAGGGGGTCTGGCGCTGGGCGCGGTCCAGGTGCGGACGGGCGTAGACAGGCTTACCTTTGGCGCACCTTCGGCGCGAATGGGGCGCGGTCGCTGCGCGTGAACGCTGCACGCGGGTGGAGCTGTCATATATGGATAGTGGAGGGGGAGGGGCGAGGGCGTCTCAGCTGGGAGGCGGGCGGGTTAAAGGGAACGGAGCACAACAACAACAGAGTTAAAATGGAGGGGAGGGCAGAGCAGGACGCTGGGGGAGAACACAACAACAATGCGCAGATCTAAAACAGAGGAAGCCAAGCAATGTAAGCGCAATTGTAATCCTGGCGCTATAGAAGCAAAACTTTGTCCCAGATCACTTTTCAAAAGCCAAACCACGTTACCGCTTTGCAGCGCTGAGGCAGGGGAGCGACCACTCGAGGCAGGAGCGAGGAGTGGTCGCTCAATGACACCTCTACCATATCTTGTCTTGTGGTAATCGAAAACAGCAGTGTATGTAGGGGGAAGCAAAAATGCCACATAACATGTACCTGAAAAATCAGATGGCAACCACGTGTATGGTCTGTCGTGACAAACAAAATACGTGCCTTTAGCTGGCACGAACGGTGGAGAATTCTGGGACGTATAGACATAGTTGTGGACACACACACTCTTACCAAGCTGAGCTCTCGGATTCTGACCATTACCTTGCAGACAGAAATGACCTCGGTGGGGTACAATCCAAATAGGGGGAGACCTTTTTTTCGTCTCTCCTTCTCTGTCAGACTAATGCTATACTCTGTCTTGTTCCAACCAACATATGCTCGTACTTCATCCTTGGGGATAGCATTGTATGCATCGATATCTCTGATCATATCTACTATTCCCCGTATCAAAGCATTATTACTCGCATTATCTTTGACGGAACGTAAAGGTGATGCTTCATTCGCATAAATAAACATCAACTGGAGCGCCCAAACTGACCCATTACGCGAAAAGGGCAAAACCAAATAAGGCATTCCTTTATCCATCGTATGTGGCATAAGACCACATACCCAGCAGTTCGTAGTATTTACTACTAGCTGGTGCTGATGTAATAACTGTATAAATGAATTGTAAAAAAATTCTGATCTTCGTGTCTGTTCATGTTCAGGCAAAGTATGAAACTCAAGTGGAGAATCAGTAAAGGAAGAAAGATTAGGTTGGGACGTAAACGTAGGCGCATGTTGTATGTCATAGAAAATCCAACCCACACAACCCAGCATAATATTCAGAAGCATTAAGAAATACAATTTTAAAAAAACATTTGCTATGGACCAATATATACATTTTCATTTTGAAACCGTTTTCCTTAACACTCTTATCAGACCTAAAAGACTCCATCCTCTAACGTGCTGCTCACGGCTATTACCTTCTTCACTTAAGTGTGCGTCAAGATCGTACTAACGACCATGAACCACAGACCTCTTGTCAATTCGCGGCTCAACCCTCAAGAACTTCCTACATTGACCCTGCAGCTGAGCCCGGATGGTGACTCGAACAAGTAAAAAAAAAGTTTTTAAAAAGTCTTTTGATCTGAAAAGGTGTAACTCATATCAACATTTTTTTTGCTTTATTAGTCCTTTTGTTTATCCTTTCTTGGTCTCAAATTGTAACATTCTTTGCCAGGCACAGTCTGGTCTTGAAACAGGGTTTCTGGATCTGTTGTATCAAGTCTTAATTCAGGAGGCACAACAGCTTGTAAGATGTCGTCATCTGCACGTTCTGATTGAGTCCATTCCAAGTGTGCATCACTAAAAGGCACAAATCTAGGAGTTCGTTCACATTCAGATTCGCCAATACCGCCCCTCACCCACTTATCATACGCTAAGGGCAGCGGGACTAGCTTACAGTGGGTGGCATGCACCCAATTCTGTTTACCAGCTACTCTAACAGCAGTCTGAGTTACTAACAAGACTAAATGCGGTCCAGTCCACCTCGGCTCCAAATTTTTCGATCGCTGGATATTCTTTAGCAGAACATAGTGGCCGGGTTGGATCTTGTGACCTGGATCCGCAGACGCTGCCGGCAAACTGTCATAGACCTGTTGGTGGAGAACACGTAATTTAGCAGTCAAGTCATGTAAATAATCCACCCACATAGGGTACTCGATGTCACTGTACTTCTTGGGCCAGGGGACACCCCAAACATTGGCCGGACAACCAAACACAATTTCATAGGGACTAAGTCCCACACAAGAATGTACTGTCGTCCTTGTTAACAAAAGAGCCAATGGCTAGGCATCTGGCCATGTAAGACCAGTGCTCGCTTGTATCTTAGCCAGTTTTGACTTCAACGTGCCATTATAACACTCAACAAGTCCAGCTGACTGGGGGTGATTCGCAGTGTGGAACCTCTGATTGATACCCAATCCCGCACACACTTTCTTCATGATCTGGCCCACAAATTCACTCCCATATTTACTCCATACAATTCTCAGCAATCCATACCTAGGGAAGTACTCTTTGAGCAAAACCTTGGCTGTAGACAAGGCAGTATTATCCTTTAGGGGGTAGGCCTCTATCCATCTGGAAAAGGCACAAACAACCACAAGGACATACTTCAAATTGTTACACCTTTCCATGTGAATGTCATCTAACTGTATCACCTCAAATGGGTACGTTGGAGGAGCAAAATGACCAGCTGGAGTTGGAGTTCCCTTTGCAGGATTGTACATCAGACAAATCATACAATGCTTCACCACATTCTCAGCACATTTAGGAATTCCAGCATTCTGCCATACTGGAGCCAACAACTTGCATATTCCTTTCGAGCTTATGCGAACCATTCCATGAGCCATTGTAACCACTGGGAGCGCATACGCATCAGGCAACAACCATCGCTGGTGCCCAACAACTCAACCCAACAACCTGTTGAATCTAACATACCCGTACTTTCTCTCCACCTACTCACTTCCTTCTCAGTAGCTTCAGCCTGAATCAACTTCACACTTTCTAGTGTGTCTTCACACATTCCACTTTCCACAACCCATCTTGCAACATACATTCGACTCGTCATATTCCTTGCTGTCTCTTTCGCAACTTCATCTGCGAACGCATTTCCTTGACCTACATCGCCCATAACCTTTTTATGCGCACTACACTTCACAATTGCAATCTGGCTATCAGTGTGAACATTCACTCATTTTCCTTACAACACACACGCTCTCGTCAATGCTATTAGCTCTGCTGCTTGAGGTGAATTCTGTGCAATATGTGCTGTTTCAAAAACTGTATGTAAAGTTGTGACAGCATATGCTGCAGTCGTTTCTCCATTCGGAAGCTTAAAGCATGAACCATCTACCCATAGGGTACCATCAACAACCGAAAGAGGAGTATCCTTCAAGTCAACTCTAGCCTTTATTTCTTCCTCTGTCTGAAGAAAACAATCATGCTGTTCCTGAACATCTGTCTCTACAGAAATCGGCAACAACGTAGCTGGATTCAACACATTACATCTTTTGATGTGTACATGGCTAGCCAAAAGTGTCAACTCGTAACCTGACAAACGAGCGCTAGTAAGGTGCTGTGTCTTGGTCCTATTCAATAAGGTATCCACTGCATGTGGGACCATCATAATCAATGTATTATCCAATACCAAACCAGCATACTGTCGGATAGAAACAGCAGCGGCCGCTGTAGCTCTCAAACAACTCGGCAACGCTCTAGCTACCGGATCTAACGTCAATGAAAAATACGCACATGGACGCTGCTTATCGCCAAATTACTGTGTCAGAACTGACAACGCACAATCTTCTCTCTCATGGACATACAATGTAAAAGGTTTACTGTAGTCCGGAGTACCCAACACCAGAGCAGAACCCAATGCGTCACGTAATTCAGAAAAACTTTTCTGACATTCATCAGACCAAGGGAGAGGATGCGGAGTATCTTTAAGAGTCAATGCCAACAAAGGCTTTGCTTGCAAAGAAAAATTGAGGATCCATTGCCTACAATATGAAGTGATACCTAAAAATGCACGCACTTCTCTCTGCGTGGATGGCACACTCATTTGCGCAATCGCTTGAATTTGTTCTGGGGTCAATCGCCGTCCCTCCTTCGACAAGAGATGACCTAAGTAGGTCACTTCTTGGCGGCAATACGGTAACTTAGAAGGAGACACTTTATGATGAAGGTCAGACAAATGTCGTAACAAAGAAAGAGTAGCTTCTTTACAAATCTTTTCATCATCAGCAGCAATCAGTAAATCGTCAACATACTGGATAAGAGTTGCACCAGAAGGTAACACAAAATTGTCAAGCTGAGTTTTCAACGCCTGACTATAGATTGAGGGGCTTTCACAATAACCTTGAGGAGCTCTCTTGAACCGAAAGCTTCGGCCTCCTAAAGAGAAGACAAAAATATCTCTGCTTTCCTCAGCAATCGGAATACTGAAGAAAGCATTCTTTAAATCAATAACTGAAAACCAGGCAGCTGAAGTAGGAATCAGAGTCAACAAAGCAGTGATATCCGGAACAACAGGAAACTGTGGTACGACAATCTTGTTAACCTCTCGAAGGTCAATTACAAACCTGTACACAGGTGGCTGAGAAGCATCAGTACGCTTAAGGACAGGCAAAACAGGACTGTTACACACGTTACCTCTCGTTTCTTCAACCACACCCTTCTCAACCAAATCATAGATTATCGCTAAAAGAGCTCTCTCGCCATCATTCGAGATCTTATACTGCGTGTTAGAAATGGGATCCCTGGCTGGCCAAGGCTCACGCCAAAGTCAGTCAGGGACCACTAGGTCTAAGGTCAGGGCAAGGGAGTTACACACCAAGATAACCCCTGCTCACCCTCTAGGTAACGTGACGCGAGCAGCAAGGCTAATCTCGGAGGCGATGTGTTAAGCGTTTGCGCGCGCACCCAGCAACAACACCCAAGGCCCACCACAAAGGAAACTCCACACAAGGTTATATAAAAAAATAGCCTTTGTATTATAGCAAAAACACATTAGATAACACACACACTTTACAATGTGCCAAGAATTTACAAGGGATTATGTACAGGACAGGGCCACGTGGACCACTGTCAGGGGTAGGCACTTGTTAGAAATAATACTTGTAGGTATAACACTTAGCACATAAACATATAATGACTGTAGCACCAGAATAGTAAATGTAGCACACAACCAGTAATCACTGGTAAAGAGTAAATACCTCCTACGCAACCCTAAACACTGAAGGAAAATCACGCAGGGAACTAGGACCTTATCATCAGGACCTAAAGAAGGAAAACCATCACCTAAGCAGATCACTTTTAGCAAAGGTAATAACATAAACAATCCTCTAAGCAGGTCACTCTTAGCAAAGGGATAAAACATAAACACATTGCACATGAGGCATTAAAACACATTCAGAGGTGCAGGTAGATCATTTGCGCAGGAATCAAATATGCAAGTAAATCAAAATTGCGCTGGGTGCATGTAGAACAACAATAGAATTGTCCCTCAGGCCAACTGGCCTCGCAAGGGGCTGAAATGCCCTGAGTCCAAATTGTCAGGGAGGCTGCGCAGGCAACCAGAACACAAGCCTAAACGTAGCAACTGTCCACTAAGTGCTGGACAGTTGTAAATCACTGATGGGCAACGTTGGAGCCATGTGGGCTCAAGAACCACCACTGTGGCACTGCTGAGCCTCTCTGGGCTCTAGAACAGATGTGGACAAGGAGCCTCTCTGGGCTCTGGGCAAGAACGGGCGCCCTGAGCCTCTCTCAGGCTCTCAACAGGAATGGGCACTTCAGCCTCTCTGGGTTCTCAGAGACAAATTCCGCCTCACTAGGCAGGGGGGTCCCTCCCGGGGGACCCAGGAACAACTGGAGAGCCTCTCGGGGCTCAAAGAACAAGTACTGGCACGTTGGAGTCCCTCCTCTGAGGAAATATAATTTTTGATCGAGTAGTGTTCCCCAGCGAGTACCCCACCGTCTCCATGTACTTGCTTGCAGTGCATGTGATTTCCCTCCTGTGTCTGCTACGAAGACGCAAATACATTTGCGTCCATCTTTAACATGTCCTCTTTCAGATCCGCCATGAACGGAATGTATATTCAGTTCCTATGTATGCTGTGCCACCGTCTTTTTGTGGTACACTTTTCACGTTTTTCAGCTCTGGCGAAGTAGGCCCAGATCATGCCATCGAGCTTTTTCGAGCCTTTCTCCTGCTTCCTGACTCCGAGGGCCTCAGCCCAAGCTACCTCTGTGCCAGTGGCCCCCACCTTACTCCTTGCGCGGCTCCGGCGCATAGCCTAACCTCTGCCTGCCAAGACTGTATTCAACCTTCGAGTTATCTGCTCCACTCCTCGAAAACACATTCCTGTCTCGTAGCTCAAGTAAACATCCTTCCAGCTGCAGGAGCAGAGGGCCCGGTTCTTCTGTCTCCGTGCAAGTAATTCATAGACTCCGTTGCCATGGTAGGCCCATGCCCCCTCACCCCGCATGCCGACACGTAGTTGCATATACACGCAGACAGTATAGAGTAGTCTCCGCCCGAGAGACCTTTTCCCTTCCAGATACTACAGTTCCTTAAACATATGATATCAGACATGATTTGGGATTAGGTTGATCTGACATCTCAGACTTATGTCTACACTTGTAGTGCTAAGTGTCAAGTCCCCTTCACCCTCCAGTAACACGTCAGATTCACGTCAATCTGCTGCGCGCGCATCTCTGCCATGAATTTCTGCTGACATTGCAAGATTCTCTTATGTATCCACCCATTTTGTGACCTCATGATTAATGACGTTTCTAGTACACGCCTTCATGCACGCCTATTGTAACGCCTATTGTATGACGTTTCCATGTTTTATCTCTTCTTTTCCAGCTGTTACGCCTACTACATGCTCATACATTGTAATGCATTGACTATATATATGTACTTCTGTAAACAATATGTTGTCTGTCTGCCCTTCCTGAACCTGTGTGGTGATGGAATGGTTATGCCACCTTGGCTCGAGCCAATAACCCAATTCCTTTTACAGGAATAAAACCCTTTTGAGTTAACCTCAATATCCCGGATTTTGCCTCTTATTTTTCTGAGTTATTCTTATTGGTTATTGATAGCAAATTAAGTATAGGTAATCGATTTTACCACAGTTCTGGCGCCCGAATAGGGACCCCTCCCCCACCCCACGCGCCGGAGGTGCGTTGCAGGCCTAGCCCCCTGCCACAGCCGGACGGACAACTACGCGTACCCGCAGGATTTCCTGTATCTCCCTCAGGCCAACGGAGGTGACTGAGGCTGCGATCGACACCCAGACGAGGCGGTGAGGAGTGCGGAGGATCCCGACCTGAGCCTAGCTGAGAGAGCAAGATCCGAGGTATACAGAGGCCCACCAGATTCCGAAGTTCCGAAGTATCTACGTCGCGAGTCGAGTCCGAATCCAGTCCGAGCCCAGTCCAGTCCAGGGTTTCCGAGGCCTTCTGTTTCCGTGCTTCCTGGTGAGTACCGTTGCTAGGGACGCATCCTGACGTGCGCATTAGTTTGTGCCGGTCAAGACGGGTTCGGGTACACGAGCCTGTTCTGCACTGTTTAGCAGTGTATCTGTACTGTATAAGCAGTATATCTAGTTTGCACCCGCACAAGGTGTATCTGTGCCGTTTAGCGGTACATCCTGTTACATGTCATTGTACTCAATTAATGTGGTTCGTTCTTGAAATGTTCTAATGTGTCATTCAAATGTTGTGGTATGAGTGAATGTCCGATCTTCATTATTGTGCTTATATGTGTTTTATGTGTAGTGTGTTCATATCTAAGTAAGAATCAAGTAGCCAGATTTCAGAATGCCGTTGTTTTCCAAACTAAGACAAATAAAAACCCGTAAAGGGGTTCTAGAAGAAGCTGTTCCCGTTCCACCTAGGGACACTCCAGGGTACTTTATGTACCATAAGCACGGCCTAGATGCTGTTTTATTTCTCGACTTATGGGTGGATTATACTAAAGAACTGTCAGAGAATCAGAGATGGCCCGCTGCTGGGACATGGGATGCGGATTGCATCATGAGAGTAGAAGAAGCATTATGGAAAAAGAAAGCCAGACAGTCACAGAAAGATGCCATCGAGTTATGGCGTAAAGAGTCGCATAGACGCACAGAAAAAGCTCACAGACTAGAAGAAAAGAGTAAGGAGGAGTCTGACAAGGCCCGAGAAGACGCATTAGTTGAGGAAGGTATCAGAGTAAAATTAGAACAAGTAGACAGACAGCGAAATACACTTATGAATGGCATGTTCCCCATCCTGTCAAAAGGCCTGCCAAAGGCCTCTCCAGAAGTACCGAAGGACCTACCACCCCCATTGCTCCCGACTAAAACGCACCAGAGGACAGCAAAGGACGTTTTCCTTTCTTCTTACTTAGATGATGTTGCTCCCACCTATGTTAATACCCCATTGCCTGCGCCCTTGCCTGCGCCAGTGCCTGCGCCAAATGGTCAGAATCCTTATGCTCTTCCTCCCCGACAAGCTACTCCTCCCCGGATTCCTCCTGATCTTCCTCCACCCCCTACTTCCCTTGACACGAACCCGACTAACCCTTTCGGAGCCGGCGCCTCCGGAGGTGCGTCCGGAGGGATAGGTTACCAGACTCCGCCACAACTCCATCGCTTGAGTTTTAGAGAAATAGCGCAACAGCGTACACCTAGAACAGATCTTGCAATTCTTGGAGATCGCCTTGCAGACTGCAGATATGATCCTGTACCCGGTAGAAAGAATGACGAGAGAATGTTACTCGCGTCAATACGTTTACGGCGAGTCACGAACTTCCTAATGATGTTACCTGGAATGACGGAGCACCTAGATAGAATATATCAGTTTGTTCAGACAGGAGTAGGGCCTGACAGTATCAAAGAGGCCATGGCCTATCAGAAAGTGGATACTAAAGCCAAGATATTGCGGTTTCTTATAAACTGCTTCATTAGAGAAGTAGATAGGCCGGGTATGAACCCGGAAGATGTAAAAGCACTCCATAGATGGGGTCAGAATATAACAGATGGACAGCATGACAAAGAGGCCTGTATAGATAATATGTACCGAAGAATCAGAACAGCAATTAATAAAATGCATGAGAGAAGACAGCCCGTACCGGAAGTTGATTCCGACAAACATGAATCCACAGAGGAGGAGCCAGAGGAAGAAGCCGAGACACCAGAACAAATGCAGTTGCCAGCTAGAGAAATGATAGCGTATGTAGGTAAAGGAAGACCGTTTAATAATTCGATGCGCCCAGTGCGCCCAGAATGTAAAAGAATATATCAGGAAGCCATGTGTAATCCTAGAACTCCCGAACACTTATTCCAAGCCACTGACAGAGTACTTCAAGAGCGCATGGGGTATCATGCACTTGACTCTATGGATGAACAAGAATTAGCCAGGTCAGCCGTGCAATGGGCTGACAACTCTGAGAAATATGGTGATGATGTGTTAGCACATACGTTCCTGAACTTGACACCGAGTGAGCAGCGCTTAGCTGGTATGTACATGATACAACATCTGCTCTTATTGTATAAAAGCCAACATTCTGATCCAGGTCCCCTGCGCGATATACTAATAGAACTGGTCACGAACAGATGGAAAGGTCTAAGTACTGACCTGATTAAAGTAATTCTAGAACACCGCCACAAGTATAGTACATTCTTATGTCCACAGATTAACGCAGCACCCGTTATGGAACGAAAGACCATGTATTACATGGATAGACAGAATCCGTTACGAGAAGTGCACCCCGTACAAAATGCAGACCACACGCTTAGACGCGTATTCGTGTATACACCTGTAACTAAAATTGAATTGTTGGAAATGAAGAAATTAGTACCCAGTCACGATAAAGACCCTGCAGGTTTTCACCGCGAAATAAAGGATATGTTATTAATGGGCGATTACACTTATCCAGACCTTATGAAAATACTGAAAGTACTACTACCTCCAGGCATATACGAGAAACTCAAAGAAAAAGAGTGGGAGGTGGGAGACGCAAAGATTGATTGGGCTGCATTACAAGATGAAGAGAATACCCGAGTGCCAGGCCTAGGGCTTGGAGACAAAGTTAAAGCGTTACCAGGATTATTAGTACAAGTGTTGCCACGTTTATTGAGTACGAAAAAGGAAGATTGGGGTGCAATTTCAGCATGCAAACAGAAACCTGATGAAGACACTAGTGATTTCTATACACGATTCGAGAAATGTTTTGGTATTAATAGCGGTCTGAAAGCAAGTAGCGAGTCATATCCACATCTTTTTGTTACGAAATTAGTCGAGAATTCCTTACCCCAGGTCAAGAATAGAGTACTGAAAGTAGAAAGCACTTGGCAAGCTAATACTCCTTCACAAATGTTACAAATGTTACAGTATCACCAGAATAGACTTAGAGAAGAACAAGAACATGAACAAAGACGTATGAAGGATACAAAAATGAAAATGTTAGTTGCTCAGTCAGCTCCCGCCGATGGTCAGAAAAAGGGTGCGAATCAATCTAGTAATTCATCAGTTCCTGTAAAGGGTGTATGTAATTATTGCAAACAGCCAGGTCATTATATAAACGATTGTGCAGTTCTGAAACACAATATCGCCACGGGCAAGACTAAAGAGAGACCACGTCCTCCTAGACAAGATCAGACTTCACAACAAGTACCCCAGAACATACAGCAGATCGCACCCATGCCAGCTCCTTCACAGACAGTAGCGATACCTCAGCAACAGCCCATTACTGCAACACAAACCACGACACAGCAAATGTATCAGTATGCACAGAACGATTACCCTGATTACCAACGATACACATGAAACAGCCTAGAGAGTGAATTCCGCTTGCCCCTTATTGAAGTTCCTGTAGATCAGAATGGTCCTTATGTACATAGTCAAGTTTTAGGGAAAGACAGAAAGTTTCTCATTGACACAGGGGCAAGCAGAACCACGATAAGCCACAATGAAGTACCAGGGGCACCCCTCTCAGGCTCACAGAACGTGTCCCTTGGGTTTTCAGGAAAACCCATTATTAATGAAGTATCACAACCCCTCCCTCTTGCAGTAGGTCCTCTGACACGGACTACAGATTTATTGCTCACGAAATCATGTCCAGAAAATCTATTAGGCATAAAAACACTGAAAGCTCTAGGAGCCATTATTTGTTGTTCTCCCGAGGGAGTACGATTGTTTTTGCGAGATTTCAAAGGCCATTATGTATCGAGAGATATGGATCCCCGGCTACAGAACGTCCCTGCACACTTGTGGGCACAGGGCCCCACTGATGTAGGTTGCATGCACATTACCCCATATCGAGTCACACTCAAGGCAGGAGTGGTATTACCACGAATCCGACAATACAAGCTGCCCCCAGATGCTGTAGTGGCTTTACTGAGAATAATTGACGAGCTCATTGCACAAGGAGTGGTTGTAGAAACCGACTCCAATGTGTGTAATTCTCCTATCATTCCTGTTCTTAAACGTACTGACCCAAATGCTCCACCTGTTTATCGATTAATTATTGATCTGCGCGAATTGAATAAATGTATCGTACCGCAGTACCCTGTGGTCCCAGATATCTCTTCATTGCTGACTGCTATTGATTCAGAAGCGGCGTTCTTTACTGTAATCGATCTCAAGAATGCCTTCTTCAGTGTCCCTATTGATCCAGAGAGCCAATATTTGTTCGGATTCAGTTTAAATGGACGATCTTTCAAATTTGCCCGTGCACCTCAAGGATTCACAGAAAGCCCCAGCATCTATAGTCAAGCATTGAAAAAACAACTAGACAGTATCCACATGCCAGTTCACACTGCTCTGCTTCAGTATGTCGATGATCTGCTGATCACCGCTCGAAGCGAGCCCGAATGTGAGAGTGCATCTCTGATTGTTTTGAACTTCTTGGCTGACAAGGGGCACAAGGTGTCTCCTTCGAAGCTACAATTCTGTGTTCAGCAAGTTGTGTACCTGGGTCACTTGCTGTCCAAAGTGGGGAGACAGCTCACACCTGATCGCATTCAGTTAATTGCAAACATGTCACCACCCAGAACGCAAAAGGAAGTGCGGGCTTTCATAGGCCTTACCTCATACTGTAGACAATGGATTCCCCAATATGCATTTCTAGCAAAGCCACTCATTCAGTTAACAACACAGGAGGCAGCGACTTCGTCTGTCCTCCCTTGGACTCAGGAACATACACAAGCTTTTGAGGACTTAAAGAAAGCCTTATGTCAAGCACCTGTT
Source organism: Lissotriton vulgaris (assembly GCF_964263255.1). Classification (NCBI taxonomy): domain Eukaryota; kingdom Metazoa; phylum Chordata; class Amphibia; order Caudata; family Salamandridae; genus Lissotriton; species Lissotriton vulgaris. The sequence continues at coordinate 437,568,636 of NC_141698.1, read as the reverse complement.
TTAGCAACACCATGTTACAGTAAGCCTTTTACACTTTTTGTTACAGAACGTGAAGGTACTGCATTGTCAGTCCTCACCCAGGAACAAGCAGGTTCACACAAGCCTTGTGCTTATTTTTCCAGTACATTAGACCCAGTCGCACAAGCCCTTCCAGCATGTTTGAAATCAGTTGCAGCCACAGCTTTAGCAATCAGACAGAGTGATTCTATTGTGTTAGGACATCCATTGACAGTACAGGTTCCACATTCTGTAGAAGTCCTTTTGAATCGGACTCAAACCCAACACCTGACCATAGCAAGATTGACAGGTTATGAATTGACATTGTTTCAACCACACATTGAAATCAGACGCTGCAGCACATTAAATCCTGCCACGTTATTGCCAGTAAATGGAGTAGATCCATTGGCACATGATTGTATTGAAGTTATTACTATCACAACAAAACCCAGACAAGACTTGACAGATGTTCCGTTACCAGATCCAGACCTGACACTTTATGTGGATGGTTCATGTATGAGAACAAAGACAGGTGAATTAGTGGCAGCCTACGCCGTCACGACAGACACGGAAGTCATTGAAACAAATTGTATTGACACTTTGTCAGCCCAAGCAGCAGAGCTTATTGCTCTGACACAAGCATGTATACAAGCTAGGAATAAGAGAGTTAACATATATACTGATTCACGTTATGCATTCGGAGTCGTTCACGACTTTGGAGTCCTCTGGCGAGAAAGAGGTTACTTAACTTCTCACGGTGCCAACATCCAGCACGGTCCCCTCATTCAAGCTCTGTTAGACGCCATACATCTACCTACTGCAATCTCTATCATGAAATGTAAGGCACATACCAAGGTTACTGATGTCATTTCCCAGGGTAACGACCTGGCAGACCGAACAGCAAAGCAAACTGCTCAGAATCGAACTCATGTAACTGACCAGACACAAATAGCGGTACCACCACACTGCATGTCAGTTAGGGATCCCGCACATGATGTAATTGACATACAATCACATGCAACACCAGATGAAATTAAGGAATGGACTAAACTAGGAGGGGTCCAAACAGACCAGGGATGGATGACGAAGGGAAGATCTACATGGTTTCTCCCCGATTCTATGGTACAAGTCATCATTAATACAATACATAGTCCCGCACACCTCGGAGAGAAAGCAATGCTAGACAGTATTCAACACATATGGTCCAATAAAAACTTACGGGCAGCAGCCAAACAGAAAGTGCGTACTTGCATGATTTGTGGTCAGTTCAATCCAGGTAAAAGCATCCCCGTAGAGCAAGGTGGATTTCAGCCTCCCGACCACCCTTTTGAAGTCCTCCAGATGGATTATATCCAGATGGAACGGTGTCGAGGATTCAAGTATGTCCTCGTAGTCGTGTGTGCTCTTTCCCGATGGATAGAGGCTTACCCAGTTCCCGATTACACTGCTCCGACCACTGCCAAACAGTTGGTTCGTGAATACTTCCCGCGGTATGGTTTGCCCCGTATCGTGTACTCAGATAATGGTCAGCCATTCTCATCCGAACTTGTGAAACATATTACACTTCTGTTAGGTTATCAGTGGAAGTTCCACTGTGTCCGGCATCCCGAGGCAGCAGGTCTCGTGGAGCGCCATAATCAGACACTGAAAATCCGACTTTCCAAGATCTGTAGAGATAAAGGTATAGACTGGATAGTTGCCTTGCCGGTCGCCCTCTTCTATATGAGGATGGTGGCCCATTCCCGTTCTGGGCTATCCCCGTATGAAGTGGTCTTTGGTAGGCCACCGAATATGTGGGGGACGCCTATTCCACGTAAAATAACTGATGTTGATTGTCTTATGCTGACAGATTACCTTGCCTCCTTGATGTCTGCACTACAATCTTGTCGTTCACAGGTAGCTGCAGCCTTTCCCGACAACACCGAGACGAAGCCCCATGAGGTGGTTCCTGGCGATTACGTCTACGTTAGGAATTTTGATCGGAAGAGCCCACTGGAGCCCCGCTGGCAATCGCCGAAGTTGGTTCTGCTCACGACGAGGACAGCTGTTAAGATAGAGGGCAGGAAGGGATGGCTGCATTCCAGTCATATTAAAAAATTCTTTGGACTTCCTTCGGACTTGGACACTAAGCCCTGCCCTCCTCCACAAACTGATACGAAACTCCCTTTGGTTGAGAAAACTGCTTCAGAAAATTACAGACAAAAGTTACGATCTAGCAAGTCAGACAGTTTAATTGTTTAAGTCCTCCCCTAGGTGAATCGGTTAAATTAGTTTCTGACATGTATCCCCTAGATCGAGATAGAGAGAGAGATAGACAAAGACAACATAAGAAAAAGGCGTATTGCAAATCACTTCGTAGTCGCTGTATAGTGACACTACTTGTTATGTTTTTTCTATGTTTGCTGGTTATCACTGCCAGTATTCTACTACATATATACTATCCGATATTCAAGCGTGCACAATCTGCTTATAATGCTACTGCTGAACATTCTTTTAGTGACTTACCGCCTCATGAATTATCATATAGGCTTGCGCTGCGCAACAACACTTTCATTAGTATGTTACATCACTCCCATCAGGCTACCAATGCTACTAATTGTTGGATATGTGGTCGACTCCCTCCTTACCAAGAAAACAAGGGTGTTTTGCCCCTTTTCCCGTACCCGTTCACTCATAATGGCACATGTGGTGCATGGTTTAAAATGCTCAATGCCCTAGTTTCTGATGCTGCTATTTACGAAGGTAACTGGGTTTGGGGAAACCTGAACTCAGCCTTGCTCAAAGTATGTTACCCTGACAAGGAGGGACTCCCCGTTGGTACTGGAACCGATCTAGAAAATGAAGTATATGGATTAGATAATTACACAGTTACATTCATGATCTTATCTGTCGAATCCGAAGCTGCTCCTGTTCTACCTGCTATGGCAGTTTTGCCAGTTACTGGTGAACTATGTGTTCGCAAGAATGGTTCTGTACACTTAGGTCATAGTAAATGTACTACTGTAGTCGAATTCAGTGATCATGGTAGATCCACGTTCAGGGCTTTACGTCATTCCTATTTTGTTTGTGGCCATACTGCATATGTCCGTTTGCCTCTAGATTGGGATGGTACCTGTTACATTGCATTCCTTCTGCCACCTGTTTTCCTAGCCCCTCCTGACTATCATAGAAACACTAACCTGATTAAGCATCGTTATCAACGAGATCTCCCACTTGTCGATTATAAAGAAACTACATGGGAACAATATACAGATTTCAATAAAGGCTTCTTCCCCTACCTAGGTACTGTTTCAAATAGTAAACTAATCCGTAGATTAACCAGAACCCTCGAAGCAGTGGTACTTGAGACCGCTTCAGCTCTAGGTAACTTAACGGAGGAGCAGTCCGCTATGCGGGTTGTTGTTCTTCAAAATCGTCTCGTTATTGACGTCATCTTGGCAGATAGGGGTGGAGCTTGTAAGGTCATCGGGTCAAGCTGCTGTATTTTCATCCCCAATAACGCGCCAACCGTGTACAAAGCTATTACTCGTCTCCATAAAATTGCAAGTTTAATTCATCAGACTCCAGGCACCTGGACTTGGTCCGGTTGGTTCTGGACAACGCTATCGGCCTGGGGGTGGAAGATCCTATCCCTCCTAGGTATTGGTTTTCTTGTAGTATTCAGTTGTTGCCTGTGTATCCAATGTGGACCGGCAATTTGCGGCCTGTGTGCCACTTCATGTATTCCACGTCCAAGTTCCCATTCAAAACACGAGAAGCAAGAAGAGCAATTGATGTTAAGTGAACAGATTGATCAATTGATGAGAATTGATGTATCATGAAGGGTCCGTGGGGAACAAGGAGGGAATGAGGAAATATAATTTTTGATCGAGTAGTGTTCCCCAGCGAGTACCCCACCGTCTCCATGTACTTGCTTGCAGTGCATGTGATTTCCCTCCTGTGTCTGCTACGAAGACGCAAATACATTTGCGTCCATCTTTAACATGTCCTCTTTCAGATCCGCCATGAACGGAATGTATATTCAGTTCCTATGTATGCTGTGCCACCGTCTTTTTGTGGTACACTTTTCACGTTTTTCAGCTCTGGCGAAGTAGGCCCAGATCATGCCATCGAGCTTTTTCGAGCCTTTCTCCTGCTTCCTGACTCCGAGGGCCTCAGCCCAAGCTACCTCTGTGCCAGTGGCCCCCACCTTACTCCTTGCGCGGCTCCGGCGCATAGCCTAACCTCTGCCTGCCAAGACTGTATTCAACCTTCGAGTTATCTGCTCCACTCCTCGAAAACACATTCCTGTCTCGTAGCTCAAGTAAACATCCTTCCAGCTGCAGGAGCAGAGGGCCCGGTTCTTCTGTCTCCGTGCAAGTAATTCATAGACTCCGTTGCCATGGTAGGCCCATGCCCCCTCACCCCGCATGCCGACACGTAGTTGCATATACACGCAGACAGTATAGAGTAGTCTCCGCCCGAGAGACCTTTTCCCTTCCAGATACTACAGTTCCTTAAACATATGATATCAGACATGATTTGGGATTAGGTTGATCTGACATCTCAGACTTATGTCTACACTTGTAGTGCTAAGTGTCAAGTCCCCTTCACCCTCCAGTAACACGTCAGATTCACGTCAATCTGCTGCGCGCGCATCTCTGCCATGAATTTCTGCTGACATTGCAAGATTCTCTTATGTATCCACCCATTTTGTGACCTCATGATTAATGACGTTTCTAGTACAAGCCTTCATGCACGCCTATTGTAACGCCTATTGTATGACGTTTCCATGTTTTATCTCTTCTTTTCCAGCTGTTACGCCTACTACATGCTCATACATTGTAATGCATTGACTATATATATGTACTTCTGTAAACAATATGTTGTCTGTCTGCCCTTCCTGAACCTGTGTGGTGATGGAATGGTTATGCCACCTTGGCTCGAGCCAATAACCCAATTCCTTTTACAGGAATAAAACCCTTTTGAGTTAACCTCAATATCCCGGATTTTGCCTCTTATTTTTCTGAGTTATTCTTATTGGTTATTGATAGCAAATTAAGTATAGGTAATCGATTTTACCACACCTCGGGGGACTCAGCAACAAAGGGGGGGGGGCTGGGAGCCTCGCAGGCTCCCGAACGGAATGGCCCCACAGAGCCTCGGGCTCTCAAATCAACATGGGCCCCTCTCGTTGGAGCAGCCCTCTCCCAACGGGGATGCTCGAAGAACTAAAAGGACCTGCAACCGCACTCAACGGGTCCTCGCTGGTGCTGCGGGGGCAGGAACACTGCTGGCTCACCTCTCCGGGCAGCGTGGGGCTCCTCGTCCCTCAGGGAGCCTCGAACACAGCCGGCTGCGTCTCTGCTTTGCTGCTCGGCTGCAGGGGTGGGACTTCCGGTTCACCTCCCTCGAGCCGTGCAGTGATTGGCCGGGCAGACGATCACTTCCGGGTCGCTGCGGGCAGCGCGGCGGCTCGCTTCAGACAGGCAGGCGAGGTCCCATTATCCGAGGAGTGGGCTCCCTCGTGATAAATTACAATCTCAGGACGGGGCAATGCCGGGTGGGCACCGGCCTCCAAAATGGCAATAATCCGAGGTGGGCACTCGGACATCACACGGTGGGCACTACCAAATCAGCAGATGCCAGGTGCGCACCGGCTGGGCACCCAAAGCGCTAGCAGCGCTAGCAACGAAGAACAGGCGCTCCCAAGCGCCACAGGACAAAATAAAGCGCTCACAGCGCTAGGAACCAAATAAAGCGCTCTCAAGCGCTAGGCAAGAGATTCCAGCGCTCCCCAGCGCTGAAGGACAGAGAGCAGCGCTCTCAGTGCTATAGGCACCGCTGGAGGCAGGCAGGGGGGCAAGGCTGGGCCCAGAGCCAGCACACTGGGTCTCCAGGCAGGGAGACAGTCCAAGTGGCGGTCCTCCTGGCCCCAGCAACAGCAGCAGCCCCCTCTGGCAAGATCCTGGAAGAGAACAGAACAAATTGTAAGGGAACACAGCCCCTTCTTATACAGTAAATTCCTTTGTCTGTAGGTGCAGGGTGGGGGAGAAACCAGTTGCAGCTGGTTTTGAAGTACCCTTGATAGCTCAACCACCCATTTCATTCACTGGCAGGGCTAGGGTCATCAGTCGCACTACAGGGGGTGGAGCCAGCATTGTGTGGGGAAAGTCCAGCCCCATCAGGGGCTAGGTGCACTCCTCCCAAGCCATCAACATGCTAATCTCACACTCACCACCGGGCAGACCCATCCAGCCTTCCTGGAGCCAGGCTCACCAGCCAGCTCCAGCCAATCACACGGCAGGCATATTTTACATTAATATGGCAAGTCCTAGAAGTAGCATTTCTACACATGACACACACATGCAACATACATAATTGCGAAGCATTCATTCTCACGAGCTCGCACATACCAAATTCGAGTCTGCACTCCCCACGCATCAGGAACTACCAGGGACACAGGCATTCCCCATGCATTCCTATGGGAGAACAGGCCAGCCTAACTACATGCATGCACTTTACTCTGGGACACAGGGAAAAAGTGCGCAGAGACCAGAAAATCAGTAACACAGATCACAGATGAAAAGCAAAAAGATTAGGGGTGAACCTGCCAGAAGGGCCAAGTCCAACACAACCCCCTTCCAGCCAAAACGCAGGGCAGACCAATCACCACCGTGATGGGCTTCCCTGCTTGGGGCGATAAAACAAGGATGCGGGCCCGCAACTGCAGGGACACCCTCCTGTTTTACGCCACGGTGAACCCCTGGGGTTCTTTCTAAAACTATGGTAGGGACTAACTGGGCTACCCCACTGGTACTCTCCAGCTGCCCTCGGCCAGGACCAGGCCCTAGGCCACCCAGGTGCCACTGGCTCCTGCCTACTCACAAAGTGGGGGGTAGTAACCCCTGGCACATAATAGCCATTTTCCACTCTTCCTGTCTGCAAGACAGGGCTAGACTGCCACTGGTTCTCCAGCCTAGGGTCTACAACCTTAGGTGGACCAGGAGTCTCAGGGAAGGCTCTCCTCCCCTTACCTCGTCTCCTAGGGTTCCTCCTCCTCCTGCGAGGGGTACCCCTCAGGTGGTACCGGGGTCAGAGGTGGGCTCTCCCACCCTCTGCACACCCTTCCAGAGTCCTGCTCCCTCCCAACCGGGGCGGTACCTCTGGAGAAAGAACTGGTCAGGACACTGATTACAGTATTACCACCCTTCAGGTCAGGCCTGGACCTCCAACCTCCGGTTTAGAACCTTTGGTGGAATCACTGCCTGGCACTCCAGGACTTCTGGGGACTCACATCCTATCCCCCAATCACTCTTTTCACTGGACTTCTGTACCCTCCCTACTGGAGCAGTACTGCCAGACTCTACAACCATAGAAGCTCCGCTTACAGACGCTCCAGGTCCTCCACACACTAGGAGATCTCCCTCAAGTGAACTAACAGGTAAGCTTAGGTCTCCACCCTGGTGTTCCCTTAAGAAACTATCCAGGCTCTGAGGCAGGGCTTCGGGCATCTGGGGACTCTCGGTCTCACACTCACTCCCGCTCCACTGAGACAGGCAGTAAGCCCCTACACCCTCCTCACTATACTGGGACCTAGCTGGGCTACTTTCACCCTCCTCCACCACGCTGGGTTGGAGAAAACCTGACCCACTATTGTTGGAATCACTCACTAGTAATTCTAAAGAACCTCTCGCACTGTCCCAGCGCTCTGCTTCTTCCGCAAGGTCCCAAGGACAAAAACATTTCAACTTCAGCAGGTGCTGGCGCAACTCTGGACAAACAACACTGAGCAACTGCTCTTTGAGGAACATATTCAATACTCCGTCCCTCTCATCGTCCGGATTAGCCGCCAGCCAACCCTACATTGCATCCGAACAGTCATCCACAAAATGCCCCCACTCCTGGTGAGGTGGTTTTCTAAGGTTCCTGAATCTCAACCTATTCTCCTCTTCTGGGGAAACAGGGACCATACTTGGGGAACTGGGAGTGGGACTGTCTACACAGACACTTAAATCGCTGCCACCACTGGACTCCACCCTCCCTGGGGAATCCAGACAATTACAACTGTGGGCAGGGGAGAGTTTATCCTGTAGGGCTGCTCTCTCAAGGGTGATGGCCCTTCTCTCCACCTCTATCCTCTCCCACGCTAAGGCTCTCTCGATCTCCAGCTGTTGTTTCTTGAAACCCAGCTGCGCCATAGCCTGGGCATGCCCTAGCATGAGCTGTTCCATCGCTAGCTGATGCTCCCTCTCCTCCTTCCTATCTAACCAATCCTCTGGGGACAGGGAAAGGGATGGGGCCCTGATACTGACACTGGACCCAGCAAGGGACTCCCTACCTATGGGGTCCTCACTATCTGCTGGTGCCCATTCACTGTCATCATCATCAAACTCACATTCTTCATCAGAATCTTCAGGGCTCCCCACAGACTCACCACCCTCATGGCGTGCGGCCCGGGCCCTATCTCTCTCACTGTGCTCAAGATCCCACTGACCCTTTTGCCACAGGATCAGGCTGTCCCTAAGCTGGGACTGAGTATCCAACTCACTCACCTCTATGCCTCCCTTTTCACAGAACCTGACCAGCTCTAATCTACTGTACCTAAAAAGACCACTGAGATCAAAAGCAGGCTCCATTTTGGTGGACATTCTCAAGAAAAGTTTGACACAGGGAACCTGGGGGTCTGAGCTAAACAGGAGTACACAATTAACCAAATTCAGCAAGATACCTATCTCAGAGAACTTGCACTCCTCTGTCTAGTGTAACGCACCACTCATTCACACACAACCCTCCCCTCGGACTGGTAAGGCAGTTTCTACCACCCCTGATTTTCTCAACCTGACCACAAGTGACACAGGTACCAAACTCTGGGCGCAGGGCGGGGAACAAGGTACTGGACAAAAATACAAAATGACACCTTTCAGGAGAAGCAATACTGATCTTCACCTAAAAAACAATAATCCCCAAAATGTGGTTATCTAAAAATGTAGAGTTTTGTAGTGCGGCCAGTTGCCACTGTGATACAACGCAAACACAAATCCTTATCCTCACCGCTGCGTCCAATGTTAGAAATGGGATCCCTGGCTGGCCAAGGCTCACGCCAAAGTCAGTCAGGGACCACTAGGTCTAAGGTCAGGGCAAGGGAGTTACACACCAAGATAACCCCTGCTCACCCTCTAGGTAACGTGACGCGAGCAGCAAGGCTAATCTCGGAGGCGATGTGTTAAGCGTTTGCGCGCGCACCCAGCAACAACACCCAAGGCCCACCACAAAGGAAACTCCACACAAGGTTATATAAAAAAATAGCCTTTGTATTATAGCAAAAACACATTAGATAACACACACACTTTACAATGTGCCAAGAATTTACAAGGGATTATGTACAGGACAGGGCCACGTGGACCACTGTCAGGGGTAGGCACTTGTTAGAAATAATACTTGTAGGTATAACACTTAGCACATAAACATATAATGACTGTAGCACCAGAATAGTAAATGTAGCACACAACCAGTAATCACTGGTAAAGAGTAAATACCTCCTACGCAACCCTAAACACTGTAGGAAAATCACGCAGGGAACTAGGACCTTATCATCAGCACCTAAAGAAGGAAAACCATCACCTAAGCAGGTCACTTTTAGCAAAGGTAATAACATAAACAATCCTCTAAGCAGGTCACTCTTAGCAAAGGGGATAAAACATAAACACATTGCACATGAGGCATTAAAACACATTCAGAGGTGCAGGTAGATCATTTGCGCAGGAATCAAATATGCAAGTAAATCACAATTGCGCAGGGTGCATGTAGCACAACACTAGAATTGTCCCTCAGGCCAACTGGCCTCGCAAGGGGCTGAAATGCCCTGAGTCCAAATTATCAGGGAGGCGGCGCAGGCAACCAGAACACAAGCCTAAACGTAGCACCTGTCCACTAAGTGCTGGACAGTTGTAAATCACTGATGGGCAACGTTGAAGCCACGTGGGCTCAAGAACCACCACTGTGGCACTGCTGAGCCTCTCTGGGCTCTAGAACAGATGTGGACAAGGAGCCTCTCTGGGCTCTGGGCAAGAACGGGCGCCCCGAGACTCTCTCAGGCTCTCAACAGGAATGGGCACTCGAGCCTCTCTGGGCTCTCAGACACAAATTCCGCCTCACTAGGCAGGGGAGTTCCTCCCGGGGGACCCAGGAACAACTGGAGAGCCTCTGGGGGCTCAAAGAACAAGTACTGGCACGTTGGAGTCCCACCTCGGGGGACTCTGCAACAAAGGGGGGTGCTGGGAGCCTCGCAGGCTCCCGAACGGAATGGCCCCATAGAGCCTCGGGGCTCTCAAATCAACATGGGCCCCTCTCGTTGGAGCAGCCCTCTCCCAACGGGGCTGCTCGAAGAACTAAAAGGACCTGCAACCGCACTCACCGGGTCCTCGCTGGTGCTGCGGGGGCAGGAACACTGCTGGCTCACCTCTCCGGGCAGCGTCGTGATCCTCGTCTCACGGGGAGCCTCAAACACGGCCAGCTGCGTCTCTGCTTTGCTGCTCGGCTGCGGGGGCGGGACTTCCGCTTCACCTCCCTCGAGCCGCGTAGTGATTGGCCGGGCAGACGATCACTTCCGGGTCGCCGCGGGCAGCGCGGCGGCTCGCTTCAGACAGGCAGGCGGGGTCCCATTATCCGAGGAGTGGGCTCCCTCGTGATAAATTATAATCCCAGGACGGGGCAATGCCGGGTGGGCACCGGCCTCCAAAATGGCAATAATCCGAGGTTAGGCACTCGGACATCACACGGTGGGCACTACCAAATCAGCAGATGCCGGGTAGGCACCGGCTGGGTACCCAAAGCGCTAGCAGCGCTAGCAACAAAGAACAGGCACCTCCTACCTGCAGACCATCTGCAGCAACAATATTAGCCCAATTATCTCCTAATTCTTGCGCATGATTCTCATGACGAATCTTCGCCCACAAAGGTTGAGGGACTACATTACCCATCAACATATCTCTATCAGCTAAATTCATAATGCACGCTTCAACTGTCTGAGACAACTCTTTGTAATAACCAGCAGGATTTTTACGAGGGTCTGGTAAAGTCTGTTTAAGAGCCAAGATGTCTGCTCTTTTCCAAGGGACATGTACCCATACTCGCTGAAAATGAGCTGGCTCAGCTTGAATACCCAAATTTACATTAGCCTGAGCTGCCTCTCTCCATACAGGGGGAACCTCTCTCATGGGATACTGCTTCACTTTTCTCCTAACAAAGGAATCAGGTTCGTACAATGTCTGAGGCGGTAGCCTAGACCTGAAGACAAGTATCGTCTCTACAGCATCTGTAACATCGGACTCCACTATCATTCCTTGAGCAAATTCTGACTGAACATCAAGTACTTCCTGCGAAATCGGACCCAACTCATTATTTTCCCATTCCTGACGGAGAAAAGTACACATCACATCAAACACATACCTTTGATTCGGTGGTTCCCACTGAAAGAAAACATCCATAATCGCTTGTAAATTATACCTCGAAGCTTTTAAAACCCATCTTCGAGCCAAAAGATCCAACACTGTCCGCTCTTCGGGACTAGGAAACTGACTATGACTCTGTCTACGTTCTAAAACAGGGGTCATATTCAATGACCCAAAGAGTGGAGACAAGAGATTAACAACAGTCTCAGCCATTCGTTTTCGAGCAGGAGAAGAAGTAGCCATAAGAACAGGAGAAAGAGTATTTTGAGGCAAAAGAGGTGTAGGGACACGAGGAGCAGGAGACGAAGATGCAGAAGTAGAAGGCAAAGGAGTTTGAGGAAAAGCTGGTAGCAAAGTCGGCGACCCTAGAGGAGGTTGCGCAGTAGGAGGGAGAACCATCTGTGGAGCAAGGGGTGGCTGAACAACAGCAGGAAGCTGAACAGCAAGAGGTGCAACAATCGGGGGTAATGGAGGTGCAGTAGCACCCTGCACATAAGGAGGAGGTAATCTCAGTAAATGAGAAATCAAAGGATCTTTTTCAGGATCTTCACTCACTTTTGAAAGGGAAGGCGGCAAGCCGGATAATATTTCTCGATAGCCATGCAACGCTGTCTATCTAAGGCTTCACTCGCACGCTCTTCTCCATCTTCCTTAAACTGCCTAGCAGCTTGTAGCACTGGCATATTCTTATCTTTCCTATCTCTCTTTGCTTGCTTAATTTCTCGCTGTTTGGCTTCCTTACGCCAAAGGCGGAAAGAATCAAACGTTGCCGTCCGGGCTTTCTTCTTAAATAGGGCGACTTCCAGATTATCTAAAATATTTAATTTGAAACTACCATGTTGAGGCCATCGTAAAACACCGTCTTTTCTAGTATGTAAATGTAAATGTAAATGCCAATTTGTATCGCGCGACAATCGCTCCAAGGAGCATCTAGGCGCCCAAAAGAGGACCACCAGATGTTAGGTAGTCTCTATGCTTACTTGACCAAGACCCGGATTACACTAGTATAGCGGACCCATATTTCATTATACGCAATGGGACCCACTCAGTGTTTTGAATAGAGCTCATAAGTTGGAGTTCCAACCGGAGGTATCGGACACGAATCCTCCAATCGGGAATCCCTGTTGCAACCACAACCAAACCATTTCCCAAATTTGCTAAGACCAGGCATCTTATAGCTCACTAATCTAGCTTCAAACTTCAAGGGTTATCAACTATCGATACACTTGTAAATATACGAGCCCCTCGGCTTCAGCTATTGCAATATCTGAATCAAAACCAAGGACCAAAACAAAGATCGTGGGAGCGCCCCACTTATACTTAACCAAAATATCCGTCACGCCACCAGAAGACCGTCTATCATCTCGCTCTACAAAGGATCAATCAAGGGTCCAAGACAGGGCGACAGTCAGGGCAGCAGTCCTTCGCAGCCGTCGGAAAAGCGGGAAGCCTCGCAGCAAAATCCTTCGGACCACGACGACATACGGGGGTCGATGAAGTGGTTGGCCTTCCTCCAGAATTTTCTCACGTGGCTCCTCACGATCCTCGGGCTTGGACCGGTACCGCAGAAGTCGCACCACGTTGGGCGCCAACTGAAGAACCGGGTTTTTAGAACCCAGCGGCGCCAGGGAAACGCCCAAAGTCTTCGGGTTCTCCTGTCTTGGCAAACAGAGACACAGAATACTTCTAGGTGGCGTCAGAGATCAAATTTATTAGCTGCAGCTAGTAACTGTAATCCCAGCAATACAACACGGTGTACAACTCAAAAAACTGTTCAATTTTCATAGAGCAAGACATCAGTATTTATCCACCTTTTGCTCATTATGAATGCACACCTACTGCGACAAATTCTAACGAATCAAATACATTTTCCCATGCTTCGTCATATCACAAAAACTCACTTTACATTGTACCAACCCACAAGTTAATTATTAGGAATGTCCCAAATTCAATTTCCACGAGCCGCACAAACCCATAATTGAAAGCACTACCCATGTAACGAGAAGACATAAAGGAAGAAGTAATTCAGATATTGAGTAGGATAAGATATGTGCAAGCGAACTAAAAGTTAATGATATCCTGAACAGTGATTGCCAATTTCAGACAATGATCAGCCAGGGAAATTGGCCTCGCAAAGGGTCAGTTTCAGGTGACGTGGTCAGTTTCTTTGCAGTCCACTCGCAAGTCAGAAAAGGCCTAGTTAATATGTACATGAACAACGAAACCCATGCAACTTTGTCCGTTCAGTTACCTCCACGGCCTACGTGAGGGCAACACAAAATGGCATCTTTGGACAACGTAAACGAAATGGAGTCGGGTTCGGAAATCACGGAACCTCAGGTGACAGTCTAAAGCATCGTTAGCTTCTGTGCACCCCACAGTCTACCGTACTATCTCCTCTCTGTGCTTCTGTCCCCTCAACCCCACCCATATTGCTCTCTCTCACCCATGTGTTTCTATACCCTCCACCTCTCTCCATATTGCTCTGTCTCAGTGCTTTATTTGACCTGGAGGTTTCCGGTGCTCAGCAACGGCACTTAATTGTCAACACCGGGGCTTGTAGCAGCCTGTCACATTGTGGCACTCCTAAAAATTAGTATTGACTGCGCCCCAAGTCATTCTTACAGCCTTGGGGCCTAGAGTAGGCTCAATTGTCACACTTGTAAGAGTGTGATGATTAGTAATTGGGTTGGTACTGCCATTACCGGCAGCGCTGGCAGGGGCAATGTGTGTTGCAAGCGGCAGCGGCCTACTGGCGAGGGCTCCGGCACTTATTTTATTACAAACTAGCAGCCCGTCCTGACTTTGTCCGGGGATGAAATGTTATGTGTGCAATGTTTGTAATATTAAATTCGAAATTATTGTAAGATTTCACGGTATACAACATTCCGCACTTGACAAAGCTGCGCCCCTTTTTTTTGGGCAGCCCCCTCTGACAACGGGCGAGGTTGACAAATGACGAAAGGTTTGTTTTACTTATCGCCGCAAGTACTGTGAGTGTTATGAGTAATAGAGCATGATTGGTGCTTGTGAAAGCCTCCCCCTTTCTTTATGCCTGCCCCCTGTGACAACGCCGAGTCTCACAAATGAGTGAAGCTTTGTTTTTGTTTGCGCCGCAAATACTGTGAGTGTTATCATTAATGGAGCGTGAATGGGCTTGCACAGTGAAAGCGGCGGCCATTTATTTATTGTTTATAGCTTTGGGACAGGCCCCTCTGACAACGTTGACGCCCACAAAGGCGTGAATGTGGCGCCGAGTGAATTTCGCCCTTGTGAAAGCCGCGCCCCTTTCTTTATGCCTGCCCCGGCCCCTCTGACAACAGCGACACCCACAAAGGCGAGAATGTTGCGCCGAGTGAATAGTGCACTTTTGAATGCCGGACCCCTTTTTTTGATGCCAACCCCCTCTGCCAACGCCAAGGATCACAAATGAGTAAAGCTTTGTTTTAGTTAGCGCGGCAAGTACTGTGAGTGTTATCAGTATCAGTAATGGATCGTGAATGTGCACGCATATTTTATTATCGTTTTTTGTATTGGGCCAGGCCCTTCTGACAACGGTGATGCCCACAAAGTGTAGTTTGAGACGTCCATCGCTACTTTGACACGCCCATCGCTGACAGCAGAACGCCAACGCCCAAAAGGGACTACTTTACCCCTAAGGTTGTTTGGCCTTTGTAATGTATATGGTGGCCACATGTATAGCCTATGTCCATCTGCTGCAACTCCCGTTTACAATGCTGTATTGGGTGTTCTGATTGGTGCTGTACTTCTTGAGATCACACGCCTCAAAGGTTTCAGCTCTCTCTTTATATTAGTAGTATGGATTAAGTACTGCTGTCTCATGCAGGAGCTTCTCCCGAGCCTACACTTGCTTCCCCGACCCACTGTCCTGTTAAAATGTTGTTAAACTGTTTATTTTATAATATAGTGATCCTGCTCTAGGGCGCTTCAGCTAATTTAACTTGTTCTCTAAATCATCATAGCTCACTGAAGCACATTGCAGTCATAGCTCAGAGGAGCTGTAGCGCAGCACTGGTCTGTGTTGCTGAGTGAGTCTCCAACCCCCAAAAAGGGCTCAAAGAAAAGTTCTAGATTCACACCTTTGCTTAAATATATCTGTAGCGTGCCTAAAAACCATTGGCAGAGTCCGTAGGCCCCAGAGGCGAGACTTATTGGCTTTGCCAATGCTTGTTAAAGTTGCAGTAATTAAGTGTTTGAGGGGCATTGTAGCAGTGGTTTATTTGGTTGTGATGTATTCTCGTCTCCATAGCAAATTATAATAATAAAATGCACGAGACAACTGAACGGTTCGTTATTTAAAAAAACATCCCTAGTTAAGGGGCCACATCAGTTAATATTTTGTAATTAAAAAAATATTATTTGCGAGCATGTGGCACACATGTTTAAGTTGCCACATGGTTATTTCACTTTATTTTGTGGCATATGCTTCTATTTACAAAAACAACAACAGCATTGCAACAGACTGAGAAGGCCAGATCTTGCTTATTCTTATTCTTGTCAATGCACTGGCTGGACATTGGTTTTTTGACTATGAAAAGATTACTCATTGGAGTCTGAGTTTGTAGCCTATATCATCTTCCTTGGTATGCCTTGAACCACTCTCTCTAGCTACCTTGAGTGCTAAGTTCTAGGGGCCTCTTTTATTAAGACTGTCGCATTGCTGCGTGAAAAAATTGATATAACAATTTTCACTGCGCCCTCTCTGCGACAGAATATATGCACAGTTTTTAATGTACGGCGCTCCATGTCTCAAGGAGTTACAGATACGTCAGTATTTCTGACGTATCTATTGGCGCAAAAAATGGCGCATTGCTGGGGTGTGTATTAAAACAGACGCAATTCCAGCAATGTGTCCTTTCACATGTGTCAAACCCCATGTGAAAGGGCCAGCGACAGTCTTACGCCTGCTGTGAGACAGGTGTAAGCTATTGACTCAGTAGCGTTCTAGAAGTGGCGCACTGAAATCTTATAGATTTCACTGCGCCACTTCTACGAGGCTTTCTTGAGGGGCAACGCCCACCCTGCATACATTATACCTGGCGCAGGTATGATGTGGTGCAGGGGTTTACAAAGTGACACATGTGCCTAGATGCGGTGGCGCAAAAGTGACTAAGGAATCAGCCCATTTGAACCATACAGCAGATGATCTCCGCTGGACCGTTCTGAAGGCCATCAAACTACCCCAGAGAGGTGGCAACCTACAACAGATATTGAACCGTGAGGAACTGAAATCAATCATCCAGTTCAATACAATTCAAAAAGGACTCAATCGTAGCGAGGACTGGACCACACTGCTTTGATTGAACCCGGACTGTGTAACAGCAACAGACCATACTATCAAACAGCAGTAGAATGAATGCAATGACAACCTGGTAAAGCTGAAAACTGCAAATAATCTAGGACTCACAAGCTGACTCTCAGTATATGGAAACACATATTTGTATCCTTAAATGCAGAGTGAAAAGGAATGTAACTTCAATACCTGGGAACTTATTTTAATAACTTTAAATCACTTGTCACTAATTTTGAATGTCACATTATTATCACTACTGTTCTTATTTGCGTGCACCCCCTCACATTGATAGCGTTAGCGCCTACCAATATCCACTCTAAAATGGCCCCCGCCTTTACAATCAACTATGACGCTCGCGTTAGCAGGCACGTGACCGGCGAGATTGCATTCAGTCCGCTCGCGTTCCGTAGCCGCTGTACTGCATCCGGCATTGTCTGAGCAGCCCCCGGTGAGACGCGTCTCCACCGAGACCCAGTGAGTTTGTATCCTTGATAATTTTCCCAGCTCGTCCCATGGCACGTTACTAAGCCATGCGTTGACAGTTGATCCCCTTGTCGTTTTAGCGTCTGTAACGCCACATTGTTGGTAAACCTCATGCATGGCCACTGATGCCTGCATTGTCCAAGCTACTCCCCGATCCCATTAACAGCGGAGTAAGGTAGGTCCTTCATTTTCTTACCACCGTAGTTGGGTTCCCTGCTTTCGCCACCCCACTGAGCTCATTATTTTTGTTTTCACTTTTTGTTTCCAGAGCTGCCATTCTATGCAGTTTCAAACGGACCCTGAAACTTATTCATTAAATTAGGCATTTCTCTTCTGGACCCCCGTAAAGACCTCCTTGACGTAAAATCTACGTGGTAGGTTTACATTCACCCTATGTCCACCGCCCTTGTGTCTCTTCAGATTTACAAACCTAAATCTGAATATATTCTGATCCCCTTGTAGTACCTACGCTGCAACCTGAAGAGAAGGACCATCCCCCCCTCCTCTTTTTGAGGTCTTCCACCTCGATACACTGAGGTATGAGTAAACCATTCCTTATGTAGAAACCCTTAGGGAACCCTTTAGTTACACCACCCGTAGTCACTAAGCCTGGCACCATCACTCACATTGGAAATCCCTTCTCCAGTAGACTAAGCACCCTCACGACACAGTTCCTTGACGTAATCTCTCACGCATGGCACCACGATTCCGAGAATTGTGTCAATACTGTTGTTATTATGTTCTCCATTAGGGCACAAACACTATGCACTTGGTCACGCACTGGCAAATCGTTACAAAGTCGGTATATATGTGCAAAATTCTCTTAAGTCGTTGGAAAAATCTCTGTTTTCTTCTTTTTCTCCTAAACAGGCTTTTTCATTCAGGCATGTTTTATCAAAAAGTCCTGATGATGATCCCACATATCTAGTTGAGCTTTAGGGATCGAAACGTCGACACTAATAAGTGGGGTTACACTAATAATATTGGTAAATGTGATTGTGTATACTTCACTCCAGGCGATACTGTTATTATTTTTTGATCTGCTTACAGTACCTTGTCTCAGCTCTCTTCCTTTGCCTGAAAGACACCCCTTTCACCCTAACTCTATTCTTCTTTTCCTTTATGTACGGCACAGGCTTGTGTCAAACTATTTTGTGTATATTCTAAGATTGGACATTGTCTCCAGAAAATAAACTCCTTTCCCGGCTGGGTTTGGAAATCTTAATTCGTATAGTTTTCCATTGTGTTCCTATACTGTATTATGTTGATTCGTAAATAAGCTAAGGACCGCTGTTCTTGATAACTTAGCAAAAGTGTCTCAAGGCCTCATAAATAAGGACCGAAATGTGTGTATTTGACGTTCAGTTGTGGGTCAAATCGCAAGAAGGAGCCAGGACCTCAGAGGTAAAAAAAAACCCAGTTTACACAATTAGAGAAAAGTATACTCTATTTATCCTGTTGACCCCCTAAACCAGCCCCATACAAATAAAAAAATTAAAACACCCTGCATACTCGAAGAAATTGCTTATTTTATAAGGAAACACACTCTTTACGGAAATGAATGGCTTAATTCGATGCACATCACCCAGGCAATTGAAGACCCACGGCGATGTACGAAGAAACTCGACTGTGGAGAAGTGGATGGATCAAAATAGAAGGAAAGGCACTAATCTGAGATGAGCGGAAATGGAAAGAAATTGCATAAATTAAAGTTGTGATGACAGAAGAAGTGATGATTGATTTCCCGGAGTTGAAGGAAATGTTTGACCTGGCAGTGAAGCGCAGATGGATGTTTATGCAGTTCAAGAACTGCCTATTTGAAGAACTGCAGAGCCTAGGCTGTATACTACCGGAATATGGAGTTTTAAATAGCATGCTACAAAAAGGTCAAGATTATCCACTACTACACTTGACTCCAAGTTTGAATTTTGGAGATATATATATCTTCAAGTGTATGCAGCGGTGGCCTTAAAAACAGTACTTTTATTCTCATCTGTACATGCATCACAATATTATGGTTGAGGATAATGCGGCTAAATTTTTTTTGTAGCACAATATGTTTTTTGCTTGTTATTCTGTCATGCAACCGCACAGCTAGCCCTTTTTAGATTGAGCCTGCCAGAGCACGCGCTGTCCCTTGTGAGACTCTTGCGTCTAATAATGGGCATTTTCTAATGTAGTCACAACCAAAGGCAGTGTGAAAAAAGTAAACAGAGCCCAAGCACCATAGCATCTAAATGCCCCTGTTCAGTAGCATTGTGAGCTGCGGCTGTAAGCCCTAAATATTCACTGCACTACTCCTATGGTGTGCAAGGCACGAAGCTGCAGTTGTATATAAAGGAACACTTGAATAGCCCAAGATATGCCTTTCTGCCCCTTTTTAGGTCGCAACCTACCAGACGCAAAAGACATCTTGAGGACATTCAGAAAGTTTATGTAGGAATGCATTCCGCCCATTGCTTACAATTGGCTTTGTAACCCACATTATCAGGCTTTCTATTTGCTGGCTTTATTTGCTTTACTCTGTCCAGCTCAAGTTCTTCCCTCCCGTTGCCCAAACCTTGTTTACTGTATTCTTCCACAAACTTGCTGTCTGTAAAAGGGCCTTTAAATCTGGTTCTTATCTTGTCACATTTGCTGCACATTCAAAGACAGTGAGAGGGTTTATGTGACAATCATGGTGGCTATTGGGGGCTGCTGGAGGAAGGCTGTACAGATGTAATTTTTTTCTACAATGCAACAAAATTGAAATGTCTATTAATTAACTATGCTGACGTACACATCAATACATTAGGTGAGGACATTTCCACACATTTCTTTTGTGCACTGTATACTTTTATCAGTAAAACTGTATGTGAGCGCAAATGTAATGGTCATTTCAATTGAAGATATGTTGTCTTTAATGGCAGTACTCTACCATCCCATGCAAACTCCATGTTACCCCACTCCCCTCTTCTCTGCACAATTACATACCATGCTACTGCACTCTACTCTGCACCACTACACACTATGCCACTCCACAGTGCGTCACTGCACTCTTCTCTGCACCACTCCACTCTACGCCTCTCTACTTAACACCATTCCACCCTACTCTGTGCCAGTGCACTCTACCCCACAAGACTCTACTATGCTATGCACCATTGTACTCTTTACCACTGAACTCTACACCACTCTATGCCACTCTAGTCTTTGCCACCCCACTCTGCAACACTGCACTCTATGTCACTCCACTCTACGCCAATGCACTCTACACCACTTTACTCAAAACCAATGCACTCTTTGCCAATCTACACTGCACCAAATCACTCTACACTACTATACGCTACTGCATTCGAAGCCACTCTTCTACTGTGCGTCACTCCACTCTACGCCACTATACTCTATGCCAATCTACTCTAAGCCACTATAATCTACTCTGCACCACTGCAGTCTACTCCACTTAACTCTACTCTGAATCAATCTACTTTATGTCACAGCAGGCTATGCCACTCTATTCCACTCTGTCCAATCCACTCTGCGCGACTCCACATTATGCCATTGAATTTTATACCTCTGCAGTCTACACCAATGCTCTCTACATACCTGTACTTAAAATAAATGCACTTTACGCCTCTGTAATTTCATTAGAATGTGTAAGCAGTTCATCATTTTATTTAAAACATTTGCTTGCTAAAGCACACATGTATTGCAAAACTAAATTGTGCAACTGCATGTGCAAGTAAGTGCAAACCACATCCCAGTACTGACTCATATCTGGGCATAATGCAGTGGTATCCCTAATGCCAACATTACAGACCACCATGTGTTGAGCAGCCCCTTATTATTTGTCTATTTTATGTTTTGGGCAGCCCTGCTAACTCTGGTGTGGGTTCGGAACCGCAGATCTTAATGAGGAAATCACATTTCACCATGCCATTATTTACAAAGATGGGAGCAGCTCTCAGCGTAAAACAGTGCCCCTCCCTCCAATCCCTTTGGCTTTCATGCATGTTGAAAGTCAGAGCTCTCCTCCTTTGTCAATGGTAGGGTGACTAGGAAGCACACATCCTGTCACGTGCTGAAGTTCTAAAACAGCGCATAGCCAGTGTTTACCAAGATCCAGATTGCTCTGGGCATTAACCCATTCCATGCTTCGGATGGCCGACATCACGGTGGGCATGTACATCGGACGGCCTGGAGCCGTACGATCTGCGCGCGCGTGGAATTTTCCCGCACAGCGGGGAAATTCCGATGTACGCAAGGGGTGAACGGTGACCCTTGCTCTAAACTGAGGTCTGCATATAATAATGTCGAAAGGCAGAGCTTGGCATTCCATTAGTACACTTGGGCTAGTACTCCCCTGGCCCCTCATAGTTTATTGGCTCTGTACGGATGGCTGCAGTGACTAGTTTGTTTTACAAAATATTGCTCTATACTCAGCTTTGAGGGGGCCTTGAGGCACAATTTTGAACCTCAAGGCAGGGGAGCCCCAGAACACACATGGTAGCTCATCCAGGAGGAGTAGAGCTGGACTGTGAGATGGCTTGCATTAACTCTACCATGTACTCGTTCCAATCACTTACCATTACCACTACCAGGTACTCCGGTTCAACACCGTAGGCCCTGCCCCCCAAACATGAACCACCATTATAAAGTACAAGCTACTACTTCTTCATGGTTAATGCCTCCAGTTACGGCCCCCCTACTATATTTACTATCCACAGGTACTTGTTTCCTAAGTCTCGAACCACATCACTTCAGTTACAAGGGCGGCTCCTCTGCTAAGGCGGGAAGCACGAACCCTCTGCTTTCAAAGCAGTGAAACAATTAAAAAAAAATAATAATAATAAAGTTGTTATCATTTTATTTTTGGTAGCTGCGAGTCTGGGTTAGGGCAGGGTATGTCTGAGGTCACAGAGGGAGGGGTGGTGGGCACCCTCTAAGTGTGCATGACTGTTTGGCCAGCCTTCTTGGGCCGGCCAAACAGTCATGCGTACTTTGCATGTTCCCTCCAGGCTGCATTTCACTGCCTTGTGAGGAACATAACCCATTCCCTGTCTTAGCACCAAACCGCAGCGCTCAAGCCAATCACACCGCTGCCTTGCATGTTTATGATTGGCTTTAGGGAGGGAGCCAGTGCGTGCTTCTAGTTCCTGCTTCTGTTCTGGGATGTCGAAAGGGAAGCGGAGGAGAGAAGTGGCCGGCCGAAGAGGTAAGTGGTTTTTTGTTGTTGTTTTTTTCTTCTCCCTTCCCTGCCACCCTGTTTCCTGCCAACTGCCACTGTCCACTTACCAAGGCCTCCTGGATCATCACCACTTTAGGCACTAACACCCTCCCCCCACCATTAGTATCTTATCCAGTCCTTCCTCTAACCATTATTGCCCCAACATACTGAACCTCTTCTCAACTGCTATTGCACCTGGTATTGATAACTTCCAGTTCCTTTCCAGTATTTCTCTTCTACCACCATCACCTCCTCCTGCCTCTGTGGCGCCCAGTTACTTTCACCCTCTAAAAATGCTTCTCCCTCGCTTGTGTTTCTTCCCCCCTCTCTGTCTACTTTAAAAACAAATGTACTTCTGCGCATTTTTTATTTTTTTATCTACAATTCAACTCTGATCAGCAGATAAAAAGAAAAAATGCACAGTTATCCCACTAAATGACACTGAGTGCAGCATTGCTCAAAACCATTTGGAAATCCAATAGGTCCCAAAGGTGAGACCTATTGGCTTTGCCAATGCTTGTTTTCTGCTGCCCACTACCATCAGGAAATGGATCACAAACTGAGTCGGTGAAACGAACATTTACATTTTGATATTGTGAGCATTCCACTATAGTGAGGTAAAGTCTTCACTCAAGTCAGATTGTGAAGAACTAAACATAAGGTACACCGAAAGTTGTTTCGTGATACAGAGAGCGAACCCCGGGATTCAAACAATGCGAGCGAGTGGTGGAAGGACTTATCGGAATGGGTGTGGTATAAACTCAGGTTTCTCCTAACAATAGGAGGTCAACTTAATGAACTGCTTGGGGCAGGCCATGGCTTTCATCGTGTTTGCACAGATTCAGTGTTTGGTAGGGATGTCCTATGCAAATACCAAATCAGAATAGTGTATATTAATGTTGTGTGACTGAATTCCGGTTGCAAAACATAAATAGTTCACCAACTCCAAACATGTAGTGGTAACCTATTCCCAAATGAGATGTGGTCCCCTTGCCCATTTTGAATGCTGGACCACTGCAGCTTCATAAACGAACAAAAAAATGGAAAGAAACTTTTCTTTTTAAACGCATCCTATTTACTTTTAAGGAATATGGTTACATTAAAAAAAATCTTGTTTTATTAAAAAGCAAACAGTGAAATAGTTGCCTGCTGTCCCAAGCAGTCCACATCTATGTGATGGTGCAGATTCCTATTGGGTCACAAATTGCAACCTACCTCATTAATATTAATGACTTTGGTTAATTTACGACCCACTAGCAATCGCTAATTTAAATGTAAAACTTTTGTAATTAGGAATTGCAATTTCCAAATTGCGATTTGGTAAAAACCGCAATTTGGGAAACAATATAAATAAAAGTGGGTATCAGAGCGCTTTACATAAGGATGACGAAGAAAAAGGAACATAGTGCAAAGACATAACAAGTTACAAGTAGGTCAATGTGTCACAAGAGTAAAAATTTCATAGTGGAGGGAAATAGGTAGAAGGCAATTGCAACAGGTAATTTAGGACAATATACATCAAGAACAAAAGGGACTTATGGCAGGCAACAATGGGTCGCAACAGATGACATGTAATAGTTAGGATAACTAAAAAGACTTGAGGTAAGAGGAGCAAAGTTTCTAGATCAGTGCATTGTTCATGAGTAGTTCTTTCATTTCCCTTTTGAAAACAAAGGTGGATGGAATAAGCCTTGTCTCCACTGGCAGGGCGTTCCAGATTCTCGGGGCAATGCCTGAGAATGTACGGTTGTAGGTTTTAAGCTTTTTGAATTTCTTTGGCTTGAGCAGTAAGGTGTCGGTGCTCCTTGTGTGCCGGGATCCACCAGAGAGTTCCAGTTTATTTGCCAGGTAGAGTGGGGTATTGAAGTGAAGAGCTCTGTGGGTCATACAAGCAATCTTTAATTGGATCCTTGCCTCAAAGGGTAGACAGTTGAGTCATTTCAGGTCCGGCGAGATGTGGTTGGTTTTCTTAGAACCTGTGATGAGTCTCGTAGCTGCATTTAGAGAAGCTGATAGGGGCTAAACTGAGTTTCGGCAGTCCCCATAAAGTAGCACGGTCATATTCTAGTCTGGAGATGACCAGTGCTTGCACTGCCGATTTGAAGTCCTCATGGGGCAGGTAGGGTTTGAGTTTTCTTAGGATGCACAACTGGAAATTCGCTCCTTTGGTAGATGCTCTGATGTACTCTTGCATATTTAGGTTTTTATCAAGCAGAATTCCTAGTGATTTTGTGGAGTCAATGAGGTGAGGTGTGCAATTGAGCGCAGTGAGATTAGAGAGATATTTCACAACAGTAGGGGGTTTGTCTAGCCGGTGCAATGAGGAGGAATTCCGCCTTGAGGGTGTTTAGTTTGAGGTGGTTGGAGGTAAGACAGTTTAGGGTTTTGAGCAGGGTTCCGTTGAGAGCATTGATGTCTTCGGGGGAGGATATTTTCATGTATAGTTGGGTGTCATCGGCGTACATGTGATATTGGATGTTTGAAGATTTAAGCATGACTGTCAGTGGTTCCAGGAAGAGGTTAAAGAGTGTGGGGGAGAGTGAGGACCCTTGGGGAACTCCCAGCATGCAAGGACTGGGGTTGGATAGAGACTGATTGGATTTGATTCTTTGAGCTCTATTGTTGAGGAAAGAAGCAAACCATTTAAGGACCGTGCCCGATAGAAGAATTAGTAGGCAGGCTTCATTCTGGTCCAGTAAAGTGAGAGCGTCGTTCACTATGTGAGTGATGGCTGTTTCGGTGCTGTGGCCAGTGCGGAACCCTGATTGGAATTGGTCGAGGAGCTGGAATTGTTCAACGTGTCCACGCAGTTGCTCATGAACACATTTCTCCAGTAGTTTATCCAAGGTAGGAATGTTGGTGATTGGTCTGTAATTATTCAGGTCTTCAGGGTCAGCCGAAGTTTTTTTAGGATAGGTAGCACTAGGCCCTCCTTCTGGCAGTCCAGGATCTCGCCTTGCCCTAGAGAAACGTTGATAATTTGGACCAGAGCGGTGTTAAACAGCCTATCATTTCTTTATAGAAGTTGGGAGGTAGGGGGTCATTGAAGTGGTTTGAAGGTTTAATGGTCAAGAGAGTGTTGAGGATGGTAATGTCATCAAAGGGAGTAAATAGGCTCCAAGAGGCATTGTTTTTGAGAGAGATAACAGACTGGTTGGGCGATGGCGTGGAGAGGGAGGAGGCAGGAAGAGGTGAGAGTGAGAGTGCAGCCAATCTTAGGTCAGATTCGATCTTGTTTGACTTTTCTAGGAAGAAGTCAGCAACCGCTTCGCAGGTTGGCTGTGAACGAGCAGATTTTTGAGAATGGGTGGATGCGTTGTTGGATTGTGTTTTAATCAGCTCAAATAGTCTTTTCAGGCGATTTATTGCTTTGTTAAGTTAGTCTTTGAAGAAGGAGAGTTTCGTGGTTCTGATGAGTTTATTGTATCTACTTCTTTTGAGTCTAAGGATTTTTAGCAGATCAGTGGAGGGAGTGGATCTCCAAGAGCATTCAGCTAGTCTGAGGCTACGTATGTCCTCATTTAGGTTGTCGTTGAACCAAGTTTTGGAATCCTTGGCGGGAATTCTTTTTAGTTGAAGGGGTGCCGCAGCATTCAGCGCCTTGAGCATGGCATTGTTATAGCGCAAAGTGAGGTTGTGCACGTCGGTCAAGTTTGCAGGTGGTGGTAGGGAAACATTGCAGTACGCTATGAGCACATTAGTGCTAGTGTTAAGAAACCATCTCTTCCAGTGTTTTAATTTTAGTGGTTGTGATCTGTTGGGTTTCCAGCATTCAAGGATACGGAAGTTGATAATATGATGGTCCGACCAGTCACAGGGAAAAATAGATTCGAGAAGAATGGTGTTGGGGTTGGAGATGATTAGATCCAATGTCAAGCCAAAGTTGTGGGTGGGGTTGTCGCAGAATTGAGATAGGGAGAGGTCTGTTAAGAAGTTCTTGAGAGTGTTAACCGCCTGATCATGCGGGTCTATCCAGTGAAGGTTGAAGTCACCAAGAAAGATCTATGGGCAATGGCGGCCCAGGTTGGAGGAGATGGTTTCCATAGTTCGCTCAATTAGAGGAAGGATATCACCAGGGGGTAGAAGATGTGCAGGGAGCATAGGGGTCTGTGTGCACTAGTGATGTCTATTCCTAAGTATTCACAAGAGGAGAGATTAGCTGAGGAGAATCGTTTGGCTGTGAGAGAGTTGCGGAAGATGCAGGCTATGCCCCCACCAATTTTCTTGATGCGGTCAAGTCTGATAATATTGTGGCTGGGAGGGACTAGTATGTCAAGAATAGGCCCAGAGGAGTCGCTGAGCCAGGTTTCTGTGAGGGCAAGAAGGTCCAGTTCATGGGCAAGGTCTGCAGCATGTTTAACCGCTGACCTGCAGTTAAGTAACATGCAGTTCAGGTGCGGTTTGTGCAGGCTGTCAGTGAACGGTGGGTGTGTGAAGGGGATCTGCTTGAGAATTTAGTGTTAAGGTCATTGGTATTGAGACTGGGGGCTCTGTAAGGGTTGGATGTGATGCTTTGGATGGGTTCTGAGATGAATTCCTTAGGAGGAATCGGGCTAGGGGTAGGTAGAGGGGCTGCTTTTGCTGATCTACAGGGGACTGAGGTGAGGGAGTGTGCCGAGGTGTACGATCTGAGGAGGGAGATGATATCTGGCTCAGAAAGAGGATTCAATGGACCTGGAGGGTCTGGATGGGGCGTTCGGGAAGGGGGTGGTGTTCCAGTTCTGGCCTGAGTTAATATCTGGTACTGAGAGGGGGTTCATGGTCCAGGAGGTTCTAGCAGGCGGGTTAGGATAGGGGTTGGTAGTCCAGTTCTGCACTGGGGGTTTCAACAGAGACCTATGCGGGGTCTCCTGAGAGCTCTGGTTGGAGGAGAGATCAAGTACCAGCTCTTCGGTTGATTCAATGAGTTTTTGAATGACAATTTTGAGCGATAGAAGAACCTGGTTTATTTCCTTGAGTTTTGCAGCAGGTTCTGAATGAGGATTATGTATAATGTGGAGGGTAGGAGGAAGATTGGACAGTGGGAGGGCAGGGGGTGAGACCCGGGCTGGATGAGGGGTGAGGTCAGCAGGAGGAGAGGTCTCTTTGTGATGAGCGGGAGTGCAAGGAGAGCGTGCAGTGGGAAGGAGGTTGGGAGAAGGGGGGTTGCGAGAATTACCACTGTGAAGTAGAGGAGTGTCAGAAGAGATGGCAATGGGTTTGAGGTTAAGAAAAGGGGGAGTTTTAGTAACCAGAATGCACCTTGTGCAGGCAATAAGTGTCCTTTAAAAGTACACTTTCTAGAACTCAACATCCTTATGTCACCTTTCAAAAAGAAAGAAATCTTTGCAATCATGAAACGTGATCCCCTTAAGGGAAAGCCTATACTTGCTGACAGCAGACTTCACACTTACTGATTAACAAGTGGCCGCTCCTCCGTTATGGTGGAGGGGCATAGCTTCTTTGCTTTTATGCAGTACAAATAAAGGAAACATAAAATCATAATAACTTTGAATTATTATCATTTTATGTTTCTGTACTGCTTTATGGGCGAGCAGGTGGGGCTGCTCTGCTCTCGGAGCTGGGTAGGGGAGGAGCGGTTCGCCCACTTCCAAGTGGTCATGACTGTTTGGCCGGCTATCTGGGACCAGCCAAACAGTCATGCACACTTTCCCTCCTTCTCCACGAGGCTGCATTACAGCCTGTGTGGAGAACATGCCCAGGCCCCCATTCCCTGGCTGAGCGTCGAACCACGATGCTAAGACCAATCACAAAGCTGCATTGCAGCATTGTGATTGGTCAAGGAAGCTGATGAAATGAATATGTTTTTGCTATTTTGTTTGTGCATTGTTACATGTAAGTTAGCATACGCTGCACCATTTTATGTTTAGCTGCCATTTTGAATCATGCCATTAGCTCTTTATTGTCTCCTCACGAAGCAGGCTGTGGAAAGTTCCATTTCCCCAAGGTTATGCCTTGATCTGCTAATGAATACACTGTTCTTATTAGCGCATACCTTTCCCATTAGATAGAGGCCTCCTCCCACTAATCTAGAGGCAGGCACCGGCAGAATGACCTTGTGTAGAAGATACTGTTTCCCAGGCCTCAAAATCAAAAACCAACCTACTGTTCTTCTTTGTGTTAGCTGCACCTGCCTGGAAAATTCCATTATGAGCGGTTCTTCCTTGGTTCTGACATGTACATAATGTATCTCTATGTTTACTGATGTCAGTCCTCTCTGCAGCACCCCTAAGCGACTGGGCAGACGAGGCTACACTCAAGTGTATCTGAATAAATATATACTTGGTTTGTAATCTCTACTGTCTGACCGACTCTTCATTTGTATGGAAGGCTGAGAGGTGGTTGTGAGTGACCCGGGTGACCTTAATCGGGTCACTTCCTTCAAAGCCTGGGTGCTTACCAATAACAATGCAGCATTGCAGTGTTGTGTTTGGTCAGGGTAGCCTGGCTGTGCTTCCTGTTCCTGGAGTTCGACAGAGAAGAGCAGGAGCAGAGATGCGGAACCCGGCGGCAGGGTAAGTGGTAAAAAAAAAATTACATTGCGCACGCGCACCCTCCCACCTGCGCCAGACACCCGCAAGCATTGCTGGCCACCACTGTGATTAATCAACTGAAAACATTTACATTTCTATCAGATAGCTGGAACCTTGGTGAGAAGGCCTATTTTTTGTTTAGCTCTCTGTTCCTCTCTCAGACTTGCTGAAGTACCGGGTTTTAGAACCCAGCGGCGTCAGGGAAACCGCCCGATGCCTTTGAGTTACCCTGTCTTGGCAAACAGAGACACGGGACACTTCTTGATGACGTCAAAGACCAAAGTTTATTGGCTGCAAACAGGAACAGAGGTCTACGAAGCACACACGGGTGGTTCGCTAGAGACTGCACAAATTCAATGAGCGGAGCATGGTCTTTTATGCCAAACATCAAGCCTCATGCAACATTTCAAATTAGCATTGGGTTCATACAAACTGACCAATGACAGTGTGACAATTCAAAAGTAGCTTATGACGACAATCCTACTTTCCGTTGTCCAGCCCACCAGAAATGACCAAGCACATTCCAGGTTTCTTGTCGGATCAGGCCGGACAAACCCATCATAAAACCCTCAACCCAAATCAGTGATTATGTCGTAAAGGAAGGGCAGAAACAGATTGGAAGTGAGATAGAAAGGTGGGTGCAGTGTACCGTAAACTCTGGCATGTCCTACTCTTTGATGTTTATCAGACCAGCTGCTTAGCAAGGAACTGGCTCAGCGAGGTCAGCCTCAGGCAAGGAGTCAGTTTGGCCAGGTCATTCAGAAGTCAGCTAAGATGTACATGTCTCAAGGACTCGTTCGGCCGCAGTCATCGGCCTATGTGAGGGCAACCACACAAAATGGCTGCCGTACACAAAATGAAACCCGAAGGTTCAAACTAAATCCTTAAATACGAAGTGTTCTCATTGATCGGCTTGCGCGAAAACACTCAGACACACTACACTCGTCATTTGCGGTCTGCTGACACCAAAATCGTCTATTTCCGACGACCTTTATTGAACGGGTTCGGAACCATCGAACCTCCCTCACGAACCACGGAACTACAGCAACACATAAGACCCACTATCCACTCCAACTTCACCAACAGGCACCTCAATGTCCACATTAACAGCTATGGGATGATTGTGTTTTAACAAAAAGTATTGGACTTGTTTTTGTGAAATTAAAAGACACTAGGCACATTTGTACCATTAAACCCTGTCCACTTGGTCTTGCAGATGTGCTTTCAGGTGAGTTGCAGGGTGGCAGGGAGGCTAGCACGGTTACATTAAGAAGCAGCGCCCTGGTTGTACTGACCCCTGGGGCTTCAGATTAATAGCCTGGGATAAAGAGGACAGCAGGGTGTGCTATCTGGGGGCTAAATTTTTTATCTTCAAACAGGCAGAGACAATTTTCTCAAAGAGATGCCCCGAGGAAGGTGGCATGATATGATTAATTTTTATTTTTAATCAATGCTCATCACTACCATTAGTGTGGCAGGTGCATTGATCCTGGTGCCAAGGGACTGAGGGGGCCATTGCATCTCAGTTATGGTTGTCTTACCAGCAAAATGTGGAGTGGGAGCCCATTTTTCTTGCTGGTATTAGGGTCCAAGTCACCTCGCTGTGCAGGGAAACTAGGCCTAATTGATCAAGGGGAGTGGAGAGTTGTGGGTTTTTTCTAATCTTTTTTTACTACACAAAGGTGCAGACAGCCTACTTTGGGCCTCAGGCCTAGGAGAGTTGTCCTGTGGAAGGGGCAGGGGACAGCCTGCTTTGTTTGGCTGTAGGTATCATTGGTGCTGCAGGTTAAAGGCACCAAGGCTGTGAGAGGTCAACTAAACCTGAAAGTTGGCTGTTTTTCTATCCCTCCTTGCTTGTTAACAATGTTGCTTTGGGCTTTTTCCAATGGCCCAAGGGAGGGGAATATTGAAGCAGAAGAGACATTTTAGCTTGGATCTGAGAGAGATAGCAGAGTAGCAGATGGGACAAGATTGGGCCCACATTTTCTTTTACAAAGAGCAGAGGAGGCTGCCTGCTTGGCAAGGCAGAAGCTATCATAAGTGAAGCAGATAAAGTGGCACTGGGGTCCAGGGGTGAGAGGGGCACACTGCATCACAATCATGACTGTGTTGGTTTTCAAAAGAGACATGGGGCCTTGCAAGTATTAAAGCTGGAGAAACCCTTGTAAAGTGTGGAAGGGGTTAAATGTGGGAGCTCATGTTTGTCAGGGGACAGAGTCCATTTCAAGATTGGTGTTATGGCCAGGCATGGTGGGAAAGGTGTAACAGAAGACAACTTGCTATGCACCTATCATTAGTGCAGCAGGTGCAGTTGCATTGCGGTCCAGTAGTAGGAGGGCTCATAACACTCCAATTTTGGGGGTTATTGTTTTTGTTCCTTTTCTGTTTTTGTTAGAATTATTTGCTTTGTTATATTTATCAGATTTTGTGCCAATTTTGAGCTACGGAAATTGCCTCAAACGCAACTACTGCACTCAGTCCTGCTGCTCCATCTCCCCAAGCCTTGCCATAAAGTTTTGGGGGATCCCAAATTTTGCTTGGGGGGGGGGGGCTCTCAGAGCAAGTCCAAAGACCACTGATATATGAGGTTGAAGATGACTGGAAACCAGGGGGATTTCTCAATGATAGGGATCTCTTTTGACTTTGAAGTAGCCATGTGAGTAGACTGGTGTCAGTTGTAAGGGTAGGCAAAGACATTGCTGGTAAAACCTATTTCAGACTTTAGGGTGGGTATGAGCATTGAATGGTCGAATATGTCAAAGCAGGCGAGTGGTCAATCAATATAAGGAGGCAGAAATCATCTGCATCTGTGGTCAAAGGGCATTGCCCATGATGTGTAAGGTAGTGATCGCCATGCTGCAGCGTGACCTGAAGCCAGAATAGTAGTTATGCATGTGATGGTTAACATTAATGTGATCTTCGAGTTGAACATAAACTGTTTTTTTATAACATTTGTATGGTTGGTAGGTGACTGATAGGCTGGTAGTTAGTAAGGTCATCATAGTATAGTGTAGGTTTCCTTGGGAGTGGGAGAATCTGTTTGTCGTGAGAGCTTCGGGAAGACGCCTTGAGTGAGGGTGCATTGAAAATGGTAAGTAGTGTTAACAGAGCACCCTCAGACATCATCTTCATAAGAAGTGGCTTTGAGGGAGTTAAGGATTTCGGTGAGATCTGGGAGAAGTAGGGCTTTTGATGGCTGACCATTGCAGGAATGGGTGGGTGTAAGATGAAACAGGTTTGTTGTCATCAATGTGTTGCTGGATTTTCTGTTTTGTTTCACAGAGAAAAGGTTAATGGCATTTCACTTTCCTGTGGATTAGGAAATAAATGGCTGTGGGTAGGGGGTTGATGCAGTTGGATTATCTTGAGCTGCATTCTGCTTCTGTTGTGACTTCATTGATGGTGTTGGTGTGGTACTTTGCTTTGGCTGATGTGATGAGGTTTCTGCCTGTTGCGTGGAGGGACCTCATTATCAAGACGTGCTCAGGAGTTCTGTTTTTCTTCCATTGTATTTCCTGTCTAAGATGGATCGTTTATTGTCAGCAAGGATTTTAGAGCAGCAGAGTGCTAAAGGCTTTGGTTTTCACTTGACCATTGAAATTGGGACATGGATGCTCACATAGCTTTCCAAAAAATAGTTGTGGGGGTTTATAAGGGTGTTGGCATTAGAGGTGGAGTTAGTAGGGTGAGAGATGAGTCCAAATATTAGGTTGCCTATGGAGAAGAATTTGAAGGATCTGAAGGTTTGGCCTTCCCTTTTGTGTGACCTTACTTTGTTTGAAGGATGCTGAGCAGGTAGGGATAGCAAGATAGGGATATTAAAGTGATCAGGCCACT
Source organism: Lissotriton vulgaris (assembly GCF_964263255.1). NCBI lineage: Eukaryota > Metazoa > Chordata > Amphibia > Caudata > Salamandridae > Lissotriton > Lissotriton vulgaris. Next base: position 437,535,837 of record NC_141698.1, on the reverse strand, counting down.
TCAGGAATATTGGTGGTTTGCACTGGATTGTTGGTGGTGTTAAGAAAACAAGATTGAGGATGTGGTGTTGGATTGTGGTGGTTGGTGAAATGATGTACTACGCTGAGTGTATCAATGAGGTTGAAGAGGGTGGCTTTTGTTTTTATTGAGCTTATGTTGTCTTGGAGGTTGAAGTCACCCACAAGGGTGTTTTCGGCATGTTGAATGGGTGAGGTAGTGAGGAGTTCTGAGGATTTATCAATTAAGTTCTTGTTCTGCCAGGGAGGTCAATGGGTGAGATGGAGGGTGGCAGTCGAGAAGCTGAGAGCAGAAATGGCATACCAGCAGCTTTATGGAGTTGAGTGTTGTTTTCCTACGGTGCAGGACCAAGTATACGTATGAATCGCAACGAGGCATCCTCCCTTCTTATCTAAGATGTGCAAAGATGTGTGGGTGAACCATGTTTCTGTGATCAAGAGAGTATCAAGCTTATCATAGGTGATGAGTGGTGCACCAGTTACTACAGAGTGAGAGTTAATGAGTATGAGTTGGAATGTGTGTTCTGTGGTATGATTGGGTATGGTAGTTAAACAGATGTGTACACAGTTGGGTCTGTGTGTGTTTCAATTGTAATGTGAGTTTCTGGGTCCTCTATATCCGTGTGTCATTGTGGTGATTGGTGGTATGAGGTGCTGGGTGATGCACATGATTTTATCTCAACTTGTAAGTTTCATTGGATCAGGGGATCTGGCCAAAAGCCTTTCCTGGCCCTAAAAGGCCTAAAAAGGCAATACACTTGTCTATGTCTGCCCTTAACAGGCCCAAACAGCCAATGCCCTTGTCTTTGTCCATCCTTTGATTGTAACACCTGGGATGCTCAGATGTTGATTGATGTAGGGATAGCACAGGAACCTATGTCACTTTCTGTGTAGATGGATGATATGTAATGCATTGGTGTCACTTCCTGTGCATGCAGATGGATGATGGGAATGAAGTGTTCTTGCTTGGCTTCTTCTTTCAAAGACAGTGTTTATAGGAAACCAGTGATTTTGCTACCAGTGCAGTTGTGGGAAATGCAGTGTTGTCACTTCCTGTGCAAATGAATGATGGCAAATTAAGTCCTCCTGCCTGCCTTCTTCGTTTGAAGATGGTTTTGCTGGTAAACCAGTGATGTCACTTTCCGTGGAGCTGGATGATGGTGAATAAGGTGGTATCATTTCCAGTGCAGATGGATGATGTGAAATGAAGGAATCTTCATGGACTATGTAAGGGGACTTGATAGCCCTTTGATTGACAGTGGCAAACATTTACCTTTGGAAGCAGCACTGTAAATACAAGAAATATCAGAGGCTATCACCCTGTTAAGTAGTGGGAAGGTCCCAGGACCAAATAGCCTGCTTCAGGAATTTTTAAAGTTCCTTTCCAGCAGGTCAGAGAGCCATCTGTGATCAAGGTGTGAAAGAGCCAGACGTGAGGGGTGTCTGGCATGGGATGTAGTGATGACAATGGTTATGTTAATATATGAGTAGGAAACGCCTAACGACCTGGGCAAGTCAAGTCAGCTGATATCTCTGTTACACCCAGACTAAGTGGCTGATTTTGAGTTTGACAAAGAGGGTACTCTGTCGCAAATGGATGGAGTGCCCTCTCCACCAAACTCTCAGTAAGGCTGCCTCATTTAGAGACAGGCTGGCAGTAAAGAAATTCCTGTTTTTGCATGATTCCCCACAATGCTTTGGGCTGATGCTACTGGTTTCTCGACTCTGAGAGTGGAATGAGGCCTGGTAACCACACCTCAGTGCCAGTGTTCTAACCCATTGCAAAATGCATGTTGAATTGGCTACTCCTAATTGGCATAAGCTGACTGACTTACAAATCCTTTGTCTGCCATGTCATGGGTACCCGGGCATGGAAGTTAGAGTATCCACCCAGTGCTGCAGCACTGATTGTGCCACCCTACATGTGACAAAGGACAAAGTGTCTCCCAACCTGCCACTGCAGCCTGGAAGAGCAATTTTAAAACTTGTAGTTTGGCTTTGCCCCCCACTTATCTTACCAATATATGCAAGTCTTCCTTAAAGAAGGCCTATCTAGCCCTAAAGCAGGGAGCCATGTATTATTAGGTAAGACATATACTTTAATATGTCCTAACAGCAAAATTACCAAATTGTCGTTTTTGCTGTGGAAAGGTTAGTAGCCCCATTGGCTAATACAGAGTTATAGGCTGTCCTCTCAGTTCTGCTAACTTCTGAATGGGACTGAGAACGTTGGCACTGAGGAATGGCATGATATGATTGCAATTTTGGGTAAAATGGGATTCGGACTTAAGTCTCTCTCCTGATTCAAATTCCTTCACGTATTTTCCAGTGGCAAGGTGGAGAGTGAATGAGGCAGTGTTGTTGCCATTTCCATTGAAATGGGGCAAGAAACAAGGGTGTCCTCTTTCACCCATGCTCTTTGCGTTAGCCCTGGATTCTCATGTGTTCGGGGTGAAGAGGTACTCCCTAATTAAAGGACTATCATGGAATTCCTAATTGGAAGAATACATATCATTATAAGTAGAGTATATCCTTCTATTTGTGGCAGTTCCAAAAAACTAAAAATCTTATATACATTCATATATTTGTACAATTTATGAGCTTTAGCTTAAGCTAGGATGGATATGTACTAAACCCTTTGTTGGCATGGGAGCAAATGGTGGGGTTCTTCTACCCCCTTTATGGTTGTGTGGGAGGAGTTTGGTTACCCGGCTGTCTATGTGACCAGAGAAGAGGGGAAGTTTATCGACATAACCTATATAGAGTGCTGGTAGACTTCCATTAGGATGGGAAACACAAGAAATCCCTCACAATCTCGTTGTAGATGGCAGCATGCTATAAAATATTTATCAACATTGAGAACTTTGTAGCATGGCCATAACTGGCCTGGGGAGATATGATAACATAAATGTTATTCGGTAGCACACCTATGGAGGTTTGCACCCCAGCAGGAAGCATTGCTCAGAGCTGATAGGTGGGCACTGGAGGTTAGAAGATATTCTTTGTTGCTATATTGTGGTGCATCAACTATATGAGGTGATACAGAGACAGCAGTTCAGTCATGGAAAGCAGCAAAGAGATTGTTGAGGTGGGATAAAGCTCTCTCTGAGTTATCCCTGTGGTAACTGTGTAAGAGTTTAGGAGAGGAGGGGAACTACAGGAATTTTGACAGTGGGACACAATTAGTATCTCTTCCTTTGGTGATGGGTAGCAAAAGGACGATATAACATCATTTGAGCTATTCCAAGAGAAATACGAACTAATGGTATTGGAAAGACGTAGGCAAATACAACTCGAGCATTTAGAGTTCATACCTCTACGGACACACAGATTCTAGATGGCTCTCATTAGGGTGTATGATATTGACTGAAACTATATCTAAAAAGGCTTTCTTAAAAATATATAAAACCCTGATCATTATCCTTCCAGGTTTGCTCTCTGAATTAAGATCAAGATGGGAGAAGAATGTATTTATTTATTTATTTATTTGAGAGAGAGATGACACAGAATGGGTGAAGGCTGTACAATATCCATGAGTAGTAATGTTTAGAGCAGGTCTTAGGTTTATGCAACTGAAGAGGGATTTGGAAGGGGCGGCCGACCAGAGGGAGGCCTGTTCCGCCCAGGGGGGTTTTGGGGCCTGGGGAGAGGGGGGGAGTAGCCAGCATCGTAAGTGGGCTGGTTTTGGGCTGGTTTGTTTTCCTTGGGCTGGTTGGCCACAGTTTGGGCTACTTTTGGGCTGCTGTAAATATAATCAGCCGTTTTAGGTCAAATGTAAAATGTAAATGTACAGAAATTTATATAGCGCAAATCACCGAGCGGTTTCTAAGCGCTTGCTTAGGGAACCCGTCCTGGTATTCCCCTGTGAGATAACCCCGGCAGGGTATCCGCAAGGTGAAAGCCAGGCATCCCACCGCGAGGGGCCGTTGTGGAGATTAAGCAAGCTATTGCCCAGAGTCGCAGAGTGTGAACCCATGAATCGAGTAGGCACCAGAGCGATAATTGTCGAGTCCATGGACATTTTAGGATTCAAGACCCCGCCGAGCCGGGAATTGAACCCTGGTCCTGGGCTGACCTCTGCTTCCAGGTCTGCCTCCTCTAAGCCGTGTCACTGGCCACCATTTCAGTGGCAGTGACACAGCAGCCGGTTAAGGGGTTTCTGTGGGGCTTTGCTTTCTTTTCTTGCTTTCTTTGTGGGCTTTCTGGAGTGCCTTCAGTGGCGGCTTGCTTTATAGCTGGGCTTGCCTGTGGTTGTTGGTACAGCTTGAGGCAGATTGACGATGGTTTGGGTGCAGTTGTGAGAAGGTGCCTCGTGGTTGCGGTGTCTGGCTGCGTCGCGATGTGGGGTTTGGGGCCTGGGTGCGGGACATGGGTCTTGGGGCTGCGCGAGGTCTGCAGAGAGGCTACTTGGAAGCAGTGATTTCGTCTTGGTGCAGCAGGCCAGCCCTATTCACTTACCTTGGGCGATGGCGAGGCTGGACGACCCGCGCGTGGTGGAGGCGCTCTGCCTTTTGGACAAAGCAGGCTGCATGGGTATAGTGCGGCCTAATGTCAAGGTAAGGCCGCCGCGGTGCGTGGCCAGTGTTGCTGCGGTGGCGGTGCTGGCAGCGGGTGGAGGCTGTGGGAGGGGGGCGGGGACGGAGGTCCGGGGAGGGAGCTCGGCGCGGAGGCCGTCCGGCTGCAGGGTACAGGGGGACGAGGCAGGCGGGGGGAGGCGGGACACAGCGGATCACCCGGTGCTGGAGTTTGTAGGGGGCCAGTGGGGAGGGTAGGGGAACAGAGATCGGGTGCGGCAGTGCAGGTGGGCGGGCACGGCGGGGGTGAGGCAAGAGGGCTGGTCCCCATTATTGATTGTGGACTCAGAGGGGGAGGAGGAGGGGGGTTGAGAGGCCGGGGGAGTGGTGCAGGGGGGAGACATCGTTGGATGGGGAGGGGAGTGTGGTGAGCTCCAGTAGAGCGCAGTCGCCAAGGGCGGGGGCACATCAGATGGCAGGGGTAGGGGGGCACAAGGGGTGGGGGTGAGCTGGGGTGGGACAACTTGGAGCAGGATGGTGAGGAGCCAGAGGGGGTCATTGGAGGTGGGAGGGGGAATGGTAGCCGGAGGGACGAGGCGATGGCGTGTCGTGGGGAGGTGGGGAGGGGTGAGTCTTGGGGTTTGGGGGGTTGTTGCGGTGGCTTGGGGCTGGCCATGGGTGTGGGGCTTGTGGGTGGGCGGGCCGGCTCGCATGGAGAGACCGCTTGGGTGGAGCGGTGGGGAGGTGGACCGTTGCGGAGGGGCATGGGGGCTGGGGGTGGGGGGACCGCCCGGAACAGAGGGGAGGGCACTCGTGGGGGGGTCAGGGTATGCACGGGGGTGTGGGGGCGCATGGGGGACCGGCAGGGCGGGGGGTCAAATTTACCCCGGCATGCTGGACTCCCCCTCTTTTTACCAACAGGAACGTTTGGCAAGGTGCTCGGGAGAGCAGCATGCGGCTCCACTCCACCGAGGGGATGAGCCGGCTCTGCCTTGTACAGACGATCGCGCTCCACCGAGGGACCAGGCAACAGGGTACACCGGGCGGCGGGGCGGTAGGTCCCCGCCAGCCCCACCCCGAAGGGTCGAGATGGCTGCCGAGGGTCGGGTCTGGAACGGAGAAACCAAATTCGGAGGAATATAGAGTGGATGGGAGAAGGGAGAGTGTAGATTGGGGGATTTGCTGCGTACATGTAGGGAAAAGGCTGGATTGAGCCAGCTTGAGCCCATGGAAAGGGGCAGCCGGGGTCTGGGATTGGTGGAGGTGCAGTGTTTGGAACAGGTTGAGTTGCTACAGCTTGATTACAAAGAGGCCACTTCTGAACAGGGGGGAATCCGGGAGGAGAGGAGGGAGAGGGAGGTGGGGGGAACGGTGTAATGATGTCCCTAGTGTGTTACAGGAATGCCCCCGACACAATGAACTGCGAGAGTGACAGCCCCCCTGCTCCACTGGTGAGGCGGCGGGATCCAGTGCGGACGCCGGACTTGACCCTAGGTAAGGACGGTGTAGGGAGCGGGTTGGGCACACCCATTCGAGTGGATGTGTCGGTGGGGACGGATGCACGAGGGGAGTTGGGGGTGCGCCTTAATAAGGGGCGATATGTTAAGGATACGGGTGGGCACGTATGATGCGGGCGCTGGTGGGTCCAGGGACGGGAAGGCGGATGGGGGCGTCGGGGGAGCCGGGCGGCAAAGCCAGGCAACAGGACAGATGGAGAAAAAGGGGGAAGGAGAGCTGTGATGTTGCGGTGCACAAGCTGCCCTATATCGGCATTACAAAGCCGTTGGGGGCGCACTTATCGCTGGCGACTAAAGAAAACATTTTGAAGGGGGAATATGTGGATATCCTGAAGCTCCTTCACAGGGAGCTGACAGCGAAGGAAGGGTCGAAGGAGGAGGAGCAGGAGTTGGCTCGGCGACCCAAGGTGCCCTTGACCATTGACAACTGGTCAGCGGGTTTCCTGATCTTCGCCAGCGTGTACTGCGAAAAGTACCCGGATCGGGCGGTGGTGCTTTTCAAGTATATGGATGTGGTTCGGCGGGCCTAGATAATGTATGGGGGGGTACGCCTGGTCGCATTACGACAAGGAGTTTCGTGTGCGCTTGGCGTAGGATCCGGAGGCAAAGTGGGGCGAGATTGACTCAGATTTGTACCAATAGACTATGGGGGGGCGAAGTTCGGCAAAACGATATATACGCCCAGCGGCCTTCCGCTGACGCCGCCCCCCTATTCACGGGGGTGGGTGGGGCATGGAGATGGTACCGCGAATGCCACAGTTGGAGCCTGTTGGGACTTCAACAAAAGCTCGTGTGGCAGGCAGTATTGCCATTTTCGGCATGAGTGCTCCATGTGCGGGAAGAGACACCCGGTGGTGCGATGCTGGGGAATCGGAGGCAGTGCCCAGGGTCAGCAGACAGCGGTGGCCGGAGCACAGTCAGGGGGGAGGAGGGAGGAAAGGGAGGGACGGGGGCTTTGGGAAAAGGCTCATACGCCGGTTAAGCTGGAACAGCTGAAGCCCCTCTTGGCATCCTATCCAGGGGCGGATGACGCGGCCACGCTGCAGTGGGGTTTTTGAGAGGGTTTCAGGCTGGGGTACGAGGGGCAGTGGATCGCCAGGTGAGTGGAGAAACTAAAATCAGTTAATGCACAATGAGCGGTGGTATGGGAAAAATTGTTCAAGGAAGTGCGGGAGGGGCGGATGGCGGGACCCTTTCGGGACGCACCCATTCGGGACTTGATTATATCACCTATCCGCATGATGCCCAAGAAGGAGCAGAGCAGTTTTGTCTGATACAGCACTTGTCGTGGCCAGAAGGGTCGTCAGTGAATGACAATATCTCGGCGGAGCTGACGTCGGTGTCTTGCTCGTCCGTCGATGTGGCGCGGAGGATGGTGGCGGCGGTGGGGGCGGGTGCCCTCGTGGCAAAATGCGATATCAAATCAGCCTTCAGGCTGCTGCCAGTACACCCGGCGGATCACCAGTTGTTGGGGATCCAGTTTGACGGGGGCATCTTTGTGGATAAGGCGTTGCCCATGGGGTGCTCGATATCAGGCACGTTGTTCGAGCGTTTCAGTTCCTTTTTGCAGTGGGCTTTTTCATGGCGCACAGGCTCAAACACGGTGACGCACTATCTGGATGACTTCTTCTTGGTGAGACGGCCTGGTTCGACGGACTGCCAGCAGCAGCTGGACGGTTTTACGGAACTCATGGGCTACTTGGGTGTGCCCTTGGTGCCGGGGAAGACGCACGTTCCCAGTACGGTGCTGTCAATTTTAGGAATTGAGCTCAACTTGGTGGCCATGGAAGCACGCCTGCCAGAGGACAAGAGGGTGCAGATGTTGGCATTGGTGGACGGCAATTTGGGCAAATGGAAAGTGACGGTACGGGAGGTCCAGGTGTTGCTTGGACATTTGAACTTTGCATGCCGCGTGGTGCGGGCCGGACGTACATTTTGCAGATGGCTGGGTCTAGCCCTGTCCGGTCTGATGTTGCCCCATCACCATTTGCGGCTCTCGGCGGGGCGAAGGAGGACTTGCGCATGTGGCGGGCCTTCTTGGAGCGTTTCAATGGTGTGCCCATGGCACCCCCCGAGGACTGGGAATGGGACATCACTCTGTCGTCGGATGCGGTGGGGTAGGTGGCGCCGGGCTGTACTGGGGGGTAGGTGGTGTGCATAACAATGGCTGCAGCATTGGCAGGGCGGGGGCGGAGCATCGCTTTTTTAGAGCTTTTTCCGCTGGTGGTGGCGGTATCCGTCTGGGCATGGGAGTTGGCACACAAGCGGGTGCTGTTCAAGGTGGACAATATGTCCGTGGTACAGGTGGTTAATAGGCAGTCAGCCAGGGACCCACAGGTGTTGAAGTTGATGAGAGGTTTTGTGCTGCGGTGTTTGGAGCATGACATTTTGTTTCAAGCTCGTCATGTGCCAGGGGTGGACAATGACATTGCGGATGCTTTGTCTCGTTCACAGTGGCAGAGGTTCCATGGGCTAGCCATGGAGGAGGATGAGTGCAAGACGCCGGTGCTAGTGGAGTTGTGGGCAGTAGGAGAGACCGGGTCGTACAACTGGTGAGAGTACCGGTGGCCATTTCTACCTGGAAGGCATATGAGCAGGCCTGGGGTGAGTTCTTGCACGGGGGAGCGGTGCCACAGAGTGATCGCTGGCGCCGGGAGGAGGTGGTGCAATTTATGCTGAGCTTGATGGATAAAGGTTTATCGAAAGTGACGATCGCTGGGAAATTGTCGGCTGTGGCTTTCATGGCGAAGTTGTGGTGGGGTTATGCACCGTCCGCGGGGGAACTGGGGACGCGACTCTTGGAAGGGTGGGTGAGGGAAATGGGGGCCAAGGTTAGTCAGCGCCGGCCCATTACAGAGGGCATGCTCGCGGGATTGTTACGGACTTTGCCGGCGGTTTGCCGCGACCGGGGAGAGGCTCTATTGTTTCCACGCTCATGTCGTGGATGTATTTTGGAGCTTTTAGAGTTTCAGAAATGGTGGATCTAAAAGGTAGGCCTGGGGTCATTTGGGAGGAGGTGGACCTGAGGGCTAGGAGGTTGCGGTGCGGTTGCGACGTTCAAAGACGGACCAGCGGGGTGTTGGAACGTGGGTGGTGATGGGACCGGCGGAGCCAAAAGTGGTTTGCCCAGCTGCGTGGGGAAGGCTGCTGGCGTCCAAGCTGCGGGATCTGTCGGGAGAGGTCTTTGGCCGGATGGGCAAGGGCAAGGTGATGGCGGCACAGTTTTGTGGGTCCTGCGGCACGCCCTACGCGTCATGGGTGGGGATCCAAAGGCTTTTGGGACGCACTTGTTCCGGATCGGCGACAGAGGCGTCGAGGCACGGATGGGGGAGGGAGGAACTCATGCGCTTAGGGCGTTGGCAGTTGGATTGCTACAAGAAGTATGTCAGGCTAAGGGGGGTAGGGGCGGAACAATGAAATGCATGGTTTTCCGCTCTCTTATATGTGTGTCTTTGCAGGTGCAGATGCGGGGCCGAGTCCGGCAGTCATGGAGATTTTCATTATAGGACATTCTTTTGTAAAGCGAGTGGAGAGGGCTGAGTGGGAGAAGCAACGGAGTTTGAACTTGGAGTTGGAACCAAAGTTGTTTCACTGTCAATGGCAAGGAAAAGGGGGCATGAGGTGGCATCACCTGTTGCCAGCATAGAACAAGGTTGTCAAAGGGGAAGTATGCCCGGATGTGGTCGTCATTCACTTGGGGGTGAATGACTTGGTTCAGTGCAAGGGGATAGCCCTGGTGAAGCAGATGAACAGGGACCTGCTGGAGATAAGGCGCAGGTGGTCGGGGTGCCATGTGATATGGTCAGAGTTTGTTCCAAGGAGGTTTTTGAGGGGAGCGGAGAGGCCCGGAGCCATAGATAAGATCCGTAGAAAAATCAACAGGGAGATGAAGGGGTTTTGTGAAAAGGAGGGGATGAGTACGGTGGAACATCCAGAGCTGAGGTATGGGGCAGTGTATTTCTTTAGGGAGGACGGGTTCACTTTTCTAGGTATGGGATGGAACTCTACATTGTTCAGTTGAAAGAGGCACTGTTTGTTAGGAACATTTTACTTAGCGAGGTTTAGTTTTGTACGGCACAGGCCAAGGTTTTTTTTATGAGGTACACCTGCTTCCAATAAAGCAGCCTTTGTCACACCTTAAAACGAGTCTGTGGTCAATGCTATCCCCCCCTTCCCTGGTGTGCCCCAAACTATTCCATAGAGTGTATTACTAAAATGGGGAAGGGTGACATTGAATGTTTGCCTCTAGGTATGTGGGCAAAATGTTATTGCCCCAAATTAAGAAGCTTCTAGGATGGAGTCTGCATATGTCTCAGTAATATATAGGCAATTAGGCAGATTAAGGATCCAAAGTTGTTATTACTAGGTATGGTATATAAGGTGAAGACCCATTGTCAAGACTAGTGCAAATATTTGGTAATTTTAGATTCATGCTTGCAAGTAGAGATATTATTAAGAACTGGAAATCCCAAGAACCTTCACATTTGAGTAATTGCGTGGCAAGTTAGACAATGCAAAATTCATATATGAACGAAGGGTGTGCCAAAGGATATATGAAAAGGTTTGTCAGGGTGAGTGTGATATTGAGTCACATTTTGTAGGATGTTCTGTTTCAACCGTTGGTGGTTTGCCTTTCTTGAAACTGTTTAGACAACACCCTTAGCCAGTGACAGGCTGGTTCTATGTTGTAATATAGACTACAAAAATTTCGCCCTGCTGTTATGTTGCCATGGTAAGTGTATATATAAGCAAGTATAGACTTATTATACTGCCTCCACATCTACTGACGTTGACAATATAGTGAAAGTCAATAACGTCGAATTTATATTTTTCCATTTCCTTATTAAAACATCAATAATATGACTCCCCACCCTGAAGCAAACCTACAGTGTGTTTGTGGAATGTTAGACATAGTCAAAGATCCTGGTCCCCAGGACTCTAATGTATACATAGGATGGGATAGCCTATAGTGCAATCTGACATGAGTAGAATTGTTTATCTAGGGCTGTGCTTCCCAAACCTTTTAGAACAACAACCCAATAAATGTAACAACAAACTTTCCTGAACCACCTAGCTGTAATGGTTATGAGGTGGGGTAATTGTTATATGTAGCATTAGACATGCTTTCAAAATCTTGTGTATTACCAAAATAGCATACTCTTTACATGTTTTTGCATTCCTCTCTAACAGCAGTTGTTTAAAAATGCCATGACCTTGATCGCGACAGTCGATATTTCTTTCTTGGACTGTGGCCAAGATATTGCCAAAAAAAGTGGCAGATTGTGAAGTGCACTTGAACTGGGACTCTTTTCAGAGTGAGGCGCTGACCTGTGGTATCAGTTCACTAAAATCACAAGACTTCTGAAAAATCATGGTGTTGACACCAGTGATTTTGGAAAATTTGAAAATACCCTTCTCCTGTGGAGTATGAGGTAATGCCTTATATTCATTTTTGTGTTAGAACAAGTCGTTATTTGGACTAGGCGCCTTGACGCCCACTGGGCATAGCTGCGCAATATAAATAATGTTTCATTCATTCATTCAGGCACAGAGGTGCACATTACATGAGCAACATATTTCATTACATAAGGTCAGATTAATTTTCCTTTAATCACAGGAGATTATGTAATGTGCCCACAGTCCGCAGAGCCAACACCATGACTGAAACCTTGTTCCCCAGATCCTAAAGTCTTCATTTTTGGCCTTTACGCCACATCCATATTACTTCACTTAAGTGTGAAAGTTATACACGAGAAGGATGATTGTCTATGGTCATGTATAGTGATCACATTCTCTGGTGAAATGGCAGAGAAGTAATAAACAGGAGAAAAAATACTGGAAGTTTTACCCAGAGTCTTGGTTGGGAATACTTGCAAGGGTGTGTTTGAAAACTGGGCTTAGGTTCATAGTTCAGCACATTTACACCATTGATGATAGTTAGTCAAAATTTCGTGCTTGCACAGAACAAAGAGTGCCCTGATGTTCATGACAGATAATCTTCTCCAGTCCATGATCAGATTTGTGCCATAATTATGATGCACCATATCAGTCTGTCACCATATTTGTCATGTGAGTGCAAATTGGATGCCTGAAAGTGACCATGTTTCTGTAGAAGGATCATATCCTGCAGAAATAAAACAAATGTTGATGCTGCCTCCTGCTGCCATGAAGGCATGGGAGTGCTCCTTGATGGAAAAATAACAGTCATTAAAATGTATCACTCCTTTAGCTTGATAGGTTCATTTGTTCATGCACACATTCTGTATACACTTAGACCCTCATTAAGATTGGCCGGGTAACACTGGACAACGATACAAACACTACCACTATCGAAATGTTGTTAACCAGGGGTTCCCTTCTTACCGACTGAGGCTCCATTGTCCCCGGTGTAATGTACATTACCGTTCCTAGATGTAACAGGGCCCTAGGCGTCATATATTTATTTCATTTTATTTTTTTCCCCATTTTAAAGGGCTCGGTTATCTTTGCAGGCATCCTGGCGCTAGGAATTCAGGATTATGCTAGACAGACAGAAGTTACTGAGCAAATAGTCAGGTCTTCCAAAGTTTAAGGAATATCAGATGGTCAGACACAGTTTACATGGAGAGAGGTTCCACTTCTGAGAAGGTTCTTTCTCACTTTCTGGATGTTCCTGCCTGTCTGGAGATAGAAACATAGCTGAGCAATGAATAATTGAGTCTGGGGCCAATGCTATCAACTGCCTTGTGGCAAATACATAAGGTCTTCAGGGCAACCCTATTTGCTATGGAAAGCCAATGAAGTTTGGCAAATAACCGTATTGCTGGGCTCTGAGAGGAACAACAAGTAGAAGCCTTGCTGCAGCATCTTTAACCTGCAGACCCTCACGGAATATGCGAGGATCTCCGATTAGAGGACAAAACCATAGTCCAGGCGTGATCCAATCAAAGTTTGTGTAACTGAGAAAGAGTTGGACAATCTTGTGCAGCTTTTGAAATATAAAAAACAGCTTTGTCAGATAATCCGCAGGGAGATGCCATAATGCACTCAGAAATTGGACGGATGCCCTCATGAGACACTTTAGAATTATACTCACATCCAACTCCGGTATAAAAACCGTGTGAAGAGGAGTGTAACGCACTACAATTTTGATATCAAGATAGCGTTGTGATGGGCACGTATATGTAGTTCCACGATGTGGCTACCAAATTTAGAGAATGCGTGTCTCAGTGGCCACAATGAAATTTAGATAACCATCTAACTTTACAAATTCCTGCTTTGTAAGTAGTTTCTAACCCTACCCCACAAATGTGCTTCCAAAGTGATTAGGTAACTCAGATGGCTGCCTTCGGCTCTCTGTGCATTGTTCCCTCCCTGACCACACACCCTCTGGAATAACAGGTGTTTCAAGGACCCGAGTTGTGGAAAAGTCTAAAGATAGAAGGGTGAGGGAGAGGGGCTTTGAAAATCTCCTCCGTTCTGGACATTTGCAAGCCAAAGCTAGCAGTTCAGCATCTGGACTCCCACATCACATCTGGCTTTGTAGTTGCTCCAGATGTTGGCAAAAGCTTTATTTTCTTGGTTCCAGAGTCTCCTCCCCACCCTCCTTCTTGTGATTCATCTGCTATTGACTCACTAATTCAAGAGAGACAGGCAGTCTTTTAACTCCATGGGGGAAAAGAAAAAACATTTTTAAGGCCAGATGAAAAGAATCCTCTTGGGACATGGATGGATGCATGAAGGGAAGAAGTGAGGTAAGAGCGACACAGATGGAGGACTTGCGACCCTTTGCTGATCAGGGTAGGCCTAAACTTAGAGGAAGATCTTCTCGCTTAACTGGGGCTACAATGAATTAAATTTGTATCATCGTCTTAATTGTAATAGAGCAGCTGTTACGGCTGTCAGGTGATTTTCTAAGGAAAGGTTGGGGCTTTTTTTATGATCTTAGATTTGCGACTTAGCGGGCTCAGCATTGTAGTGAGTAAGACTGTGGGGAATGCTCAACAAACAGGGGTAGGGCATATGTGAAAAACAATTAGCCTGGTGGAATAGGGTTGAAATTTCTCCAGAATAAGGATAGTATGATGGAGGAAATTAACCTCCCGAGTTAGGATTTAGGGCCAGATGTAACAAGATACCGTTTTGCGAATCCTAAATAGCGATTTTTGGCGAATCGCTATTTAGAATTCGCAAAACGGTATGTATGTACAAAATCGCAATTTTTTTGTGATTCCTTATTATTCTTTATTTGCGAATTCGCATTTTGCGAATTCGCAAATAAAGAATAAATTCCAATGCATTCCTATGGGCCAGGAGGCCCATAGGAATGATAGTGCAATAATTCTCAAATTGCGAATTCGCAATTTGCTAATCGCAATTTGAGAATTATTTGAAGGGTGCAGGGGTGTCTCAAAGACACCCTGCTGCTCCCCTCAAATCTACATGTGTGTGCATGTGGCACACATACATGCCCTATGGGCATGTTTGAGTGTCACATGCCACCCTTACAAATGCCAATTAGGGCATTTTTAAAAGAAATCGCAAATTACCACCAACTACAAGTTGGTGGTAAATTGCGATTTCTTAACACAAATTCGCAAACCAAAAATGTGTCATACATATCATTTAAGGAATCGCAAAATTTGTGATTCCTTCAATGCAATGGCAAAATAAGGAATCGCAAATAATTGCGATTCCTTAAATTGCGATTTTTTGATACATATCAAAAATCGCAAATCGGCCGTTTGCGAGTCGCAAAGGCCGAAATTCTGCGAATTTCGGCCTTTGCGAGACGCAAAAGCCTTGATACATCTGGCCCTTAGTTCCATACATTGAACCTTTCCTATTACTTCAGACTCTAAATCAGCACATAGAACACGGCCACATACAAGCACATGGGATTTCAGCTAAGCTGATTTCTGGATGTCTGATCATAACTGATTTACTCATTGTCTTGAGTGCTGAAAGGTTAGGCATTCTTCAAAACATCATTTCTCACAACACAACAAAAGCATGCAATTTCTCCAATGCACTCTGTCCTAAAACCTCAGACTGCCCTCCTCTAACTTAGGCCACCGGTTCTGCTTCATCATTATTGACATGACACCATTAAGCAAATTGCATTTCATTTCAAACAAAGCACTCTTCTCTCAATTAATCAGGGTGGAAGCAGCAATGTTGGTAAAAGAGGCACCAAAGTGAAAATTGAATAAATGAGTCAATCTCCTCCTTTGAGAATTGTGTGCAGCTTTAGTCAGAGGGAAATGATTGAGAGGGTGAGCGAGAAGCAAGAGAGAAAGCGAATGGGAAAGGTGGCGGGAGAGCGAGAAAGAAAAATGGCAGTTTGATCACATTGCAGCTGCAGGTTCGTGCTGAACTTTACCAAATTCTGTGCCTCAGTTGTTTCTATATCATGCTCATGGGTGTAGCTTGGTCAATAAGAAGAGGGGGGAGCTTAAGATTTCCCAACAATCACGCTCTAATATCTTGTTAAAACACATTATATCAGAAGCAGGACATGAAGAGGCTTGAGAGGAGGAAGAAAGAGACAGACGGGCTCATCTTTAGAGGCCCTTAAAAGACAACATTGTGTGTGTGTGTGTGTTTTTGTCATGTGGGAATGAAAAAAAATCCCAGATGAAAACTGACAAACTGCACCATACACAACTGAAAGCACTTGCACCCAACTATTTACTAAAGAAAAACACTTTTTTAGGTGAGTGTAATACCCCACATTACCCTCCTGAGAATTCGCCCCTGGTCATGCTTGTCCCCTGGTGGGTCTCATTTATAGAACAGTGGTGATCATTTCCTGATGCACTAATGCCCCTCTAAACAGAGACCATGATTGGGAAGTTACTGAACCCACTGGAATTTGAGGTCCGGTGTAACTCCACAGACGCCCAAATTATAAAAAATAGTGCTAAATATGTTGAAATCCAATTAAGCTACAATTAACCCCTTCGCCGCGGGGTTAATTCCCCCGCGGCGCGGGGGAGGGGGGCCGCACACGGCGCCGCATTGCTGATGATGAGCCCAGGCTCGTCATGCAGCACGGTGCTCGTGTGCTGGTGACGAGCCTGGGCTCGTCATGAGCCCGCCCGCGCAATGGAGCGCTCAGCACAGCGAGGGAATTATCCCCACGTGTGAGCGTTCCACGGCTCATGACGAGCCCAGGCTCGTCACCAGTCCACGAGCACCGTGCTGCATGACGAGCCTGGGCTCGTCATCAGCACAGAAGAGGTTAAGAATTACTTTCTCAACCCTCAACAATCTCTAATGAAGGGCAAAGCATATTAAGTTCTCTGCATATATTCTTGCGTCTTTCATGCCTCCATGTGCTTTTGTATATGGAGACCACAGGGCCGACCCCACACTCCCCCAAGATTTTAGAAACACTGAGAACATTTGGAAATTCTTTCATGAAAGCAATCGGAAGACACCTTATTGGTTGCCCATCAGGAGGCATTTTCAGGCATCTCTTCACTGAGTAATTGCAAGTGGCTTCCCTTACTGCAACACAAAATTTACCACAACACGAGATCAGTATGGATGAATAGCGAGTGGCTTCCTAAGTACAGCGAATGTGTCCCTCATACTAGTGAATATCTCTCTCATTCCAGTGAATGTCTTCCTCATTCTAGTGGATATCTCCCTTACACTGCAATCTGCCATTCCCCAGAGAACAGATTCCTCAGGGTATACTCTGTCGCGGCTTGCATGATTCGCGGTTGGGGGAGAGGGGCGGGTGCAGCTGGTCGCGCGGGGGGGTTAAATCGTACCTTGTTGGATCCCGCGCCGCCTCCGCTCCTTGCTGGGTCCCGACTACCACGTTTCCTGGAACAGGAAGCATCAAGCATGCATCCTTCATAAGCCAATCACAACACTGCAGTTGCAGCACTGTGGTTGTTGGGGACAGCGCGCAGCCGGGTGCCTGTAGGCAGGCCATTTCCTCTATGTAGGCTGCATGAAGCCTACATAGAGAAAATGTAAAGTGCGCATGACTGGTTTGGTCGCAGGACCCACAACAGTGGGAAAGCCACTTATACCCAACTCGCCTATCCGCCCTCCCACAACCAGGCATACCTTCCCGCCTGCCCCCTACTAGGCATACCCTGCCTTCTGCATTTTTGCAGCGCGTTTTTAAAATACCATTTTCGTTTCTGATTTTCGCACTACGAGAAAGCAGTGGGGCGACGCTCCTCTGCCCTAATGGAGGAGCCGCCCCAGGACTATTACAAGCTTCATCACTCACTCAGAGAACAGGTACAGTTAAGGAATAAATGCCATGTAGGTTATAAACACAGCTCTGGAGGGGGTGCTTAAATCACTGTGAGGAATGAATAGATGAATATGTGTGCTTATACCATTCTCACTTAGGTGATATTCCGCACCAGTATCCTGAAAGTCCTGCTACTGTCACTCAGTAATTGTTTTTTTGGAGCGGCCCAGACCCACCTTATGATACTATAATAATAATAATAATAATAAAAGAGCTTATAAAGCGCCTGGTGACGCCATCCCGGCGTGTCCCCGCGCTGTGGAGAGAGTAGCAGGATGCAGAGGCAGAAGTTATAGGGTGTACAGGTAGGTTTTTAAGACTTTTCTAAAAATAGTTTCTGTTTCAGCTAGTCTGATGTTCATGGGAAGGGCATTCCAATTTTTAGCCGCCAGCACGCGGAAGGAGCGTCCTCCCATCCTGGCCTTCTTTATGCGAGGAATCTTAAGGAGACCAGTTCCCATAGAGCGAAGTGTTCTATTAGGCTCATAGGGTATGGCTAAGTCTTTGAGATATTCAGGGGCTTTCATGGAGTTGATCCTGTAGCATATGAGCAATGCTTTGAAGAGGATCCTTTTTTTTATGGGAAGCCAATGAAGAGCATCCAGGGTGGGTTTAGAGGGAGATCTTTTTGGTAATTTAAGGACTAACCGTGCTGCCGTATTTTGTAGGACTTGAAGCTTTTTCTTGTTCTTTTCAGTTGTCCCTAAAAGAAGCACATTTCCGTAATCTATACGGGAAGTGACTAGTGCTTGGGTCAGGGTGCGTCTGGCCTCTAGCGGAAGAAGGTCTAGAGTGCGGTTTAAGGTTTTTAGCACCCCGAAGCACTTCCCTACCACTTTGTGGACGTGACTGTCAAAGGAGAGTTTGGGATCAACCCAAACCCCCAAGTTCTTGGCTTCCTTGGCAGGGGTAGGTAAAGGTCCTAGACAGGAGGGCCACCAATCCTGAGTCCAGCTGGTATCGCTACCACCTATCACGAGAACCTCTGTTTTGGAGCCGTTAAGTTTTAGGCAGTGTTGGCTCATCCACCCTGCCAGCTCCTGCATGCAGTTCTTGAAGTTGGTTGCAGCTAAAGTAGGAGCTTGGGATAGCGAGATGAGCAGTTGGGTATCGTCGGCGTAGGATACTAATTTTATGCCATACGATTGTACCACATCTGCCAGAGGGGCCATATACAGATTGAACAGGGTAGGGCTCAGGGCAGAGCCCTGAGGCACCCCCTGTTCAAGAGCAATGCTGTCTGAGAGGAATGAGCCTCTTTGGACCTGAAAGCTGCGGCCCAAAAGGAAAGCTTTAAGCCAACCTAGTGCTGTCTTGGTGACCCCAGCTTTGTTTAGACACTGTAGCAAGATGGAGTGTGCTACAGTGTCAAACGCAGCGCTGAGGTCCAGCATGATGAGTGCCATTGTGTGACCCTCATCTGCTCCTGCCCGAAGAGTTTCAGTCGCTCTTAGGAGAGCTGTCTCCGTGGAGTAGTTCGTTCTGAAACCAGATTGGGATCCATGTAGGGAGTGGTTGGATTCTAGGTGGACCATCAGTTGTTTGTTTGCAATTTTCTCGGCCACTTTCGTGAGATAGGGGAGGAGGGAGATAGGTCGGAGATTTTCTAAGGTATCCTGACTGATGTTAGGTTTCTTTTTAATAGGCAATACTATCGCTTTTTTCCAATCTTCCGGAAGACAGGCCAAGGAAAAGGATAATTGAATGACATGCCTGAAATGGGGTTCCAGTACTTGTAGGCTAGTGGTTAGCACTTTAGGTGGGGCTGGGTCCCGAGGGGAACCTGATTTAACGCTTTTACATATATTTATAAGCGTTTCCGTGGGAGGTACAGAAAAGTGTTGGAGATTTTGCATTGTAGGATCAGTTTCTAAGCTTTCCTTAAAATCGTGACCAGAGGTCATCTGTTCAGAGAAGTTGGCATAAATGTTGGTGATTTTTCCGGAGAAATACTGAGCTATTTTATTGCAGGTTTCAACCGAGTCATTACAGGATTGATTGTCGGTAGTAAGCACCGATATTTCTTTAAAAATTTTGTAAAGCTCTTTAGAGGAGTTCTCCGCCTCCCCTATGCGAGTTTTATAGTGGAGAGCTTTGGAGGAGCGGATTATTTTATAGTATTGTTTTTGTGCATTTTTGTACTGTGTTTTAGTTGCAGGACAGAAGTTGGTGCGCCATTCACGCTCCAATTTCTTACAAGCCGATTTAAGAGCCTGAAGTTCAGGCGTGTACCAAGGACTAGATTTTCTCGCATAGTTAGGGTTTTTCATTTTCCTGATGGGAGCGGTGGTGTCTAATGCCTTTAAAATGTGATTCTGCAAGAGACTGTAGGCTGTTTCGCAGTCTGTGCCTCCCAAGGAACCTCCTGTATCAAGTATCTTATTAAAAGTCTCATGAGAGAAGTTTTTCCAGTTCCGTCGTAAATAGCGATGATTGCAGACTGGTTTAGGATCAGAATCGGATAATTGGATGATGAATGGGATGATAAAGTGATCAGTCCAAGGGACCGGAATAGGGGAATTGGCATGTACTCCGGAACCATTCATAAAGATTGGGTCTAGGAGATGGCCCAGTCTGTGAGTGGGTTCGCTGTTGATAAGGTCAAGCTGTAGAGATTGAAGTTCAGACCTGATGTCCTTAGCTTCGGTGTCGAGGGGATCGTCAAAGTGGACGTTCATATCACCAAGCACGATTAGTCTACTTTTCCTGATTGCTAAGTGTGCTGTGGCTTCTGTCAGGCTGGTTGTAAAATCATACAGTCTGCCAGGAGGCCTGTATACAAGAATGCCTGACAGAGAAAGTTGAGGGCCAATGACTATAGTAAAAGAGCCAGCTTCACAGTGGTCAATTATGATGGGGGATAGAGAGCAGACTATTGGAGATCTGATGGCTATAGCAATTCCTCCTCCCCTTCCATCCTTTCTGTCTATTCTGGAGAGGGAGTAGCCAGGAGGCATAGCCTCTATGATGTCAGGGTCAGAAAATTCACCTAACCACGTCTCGGTTAAAAACAGGATATCGAGTCCATCATCCTCAAGTAGGTGATGTATTTGAGTGCTGTGTTTGCTAAGTGAGCGGCAATTGATCAGGCCAGCCTTAATCTGTCTAGTGATAGGATTCTTAGTAGGTAGCATAGTCGGCGTAAATGAGCATGAAGGGCAGCTATGCAAGGAGAGCGCCTCCATATTGTGTTTACATTGGAGGGGGACATCAGGGCATAAATCTAGCAGTACCTGCCTATCATATCGCAGCGGTGAGGGATAAGGGTGGCAAGGAGTCCTGGCCCCGCGCCCCGTCCTGGCGCGGACGGGCGCAGACGGGCTGGACTTAGGCTCGACTTCGGCGCGCTTCCGGCGCGCCCGCTGCACGCGTCCGCTGCGCGGACGCGGACCTACGCACATTTATAGGCGACCTAGGGGCAACTAGAGCGCTGAACTAGCAAACCTTCGCCCGGAAGTGCTGGGCTCCTCTTCCACCCTCCGCAACAAACGCCCAAGCTGGACGCGGCGGACCGGGGCGGGAGTGTTAAAGTAAGCAGAGTGATTTCAGGTGAGGCGCTGTTTAAAAAGCTGACACAGTATTACACAGGCATAAAATTAGCAGCATTCGCCAAAGTTTTAAAACGCTATTAAAAGTCAGCGCTCGCAGTGTAACACACACAGGACACACAGCGTGAGCGGATAGAGTCAGCCACTGCCACCGGCTGGACTCTTCTCCACCACGCGAGTGTGCAGAAATGAAGAATGTATACACTCTTGCAGTACAGCGGGACTAGAGCGCTGAACTAGCAAACCTTCGCCCGGAAGTGCTGGGCTCCTCCTCCACCCTCCGCAACAAATGCCCAAGCTGGACGCGGCGGACCGGGGCGGGAGTGTTAAAGTAAGCAGAGTGATTTCAGGTGAGGCGCTGTTTAAAAAGCTGACACAGTATTACACAGGCATAAAATTAGCAGCATTCGCCAAAGTTTTAAAACGCTATTAAAAGTCAGCGCTCGCAGTGTAACACACACAGGACACACAGCGTGAGCGGATAGAGTCAGCCACTGCCACCGGCTGGACTCTTCTCCACTATGCTGTAGCTTGGCGCACAATTACCAACCTATTTGAAAAGGTTATGAATGGACAAGCTTGGCCTCGGGTCTGCACCTGTTCAAAATGTTGAGGGCCACGACTGCTACTAACCAAGGTCTCTGTCAGGGTGTACCATTCTAATGTGCAACAGGCACCTCTCCTGGATATGATGCGGTGTATAAAAGCCACAGTACTATACAATAATAGGTTGGGTGACCAGAATTTTAAAACCAAAAACCGGGAAATTTCACTAAAATAGAGGAAGGACTACAATGTTACATCAAATGAGCGCACAGAATGACAGCGCCCTCAGCAGAGAATTACAGAACAGGCTGTAAGAACATGAATACAAATGCTATTTTTAAACCAAGTAGCTTGCCTGTTAATTAAATAGCATTCTTGAAACGACTGAGAACTATCCCTGCTTTGTAAAACATAAAAAAGAATCTCCCGCCGTTTTTAGTCGACCCTCTCTAAAAAAACAAGACATGAGCTACATTTTCTGAAATCTGTCGAGACAGTTGGCGTAAACCCGGGAGCGGCCCGACAAACTCGGGAAGACTGGTCTCCCTAATAACAGGGCATGGGCAATACTCTGGCATGCTCAGCCTTCAGAGACAGGCTCCTTATGGGAAATCTTATTTCCCCATCCAGTCGCTCCCAGGCCTGGCCCTACATGATGATGACTGTCAATGTGTGAGGTGGCAGATTCCAATCTCTCACAGCCAACCTGCTTGGTTGCCTCTCCCCGCGCGCACGGCACATTGCAGCCTCACTCGCAGCGCGTGCTCTCTGTCTCCAGGGGGCAGGTATTTATTTTTGCTAGAGGAGGGTGAAAGGGTGAGCAGGAAACGTGAGCAGCTTTAGTCAAACAAACGGACCCGTATACGAATCCCTGGCTTGTTTTTGGAAGGAGGGCCGGGGAGGTGGGAAGGAATGACGAAATTCAGCTCTTTCTCTGGCATGACCGCTGTGTTTTCTTAATCTGTCCGTCTGTCACTCTGTTGCAATTAAACACATTTTTATTCCAGTTTTATGGTCCTTCAAACATTCTGCTTATATATAAAAAAATGATTTCTTCGCTAATTTTCTCATCCGGCTCGCTCTATAAAACGGGAAGAAAAATGTTTAACTGTGGCGTGTCAACATTATCTAAGAAAATCAACACAGAGGTTATATTTGCCTGCAGTAATAATAACAGAGTTCTGTTATGCCCTGTCATCTCAGGAGGAAATAATAAAAGCAAATAATAATAGAGGGCAAGGTAGGGGAAACGTGTGTTGCCTACAGTTGGGGATTAGATCAGGCAATTAATTGTGCAATTTAATCTTGTAGTAAATAAGGCATTGGTCCTGCATTCACATATCGAGCGCCTATATATATATGTGAGACCTCTGCAGGACAAGAAGGCCCTAATCCTCCCAATGTAGTCTGCAAGTATGAACCTCCGTGTGGCGGTATCTGGGCGAGCTGTCACTACTCTGCTGCCCTTCTAAAAGTGCTATGAGGAAGAGTTTGAGACTCTTCCCGGCCGAGGAGCACGTAAACTGCTAATTCTCTTTGTTGACAGATCTATTGGCTCTAATACTTCAATATATACTTAGAGTGGGCTTTGAGTCAGACTAACTGAAACCATTGCCTTTTTGTGTTCATCTTACTTCAGCCAATGGTTTGAGACACTATCCAGTACATCTTAGATCATCCCACATGTATTTGGCTCCCTAACCTCATTCTAACAGCTTGTTCCTTGCATTCTGGTGTACGAAGAACTATTTTCTCTTCTGCCTCTCATGCTCTCTGTGTTGCACTCTCCCACCTTGCGCTCTCTCTCTGCCACTTCACATCATCTATCTCTCTGCCACCCCACACTATTTCTTCCCATTCGTCCAATCTTCTCAATTCTAACAGGTTCTCTCCCTGCTTTCCCTAAACACAATTCCCATGGACTTCTTTCCACCACACCTCTTCCACCGATACTGCTCCTCGTCTGCCAATTTGGCTTAGCCAGTACTTGCAGAATTGCGTTGGTCAAGCCAAAATCATCAGGCAGCCATGTTTGAATGGAATTTAAAAAAATAAAAAACATTGAAAACTGGGCTTGAGTGCATGCACAAGCATTGACATGCATTGACAGCCGTCTATGAACAATTTTTGTTAAACTTACCAAAAACGATTCCAAATCAAACAAGTATTGGCAAAACCAATAGATCAGTAGCTGTATTTTAAAGGCATGGCTGGCTGGCTCTTCAATGATTGTTAATCCTTAGTCTACGGCATACTGGCATGTTTGATGGCAGACTTGGTTGCAGCGACAGGGGAGGTAAGGCAGCATTCATAGGACACCACCTGGTGCTTGTCCGAAATTTCTACACAATGCCCAAAACAACCTTTTTGAGTATAAGAAAACAAACCAGGAGGCCAAGTCAAAAATATTTTATTTGTGTAGGTACTCAGCCGAGGACCACAAATATAACATAAGATAAAAGGTGAACTTTACATAAGTTAGGTACATCAGAATTTAATATAAAACTAACATAGATTTAAAAAATTTGTACAGATTGTAACATACAAATTCGTTCGGGGGATTTCTGACCGCTGCTAATATTTCTTTTTCCTTTGTTAGCCTACAGGATCTGTATATCGGTGAAATATAATGAGCGCGAGCTGCTACCACTTTAGAGTTGGGGCAAATGAACAGTAGGTGCTCCACAGTCTGCTCACCCCCTTGACATAACAAACATAAGTGGGAGAGATCTCCAGGTAACCATTTTGCTTTATAAGTTTGTACAGGTAAAATCCCAGCTCGATACATGAAAATTACCCTCCTTGCACTATGAGAAAGACAAAAAGAGATGTATGGCAGTATATGTTTATACTCTATAAGTGTAGTGAATGGCTTGAATATTTTTAGCCTATAGCTGTGAGCATAGTCCAAATCATAACTCAACCTAGGTGTAAAGCATTTGAGAAAAAGTTTTAGTTGTGACACGGACCAAGTCTGCAAGATTTCTGTAGAGATTTCAGCCATTTGGAACGCCGCAGACATGTTCACTAAGAAAGTTTGTTTAACTACATCTGTGCCAAAAGTCTCTTTTTGTAACAGGAATCTAAGAGTTCCCTCCGTAGCATGAAGGAGATGGTAGGCCCATCTAATTATGTTTGCAACAGCAGTGGCAAAAGCACTAGTAATTCCGAATTCCAGCCGTAGGACCTGAACTGGAGTAGCAGTTGGGACCTTCATTATCTTTTTCAAGATTTTTCCCTCCTGACGGTCCATGAAGCCCCATTGTTGAATGGGAATATATTCTGTGGCATAAGACAAGACCGCTGGCATTTTAACTTTATATATTTTTATTAATGAGGAAAAATGCCTGCTCCCCGTGGCGTTGTATAGTCTTGATAGTGCTCCTGCGTGTAAATCAGATTTTTTCGTTAACTTTTCGATGTGCTTTGTATTTGTTAGATTCTTAGAAAGAACCCTGCCAAGGTAAATATATTCTTTTTCTTCATCGACCTTTTCTTCACCTAGCCTCCAATTATATTTGACACTTTTCTTCCTCCCAGAAAAGGCTACAACTTTGGTTTTTCTTACGTTCGGGATTAAAAAGTTGTCATTTGAATATTTGAACAAGATATCCAAAGAGTTTTGCAGGCCAAATGGTGTAAGATCGAATAGGACTATATCGTCCGCATAAAGCAACAAATGAACTCTTTGTTGGTTGATTTTTGGGGGCAGGCTTGAGCCCTTTTGTAATTGATTTGGCAGATCGTTGAGATATAACGAAAACAACATGGGAGCAAGTAGACAACCCTGTTTAAGGCCGTTTTCGGTGTATATTATTTTCGTTAATCCTTTTTCGCCCCCCATTTGGACTCGACACCATGTAGTTGTATGGAGACTTATTATTGCCTGTAGCAAGTAATCGTTGATTCCCAAACTCCTCAATTTTTTCCACAGTGTGGGGCGGTCCACTCGATCGAATGCGGTCGAGTAATCTATGAAAGCCATGTAGACCGTCTGTTTTCTTCGTGTGACGTATTTGTCCAGAAAAAATTGGATAATTGCTATGTTGTCCGTAACAGAATGTTTGGGTCTGAAGCCTGCCTGGAACATGGGTATCAGACCCATCGAGAAGGCCCAGTTTTTTAATTGCAGTAGTACCTCTGCTGCGAAGATTTTCCCGGTAGCGTCCATCAGGGCTATTTGGCGGTAGTTTCCTGCTACCGTTTTGCAACCTTTTTTGTAAATAGGGATAATTGTGCTCCCTTGCCATGACTTGGGAACTTGTCCAGTGGAGAAAATATAGTTGAAAAGTGGGGTTAGTAGAAGGCTCCATTCCCTAGAATTTGTCTGCAGGGCCTTTATAGGAATTTGGTCGGGACCAAATGCTCCTGAGCTTCTTGCCCTCCGAATGTGTGTTTCAACCATTATAGTTGTTGTTTTCGGGATTATTTTTTCCATAACTTTTTCCTTTACTTTATCTGGACTGTTTGCTTGTAGTTTGTCCACGTTTTTTTTGTAAAGTTCTGCCAAGTAAATTTCCCACTCTTTCGGAGGAACAGGTACTGCTTGTAATTTCTTTTTTGTCCCAGATATTTTTGCTATTATGGACCAATAAGTTCTTTGGTTTGGTTCTTTGGCAGCGATTTGTAATTCGACCCAGTTACGATCTTGAAAGGTTTTTCTCTCACTTGTTTTTTCTCTTCTGAGTTGGTTTTTCAATTTGTTTATTTCTTTCTTTTTAGTAGGAGAGGGGTGTAAGTATTGCGCACGTATCAATTTGTTTAGGGTTTTCTTTATTAATGAATTCCCTGTTTTGTTATTATTTTTTCTTTTTAGGATAGTATTAGTTCTTTGAAGATTCATTTCAATTAATACCTTCTTGAGTTCGATGAGCATGGTCTCGAAGTTTTCTATAGGATCTTCGGAGTATAGATTCCTTAAGAACTGTTGGTGATCGACCAGATTTGTCATTTTACTCAAAGAGGTAGGATTCCAAAAGATACGTCTCTGATCGCTGTTTACCAGAGTTTCCTTTCTATCGAGGGTCATCAGACCTTCTTCTGCGGACGGAACCGACCAACTGGTTCTAAGTTGCATGACGGCATGATCGCTCTCTGTAGTAAAATTGGAGCATAGATAGGACATAGTTTCAAGCTGGTCTTTGCCACAAATGATATAATCTATTAGAGATGGTCTCCTGTTTCCATGTCTTGTATACGATGCCGGGATATCGCCTTCCACATTCCCGTTGAGGATTGTTCCATTTATGGAGAGTAGTGTTGTTAACAGTGTTTTCCCTCTTTTATTAGATCGAATGTCGTTGGGGAATTGAGGGATTAAAGGTTCCAGGCTTTCTTCTTCCAGAATTTTTCCCCATTTTTTTATTTCTGTATTGGAAATTTTCCCATTGAAATCTCCCGTAATTATATAGGGTGAAAACGTATGGGCTTCAATTATTTGTATAATAATTTGCAAGGTCTCGTCATATAAGGTGTCGTGCTTTTTTCCTGGAGGGGCGTATACATTGAAAAGCAACATTATTTTAATTGTGGTCAAGTTGTAGGCTTTCAGAGACAGTTTCATACATTGCACGTTCTCACTATTAGTTTCCACTATCTCCTGTGCCCACAGATGATCCTCTCTCATTAAAATAGCCAATCCCCCTTTGGCGTGGCCCCGGTTTGAGGCTTTTGCACATGTGGTATACACATAATAACCTTTTTGTGAAAAGGGCTCTGTTGCCCAGGTTTCTTGTAGGGTCAGTATGTCGGGCTGGTTACTAAGGACTTCCTTCATTTTTTTCATTGTTCTGCCAGCGATATTCCACGATGTGACCTTTAGACCTTGGTTAAACAGGGTGCTTTAGTTGGTTAGAACCTTTGTTATAGTTTAAAATCCCTGGGAGCCAGGTCCATGAGTTCTCCATTTTATTTTCAGCCAAATTTTCCTTTGGTTCCATATGCCACACTTCCCTTTCCCCTTTTTTTACTCGAATTTTCAGTATCTCTTCTCCCTGTTCTATGTCTCTATTTTGTATACCCTCTGGATATCTTGAAGTCCCCGAGGATCTTTGTCCCTCGTTCGAGTGCAGTGTAGAAGAGAATTGCGTATTGTTATTGAAAGTTGGGTATTTTTTGTTTCCTTTAAGCTCAGCTTTCACTAAGACATCATAACCGAATCGGTATATTGTCTCTTTTTCCTTCAAGATAATACTTGGTATAACTGGAGACCAAAACGAGACTATTGCGATTTTACTTTGACCTCGCTTTGGGAATGATACTAGGTCGATGTCACTGCTTGTCATAGATTGAAGAGTCATTATATTCTGTAAGAGGTGAAGGATCCTGCTTCTATTAAGAGGGATATTGTCAGTGGGAAATAGTTCTTCAAATTGAAGTACCTTAGATTGTGTGTCATTCCTGTAGTCATTTTCCTTTTCAGAAAGAGTTTTATCAGCCTTTTCATATGTTGTCGTAATAGCTGTGTTTAATGGGAGATATACATCCGCCTTTGGGTTCAAGGATTTCTTTCTATCAATACTTGTTCCTTTGGGGGATTCCTCTTTTTTACTCCTACATGGCGTACTTTTCTCGTCGTTTTTCTCCTGTAGTTCTTTTTGTGGTATTGTAATTTTTTGAAATTTCAATTTACGTGCTTGCTTTTTATGAATCCTTCTCATAGGTTTCCTTTTATTTTTTCCCTTCAGCGTAACATCCTTAGTTGGGTTTGGTGTCGTTTCTCCTGAAGATGTTTCAGATTTGATTTCTACATTTGATTCCTCGACTTCTTTTACAGAGTCTTTGTCGAATCTTTCCGTTCCCATTTTTTTGTTGAAAATCGGGAATTGTTTTTGCTTTTTAGGGGGGTTTTCTCTAAACAGACGTTTCAAGGAGTATAAAGTGGATTCATTAAAATATTCCTTTTTTTTCCTATTGTCAATTGATTTAAAATCATCATCTGATGTCTGAGTAGAAGAGTGACAATTGCTTTGCTTGTTATCATTTTCTTGTCGTCGGTTGGTATCCTCTAGTTTTCCTTCTATGTTTTTGGAGGACTCCTTTTTTCTTTTCTCTTCTACTAAAAACTTCAGAATACCAATCTGGACATCCAAAGTTTGGTCAGAGTTTTCAAGGATGTTACCTAAAAAGGAGAGAACTGATTCGAGAATTTCTTGTAGTGTAAAGAAAGCCTTGGATAAGGGAATAGAGGATTTTTCAAGATTATTGTCTTCTATTAAAAAGGGATCCAAAAAGGAATCTTGTTCATGTATGGAAGGTTTTTTTGTGTCTGTATTTGCTGACTTTAGCTCTGGACTGTTTTCTCCTGCTTTTTGGTTGGATATACATAAGTCTTTTAGTGTTTGAGGGCTCCCATTGCCCTTTATCAAGAGTATATCGGAGTTCAGACTTTTTTGTTCTGCTGTAAAATTAAGAATACTCAGGTCTTCTGTTTTGTGTACACCCTCGTGGTTTTTTATAGGCGTTGATGATTTCACTGCACTAGAATTGGAGTTTTCAAGTTGTTGTTCTCTTGTTGTATAGGTAGACTTGTTATTAAACACAATATCGCTAACATTATGAGACAGGTGGGGGGATGCCGATAAACAAGATCGATCGTCCGGACTCCCTGGTGTTTTATTTTCAATGGCAGACATTGTTTTTTCCGGTTTCTTTTTTGCTGGTAAAGACGAGAAGTATTCACTGATTGCTGGGGTCAGGCTGTTGCGGCCAGCTTTTATTCCTTTATCAGTGGATTTTCTAACAGCTTCCTCTGTTCCCATACGTTTCATAAAGATTGT
Source organism: Lissotriton vulgaris (assembly GCF_964263255.1). Classification (NCBI taxonomy): domain Eukaryota; kingdom Metazoa; phylum Chordata; class Amphibia; order Caudata; family Salamandridae; genus Lissotriton; species Lissotriton vulgaris. Next base: position 437,506,657 of record NC_141698.1, on the reverse strand, counting down.
TCGCGAGCGTAATTTCTTTAGACCCATTTGTAAGGAGACCGTGCCACTTATATCGCAAGAGAAGGAGAGAGGGAAGATTGTTGCCTTTCTTCGATGAAATGACTCTGCGATGATCACTATAAGTTTTTTAGGGCGTAGATGTTAATAGGTTGGCCCGTCCCGTCCTCGGTCGTCCCCGGACGGCCACAGACGGCCCGCCCTTTGCCCGGGCTTCGCCCGGCGTCCCGCTTAGCGTGGAGGGTGTGTCGTAAATAGGAGGAGCAGGGGGCGGGAAGAGACTCCAGGTGCGCTCAGGTCTCCACGCGCTGAACCCTGGGTCTCGCAGTCCCAGCCCCTGTCAAGCAGCCTCCGACGTGTAGAAATTAAAGAGCCTGTCTCCTTGGCTTCTCGGAGCAACAGGCAGCAGGCAGTGAGAGGACGAGGAAAATCTCGGCATGCAAAAGCACACAGAAGCAGCTGCGAGCGGCTCCCGCGAAGCGGGGGCCGCGAGCTGTAGTAGTGCTGTTTAGCCAATCAGAGTAGAGTAGGCGTCCAACTGAGGCGGAGCAGGGGCGGGAAGAGACTCCAGGTGCGCTCAGGTCTCCACGCGCTGAACCCTGGGTCTCGCAGTCCCAGCCCCTGTCAAGCAGCCTCCGACGTGTAGAAATTAAAGAGCCTGTCTCCTTGGCTTCTCGGAGCAACAGGCAGCAGGCAGTGAGAGGACGAGGAAAATCTCGGCAAGCAAAAGCACACAGAAGCAGCTGCGAGCGGCCCCGCGAAGCGGGGGCCGCGAGCTGTAGTAGTGCTGTTTAGCCAATCAGAGTAGAGTAGGCGTCCAACTGAGGCGGAGCAGGGGCGGGAAGAGACTCCAGGTGCGCTCAGGTCTCCACGCGCTGAACCCTGGGTCTCGCAGTCCCAGCCCCTGTCAAGCAGCCTCCGACGTGTAGAAATTAAAGAGCCTGTCTCCTTGGCTTCTCGGAGCAACAGGCAGCAGGCAGTGAGAGGACGAGGAAAATCTCGGCAAGCAAAAGCACACAGAAGCAGCTGCGAGCGGCACCCGCGAAGCGGGGGCCGCGAGCTGTAGTAGTGCTGTTTAGCCAATCAGAGTAGAGTAGGCGTCCAACTGAGGCGGAGCAGGGGCGGGAAGAGACTCCAGGTGCGCTCAGGTCTCCACGCGCTGAACCCTGGGTCTCGCAGTCCCAGCCCCTGTCAAGCAGCCTCCGACGTGTAGAAATTAAAGAGCCTGTCTCCTTGGCTTCTCGGAGCAACAGGCAGCAGGCAGTGAGAGGACGAGGAAAATCTCGGCAAGCAAAAGCACACAGAAGCAGCTGCGAGCGGCACCCGCGAAGCGGGGGCCGCGAGCTGTAGTAGTGCTGTTTAGCCAATCAGAGTAGAGTAGGCGTCCAACTGAGGCGGAGCAGGGGCGGGAAGAGACTCCAGGTGCGCTCAGGTCTCCACGCGCTGAACCCTGGGTCTCGCAGTCCCAGCCCCTGTCAAGCAGCCTCCGACGTGTAGAAATTAAAGAGCCTGTCTCCTTGGCTTCTCGGAGCAACAGGCAGCAGGCAGTGAGAGGACGAGGAAAATCTCGGCAAGCAAAAGCACACAGAAGCAGCTGCGAGCGGCACCCGCGAAGCGGGGGCCGCGAGCTGTAGTAGTGCTGTTTAGCCAATCAGAGTAGAGTAGGCGTCCAACTGAGGCGGAGCAGGGGCGGGAAGAGACTCCAGGTGCGCTCAGGTCTCCACGCGCTGAACCCTGGGTCTCGCAGTCCCAGCCCCTGTCAAGCAGCCTCCGACGTGTAGAAATTAAAGAGCCTGTCTCCTTGGCTTCTCGGAGCAACAGGCAGCAGGCAGTGAGAGGACGAGGAAAATCTCGGCAAGCAAAAGCACACAGAAGCAGCTGCGAGCGGCGCCCGCGAAGCGGGGGCCGCGAGCTGTAGTAGTGCTGTTTAGCCAATCAGAGTAGAGTAGGCGTCCAACTGAGGCGGAGCAGGGGCGGGAAGAGACTCCAGGTGCGCTCAGGTCTCCACGCGCTGAACCCTGGGTCTCGCAGTCCCAGCCCCTGTCAAGCAGCCTCCGACGTGTAGAAATTAAAGAGCCTGTCTCCTTGGCTTCTCGGAGCAACAGGCAGCGAGAGGACGAGGAAAATCTCGGCAAGCAAAAGCACACAGAAGCAGCTGCGAGCGGCTCCCGCGAAGCGGGGGCCGCGAGCTGTAGTAGTGCTGTTTAGCCAATCAGAGTAGAGTAGGCGTCCAACTGAGGCGGAGCAGGGGCGGGAAGAGACTCCAGGTGCGCTCAGGTCTCCACGCGCTGAACCCTGGGTCTCGCAGTCCCAGCCCCTGTCAAGCAGCCTCCGACGTGTAGAAATTAAAGAGCCTGTCTCCTTGGCTTCTCGGAGCAACAGGCAGCAGGCAGTGAGAGGACGAGGAAAATCTCGGCAAGCAAAAGCACACAGAAGCAGCTGCGAGCTGCAAACCAGGAGGCAAAATAATATTTTGCCTGCCAAAGTGAAAATGTTTGCGCCATTTCAAAGCAGAAGTATAGCCATCTTACTGTACCTTTTGAAAAGAGGTCTACTGACCCTTTATTAACAATTAAATCCAAATTGTTCCACCCAGAACATGAGTTCCAATAAAGCAAAGCCGGTAGTCACCATTTTGATTATGATAGTATGTGAAAATGATTAGGATTGTATTTCAGCAAACATAAGTGCTAGTCAATTTAGTCAATTATGGTTTGAATTGTTGTGTTTCATTTTAATTGTTCAATTTTATTACTTCTTCACAAGGATATACTTCTGACAGTATATTAGCCTTCATTGAGTGTAATGATGTTTGAGTTATATATTGTACAATGAGCAAACCCTTTAAACCACATCTTGTGAGCAACCATTGAGTGCTCAACCATTGTAATTTAGTTTTTTTAAGCAAATTCCTGCATTTAAATTTCTTTTGAAAAACAAAAAAATGCAGCCTGCTCCGCATCCTGTTCTATCTCCAGTTGAATGAATAATATTAATTTATGTTATGTTATGTTATGTTATGTTATGTTATTTTATTTTTATAAAGCGCAACGGATGCCGCAGCCAAGAGGCGTCCCGGCGCTTAGGAGAAGGTAAAAAACACAACACGGAAGCTAGTGACCAGAAAAGACTAAACAGTGGAAAATAAAAAGGTCTTCAAGGCTTTTCTGAACGGGAGCAGATCAGGAATGGAGCGAAGAGGGGCAGGCAGGGAATTCCAGAGAGCTGCTGCCATCACAGCAAAAGAGCGTCCGCCCATCCTTGCTCTTTTAAAACGTGGCACTACAGCAAGGTTAGTCCCTGAGGATCGGAGAGCTCTGGATGGCTCATAATGACAGATTAATTGAGACAAAATAGGGGGAGAAGCCAACTTCAAGATTTTAAAAGTTAGACAAAGGGTTTTAAATTTGATTCTTTGCCCCACAGGCAGCCAGTGAAGATCCTGAATAGTACGACGCACAGAAACAAACTTCGGAAGACCAACCAACATCCTGGCGGCCGCATTTTGCACCCACTGGAGGCGAACTAGTTCTGCTTGATTAACGCCTAAGAACAAAGAGCTGGCGTAATCTAATCTAGCCAAGACTGTGGCCTGGACAATGATCTGTCTCGTGTCAGCATCAAAAAACTTAAAAATGGGTCGCAAACACCTCAGGGCACCAAAACAAGTTCCGGCAACCCGTTTAGTGTGGGCGGTGAATGAAAGTTTATCATCCAACCACACCCCAAGGTTCCTGACTTCAGCCACTGGGGTGGGAGCAGGGCCTAATTCAGATGGCCACCACTGATCGCCCCAAAGCTCACTTTCCCTACCAAAAATAATAACCTCGGTTTTAGAGGCATTCAGTTGGAGGCGGTTGTTCGCCATCCAGCCCGCCACAGCTTTTAACGCGGTCTGAAAAGAGGCAGCATCCATGTTGGTCTCTCCATTAAGTGCCACCGCCAGCTGCGTGTCATCGGCGTATGACACCATGGAGAGACCAAAACTATGGGCGACCTGAGCCAACGGTTGGACATACAAATTAAATAAGGTAGGGCTTAGGGCCGACCCCTGCGGGACACCCTGCAGGATCGGACGAGGAGCAGAAACAAAAGGGGGAGTGGATACTTTAAAAGTTCGATCAGTGAGAAAAGATCGAAACCACTCGAGTGCTCTCTCTCCAACTCCGGCCTCCTCAAGGCGATGGAGGAGGATCTGATGGGACACCGTGTCAAACGCGGCACTAAGATCCAATAGGATCAGTGCCGCCGTTTGACCTTGGTCCAGCATCTTCCTGATGTTCTCCACCACTACTAGAAGAGCCGTTTCGGTACTGTGACCCGCACGGAACCCGTTCTGCGATTTATCCAGTATTTTCGCTTCCTGCAGATGGAGTGACAGGATGCGGTTAGCATGAGATTCTGCTAATTTCGCTAGCCAGGGAAGCAGGGAAATCGGCCGATAATGTTCCGATTTAGTGGGGTCGAGGGCCGGTTTTTTTAGAATGGGAATAATGGTAGCCTGCTTCCAAGCACTAGGCACACAGCCGGTGTTAAAAGACAGCTCAATGGAGACTGTGCATGGCCGGGTAGCAGCACTCAGCAATTTCCTGGAATTGAATGGGTCTCATGGGGTCATCAGGTGAGCCGGATTTAACCTTCGTTGTCAAGGCTTTAAATTCCTCTAGCGTAGGGCTGGGAATAGTCAGCAGTGGTATGGAAGCCTTAGGTGTTGTGTTATTCTCCTGGATGATAGACTGGGAGAATGACCTATAAATGGCCTCGACTTTTTCAATGAAGAATGACGCCAGATCCTCACAGTGCTCTAGGGAGGCTGCCAAAGTGGCAGATTGATTTTGTTTACTTGTAAGGTCTTTGCAGACCTTAAAAATTACTTTTGTGGGATTGGAACTATTTTTTATCTCCCGAGAGTAAAAGGCTGCTCTGGCAGAGCAGATGGCCCGATGATAAACTCTCGTGCAGGCCCTGTAGGCGGACTTAAGATTCGCGATGCACGTTCAGCTTTTTTACAGGTAGATTTGAGCAGTCTAAGGGATTCATCATACCATGGTCTGGAAGGGCTAGATCTAGTCTTGCTCCACCTAGCTGGTATTAACACATCTAGGGAGTGATTAAGCCACTCGCAGAAGTTGTCGTACCCAAGAGAGACCTCCGATGGGGGTTGAGGATGATGTTCCATCAACAACTGATGGAAATGTTCCAAATCAAGTTTTCTCCAAGGGCGCTTAAAAAGACCCGGGGTATTATTATTGTAGGAGGGATTAGGGATGGTGACATGGGCTTCTATCAAACTGTGATCAGTCCAAGCCATAGGCTTAGGCGAAAGCACAAGAATATTAGTGGTAAGATTCGTCAGAACAGGATCTAACAAATGACCACCTATATGGGTCGGTGATTGTACCAGTTGATTTATTTGATAGGCTTCAAGATCAGCCAACAAGTTGGAGACCGGATTAGAAAGGGGGGCGTCCATGTGTAAATTCAGGTCGCCGATTATCGTAAAGTTGGATGATTTCAAAATCAAAGAGGAAACAACCTCTAAGAGACTATGGCAAAAGGAGCCCTCAGGGCCAGGTGGCCTATAGATTAATAATCCCGATAAAGAAAAATTGGGATTAACTAGGATATTAAAATGCGCGCTCTCACACCCAGCTACAGTAATGGGCTTCCACACACATGAATAGCAGGATTTTAGTGCAAGTGCGATACCTCCACCTCTGGTAGTCCGGTGTAGGGAGTGCATGGTGTATCCCGGCGGGAGGGCTAAATTTATAACAGCGTTGGATTGGTCATGCAACCAAGTTTCAGAAAAGAAAAATATGTCCGGTTTGTCGTCAGTAATCAGGGTGAATACATCTTGGTAGTGACAGGTCAAAGACCTGACATTCAGATGGAATATTTTAAGACTTGGTTGTCTGGCGGCATCAGTCGCCAGCTCCAAGTCACGAGTAATAGGAGGACTAGACATTAAACTACAAATAGGCTGCGATTTTGGGATATTAAAACAACAAGTGGGACACTGAAAAGGCCCACATAAAGGGTCCAGAGAGCCATGAGGACAGTCTCTTACATTACGGCGCAGTGAGCGCAATGTCGCCGCCGATAACGCCGCCGATTATGAAAATATTAATTACAATAGTAAAACACAAAAAAGTGAATTATAAAAATAACAAATGACGTAAAATATTCCTAACCCCTTTGCCGCAAGGGTAATTCCCCCACGGCGCGGGGGGAGCGGAGGCCGCGGCGCCACGGTGCTCGTGACTCGTCACGAGGCACATTGGAGCTGATTGACAATAGAGATATTAATAATGATATGACATTTTTTTCATTTTATGACACATCTCTCCATTAGAATAGAAATAATAAAAAATACTTTGTATGATCTTGTTAACAGCCTTGAAAAAGTCGTAAATGGCGACGAAACATGTGTCGGGTGTAGCTGTACCAATGTTGTAACAACTGAATAACTGTGATGAAGATCCCTTGCTGAACTAATCATCTACAGAATTTTTTGCATTACATATCGTTGCTGATTGCGGGAAGTCAGACGTCTACTTATTTGTGCTGTGCTCTGTCTATGTTCTAAATTTCATGGACATATACGGAGAATTCTGCATATATTGTATGATACTGTGGGTGGCACGGTATAAAGACATAGAGCACGCTTTGAAAGAGAGAGTTATTACCTAATCCATATGCAAACACAACGGAGGTGCTGGCTGTTTAAGTTATCCACTGCCACCATCTATTTATCTGTTTCCTGTTCCATCTCCAGTTGAATGAATAATATTTATTTATGAAAATATTAATTACAATAGTAAAACACAAAAAAGTAAATTATAAAAATAACAAATGACATTAAATATTCTTAACCCCTTCGCCCGCGGGGTAATTCCCCCACAGCGCGGGGGGAGGGGAGGCCGCAGCGCCACCGTGCTCGTGACTCATCACGAGGCACAGTGGAGCTGATTGATTTTCCCGCACAGGCGGGGAATCAATTGCGAGTGGGAGTGCCACTGCGTTATGACGAGCCCAGCCGTCATGAGCACAGCTCCACTGTGCCTCATGACGAGCTGGGCTCGTCATAAGCATGGATGTGTTTAAAATCCACCTTTCATTTACAATTTCTTTAGACAACGTTATGCAGGAATTAAAATTTGGTAATTTCCCAATAAATTGACAATCTTTTGAGGAAAAATAACACACAATACCCTTGTTAACAGAACTAAAATTTCTGGTGACAAATGTATTTTTAAGATATTTCTTCCACAGGTCTAATAAAATAGGGCACAGGCAAATTGCTTACTCTAACAACTCATCTTTATAATTACATAGGCAACAAACCTTTCAGGGCGAGCAGTTAATATTCTGTGACCCTTCAAATTGCTATATCGGAATCAACATCAGGTGGAATCTTAAATATTTTAGTTACATCCAGGATCCAGGTTATAATCCAAGTATTCTTTTTTTTTACACTAGAATACGACTCTATTGTATAATGACATGTCTATATTTCTGTAATGTTAACAAATTGGTTACTCTGATTTTCCTCCATACATTTTCTGTTATTAGCTTCTTGCACTCCAGATACAGCAATTTTATAAGATCGAATAATAAGGAACTGTCAATGAATTTGTAATTGCTGTCATAGAATCACAATAAAAACATTCCAGAAACATATCTTAAATGATTTGATAACAAAGATAGTTCCAGTCTCGGTTTACAGTGAGAAATTGATGAACGAAGATTCAATACAAATCTCAGTTCATTCATATAAAATTTTATCCAAGTCACAGATTTTTCTGGGAGAACGATTGCTCCATATAACAAAGCAGGAACCAATTTAGATTCAGTAACCTGTAATGATTGACAAATTGCTTGTCCTCCATGGACTTTCATGAATCTTTAGACTGATTGTGATATTGCATGAGATTTAAACTTCAAGCTTGAAAGATGATCTGCCTGTTGGAACTGGGGTCACCAGCTCCCCGAGGGTAGCATGGCACGAGCGGGCAGGCATCCGAAAGCTTATGTGTAAAGCGACCATACAGCACACGCATCCACTGAGACAGTAAAATGGGCGCGCAAAGAGTGACAGCACTCCAGTTAGTTTGTATAAAAATTAGATAACTTTTATATAGAGCAGACTCAGGGTAATCAAAAATTACAGTATCAATTACTTATTAGTTTTCCTTAAGAATACATATGTTTCAACACTTTGTAATAAATACTCAGAGGAATAAATATTAAATATCAGATAAATATTGAATATTAGATAATATTAAGTAGAGATATCCACAGGCCTGACCTTAACTTTGCTTCTTGTCAGCACCTGTGAGAAATACATTATAAAGGCAACCAAATGACATTGCATCTTATTAGTTCTGTAGGCATATTATCCACTCCTCACCAAACAAGGGTGAGCGTTCCACAGAAAAGAACCTGTACATAAATAACTGTAGGCTTCCAGTAATACGGCACTAAAGGGGAGAAAACATTTCATTAAGGATAAACATCCCCTTGTGCAGGATTAACCATTTTAAGAATCACTCCCAGCAGGAATAAGCATTAAGCAGTTCCATAGTTGAAGTAGAACTTTTCATTAGTTATGCACCAACATTTCATCCAGGAAGTAACCACTTCTCTGAGCAGAAGTAAACATTTATTAGCAGGTAAACCATGCATAAGGCCTAGGCTGAGCAGGACACTAGGCGAAATAGGGATAATCCCTGGGTTTGGGCCTAGCCCTTGCTAATACTCTTCATCCTGGTACTGTAGGCATTCTATTACATCCTCTAATCAGGGGTTAACCTTTTATGAATTGAGGCCTATAACTGTGGGCCTTGGGACCTCTAAAACAGTCCAATACCAGGGTAAACACCCCCTCAATCTAGTAGGGACCTTTTCATTAGGAAGTATCCTGTTCGCAGGTGAGAACAACATTTCATGTAGAGCCATTCATATTCTCATTAGCAGTAACTTATTTCAATAAAGGTTAAAACATTACATTACCCAGCATTAAACATTTCCTGGAGTTGTACTTAAGGAACATTGCACTTGGCATATAACCCTTCCCTATGCAGACACATTTCATTATATAAATGTAGGTGTTTCAGAGACCCTGGCATCAGGCAGGAGTAGAAAACACTTCCTTAAAGATCAGGCAACATGTCATTATGCAAAAACCCACATTTCATTAGGCCAGGATAACCTTTGCATTTAACTGGGGGTCAACATGTCATTATGTGAGCAAAGGGAGCAAGTTATTAATCACTGTAGCATCAATAACCAATTCATCAGGAATAAACATTTCATCAGGACTAACCATTGCAGCAAGGAGATATTGCATCAAGAATAAACCTGGCATCAAACATAACCATTGCATTAGCCAGCTCTAACCCGGTATAAGGCCAAAATGAGCACTTAACTTTACTCCCAGGCCGGGGTTAGCCTTAGTGGCCCAGCAGCCCCTTAATTTATTATCCCTTCTCAGTGGCAAGAATCACCAGGGTCATAACAGACCCCTAGCCAGGGGTTAATTCTTAAATAGGTCCAGGCCCATTTCAGATGCTTTTATGGGCCTAATCAGGGCCAACAGGGCCCAACTACAGTTTCTCCAGGAGGGGGGGGCGGTCTCAATCCCTCCAACCCCCACTCCGGGAGTTACCTTACTCTTCGGCTCCTTGGGGAGCCCTTACAGAGGTTTCCATAGAATTGCAGGGGGGCGGGGCTCAGCTCTCCTCGGAGCCCACCCGGCTCCAGGATGCACTCCTCTTCTGCAGAGCCGGTGATGGTAGGGCTATTACCGAGCCTCCGATGCAGTAGAGGAGGCCCTGCGCTAATGATAGACCAGCCCCAGGCCTCCCAATGGCTTCGGGGGCTGGGGAATCGACCGATGCAGGCCGAGGCAAGGCGCGCCCGCAACCGCCAAGGACAGTGCGGCCTGCGGGGATGAGGGGGGGGGGCGCGGCCTCAAGGTCCAATGAGTGTGCGGCGCTGGCTGGGGCGGAGTCTAGGACGCGCCCCTGTCACGCGACGCTGGAGGCAGGCTTCAGGCCCAGTGCCGCCCACTTGGGGATTCTGGCGGCCCTCTCCCCACACCGGGGGCCGCCGAGGAGACTCTTAACTCTTCGGCCGGGCTGCGGCGGTGATAGCGGCTCCGGGGTGCGCAGAGGAACAGCGTCTTCTCCGCTCACTCCTCACACCGGGGACCGCCGAGGGGTCAGATGAAGGCACAGAAGCTCCTGCGATGTAGCGGTAGGTCAGACAGCGCTTTTGGTCCCAGCGCGGAGAAGCTTCACAGCGCTTGGGGGGCACACAGTGTCAGCGCTTCTTAGGGGGGCCCAGGGGGTGTAGATACAGGCAACACCAGTGCGTGATAGCACCTCAGGGGACAGTCAGCAATTCAGGCCCAGCGCGCAGCAGGGGGCGCTATCACTCTTAGCAGATATAGCGCTTAGGGCAGCAACTGTCTCCAAAGACCCAGCTCTTCACAGGGGCACAGCAAAAGAGCGCTGAGGAGGCAGATAAGGCAGTCTAGCAGTCCAAGCAAGGCAGGACAGGCCACACGTCAGTGGCAGTTCAGCAAAGGGGTCCCAGGTGGAGTCAAGGAGTGCAGGGGTGACTCAACGCCAATACCTGGGTGATTTCTCAATAGTCCTGTGGTGGTTTGGTTTCTTCTTTGCGCTTTATATTTCTTGCGCCCTTGTAAATTGCAGTCTCTGGGTTCCTTGAAGGAGGGGGTTTGAGTTGATGGCTAATATCAAATCTCCTCAGCCAGTTCCCTTCAGTGGTCCCTGGGTTCCCCTCCCGCCGGGCCAGATCAGGGGGCAAGTTCAGGATCCCTCAACACTTGGAAGGCAGCACCTAAGCCCTGTCACTTCCAGTGTCATAGGTCCCTGTCTAGGCCCCACTGCCTAGAACTCCTGCGTAGGTTCTCCCCAGGTCAGTGTTCCCTCAATCTGACAGGAAAGTTTCCCTCCCTTTCCTTATATAGTGCCAGTTGACAGTTGGCAGTGGCAGTTGGTGTCACTTCACCTGTTCCAGAAGGTTCCAGGAGGTTCTAGGAGGTTCTACCATTCTGGCTATGGGCAGGCTGTCAGGCTAGATTGATACATTGTTTGAGGGTTCTAGCCAACTCCTGGACTACTAGAATGCGCACACAAAGACCGCGCTGCAGTAGCAGGGGTCAGTGGTAGCCATGTTAGGGGAAGAAAGCACCTGCACCTTACATCTTAACATTAGTTTAACATTACACAGGGCTTTCTCCATTACACAAGGCCTATACACTTTTGTTATAATAGGGGGCACCCTGAATTAAAGGAATAAAAAGCGAAAAATTCTGGGGAAAGGGCCAAGTCCTACACTGCCATCTAACTTTATTATCGTCCATGAGTCCCAGGTAGTTGTACTTTGAGACCTTTCCCAGGATTTTTTTAAATCTATTTTTAGTTTACCAAGGTTCTAGAATTTGCCAAACACCATAACTTTTGATTTACTGGAGTTGTCTTTTAAGTTATTATCCATATTGAATTTTTGTAAGTTAGATAGCTGTGATTTAAGTCTTTTTGTGGTCCATGAGACAAAAATATTATCATCAGCACATGCCAGGTAACTTATTGGTTTACCTCCCTGCCTTGCAGACAGTGCCTGAGGAGGGTTTAAAAAGTTTGTCAGACATGTGATGTACAATGAAAAAGAAGGGCTGCAACTCTGTTTAAGGCCATTTCCAATAGGTATTTTTGAAGATAGGGGATTTCTTGTCAACTTAAACTGAAGATCGGTATTGTCATGCAGAGATATTAAAAAAAGATTACACATTTAGACAATATCAACCATGTTTTTTTCCGATTAACTTTTTAGAATGTCGACGAATAGTCAATATTGTGAGTCTCAACTGATGTTTCTGCAGAGGCGAGATGGAGACCTGATGCTGGATGCCAACTTCCCACATCTACCAGAATCAACCCAACAGAGTCTAAGCTTATGAGGTGAAGGTGGGGGAAGAGGGGAAACAAAACAAGTAAAGGGAGAAGGATATGTGCCACAGTGATACGTCTTGCATGGATTCTGGATGGGGCTGATTGCATGCACCTCCTATTTAAACAGAAATATATGAGTTATCCTGAATTAATATGTCTGGAGGTAGTGCTCTATAATATCATGAAATACTCAAGTTCAAAAGACCTTTATTCGAATTTCATAAAATTCATAAAAGTACCAATTACAGCAATAATTCATTAGAATATAGTACGTACAAACAGATAAAAGAATTATACAGAAGAACATTCTAAGATTTTATACAGTAACAATAAAATAGGTTCCATTCATTTCATTACATTATATACAAAGTGACACCAATATGGCTAGTTTCTGATTTCAGGGGTTTTCCATCGTCTTACGCGCTCGTATAGCCATTCTTAAAAAAGTGCTGGTGCGAAAAGTCAATTCTTCAGTGTCCAAAGTGAGCAGCATTGTATATGATTCTTTAAGGGTGAGAGGTCTGTATTTTTTAAAATAGGGGGTTAGAAACCATTTGATAAATCTCAAATAAAATTTACAGAAAAATAAAAAGTGCAAGTCATCTTGAGTACTCATACCATCACAGGGACATGGGGTGAGCTTAGCACTATGTCGATACCCCAGAGGAAATGACAGCAAGAATTTAACGGTTCCTGCCCTCAATCGAAACAATAGAGCTCTCTCCCAGCTAGACATAGGGAGGGAGAGATAGAGGGGAGAGTTTGCCCACACAGTCCATTTCCTATATATTTCATGACGCTTGATTTCTGGGATTCTCTTCCAATGCGACCATTTCTGTAAAGTGCATAAAGTGCATTTTGAACCTCCACTTTGTCCTTTGGTTCAATTGACATTGGGTCGCTGAACAAGGTACCTCTATCAACTTCATTAAGTGATTTAGAAACTTCTGTGAACCAAGGAATCTTCATACCATGTTCGCAATTTAGGCAGTCCTTAATGATATTTTGTGTAAGGACGGCAGCATCATTTCTCCAGATTCTAATCCAGAAAAGACCTGGTCTGGCTCTGATAAAATCGCTTATATAAGGAAGATTTAGTTCTTTGTGACACATGAAGTCAGATGAGGAAATCGGGGCACCCAGCACTTTTCTACAAAAGCGGTTTTCCTCTCTTTGAATGAATGTACTGCTTCCCAACCCCCATACCTCTGCTCCATACGTAGCAACAGGTGAACATTGCAATTTAAAAATCTTTAAAATAGCCTTAGTGGCACCAATTTTCTTTGGGCGAGGGAGGCTCAACACAGAATTGTTGGCTTTCGAGAACTTGCTCGTGGCGTGGGCCAAATGCCCACTCCAAGAGCTGTTCGCAGCGAAAACCAACCCTAAATAGGGAAAGTTAGGAACAGATTCTAGTTTATCTGTGCCTATTCGAATTGTGTTTAGTTTCCTTTTGCCCGGGCCGCAGGACATAATAAAAGATTTTTTTAAATTCACCTTCAGGTCCAGACCCTCCATAAATTTTACAAAACAGTTACCAGCAGACGAAGGGCATTAGGGGTGTGGGCCATAAGCACCGCATCGTCTGCGTATAAAAGCACGGGTAAAGGATTACCTAAAATCATTGGGACATCTGATGTGGCTTTTTTCAAACAATTAGATAAGCCATTAATGTAAATGATGAACAAAAGGGGTGCTAAAACGCACCCCTGTCTCACCCCCCTCCCTATCTCAATACCTCCCGAGACCTCTCCACCCATCCCAATACGTACCGGGCTTTCAGGTCAGTATGGAGATAGGCTAGAAATCTAATGAGGGTGTCATCAAGACCATTGGACGAGAGAATTGACCACAGCTTAGATCTATTTACAAGATCGAAAGCGGATGAAAGATCCATAAAGGCGAGGTAGGTAGGGAATGAGCGGGCAATGCAATATTTATCAATTATCAATTTCAAATTTAAACATTGCTCCACTGTTCCTACCCCGCTCCTGAACCCCATCTGGCAGGGATCCAGGAAGTCAGTATCAACCGCCCATTCCAATACCCTATTGTAAATTATACGTCCTAGGACTTTTAGGGTATTGTCCAAAAGGGAAATGGTGCGATAGTTTGCTGGATCTGACCTGTCTCCCTTTTTATAGATTGGGACAATAATGCTGGTGGCCCAAGTGGCTGGCATGGCTACTTGTGGGAGACTATTAAAGATGTTAAGAAGTATAGGTGTCCACAAGTCGACATTATGTTTAATAATATCGATAGGGAGACCATCTGGTCCAGGTGCTTTATTTCCTAGACTTTCCCTTATAGCTATTTTAACTTCATGATCCAAGATCTTTAAACCATCCAATTGGTCTGGATTAGGGAGAAGATACTCATCAGACTCATCAGAAGGGGCTGCATATATTTTGGAGAAATGGCTCTCCCATGCTGTACTTGTTATATTACAGCTAATTTGGGTGAGCTCTTTGCCCATTTCCCTCGTTTTTCGGACGGCGGACCAGAATGGACCACTGCCACCCAAATTCGCACTAATTAACAAAGAGTCCCAGTGATCGGACAGTAGGTTAGCCTTGCTTACCGATATTTTCTCTTTGTAATTTTTCCTGGCGGCTTGCACAGCAGCTCTGCACCTTGGCTTGGCAGAGAGTACTTTTCTTAACTCTCTGTTAGCCAAGGAGAAAGATGAGTCAAACCACCTAGGCTCTTTGCATTCTTCGGGGAGTGGGACTGACAGGAAGGTTTTAATGGTGTGACATAATGCTTCAAAATCTGCAATTAGTTTCTTATGATTACCAGTGGGGGACAAGCAGGATTTTATCAGATGTGGATATAACGTTTGTACGCTGTCTAGAATAGCCCCACAGTCAATTCCTCTCCATTTCAATCGGAGGCCATCAATTGAAGGTGTAATATCCCTTGCTCTGTTTAAATTCATATAAATTGGAATGGATACGAAATTTAAAATCACCAGCAATGGATTATGATCACTAAAGGAGGTTTGCACCACGGAAGTTTTTGCTATACAATCAGTTAAAAGTGGTGAAGTGAATACATAATCAATAATAGAGCTACTATCCCCACTGATAAACGTGGGGGCATAAGGGAAATTCATATTGTGCCCTACCCTCATAGCATCAGCAAGGTTGAATTCAGTTAATATTTTGGACAATTCTGATACCCTGCGATCTACTGAGTCAAGGCAGATAGGATCATCAGACCCGTAATTCTCTGTTAGTTTCACATTAAAATCGCCCCCTATTAGAATACCAGTGTTAGTGTCTACTAATGAGGAACATTCAAGCATACGTAAAACCTTAGATAATGCCAAGAAGTTTTTGTTCGGTACACAATAAAAATTATTGTTATAAAAATTAATTAAATAAATTGTGATCTTTGACATTAGCTTATATTCAAGAATTTGGATGTTAGGATTAACAGAGTTATCAATCTGCAAATCTCTGATTGTACCACCTGTCAGAATTCTGATCCCTATGAATAAGCCACCCACTGCTCGACCAAATCTAGGTTTGGGTGATGTTAAACTAAAACAGTGGTATCCCTCTATATACAAATTCCCTACGGCCCATGTTTCTTGAAACATAAGAATATCCACATCATTAATTATCTTAATCCATGCAGGGTCCAACAACTTAGCTTCCAGTCCTGCAACATTCCAACTTAAGATCGATAAGCCATAAGCATTACAACATTTACCCAATCTACTCCCAGTATTCCTAATTTTTTGATGGGTTGGCTTCTGGGGGATGGGCAAAATGCTGTTGATAGACATGGTTTCTGTGGGATCAATCAGGTCATGACAAGCTGCAACTGAAGCTGGAGATCCCTCCAGTTTGCTGATTGCAGCTTGTCCATACATTTCATTTTTGGCCGGTGTACCCAGTCAGTCTTGTTCGTCTAAATTAGAAAAGTATTCAAATCGATTGTAAGTAGGAATGTTGAATGTTGTTGGTGTGAACTGATAAGGGTCAGGAACTGGGTAGGACCTTTCTCTGTAGTTTTATTGGTGCATGGTTGGGAATTGTGGATAATGGGGAAAGTGAGGGACGGAGATTGACATTGATGGCTGATTCCACAAGTTGTGGCTATTCATATAATTGACATTGGGCTTCTGATTCTGGATAAAGAGTGGTGATTTGATCCATGCTCCAAAATTCATTTCATGATAAGGAATTGTGGGGTGACTCGCCATAGCCTGTTCGGGAGGTATCAAATGTCTGTAAAAATAACCTAATGGAAGGAGTGTGATGTTGAATTCCCATGGAGAGGGTGATGGGGTGCTAGCAAGTGTTTTCTCCGCCCATTGGGGGTTTTTAAAACTTATGATGACACAATCGCCCTCAAACTTTTTCCTGAGTGGGCCTATCCAACCCACTCGCTGAGTGTTAATAATCTCCCTTGCACCATCTATAGGAAAATTGCGATTTGCAATTAACCAGTGTAAGGTTTTATTTTTAAGAGATGAAAAGGTTTCATCCTGGTCCTTCCTTAATTCAGTGACATTTACCAACACCAATACATACGCTCCGCATTCTGGTGGAAGATTGATGCGGGAGGGAACTTGCTTAGTTGTTTTTTGTGGCGGTTGGGCCACAGAGGAACTACTTGCAGGATTCGCGGGTTGGCCAGTAGTAGTCGCATTTAATTTTTTAGTATTCTGGTCCTTCCTTTTATCCAGAGCTACGTTGTTAATGCTAAGGGTAGCTGCTGGCTGGCTGATAGATGGGCCCTTCAGTGTCGCTGATGTAGCTAATGAGACTTTGGGTGTAGCATTAATGTTTATGGTTGATGCTTGCGAAGTATTGGGTTTGGTGCCAACTGATTTATTGGAACTAGAGTTTGTTGCACCATTTACAACACGTTCTTTATGTAAATTCTTGATAGGGATACTCAGATCGGCTATTTGCTTTTCGATCCGAGTAAGCCTACTCTCAATAGGAGATAAGTAAATACTTAATAATTCGGCCAACCTTTCCAACATGCGGTCATTAGCACTTTTAGTATTATCATTAATGGTATCATTATTAGCTAACATTCCGCCCTGCTGCTCCTTCTCTCTATCATCCTCCTGAATAGTCTCCGTAACTCTGGTTATATTTTGATTAAGGTTAGAGTTAGATCCTTTCCCGGTTTTTCTTTTTATCGGACCATATTTCCTAACCTTTGTAGACCGGGACTTTGGTGCATATACTTTCTGTTTTTGGATAGCCCCCTCACGTCTGCCTCTTAGTTGCCTTATGTTATCAACAGGTATTTCTTCGGGGGTAGGGTTGATACATAGATCTGGGGTCTTCTCCAAGTCCATACTTATGTCTGTGTCTGAGTCTATCAGAGGGATAGAGGCTGATAAGTTTACCTCACTTGGGATGGTATGGATTTCGGCACAAATGTTTACTAGAGGTCTGATATTATTTGGCAGGACCTGAACAGGTGTGGTAGCGGCGGCAATAAGACCAAGGGAAGAACGCTTAGCGTGGGCCAGATCTTGGGAGACCCTACGCTCTAAGAGCGAAATACCCTGGTTTATGGCGTCATTGGCCTTAGTGATGAAATTATCTATAGGGCCAATTACTGAACCACCCCCCGCAGCGGCTGTTTTGCTGCGACTGCCCCTTGGAGACATAGTGGTGAAAACGTATACTAGGCCAGAAACAATATAAGCTAGCGTTTGTTGGGCAGAACAGTAATAATAAACAGTAAACAAAACAGATATGAAGAACCAAAAGCTAGGGAGGAGAAGGATTTCCACTCAAGGAACAGAGCATGATAATTGTGGACCAGCATGCAGGTGCACCCAGCTACAATGTGGAACAAAGTCAATGACACACGATTCTCATGCAGAGTGTGTCTTTAGCGGTCCAAACACATAAACTGGGATGAAAGTACCTTGCGAGGATGAAATTAGGGAGGTGGCCCCGTCCCGTCCTCTTCGTGCCACTGAGGGCCACAGAGGGCCCGCCCTTTGCCCGGGCTTCGCCTCGGGCGCTCCCGCGGGCGCGACTCACGGGGCGAGAGGGCGCGGTGTGCTATGTACCGCCTCCTGGCGCTCTGCACCTGTCACGGTGCGCCGCCGCCCCCGCGGCTTCTGGGTAGTGTAGTGCCATTGCCCTCACGGCTGCCCGATGGCGAGGAAGTCTCCCGGCGCTTCCCTTCGGCCAGGAGACCCAGAAAAGACAAGTAGGTAGGTAAACAGCACCGCCGTTTCCCTCACGGCTGCCTGCTGGCGTGATAGTGCTTCGGCTGTGGTCCCCGCAGCGCTCGCTGCCGCGGTGTGCTATGTACCGCCTCCTGGCGCTATGCACCCGTCACGGTGCACCGCCGCCCCCGAGGCTTCTGGGTAATGTAGTGCCGTTGCCCTCACGGCTGCCCGATGGCGAAGAAGTCTCCCGGCGCTTCCCTTCGGCCAGGAGACCCAGAAAAGACAAGTAGGTAGGTAAACAGCACCGCCGTTTCCCTCACGGCTGCCTGCTGGCGTGATAGTGCTTCGGCTGTGGTCCCCGCAGCGCTCGCTGCCGCGGTGTGCTATGTACCGCCTCCTGGCGCTATGCACCCGTCACGGTGTGCCGCCGCCCCCGAGGCTTCTGGGTAATGTAGTGCCGTTGCCCTCACGGCTGCCCGATGGCGAAGAAGTCTCCCGGCGCTTCCCTTCGGCCAGGAGACCCAGAAAAGGCAAGTAGGTAGGTAAACAGCACCGCCATTTCCCTCACGGCTGCCTGCTGGCGTGATAGTGCTTCGGCTGTTGTCCCTACTCGTTATGTATATGTACCTGATTAACATACATCCTCTAATCTGAATGATGTATAGAGAAGCTGAAAACAAAGTTAGAATGATATATCTAAGAAGAGACAATCTAAGTGTTAAACAATATGGTTAATGTACCTATGCTCATAAATACATAAAAATTAACGAGTGGAACTCACCTTAAAACAAGGACATAACAATCCAATAGACCCAAAATTATACATCCAAGTAAATGCTAGGAAAAAAACAAAAAGCAATTTCCCCTAGACAGGATGTAGAAAGTTATAACTACACAAAAAGTTGCTAGGATATGATATTTATACAGTATTTCCTTGTAATGTCAGGAGACTATTATGTGTATCATTTCTCTTTACAGCCTGCTAGTTTAAAAAGGAAACAAAATGATAAGCAAATCTCCACTCACTGTGGATTAGTCACTTTAGATAAATAACTATGACATTAATTTGATACACAACTATGTAATCCTACCGTCATACCAGGGAGATGTGCATTCTTTCAATGCATGTTTCTTCTCTCGTTATATCGCCCACAGAACGAGAGGCAGAGAGAATCACACAAATGGTCTGTAAATGTAACTCTGACCTGCCATTGCAGACCCTGTGTGCAGTCTGGGACTGCCATGCCGACTTGGCAAGTGTACCCACTTACCAGGTCCTAAAATTCACTTTTCTTACATGTCAGTCACCCCTAAGGTAGGCCCAAATTACCCCTGTAGGCAGGGTGCAATATATGTGAAAGGTAGGACATGCCCTGGTGTGTGTGGCATGTCCTGATAGTGATTACTGCCAATTTCGTTTTTCACTATTGCAAGTCTACCTGTTCCCATAGGACAGAATGAAGAGTTTGTTTATAACATCTTATAAGCATAACTGGCCCTGGGAACTAAGTATAAAAATACATTTTAGTATGCATGAACTCAGAATCTAAAGATGCATCTTTCAGTGAAGGTGATTTTTACATTCTGTGTTTGAAAATACCACTTTTAGAAAGTATGTATTTTCTTGCTCAGCCATCCAGTAGGCCTCGGCTGGGGTTGTGGATTGACTGTCTGAGTTTTGGTTGACAGGGGCTGGGGCGGACCTGTGGCTCCAGATAGTCTAGGTGGGTCAGGAAAGGCCTGAATAGACCTGGACTGCATTTAGAGTAGGGGGAGGAGATTTCCTTTCATCTGAATGGGCCTGGTCTGCCTCTGACAATGCAGTCTCCACCTCCTGCCAAGAAGCCACACCAGAGAGGGCAGAACTGGTTCTCGCCTTGTACAGACACTCTCTGCTTGAGAGGACAAAGGATTTTGGGCTATAAAAAGTGGGACACCCCTGAACTTTAGAACTCTTTTGGACCAAGAAGACTGCCAAAAAGTAGCACTGGAAAAGCTGTGAGGAGGAACTACCACTTTGCTGAGTGCTTTGTTGTGCTGGCCTGCAGTGGCTGCTTCTGTCTTGGGCAGTGAAAAGGCTGGACTGAACTTTCTGCAATCTATTTTTGTGAGTTTCTCCAAGGGCTTGAGGTAGAGCTTGCCCCCTGTTCAATAAGTCACAGGAACAGCAAAGACTTAAAGTTCTTCTGACCTCAGCACTGGGGACTGTGTTTTGTGCTGCAACAGAAGAAAAAGCAAACCAATGCCATCTACAACGCTGCTGCCGACTCTTGCCTGAAGGCACCGCAGAGGGCACCGCCACAAGGCCGCACTGCGAACCTGGTCTCACCGGCGATGCCTGCTGATTTATTGTTATTTACATGTTGCTTCATTTTACGAAAAATGACATACTACAGACTTTCCCTCTCACACTTCATATACCCCCAGCATGATTGTTACATAATTAATTTTACTTTTCTTTCTCCGACTGCAAGGTGAGAGAAGTTTGTAACACCAGTTCCCATGGTATTAAAAAGTATTACAGAAAATAAAGGTGCCTCTATTTGTTGTACAGTCAAAATATCGAGTTTTTAATATTGATTAGCAATAATATCGAGTAAAAAATATAGAATAGACATAATATCGACTAGACAGAATATAGACTACCAAAATATCGAATAGAATAGTATTAATATTGAATAGAATAGCATTAATATCGAATCAAAAATATAGAATGGACAAAATATCGAATGGACAGAATATAGAATACAAAAATATCGAATGGACAGAATATAGACAACAAAAATATGGAATTTGAGCTAAGTAAGTTAATATTATTTTTAATATTTGCGTAATATAATTCTGTAGTGGGTTGTGGGTATATAGGGGAATAGGGTGGGAAGTAATTTAATTAGAATTAATTAAAAATTTTATTTTAATTATTGGTAATTATTTTGAATTAATTGTTAATTATTTATTAATTGGTAATTAATTAAAATATAATTGGTAATAATTTTTAATTGATCAATATGTTAATTTTAGTAATTTATTTTCTGTAGCGGGTTGTGGGTTTATAGGGGAATAGGGTGGGAAGTAATTTAATTATAATAAATTAAATATGTTAAATTATTTATTGGTATTTATTTTGAATTAATTGTGAATTAATTGGTAATTAATTAAAACATAATTGGTAATTAATTTTAATTGAATAATTGATAAATATGTTAATTTTTGTAATATATTTTCTGTAGCGGGTTGTGGGTTTATAGGTGAATAGGGTGGGAAGTAATTTAATTATAATTAATTAAATATGTTAATTTATTTATTGGTATTTATTTTGAATTAATTGTTAATTCATCATTAAATTGTAATTAATTTAAATATAATTGTTAATTAATTTTAAATAATTGATTAATTGATAATTATGTTATTTTTTTAATATTTATTTTCTGTAGTGGCTTGTGGGTTTGTAGGCGAATAGGGTGGGAAGTAATTTAATTGTACGTACATTTTTTATATTATTTTTTTAATCAAATTTTTTAATAATTTAAAATTGTTAATTAATTAATTGGTAATTGGTAAATAATTTGTATTAGTAGGTAATTATGAATAATAAATAATTTTGTATTTTTTTTATTGAATAATTAATATATTATATAAAATTGTTAATTATATAAATTAATTTGTAATTGGTAATAATATTTATGTTATTTTTATTTATATATGAAGTATTTAGTTTCCCTACTGTTGCACTCACTGGAGTGGGAATAGTAATTTTTATCCTCCCACTGTCCAATGATTTCCCTACTTTTGCACTTACTGGAGTGAGAATAGTAATTTTTACCCCTACGCTATCCGACACTTTCCCTACTGTTGCACTCTTTGGAGTGGGAATAGTAATGTTTACCCCTACGCTATCCAACGCTTTCCCTACTGTTGCACTCTCGGGAGTGGAAATAGTAATTTCTACCCCTACGCTATCCAACGCTTTCCCTACTGTTGCACTCAGTTGAGTGGGAATAGTAATTTTTACCACTACGCTATCCAACGCTTTCCCTACTGTTGCACTCTCTGGAGTTGGAATAGTAATTTTTACCCTCCCGCTATCCAACGCTTTCCCTACTGTTGCACTCAGTGCAGTGGGAATAGTAATTTTAACCCTCCCGCTATCCAACGCTTTCCCTACTGTTGCACTCACTGGAGTGGGAATAGTAATTTAAACCTCTACGCTATCCAACACTTTCCCTACTGTTGCCCTCACTGGAGTGGGAATAGTCATTTTCACCCCTACGCTATGCAACGCTTTCCCTACTGTTTTACTCTCTGGAGTGGGAATAGTAATTTTTACCCCTACGCTATCCAACGCTTTCCCTACTGTTGCACTCACTGGAGTGGGAATAGTAAT
The DNA here is from genome assembly GCF_964263255.1 of Lissotriton vulgaris. Taxonomy (NCBI): domain Eukaryota; kingdom Metazoa; phylum Chordata; class Amphibia; order Caudata; family Salamandridae; genus Lissotriton; species Lissotriton vulgaris. Next base: position 437,484,132 of record NC_141698.1, on the reverse strand, counting down.
TTACACCCCTACGCACTACGCTCTCCAACGCTTTTCCTACTGTTGCAAAGTAATTTAAACCTCTACGCTATCCAACACTTTCCCTACTGTTGCCCTCACTGGAGTGGGAATAGTCATTTTTACCCCTACGCTATGCAACGCTTTCCCTACTGTTGCACTCACTGGAGTGGGAATAGTAATTTACACCCCTACGCTATCCAACGCTTTCCCTACTGTTGCACTCTCTGGAGTGGGAATAGTAATTTCTACCCTCCCGCTATCCAACGCTTTCCCTACTGTTGCACTCACTGGAGTGGGAATAGTAATTTTTACCCCTACGCTATCCAGTGCTTTCCCTACTGTTGCACTCTCTGGAGTGAATAGTAATTTTTACCCCTACGCTATCCAATACTTTCCCTACTGTTGCACTCTCTGTAGTGGAAATAGTAATTTTTACCCCTTTCCCGGTATCGAGCCCCCTCTTGGCGGGTCCCCGCTTTGCTGTTGGGGTTTCACTCCAAAGTTGTCCGTGGCCAAGGAGGATCCACGGTGCGAAAGAAGATGCCGCCGAAAATGCTGTTGAAGGTTACCACGCACAGTGGCAAAACTAAGGAGCAGCCTGCAGTGGTGGAGGCGGGGGAAAATGTCGACGGAGGGCTCGTCGAAGGAGGTGAGAGTACCCCATATAATGCCTCTGTCAATGTGAGAAAGGGGGGTGAACTCCTGGGCAAAAATGTTGCTGCTCCACACTCGACTAAACAAGGAAGTCAAACCCTGCCTGCAATGTTTGAGAGACAGAACATTAGAAATATGGGACTTCAGCCGGGTGTGGTAGAAACGGCTCCTGATAAAGTTGCTTCGGTGGACGCACCCAGTGAAAATTTGTCCCCCAATTCTATAGCCACGAAGGATTTGACTGCCCGTAATATAAGTAAAGATCTGATAGTAAGCCCAATCGATAAACAGCACAGCATAAGTCTGAGTGATGCTGAGAGTTGCACTGTGGGAAATGGAATCCCTGATAGTGCTGTAAAAGAGATGCTGACTGGCAGTAAGAATAATCTTGTAACAGAGAAAGATTTGTTTGTTTTAACTGAGGGTGTGTGATGGGGGTACATGAAACTGGTGAACATTTTTACTCATTATCGGATCCATCCTCAGATGAGAGTATGAATTTAAGTAGAGATTGGGTGGACTACAGTTAAGGCAGTAGCTCAGTGGAGGATTTAAGGCTAAGCGTAGCCTCACCAAATTTTAGTGTTGCCACTGTTAAGAGACGGAAGAAAAGAGGGTCACACCGCACTAAATCTAAAACTGAGGAGCAGGTCCCCAAGCCCTCTGAGATTGCGAAGGGAGTGTCAGGAGCAGAAGCAGGCGTCTCCGAAGGGGAGAAAAATGGAAAGGAAACATCTGCTCCACAGGAGATTACCCTGGCCACAATCTATAATACAATGATGGGTCATAGAGCGGAGAGCAAAGCAGAGAACTCACAAATGCAGGCTACATGCTGCAAAGTAAAGAATGCTGTCCGACAGGCGATAAAAATCTGTGCTGAAACAGCTGATAGAGTCACTGAAGCTGAGGCCAGAATATCTGTATTAGAAGATGATGCTGCCGCTCAAAATTTAGGGTTAGAATCAATTAAAGCTCATTGTGACGATCTCAGTCATAAACTGTCAGAGTTGGAAAATCGCGCCTGCAGGAATAACTTTCGTTTTCTGGGTATTCCGGAGCAGAAGGAGAGCCCTGACATGCGGAAATTTGTTGCTAAATTACCGAATGAGGCCTTCCCAGAATTAACATTATGGGACTGGCCAAGGAAAATTCAAAGGGCACATCGGTTTCCGTTTACAGTGAAGAAACCTTGTCAAGGAGAAGAGGAACGCCCCAGAGCAATCTTAGTTTGTTTTAATAATTTTCTAGCCAAGAGGACATATTCGCGCTAGCAAGTCCAGATAAAAAAGCATTTGCCAAGGACTGCAGCCTCTTTGTTAGGCCAGATTTTTGTCAGCCCACAGTGTCTAAGCGACGGCATTTACGCCAACTGATACCTGATTTTCAAAAAACGGGGCTGTAGTGTATTTGCAGAACCCGGCAAAACTTAAAGTTATGCTAAAAGGGCAAACTAAATTTTTTTTCCTGAAATTAAGGCTAAAGAATATTTGGATGCTCTGTAGTTGGGCGAAATAAGGTCAAACGGGGGATATGTGGTGTTTTCGTCAGTAATGCTTTAGGATGGTTTTCTCTTCTTTTTCTTTATCTATATACTGACGTATATTCTCTTCGATGGGCCTGGGGGGGCACGGCATTCCATATTTTGCAGGGACTGATGGTCCCTGGGCCTCATATGGTGGGTTGGGGGTTTGAGGGGGGGCGGGAGGAGTCAGGGGAGGGATGGTGGGTTTTGGTGCTGGGTGTGGGGTGTAGGTGGTGGGGAGGTGAAAAGTCAGCAGCAGACCAGAAGCATTTCAAGGTGTTTTTTTTTTTTTTACAGAAGATTTCAAATGATGACAGGATGCATAAAAAACGTGTAAAAGATCATATAGCTTTTTTTGTACTGATGGCCTTGTCTGTACTGTTTGATTTTGTTAATGGATAGGAAATTAAGGATATGTACTTTTAATATATGTGGCCTTAATGATCCCAAGAAGCGGCAGGTGTTAGCTAAAATTGTGCAGCTTTACAAATTGATTTACTATGTTTACAAGAAACGCATGTTGCATGGGCTAATAGGGGGTATCTAAAAAATTTAGGTATGGAGTTGGTAGTGTGCTCTAAACAAACTGGGGTGAAGAGAGGGGTTGCAATACTTATAAAACAAGGCGTGGGCATCTGTATAAAATCTGCTGCAGATAGATGGGGCCGATGGGCTATTTGTGAGTTTAAGGTTAGTCAATTCAGATTCACACTTTGCAATGTGTATGGTCCTAATCTGGACGATGCCGAACTCCTGACTTTCCTGAATATAGAAGTAGCTCAGTGGATGCAACCGGTGTTAATGTGTGGTGACTTTAATGTAAATATTGAAGCTCGAGTGAACATTAGATCAAGTAATGTGTACACAGGTAGAAAGAAGCTGGTATTTACAGCGCTACGGGGTTTGATTCTAGAACATGGCCTTTATGATGTGTGGAACTCATTGTATCCTGACGATCCAGGTTTTATTTTTTTTTCTTCCCCTCATTCAAAATTTGTGCGATTAGATTATTTTTTTATTGCGTCTACACTGTTAGTTAAAGCTAATATTGTGATCAAGCCCAAATTAGTCTCAGACCATAACCCGGTAATATTAGAACTTGTCTTAGACCCGGAAGTAAAAATAGGCAGCCAACCTTGGTCCTTAAATAGGAAATTATTGCTGGATGAGGAGTACTGCCAATTTGTGATTAAAATAATCCAGGAATTTTTTAATTTTAATAAAGGCACGGCTACACAGGAAATAGTTTGGGATACTTTTAAATCAATCAATAGAGGAGAAACCCTTAGCTTCTCAAAATTTAAACGTAGAAAGATCTGGACCAAACATCAAAAGGATTTTGACCGGGTTATTATAGCTGAGCGGAAATTAGCTGAGACGATTAGTCTGGGCGTAGAGCCGGCATTAGTTAAAAATGCTCAAAGAGATCTTACCATTAAAAGGGCTAGAGCTTACGCTAATATTGCTGACCAGATAGCGGAAAAATACGCATAGCATAAAGAAGATGCTTACAAATTCAGCGAAAAAACAGATAGAATGCTGGCGAAAAGACTAAGGGAGAAATCAGTCTATAATGACATCCCCAAAATTATGGATTTACAAGGAGCCCTGCAAGAAACTAAGGAGGGTGTCCTTGGAGCTTTTCAAGGATTTTACCAAGCGTTATATAGCAACTCGGGGTCCGAATTGGGTGGCGGGGACGAAGGAGAATATTTAAATGATTTGACTCCAGAAATTTTGTCGGACATACAAAAAACGATACTATCTGCTCCCCTGGTTTGGGGTGAAGTAGAATTGGCATTATTAGGTCTAGCTCAGGGAAAGGCTAAGGGCCCTGACAGTATTCCACACGAATTCTATCGGTCGTTTAGGAATACATTGAAAAATGAACTGGTGAGAAGTTTGCTAACAAGCTTTTCTTGGTAACGCACCTGGGTCCTGGTCCAAAGCAACGATTGTGGTTTTTAGAAAAAAAGGGAAAAAAGACACCGAAATTGGGTCCTATAGGCCGATTTCATTACTGAATTCAGACAGTAATATATACTCGAAGCTTATTGCCAATAGGCTGAATGACCTTGTGCCAGGCTTGGTTTCACTAAGGCAACACAGGTTTATCCAACGCAGAGATACCACAGACCATATTAAAAAGATTATTTCCATGCTGGATTGGTCGCAGGGTACCAACTCCCCTGTCGGTGTGGCCCTGTTGGATGCTGAAAAAGCATTCAACAGGGTCTCGTGGAGGTTTATGTGGTCAGTCTTGGCATGGAAGGGGTTTCCGGTAGAATTCATCACGGCCATACGGACATTGTACTCTCATCCATCGGCTGTTATACGGGTCTCGGGTGAGGTGTCAGGGAATGTGTCGATAGCAAGGGGGACGAGATAAGGTTGTCCTTGTTCCCCCTTGCTATTCGCTTTATATTGAACCCTTTATAGCTACTCTGGAGAATAATATGGCAATCAAACCTGTGCAGATAAACAATGGGGTATAGATGCCTTAATGAAGGTTGTAGGCCGTATAATTTTAAACCGAATACAAATATGGGCGGCGGAGGGTGATATTATTTCCAGTCTCCAGTACGGATTTAGAACAGGCAAAGGCACAGTTGAACAGGGACTAAACCTGGCCCTTGTTTTATCAAAGTATACCCAAGCAAAGAAAGGCAATCTCTATATCACTTTCGTTGACCTGAGTTCAGCTTTCGATTGTGTGGACCACAATAGCTTGTGGTCCACACTTTTTGATATGGGCATTGATAATAAAATTCTTACATTCATCCAGGAATTATACAAGGGTGCTGGAGCCAGGGTAAGGTAGGGCACGCAGGGAGAGTGCTCGGACAAGTTCCCCATAAGGAGGGGTGTGAGACAGGGGTGCATATTAGCACCCCAACTATTCACCCTATATATAAACTCCATTGGTAATCACCTTAAAGAGTCACAGTTTGACTATCCATCGATCAAGGGGCAGCCGGTGCCAATACTCCTTTACGCAGATGACGTTGCCATTATGTCCCGAACCAAGGTAGACTTACAGAGGGCCGTCCTGAAATTCTCCAACTACATGAAAGATAAGGGCTTAAAAATAAATATCAGAAAAACTTTCACTATGGCTTGTGGGCCTGGCTCTAAGAAAGTTTCCTGCCCAATATTCCTCCAGGGCAGGGAAATTGAGACTATTGACCAATTCTCCTATCTAGGAATACATTTCGATAGGAGAGGTAATTGGCGCACTGCCGTGAGGGCAAGAGACGTAGCCTTTTCCCAGGCAGTAGGAGCCCTAAACAACTTTGCGGCCAAAATAGGGGGCAGACCAGTGAAGGAATTGACCCTAATTTACAAGGCCAAATGCATTTCCACAGCCATATATGGATCAGGAATCTGGGGAATCGAGCATGCACCATCGATTCAACTAACTGAGAACCAGTACCTCAGATACTTGCTTTGGGCCCCTAAAACAACAGCAACCTACCTCACAAATATTGAACTGGGCTTAACGTATATTTCAGATGTCATAAAAATTGCGCCCTTATTACTATGGCATAACGTGTGGGTCACCCCGGAGACTTCTTTAAACCGTAATTTGATCTCTGATTGCTTGACCCTAGACGGAGTCAGCAACATTGAATGGCTGGCTTATGTTAAAAATTTGATGACTGAGATTGGCCACCCAGAGTACTTTATGAGACCATCTAGTATGGAGGTGGTCCCAAGAAAGTCACCGAAAAGAACGGCTCTGAACTATTTAGCTATTAAAAGATGGAATATGGAAAAATCCAAAAACTCAGTCATGGACTACCAACAAATTACAGCCAATAAAGGCCCTCAACTGTATCTCATAAGCGATTTTAACTTTTATTCTAAAATGTTACTGACCCGTTTTAGGTTTGGTACCTTCTTTCGCTTAATCACCTTTCCAGTCTGTAATAACTGGTCAAGGGAGACGCTTATTTGCCCTTGCGATGAAACCTCCGCCCAATCAAACATTCATTGTATTCTTTTTTGTAAATTTTACTCAGCTCCTAGGATGGCCTTACTGAAACCAATTTTGAGGGCATGGGGTCACCGCACTTGTAGAACTGCTTTTATCAGGTTGCAACAGCTAGAAAATAATATTGTTGTACACGCTGTATCGAGTTTTTTAAAATTATCGATCAAATTCAGGAATTCAATGTAAAGAACTTTGTAAATTATTTGAATTTTAGATTCTTTTATACTTCTTGGTATAAGTAGATTTTAATGTTGGTGAACGTAACAAACCCATCATTTTGTAACTTATGTGTTATGCACCTTTTAAATGTACGCTTTTATGATTTCAATTGTGAATTTCGAATAAAGCTTTAAAAAAAAACGAAAGAAAAAAAAACAATGGGGTATTTAAAGTATTTGCATACGCAGATGACATCGCTGTGGCTACGTCGGACATCACTAATGCTTTACCTAGGATTATAGAGGCCGCTGAGGTATTTGGGCGGTTTTCTGGTTATAAACTAAATGTCGCGAAGACACAATTGATCCACTCGGAGGCCGGCTGCCCAGAGGATATCAACTTCGAAACTGAGGCAACCTATCTAGGTATTAAGATTACACCTAAAGTTGAGGATATTATTCCTCTAAATTTGGACCCTATTATTGCCTCTTATAATAAAACACTAGAAAGGATTAACAACCTACATTTGTCACTCTTTGGTTGGAGTAATGTTTTAAAAATGCTTATTTTCCCTAAATTTTTGTATTTATTCCATGCTATTCCTTTTCTTATACCCGCTTCTTTTTTCTCTCGTATTGAGAGAATGTGCTCTAGATTTCTCTGGGGTTATCATCGTGCGCGGAGAGCATTTAAAAGGTGTATGTTACCTAGAGAAAGAGGAGGTTGGGGTGTTCCCAATTTTCAAGTATACCACTGGATAGCAATGCTACAACATATGGGTGTGTTAATATTGCCGGAAAACCCAACGGAGGATTTCGCTGCCCCCTCTATCTATGAGATGCTCTTGGGTGTTGAGGCGAGACAACGTTTAAATCGCATAATTGAGCCAAGTTACTGCAAAAAAACAAAATTTAAAGTTGTAATCGCCGCCTTTGTAATTTGGAGGAAAACGAAAAAGAAATTTGGCATAGGCTCTAATTTGAATCTTTATACTTCCTTTCAAAATTGTACTCTACTTCCAGAGATATTTAGCGACCAGGTCATGCTTAGGTGTCATAGTTTGGGAATTAGTAAATTTGGGGATTTGTTTCAGGGGAACCAGTTCGCGTCTTTTGATTTTTTACAGAAGAAATATAAGTTAGCTCGAACTGATTTTTTCAAATATATTCAGCTACGTAGCTTTTGCGAGCAGAAAATAACTCAAAATATGATTATATTGAAAAAAATTTAGATCATTGAAGCAATTAAATTAAGGTATAAAATGGGGCCCTTATAGCAGTTGTTCATGGAAAAGGTGGAGGTTTTTGACACTGCCCCAGATTTACAACCTAGAGTAGATCTAGGGCAGTACCAAAACTAATGCCTTGCCAAAGCAAGGCTAACAATGAGAACTGTTTATATTTTTCCTTGTTTTCCCTCTTTCCATGTGTGCTGCATTTTGCAGCACACATAGAATGAGAAAAACACCTCATCTGATTGTTTTTATGAAGGAAGGTGCCCCTTCCTGCACAGAAACAATCATGGCACAACACAGACACCCTTGCATCAACGTGCAAGGGTGCTTGTGTTGGCCATCAACTGCAGTTTGGGCAGTGGCAGAAAAGACAGGAATGTGCCATATCTTGTAGATACGGCACATTCTCGCCCTTTTTTTTTTACATGGGGCAGCTCAGCTAGAAGGCTTGCGGTGATGCCCTATGCCAAAATATTGCAAATATGCCCCTCTGTGTCTCAAGGCTAGTCAATCAGATTTCTTTAGTACCTGATAACTGGTACTGGGAGAGAAATATCAATATACAATAGCAAATATTTATATTAATAAATGCATTAATCCGTTCTTTAATAGTACGTCTACTCTGCCAACTTCTAGATGCTATATCACAATCTGTAATCATTCACCCCATAGATAATGTTTTTATTAAATTGCATTTTTATAACATCTCAGGCAGTAATTTAGATGCACATACCATAAGTAAACCATAATTAAATTACATTGCATTTAAAACATTAATTAATAGTGCAGGTGTAAACAAACATATGTTTAAAAAATGTATTATAAGAAGCTGTCTTTTTATGTAGTGTACCAAAACGAGGTACACTATGTAGAAGGTCCAGGTGACCCTTATTGGTTTACAGGCCTTAAATTAATAATCCCAGATCCTATCTTTTGTGTTACTGAGGTCAAGCAGTTTAGGCTTATCAGAGGGTAGTGTTTGGCATTTGTTGAACACACACAGTCAATAAATGAGACACACATTCAAGAAGAATCTTGAGATCAATTTAGAAAAATAACAGGTAGAACAGGCAAGAACTTTGTTATTTTATAAGTTCTTTTTGAGTTATCAATGTATACAGTCATCAAGCATGGAAGTTTCAAAAAGATGAGAGCAATCCCTATATAGGGTCAGATGGTACGAGGTTCCCTAGATACCAAATCATTCATCACTCAGAAAATATAGTAGTTTGCGATCTGTATTATGTTCCATCTCCACAGCTTGTAATTTCATTATCCAAATTGCTTCTGTTCGATGTAAAATTAGCTCCCGAGTGGCATCCCTGGAGTTAGCTCCTACTACTTCAGTTCCAGAAAATTGAAAACTCAAGTGTGGTATTCTAGTTTGACAGGATGCTTTATGTACTACAACGGCATTACTCAATTCCCCAGTTTTTCCAGCTCTGAAATGCTCAGAGATCCTATCACATAGTGTCCTGATTGTGTTCCCTGCATATAGCTTTCCACAATTACAAAGTACCATCTTTACCACATACTCCAGATAACATGCATTATTGCTCGAAATTGTATATTGATTGCTTCCATTGTGGCTAAAAACAATTCTTGTCAACAGCCTGTTTACAAAAAATACATCTCTCACCTTTATAAAAACCATTTGTCATAGAGCTCTGCCAAGTTCTATTTTGGTTTGGACTTAACTGGTAACTGTGATTTAACACCATCGATGCTAGTGTTATTTTCCTCCTGTGCTGCAGACCACTGTTTCCCATTGTTCATGACGAGCTCAGCTCGTCATGAGTGTATGGAGGTGTACATCATAACGAGCTGAGCTCGTCATGAGCGTCCAAGGGGTTAAAATATTCTTAATAGATCTACTTTTGTGAAAAGTAATACTGGTATCTGAGTAAATTCAGTTCTTTATCACATCATCATGTGCCAATGCTTATTCAATATTTGGCTCAGTCTGTCTCCATTCCTCACATAGGGGCTAATAGTATAGCAGCCATCCATCCCCGATCGAAAACCGGAAAACCGGTGGTCACATTAACATGGTGGTAATGAGCGCGGCTGTGAGAAATCCCACCCACCATTTTTCCCCCACTAGCAGTCCTCATGCTTGCCTGGCAGCTAAAATGGGGCCAGGCTCCGCCGGCATGATTATGATGCCGGAAGTAGCCAGCCTTTCCGTTGCGTTGGAAACGCCATGGAAAGGCTGGCGGACACAGGTGCTGGGGGCCCATTGCGGGCCCCCAGTGTGTTGGAGGGTATGTAGTGCACTGGACATGTCCCTGTACCAGGTGGCAGGCGCTGTGCAGTGCCTGCCACGCAGTGCTGGGAAATTCAGGGCAGGCTCCTTTGACATTGCGGCGGTGCTGCCGGCAGCAGCAACCACCGCAATGTTAATGGTGGCGATCATATCTCCGCGGTCGGATTTCGACTGCAGAGCATACTAATCTCACCGGCGATATTTCCGCGGTCCTTGCGGGCAGTCTTTACCCGCTATCATGGCGGTTGGGGTGATTTTCCAACCGCCATCCTAATAGATTCCATAGTGTTTTATCATTCTAACCACATTCTTCTTTTTTATGTGTACCAGTATTCCTTCTCAATGTAACCTCATTCCTGTTTCAGAGCTTTTCTCTCAGCTGGGCCAATCAGGCTACAATCATACTCTCTAACAGGAAATCTATGTTTAGTATCATTGACATTATCAATAAACTCCTCATCTACACTGCATTTTCTCATTGCCCTGGTCATTTTTCTTAAATAAATAGCCTTGATCTCTGAACTTGAATGGGAGCTTGAAGCATGTAAATTCGCATTACAAGATGTTTTCTTTCTAAACATTCTGCTCTCAAGATGACAGTTCCTTACATACAATTCCACATCCGACATTGAATTCTAACCATACTATAGGGCAAAGTAAATTTCATATTGTGATCGTTAAGATTTAAATAGGAATTTCATATTGTGATCGTTAAGATTTAAATAGTAGAAGACTTCTAAGAGATCATTCTCATTACCCGTCCAAATCAATATAATTCCATCTATGAATCTTTCCCAGTAATGGATCGTGTCAGACCAGTAGGAACTGCTAGGGCCCCAGACCTGTTTGCCCTCAAATCACCCCATAAAGAGGTTCACGTACGAAGGTGTGAATCTGGAGCCCATCACAGTCCTTTGAAATTGTTGATACTATACATCATAATGAAGAAACATATAATTCTCCAAAATCATTTAAGTCATATCTAGTAACATATCAGTGTGCTCTATAAAGTTTGCTGATCTTCTATTTAGGAATTTTCTAAGAGCATGTAGCCCCATTCAAAAGAATAGGCAGATATCAGTACCGGCTGGCATTGCACTAGTTTGTTGCTACACAGAGGGTACCAACACTATGCATTCAGCTAGGGCCCCAGGATTGAGACCCCAACTTGAGAGTCTTCTGCAATTGTTTGATTTCACTCTTTCTTGATATTGTTTTTTCTTAATTCTGGATGCGTCACTGGGAACTGGTGATTACTGAAGTGACATTACTGGAAACATCCATTACATTGCAGTCATTACATCGTACTGCTTTTACAATGCAACTGTTACAACGTAACTGCCTTTAGATCGCATGCTATTACAATGCATGCCATTACAATGCACGCCATTACAACGCATGTCACTACAACGCATGCCATTACAACACATACCATCACAACGCATTATAAGGTATGTAATGGAGATTTTTTAGCTTTAGTGTGGGTACGGGTTTTGGGGTTGATGGAAATAGTAATTTTTACCCCTACGCTATCCAACACTTTCCCTATTGTTGCACTCACTGGAGTGGGAATAGTAGTTTTTACCCCTACACTATCCAACACTTACCCTACTGGTAAGCATTTTGTGTTGCAATGGTATGCATTGTAATGGTGTGCGTTGTAATGGAATGCGTTGTAATGGTAGTTTTTAAAAATGCATTGTAATGACATGCGTTGTAAAATCCTGCGATGTAATGGTAATTGCGTTGTAAAAACTGCGCCGTAAATGTTTGCGTTGTAACGTCATATATTTTGAAATTACAATAACTGTTATTTAATTATGCACTATGTGGTTTTCTACCCCTGAGAGGCATGGCATGGAGTTGAAGAGGCTGGCACTTTGATAGAAGCTGCTGGACTTGGCATTCCTACAATACGCAACAAAACAACATAAGCTGTATGAGCTTGGATACAAGACAGGGAAATTACTACAGTGGCTAGTAAATAGAGAGCAGAACATATGGCTGATCCCCAGCCTTATCACCAGCACAAATCAGATGATTGATTACTGCCCATCATCTCATTGTCGGAGAATTTGTGACCTACTACCCCATCTCTATGTTGAATACTGTACATCTGTGGCTGAACAGGCTTACCTGATAGTTGAATACTTGATTATACCTAAACTCTCAGACATTGCAAGGTGGACTTAAAGGACCATTCACTACTAAAGACATTCTAGAGGCTATCGAAGCGCTCACATCTGGGAAAACCCCTGGCCCAACAGCTTTCCACTTGAAATATATAAGAAACATGCATTGTTCTTGGTCCACCACTGCTTGACGTGTAAAATGAAACCCTGGAGTCAGGGGAGCTCCCACATGACTTAGGGGGGTCCACAATTTCGGTCATGCTGTCACCACAGAAACCACTGACAAATGTGAATTGTATAGACCTATTTTCAAACTTAACATAGAGACCAATATCCTGTTGAAGGTGTTGCTGAAAAGTCTGATGAAAATGATTAAGACCCTAATACATCCAATTTAATATGGCTTCATGCTGGTATGCAGTGCATTCTGTTACCTGAGATGCCTAAATAATGCATTACCGCTAACGGTAAATGTGACAGAGAGGAGGACCTTAGAGCCTGCTGGCTTCCAAAAGGTCTTCAACTAGTTTAGATGGCAGTTCCTGTTTTGGCTGTTGGAAAGCATGAACTCTGGCCCCTTTTTTCACAGATATGTCTCAGTGCTTTGCTCCAAGATGTGGGCCAGGGTCAGAGTGAACATGGAGGTTTCCCCTGTCAGTGCTATTGAACGGGGAACAAGACAAGGTTGCTCCTTGTCGCCTCACCTATTTGCCCTGGTCATTGAGCCGCTGGTCAAGTGGATCAGGCGTGAAGCACAGCTCAGTGGATTGCAATGGCCCAGCGCCTCTGAAGACAGAGTGTCGCTATAAGCGGATGACCTTCTGGTTCATATTAGAAACCCATAGACTACCCTACTCTGACTGTCACATATGCTCCAGACGTATGCAGATGCATCAGGCTTAACCGTGAACTGGACCAAATCCACTTACATCCCCCGGCCGATACACAAGATGACATAAGGGCCAGCAACCCCTTGTGATGGGTGACCCACCACTTTAAAAACTTGGGAACGTACATACCACTTAGTAGGGAACAGGCATGGGATCCAAACAACACACACTTGGTAGCCTGGGTACAGAGAAATATGGAACTATGGAAAAGTTTCCCATTGAACATAGCTGCATGGAGGGCCATATTCAAAATGATATTCCTTCCACAACACCTATACATGTTTCAGAACTTCCTATACAACATGACACCTATCTTCTTACACACCCTAGTGAAGTTCTCCCTGGGACGAAAGCCAGCTGTGCATCTCTTATCATAAGTGCATACTCGCTCCCTGCGTTGAGGGCCAAGAGGCTGTGGATATACAGCTGTACTATTGGGCAAATTAGATAGTGCAGTTGATGATTGGCTCTTTGCAGATCAGGAAGATCCAGTAATAGCTGTAGAGCTTTGACCCCTCAAATGAAATGCTATGCTTGACTTACTTTGCGGCCCATACATTCATACCACTCTTAAACCCACAACTCAGACCTTGCTATTGTGCTGGCACATGACACTAAAGTGGATCAGGTGGCATGGTGTGTTAAAGGCTGAAAACAAACGCTTTGGGCCGAAAACTAGCTTGAACATACAGTAAAATTCGAGAGCTTTCACAGCTGGGACACCATCTCTAAATTATGGGATGTCTTTGAGGGCAGCTCCATGTGAACATTTCTTTTGGACTCCCACACAATGCAGTTTTGCCGCTACCTGCAACTGCGCCTCACACTATTAGCATATCTCCACTGTATACCACATCCTGGGGAATACCTTGCTGGATCACATGATGGCATTGAAAGGCCAGTGGGAATGCAGCGTGGGCACCCTAAAGGATGAGGATTAGGTGGAGGTGCAAATGGACCCCAGGGTAATGGCGATCTCTATGTGACTGCTACTAATCCAGCATAGGTACATACATAGCACATATTATAGTCCTACACAACTAAGTAAAATGGAAAAAAGTCTGTACCTGCTGTGTTTGAGATGCAAACTGACCCTTGGAACCTTATTCCACAGAACTGACGTACAAATATACTGGCACAACATCTACAACTTGCAAACACAGGTGGTGGGCGGAACGGTGGTACACAAACCAAAACTAGTCTTGCTGGCGTTAATGGATGAATAGAGAGGTAGACGTCATCCAAGACTACTGGTGGCAGTTGGTTTCCTTATTGCTAAACAGTCATAGCATGGTACTGGAGGTCAGAACTAGCAGCATTGCTTTCTGAATAGACACCTAGGATGGGCTTCTTTATCACAGTAGAACAATTTGTGTATAAATCACATGGCTGTCCTGAGAAACATTGCAAAGTTTGGGATGATTGGATAGATTATTCTGAAAGTTCCCATGTACAGTAATGATGAATCTCATGAATTATATGCTCTGGTCATTCATTGAAGTGGGTGATTAATGTTTCTCATGCAACAATGTTTCATTGTATATTGGAAATATGCCACATGTACATAAAACTTAATAAAAAGTGTCATACCAAGATTATACCGCCTTTGTAACATATTTTGGAGCATTTGTGTATCTACTTTTACCTTTTGGGCTAACATAAATTGCTAGTGTTTACTCAAAATTAAGGGATATACTTTTTGGTGATGTGGCAGGTGACCAACCTTTCAAGATTATATGATGATTTTTGCAACAACCACTGATGAGCACAATAAAATCTTGAACCAAGTTTTAGAAATACTGAAGAGCAGAGGGATGATTATTTGTAAGAGCAAATACAGATTTCTGCAATCCAAAATTGATTATTTTGTAAACACTGTCTACTCTGAGAGTATTACTCCCAAAATCGGCTTAGTTAAAGACATCAACGAAGCATCCACACCTAAGGACAAATATACCTTAAGGTAATTTTTAGGTTTAAGTGTATATTACACTCCTTTGTACAGGGATATGCATTCTTAGTTGAGCCACAGAGGCTTTTACTGTGTAAACAAGTAGAATTTGAATGGGGCTCTGATCAAGAGAGAGTAGTTAATGAAGTAGAAAATGTGATTGTGAAGTTCTGAGGTTCCGTGACAATTGTAAGTGGTGTTTTCGACTCACACGAAAATGGTCGAGTCTGGTATCTATGAACCGCAAATGACGAGTTTAGTAAGTGTGCGCAGTTTCGCTGTGCTAACTTAAACCGTTTGTTTGTTATGTGGGTTTTTCATCTGTACCCACGGGTTCCATCTTAGACACGGCATCCATTTTGTCTCTTGCCCTCAAGTAGCCAGCGAACGGACGTTGTCCGCTTCGCGACCCTGGGACTCCCAAGATATTTGCGGAAGACACATGTTCTTTGTAAGTGTCTTTATGACGAGGGGGATGCTACTGTAAAGCAGATGGTGCCGCTCGAGGCTCATCTTGCCGCACGGACTTATTGTCTCAGCCGTGCATCTCATTAGACACGTCCCTTTGATGCCTGTATCTCGTGTTTCCCGATACCTCCCCTTTTACACCCTTTCCGATCTCCCCACTGTCTCCGTCTTCCTCTACACCTGTTCTTTTTCCTATTTCGATCTGTTTTACTGCTGATAGGAATTCGCTAATAGTGGGAAGATGGGTTTTTACAGTTGGGAACCGCCAAATGTTTCCACACTTATGTTCCGGACCTGATGTGTTTCAAAGTGACCAAAGCGACCCCTCTGGGGGATAATGGTGGGAACCGGGTTGTAAACTTTTGTGTGCCATGTTATCCTATGGGTAAAAACTGTATAAAAGGAGCGATCCACAGAACCAATTTGAAGCAGTCTCCCCGAACTACACTCGATGTACTTCCTGTGATATCTGTTTTCCCTGCAGCAAATAGACCTTGAATCTTTGACGTCGAAGGAAGTGTCCCGTGTCTCTGTGATTCGTACGCCGGAGCAGGTTACCCACGAAGGTTTCAGGTGTTGTGCCCTGGCACCGCTGGGTCTTAAAGAACCCAGTCCTTCAGTTGGCGCCCACTGTGGGGCTGCATCAGTGGTACCGGTCCAAGCCCGACGATCGTGAGGAACTTCGTGTGAAATCTCCGAGGGAAGGTGCACTCCGCTTCATCGATCCTGTTGTCGAAATAAGTGGCCCGAAGACTTTTCCCGCGAAGATTCCCGCCTCCGGACGGCTGCGACGGACTGCTGCCCTGACTGTAGACCTGTTTTGGCGCCTGGCGTAGACCTTGGTATAGCGAGACGACTGACGGGCCTTCCTGGTGACGCCATCGATCTTTGAGTTAAGTATTTGTGGGTCGCTCCCAGAGTTCTTGGTTGTTGACACTTTAGCGAGTGTTTTTTTTTTGTTGTTAACGCTGTGTGAGTGTTTTTGTCGGTGACACTTTGCTAGCGTACTTTGTTGTGTTGTTTGACGACTGCAGCCGCCAAAAACCGGGGGTTTTGTTCTTTGCTGGGACTTGGTAAATCCCGTAACCCTTGAAGTTTGTGAAACTCGGCTAGTGTGCAAGATGCCTGGTCGCAGTACTTTGTTTAGTTGTTTCAGGCCTTGTGGTATGGATTCCCGACTGGAGGACTCGTGTCCGATACCTCCGGTTGGAACTCCCACGTATGAGCTCTATAGTAAACATGGGCTAGGCCCAATTACCTTTAACGATTATTGGATTAAATACACAAAGACGGACGGCGACCTCCGTTGGCCACCTCATGGTAGCTTCGAGGCCCCGATCTTGGATAATCTAGAGATTAAATTGTTTGAGAAAAAGTCAAGGCCGGCCAAGTTTGATGCCTTTCGGTTGTGGCGTAAAGAAGCCCGACAGAAAGAAATCAGACAGAATAAACGTACTCAGCGAGATAATGTTGCTACCATAGTGAAGAAAGCAGAGCAGTTCCAGCATGATAAGGAGGTTAAGGATAAGGAAGTGTTTGACAGATTACAGCGTATGACTATAGATAAATGTTATCCCGCTTTGCCTACGGAGCCGGAAAAGAAGGAAGAGCCAGTTGAGGATCCTTTAATGTCTTATCTTATGAAGTCGCCACCTCCGTACGTACAGGGTACCACAGCCCCTGTGATTCCCCCTGTACCTGTTCCTGCACCTATTCTTCCTTTGCCTGTTCCTCAACCTGCACCCGTTCTTCCGACTGTTCCTGCTCCTCCGTCTGTTGCTATTCCTACTGCTCCTCCGCTTCCACATACTCCTGCTCACGCTACTGCTCCTGCTTTGTTAACCCCTACTGTTGCTAATGTTTCTACTCCTTCACTTGTTAGTCCTGTGTCCTATACTTCTCCCTCTACTCGTAGTCGTAATTCTCCTCTTGCGGCTAGCTTCTTTCCTTCGCTCGGACCTGTTCATGGGTCCGCTGGTTCCGATGGTCCTCAGAGACGTAGTCAGCTTCCTGGAAACAGAGAACGCGTTGCGCTATATAATATGGCAATGGGTTGGATGGTAAATCCTCTTAGAAGTCCACCCCGTGTTGTTCTCGAAACATTTTGTCAATTCAATATACCAACCCAGAGATATGTGTTTAATGAAATGTGTAAGTTCCTTCATGATCAAATAGCGGCTGATGCGCCTGACGAGGTGCTCACCGCTCTGTCTGATCTTCAGCTCCAGTTCGCAAATGGGCTGATAGTGGATACCAACGTTCGTCGTGCTGTCGAGCGATTACTATCTTTTCGTCCCGCTCCAATCCCTCATGCATTGTTTGTTGAGGATATTGAAAGACAGCCAGACGAGTCTGGCCAATATCCCATGCGGGAAGTTCCACCAGTGTGGATGCCAGGCGATGCTACTGCTATTCCTATTGTTCCGCCGCATTTCCAGAGAGTATGGATACATCTCCCGTGGAAGCGATCGGAAGTGTTGCAGGTAAAGCAATCTTTGCCTGACCCTCGCAAAAATCCTGCAGGGTATTACAAAGAATTATCGCAGCTCGTAGATGCTACAATCATGAATCTTGCCGATATCGATATGTTGTTCGGCAATGTCGTACCACAACCTGTATGGGTTAAGATTCGGCAGGAAAATCATCCGAATGAATTAGGTGGTGATTGGGCTGCCATTGTGGCGGCGGATGGTTTACAAACTGGTGGAGCTAAACCTGAGCAGATGATTACTGCTCTTCCTCAAAGAATAATAGCGTTAATGAAAACCCTTATGCCAGCTATGAGAGTAAATTGGGACAAATTGTCAGCTTGTAGGCAAAAGAAGGACGAGAGTGTTTCCGACTTCTTTACGAGGTTTGAGGAGGCATTCATTGACCATAGTGGACAGGATATGGGTACCGAGGGTGGTCAAAGATTGTTTGTGGATAAATTTGTTTCGAATTTATTGCCCGATTTGAGCAATAAGTTGAGGAATTCGGAAAGTGCGTGGGCCGTTTCCACCTCAGCTCAGATATTGGCTACGGCACAATATTATGAGAACAGAGAGAAAGAAGAGAGCGACCGTGCTGATAAAAAGACGAAAGAGCTAAAAACTAAAGTGTTGCTTCAGCAAGCGTATCCTCCACGTTCGAATCAGAATAATTCACAACAGAATAGATCGCAGCCGCAATCGAACAGATCCCAAACTCGTAATGACTCCTCCTCCCAAAGATCCTCGTTAGGGTACAATCAATGTGCTTATTGTAGACAGGAGGGACACATTAAATTCAATTGCCCTGTTTTGAACGAACGTAATAATGGTAACTCATCTAGAGGAGGTCGTGGTGGTTCCCAGCAGGCATCACGTGGTAGAGGTCGTAGTGCTCAGAATGATCGCTCAGATAACCCATCAAATTCCGATAATTGTTTCGATCAACGTGGATCGTCGCAAGGTCGATCTGCGCAGTACAATGTAGACGATTATTACGTCGATCAGGGAACTGACGACAGTAATTACTAGGACAGCCAAGGACAAGGAGAGGGAGTGGTATCAGTTCCGGTTGATCAGAGAGGGCCTTACGTCGCAGTTGCTACATCGGGCGTCGTTGAGCCTTTTCTGTTGGACACTGGTGCAGCGAAAAGTTCTATCATGCATTCGAAACTCCCCGGCGCACCTTTGTCTGGCTTAACAAATGTTTCCGTTGGATTCTCTGGCGCCCCTGTTAGCAATCCAGTTTCGCGCCCTTTGCCCCTTAAAATTGGGCCACGTGAGCTAGAAGCTCCGTTGATTTTGACTACGGGTTGTGGTGAAAATCTTTTGGGCCTGGATTTGCTTAAACGTTTGTACGCGACTTTGTATTGTTCTCCTGCGGGTGTAAAGCTTACATTAGGAGAGAGGGTTGTCTCTCCTATGTATTTGTCTCTCGATAAGCTTCCACCGGAATTGAGTTCTCTTCCTGCGTCTTTGTGGGCAACGGGTCCGAATGGCGTGGGCCTACTTGATATCTCCCCTTATGTTGTTCAGTTGAAATCGAATGTGCGACTGCCACGTATTCCCCAATATCGTATCTCCCTCGATGGTGAACGAGCACTGTTAGCGATCATCTATGATTTGATCGAGAAAGATGTTATTGAAGAGACTCGGGGAAACGTGTGCAACAGCCCTGTGCTGCCCATTCTTAAACGTACTGATCCTTCAAAACCGCCTGTTTATCGCTTTGTTATCGATTTACGGGAGGTGAATAAAATTGTGGTTCCTCAATTTCCTGTTGTGCCTGACATCACGGCGCTACTGACTCTGATTCCAGCTTCTGCATCATGGTTTTCGGTGATTGACTTGAAAAATGCGTTTTTCAGCATCCCGATTGCCGAGGAGAGCAGGGACCTTTTCGGTTTCTCTCTTGGTGGACGCAGCTTCCGGTTCAAACGCGCTCCTCAGGGCTACTGTGAAAGTCCATCTATTTGCAGCCAAGCCTTGAAGGGTCAACTGGATGCGTTTAGGTTGCCGGTCGGTGCGGCTTTGATCCAATACGTCGACGACTTATTGGTGGCTGCTGACACTCAGGACATTTGCAAAATTGCTACAGTGTCGTTGCTGCAACATCTCTGTGAGTTGAATCATAAGGTGTCCCCTTCTAAACTCCAATATTGTTGTCAAGAAGTAACCTATCTAGGTCACTTATTGTCAAAGGAGGGAAGGAGGTTGACCCCAGAGAGAATTGCAGCAATTGCGCGAATGGCTGTGCCAAAAACCCAAAGAGATGTGCGTGCCTTTCTAGGTATCACGTTGTACTGCAGGCAATGGATTCCTAATTTTTCATTGCTAGCGAAACCATTGGTGGCTCTTACGTGCAAGGATGTTTCAACTCCTTTACCATGGACGGAAGAATGTCAGAAAAGTTTTTCTGAACTGCGTGATTCATTATGTTCGGCTCCCGTGTTAGGTACTCCTGACTACAGTAAGCCGTTTACGTTATATGTTCACGAGAGGGAAGGTTGTGCTTTGAGTGTCTTAACGCAACCTTTTGGTGGTAAGCAACGTCCATGTGCATATTTTTCCTCGACCTTGGACCCAGTAGCTAGAGCATTGCCGAGTTGTTTACGAGCAACAGCGGCAGCTGCGGTCTCCATCCGACAATCAGCAGGATTGGTCATGGATAATATGCTTACGGTGATGGTTCCGCATGCAGTCGATACTCTTTTGAATCGAACGAAAACTCAGCACTTGACGAGTGCGAGGTTGTCTGGGTACGAGTTGACGTTATTGGCAAGCCACATTCAAATAAAACGTTGTAATGTTCTGAACCCGGCAACTTTGTTACCAATTAGCACAGAGTCAGATGAAGTAGCAGAACATGATTGCTACTTGAGGACCGAAGAGGAAACAAAAGGTCGAGTGGACCTTAAAAACACCCCATTGGAAGATCCGGATGGTACTTTATATGTGGATGGGTCATGTTTTAAATTGCCGAATGGCGATGTGACTACTGCTTATGCTGTTGTAACGTTGAATACTGTTGTTGAGACTGCGAGGTTGAATCAGAATTCTGCCCAAGCTGCAGAATTGATTGCTCTCACTAGAGCATGTGTGTTAGCAAAAGGGAAACGTGTGAATGTGTTTACCGACAGCCAATACGCGTTTGGCGTCGCTCACAGTTTTGGACGATTGTGGAGAGAGAGAGGTTTCTTGACGTCGCACGGTACGAAGATTCAGCATGGCCAGCTTGTGAATGACCTTTTGGATGCATTGACTTTGCCTACGCAAGTTGCGATCGTTAAATGTAGTGCGCATCGTAAGGTGACGGATGATGTTGGTCGTGGTAATGCATTTGCGGATGAGACTGCTAAGGAGACTGCCCGGAACCTTAGCACTCGGATGTATGTGACGAGTTCGGTTAGGTGGCCTACAGAATCGAGTATGTGTGAGGACACTATCGAAAGTGTGAAAGAAATTCAGAATGAGGCCACCGAGACTGAAAAGGCGAAGTGGAAAGAAAGTACGGGAAAGTTGGATGCGAATGGTTGTTGGATTGATTTGTCTGATCAGAAAAGATGGATGTTACCGGATGCGTATGTGCTGGCCGTTGTGACAATGGCGCATGGGTTAGCACATATTAGCGCGAAAGGTATTTGTAAATTGCTGTCCCCTGTGTGGAAGAATGATGGCATTACGAAATGTGCTGAACGTCTGGTGAAGAATTGTATGGTGTGCATGATGTACAATCCTGGCAAAGGAACCCCAACTCCTCCTGGCAGTTTTGCTCCCCCTTCATTCCCCTTTGAGGTGATTCAATTGGACTTCATCCATATGGAGCGATGCAATAACCTGAAATACGTTTTAGTTGTGGTTTGCACATTCTCCCGATGGATCGAGGCCTACCCTCTCAAAGACAATACTGCTTTGTCTACTGCGAAAATCCTACTGAAGGAATATTTTCCTCGGTATGGAATGCCTAGAGTCGTGTGGTCAGATAACGGAAGTGAGTTTGTTGGAAGTGTGATGAAGAGTGTGTGTAAGGGCCTTGGAATTAATCAGAAATTCCACAGCGCCAATCATCCCCAGTCAGCTGGATTGGTTGAAGGGTACAACGGCACCCTTAAACTAAAGTTAGCGAAGGTTCAGGCTACGACTGGTCTTTCGTGGCCTGACGCTTTACCTTTGGCATTACTGTCAACTAGGGCGACTGTACACTCCCGAGTAGGGCTTAGTCCCTATGAAATAGTGTTCGGCCGTCCTGCGAATGTGTGGGGGGTTCCTAGGCCAGGAATGTTCTCTGATCTTGAGTACCCAATGTTGATCGACTATCTACATGACTTGACTGCTAAACTGAGGTTAATTCACCAACAGGTTTACGACGCATTGCCGACGCTGACGGAGGGTCCAGGCCACCAGCTCCAGCCCGGAGACTGGGTGGTGACGAGAAATTTTTCACGCAAGAATAACCTAGACCCGAGGTTTACCGGACCCTATCAAGTGCTCCTGGCCACGAGGACTGCCGTTCGTCTCGAGGGACGTAAGAATTGGGTGCATGCCACCCACACCAAAAGAGTCCCCATCCCTTTGCCGGCAGACCCGTGGGTAAGGAGAGGTATTGCATCATCTGAAACAGAAACATTGCCGGCGTTTGTACCTTTCAGCGACGCACAGCCTGTTGGAGAATCCTCAGCGCAGCAGAAAGACACTGTTGAACAATTAGCATCAAAAGACTCAAGACCAGAACACTCAACTGATCAGCAGGACGCTGTCTCTTTAACGGATCCTTTGTTTGACGAGCAGACACGTCCTGGGAAAACCCGATACTTTTTGCGATCTCGCACTAAGGACAAATAAAAAGATCTTGCTTTGCTGTATTGACAACTGCATTATCCCGTTTTCCGTGATCAGTTTTGAACCTTCGTATTACTGTAATTATTCCTGTATATATATTGAGCTTCATTCCTTGTACTTTTTGCTTCCACAGCTGAGAGACTTTGTTTTTGCATACATACATATTGTGCATTAAAGGCCGTAGGGCCGCGCGCGTACTTCCTTCTGGATAGTAGGTCTTGACGCTAGGTTAAAGGCCGTCGGTTCCTGGGAACTCCTAGGGATTGACTATTGCTACACAGAACGTAGTGCGTCAAGAAACGTTGCGGACGGTCGTAGGGAATGGCATTCTCGAAGCTGAATGATTTGGAGGGAGCTCAGGTTCACAGATTCAAGCTGCAGCAACTCAGTCGTACCAAATGTTTTATATTCCAACTGTTTGTATTGTTCTTGACTGCTTCTGCATTATTGGCTGGTGGGGTGTATTACACGATGTCTTACTTCTTACCTTCTGCTACACCTACTCCTACTCCTGACCCTAAACTTACCTCTACTGTTTCTCCCCATTCCTTTCATATGTTACCGGAACACGAACAGGCTAGACGTGTAGAATTCCGCAACAATTCCTTTATTCAGCTCCTTCATCAGCATCAGTTAGTGGTTAACACTACTAATTGTTGGGTGTGTGGGTTGATGCCACATACTATGGATAAGGGAATTCCATATTTGGTGTTACCGTATAGTTCCCAAGGGTCAGCTCGAGCATTTCAAACAATGTTTCGAAGTGCACTGGGTTTCCACCCCATTCGAGAACCACGTTCTCCCTACTCTGGTCCTACCTCGTATCAAAAACCTTTGTCGATAGCAATAGAGGATTTAGATAGTGACATCTATGATCCCTCGCTTATTCCCGAAGAAGAGATACAGGCCTATAGGGTCCTAAGTAGAGGTGAATATAGTGCGTTCACTAGCGAAAAGCAGCTTAAAAGCTCGCCTCCGATATGGGTCGTACCCCACACTGGTAATTTTTGTCTCATGGGTCGTGGTCGAAGATCGCAAGCCCGACTTGGAGCAAGTGCTTGCACTGAAAATTACATTCTGCCAATGTTCTCGTCCCCTGTGTTTCTGGCTGCCAAGGGTACATACTTTATCTGTTATGATCGTGCATACGCATGGTTGCCCGCTGACTTCATGGGCTCATGCTTCATTGCAAATTTGTTGCCTCCGACGTTCACTGTAGATGCTGATTATCATAAGACTAGAGTTGTACGAGGCGTAATTAGTGAAGAGGATACTGCCGGTCAAGAGGCAGGAGACTTTTTCAAGGGTTTCCTCCCGTTTTGGGGACCTATGGTCAATAGTAGGAACCTGAGACAGTTGACTCGAGTGGTAGAATCGACAGCTAATATTACTGCCAGTGCCCTTGGTAATATCACCACAGAACTTCAGGCGGATAGACTTATGATGTTACAAAACCGTATGGTTTTAGATGTCATCTTAGCAGATCGAGGTGGGGTATGTAAGGTGATCCATTTGAGCTGCTGCATTTTTATTCCAGATAATGCTCCAACTGTCTATCAAGCCATCTCGAGGTTGCATAAGATCTCCGAATCCATACACGTGGATGTAGGGGATTGGACGCTGCTTGGATGGTTTTGGGGCCTGATGTCGACTTGGGGTTGGAAGATTCTGATGATCATCGGAGTTGTTGTAGTGTTCCTGTTCACGTGTTGCCTTTGTGTGCAGTGTGGTCCTGCCTTATGTGGCCTTTGTGCTACAACGTGTATGAGACAGCCACCTGTTACCAAGGGGGCTCGGTTGGACAGAGCTATGCTACAGCAACATCTCGATGGTCTGATGAATATCGAATATGATTCCGACTAGTGCTTGCCTACATGAGGGCAAAAGGAGCGTCTGAGGTTCCGTGACAATTGTAAGTGGTGTTTTCGACTCACACGAAAATGGTCGAGTCTGGTATCTATGAACCGCAAATGACGAGTTTAGTAAGTGTGCGCAGTTTCGCTGTGCTAACTTAAACCGTTTGTTTGTTATGTGGGTTTTTCATCTGTACCCACGGGTTCCATCTTAGACACGGCATCCATTTTGTCTCTTGCCCTCAAGTAGCCAGCGAACGGACGTTGTCCGCTTCGCGACCCTGGGACTCCCAAGATATTTGCGGAAGACACATGTTCTTTGTAAGTGTCTTTATGACGAGGGGGATGCTACTGTAAAGCAGATGGTGCCGCTCGAGGCTCATCTTGCCGCACGGACTTATTGTCTCAGCCGTGCATCTCATTAGACACGTCCCTTTGATGCCTGTATCTCGTGTTTCCCGATACCTCCCCTTTTACACCCTTTCCGATCTCCCCACTGTCTCCGTCTTCCTCTACACCTGTTCTTTTTCCTATTTCGATCTGTTTTACTGCTGATAGGAATTCGCTAATAGTGGGAAGATGGGTTTTTACAGTTGGGAACCGCCAAATGTTTCCGCACTTATGTTCCGGACCTGATGTGTTTCAAAGTGACCAAAGCGACCCCTCTGGGGGATAATGGTGGGAACCGGGTTGTAAACTTTTGTGTGCCATGTTATCCTATGGGTAAAAACTGTATAAAAGGAGCGATCCACAGAACCAATTTGAAGCAGTCTCCCCGAACTACACTCGATGTACTTCCTGTGATATCTGTTTTCCCTGCAGCAAATAAACCTTGAATCTTTGACGTCGAAGGAAGTGTCCCGTGTCTCTGTGATTCGTACGCCGGAGCAGGTTACCCACGAAGGTTTCAGGTGTTGTGCCCTTGCACCGCTGGGTCTTAAAGAACCCAGTCCTTCAGTTCCCTCTCTTAATCCGCAGAACCTTTTCATTACAAAAATGTCATTACCGTTGATACACACTGAATTTCTTTCTTGCACTTTGAAAGATTCTGAGGTACATTTTATTACCCTTGAGAGGGAAGTGTTAGCATGTGCATGGGAAGTTGAGAAGCATAAAACTGTTTTGTGGGGAAGAAAGGCTACACTGGTAACAGATCACAAACCATTGTTGCTTATGATGGATGGTTGCTGTCTTCTCACTTCTAAAGCCCCTTCCAGATTAGTTAGACTGATTTAAAAATTACAGGAGTATAATCTTGAGGTTAAACATATCCCAGGAAGAATGAAAAGGAGGTCCGACTGTTTATCAAGGATGCCATTTTGTTACGGTAATGAATGTTTTATGGGCAATGTTCCAGGATATGTTGCGGCTATAGTTGATGAGATTCAATTAGGAGAAGGATTTGTTATGAAAAAAGGAATGGATTCATGCTTTCAGTGAGGTTATTATTTACAACTTGAAACATGTGACATGGTTTGCAACCAATAGGAAATATGGATAGGTCTTAGTGAAATGTTTATCAAGTAGTGGATGAAAAATTAACCCATGCTCTGGAAGAAAACTCTCAGCATGGCAAGGCCATCTTTATTTTATTTTACTGAAACTACTCTGTGCTTTTGGCATTTTGTTTCTGTAAAACCGAATTCCCAATACTACATTTTTACTACAAGTGCTACTGTGTGTCTAGAGATGCATGTTCTGCAAAAATGCCACTCCAGTTGGACGTAAGTCTTCCAATACAGTGAATGTGTTGTCGCATGGCTGGCATAGGTTGGGTCGTTGCTAACCCAGCCATTTGGAGACAGCTTATCAACCTAAAATGAATCTGTGGGAACTTTCTCAGAAGTTCCAGGGAAGAGGAGTTACTGGGCTTAGAAAGTGACACTCTGAGCCCTAAACCTTTGGTGATTCGGTGCTCAACCTTACTGTTAAGCCCAAAACTTAGCACCAAGTATACCTCTTTTTAGCAGTTGACAGTTTGATGTCCTAGAGTCAGGATTTTACAAAAGTCAGATCACACTTTATTCTTGCCCGCGTATATGCCAGCGATGCCGTGGTAATGACATGGACCGCTAAAGAGTTTAAACAACTGGTGGATTCCTTTGTAGCATTTTGGCTCAGTTAGATCTCAGGGCAAACTTATCAAAATATTTTAGCATTTTACTTTTTATTAACAGAGCTATTCTTTTTTCCTTCTCCTGGGGTTCCTTTTAATTGTTGGGGGAAATGGCACCATGTATTATTAATTAGAAGACAACAATTTATTACATCGAATGATGCAGTTTTTGACTTTCCCACCAAATTGGGATCAAAGCCAATCCTAGCTGTATCCCAAAGAAATTATATTTTGATTGCAATGTATGGACAAGACATTTGAGGCTATATGAATATGACCAGCCTGCAAATTGAGGATTCTGCAGATGTTTACTAGCCTCACCTCCTAGCAGCTCCGGTATCATTTATCATAAAGAACAAGGGGCATTTGTACTAGGGAGGTATAATTAAACAGTGCCCGCTGTTGAAAACGTGTCCTTTGTACATGTTCCCCCGAGATTTTTGTCTTCTTTAACCAAAGCTGTTTTTTCTGACCATAGGACTTTGTGTACTTTACTCCTGCTAACCAGTTGTAAAATACTTGTGCTCTCCTTTTAAACATGATAACATTGACATATTCCTAATTGGCACATTTAATTTACTTAAAAGTCCCTAGTATTTAGTATTGCATTTATCCAGGGCCTATAAATTAAATGGTACAAGTAGGGCTGCGACACCAATTGTGCCAAACTCTAAAATGAGACTGTACCAAATGTCTCCAAGGCTTCCCTTGCACTCTGGGCACGTAGCTTTAAACTGATATTTCAACCTGGTAAAATAAACCTTTTGCCAGGCCTAAACCTTCCTTTCTAATACTTACACGCCCCCTCTAAGGTAGGCCCCAAATGGCCATGGGGGACAGTGCATGCTATTTAAAAAATAGGATATGTACATTGTTTGTTTTACATGTCCTGGCAGTGAAAATCCCCCAAAGTTGTTTTGTACTGTAGCAGGGCTGGTTCTCCCATATCAAAACACTGGGTTACATTGTAACAACGTATAATGCTTAATTTCAGTTTGGGAGCAGGTATAAAAAATATTCAAGACCTTATTTTAGAAGTAATTTAAAATCCAATGTAATGGTCAAGTCACATTTGATATTACTATTTTTAAAATTACACTTATAGGAAGTTTTTTTCCTGCTTACCCCAAATGTATCTTCTGTCAGTGTTCAGTGTAACCTGACTGTTAGTGGCACCCCTGTGGAGCAATTAGTATTGCTCTCAGGCAGTGGACAAAGGGTTAGGGTGAGGGAAGATGTTTTTCCTCCCTGAGCGGAATGCTCTGACGGCTGTGCCCAACCCCTTGCATATCTTCAAAAGATCCATACTGTGTCACTCCCAGATGCCTCCATTTTATCTAGCTAGTCAGCTTGGCTTCAAACCCAGTGAGAGGGGGAACTGCCCCACAACTGGTTTGGAGTGACCACAAGTGAGGGTTTTCCCATTATCGTAGCTACACCACTGGTTGGACACAAGGAGCTCTGGGCTAGCGGAAGGAAGGTTTTGCCATGTCGGATTTAGGTAAAGAGGGGTAACTGTCGGAAAGTGCTGCACAAGTGGGTAGGGTCATGCCAGGCATGAAACTTTCATCCCCAGTTTCCTCTTGAAGCACTCCTGGACCAGTGAGGATCAGAAAAAGGGCTGCCCTGTTCTTTGAGACCGGAAGGAAGACTGGACCTGCTTGTTTTGAAACCAGGACTCCTGATGTGACTTCAACAGTCATTTGTCTGCCATACTGTTTGAGCTACAGGGACACAACAAGCTTCCAGAGGGCTTTTCCTTCAATTGCCCAATGACCATTACCAATTAGACCTGCCCTGAAGTCTGCTTCTGGACTCTGTTAAAGTAAGACCTACCTGCCTCTCCTTCCAAGGTGCCTCCCAGGTTCTGGGCCCTTCGCTGGTGTTAGTGTGTGTTCCTTCTGTACCTGAAATACAAAAGCTGGGACTTAAAAACGTTTTGCCAACGTTCTTATTGGAGAATCGTCAGAGTCCAGGACCACCATCAAAGCTGCAGCCATCAACGTTGAATTGCCTGTCGACCTCAGGTTACCCACTAAAGGAGATCCGAATGTAGGATGCTTCACAAGACTGATGTAAAAATGAAGCTATTCAATTTCGAGGCCTCCATGAGCACAGATTTTGAACTTTGCTGGCTCTGAGCTTTCCTCCTTTGTAGATGACCCACCTGGGACCCCATTCTTCAGCATCCCACCTTTGTTGGTTCCCGTTCCGGATCCAGCTTGCCCCGCCAACAACTGGTTGATGACGGATTTTCTCCATAGAATTTTCTAAGTCAGAAGGTAAACTTTCTACTGGACTATCTTGGTCTCTGTATCCGACTCGTGTTCTATCGCAGTCAGCCTTAACTTTTCACTTTGATCTGATCTAACACAACCAGATAACCGGATAAGGAGCTTTGCGCTTTTGACACTATTTTCAACTCCAAATTATTAAAATTACTATCTCTGGTTCTACTTATTGGATTTTTGTTCTTATGCTTCATTTTATTTATTAAAATATTCTCTATTTTTCTAAATTGGTTTGGGATTTTTCTTGTGTTGTGTTTTCACTTTCTTATTGTTTGAGTACTACATAAATACTTTACACATTGCCTCTATGGTAAGCCTTACTGCTATTGTGACAAGCTACCAACATTTAAACACAGATTTTTTAGTGACTATTGTGGTTCTCCCCGGACAAGGATTATGATTATTATTTGAGGTGGGTTCACACCCCCCCCCCCTCAACTCATAGCCCAATTTCTTACACCTAAATTGGTAACACACTTCAGTACAGCAGTGATCCCTGATTTCTTTTTAGTTCTTTATTTATATTTCTAAAGCGCTCGATTATCCACAAGGTGTCTTGGTTCTAGCTGAGATACAGAAAGAAGATGCCCCAAAAGAACCCAAAAAAATTCACAGAGAAGAGGCAAGATTTCAAGGTCTTTAATATAAGATGGAAGAGCATTCCATGTTTTTACAGCTCCCAGCACAAAACCTCTGGTGCTCCAGGACATGCAATGAAACCTAGGCAGTGGCAGCAGTTTGGCAGATGAATGCAAATATGTGCATCACGGAGGCAGACAGCATAGTCACTGAGTGTCCAAAGATGTGACATTTCTGACAGCTTTTATAGGCCCAAACCACAAGAGGATGCAGCATCATAACATACGTAGCACAAATTAAGCATGAGCCACTTGACCAATTAGCAAAGGCCTAGCTGGTGCTATACCATTTATGGTCCGAAATATACTGTTGATGACCACGTGCCCCAAGTAGGCAGCTTCTGGGACTTTCCACTGTAATGTAATTTGCCTCGGGACCTTTCCAGTTAACAATTTCGAAATGTGATATGCTGAAATGTTTGTGTCTAAGCGTGCACCTTCCTCTGTTCCCGTATCTTTCTTGAGCAAGCCTTGCGTTACAATAGCAGCTTACTGAGGCAAAATGGAAAAGTACATCTTGTGCAGTGAGTTTTTATGTCAACTAAACAGGGCCTAAAGCATCAAGCATTTGGTATCATATAAGAACGATAGCTTAAACATTTCCCCATCTGATACCAAATCATTCCTTCGCATCCTTTCTGTGCATCATCTCCTCTCCTTTCTCACTTGGGTCATAGTCATGATTGGGACTTCTGTGTCTTTTGTGTCATGTCATACACTGTACACAGCTGGAAGTGAAAGCTGCGCAGCATGCTGGACAAACCTGTATCATTATGCACAAGGTGATCAAAGCTGTTATAATTAAAATGATCACCTCCAATATCCATGATCCCCAACTTCCTACCCATAGCTTCAATTTTTCCCATATACTTCCAGTGTGTATGTTGTGTGCTTCGTCTTTAACATTGTTTATATTATGTATTGCATTGTCTATATTGCGGCTGTTGTCAGGTATCCACAAACAGCACACCTGGTGGCTAGCGTGGCATACTCCACCCTCCTTGGCCAGGATGATCTCTAACACAACCGTCTTCTGCATCACTACAACACTCATAGCAGTGAGTTCTTCATGGATATTTCCCAGGGCTGCTGTTGTTGAATCTGCAAGATCCCCGATCATCCTTGCTAACTGGTGTATCTGTATGGAGGTATATACTAACCCTACACCAAGCACTATGGCCTCTAGCCCTGTCATCAGGTCAACTTGCCATTCTGGTGTTCTCCGAACCCTTCCTGTTTGGTGCTCTTGGTGCTGAACCTGTACTAGGTCAGTGAAGTGTGTAATTCGAGGCAGGATTAAAGCAAGGTAGCAACTACTATACCATCCTGGGGGCAAATAAAAGTACGCCCACTGGCCACAGACAAAGAACAGTCCCTTGTAACTCACTAGTCCAGGTGAGGATTGCTGATCACTTTTCCTAATCCGTGATAGCTTTGTTGTGTGTGTGCAGTTACTCTCGCCGACGAAAATGTGTGGGATTACTGAATATTCTCCTTCTGAAAGTCCTAACGCTTTCTCTTCCACCCCCCCCCCCCCACATTCCCTTAATCCTTGCTCACCTTTTGCTAATTCTGCAATGCTACACTCAAAACTACATTTCTTCCATTTTCCCTTTCCTTTGATTAGTTGTGAAATTGTTCATGGTTATTTAAGGGGGCGCACCTGTACGGCTATTATGAGGCACAGCCTTGAGCGGTCTTGCTCTTCATTATTTATAATCCTTGAAACGATTGGCTTTTGAGATTGCCTGCATCCATCTCTCGGGTTAAGGCTCATCCAGAACAGGGTGACTGACCTACAACAGTTTATTATACTGTGGTTCAGCCTGCACCTTCCCAATCCACAGAACAACAGGCCAAACCTACTGTGATTCCAGCACTACAGTAACCAATGTGTGCATGCCCCAGAGAACAGACTGGCTATATATCCTATTGGCAGGGCTTTTAACAGGACGACAAAATGTGAGAGGTCTTTAGAAGAGGCGTATTCTATGTCATTAGGCATATGGCTTAAACACTTAGAGTACATTTATGTGATTCCTATGGTGTGCCCCTCGACTATTATTTTAGAGCCTCTTTGAGCTTTCTGTTATTGCAGCTAGATGTATAAAACAAAAGTTGACATACACCTAAACCTTGATTGTTTGTTAATGATTGTTAGCTGTTCAAGATAAATGAGTAACAACAATGATTTAATATTGAAAATGTTTCAATTCTGAAATTGTGGGAGTGTGACTTAAACATTACTGAAGCCTGTAGAAGGTGTATTGTTATTCAGAGTGTCTCAATCACTCCTATTATCTACTGAAGCCCATGGAAGGTGTATTGATATTCAGAATGTCTCAATCACTCCTATTATCTTCACTCAATGTTAGACATTTACACCCTTTTACTCTCCAATTCTCATCCATCTGTATATTCACGCCTCCTTTCTTTTCTCTTTTGCACCCTCTTTTCACTCTTTCCTGAATGGACTTACTCGCATCTCTTCATTTAACACCCTCAACCAGCTGTAAGCCCTACATGCACTTTTACTTTCGTTGTGTCAATATTTTGACAGCTATGTACCTCCTTCACACACATTTGCACAGATTCACAAATACACTTGGAATACATGACCATTTCTCTGCACCCTGCACAGAGGACAAGGATTATAGGACAATGTATTATGGGCACTTTTTTTGATTCACTGACAGTCAATGCGAGAAACTTGCAATGCCTTCAGCCTCAATTTAGAGCGCTCAATCGCGGCTAATATATACACCAGGAGGCAAGACTGCTCATAGTATGCACTGTGCTAGAGTAATATGCTACAACATACCAAAATACTGATACACAACTTCCTGGAAATATATAACACTCTTAGGGAATGCAGTATTATGTCACTCTCAGTTGACTGTTACTGGCTGAGCTTCAAGCAGTCTCGCACCCTCACTGACCTGCACGCTTGGATGAGCTGCACCTGAATCTGTTTTGGGTTGGTCATTGTCGGTAGAGGTGCTGGCAAGCTCCCTTAGGCAGGCGTAAAAGGTGTCAATAGACTCCTTCGCGTTGGCACCTTTAATGTAGTTTAAAGCGCTCGAAGTCTGGGTTGAGCTGCGGGTCGAAGTGGGCATTCAGGCCTCTGACCTCAGCATTGTAGTCGTCATCTGCGCGAGTTCTGCAAGGGGTTTAAAGTATTCAGAAATCTTTGGCGCTCATCAAGTAGCAGTGAGAGTAGCGAAAATAACAAATGAGGAACGGTGCTGCTAGAACAGGGGGAACCCAAAACTCCTGTAAAAGAGTGGGGTAACAAACCCCCTCCACAAAGTTTTACAAACAAGGTCCAGAGCACACAACAAGAGTTCCTTGAAACGTAATCATAAATGTAAAAGAAATCAGATCGTTCACAAATGGTTATTTCTATTTGCTTTATAGGTGATCGTGGTTCTCCTTGCAGAGGAGATCCAGAGAACATGAAACCAGCCGGCACGTGTTTCGTCAAAGCTGGTAGGTACCCGTGACTCTTCAGGGCTGAATAAGTACTAAAATGGGCGGTATTGGGGGACCGGTGATAATTCCAGTTGGCAGGGTATGCTCAGACGTGAGTCCCTTGCTCACTTGGCCACTGGATTTAAGATAGCCTGGCTGATGAGGATTATGAATCCGAAACCGTTCCCAGAATGCTTGTTTCTGGTCCAGGGAAGACATGGCTTGGCGGTTCGGGCTGGACTGTTCCCATGAGGCACAGGGTCAGACTGATTTGCATATGTCCATGTCTGAACTGGGGTGGCTGAGTGAGCTAAAGAATGGTGATGGATTAAACCCAGATCAGTTGACTGGGGGTGAGTGTTTGATTTGCTCAAACGCTCCGTCCATCATCCCCTTTTGTATCACTTTTAGAAAGTTACCTTTTCCCTGTCTGAAACTGTTGGGGGCTAATTTGATTTTGCTATCAAGCTTTACCCTGCTGGTTAGCATTTGAATAGGTCTGAAAAAGATGTGAAATGTCCCCCTAGAACAAATATATGGCTGACCTGAATGTACAGAGATGACTCGTCTGAACCTACCATAATATGCAGGCTGGAGCCTGTGAACATCCTTTTTGATATTACAGTGTCAGATCCTGATTCAGTGTCAAAGCCTGCTTTACAGGTTTCTGGGTTTACTTATAACACTGTGAGACACACTTGAAAGACAGAAGACAGGATGCCAAAGTAATTCTTGTGCATCCATTGTCTGGTTAATGGAGGCCCTGCTTTGTCCCACGAGACCTCTGTCTCTGGGTTTTACATATAACACTGGGGCACACTTGAAGGGAAGGGAAACAGGATGCTAAAACAATACTTGTGTATCAACTGTTGGGTTGATGGAAAACCTACTTTTGATCTACCAGACGTCTGTCTCTAGGTTAATGGTGGGTACAACGTATGCTTGGAACTGGATTTTAGTGTTAGATATGGGAGTACTGCAGGACTACGATATTACACTCCCCCCACAACCCAAACTTCCGATCCTATGTTGAGCATGACAAAGACTTTCTCTATCATGAAAATGCCCAAACTGGGTCAGATTGGCTCCTTGAACTTTTACCCCATTAGCTAGGAGTTATTCTCACCCACTAGTTTATTCCAGGTATAAAATGTTGCATCTCCAAGCACCCACTTCAGAGCACTCATGGACCTGAGGAAGAACAGAAGAGGGCTGAACCTGCTATTTGTGACCTGGGAGGAGCCCTGAAGGGCTACACCTGCTCCGTCCTGTACCTTGGACAAAGAAGTGCACTCCAAAGTTCATAAGGCTGTCCTCAGCAACAGGGATAGAACAAGCTACAAGAAGGATTCCTTGCAACTGCCCAGCTGATCAGTGGCAACTGGGCATGGACTGGCCCTTCTGACACTCTGCAAGTCTCTAAGTGCCTCCCATGAGGCCCTGGAAAGCTTTAGAAGTGTACTTGTGTGGTGGATTATGACTTTAAGGACCAAGGACCTGAATTACAGCTTTTTAGAGAGGGTACTCTCTCACAATGGATTACCCTCTCTGTCAAACTGAAGGGTCGCCTACCTCATTTAGAGTCAGACAGACCTTCACTATGTCAACGGTAGAAAGTACTCCTCTGTCTGATGCCCACATGCACCTCCGTCCGCCTCACAGCGTATAGACCTACGGAGGTTTGGCCATTTATCTGCCCATCCTATATTGAGTGGGCAGAAAAAGGGACAGTTTTCACTCTCAAATGACCCCCTCGCCATAGGAGAAATCTCTCACCACAAGGGCGTCGTCGTTTCCTTTTTGAAGATGAAACAAACATTGAAAGTTTGCTGTATGCCTCCATCATGTTGACGGAGCTATCCGTCAAACTTTCAATACTTTTACAGGAACTGCAACGACAACAGTTCCTGTAAATGAAAGGGATGTCCACTGGGCTGGCAAGCATCTTAACATTTGGTGGGCAGTTACTCCTTCAGGGCGATTAGGTACTTAACTCCATCACCCTGACCAAGTAAATATCTGTTCACCAAACTCTATATCACACCAGTCAGAAGGTAAGATCTTCACAAGGATGAACCTGGTTAGTGTATCTGACCCTTGCTAGATGATGGCCAGCCTCAATTTGTGCTCAGGTCCCGGTCTACTGCTACCATTGACTATCATTGACACTTTCTGCATATTGGTGCTATTCATACTTAACACCTTAAATCAAATCACATCTCCTGCTTCACTTGTTGGATTTATGTAATTTTTATGTATTTTTCTTTATTAAATATTGCTCTGTTTATTGTTTTACATTTTAACATTATTACTACTTTGGTACTGCATAAATACTTTACACGTTGCCCTAAGCTTTGCCTATTTGATCTGTGCCAAAGCTATCATTTGGTTGAACTCAGGCTAATTTAGGGGCATATTAGCAAGAACCTCGATAAAATCATCACCGTTTTAGCGGCATGAATTTGCTGCTAAAACGGCGAAAATGGGATTGCTAATATGCGGTATAGAATTCCAATAGAAGCCCAGATTAGAATTGCAGGACATCTAACCTGGGCTTCTATTGGAATTCTATAATGCATATTAGCAAGCCCATTATTGCCGTTTTAGCGTCAGTTTCCTGCCGCTAAAACTGTGATAATTTTAATGAGGTTCTTGCTTATAAGCCCCTTAATGACGTTCAGGATTCACCCTGACAATATTTGTGATTATTCCTTGAGGTGGCTAATCTATCACCCCAAATAATAATCCAATTTCTTACAGGGGACACATGTGATAGTTCACTGGTGTACCTCCATATATTGTAAGTTTTGCATCTATGTAGTCAGGAAGGTATCTTGGTCTTTAGTTAAGTACTTACAGCTAGATTCATGAAGCATTTTTGCGGGTGCAAACAGTGCGAATTGCAGAATTCGACCGTTTGCGCCCGCAAAAATGGCATTTGGAATTCATCAATGGGTCATGGACTCGCAATTTGAAAAATCGCAAAAAATTGCGATTTTTCACATTGCGATCGCATTTAAGGAATCTCATTTTGAGATTCCTTAAATGCTATTCATGAACCATTAATAAATTGCGATTTCGCTATTTTTTGCCGCTATTTACCGTGAAGTCTGACTTCGTGGTAAATAGCGAAAACTGAGAAAAATGCACTTTTGTGCATTTTTCTCAGTTGTATGTTACACACACACATGTCCTTTGGACATGTGTGTGCTCAACATAAGCCTAAATTTACATTTCAGGGGTGCTACAGGGTGTCCTTTGGACACCCCTAGCACCCTTGAAATCGCATCCTTATTTGTGATTAGCAAATTTCTAATTGCAAATAAGGAATGTGTAGGAATCGCAATTTATTTAGCGATTCCTACATGAATCCCGTTTTGCAAGTCCTTAATA
Source organism: Lissotriton vulgaris (assembly GCF_964263255.1). Classification (NCBI taxonomy): domain Eukaryota; kingdom Metazoa; phylum Chordata; class Amphibia; order Caudata; family Salamandridae; genus Lissotriton; species Lissotriton vulgaris. Next base: position 437,447,793 of record NC_141698.1, on the reverse strand, counting down.
GCGATTCCTTAAAAATCGCTATTAAGGACTCGCAAAACGGGACTTTGATGAATCTAAGGGATAGATACTCTTTCTACCTTGATAGTTTTCGCCAATATCCAACACCATGTATGTTAGGTCAGGCTGAAAGGCTTTTTCAACAGTCTATATATGTTTAACATATCCAAATGGTATCTTTCCATTCCCTGGTTTTGATCTCCTTCTACATGTTGGCTTAGGACTGGTGGCGAAGGGTCTGCAGTGATTGAGAATCCCACTATGCCCTTGAACGAGCCTAAGACCTCCTTCCCATAAGTGGCAATAATGCGGCACGACCACCATATGTGGAGAGGATTACTTATCTCCCAAGATCCCCTGCAGCACCTGTGGGACATTCTTGGACACATCCTAAGAAGCTTATCAGGAGCCAAATGGAACTCATGAATACCTTCAGTACATATTACTGATGCAGCACTGATAGACTGTACTTGCATTTCTTCTTCCTGTGAAATTTTTTTAAAGTTCTTGATCAAGTGGTTTTTATTTAAAATTATACCTAAAATGTCATTGATTATATCAGATGTATTAACATGTTGCTACGGTGGCTGTGTGAATTTTACATTTTGTACTTGAAGGCCTGGCCACTTAAAATCTAATCTTATTATTCATACGTACTTCAATTAATTTGTGTACTGATCTTATTAGATCAAATAATAAAATGCAATTAATTGTTAAGTGACTGAAGGTATCTGTTTGAGTGAGACACATGTTGGCCTATGGAGTGAATCATATTGGCCTACAAGAAAAGAAAACATTTCTGTGCCTGATAGGTCCAATGAGACCTTAGGGCTGGTGTGGAGTCGGATACCGGTAGAGTATAGGGGATATGAGCCATTTGTAGACATGATGGGCCTTTGAAAGTCCAGAGGACTGCAACAGCTTATTTTCCATCTTTCAATAACAAACTGTGGGGGCATTAAAGCTATACTTTGGTTTGGCTCGGGAGATTTCCTTAAATTGGTTTGTGTACATGGGCCTGTCAAATGGTGCAGAGAAATTCAGACCGTGTAAGTTGTGGGACCCAATTCTTTGGCCCGGTTCAACGATTACCAATTAGACATCAAAAGTCCACAAGGGCATCAAGTTAATTTCTTCTGTTAAATATTTACCCATTTGGCAGAGGTCATGCTGACCTATTAGTTACATTAGGGTGATTCGCAGGCTCAAGTGTGTTAGAGATGCAACAGCTCCTTTCTCCGGGGAGATATACTAAATTGAGCCTGTTTACAGATAGAAACAATGTTGCTACTACTCGTACCAGAAACATTTAGGCTGTAAATTACTCACTGGGATCCCCTGGCATGTTTTTTTTTATCTTTTGTCAAATAATGTTACAAATGAAGTATTACTGCGTCTGGCCACATAACTTAAACATTGACGAAGCCAAAAGACGTGGTAAACTTGCAATATTTATCTTTTTTTTCAATTTAAAAAAACACGCAACAAATAAAATAGAAAGTAATATGCTGCCTTCTAATGGTCGCATGCCTGTCATTACACATTAAAAAAGTAAGTAAAAAAAAAATGACTCATTGCAAAAATAAGTAAATAAAAAACTATGAAGTGACACTTGACAGCAGGAATGGAAGTACAAAGTGGGCTGGCCCCCTGGCACTGACGTGGAATACTTTCTAGGTAGAGGTTGCACATGTGGAAGAAAATATCCCATCACTTTCATTGAGGATAGCCAATGGCTGAACTGGGCTGACTCATTGCACACACATATATATGAAAGTATATATTTTCCTTCACAAAAACAGTTAACAATTAAGTTATGGTTCTGGCTCAAACATGTAGAACCTAAAAATAGAGTTAGAAACAGAGTTATGGTGAGGCTCATCGCCCGGTATGCTTATGAACGCACACAACACATGCCATAGGTTGGAGAGCTGGCCATGCTCGAAACTCCAGTTTGCGAATGCCATAGATACACAAAAAAAGTTATCACAAGAACATTGAAGGCAGAGTGAGTTGTGTGCTTTTACATAAATAATTAGTTGATTTCCCTAGATATATGCATTTGAGCGACAACTATTATTCAGTTTTTGAGTGTGTTTTTTAGTGAATGGCACTTTTTATGACGTACATAATTTTAAACCCCTGCACACAGCAGGGATTGGGCAGAAGGTCTGCCTGGCCATAGGTGCCCAACCCTCACCACACATGGCCTTTGTTGTGTGCATTGGGATTTAGGTGAATGGCCTGGCCTACAACCAGACCTTGTGCCCAACCTTCCCAGGGTAGTCAACCCCCACAGCGCACAGGGTTGGTGCGCAGGACCTGGACTATGGCCAGTCCACATGGCCAAACTGCCACATGCTTCCAATCCTCATTGCATTCAGATGGTCTGCATCCAAGTCCTGCACACAACCCACTACTGGTGACCTAATCCCACCTGTGCACGGCCTTTGGCCATGCACTGCAGAGGTTGGCCGCAGGGCCTAGGTGGTGCCCACATCTTGCACCCTACCTCTCGCTATCCAATTGAAGTGAGACATTCATTGTAGTGTTTGCCTTTGCTTCTTTTGCCTGACGCTTGCAATTCAGAAGCAACTTGCGAGTCACACACAAAATGGCAGTCAAATCGAGCACCTAAAATGGCACCTTAAGAACTAGCTTTTTCTCGCAAGTCATGACTCACTTTTGCACTTTCTTCTCTGGTATGCTTTGTATTTTCCATGTGTCTTGTTCCTGTGATCACTGCTATGTGGCAGTTACATTTATGGTTGGTCCCTCATGGCAATGGGAATTGTATATTCCACAGCTCGAAAGTCACAAAGTGGGGTCTTCTCACAAGTTTCAAGATAATAGAAAAATAAATTCTACCATTCACATTTTGTCAAAAAATTAAAAATGTGATTGACAGTATTCGCAAGTCATGACTCACAAGCTAAAAGTAAAGAGATTTGCACAAGTGTTAACCTATTATAGCCCACTTTTCAACTCGTTTAAATACTAACATTTCAAAAAATACTGAACAACATGCAGCTACCCTCCCAGTGAGCCACAGAAGCTCCGCGGACCCCATACCTCAGGGCCGATATTCTTAATTAGTGGAGGGGAGCTTGCGGCTCCAGTGCTTAATTTGAAGCAGTGGTTTCCAGTGCTCGGCACCGGCACTTAATTATAAATACCAGCACTTTTGAGAGCTGCCACATGTTGGCCCTTTTTATGTAATTCGTAGATATCCAGAACAACAGTTGTTTATTAATTCAATATGTTAATTACAAATAATACCTGCTCCCAACCCATTAATATAGCTTTGGGGGCCTGACACAGTCTGCACTGTTACACTTGTAGCAGTTTGACGATTAGTAGTTGTGTAGAACTGTCATTTGCAGCGCTACCAGGGGCAATGGGTGGTGCAGGCTGTGGTGGCCTCTTGGAGAGAGGCCTGGGATGAATTGTTTTACAAATTAAGCACTGGTGGCTCCCCTTTCAAAGCTGTTCACCTGTCCAGGGACCTCATCGCCCAGGGCCTGATGAGAGCGGAGCATTGACCACTCCACCCGGTAAGCTCGCCGAACTACTGCCCCCAACCCTAATATTAAGCTAAAATCTCGCACTTGAACTCTTGTAATACCTGTTATTTTGCCCCACAGCGGACCAGTCATCTTTCTGGCCGCACCGCCAATTTTAGCGTTATTCACATTGCCGGAGGACGGCGATCCTGCCTAGAACTAACCAGTAAAGTAGTGCTTTATTCTGGCGCCCCCATTACCACCGATCATATTCTAAACTTTCTGTTCTCTTCCCCACAGAGGTTGGCCATATACCTGTGCGCCAATCGGACAGATCATATATCGGTCCCAGTACCTATCACAGACTTCTGAATACTACCGATACCTTCCCCCGAGGGAACCTTCCTTCCTTTGGTCCAAAATCTGCGGCATTCTGAAAGGTCGTTTTGCTGCAAAAATCATGTATTGTAGGTTTTAATCGTACTGTGTTGAGACTCAATGTATTTTTAAAGTATTCTTCGAATTATTTTCACTTAAAATTATGCACTAAAACGGAGCTGTTCACAAAACGAGCACGTTGATGGCACTTAAATTTTCATTTACCTCACCCCCATCACTGTCACTCCCAGAAATCCCACTCCCCTGAATTTAAGCGTTTCGTTCCTATAACCATAACTTGAATATCTGTCACTTTCATCATCCTGAGAAATCCCTAAAGTCAGAAGGGCTCTCCCCAGATTAAAATGGCCGCCCGCCCCGAAAAACGAAGCCAACATGGACCAAGGCTTCCCCCTATCACATGACCCGCGGTTAACCAATGAAACCATGCGGATCACGTCACCCCCCCGCCACGTGACCTTGTTTAAACCAACAAACTAGGGAAGTGTTTCACAACACGGAAGCGATCCATCGAGATAGCTCCTGTGACCGGCGCCTGCGGAGCATTGACCACTCCACCCGGTAAGCTCGCCGAACTACTGCCCCCAACCCTAATATTAAGCTAAAATCTCGCACTTGAACTCTTGTAATACCTGTTATTTTGCCCCACAGCGGACCAGTCATCTTTCTGGCCGCACTGCCAATTTTAGCGTTATTCACATTGCCGGAGGACGGCGATCCTGCCTAGAACTAACCGGTAAAGTAGTGCTTTATTCTGGCGCCCCCATTACCACCCGATCATATTCTAAACTTTCTGTTCTCTTCCCCACAGAGGTTGGCCATATACCTGTGCGCCAATCGGACAGATCATATATCGGTCCCAGTACCTATCACGGACTTCTAAATACTACCGATACCTTCCCCCGAGGGAACCTTCCTACCAGGCATGGTAACACTGCCCCGCGGGCCTTTTTAAAAAAACTTTAAAAACTTTCTCTGATCACCAAAGACCCGTCACCTTAATACTGATTTAATTTTCTATTTGGCAGCTACGCAATATATACGTATAAAAATCCCTGGCTGATCGGTTGCAAGGCTTTAACCTCGTTATATCAGAGACAAACTCCACGCAACCATTACGGTAATATATAACTCCCTACCAAGGCCACATAGCAAAAGCGTTCCCTACCAGGCATTGTAACACTGCCCCGCGAGCCTTTTTAAAAAAACTTTAAAAACTTTCTCTGATCACCAAAGACCCGTCACCTTAATACTGGTTTAATTTTCTATTTGGCACCTACGCAATATATACGTATAAAAATCCCTGGCTGATCGGTTGCAAGGCTTTAACCTCGTTATTTCAGAGACAAACTCCACGCAACCAATACGGTAATATATAACTCCCTACCAAGGCCACATAGCAAAAGCGTTCTTTGACACGTAAGAGCACACGTAGTCATATTAATATTTATTTCAGACTAGGCGTGATTCAACACCAATCCCGGCACCTGCACAGAATTCTCAACCAACCTCACCCATAAAGGAACGGTTTACCTATGAAGGTAAATAGGTTAATATCCCACCTTTTACTCTTTCTCTCCCTCTGGTTAGTATGGTTTTTTAATACTTCTTATTGCCAACAGAACGACTTGCGTTGTTGACACCAATCGGACCATCCCATTTGAAGATAACTCTACTTCAACTTAACAACCCGGTAGGTCCTCTTTACCGTCCACCATCAAGCGCCAGACGCACCGATAGGACGGCATTGGCTTCATCATGCCCCCACAAATACCATACTCTTTTCACTGCCACAAGCCTCACCATTCCCACGGCTGAGCTAAGTTCTTAAACCACCCTCACTTGCCCTAGCTATTCGAGAACTCACTACCACCAATGTTCATAATCGAATGCGGATAAAAGGAATTTCACTAAAAGAATGCATGAGTATGAGAGCCTTGCACGGAATACCCACGCCTCATGGCAACACCTAACACTGCGATTCCAAATACGAATACCGTAGTTACAATGTGAGTGCTGACTATACAAATAATGACTGTATATATATCTTTGTTTTCCTCCCTCTTGCTTTCTTCCAAAAACAGGTGTTGTTAAAAACTTTGTTCAGGCAAAGTTATTTTCTTGTCCTGAAGATGATCCTGTTATAACTGAGCTTGGGTTCGAAACGTCTACCGTAGAGTAATTCATACATGTAACTCCACTATACTATTGTTTGTATGAATAACTCTGGATACACTGTCAATGTAAATTAGTATCAGTGACATGCAAGCTCATTCTGTTTGCCTGATATTTCCTTTCACTTACCTTTATTTTCTCACTTCTCCCCTTCTTGTATGGCACAGGACTGTGCCCCACTGTAACCCCTCTGTTTAGGGTTATGTGTTGTATTTTGAGATTAACAAATCCATCAAACTAATAAACATTCCCTGACCGGCTGGTCAAGGAACTCTGAACTATATAGAATTCCATTGTGATCTATATACATTATTTGTGCTTTCTACATTCTTGTATGCTCAGGACCACTTGTTGTTTTGATAAATACTTGATACCCATGGTCCTGAGCGATTTAATGGGTTCCCCTTGTCCCTTCTTGACTGATGAGAGCAGTGTCATCGGGGGGCACTTCCCCCAGGAAACCGCTGTTTCCTCTCCAGGACAGTACAGGCATTCCCTGTTCGCAGTCTCCAGGGTTGGGAAAACGCCTTTGGCCTTGACCGGGTGGGAGCAGGGAAAAAAGCTGCTCCCACTCGGGTGGGAGCAGAGGAACAGAGCTGGCTCCCACCAGCACCCACTATGGTTTTTGACTGGGGAGCTGACTGTTGCCGCAGGGGATTTGGGGCTTCCCCCTCATGGACCCAAACACATGCCATGTTTTGGGTTCTCCAGGAAGGCACCAGGGCACCTATAATAAAAAGAAAAATAAATTGACATAGTTAGCCGCGCATTTATTATTCACTGCTCCTGCAAGAAAAGCCCCATAATGCCATGTGAGACCTTATAGAAATTATATATTTTTTTCCTGATGGTGCACCTGGAAGGAGCAAGAGCACCTCCAACCATTTTTCTTAATGTTTTGGAGGACTGCAGGGAGTGCAGCAGCCCCTCAGCAACATAAAAAACAGTAAGTTTCCTGGGTCATTGAATGCATGACTCCAGGAGATCTTACCATATTGTTTTTTTTTAAAAAAAATTTAATTTATTTTTTTTGTCCTCATTAGCCATATAGTCGATCCAAATGTGCTCCTAGCCACAAGACACACGACTTGACCACCCCTGTAGCACCGAAGGGCCTATTAATAAGCTCCCAGTACCCAGAGAGTCAGACTAGATGTCTCCGGCAAAGCTTGGACGGACAGTCTCCCTTCGGGCCAATTCGGCGTGTGGTCCAATAGCTGTATGGCTTGGGGTGCCTCCCTTTGGACAAGGAGATTTTTAGGCCAAATCATCGGACCTGGGGGAAAAAAAAACAAAACAAAAAAAAAAACCCCGGGTTGACTAACTGTTCCTTCTCCATTTAGTCAAAAGGTCCCAGAATCTCAAAGATCGGGGGCTACATGTTCTAGTTAGATCGACCTTCGATGTTGCATATAGTGAAGACAGTCACTCTGCATGTGTCGGGGGTTTATATTGACCCAGTTTTTACAGATTTCTCTTCTTGCTAATAAGATAGCATAGAATAAGAACTCTCTTTCTAAACCCTTGATGCTATTGTTTAGGCCGAAGATGATTAAAGACCATGACCACGAGATAGGTGTTCTGAGGATGGATTCGAGTGTTGTCCTGATTTCTTGCCAAAATGGTAATATTCGGGCACTCCCAAAACATATGAAGATCTGAGGCTGCTGGATAGGAGCATTTGCTACAGCATTTCCCGGGTTGGAATTTCGAGAGACGTTTAGGGGAGCAATATGCCCGATGAAGCGTGAAGAAATGAAAACGCCTTAGCCATGCTGGCTTGATGATTTTGTAGAGGAGGGTAAAAGATTCCTCCCATATGTCCTCCATATGTGGTTCTCCCTCTGCACCCCAGAGTTTTGCCGGGAGATTGGGGTCGCCCTCTCCATCCTCTATGATGTGCCAATAGAAGAGTGCAACTTCCTTTCTTCCCGCGGGCCTCTCCACTAGGGTGTTTTCTAAGGGACTATAGTCACCCATCATTGCTTTTTTCTTTGTTTGAGTTCGAAGCCAGCTGGCCAGTTGTAAATATATTATCCAGGAGAGTGATGATGTTACCCTGAGCTTGAATGGAGCCCATTCCATAAAGGATCCTTCTACCAGCAGTTCCCCCCACTGTGTTATACCTGCGTCCAAAAGGACCTTTTTAACTGTATTGGAATCTTGTGGTGATAGCCCGGGTTAATCCCAAATCGGTGCATGTTTGGATAGATATCCTATCCTGGCCTTGGATTTAATTTGGGACCATTCTTTTATAGTGCCCAATAATGACTTTAGTCTGACTTTTTTGAAAAACTTCTGGTGGCCGAACTTAAACAGGAAGCCGTTCAATGGAAGGTCCGAACCCAGTAGCATTGCCTTATACATAAGACCATTTGCATTTTCCCAGGGGATCTTAAGTAGCATCCTGGAATGGGTCAAGTGAAATGCCCAGGCGTAGCATTCCAGGTCTGGCAATGCGAGCCCCCCTTTTTCTCTTCTCCTTCTCAGTTTCTTCCAAGCCAGTCTGCTGGATTTATATCCCCAAATAACTGAGTTGATGTTTTGTTGGCATTTTGCAAGTTGTTTGGTGTCAAAAGTTAACGGAATGGTATTAAAAATAAATGTATATTTCGGGAGAATGCTCATTTTTATCAGGCTGGTTCTCCCGTAGATGGTAAGCGGGAGAAAGGACCAAGCTTTCATCAAGGATTGGGATTCGCGGGAGATCCGAGCAAGTTGTTTTGAGCCAGGTGATCCAAGTCCTTAGTTATTGTAACTCCCAGGTACCTCATTGAGGATTTTACCGGGAGTTGGAGATTAAAAATGTTCCAAACCATAATTTCCGTTTTCCCGGCATTTATTTCATATCCCGAGAATCTTCCAAATTCCTCCGCCTTCTTTATGACTGTAGGAAATGCCAAAGCGGGATCAGTTGTATAAATGAGTATATCGTCGGCATGTAGGCCGACCTTCTTATCCCAGCCAGAAAAAGTGAAATGTGGAATATTAATGTCCTCCCTGATGGACTGTGCAAACGGTTCTACGTATAAATTAAAGAGGAGGGGGGATAGGGGACAGCCCTGCCTTGTTCCTCGGCTAATTTTAAAAGGAGTTGTTCGCGTACCGTTTATAAGTAGATGCTCTAGGGTTGTTGTATAATAGGCCGATAGCTCAGCAGAATTTGGGACCAAGATGGAATTTGTCCATTATTATGTTTAAATATGCCCAATTTACCCTTTCAAACCCTATCAAACGCTTTTGTGGCGTCGAGTGTCATGATTGCCAGGGGTAAGCCAAAAGTTGAGGCAATGTCCGCGGCTCCCACCAAATCATAAGTTAAGTCGGCCAGTTGCCGGCCTCTGATGAACCCCTTTTGGTCAGGGTGGATAATTGATCCAATCTCGCTTCCCAATCGCGCTGCCAGAATTGACGCAAAGATTTTACAGTCATTGTTGAGAAGCAAGATTGGGCGATATGATCCACACTCGGCTGGGTCTTTGCCTGTTTTTAATATTAAAGCTATGTTTGCTTCCCCCCAGGAACTTGGCGGTGTCTCACCTCTGATTAGTATATTGTTAAAGAGGCTCGTAAGGACTGGAGTAAGAGTGGAATTAAGTGCCCTAAATAATTCTCCTGGGAGACCATCCGGTCCCGCGGCCTTGCCCTGTGTTAGTTGTTTGATAGTGTTATCAACTTCTATTTCCGTTATTTCTTTATCTAAGTTTTCACTTTGGGAACTGTTCAATTCTGGGAGAGTTATATTATCCAGCCATTCATCCCTTTCGTCTAAATTAGCATTTAGTTCTTCTGTATAGATATTCCGGAAGAACTCACTAAAGGCTTCCCCAATGTCTGTGTCTGTTGTCCTGCTGGTGGTTCCTCCAGCCACCCTCACTTCTTTGATGAAATTTCTGGTCTGGTCGGCTTTTATTATCCAGGCCAGCAATTTTCCAGCAGATTCGCCATATTCAAAGTGCGCGAGTTTGCTGGCCTGCCATCTTTTATTTAGCCTTTCTTGCAATAGTGTATCTAACTTGGCTTTTAGTTCTGTTTTCTCCTCTTGGTTATCTGAGGGGACTTGATCTGATGACTCCAAACGAGTCAGTTCTTGCTCTATATGTAGGATCGCCTCCCCGTATTTCTTTTTCCTGTAAGAGGCCCTACTGGTAATGCAGCCCCTTATAAATGCTTTCCAGGCCTCCCATACCGTGACCAATGAGGCAGAGCCTATATTCCGCTCTAAGAAGGAGACAGTTTCATGTATCAAGTGATCTTTCTCCTCTTCCTCCAATAGTATTGTTCGGTCAAAGGACCAAGATGGATGAGTGGATTTCTGCTCTAGTTTTAACGAGAAAAGGAGAGCAGAGTGGTCTGAAAGATGCAAAGGCAAGTATGTTATATTTTTAATCTGATCTTTGAGGGAAAGGCTGAATAGGACATAGTAAATTCGAGATTTGTGTCTGTATTTGTAATTATGAAAAGAGACTCCCATGGCTTTGCCAGCTCTTTGTCTCCAAAGATCGTTTAAGCCAAGATTCGACATACATCTAAGGAGCGTATCCCTCATGTTACTGTGAGCTACGGCTCTGGAAGTGGGAGATTTGTCTAGTTTTGGATCTAAGACAAGATTAAAATCACCCATCCATATTATGGGGTCGGGACAAGTAATGAGGTGATTCTGCAGAATATTTAAATAAGAGGGATCGTCCTGGTTAGGTCCATAATAACTGGTAATGGTAAAACCCCTCGAGTATAGTTGGGCATTAACTATCAGCCATCTGCCGCTCGCATCTGTTTTCCAGTGCGTGATCTGGGCCCTTGCTGCTTTTTTGAAAATAATGGCAGTTCCGCGAATACTAGCATTGTGGTCCATACTTACAAATTTATCAACCCATTTAAGTTTTTTGAATATGTTTGTAATCTCTTGTTTGTTTAGATGTGTTTCCAGAATCGCCATGATCTGCGCGGGTGAGTCTTGTAAATACTGTAAGATTTAATTTCTCCTCGCCCTAACTCGCAGACCATTGACGTTCCAGGATAAAAATTTAATATCTGACATCAATTTTTAGACTCTTTATCGTGATTTTTCCAACCCTCGGCTCTAATACTTTTTTGCCGGTTAACTGCCTGTCATTTTCCTATATCGCTTTCTGTTTTGGCCAAACAATAACTTTGAAACCATATTGTTTTAAAGCACAATGAGTTGGAGATGTATGCCCTTCAGCTGGACTGCTGGGACCCCTTGTAGTTGCTTCTTTGATGGCACTTTGTGGTCTAAAATAACGTAAAAAAGATTCAGACATGTTTATTGTTTTTTTTTAAATGCTTTATTAAAAACAATTTTGAAACAATCACGTGTATTAACTATTGCAATGTGTGAATGTATTAAATATACATTTGATTATAGTTATTGGTTACTCTTTGACAAAGCCAATAGGCTTGCTTTCTATATGTTGATTTGTTGACTCCTTGATAAAGCCAATAGGCTCAGTCACTTTTATATTTTGGTATATCGAGCCTTTGACAAAGCCAGTAGATCTGTCTTGCTTAAAATGACACTGTTTTCATTGATACATTATATAGTTAGTCATGGGTGACAGAGCATAGATACCCGCAAAGGGGGATGGGAGCAGGGCATGGACGCAGACCACACATGGCCTTTAGGGTTTGAGCGCAGGGTTTGGCTTCAAGCTAGGCCTTCCACCCAACCCTATGCCACACATGGTGAGGAACATCTTACTTTAAATAAATTCATAGATATTAACAGAAACAAAACAAGGTTGAAGTGACATTATAGTTAGAAATTGTAATAATATGTTACTTTACTCTGGGAAAAAATTTAGAAATTCACTGAAAAAAAATTAAGGGGAAGTTATAGTTAGCTGAAAATATCACTTACAACATACCATTTTAAACAAACAAAACCACTGAAATTCACCAAGTTACAATTATCTCAAATAAATATCACTTGTGCCCTGAAGTACTATAGCTTGTTTCTTCGCCATACACTGCTAATTACCTCCCTTATTACGTCACTCATGACATATACTACGGCATCATTGATAACATCACTGCAATATCTGAAACTATATATTTGATAACAGCACAGTGCATGGCAGGGCTGCAAGCTTTAGTCCTTTTAGGGCTCGAGTTCAAGTTATAGTTGTATTAGTTGTATGGGATAACTATAAAATGGCCATGCACAGCTTTCTCATCGATAATTTTATTGCAAATGTTGCAGTGATAGCAGTGATATTATCAATGATGTCATAGAAGATGTCATGAGTGATGTAATATGTGGGGTAATTAGCAGTGCATGACCAGGGTGTGAGTTTTAGTTAGTTATCTTAGTGCATGAGCTAGGGTTTGTTCAGATAACTATGAACTGTGTCCAACCCCTCAAAGGCAGTCAACACGGCTAGGGGTCACACAACACCCCCTCCTTGGGCTGGTTATGTCCCAAGGGACCCTATCCCCCATGGAAAGCCACTTTTCTTTATAGGGGAGGGGTGTATGTTACCCCGTTCCTGGGCCTTATTTGGCCCTGAGGACCCCAATGCATCACTTAAATTATGGGGGAGGAGGGCATGTATTTCAGCCAGGCCAATTTCAGCTCCTGGGACCCCATCTCCCAGGGTCTATCCTTTTTATAAAGGGGGGAATGCAGCCCCCTCCCTGGGTCAATATTGTCTACAGGGACCCCATCCCCTGGGGCCCAAACAGTAAATGGTTGGTGCCCTAGAGCCCACCCAGGGCACCCACTTTATATTCAAAGGGAGAAAGAAGCACTCTGCGATGCCTTCCCGGGTCTGGCCTTATTCTTAAGGAGGAGGGGAGATCCAGCCCCCCTTGCCAGGCCAATATTGACTCTGAGGACCACATCTCCCAGAGCCTTGCCAGCATTTAAAGTGGGAGGGGGCACGCAGCTTCCTTCCCGGGGCCAATATTGGCCCTGGGGACCCAATCTCCTGGAATCGGGCCAAATAAAAATTGGGGAGAGGGCTGCGCAGCCCCCTCCCCAGGCCAATTTTTGCCCTGGGGACCCCATACCCCAGAGCATAGCCAAAATATGTGAAGGTGGAGGGTGGAAGTCCAGGCTGCCTCCTGGGCTGATTTCGTCCCTAGGGACCTTTACCCTGGGCCCTGGCCAATCAATGGTGTGTGCCCTGGAGTCCACCCAGGGCACCCACTGCCTCTGTGTTGGGAGCCGCAGGCCCATTTCCCTTGAAATCCCAGCTGGCTCCCCATCTCCAACGGTAGCCAGCATTGCTTCTGCATACAGGGCGTTGGAAAAAATGCTGCTCCCTGCATGTGGGATACATTTCTTCATCTGTTTCACTGCCCGAACAGGTGAAAAGTCTGCTGGCAGGGGCGGGACAATTTTTCCTGATTGCGCCTGCTGGCAGTGGACTTACGGTTTGCTCATGCTTGGTGAGAGCTTTAAATTGCTCCTGCCAAGTGAGAGCAAACAGAGGTTTCCCTGCCTGCTTCAGTGCTGGCAGGGAAACTGCTATGTCCCAGTGGTGGGCACCCCGGGGCATAGCTGAGCCTGGCTCTGTGGGATGGGATCCCGAGGGCCATTAATGGCTCTAGAAGTAGGACCGTGCAGCCCCCCTCCCTTTACATTGCAAGGCTGAGTCCCAGGCAGTGTTGGTACCCAGGGCTGAAATTGGCCCAGGGAGCGGGCCATGCAGCATCTCTCCCCTTTTAGCAATTGGCCTGGTCCTAGGGAGGTGGTGGTCCCCTGGGTCAAAAACAGCCTGGGAGGGGGGCGCTACAGCCCTACTCCCCATTTTATAAATTGGCCTGGCCCCGGGGAGGTGGTGGTCCCTAAGGCTAAATTCGGCTTGGGGAGGTGGTGCTTGCATGCCCCCACCCCCTTTATATAATACACTCCACTCCGCAGGACCTGGCCAGCTTAGGGGCATATAGAAAACAAGCGCGGGAGACCCCGCATAATTTTTAAACACGTTTGTAGAGAATTTGTGGAACCACGACAAATTCGTAGCAAAATTTAAAAGAAAATGTTTTTGGCCTCCAGCGGAGTCATGCACTCATGCACCCACCCACAGACCTACTCATAGACTCACACACCCACTCACAAACCCACTCAGATACTCATGCAACCACTCATAGACCCACTCACAGACTATCATGCACCCATTTACAGACCCACATACACTCAAGTATCCACTCATAGAACTACTCAGACATTCATGCAGCCACTCACGGACCCGCTCAGACACACACTCACAGACCCACATAGACACTGATGCACCCACTCCTAGTCTGACATTCATGCACCACTCACAGACCCATTCAGACACACCTGAACCCACTCACAGACTCACTCAGACACTCATGCACCTACCCACAGACTTACTCAGAGACTCAGGCACCCAGTCACAGACCTACTCAGGGACTCATGCACCCAGTCACAGACCCACTCAGAGACTCATGCATCCACTTACCGACCTACTCAGACTCATGCACCCATTCATAAATCCACTCAGAGACTCCTGTATCCACTCATAGACTACTTCGGGACTCACGCACCCAATCACAGACCCACTCAGTCACTCATACATCCACTCACAGACCCACATAGACACTCATGCACCCACTCAGGGATCCACTCAGGCACTCATGTACCCATTCATTGACCCACTTAGACACTCATGCACCCACTCACATACCCACTCACAGGCAGATATGTACCCATTCACAGACCCACTTGGATGCCACCTGGGACAGAGTTCTTTTAACCATGTTTAGACTTGGTATTATAAGGTGGCATTTGAGTTTTCCTTAGGGCCAGTTCGACCCCAATAAGGTGCTAATCTGTCCTTGTGACAAATCTTCGCCCCAGAGTTTCCTTCATTCTACTTTCTGTTGTAACTCTATCTGGTAATCTCCAAAAAGTTTTTAATACCTTTAATTCGAGCTTGTCTTTACAGAAGATGCACTGAGGCCCTACTCTATTTGCAACAACTCACACGCTTTGTATCTCTATTTGTTCCTTCTTAAAGGGTGCTATTGCCAGGGGAAAAATAGCAGTTGTTTTAATAGTTGATTCTTTCTGCCAGCTTGATCTGTTTATATGATGAGACTGTGCCCCATGGCAGGATTTTCTTTTAACTTGTTTGAGGGGGGCTCTGATTGGGTTTTTATTGATTATTCTTTTATTCCATCTGCTGCTATAAGATCTGTAGTAAGGTGATCATAAGATGTGTTTTTAACAATGTATTTTATGATTGTAATATTGTTTTATGGTTGTGTTTCACCACCAAAATAAAGTTTCATCTGACCACTCATACACTCACGCACCCACTCACACTCATGTACCCACTCACAGACCCACTCAGACAATCACACACCCACTCATAGACCTACTCAGAGACTCATGCATCCAGTCACAGACCTACTCGGAGACTCACACACCCACTTACAGGCCCACTCAGACACTCATGTACCCACCCACAGACCCACCTAGAGACTCATGTACCCACTCACAGACCTACTCAGAGACTCATACACCCACTCACAGACTCACTCAGACACTCATGTACCCCATCACAGACCCAAATGAACACTCACTGACCCAATTCAGTCATCCACTCAGACACTCATAAACCTACTCATAGACCACCTCAGACACACATGCACCCGCTCACTGACGCACACAGAGACTGATGCACCAGATCATAGACCATCCTAGACACTCATGCAGCTATTTACAAACCTACACAGAACACTCACACACTCACTCACAGACCCACTCACACAGTCCCGTACTCACTCACAGAGCCACTCATGCATTGACACATACAGTCAGATACATACAGTCAGTAGGGTATCCATTATGTGTTTCTGTACATTGAATGTGTGCTCTTGCTTTGTTGATTCGTGAAGGATTTGCAAAGTCCAAAAAATGCATTAAAAAAATCATTTAAAAAGTAAATGAACCAATGTTTGAGAAATGGGTGGCTCTTAAAGAGCATTTGTGTTACTGTGTGTGTAGATGACAACTATGCATAAAACAGGATGCAATCTTTCAAGTTGTTGATGAACACCCTGTTGCCTTGCTATGTGAAATGAACTATGTCACTTGTATATATCTATCCACCATGTCAAAGCGTAAATTATTCTTGTAGATGGAGCCCATGCTGCGGTCTCTGAGGAATGCAGAAACTGTTTATTTACTTGCTTACTGCATTTGTCTGTCTGTGAATAGAATTTGTTTGACCACCTCCATTTCTGTTTTTGGAAAATGTTAGAGTACACCATGGCAGTGTAGGGAAAAGTGCCAAGAATGGACCAAAGGTATCCCCCATTAGGATTTCCAGTCCTACCCCTGTAGGTGTGCCTAGGTCATTGCCACCACAGTGCACAATCATGAGGTCGGATGTTGGCAATCCGCAATTCTTTTACCCAAAGGTATCAATTGATGCCACTTTAACCCATCAGGCCAACCCAGGTAATGTCCACATTAGGAAGACCCAAGTCCATATCAATGCCACCCTTTCTAGCACAGTCTCAGGCCCAAAACAAAAAGCTATGACCCACAACCCACACTCTAGCCATTATGAAGGCAAGGAGGAGAAGCACATAGGAGGAAGCTGGAGCTGAATGAGACAGGTTTGAAAATGACCTGCATTCAAATGAAGGAGAGAAGCAGTTTTATAAGAAGAACATATTTGATTGGATGGTGTAAATGTGCAGGTACCTAAAAT
Source organism: Lissotriton vulgaris (assembly GCF_964263255.1). Taxonomy (NCBI): domain Eukaryota; kingdom Metazoa; phylum Chordata; class Amphibia; order Caudata; family Salamandridae; genus Lissotriton; species Lissotriton vulgaris. Next base: position 437,431,004 of record NC_141698.1, on the reverse strand, counting down.
TAGGTTGTGTTTTTGAAAGAAAGGTAAGTACATCTTTGATTGTGTCAGAAAAAATTAAAACAATGGTATGGTATTTTGTATATACTTATATTTCTATACAGTCAACCATACATGCTACAGTTGAATTTGAAGTTAATATGCTGCTTATGGAATATGTTGTGAACGTTTGTCCTACTGGTACAACCCCAAAGGGAGTTGCTATGGAAACTGAGCTAAACCAGAGTGGGGGAAGGGTTCTAAATAGGCAGTACTTTGAAAGTTGAAAGCTGAGTAGTTTACACACTTTGCTTATTATAGAATACTTATTTTCTAAAACACTACTACCTTGAAATGTTTTAACAGACTCCAGTATAGATTTTCGAATCAGTCGCAAAGTTACATGGAGGACTGTATAGAGCGAAGCAATGAATTTGCATATCTGCCCACAGACACTAGCAGATTAGGCTTCTTAACAGGAAGTTAATAAAGGGTTAAAATTAACTGACCACTGAGAAGTGGAATAGCAGAAAAAATGAAAGGAAGAATATGATTTGACAAGTACATCAGTATTACTGAAAAAAGAGCGGGAAATATTGCCATTACTCATTTTTTAGTACTATGAGTGGTATACCATTCTCTTACTTTAGATGTGACACTTTGCATAAGAAAAGATTTTACATGATACCGATTTAAAAATTGAAGAACAGCAAACAAATTTCGCAGGTATGTCAATAACGGTGTACTTTTAAAAAGGATATGTAATGACTGAGTTATGAGTGCATGTAAAGTGAAAGAAAGAGTGAAGGTTACTTACATATTCAGTCACATAACCAATGAGGTACTGATATACTCAGTTAAACATGTAGTAAAGTATTGAAACAAATAGCCATTCATTTGTTCAACAACTGTTATATGTATGTATACTGTCAGTTATAGATCCATTTAGACAATGAAACCGTCAGTAGGAAATCTAGTTAGAAACTAAAATACTCAGTTTTAATTAGGAGACTGAAAAGTTTATTAGTGGGACAGAGGAGCCTATGTGTGCAGTTCACTCTGCTATGTTAAATTGCCATTTATAACGACCTGCACAAACTTAAAAGGTTTGTGTTTATTACAGTGAGGTGGCATGTGCTTCAAAGTTAAAACATGTAGTTTGAACTTGTAAACAGTTAGAAATGCATTTATATACTAATATACCCTGTTACACGTCCAGTCAGCTACCTGTGCAGAGACTGACATACCAAATTACAAAACCATAGAGTAAGTCACACACCTAGTGAGAAAGTGAGAGGCATGTACGCATTCAGTCAGACGCCCACACAGCACTTATGTATCCAGCAGTAACAGAGCCAGTTACACACTAAAGAGCCAGTATGCAAAGAATATACTCACATACGTACTCATATACAGACTCCTGCGCTTACTTGGAAAGGTAATCATATAGTGAGAAATTAACTTAGACATACAGTGGTAAAATCCCATAGTGTGACTCACATAGCTATTTACTAAAGGATAGATCCACTCAAACAGCCAGTGAGACAGTGACAAAGGTGCTTACATATTCATTCACTCACCCATACAGCAGTTATGTATCCAGCACTAACAGAGCCACTTACACATACTATTACACACCCCAACAATCACTAACTGAGCCAGTAGTCCATCCATACAGCTGCTTTTTTTCATATTTAGAGACCCACATACAATTCCTAAGACAGCCAGCCATAAAGCAATAGTTACTTACATATCCGGTGGCACACATAAAGGAAATGGTACACTTACTCAGATATGTACTCAACTACTGACACGACCAAGTGACCCATCAAGACAAGTTGCCCTTTAAACATGTCTCAAGCCTGCTACCTCAGAGTCTGTGTTTGCAGTTTTAATTTTAGGCTGAGTTGGCATTTGAACCTTTTGTTAAGCCTTAAACTCTTCTTCAACTACATATATGTCACCCCTAAGATAGGCTGTAAGTAGGCAATAAGACTGGTTGCTATGTGCTTAAAAGTTAATACATGTGCTTTGAAGTTTCAGTGAGTTACATGCACACTTATAGATCAATATGCCCAGTTAAACATCCAGTCTCTCATGCATACTGCAACTTATAAACCTATTTACAAAAGTAAAGAGGCACGCACATACCCTGGCAGAGGTACTTAGACTTCAAGTCATTCACCTATACAGCAGTTATGTTTACTGCACTAACAGAGATAGTTGCACACACACTTACACACCCAAGAGTCTCTAGCCCATAATCAATCCATACAGCCAATTACATACAGAGTTTCAGACCCAGTGAGTTACTAGGAGAGCCCGTCACACAGCAACATAGTTACTTACCCATCCAGTGACTCAACCACAAATGGACTGATACTCACTCAAATGTGTCCTCAAGTACTGACACAACCAAGTCAGCTCCTGCAGAGCCTGTGTGGGCATTCTACTACCAGGCCGACTTGGCATTTCAAACACTTTGCCAAGCTTTCAATGTCCCTTTTTATTACATATAAGTGACCCAGAAGGTAGGTTGTGGGTAGGCTATAGAACAGGGTGCGATGTGCTTAAAAGGTGATTTGAAGCTTCGGTGAGTTACATGCACACTTACAGACCTAAATGCCCATTTATACACAAGTCTAACTTTACTACTCGTAAATGCCCTTTGTGAATACAGAAAGTCGTAAAGTTAACTTTCATCTCAGTTTACCTTTGTGACTCGGTCCCCCAGTCTCCCACCTATCCTGCAACTCACAAACCGATTTACAAAACCATAGAGGCACTCGCACACTCACCCAGACAGAGACACAGACACTTACACATCCACTCACTCACAAACACAGTCTGTAATGAATCCACACAGATTTAAAAACACACTCATTTAGAGACCCCTACAGTTTCTAAGAGAGACAGTCATATAGCAATATTGTAACTAGCAACATATCCAGTGACACACAGACACAGGAAATCATACACTTACTCAGGTATGTACTCAAATACTAATTCAATGAAGGGAGCCATCCAGACAAGTTTCCCTGTAAAAACGTGTCAGGTCTGCTACTGTAGAGCCTGTGTGTGCAGTTTTAATGCTAGGCCGACTTGGCATTCATGGCATTCAAGCTTTGTCAAGCCTTAAACAGTTCTTCAACTACATATATGTCACCCCTAACGTAGGCTGTAGGTAGGGTATAGGACAAGGCGCTATGTGTTTAAAAGGCAAGACGTGTGCTTTGAGTAACATGTGCACTTACAGACCCATATGTCCAGTTACACATCCAATCTCTCACCCATACTGCGACTGACATACCTGTTTTAAAGGCACAGAGCCACCTCAATCCCAGTCTCATAGCAACAGAGGCACTTACATATTCACTCACACAACCATTCAACACTTATGTATCCAGCACTAACTGAGCCAGTTGCACACACAGTTACGTATCCCAACACTCACCAACACAGCCAGTAAGGAATCTATACAGCCACTTACATACACATTTAAAGACCCATAGAGTTTCTAGGAGTGTCAGTCATATTCCGACATAGTTACTTAGACATCCAGTGACACATACACAGAGGGACTGAAACACTCACTTACATATGTACTCAAGTACTGAAACAACCAAGTCACCTGTCCAGAGAAGTAGCCCTTTAAAGATGTCTATGGCCTCCAACTGAAAAACCTGTGTTTGCCGTTTTAATGCTAGGCTGACTTTGCATTTAAAACCCCTTTCCCAAGACTTAAACTCTTCTTCTATGACATTTAAGTCACCTGTAAGGTAGGCTGTTGGGAGGCGATAGGACAGGTTGCTATTTACTTAAAAGGTAATACATGTACTTTGAAGTTTCAGTGAGTTGCATGTGCACTTATACACCCATATGTCCAGTTAAAGATCTGGACTCCCCCCCCATACTGCAACTCATAAACCTATGTACAAAAGCATAGAGCCACTCACACACCCAGTCAGGCAGTGTCAGAGGTACTTACACATTCACGCACACACCTACACATCAGTTATGTATCAGCAGTAAGAGAGCGAGTTGCACACACTGTTACATACCCCTAAACACACTAGCACAACCAGTAAGCAATCCATACATCCACTTACATACACATTTATAGACCCATGGACTTACTAAGAAAGCCAGTCATATGTTGACATAGTTACTTACATATCCAATGACATACCCACACAGCAGCTAAGACACTAATTCAGATATCTACTAAAGAACTGACACCGTCAAGTCACTCATCCAGAGAATTAGCCCTTTAAACAGGTGTTGGGCCAGCTACTGCAGAGCCTGTGTGTGCAGTTTTGCTGACAGGTCACATTGGCATTTAAAACTCCCTGCTGAGCCTTAAACCTCCCTTTTTCTACATCTATGTCACCACTACAGTAGGCTGTAGGTAGGCATAGGGTGGGGTGATGTGAGCTCAAAATGTAAGACATGTGCTTTTATGGCTTAGTAGTTTATATGGCTACTCAGAATCAGAAAATACTTTATTCGGCTAAAAAACATTAACCATGAAAGTAACAACAACGTAAACAGCATGCTACATAAAGAAACTGACTTAGAAAATAGACATACTGTTATATTTCGTTTTCACTAATAGTTTTCCTTAATTTCAAAACATGTTTAAAATAGTTTATGCTAAACGACATCTTTTTAAATTCATATCTTTGATAAAGGGGATTAAAAATTTTCGACGGGGAATAGAATAAAATTTACAGAAAAATAAAATGTGAATGTCGGATTGGGAGGAGGAATCATCACAGGGGCAGGTAGGTAAAGTCTGTGACCATAAATTTATCTTTGGGAAAGATAAAAGTCTAAAAACAAGATTCAATCTAAAGTGGGTTAAAAGAAATCTATCATAATTTGACATTAACAGGGTCAAATAGGGCTGTACTTTTACTCCAGTCAGTATCTGGTTATGCCAAGCAACTGTCTTTTTATTGGCCTCTGCTCTTCTTCTTTTATCCATGAGGTATTCCAGACTCAGTTTTTTCAAAGATCTTCTGGGTATAGTTCCCATGGATAATGGATCCTCGTAGTATTCGCAGTGACCAATATCAAACATAAATTGTTTAATATATGCTAACCATTCGACCCTAGCCGAATTTTCCATATTCAAAATATCCTGTATCACAGCCCGGTTAACTACACATTCTTTAGTAGTCCACACCCTGTGCCACACAAGAATGGGCTGTATTCTAATTAAATCCGATAAGTAAGATTGTCCCAACTCCACATGGCAAATGTAAGTAGAAACACTCTGTGGTACAGATAAAACTTCCAGTAGAAAGTTGTTTTCTGCAATTTTCAGTGGATCAATATTACAAAAGCCCCAAAGTCCCGCACCATAGAGGGCTACGGATATACATGTGACATTGTAAATGGTCAAGATTTCTTTTATTGGTTTTTTCCCCAGCTTTTTCATGAAAGTCCTAACGGGCATTAAAGTTTTTTGGAACAGAAGAGTTCTGGCCTTTATGGCAGTTAACCATCCTCCCCGTTCATGAAACAGAATACCCAAATAGGGAAAAAACGAAATATTTTTCCAAGGGAACGTTATTTAAAAACATAGTTTTCGATTTTTTACCAGATTTTGTGCCGCAGTTCATGGAATATGTTTTACCACAGTTAATTTTCAAATCTAAACTTAACATAAACTTTTCAAAGGATACTAACAGTGTCTGTAAGGCCAAGGGGGTTCGAGCCATTAGGACAGCATCGTCCGCGTACATGAGCGCAGGGATCGACCTCTTCCCCACTCTAGGCATGTCCCTGCACTCCTGCAGAAGACGATGTTCAAGTCCATAAATATAAAGAAGAAATAGGAATGGGGCCAGAACGCAGCCCTGGCGTACTCTGTGCCCCACTCCAAAACTTCTAGCACATTCTCCCCCACGGCCATAGCGGACTGATGCTGTAGCACCTGAGTATAAATCTCTCAGGAAGCAAATTATGGCATCGTCAACACCCAACCCTTGCAAAATATCCAACAGTTTGATATGCGATACGCAATCAAATGCTGAAGACAAATCCACAAATGTAAAATATAACCGTTCCCCTTTAACCCTAATATATTTTTGTTGGATGATCATTAAATTTAGGCATTGTTCCACGGTTCCTAAACCTTTCCGTAAGCCGTACTGTAGGTCACTCAAAATTTCATTATCATCAGCCCAATTCTGAAGTCTTGCCAGAATTATTCTCCCAAAATTTTTTACAGATGAATCAAGAAGGGAAATTGGCCTATAACAAGCACAATTTTGTCTCTCTCCCTTCTTGAAAATTGGCACGATTATCAAAGTAAACCAGGAAGAATGCATACCGTTGGCTAGCGCGGCATTAATAAAAAGCTGTGCCAACATGGGACCCCAAATCTCCACGTTTGCTTTATATAAATCTGCAGGGATCCCATCTGGGCCAGCGGCCTTTCCACCCTTAGTTGCATTTAGTCCGATTAAAACTTCCTCCAGAGATATCACCAACTTTTCCTCGCCCATTACACCATTCACAGATTTAAGAACATTAGTCGAACATGGGATATCCTGCGAGCTATATAAAGTTAAGAAGTGTTCCACCCATTCCTCTTCGGTAATCGCCGTATATGGCTACTCACACATGCACTCACTCACCCAAACAGTCACTCAAAAAGCCACTCACACAGTGACTCACCTATACAGGCACTCTCACACATGCTCACTCACCACACAGCTAAGGAAACATCCACTCACTTACCCATACAGGCATTTGCACACACCTCATATGTCCATTTAGCCACTCAAACATGCACTCACTCATCCATACAGCTGCTCACACAAAGTCACCCACTCACATAGCTACCCAGACACACATTCATTCATCCATACAACCACTCACATACCCACTCACTCAACTAGTCACTAACACATCCAGTCACTCACTATACACCTACAGACACACACTCACTCACCAATACAGCCACTCAGATATCCACTCATTCACCCATTTGGTTACTCGGACATGTAGTCACTGATCTATACAGCTACTCACACATGCACTCACTCACCCATACACCCGCTCACACATGCAGTCACTCACTCAATTAGCTGCTAACACACATACGTATTCAACTATACAGTCCACTCACTCACCCACACAGCTTTTCACACATCTACTAACTCACTCATACAGACACTCACACATGTACTCACATACCCATACAGCTACTCACACATACTCCCTCACCCATACAGCTGCTTACACATACAGAGTCACTCACTCATTTAGGTACGCACTCACTCACCCATACAGTCACTCACTCATTCACTTTCTCATTCACTCTCTCACCCATACAGTCACTGAATGAAATGGCATTTATAAAGCACTCTACTACCTGGAGGTTTCTAGGTGCTAAGGGCTAGATGTAGGTAATTCCCATTTACAGACTCTTAAATACCGAATTTTACGGAATCGGTATTTAAGAGTCTGTAAATGGGAAGGGGCAGATTTAGGTAATTCCGAATTTAGGAAAACAGAATCTGTAAGATTCGGTATTTACAGATTCGGTAAATACCAAATCGGTATTGCCCATTGATTCCTATGGGCCTTGAAGCCCATAGGAATCAATGGGAAATACCGATTCGGTATTTACCGAATCGGTAAATACCAAATCCTGCAAGGGTGCAGGGGGTGTTACTTTGACACCCTCTAGCACCCCAAGTACAGGCTTTTGTGACCTGTGGCACACATACATGCCCTAAGGGCATGTCTGTGTGTCACATGGCACAGGTGTGTATGCACAGATGTGCATGCACACCTGAATTCGGTATTTTACCACACAATAGGATTGTGTGGTAAAATACCGACTCTTAAGGGCCTGTGGCACTCTTAGGAGTGTCAGCTACATATGGATTTACCGATTCGGTAAATATACCGATTCGGTATTTTACCGAATCGGTATATTTACCGAATCGGTATAATTACCGGATCGGTAAAATTACCGAATCGGTAAAATTACCGATTCAGTAGGCCCCCTACATCTGAAAAAAATCGGCCGTTTCCGACCTGTATTAGGGCTCCTACATCTGGCCCCCAGCTCAATAAAGAGTGAAGGCAGAAAAGAGGAAATATTACTGTTGAAAGAGCCAGGTCTTTAGAGCTTTCCTATATTGCATTCGGTCAAATGATATTTTCAGTTCGGGAGGAAGTAAGTTCCAGATCTGCAAGGTGTGGTAATGAAGCTTCTTCTGCCCCATTGTGCCTTTTTGAATCGGGCACCACCAGGTTATGCGCAGGGTGGAGTGAAGATTTTTGGAAAGAGTATACTACCAAAAATGTTGTCTGAAGAATTCAGGACCACTTCCGTGCAATGGCCTGAAAGCTATGCATTGAAATTTGAAATCAATTTGTTTTTTGACAGGAAGCCAGTGTAGTTGCACGATTGCAGGGGAGACAGATTGTTATTTGGGAATGCCAAAGGATAGCCGGGCTGACGCATTTTGTAGGATCTGAATTTTATTTATAGATTTTTTTCTTTAAGTTGCTAAGCAGGGTAATGCAGTAATATATTCTTGAAAGGACTAAAAAAGAGGTCAATGATTTATGCAGATCTTTAGGAATGAAAGGAAAGATTTTCCTAAGAAGTTTCATAGTGTGAAATTACACTGATGTGATTTAGTTTATATGCCCCTCAAATGAGAGCTTGCTGTAAAATATAACTCCTAGATTCTTTGGTTTAGGATTCGGGGTCTTGGTACCTAGCCCCCCTGGCCATCAGGCCGGGGACTATATGGTGGTGTTATTCCCAAAAAGCAACACCTCTATTTTATCGGAGTTAAGTTTAAGGCAATTTTGAGTCATCTATTCACTGACCTGACGCATGCAGTTATGAAACCAAAGGGCAATGTCAATCGGATTGCTGGACACCGAGATCACGATTTGAATATCATCGGTGAAGGAAAAGGCAAAAAAATAAAAATATCTGATGATTTTAGCCAAGGGAGTAAGGAATACAATAAAAAGGGTAGGGCTCAGGGCAGATCCCTGAGGAACACCACAGGGAAGAGAGAAAAATTGAGATTTTAAGTTTTCCAGAGCCACAAACTGTTTCCTTTCCGAAAGAAAGTATTTCACAAGGCAGAGGGATAGATCCTTGATGGCAATGGATGCAAGGCGTTCAAGCAAGATTTCATGGTTGCCAGTGTCAAATCCTGCTTACAGATCTAATAAGATCAGTTCAGCATTTCCTCCTGAGTCAATTGTTTGTCAAATTTGCTCACTAGTGGTGGGAAGTTTGGGACAATGCAGGTTTCTGAAATAAGAGATGACACTTGAGATGAAGAAAAACAAGAGAAGAATGACAGAGTCCCAAGATCATCACCTTTATGGAATAATAACCCATTGAAAGTGGTTACCAAAAAGTTGGAGAATTCAGTTGGATCAACCGAGGCTATTAAGCCTGTATCGGTGAGCTGGACTACTCTTGAATCCACTGAGTAGGCGGTTGAAAACCGCTTTTAACTTTTTCAGAAAAGGAGGTCGCTAGAGAATTGCAAAATTCCTGACTGATGTGATTATTTATCAGGAGGTTTGGTTAACTTTTTAACTGTGGCAAAGAGTTCTGAGGACAAATTCTTTACGGAATCGGACATATTTGTGTAGTATTTTGTTTTCTCCTTAATGAGCTGATCTTTGTAGAGGGCTAGGGTGGACCTATAGGGTTCCTTATCTAGTTGGTCATAGCTGACATTCCATTTCCTTTCAAACCTGTGGCAAGACTGTTTCTGAAGTTGGAGACTTTCATAGAACCAGGGTTTCAAAGGGGAAGATATGGTGCTGTTAATATTCTTAAGTGTGCTATAAGGTCTAAAGCCGAATGACTCCAATTGTGATAAGATTATGCAGCACTGTCAATGTCGGATGAGGCTGTGTCAGGTTGAAGCGAGGTGGCTAGGGTCAGATTTATTTGCTCAGGGTCAATGCTCTGCCAGGTGCAAGAGGGCCTAGTCGGCTGTTGTTGTGTGATATTGGGGGTTTTGGCAGACAGAATAAGATTAAGCATAACTGCCAAATGGTCTGACCAGACCTGAGGAAGTGAGGGCAGGGTCTGTAGAAAAGGATTATCTGAAAACAATAGCATCAAGTTGGTGGCCAGAAATGTGTGTGGGTCTCTGTACTTGTTGTTCAAGATCCATGCTCTTCATAGCATCAGTGATGTAGGCTGAGTCACTGTTTGAGATGGTCAGCAAAAGGCAGGTTAAGATCCCCGAGCACTGTAAAATCTGCTGAATCCATTTTTGTGTCCACTAACTGAGAAGGTTGGAGATAGAAGCTGCCTTGGAGCCAGGGGAATAATAGGCCATGATGAGCTAAATTTTAAAAAACAGAGCTTCAGGTTCATGAGAGTCTTCGATTTCAATGAATGAGAGTCTAAAGGAACTTCCACATCCAGTCACTCGCCTATATAACTACAAATACATGGGCTAACTTACCCATAGAGTGACTCAGATATCCACTCACACACCTATATGGCTACTCACACATGCAATTACACATCCATACAGCGACTCACACATGCACCCACTCACCCATACAGCTGCTCACACATGCAATCCCTCACTCATACATCCACAAACATATACTCACTCACCCATCTAGTCATTCACACTCCCACTCACTAACCCATACAGGCACTCACACATCCACTCCCTCACCTACTCAGCTATGAACAGACACACTCACTCATCCATACAAACAATCGAACACCCACTCACTCACCCATACAGCTACTAACACAAGCAGCCACTCATCATACAGCCACTTACACATGCACTCACTCACCCATATAGCCACAATGTGGAATACAAGAGAAAACACACTTGCTTTGCCTTCGCCAAGCCCAAGAAGTTAGGATTGTTTCTGCTTTACTGAAGATGATCTCCAACTGGGGCACCTGCTTTATTTATATTTTTAAGTTGAGGTTTAATTTCTTGGAAATCAGCACTAGGACCAGAATCAAACCAATTTTTTCAAGAAGAGCGCCCAGTATTGCTGAAAACATCTATCGAACTGGAGTACTTTAATTTGGTTAATTATTAAGTGCTGCCTCGTTGGGTAACTGTCTCATGCATATTCTTCACTACAGCTGCGTAAAAGGACCATCAGGTGTGCAAGTAATTTCAGCAAAGTGATTGATTCTCCAGCGTCTTCATCCACAAATCTGTGATAACATGAATCCTCGTCAAGCGAATACGATGAGAATACCTGTTTGGTGAAACTCACCAAACAGGCGTACTTCCCCTTAAGTAAATGATATAAGTGCTTTTTTGTTTGGTAGAGATGTCCTTGTGCTCCACTGAATCCATAACCCATCACCAAAATCATCTTGAAATACGTTAAAGGGCCTTAAGCATCAATGTGGCAAAAAATCTGGATGACCTTTGCATACTACTAAGGAAAATGGGCCGTGGCCAAATGAGCAGAGCTTGTAGTTCATTTTGGTCATTAGGGTACTCAGGGTCATTTAAATGGAGAATCATGGCTTCTGCTCTTACCAGGAGATGACGAGAAAGAAATCGATCGTGATAGTCACCCCAGATCAGATTGCACTTGAATAGATCAATGATGCAGTCACCTCAATTAGGGATTTTAGATTGTTTTGCAACATGAAATACGAGAGGAAATACATTTGCTTTGCCTTATTCAAGCTCAAGAAGTTAGTATACTATGGGCCCGATGTAGGTAATTCCTATTTACCTACTCTTAAATACCGAATCATACCGATTCGGTATTTAAGAGTAGGTAAATAGGAAGGGGCAGATGTAGGTAATTCTTGAATCGGTATTTCCTATTGATTCCTATGGGCCTTGAAGCCCATAGGAATCAATAGGAAATACCGATTCGGTATTTACCAAATCAGTAAATACCAAATCCTGCAAGGGTGAACAGGGTGTCACTTTGACACCCTGTAGCACCCCAATTCCAGGCTTGTGTGCCATGTGGCACACATACATGCCCTAAGGGCATGTCTGTGTGTCACATGGCACAGGTGTACATGCACAGATGTGCATTTACACCTGAATTCGGTATTTTACCACCCAATTGTATTGGGTGATAAAATACCGAATTCTGAAGGCCTGTAGCACTGTAAACTGTGCTACCTACATCTGGTATTTACAGAATCGGTAAAATTACTGATTCAGTATTTTACAGAATCGGTAAATTTACCGATTCAGTAAATTTACCGATTCGGTAAATTTACCGATTCTGTAAAATAATGGCCCCTACATCTCAATCACCAAATACCGGTCGGTAACGGCCAAATTCGGCCGTTACCGACCGCTATTTGGTGACCTACATCGGGCCCTAGGTGTTTTACACTGAAGGACCGGGTTTTTAGAACCCAGCGGCGCCAGGGAGAACGCCCGATGCCTTCGAGTTCCCCTGTCTTGGCAAACAGAGACACAGGACACTTCTTGATGACGTCAAAGACCAAATTTTATTGGCTGCAACCAGGAACAGAGATCTACGAAGCACACACGGGTGGTTCGCTAGAGACTGCACAAATTCAATGAGCGGAGCATATTCTTTTATGCTAAAAATCAAGCCTCAGGCAACATTCAGTATTAGCATTGGGTTCATACAAATCGACCAATGACAGTGTGACAATTTAAAGGTAGCAAATGACAGCGATCCCATTCTCTGTTGTCCAGCCCACCAGAAATGACCAAGCACATTCTAGAGTACTTATCGGATCAGGCCGGACAAACCCATCATAAACCCTCAACCCAAATCAGTGATTATGTCGTAAAGGAAAGGCAGAAACAGATTGGAAGAGAGATAGAAAGGTGGGAGCAGTGTACCATAAACTCGGGCACGTCCTACTCTTTGATCTTTATCTGACCAGCTGCTTAACAAGGAACTGGCTCAGCGAGGTCAGCCTCGGGCAAGGAGTCAGTTCGGCCAGGTCATTCAAAAGTCAGCTAAGGCATACGTGTCTCAAGGACTCGATCGGCCGCAGTCAGGGCCTATGTGAGGGCAACCATACAAAATGGCTGCCGTACACAAAATGAAACCCGAGGGTTCAAACTAAATCCTTGAATACAGAGTGTTCTCTTAGATCGATTCAAGCGAAAATGCTCAGACACACTACACTCGTCATTTGCGGTCCGCTGACACCAGAATCGTCTATTTCCGACGACCTTATTTGGACGGGTTCGGAACCACCGAACCAGACCCAAAAACTCACGGAACTACAACACAAGGGGAGGGGGGCCGCGTGGCCCCACTCCCTGGCCGAGTTCAGCTCTGGAAACCCTAATCGCTGGGGCCAGGCTAAGACTCAATGGGAGGGAGACTGCACAGCCCCCCTGCCTGGGCTGATTTTGGCCCTTGGGAACCCATGCCTCAGGGTCCAACTATGTGTAACCAGGATGACTTAGCCCCACCCTGTCCCACTGCACCCGCAGTCCTGGCTGACTCCCCCTTTCAGCAGGAGCTGCCATTGTTCCCACATGCAAGGAGCAGCTAAATTTGCAGCTCCCGGCATGTGGGAGCAATCTTTCATCTGTTTCCCTGCCCACATGACAGCAGGCAGGGAAACAGATGAATCCTCTGCTCCCAGCTGACGGGAGCAGTTTGACAGCTCCCCCTTGCTGGGAACTTACTGTGCTTTCACTTCGCAGGATTTGCAAGCTCCTAGCAAACAAAAGCAAACTGCTATGTCCCGGGGGTGGGCACCCAGGGACATAGCAAGAGCAGGCCCTGAGGGTGTGGCTATCTCCAGGGCCATTAATGGCTCCAGAAGGGGGGTGCATGGCTCTCCCTCTTTAGAATGCACAGGCCTCTGGGGAGGAGGAAATCCCTGGGGCTGCATATGGCCCGGGAGGGGGCCGCGTGTCCCTCCCCCAGTTTTTAAAGTTATTTGGCCCCGGGGAGGCAAAGTTCTCCAGCAGTCGGTGGGTTTACTCAGCCCGATCACTATTTATTTAGCTCAGGGAAAGTGCTGGTCCCCAGGGCATAATAAAGCCCCTGGAGGGGGGACAGCACAGCCCCCCTCCACTATGTCTAAAAAGCTCTGGAGAGGTGGTGATCCCCGGGTCTCAATAAGCTCAATAAGAGGACTCAGCGCAGCTCCCTTCCAAATTTAAATGAAAACCAGAGGGGGGGGTGTTGTGGTCTCTGGGGCTAAAAACAACCCTAGGAGGTGGACTCCAATGCACCCCTCTCCTTTATTTTTTAAATGTTGTTGTATTTCCCAGCTACCTTGTCCACCCGTGGGCTTTTTTAAAAACAAGGGTAGGAGACTGCACTTGTTTTTTTTTTTTTTGCTGCTGATTCGCAGCAAAAATTTAAAATAACATGCTTTTTTACTCTAGTGAAGTTCCAGGGGGACACCAGGTCTAAAGGGTCAGGGTATTTTTACCTTTTTCTCTTTTTTGGGGGGACTCGGCTGAAGCAGAGTTCAAAGATGGCTGCCAACACTTCCTGGTTGATGTTTTGGCAGCCAATCAGATATCAGAAAGGGGACCTTTGGATCCTCGGAGGATCCGTGTCCCTATATATACAAATGTAGTTTTCCTTTAATATCTTGAAAACTACTGAACAGATTTTCACTAAATAACAAAAAGCAGTCTTTGCAAGCTAGCTTTCTGCCACATTTGGTGTAATTCTCTCCAGCAGTTTGGGTTGTAATCATGTTCAAAATCCCTATGGGAATTAACAGGGGAAACAACCCCCCCCTTATTTGTTCAGCCCAGCTTGATGGATCAGCCAATAACTTTCCATGCACACCAAGACCCAACTTGACACTTTTGCAGATTCGTCAAATGGTGCCAAAAATCTAATCATATAAAAAAAGCTTTTCCTATGGAAACTTTGGCCTAGATGTATCAAGCAGTTTGCGATTCGTTAAGGCCGAAATTCTGCGAATTTCGGCCTTAACGAATCGTAAACTGAAATTTTGCATCTTTTGAGATGTATGTGTGATTAGCAAAATAAGGAATCGCAATAAATTGCGATTCCTTATTTTGCATCAGCATTTAAGGAATCGCAAATGTGCGATTCCTTAAATGCCATGTATGAAGCTTTTTTTTGTAGCGAATTTAGGTTAAGGACTCGCAAATTAACACGAACTTGAGGTCCGTGTTAATTTGCGAAATCCTTTAAAACAACAAAATATCACTATTTTGAAGGTGGCATGTGGCACACATACATGCCCATAGGGCATGTATGTGTGCCATATGCACACACATGTAAGTTTCAGGGGTGCAGCAGGGTGTCCATAAGACACCCCTGCACCCTTGAAATAATTCTCAAATTGCGATTAGCAAATTGCGAATTCGCAATTTGAGAATTACTGCACATTCATTCCTATGGGCCTCCTGGCCCATAGAAATGAATGGGAAAATTATTCCTTAATTGCGATTAGCAATTTGCTAATCGCAATTAAGGAATGTTAAGGAATCGCTAAAAAATAGAGAATTCCTACATACATACCATTTTGCACTTCTCTAATAGCGATTCCTTACCAATCGCTATTAGAGAAGTGCAAAACGATTTCTTGATACATCTAGCCCTAGGTCTTAACTATAACTAACATACTGGCGGCCGACAGCAGGTAATATACATACCTACACACACCAAATCCTCACAAGACTTCCCAACTTCCCTATTGATGCCTGTGTGTGCCCTGTGCAAAGCACCGGCATCTCTGCATACAGTCCTGCAGTGATCCGCTGAAGAAAGAAAGAGCAATGCTGTGTGTAGATTTTAGTCCAATTCAAGGCGCATCACAGAGACTCCAAAGCGCTAATGAGCTTCAGCTCACAAGCCTTGATCATGGGCGGTGGTGTGTCATGCACAACTCACAGTATACAAAGAGCAAAGAGCAGTTCTGTTAAAACAAAAAAGGAGTAAAACGGAAGGGTTGTTTGCATATAAAGAGATGCCACCTTGGTATATGCGACTATATTCGAAGAAGCTACCAAGAACTCAACAAAGGAACTGTTGCCTGTGAGGTGAGTACCCACGCCTCTTTGCCATCTGAAACCCTATATCCCAATAATTGATGAAATATCTAATGAAAGGGAGAAAACAAGGAAAACGAGGAAGGCCCTCCATATAAAAAATTACATGAGGGGTATTTTGTTGATGCTGCCTAAATATATCTTTGGCACCACATCTCAATGTGACATGCTTTTGTATCAAAATTCATGTAAGCACCAATCTATACTACTATTATAAAGAGAGAACTTGCACCTTTTGGCAAGGTAAACTCGGGAACCACAGCGCCAATCTACACACCCGATACATCTATGAAAATGTCAGGGTGTGTAGATGGACATAGGCGACATTAAAATAAAAAAAAAGGTAAATTAAAAAATTAAAATTTGTAAACAAAGTAGTCCCCTAAAACAAGCGCCGGCCGATAGGTAGCGCTGATCGCGACCTACACGTAACATAATGACGATATGCGGGGAGGAGCGGTGACTTGCGGCGAGGAGTGGACTTGCGGCGAGGAGTGGGAGCTCAGGTATGACGATATGCGGGGAGGAGCGGTGACTTGCAGCGAGGAGTGGCGGCTCAGGTAAGGAAAAGGCAGGCGGAAGGCGGGCAGCGGGAGGTGGGCGGGAGACTCAAGGCGCGAGGCGGGAGGCGGTATGGCCAATGTCGCGGTGGGCGGGAGGCTCAAGGCTGAAGACTCAAAGCAGGAGGTGGGAGGCGGTATGGCCAATGTCGCCAATGTCGGGGCGGGAGGCGGGAGGGATGCGGTCTGGGCAATGTCGGGGGGGGTGCACAGAGGCTAAAAATTCTGCCCCCAGCCCCTTCTGCCCCGGGCAAAGCCGGGGCGGGCTGCTAGTTATTCTATAAACGTGATAGGCAAGTGAATTGCAAACCCCATAAAGCACCAGATGCTAAAGCTTCATATCTTGTACAGTTGTACATACCAAGAAAGTAAAAAATGTAATGTAATTGCATTCATCATTGCTAGTTTGCCAGAATGGTAAATGGTAACAAAAGAACAAGCATTGTCATAGCCAATAGGTCGCTCCTTTGGGGTGTTATATGTGTTTAGACGGAGCTATTGGCTTTGTTAAAGTTTTTAATATGTGTTGTAGAGCATTGTGAATGTTGTGCAGCATGTTGAAAATGTATAAGTTATAATAAAAAAAGTGTTTTAACTATTTCTGTCACCTTATATGTAACCAAAAAAACATTATATACAACTGAAGCATTGTAGTAAAAAAAAAAAAATACAACAAAAATGTGTTCTAGTTTATTTGTTTATGCAATGCTGTCAATTTGTCCTTGCTTGTTGTAATACATTTTTGTTATCGTTTTTATTGTTAGGTGTGGGATATAAACATCGGGAGGGTGGATGTTGTGAAATAGTATTTTAATTAGATAGGAGTAGTGGAGAGGGATTTGTGGACAATTAATTGATGTCAATTTTTTATGCCAAACTGAAGTGGTGTGGAGTGATGCTGAGGTGGTTGTGAGTAGTGGCGGAGGTGGTGCTCAGGTGATCCAGAATGATATTGAGGTGATGCTGAAGTAGTGGTGCGCTGGTTCCGAGGTGATGCTTATGTGATGCTGAATGATACATAGCTGAATGATACATGGGTGGTACATAGTGATGCTGAGATGGGGCTGAGTGATGTTGTGGTGATGAGTTATGCCGATGTTGTGTAGCTGGACTGGTGCTTATAAACTGTCCCTGTTCAAGTTCAAGTTCAAGTTTAAAATTTGTATAGCGCACTACTCACCCAGAGGGTCTCAAGGCGCTTGAGGGAGGGGGGGTACTCCCACGGAAAACTCTTTATTTAACAATATTCCCAAAAACAAAACATCTTTTAATGCTCGTGTCCTTTATTTTATATAGTAGGCACCTTGTTTGATGTTTGGATGGTGTTGGCATATCAATATCATCAGTGTAGCTAAAAAAAAAAAATAACGGTGGCATCATGGGCCTGTTAACGGTATTAACATTCCTGCAGATTAACAGAGCCTAAACACTTACATCTGTTGCACCAATCGCGGGGAGGAGGCAGTGGGAGGAGAGAAGGGAAGAATGAAGGGGGCGGGTGAGGAGCCAGTTAAGGGAGATAAATTGCAGCGATAAGAAACAATACACAGACTGTTTACTGTAGAGCCGTCTATTGGAAGTGTGAGAGAGGTGGTGGGTCTGCCTCCTGTTACCGTGGCGATAGTGGTGTGCTTGCTGTCTGGGTAGCGCAGGGGCATACATGTTGCTGCTGATGATTTAAAAACTAACAACTAGTGTTATAAAGGGCAATATTGTCAATGCCAAAGTTGCTAGGAATAATACAAATTAAAAGTATTATCATTCTATCAAAGCAGCTTGTGGCAGAGGAGTTTGTCCCTCAGCCGGGGTGGAGAGGACGCACATTGCAAGGAAAGCTGCAAGGTCCAGCGCCTTGGTGCTTCTGTCAGGGCACTTTATAATCCAGCTTATGGCGGTAGGGTCTGTCCCTCGGCCGGGGTGGAGGGACATGCCTTGTAAAAAAAGCTGCGAGGTCCAGTGAGTTCAAAAATGCTTACATCGGAAACCTTGGCATCTGTGTGTGAAATTTGTTTATTACACAGAAAACGAGAGAACCACATGAGTGTGATCGAGGGGGCAGGTGCAGTGGGGTGAAGAAAAGAAGCACCACAGCTGTGCACTGTGCAGTGGGGTGAAAGGAAGCACGCACCACAGCTGTACAATGAACAATAAGGTGAAAGGAAGCACGCACCACAGGTGTGTACTGGGGTGAAAGGAGGCACACACCACATATCTGCACTGTGCAGTGTTGTGAAAGGAAGCACGCGCCACTACTGGGCAGTGGGGAGAAAGGAAGCACTCGCCACAGCTGTGTACTGTGCAATGGGGGGGAAGGAAGCACACACCACCGCTGTGCACTGTGCAGAGATTTCAAAGGTAGCATGCACCACAGCTGCGCAGAGATGTGATAGGAAGCATGCACCACGCTCATGAAAAAGCGTGAATGTTAAAAGGTGTGGTCCATTTTTAAGCTGTGTACTGTACAATGGGGGAAAGGAAGCATGCACCACAACTGTGCACTGTGCAGAGATGTCAAAGGTAGCACACACCACAGCTGCGCAGAGGTGTGAAAGTGAGCGCACACCACGGTGCTGAAAAAACGTGAATGTTAAAAGGTGCTGTCAATTTTTAGGATGGTACCGAAAAAGAGGCAACTATAGAGGCCAACTACAGAGTACAGCAAATGTCTTGACAATAACATGCTAATACAAAGATAACGGTGCAGGAAGAGAGTGCTGACATAGATGAAATGCGAGTGCTGGAAATATAAGCGTGCACTCTTCTGGCGGTGGGGTTTGTCCCTTGGCTGGGGTGGAGGGGACGCGCCTTGTTAGTATCTTATTGTCATGAATGCGAAGAAGCGCCCACTCTTGTGGTGGTGGAGTCTGTCCCTTGGCCGGGGTGGAGGGGACGCGCCTTGTAAGGAAATCTGCAAGGTCTTGAAATGAAAGATGATCTACAACAGATGGCACGCTGCGCGCCGCTGCTCGCTCCCGACAGCTAAACGCTGTGGGAGTAAACATTTTCAGACAAGGTGGGACATGCACCTGCCTTTGGCCAATTGCATGCTTTAATTTTTGAAAGCCACATGCAAAGGCCAATAGCATGTTTGGAAAATCGAACACCACACGCACAAGTTTGCAGAAAGTCTGAAATGATTCCAAGAGGCCTTCTCCTAGAGCAGCACATGCGTGCTGCGCTAGGCTCGACCCAAACAGGTAGCATCCTTCTGGGCAGACACGACTTTGTAAGTCAGTCCACGCACTTGGTAAACTGCCAAAATGACTGGTGGATCTACTCAGAGCACTGGAAAAACACTACTAAGCCAGAGTTAAAAGAACTTACTAGCCCAATATGTCTCTTATGTTTTTCCAGTTCTTAGTTTGGTGGCATCCTGGCTGTAGGTGGGCCAAAAACCACCAGAGATGTGAGCTTGTCTGCCAAATGAGTAGGGGTGCTGTTGATCATGGCTTTGTAAACTATGCAGCCTGGTTTGAAGATGGTGTAGGCCTGCAAAAGGAGCCAATGAAGTTACATCAGGATGGAGGTGATATGATCATATTTCTTCAGTCTCTGGAGGAGATGTGCTGCTTCATTTATGATGCCTTTAAGGGGTGCTAGTGTGGCGTCTGGGAGGCCATGGAGCAGGCATTCCCATCCATCCTGATGTGAGAATTCAAGGGCTTGAACATCAGTTCTGAAGTCACTTCCTAGCAGAAACTGTTTCACTTTCTTTGGAAGAGAAAGCTGGCACCAGGCTGTCTGTTGTTTGGCAATTTGTTCTTTGAGGGTGAGGTTGGTGTCCTGTGTGAATCCAAGTCACTGGACATTTGGTAACATTTGGGGTTCAAAGAAGGCAAGGTTCCCTGTTTTCCGTTTTGCCTGATTTCTACAGACAAATACAGACAGAAAACATTGTGTTTCCTGTCTGTATGTATTTTTAAAAGTGGAAAACACATTTAATTTGGATTTAATTTAGTGACTCTCCATGCTGAGATCAATTAATTTCAGGCCAATAGCTTTACATATTGCCAGCATGGCGAGTTAGTAAACTGAAGGAGATTTGCTTAAATGACTGCATATCTCAACATGTATGTGTGCTATTATGCTACTTTTTTCATGCAGGCTTATTATTTTACTATATATATATATTAGGATCATAGATTTGCATTTGTTCTGAAAACACAAAATAAATATGGATAACTACCTATAAGATGGCTAATAAATAAATATGGATAAATAGAGACGGAAATGGTATAAAAATAAATACCATAAAACTGTGACCCCTAAATGTAAAGAAAGAAAAATGAATATGAAGGAAACCTATGTATTTCAGAAATGTACACCAGAAGCTCACTTTAGAAGCAGTAGGTATTTGTACACTTCTGAATTTGTGGGTACCCATACCAGCATGTAATTCAGAGGCCATGTTTCAAAATGTCTTCTGTCTTACGCACTGGCTTAGTTATGGAAGACACAAATGCAAAGAAATCCCATTGGTAATAACAAATGTGCTACTATTCTGTGTTCCCATATGTTTCCTTATAAAAATGGTACCTCACTTGCATGGGTATGCCTAGTGCCCACAAGAATGATGGGCCCAAATTGCAACATTGACACATCACATTTTTCCATTGAGTAGTTGCAGGTTTTTGGGCAGTAACTTAGTCATCACCTAGGAAAACCTAGCAAACCTGTGCATTTTTTTTAAAGTAGACACATATGAAATCCAGGGTGGAGTGACTTGTGTAGCTCTCACTGGGTTTTCTACTCAGAATTCCTTGCAAACCTCAAACTTTGATAAAAACACACACATTTTCCTCACAATTCTGTTGTGCAAACTTCTGGAATCTGTGGAGAGCCACACATTTCCTCTCACTCAGCATTTCCCAAGGTCTTCTCATAAAAATGGTACCTCAGCCGTGTTTGTAGGCCTTGTGCCCACAACAGGAAAGTGCCCAAAACACAACATGGAGACATCACATTTTTCTACTGAAAACTGACCATTTCTTCACAATGTGGGTAGCTGTAGATTTTTGCCTTAGCTCAGCCGGCACCTAGGGAAACCTAGCAAACCTGCACATTTTTGGAAACTAGACACCAGAGGGAATCCAAGGTTGGCGTGACTTGCGTCGCTCTCACCAGTATTCCCTTACTGGAAGCCGTTGCAAACCTTTGACAAAAAACACTCATTTCCTCACATTCCTGTGAGGAAAACTGGAATCTGTGGGGAGCAAATTTCTGAACACTAAGCATTCTGCCAAGTCTCCCAGTAAACTTAGTACTTCAATTGTGTGGGTCAGCTTAGTGCCTGCAACAGGAAAGGACCCAAAACACAATATGGACATATCACATCTTTCTACTGAAAACTAACCCTTCTTTCACTGTGGGTAGCTGTGGATTTTGGGCCATATCTCAGACGGCGCCCAGGGAAACCTATCAAAGCTGTACATTTGTGAAAACTAGACACTAGAGGAAATCCAAAGTGGGGTGACTTGCATGGCTCTCACCAGGTTTTCTTACCCAGAAACCTGTGCAAACCTCAAACTTTGACAAAAAACCCACTTTCTTCACATTTCTGTGAGGAATCCTTCTGGAATCTAAGGGGGAATCCACAAATTTCTTATAACCCACCAACCCCCCCAAGTTTCCCGATAAAAATGGTAACTTACTTGTATGGTTGGGTTGCCGAGTGCCCAAAACACAACATGGACACATCACGTTTCCACTGAAAACTGACCCTTTTTGCAATGTTGGTAGCTTTGAATGTTTGGTCGTAGCTCAGCTGGTACCTGGGGAAACCTAGCACAGCTATACTTTTTTGAGATTTAGACACACTGGGGAACCCAGGGTGGGGTAACTAGCATGGCTATAACAAGGTTTTCTTACACAGAAGCCCTTTCAAACCTCAAACTTTGACTTAAAACTCACATTTTACTCACATATCCATGAGGGAGAGTTACGGAATTTGTGGGGATTCATAAATGTCATGCCACCCTGAAATACCACATATCTCCCAATAATATCGGGACCCGACTTGTGGGCTTGGGCCAAGAGACAGCAACACAAAATGCCCTAAAACGCTACAGGGAGTGATCCTCTCCATAGATGGGGTGGCTTTGCTATTTAGGGCCATACTCAGCTGCCACCCATGGAAACCCACCAACCACAGATATTTCTAAAAACTAGACACCCAAGGCACTCCAGAGTGGTGTGACTTGCATGGATTCCACAAGGGTTTCTACCCACAATGCCCTACAATCCTCAAACTTTGCTTAGCATCTCACAATGTCCATCAATTTCTGTAATGAAAACTTCTGCAAACTGCAGGAATTCACAACATTCCTACCGCCCATTGATACCCCACTTGTCCATATAAAAACTCTGCCCTATTTGTGTGACTGGGCCTAGTGCCCGTCACAGGCACGATCAAACCAAGGTCAATGTGAGTCCTCTGCAAGCACTAGCATTGACGCTGGTTTGATCCATTCTGGATGAGGGATGGTAGGGTGTGTGTTTGGGTCTGTGTGTGTAAGAGAAAGTAGACTATGTACCATTAGTTGGTTGATGTGCCATTCGGTGTGCATTGCAGCACATTGTGGACCAGTGTTAGGTGTGCCTGGGAGTATGGCAAGGGATAGTTTTAGGTTTGTCCTTGGATGTGGACAGAAACAGAATGTTGACCAGTGGTCAGCTTGCCATTCTTGAATTACGGTATTGTTGTGTGCCTGTGTCTGTCTTTTCCCATTATCCTCCAGGAGTGAGTATTATAGTGGAGTATCCTGTTGTGCTTTCAGAGCTTCATTTTTGTTTTGTGTTATCTAGTGTACAGTATAGTGTTGTGAGACTATGTGCGCTAGGGCCCTTGTGGTTCTGGGCGGACTCAACAAGGAATTACATAACTTGCTGGGAGGAGTTACAATGTGGGTATTAACGATTATGACATAATGAGTGGGCAGTGTGTGATTGTAATCGTGAGAAATAAATAATCACTGTCCAGAGCTCCGTGTGGCATATTCACTTTGTATGTTCCTGGGCTGGGGAGGTTGCTACAACTGCCAATGAGTAGGGGATCTGTGCCCCGAAGAAACAAGGTTGCTCTCCCTGAGAGCATGCAATGCTACAGCAAACTGCTCATGTGTACCACATGCACCCAAATTGATGAGAAGTAGTTTGAAGTAGGTGTGTGTGGAATCGTAGCCCTGCTCCAGCCCACATACAGCCTTCGAAGAAGTTGAAGGCCCTGCAGAAGAGCACATTCGAAAAGCCCACCAGAAACCCACTGACATGTCCAAAAGAAGAGATATTTTGTCACATCATAATAACACAGAGCCATCATCGATACAAAGCGAAATGTTAAAGGCAGCCACAACCAGGTATGAATCAAAAAGCTAAATGCAACATTGATCAAGTGCGAGTGATGAACCGTTACCCACCATCAAGAAGGAAGGCAACAGAAAGGACAACCAGGTGCGAGAAACAGAAAATTCACTCACTATTAAGGAAGAAAGAAGCAGGCAGGGTGGCACAAGCTCAAGCACAAGGCCAGTGTTTACAGAAAGTGCAGATTCAGTTGCACATCAAAAGATGTCTAAAAAGCACATGCCCTCATTGGCAGTAGAAAAAAACACAAAGTACGATGCAACTGTGTATTCTGAAACCACCACCGCCATTCGACACCGCCAAGAAGCAGAATATTGGCGTCCGGAGAACTGCATGGATCTAGAAGTTTGATGACTTCGTAGATGTCCTAGAAGAAGTAGATGATAAGAAAATCAGTACATAGTTAAAGAACCTTGCCATTGACGGAGTAAAAGAAGTGCTGAAGAAAATCTTGCAGACTGATGCATTATCATACCGTCAAATCAAGGGAGTGTTAGAATCCAAGTTCAATCCGAAGCAGAAAGTTGACTATGAAAGGTGCATTTTCAATCAAGCATTACAGCAAGCTGGTGAAACGATGGAGGAGTATGTAGAAAGACATGAGGTTCTTATCACACACTGCAAGTTTAGTGCATTTAATGATGAATAAGCCAAAAGTTTCTGAGTCATTGATGGCTGTCTTTCAAACTTCTTTAGAAGAAGCATGTTGGCAAAGACGTTCAGTTTAGAGAAAATACTAATGGCTGCAAGGGCCGAGGTAAGAGTTAATCGACAAGCTGCTGATATGGGAGCTGGAACACCAAACAAAAAATGTACTAGCATTGGTCATGAAAAGCGAGCACCAGGTACATGCAATGCAAGTAGACGCCTCCAAAGAAGAAAAAGCTTTGTTTCTTATGTGGGTTTTCATTTCCCCATGAAGGCAAATGTCCAGCTAAAGGACAAAGTCTATAGGTTGTGGTAAAGAAAACCACTTCATAACAGTTTGCAAAACATAAGAGAAACTAATTATTTCACAGTGAGAAGAGAAAATGGACACCAGAAGGTTACAGTAGCATTCTCACAATGCCCACAAAGCCAAATAGCAATATCAGTTAAGACAAGTAGAAACCAGACAATGTCATTTGTTGTCAAATTCAACATGCAAAGGCTTTCAACCAAGTACTTGTCAAGCGCCAGTGAAGAAGATGGATGTGCGATGATAGTATCAACCAAGGAGCGATAGGCACATGCAGGTTTGGCTGATTGCAGGTTACGGGTTGCCCCATAACCTTTATCATAGACAGTGGTACATCGAATAACATCATGCCGGTCAAAATGTTCAGCAGCTCATCTCCTGTGCCATGCCTCAACCAATCAAACTCAAAAGTATACATTTGGGCTACTTCTAAACCATTACAGAGTCAAGGGTCATTCATAGCGACAATGAGGCATAACGCAGTATTACTGCAAGCATCAATTTACGTTCTTCCAGGAACTTCATCCAGCGCATGTCTGCTTAGTTTTGCAAAAACAACAGTTGATGGACAGAATGCAGAACAATGTCATACATTCATCCCCGTGCAGAGATCTGGGCCTAAATCCATAGTTTGTTTGCTCACCATGCCATTCCAGTTTGGACCCAGATATATGCAAATCAGTCTTGACCCTGAGCCCCATGGGAACAGTCCAGCCCAAACTGCCAAGCCAGGTCCTCCCTGGACTGGAAACAAGCATCCTAGGACCGGTTTCGGGCTTTCAGCCCTCTTCAGCCAGGATAGCTTGATTCCAGTGGCAGGGAGAGCACGGGACTCACCTCTGGGCATACCCGTCCCACTCGGGTGACAAATGAAAACAGTTGATGGACAGAATGCAGAACAATGTCATACATTCACTCCAATACAAAGATCTGGGCCTAAATCCATTGTTTTTTTGCTAACCATGCCATTCCACTTTGGAGCCAGCCATATGCAAATCAGTCTTGACCCTGTGCCCCATGGGAACAGTCCAGCCCGAACTGCCAAGCCATGTCCTCTCTGGACTAGAAACAAGCATCCTAGGACCGGTTTCGGACTTAGTTTTGCAGCCACTGCTGACATGGGACTGTTATCTCTCAATGACAACCTCCACACTCAAGCAGAAGTTGAGAGTCAGTTTCTGTTGTTATTTCATGGCCTAGGCAAGCTCAAGACATTGAAAGTATAACTATATACCAATGAGGACGTTCGACCCTGTTGCCCAGCTACACCTCAGAGTCGCTTTTCACATGCAATAAGCCTTTGAGGAAGAATTACAAAAGCTGTTGAAACATAACATCATTGAGTGCTCCACTAGTCAAACAATGATGGGTTTCGCCTATAGTGGTGGTGCCAAAACAGGCAGTATAGGTGCAGTACACTTCTATGTTGATATGCACAAGCCTATCAAAACAATTGAGAGAGAAAATCATCCTGGTCCACACATAACAGACATGATCATGCAACTGAACGGTGCCAAAGACTTCTCCCGTCTTGACCTGATCAAGGTATACCATCAGTTGGAAGAGAACTGCAGATACATTACTACTTTTTCGACTCATGTTGGTTTGTTCAGATACAAAAGGTTGAGTTTTGGAGTGTTGCCAGTGGGAGAGATATTTCAAGATGTTATACACTGAATAATTCAACCTGTCACAAATTCTTTTACTTACATGAGGACATACTTGTTGATGAAGGTCTCACTCTAACTGCTGCAAAGTATGAGTTTCACAAGACCAAACTCAAAGTCTCTAGGTACATATTCTCTGATGGGGGAATGGCTCCTGATCCAGATAAAGTGCAATCGCTATCAGCTACCTGCCTCCCACAAGATGTCACAATGCTGTGATCCTTCTTAGGCACAGCCAGTTATTGCTCGAGGTATATTCTTGGCTGTGCTAATGTGAGTGGCCCATTGAGAGACTTGACAAAATGAGATGTCCCTTTCCAGTGGTCCGCTGAATGTGATCAAAGCTTCAAAAGAATAAAATGTGTTGAAAATGCAATCAAGATTACCTAATGTGACACCAAGTTACATATTGAGATCACAGTCAATGCAATCCCGTCGGGGCTGGGAGCCATCGTTGCTCAACATATTTGTCATCTGAATGCTCAGAGACACATTGGGCCGGATTCACAAAGGTAAACTTAGACCAAAAGTCTAAGTTTATGACTTTCCGTATTCACAAAGCTAAGTTAAGATTAGTAAGTATCTTTATGTCCACACTCAGGGCAGAATCTCCAAACGAGTACAGAGATTCCACTCTGCACCCAGAGTGTACTCTCAGCGAGAGTACAATTAAGTTGTGGAGCGGAAGCTCCGCAGTCAGAGCGGAGATTCCGATCCGAGTGTGGATGGAAATATACTACTTGTACCTTACATTTGTGTAATTCACAAAAGTCGTAAACTTAGACTTTTAGTCTGAGTTTACCTTTGTAAATTGGGCCCATTGTGGCCTATGCCAGCAGTAGTCAGTCTGACATAGAATGTGCCTATTCTCAGCTGGAGGAGGAGAGTCCGGCTGTAGTGTGGACCTGCAACATTTTCATGTGTTTTTATACGTAAAACGTTCCACTTTCATTACAGACCACCAAGTGCTGCACACTATTTTTGGAAACCTAAAAGCCAAGATGCACCCTTGCATTGAGAGGTGGGGGTTGCTACTGCAAGAGTATTACTATGCAATTATACTCAAGCCATGTAAAGATCAAAACCCTGCTGATTACTTTTCACAAGTACAATTACAGTGGCAGAGTTCGATGTCCAAAGCGGCTGAGGAGTACATTAGCTTCATTGTGAGGTCGATCAGGCTAGCAGCCCTATCCATTGAACAAACCGTCATTATTTAATGATTGTCTATGTGCCGGAAGGGACAGCTTCCTCTTCATTAACAATCATTAATGGTGTTTTGCAGTTTCAATGTGCGCTGCAGAATGCAGCACACATAGAAAAAGCAAGAACAGGAGAAATAAAGGTATTTTTCTTTTTGCGCCAATCTATTGCCTGCTGTTGCATGGCATTCGTTTTTGGTGCTGCTTAAGATTTACAGATCCTTGTAAATCTGGGGCAGTGTTAAAAAACAATGGGTGTTGCGGTGGAACCCCCACAGCAACACCCATTGCACGCCCCTTTCACACAGATACCTGCGTGAAAGGTATCATATTTACAAAGCGACTTTAAGCCATGCAAGTGGCTTAACGCTACTTTGTAAATATGGTGCCGGGCTTTGCCCTACCGGAAGGTTGGTGAAAGCGACATTCCGGTTGCAAAATTCCCTTGTAAATATGCCCCTATATTGCAAGGACCAGCCCTTTAACAGGAACAAAGGCAACTTGAACAAACTGCCATGACATCCAGACTTCATTCTTCGATGTAACAGCTTTGCTCCTGGGATCAGTCAACTCTGCTGTGTCGCAATCACACTATCGACCTCTGTCTATTAATCCATGTTAATGCACGAGTTTAATTACGGCTTTACATTTCTGAGACAGCTTTCTTTTCATATTCTCAAGTGTTCTTCCACGTCTTCCTGTCTCCCTACTGAATGAATTTTAAGTATATATAATTTCTTTAAAAAAAAAAAGAAGCTTAAGTTTTCACATCCTTTTCCTGTTTAAGATCGATATTTCTTGAGAGTCTTATTACAGACTGGAATCATAGCGTTATTCAACCCCATGTAATTGTGACAATTCTGTAGATCAAGAAGCTCAGCAGCCTCTTTCCTGCTGTTACCAACACACTCAAATGGCAAATCAATTCAATTTTCCCTCTCTCAAAGGGCCTCATTTACAAGAAACCGATGCTGCAACAAATGCCCTTGCGACACCATGGATGTGCTGTATTTATAATACAGGGCTCCATGGCGCAAGGATTAACAGATGCAACAAAAATTCGGACACATCTGTTGGCGCAAAAGTGGCAAATTGCTGGAGTTGGTCGTAAAATTGACGCAACTGCAGCAATGTGTCAGAACACATAGGAGAGTCCCATTGTAAAAGCTCTTACGCCTGGTCTGAGCAGGCGTAAGGATTTTGATACAGTGAAGTCATAGAGTGACACAGTAAATTGTAAATTTTAGGGTGCAAGTTCTACGTGGCTTTTTTTGCGTGGGAACGCCTACCTTGCATATGTTATACCTGATGCAGTTATAATGTGACGCAGGGATCTACAAACTGATGCATTGGACCCAATACGTCAGTTTGCAGATATGGCACATTGTGGCGCACTGATTAAGCTGCCACTGAATAAACAAAAAGTGACGCAGCGGCGATACAAGGTGCTTGTAAATGAGGCCCAAAAGAATGTACTGTTATGCTTCAGATTGTGGATTATGTGGGAAGAGCAGAAAATTCATAATAATGTAGAAAATGCAGCAGCCTTATATTTATAAAGTGGTCCTGATTATACCCCTCTTCTCCACCACCCTTTCCCCACTCTCCCATAGACTAAAAGTGTTGTTCCTCCTCTCTTCCCCTGGATGTTTCTCTGCTGCGCCTCAAAGCTGTATAACATCAATTACTAAATCCCGAAACAAAAACAAATAATTTCCATTGACCTCTATTTAAAATGGCTCCCTTAAAGGTGACTCTCTCAGCTTGCAACTGTTTGTACTGCGTTTTGTTTGCTTCATTGCTGCCATTGCACTCTGTTTCCACAGCAATTCTGCTTGCAATTCTCTATTTTTCCCGGACTCTACATCTAGTTGCTGTGCCACACATTGTTGTTCTAAGCGTGGCTGCTGGACTTGTCAGTCTGTAGGCACGTAACACAAAAAGGGTACAAAGTTCCCCAATAGGAATGTAAAGGACAGTGTGAGTGTGTGGCGTAGAGGACAAAAGAAGGGGGGGAGAATTCCTTTTGGAACTAAAACCCTCACACACCCAGCAAGCTAGGTGCCATGCTGCAATGTCTGACGGGCACCCGTAAAGGGGCTCTTTATCGGAGATCCTTTGTTACAGCCATATGGTGCATGCGTGTGAGAGGGCAAGAAAAAGTGTAGTCGTGAAGTGGAAGTGGGTTAAAAAAGGTGAGTCAGTCCACAATAAACTTTATTGCCGTGGTTGGCTCCCTTAGCTAAAAGGGTGGGAGGGGAGATATATACTGGGAAAGCTCACAGCAAAATATCTGCAACCCTCAGGTCAGGTCAACATGTTTCTTGCCGTCATGGCAATTCTTCAGGACCTAGGTGTTCAGTACTACACAGTGGAGAAAAGTAAAAAAAATAGAAAATACAACCTCATCTTGTGGGTCAGTAAAGGGGCAGGCCGAATGGTCCTACTCTAGTAATGCGACCCTAGGAGGTTTCCTAAGGTGCCCCGCAGTCTGCTCCCGTGGGACCTGCACAGTTGGGTAAGGTACCTCAGTGGCGTACGGTCATTACCGTCTACACGCATTCCAAGGAATCAAAAACAGGAGGAAAAGCCACGGACAACGGATGTCATCACAGTTAAGGTGATCTGGTTTCTGAAATGACGAGCAGTCCTTCGTGTAGTCATTCGTCTTAAAGGCTGCACGCTCCACCCATTAAAGAAACCGATCCGTCGGGACGCCGCTACTAAGGCGAGTCCA
Organism: Lissotriton vulgaris; assembly: GCF_964263255.1. Taxonomy (NCBI): domain Eukaryota; kingdom Metazoa; phylum Chordata; class Amphibia; order Caudata; family Salamandridae; genus Lissotriton; species Lissotriton vulgaris. The sequence continues at coordinate 437,400,523 of NC_141698.1, read as the reverse complement.
ATAGGGGCGTTATTGTGGAGTACACTCACAGACACCATTTTGGATCCAGTCAGTATTATTTACTTAACCTCAAGCTCAGCCCTGGGTAGCTGTGGCTGTGAGCAGTAAGGATAGGAAAAGGAACTTAGTGCAAAGCATTTAACAGCGCCAAACAATGAAATAAGAACATCACACACTAAAAAAAGACACAAAAACAATTTATAAAAATAGAGCATATTTTTATTCATTTTAAGAGATCATCACAATCCACAAGAGGGTTCTAGAGACACATAATTTCGAACTTTTTGCCACCTTTAAATACACACACAAACAAGCAATGGCAAATGTGAAGTTTGAAAACGTTTGGAAAAGTTAGTGTGGGTACTCTGGCCCGACTCAGGTTACCAAACCCAGCAGAAGGGACCATAAAGGATCCTTTCAACAGTTATCTGGCCACCAGAGAGTTTTTACAGCAAGATCCAAACTTTACAGGACAACCGCCATAGAAGTCAATGTAGTGGTCCTGATGCTGAGGGATGCAGGCAAAGATGCTCGAAAGAATACTCCAGTTGTGGTGCGGTCAACGAGGGTGTCTCAGTAGTGGTTCATTGGTCCTCAGGTGATGTGGGACGACTTTGGCCACAGAGATCGGGTTTCCTCCAAGTTCTCTACATTAAAGCTGGACAGCTGAAGCTGCACTACTGGTCATGCTGCACCGTGGTTGGATGCAAACTCTGTGGTGGGGGCTGGTGTCCCTTGGGAATAATGAATCCAAACATGGACATTACTCCTGGGTCTGCCAGACTCAGGTGCAGGTTTTGGCTATTTCGGATTTGCCCTATCTTGTGCCCAACAACTGGTAGAAGCAAAATGTTTGCACTTGCTGTGTCTTTGTCCATTTGGGCTCTTTCAGCTCGTTTTGTCCTTTAGCTGGTTTCAGGAGATCATCAGACTGATCCTCGAAGTCACTGGTCTTGGTGAAGCTGGGGAATTGACTTTTCTCAGGGTTTGGAGCCGCCGGCACAGTCACAGTCTTACTAGCCCAAAATTGCAGTAGGCGGAGTCCTCTCAATGGGTCAGCCATTCTTTGCACTGTTCAAGAGGAGCAGGACAGTCCCTCATCAGTACTCTGTTCTTCTTCAATCTGAACTAAGGGGCAGGGTGCAAGGGGTGCATTATTCATCCCAGGTATTTGCCCTGAGGGGACCATGCATTCACTAGCCAATGGGCTACAGGGTCCCCTCCTCTCTAGTGACAAAGTTCCTGTAATGTGTGGCATCTGGCTATCCCAGAGTGCCCCATCCATGTCCCCTTAAAGATGGCATGACACTCAGAAGCAGGGTAACACACTTTAGAGGTGTGGCTACCAGTGAGTTACACGCCCATGGGAAACCCGGTTTGCACACAGGTTTCCCTCCCTCGGCTCTGTCTACTAATTGTCTACAGGAACAAAAGGCATCCTACACAGGGATGTCACAAGCAGGCCTTCAAAGGCACCTTCATCTTTGAAGCCTGTGTTTAAGGACTAACACCCTGAGTGGCCATCCTGAGAGAGATGGTGACACCTCGCTCTGCAGCAACTGCCTTTGTTCCCGGTCTTGGGAATCATTGGCACATCTTCCCAGGTGGTCAGAAACCCGTCTATGTGTCAGTGCCTTTGTGAGGTCACTGTGCTAGCTAGAGGGCAGAGTGGCAACTTTCTAAAGTTACTTAATAATAATAATGACTTTTAATCTAGCCTGGGCATAAGGTCAGATTTAACGTCCTAATTCATTTGATACCTTACTTGACCTTGTGAGGTGGTCCTATTCAGCAGTTATATGGGTTTGGGGTGACAAATGTTTAACCCTGTGTTAGCCAATGGAGCTCATAACCTTGCCGCAGGAAAACAACAATTTGGAACTGTTGCTGCTAAAACATATAGAACGTTATATGTCTTTCTTAGTAATATATAGCTCCCTGCCATAGGACTCTATAGGCCTCAATTACGGGAGACCTACATATGTGATTTGAGCGGAGTGGTGGCTTTGACACAGGGTGTAATGGCAAAGTCGAACTGGCATTGTTACACACTTCCCTGTCAGTCTGCAGTCGCCGACAGGGGTCCATTTTGTCTCTGTCACATGCAAGGTGGCACAACCAGTGCTGCATCCTTGTGTGAAAGCTCTGTCTCACATGCCCAGGGTACCTGGGTACCATATATTAAGGACTTATAAGTAAGTCCGCACTTGCCAATTGGGTGTATCCAATTCAACATAACTCTGTATAGGGTTCAAACACTGGCACCGAGGTCTGCTTAGCAGGCCTCAGTGAACTCTCCGAGTCGAAAAACCAGCAGCATCACTCCAAAAAGGTGGGAGTGAGCATGAAAAAAAGAGGCATTACATTACTGCAGTAATGTCAGAAATGGGTTCAATGCCTGTGTCCATATGCAAAGGAACTAACGGAGTACCAGGGCCTAACTGAAGTAAACACTTTAATATGCAATTTTCGATTCCCTAGTTTTAGCGTTGCCCCAAAATTCAGTACATTGTATTCTGCACCTACTGCCATCTGCCTATACACTAAAAAATTGGCGCACAATTGTATGTTTAAATCATACTTCAGTATCAATTGCTCATTTTAGAACAAGCCCTGTCTTTTCTGTGTGAGCATGGCATACGAACTTATGATTGAAGTACATGCCAATATAACTGAAGCTTGAAACACACTCAGGTTCTTGGCCATGTACTATAGAAAGCTTGCTCAAGGTGGGCGAAAAATGGTATGTAGGTAAAAAATTGGTAAAATTTACCGATTCGGAATGACTCGGTATCTGAATTCGGTATTATCCGAATCAGTATATTCCGAATCGGTAAAACCCATTCACACCTATGAGCCAGGAGGCCCATAGGAATGAATGGGTTTTTCCGATTCGGATTTTACCGATTCGGAATATACTGAATCGTAAAATACCGATTCGGAAAATACCGAAACGGCAGTTTGAAATTCGACATGTGAGCCTGCCAACCAATCAGGAACACCCTACATACCCCACAACAAAGGCCCAGAGAATCCAACCAATCGGAATGAAGCACCCCTCCCCAGTACCTGGGACTGGCCATACCCATGCAGGTGCACAGCAACTGAACAAACAATTGAGCTGAGATGAGAGGAGCTGAGCATCCATAGCCAAGCAGTGCTACAGAATGGAGTCCCAGGAAGGGCAAAAGGATGGTGGGGAGCGCAAAAGAAAGATAAAGTTCAGCCCAGCAGAACTGCTGGTGGCTGTAGAAGAAATTGTAAGTCACTGCAACCAAATATTTGGAAGACAGTCTCTGCATGTTGCAGAGTCTGTGAAGAGGAACATATGCCTTGGCATACAGGGCAAAGTCAATGCCATTGGTGTGATGCACCGGGAGATCGAAGACATTAAAAAGTGATGGTATGACCTGCGCATCATAACCAAAAAGAAGATTGCTGGCCAAAAAAAGGATGCTGGTGTGACAGGAGGTGGTAGGAGCAAAGCACCAAAACATTCTGAGATGGAGGAGCTTGTTGAAACAACCCTGGAGCCAGAAGGCATCCATGGGATTGGAGACCTGGACAGTACAGCCAGAGCAAAAAAGAAAAAAGGTAAGATGCCTGTACCCTAATCCACAACCATTACCTGAACCCGTACCACACTGTGTAGAGTCATGACACTGCAGAACAGCTCATACTTGGGGCCAGCAATGCATCATGGGAGACGTAGTCATGAGTACATACATGCAATGCATACACCACAAGACTCAGCAAGGCATGCCACACACATCTCCAAACACACAATGTACACTGGGCAAAGGTGTGTAAAGTATTTATTTAAGAAGTACACACAGGTGAACAACAACATTGATTCTATGTCAATTTCATTCCACAGGAGAGTCCTCACGCAGTTCAGCACCACCAAAGGAGGAGAGGGCACCAGCAACTAAGAGAAGTGAGAAGGAGAAACAAAGCACAGGTCATAGCGCTGTAGAAGGAGGCAACAAAACAACCCAGGAAGCCTCAACACCAGAGCGAGCCTCAACACCTGTCCCGCTATCACCTCTATTGTTTGGCTCTCCTGAGGTGGAAAGCACACCACTTACACCCAAACCAACTTCCAGGTCGACCATGCAGGTATGGATAAGTAGGGCTGATGTGCCCCCTCAGAGGATCCTGCAAACCTCTGATGAGGAGGGTGATGATGTTGCAGATCAGACATTTGCACCTGTGGCTGTCAAGGCCAGATCACTGCTGGCGCTGCGCGCACCAGTGTCCTTGGCAAGAGGGCACGTGAGGCTGACGATGGGCAAGAAGGTGGGAGCATATTCTGTGGCCTGGAGGCCACAATGGTCAAAGTACAGCGCGTGCAGGCCACGGCACTAATGGCCGTGCATAGGCAGGTGCGCAGCATGAACAACAATATGACAAACATTGACAAGGGAATAGGCCACATTGCCTGTAGTTTGGAAGCAAATTTCCAAGGGGATGTTGGACATCTCTACCTACATGTGTGTACTGTCTGATAAGTTGGACAGGGATCAACTTGAGCGTTGCAGGGAGCGGCAGTATATGCGGCAGCAGTACAAGGCACTAAACAGATTTGCTACATCCACATCCCTACTGTGCCGCCGCTCAATTTCCATGCTGGATGCAATTGTGCACTGCTGCACAGACTTGACAAGGGGCATGGGAAGAGTGACCTCTGCGATGGAGCAGATGCTCACAACTCAAACAGGCAATGCTGGTGACACGGTGTGGAGGAGACAGAGGGGTCCACCTGCAGGAGTGGCTCCAGCACACCTGTACCAGAGGTGCGCAGGAGCGGCAGGCGCAGCAATGCTGAGTCAGGCCCCAGCCAAGATTTGGAATCCCTGTCACATCAATCCCGGAATGTAGTGCGTGGGCGTAAGCATTGAACATTGCCAGGAAGGCACAGGACTGCTCACAGTCACAGCAACTGAGCACACGCAGTCGTGCAGATCGACATTTAAGGACAATCGCTTTCCTATTATGTCTCAGATGTAGTGAATATTAAACTACAATTGTCAAACTCTATTCCTGTCTGTGTGTCATACATTACCTAGAAATATCGACGTGTAATCTCTGTCCGTCTCAATCTTCTATCTGTCGCTGCTGCTCCTGCTGCTTGGGGGTCTACATGTTCCTGGTCATCATCAATGTCCTCGTGATGTGTCACCTCCACCTCTGTGCCTTCTTTGGTGGCAAGATTGTGCTACATGGCACAGGTCACTATAATCTTGCAACACATGATGGGGGTGTACTGGCGTGCTCCTCCGCTCGTGTGGAGGCAGCGGAACCTGCTCTTGAGGAGTCCAAATGTGCGCTCCACAATGTTGCGAGTTGACCTGTGTGCCACATTGTAACGCCTTTCGGCTCTGTTAGTTGGATTGAGGTATGGTGTGAGCACAAAGGAACGCAGGGCATATGCACTATTGCCTAGGAGAGAATGAGAGGTCCATGAGTTACATACATATGACACATACATCTGCCATTCATATCAGGGTGTGTTACACTTATTTACCTAGCAGATATCCGTCACCAAAATCTTCAGCAACAAGACGTGTGTATATTCCGCTGTTCTGGAATATTTAGGAGTCGTGCGTGCTCCCTGGATATTTGGCCACTATGTCAGTGATGATGTTGGCAGCATTGCATATCACCTGCACATTGATGGAGTGTGTCGACTTACGATTTCTGTAGATGTGTTCAGTGGCTGCAGGTGGGCATAGTGGAATGCAGGTGCCATCTATGCAGCCTATCACATGTGGGAAGTGTGCGAGTCCATAGAAGTCAGTTTTAGTTTTTGCAAGTTCCGCAGGTGTGTCAGGGAATCTGATGTAATGTTCCATTCTCTGCGTTATGGCATCCAGGAACTTCCGGAAGAAACGGGACAGGCAGCTCTGGGATACACCACCAACTGCAGCAATCACACTCTGGTAGCTCCCAGGGGCAAGCAGGTGTAGGCTACACAGCACCTGCACATGGGGTGGGATTACGTGGGCCCTGGGTGTTGGGTGATCCAGGTATGGGTGGAGGTCCCTAATTAAGTCCAGCATGGTTCTGGGATGTAGCCTGTACCTCTGCAGTATCTCAGGCTCAGTCAGTTGGAATATGGTGATCCTCTGTCTGTAGACCTGCTCCTCCCTTAGCCAGACCCTCTCTCCTGCTGCCTGTAGCCTTTGTCGCCTCGCAATCACATAGAATGCCGCCATTCTTGCAACACTGTAGCATTTTGGGCCCTTTTTTATAGCCTGCACCTGGTTACCACCTGCTTTCAGTCCATGGTAAATACCGACTCTTAAATACTGAATTTCATGTAATTCAGTATTTTTGGGCTTTCCAATATCTCAATGGGCCTTTTTTACCGTTTCTTAATTACCGATTCGGTAATTAAGGACTCGGTAAATACGGAATAGGTAAATACCGATTCGGTAAATATGGAATTGGTAAATACAGAATCGGATTCTTACCGATTCATATTTTCCGATTCAGTATTTTTTTGACACCTACATCTCATTTTCCATATACCGGTCGGTAACGACCGAAATTACCGATTTTCGGCCGTTACCGACCGGTATTGGGTGACCTACATCGGGCCACAAGTCTTTCTATTTACAGTAGATTTCAAATTCCGTGCATAGGATTTTGGGTCTGTGAAAACACTTCTGTATCAGTCAGTCAAGAGTTCTTTATTAGGCCAACATAGACCAGAAAAGCACAATATAAAAACCCAACAATGGTATGTATTACACCTGTGCAAACAACCATACCTTACTTAACATAAATATACAAACAAAGGTTAAAGCCGAACATGAGACAGAATAAAAACAATTATAAAATGATTAGCCAAAATAAATGACATTTCTAGAAAAAGGCTCACCCCAACAAAAAACACTTTTATGGGGTCCACTATGTTAAATGTTACACTTCTCTATTATCTGCAAAGAAAAGTATTGATACCTTCCTGTTGAACAGTTTTGGTACGTTGAAATTGTTTTATAAATATATTTTTCAACATAATAAAGGAAATGACTTAATAAAAGGGGTGCCAACCCCAGATGTTATGGTGTTTGCCGCTGAATGTGGATACAAGGTGTAAACATGATGAAAATATAATTATTTAAATATTTTGCAAGTCTAGGGAAATATCAGATGGTGTAAATTTGCACAGCCAATGTAAGTGATCCTGTCTTAAATCACCGTTGGTACGATTCCTCCTACTACTGCTCCTACTGAAACTACTCCTAAGCTATCACTGTAGGAGAGTAGGGTCTGCAATCCTATGATCACCCAGATTTTTTGCTTTTGTTTCACTGGTTTACGACTTTCTCTGGCTGCGGGCCTGCCAATCAGACCCACAGCCTGGCTGTTCTCTTTCTAAATTACGAGATGTACCCTAGGTGCATTTACCAATTGGTACTGGGCCACCTTACCAGACCCTGTAACTCAGGGCATAGGTGTACCCAGGGCCGCCAGGGGCTGCAGCATGTATTATGCCACCCCTGGCTGGCCTCCTAAATTTGACACAACTGGCTGCATGACAGCTGGGGCGAAGTCGTGTAATCACCCTTTGCTTTAGATATAGTAGCCCTATATCTAACCCTCCAATGGACACCCGAGTTCCTATCAGTCACTCCTATGGCAGGCCTTGACAATCCTGAAGGCAGAGTGCATGGGCTCGTGTGAACTAAGCTCTGGCCCGAGCCGAGCCCGGTTGCAGCTTGCGGAATCAAGACCCAATGGCTGTTCCATGATAACGCGTACCACATCGGTAACTTCGGTGTCGCGTTATCAAGACATGTCGAGTAAGGTGTCATACGAATCGGGATGCTGCCCTCTCACCAACTCTGGCGACGAGGTTAGCATTCCGCCCTTCTAGAGGGACACGACATGTACGTAACTGTGAACCCCGGTTAAAGTTAACGAAAGCCTCAGCTCCACAAAATGGATGCTGCCACCACAGACACGAGTCTGACCTCCTGCTGCTGGGAGTCCTTCCAGCGAGGAGCGCTTGGACAAAGGGTTTCCTGTCGAGGGCGGTGTTCGCACCGTCCCAGACAGGGTTTGTGTATTCTGGGTAGGTAGGGCTTTTGCGAGAAGGTGACTGCGGAGTGGCACCCCGGTGCTCACTACGCATCTGCCGGTTAGAACCAGTTCCAGGGGCGACAGCCCTGGCCTGGGGAAAGTCCGGCAGGGGAGAGGGGTGTAACTACTCCCCTTCCTGGTCCCACCCTTAGGGCAGGACCTAGTCATGTACCCACCCCTTTCTTTAGGATAAAGGCCGGAGCGGGGACCCTTCCAAATTGGATCATCTTTGAATCAAGAATACTTTCTACGAAAGGACTTCAAGACTCTTCTCAAGATTTCTCCCTTGTGGCTAAGGAGTAGTCACCCTGCATCAGCGGGCACCATCTAAGAACTCTGCGGTTTGCTGTAAGTCCTTCCTCAAGGAATCCGACGGCCCAGCTCGACGAGAAACCGGCTTCCCTGGCACCTCTGACCTCTACCCACGTCATCAGCTCAGCTGTGATCTGTGGGTGCGACGAGACCTCGAGGGACCGGCCATCATCAGAACCTGCACGCTCTTAAAAACCAGCACGACCATCGAGGTAACTCTCTGGTGAGTGCTCTGGGGTCCGAGAAGCCCCGACCCTGAGCCGCTCCAGCACCGAAGTGCAGTCTCCCAGCATCTCCACGATCTGCGTGGGGCCCTTCTGCTCGCTGCTCAGCACGTTGTCTGGTCACTTGCCGCTGGCTTGTGTCCTTCTGTGACGACATCCGAAAATCAACACTGCCGGTCTGGTTGCTCCAGACTGGCCCTTGCTTCTATCTTTTCGAGAAGCACCCCGGACCCTCCTGGTCCACTCAAGACGCCGACAGCGACACCCGTCGCGGGACAGCTCGCACCTCCACCGTGGTCGCCGACAACGCCTCCTGGTCTGTGAGACTGCAGAGCCTAGCGTCGCCCACTCACCTGGTCGAGGTGACGGCCAACTGGTGCCTTCCTGGTACCCTCTGACTACTGGCTAGTAGTACGAACTTGGTCCCCTCTGCTTTCAGGTTTCATCAATCTCCGATCCAGGCTTGGATCTCTACGAACTATTCATCACTGGTCGCCGGCCAGCAACTCCTTTTCTTCCGGCTCCTGGCTCGTCAGCGAAGACCCCGACGCCTGTAAGACTTGCAGCCGCAGCCCTCGTGGCTAGGTAACTCGGCATTTCGGTGCCTGCATAGCCTCCTTACTCTAGGGTCCCGAGTCCCTCGCTTCCGACTTGCCTTAACCTTTCCGTGTCCCCGGACACTTGTTTTAAACTGTGCACTTGAAGTATTTGCTAAAGAGATTTGGTTTGTGCTTAGTACCCTGTCCTCATAAAGAGTACAGGGCTGTTGTGATTCTTAATAAATATACTGTTTATTTTCATAACACTTGTGTGGTGTCCTTTCACTGGGTGTTCAAGGGGTACATGTGTGGTAAACAGCTGGCTTAACGCGCCCTCTCGAGTCTTTAGCCTTAGACTGCTCGTATCCACGCTACTAGGATAGCTGGTCTATAGGTTGACTTACAACCAAACACCATAAGGGTCGTTGGAACGATACATAGCGGTCGCTAGAATAGCGAACGTTGCATATCGGGCCAACTTCTCACATTGGTGAGCAGCGGTTGGGATTTGAGCTTGCTGTTGTTTTACCACACGTATCCTAAGAATATCTTGTTGAAAGATCACACAAGTACTGTTAGTACATATAACTAAAGCTTAGAATACTCTGAGTTCTACTGAACCAGCTGTTGTAGCTCCTCAAGGCTTAGCACACCTTGGCTACAACTCTTAGCAAGGGAAAAGTAGGTAAACACATAGTGTAGGTAGGTGCATCACTTACACCACACTAGAAACAGTATGTCGGACAAAGGAGGAAACTCTGAGTCTCCCCTTGTGTCAGTTGACCCTCCACAGGTCATCACGTCAAGATATACTGCGCTTAACTTCCATGAGTTACGACAAGTATGTACCTCTAGGAAGATTAAGCAAGGGGCTAACCCCACCACCTCCTTTCTGATTGGTCTCCTAGAGACTTATGATGCCAGAAAGGCTGAGAAGCTTCTTAGCCCTTCTAATCCAGAAGGAGGCATGCCTCCCCTCGAGGGAACCCGGGACGATCCTGACCTCATTCACCTCGCAACTGAGAACGAAGATGGCGAGGAGGATGAGGATGAGGATCTCTCTGGGGACGAGGCAGATAAGGGACAGGTAGAAGTCGTCAGACTGACACGGTCCAACTTAAGCAGACATGATAGTGGTACTGGGGGACCCCCGGCGCTACTGTCAGGTGCGCTTAACATTGGGAATGGACGAGTTAGGTCTCTATCAAGAGGCTCTAACAGATCCGTTCGAACCAATGGCTCTCGCAACTCTTCTCAAAGAGGGATGACGTCCCCTCAGAGGAGAGTGTACGAAGCTAAGGAAAGGGCAGCTAATCTGAGGATCGAAAGGGAAGAACTTGCCCTGGCCAAAGAAAAGCTTGCTTTTGCTAGAGAGCAACAGTTAAGTGGGGCAGTCCCCACTGGTGGCAGCAATGTACCTAGTAATAGGGAAAAGAGTTTCGATACGAAACACCTTGGGAAGATAGTGCCCCCCTTTAAGCAAGGGGACGACATCCACAAATGGATTACTGCTTTGGAGAGGGCCTGCACTGTGCAAGGTGTTCCCCAGAGTCAGTGGGCAGCTATCTTGTGGCTCTCCTTTGAAGGTAAAGGAAGAGACAAGCTTCTCACCACAAGGGTAGAGGACGCTAACAATTACCAAGTCTTGAAGAATACACTCGTTGAAGGGTTCGGCCTAACCACTGAGCAGTACAGGGTGCTGTTCAGGGATACCCAGAAAACGCAGGCTCAAGACTGGTCTGATTTTGTCGATTGTGCCACTAAGGCTTTTGAGGGCTGGTTGCTGGGCAGTAAGGTTACTGATTACAAAGGATTGTACAATTTGATGATGAGAGAACAAATTTTAAACAATTGTCAGAACCAGTTGTTGCATCAGCATCTTGTCGACTCGGATCTGACCTCTCCCCAAGAATTGGGGCAGAAGGCAGACAAATGGGTTCGTACGAGAGTTAAACAGAACCAGGGCCAGAATCAAGGTGGTCAGAAGAAAGCAGACCAGAAGGGTAAAGATTCTAAGGGGGAACAAAATGACCAGAAGTCTTCGACAGGTCCCCAACAACCCAAAGAGGGTGGGGGTCAGGCTCCCCAAAAGAAGAAAGAAGGCCAATCCAAACGATGGTGCCAGTACTGTAAAAGTAAATCTCACTGGTTTAGTGAGTGCACCAAGAAAGGAGGAGGGCAGACTCCTGCCACTGCAGCCCCTAAGGCACCTGTGCCCCCTAGTACAGTCAGCAGTGGTAGTGCGCCTCCCAAGGGTTTAGTAGGGTTAACCCTGGGTTCTGAGGGGCGTGACAACTTAGTTGGTACACTCACTCAGGCTGTCCTTGTCAGTACAGGGGACGTGGACGTGTCCCCTGACGTAAGCCCCAATACTTTGGGCAAATACAGACAGACGCCTTTCATAAATGGGAAGATGGCTCAGGCCTATAGGGACACTTGTGCCAGCGTCACCATGGTGACGCCTAACTTTGTGGACCCTGGACAGATCATGCCAGGTACAGAATTCCTGGTGACCAATGCAAGCAATGTCACTACCAATCACAGTATGGCAATTGTAGCTTTCTCCTGGGGAGGGGTAACTGGCCAAAAGAAGGTTGTAGTTAGTCCAGACCTCCCAGTGGATTGTTTGTTGGGCAATGATTTGGAGTCGTCACAATGGTCAGAAGTGGAGCACCGGACTCACATGGAAATGTTAGGTTTGCCAGCACATGTGTTCGCTGTGACTAGGTCACAGGTCAGGAAATGCCCCACTGAACAGGTGCTGGATCCTGGAACAACGGACCAGACACCTCCCAAGAAAAAGAGCAGTAGGGTTAAGGCTGCGCCTTCCCCCTTGCCCCAGGTCGAGGATCAAGTCTCAGAGGAGGCTGACCTACAGGAATTGAGGGAAACTGAGCCGAGAGAGTTCGAACTTGATCAAGTTGAATTCTTGGGCTCAGGGGGACCCTCAAGGGAAGATCTGGGGAAGGACCAGTTAGACTGCCCTTCTCTTGAACCCCTCAGACAGCAGGCTGCTGCTGAGGCTGCTGGGAACGCCACAGGTACCCACAAGGTATACTGGGAAGATGGACTCCTGTACACTGAGTCAAGAGACCCCAAGCCTGGCATGACCAGGAGGCTGGTCGTCCCCTTGTCTCAGCGTGGTTTCCTACTTACCTTGGCCCACGAGATTCCCTTAGCAGGTCACTTAGGCCAGACGAAAACGTGGGACAGGCTTGTCTCGCACTTTTACTGGCCTCACATGAACGAAGATACCAAGGAGTTTTGCCGCTCCTGTGTCACTTGCCAAGCCAGTGGTAAGTCAGGTGGCACGACAAAGGCCCCCCTTATACCAATGCCTGTGGTGGGGGTGCCCTTTGAACGGGTGGGGATCGACATCGTCGGTCCCATGGAACCACCGACAGCATCAGGGCACAAGTTTATACTGGTGGTAGTGGATCATGCCACCAGGTATCCTGAAGCTATTCCCCTTAGGACCACTACAGCACCTGTTGTGGCAAGAGCCCTAGTTGGAGTATTCTCCAGAGTGGGCTTCCCTAAGGAGGTCGTCTCCGACAGAGGTGCAAACTTTATGTCGAGCTACTTAACTGCTATGTGGAAGGAATGTGGTGTCAACTACAAGTTCACTACACCCTATCATCCACAATGCAATGGGCTTGTTGAGAGATTCAACAGGACCCTAAAAGGGATGATTCATGGACTACCGGAAAAGCTTCGGCGTAGATGGGACGTCCTGATCCCCTGCCTCTTGTTCGCCTACAGAGAAGTCCCACAGAAGGGGGTTGGCTACAGCCCTTTTGAACTTTTGTACGGGCATCCTGTAAGAGGACCCCTGTGTTTGGTGAAGGAAGGATGGGAGAAACCTCTCAAAAAGCCTGCAACCAACATAGTGGACTATGTGCTCGGCCTCCGCTCGCGGATGGCTGAATACATGGAGAAGGCATCCGAAAACCTTAAGGCCAGCCAAGAACTCCAAAAAGCTTGGCATGACCAAAAGGCTGTCTTGACTGTTTACCAGCCCGGACAGAAGGTGTGGGTGTTGGAGCCAGTGGCCCCAGCAGCACTCAAGGACAAATGGTCCGGGCCCCACACCATCCTGGAGAAAAAGGGAGAGGTCACCTACCTGGTCGACCTGGGAACTCCCCGGAGCCCCCACAGGGTGCTTCATGTCAACAGGCTAAAAGCATATGTCGACAGGAAGGACATGAGTTTGCTCATGGCCCTAGATGAGGGACAGGAAGAGGAGAGTGACCCTCTCCCCGACCTGCTCTCTCAGAATCCTGACGATGGCTCGGTAGATGGTGTTGTCTTTTGTGGCAGCCTCTCCGAACATCAACAGAGCGACTGTAAACAGGTTCTTCAGTCGTTCCGGCATCTGTTTTCTCTGACACCCAGTCAGACCGATTGGTGCACCCATGAGGTCGACACTGGTGACAGCTTGCCCGTAAAGAGTAAAATCTACAGGCAGCCTGATCACGTTAGAGACTGCATCAAAAGTGAAGTGCAGAAAATGTTGGAGCTGGGAGTCATTGAACCCTCGGATAGCCCTTGGGCTAGTCCCGTAGTTCTAGTGCCGAAACCTCACACCCAGGGTGGTAAGAGAGAGATGAGGTTTTGCGTAGACTACAGGGGTCTCAATGCAGTCACTAAGACTGACGCCCACCCAATACCAAGGGCAGACGAGCTTATCGATAGATTGGCTTCGGCCAACTACTTAAGTACGTTTGACCTGACAGCTGGGTATTGGCAAATCAGGTTAGCTGAGGACGCCAAGCCTAAAACAGCATTTTCAACCCCTGGTGGGCATTATCAGTTCGTGGTGATGCCCTTTGGTCTGAAAAATGCACCTGCCACCTTCCAACGGTTGGTGAATCACGTCCTTACTGGGCTGGATGACTTCTGTGCGGCATATCTTGACGATATTGCTGTCTTTAGCTCCACCTGGGAGGATCACCTGGTCCACCTGCGGAAGACGTTAGAGGCACTGCAAGCAGCAGGTCTCACTATCAAGGCCACCAAGTGCCAGATAGGGCAGACACAGGTTGTATACCTGGGCCACCTTGTAGGTGGAGGTCAGGTTCAGCCACTGGAGAGCAAGATACAGTCAATCAGGGACTGGGCTCCTCCAACCACCCAGACTCAGGTTCGAGCTTTCTTGGGCCTGACTGGTTACTACAGGAAGTTTGTCAGGAACTATGGTTCCATTGTGACACCATTAAATGAACTGACAAGTAAGAAAATGCCAAAAAAGGTTCAGTGGACAGCGAGCTGTCAAAAAGCATTCGATGACCTAAAGCAGGCCATGTGCACGGCGCCTATCCTCAAGAGTCCGGACTACTCCAAACCATTCATTGTCCAAACAGATGCTTCTGAGTTGGGTGTGGGAGCTGTTCTTTCTCAACTGAATTTTGATGGTCAAGACCAGCCCATTGCTTTTATAAGCAGACGGCTGACCCCTAGAGAGAAGAATTGGTCAGCTATTGAGAGGGTGGCCTTTGCTGTGGTTTGGGCCCTGAAGAAGCTGAGGCCATACTTGTTTGGCACTCACTTCAAGATTCAGACCGACCATAAGCCCCTCTTGTGGCTAAATCAGATGAAGGGTGAAAACCCCAAACTGCTTAGGTGGTCCATTTCCCTACAGGGGATGGACTTCACAGTGGAACATAGACCTGGTACTGATCATGGCAATGCCGATGGGCTCTCCAGATATTTCCACTTAGAACAAGAAGACTCACCTGGTCAAGGTTAGCTAGTTGTTCCGACGTTTGGGGGGGGGTCATGTAGGAGAGTAGGGTCTGCAATCCTATGATCACCCAGATTTTTTGCTTTTGTTTCACTGGTTTACGACTTTCTCTGGCTGCGGGCCTGCCAATCAGACCCACCTGTTCTCTTTCTAAATTACGAGATGTACCCTAGGTGCATTTACCAATTGGTACTGGGCCACCTTATCAGACCCTGTAACTCAGGGCATAGGTGTACCCAGGGCCGCCAGGGGCTGCAGCATGTATTATGCCACCCCTGGCTGGCCTCCTAAATTTGACACAACTGGCTGCATGACAGCTGGGGCGAAGTCGTGTAATCACCCTTTGCTTTAGATATAGTAGCCCTATATCTAACCCTCCAATGGACACCCGAGTTCCTATCAGTCACTCCTATGGCAGGCCTTGACAATCCTGAAGGCAGAGTGCATGGGCTCGTGTGAACTAAGCTCTGGCCCGAGCCGAGCCCGGTTGCAGCTTGCGGAATCAAGACCCAATGGCTGTTCCATGATAACGCGTACCACATCGGTAACTTCGGTGTCGCGTTATCAAGACATGTCGAGTAAGGTGTCATACGAATCGGGATGCTGCCC
This sequence comes from Lissotriton vulgaris, assembly GCF_964263255.1. Classification (NCBI taxonomy): domain Eukaryota; kingdom Metazoa; phylum Chordata; class Amphibia; order Caudata; family Salamandridae; genus Lissotriton; species Lissotriton vulgaris. Next base: position 437,385,005 of record NC_141698.1, on the reverse strand, counting down.
TCTCACCAACTCTGGCGACGAGGTTAGCATTCCGCCCTTCTAGAGGGACACGACATGTACGTAACTGTGAACCCCGGTTAAAGTTAACGAAAGCCTCAGCTCCACAAAATGGATGCTGCCACCACAGACACGAGTCTGACCTCCTGCTGCTGGGAGTCCTTCCAGCGAGGAGCGCTTGGACAAAGGGTTTCCTGTCGAGGGCGGTGTTCGCACCGTCCCAGACAGGGTTTGTGTATTCTGGGTAGGTAGGGCTTTTGCGAGAAGGTGACTGCGGAGTGGCACCCCGGTGCTCACTACGCATCTGCCGGTTAGAACCAGTTCCAGGGGCGACAGCCCTGGCCTGGGGAAAGTCCGGCAGGGGAGAGGGGTGTAACTACCCCCCTTCCTGGTCCCACCCTTAGGGCAGGACCTAGTCATGTACCCACCCCTTTCTTTAGGATAAAGGCCGGAGCGGGGACCCTTCCAAATTGGATCATCTTTGAATCAAGAATACTTTCTACGAAAGGACTTCAAGACTCTTCTCAAGATTTCTCCCTTGTGGCTAAGGAGTAGTCACCCTGCATCAGCGGGCACCATCTAAGAACTCTGCGGTTTGCTGTAAGTCCTTCCTCAAGGAATCCGACGGCCCAGCTCGACGAGAAACCGGCTTCCCTGGCACCTCTGACCTCTACCCACGTCATCAGCTCAGCTGTGATCTGTGGGTGCGACGAGACCTCGAGGGACCGGCCATCATCAGAACCTGCACGCTCTTAAAAACCAGCACGACCATCGAGGTAACTCTCTGGTGAGTGCTCTGGGGTCCGAGAAGCCCCGACCCTGAGCCGCTCCAGCACCGAAGTGCAGTCTCCCAGCATCTCCACGATCTGCGTGGGGCCCTTCTGCTCGCTGCTCAGCACGTTGTCTGGTCACTTGCCGCTGGCTTGTGTCCTTCTGTGACGACATCCGAAAATCAACACTGCCGGTCTGGTTGCTCCAGACTGGCCCTTGCTTCTATCTTTTCGATAAGCACCCCGGACCCTCCTGGTCCACTCAAGACGCCGACAGCGACACCCGTCGCGGGACAGCTCGCACCTCCACCGTGGTCGCCGACAACGCCTCCTGGTCTGTGAGACTGCAGAGCCTAGCGTCGCCCACTCACCTGGTCGAGGTGACGGCCAACTGGTGCCTTCCTGGTACCCTCTGACTACTGGCTAGTAGTACGAACTTGGTCCCCTCTGCTTTCAGGTTTCATCAATCTCCGATCCAGGCTTGGATCTCTACGAACTATTCATCACTGGTCGCCGGCCAGCAACTCCTTTTCTTCCGGCTCCTGGCTCGTCAGCGAAGACCCCGACGCCTGTAAGACTTGCAGCCGCAGCCCTCGTGGCTAGGTAACTCGGCATTTCGGTGCCTGCATAGCCTCCTTACTCTAGGGTCCCGAGTCCCTCGCTTCCGACTTGCCTTAACCTTTCCGTGTCGCCGGACACTTGTTTTAAACTGTGCACTTGAAGTATTTGCTAAAGAGATTTGGTTTGTGCTTAGTACCCTGTCCTCATAAAGAGTACAGGGCTGTTGTGATTCTTAATAAATATACTGTTTATTTTCATAACACTTGTGTGGTGTCCTTTCACTGGGTGTTCAAGGGGTACATGTGTGGTAAACAGCTGGCTTAACGCGCCCTCTCGAGTCTTTAGCCTTAGACTGCTCGTATCCACGCTACTAGGATAGCTGGTCTATAGGTTGACTTACAACCAAACACCATAAGGGTCGTTGGAACGATACATAGCGGTCGCTAGAATAGCGAACGTTGCATATCGGGCCAACTTCTCACAATCACTACTACTATTTTACAAATATAACTACTATTCTACTACTCTTACTACTACTACAATTAATAAAGATGCTTTTACTGATGCTATTTTAAATCTACTATTAATACTGCTGACCCTTTTAATTTTAAGTGTACTACTATATCTATTATTAATGTTACTGCTACTATTAATAAATCTGTTAATACTAGTTATACATTCATCATTTGTATTACTACTATTACTACTCTACTACATCTACAATTACTCCTGCGACTAACATTAATGCAGATGCTGTTACTATTTTTTTTAAGCTTTTATTGGCTCCACATTCTTGTTTAGCAAGGATCAGAATTCAAACATGTTACAACATGTACATTGAAAGTATTACCGCTGATCTTTACACTTCAACTAGTTAAGAAGCCTTTTTATTTTACCCCTAGTGTCTTGCCCTTCTTAGAGCCAGTGGGGGCTCCTCCACTAAGGCAGAGGAGCGCTGTTGTACTGCTTTAAAGCAGTGCAAAAGCCAGTGGCAGCTGGCACAGATTGGAGGTGGCGGGCGGGGTGCGACAGGAGGTGTAGAAACAAAAAAAAAAATCAATGTACCTAATCATCATGTCTCTCCTCCGATGACTTTCGCCTCGGGCCCAAAACAATAAACATCCAGGCTCCCCTGATGCAATGCAACGCTGTGATTGGCCTGAGCACTGTGATTCGTTGTCAACCAGGGAATGGGAGCCTTGGCATGTTATCCACCCATGCTTCATTGCAGCCTGGGTGTAGAACATGCAAAGTGTGCATGACTGTTTGGCTGGCCCGAGATGGTCGGCCAAACATTCATGCACGCTTACAGAGTGTTCTCACCACTCTCCCCCTGCTCTGAGACCAGAGCAGCCCGGCCCCGCCCTGCAAAGCTGTCGCAAGAGGAAAAAATAAAATGATACTAACGTCAAGATATTAACATTTTTTTTTTGCACTGCAAAAAGCAGGGGGGCGACGTTCCTCTGCCTTAGCGAGGAGCCACCACTGGCAAAGGAAAAATAAAATGATAATAACAGACTGTTGTTATCATTTTTTTTTTAGTGTTGCAATTGCACTGCAGCCAGGTTAAGGTAGGATGAGGCGGGCCGGACTCCTGTGACATCGAGGGAGGAGGATTGCTGGCTGCACCTTAAGTGCGCATGACAGTTTGGCAGGCTGTCTCGGACTGTATTGCACAGCCTGGGTGGAGAACATGCCCATCCTCCCAGTCCCTCTCTAAACGCCAAACCACGGCGCTCAGACCAATAATAATGCTGCTGCTGCGACAGCGACTACCAGGTAAGTTTCCTTTTCATTTTTTTTCCCTAAACCTCCACCTTCCCCACTCCTGCCACCTTTCTCTACCAGCTGCCAGTGTGTAGATCTGAACTTTAACAATTACGTTAACAATTAGCAATCACAACACAGAAACCTATAAACCTCAACTCAATAGGTAAGAGGGTTTGGGATAAACAGCAGTTTCTTATTTCTTGTAAGGCATCACTGTGCATATTTAGTCACCGCATTACGTAGCCTAATCGCCCATCACTATTACTTTTCCCGAAACTTTTATAGGTTGATTACAACAATGCATGACATTAAAGCAGACCAAAAGATATGCCAGGGGCACTGAGTTAGAAGAGAAAGCAAAGCGTCATCCTAGTGTTACTCTCTCAATTTTCTGTCTGTTTACAGATCACAGGAGGATTGTCATTGAGGGAGTACATCTCTTGTATTACATTCCATACAGTACAAGTGCAACTCAGAACTTGGGAAATGTTTTCTCTTATGGCTCAGTCAGCGCGTTTTAAGGGCTTGAGGTGGTCCATGGTCATTTTTAGGCCAAAGCCTACGAGACAGCACAGCTGTCTGGTTTGCTAACAACATCTTGGTTTATTCAACGTTGAATCATAAACAAAATGTAGAAATTCTTCATCAGATGCATGAAGTTTAATCGTTAACTTTCTTGTTGAATTCAATTTTCATTCACTGTTTGGTGTCAAGCATTTCGGGCAACAAGCCCTTCGTCAGGGGATAGTTAGGGGATGCCTTCAAATGGATTAAATCGGTGAAGATGTTAGTTGGTTTTAACAACTTCACAGATTTAATGCCACACCACAAACTGAACACTCTAAACATCACTGATAAAAAGTTGTGCGTGATCTCTCATTTACTTTTTGCTTAGGTTGGATTAGCCTTCACCTCAAGAGAACAGGAGTTCCAGAGTCTTCTGATTTGGAATATTCCAGGGTATACTCTTCCACTAGATATTTCACACCAGTGGTTAGTTCAGGGGTCTCCAAACCGGTCCTGGAGGGCCGGATCCATGCCAGATTTTTAAAATAACTACATGTATCTCAATGGGGATATCCCAAAAATCTGGCATGGATCCGGCCCTCCAGGACCGGTTTGGAGACCCCTGGGTTAGTTTATCACCTACTCTGCCATGGAGGTCAGTCTTGCCATGTTTTTCACCTACACCACCTGCTATTGTGGTACCTTTGATGTCAGCACATTGCCGTAGTCACCAATGATCCACCAAGTAACATCAGTGATGCTAAATCTTCTAGGAGATCTTGTTCTCTTCCAAGGCACCATATACACCAAAGTGGGAGGTCATGTTCTCGCAAAACCTCTGGGAAACATGGTGTCTCTCCTCCAAATTCATTATATATCATTGTATATCAGGTCATTCCTCTATTGGGGACCATTCTCTGACTTTATCTGGCTCTCCTCCTGGTAGGATATCATCTATTGATAACACTAATACATTTATTGAGGTAATAGGAAGGGAGCAGCAAAGCTTACCAACCCTCTGTAATTTTTGAGACGCAGAATCACAGGTCATCCTCTAGACCTTCATTGCCTTTAACCACAGGTCTTTTGGAACCAGCAATAAAGTTGTTTGTTTTTCCAGCATCTGCAAAATCGGTTTCTGACAGGCGGCAGTTAAAATATAAAGCTAATCACAAAAAATAGACGATTCTGGGAAACACTGTAGCACTCACTATCATTCCTTTCAAGGGTGCCATCCTCCCTGGGTCAACTGTCACTAAACACCAAACAGTAAAATATTTATATAAAGAGGAGAGAGACAGTACAATGTTGCAACTGGCAGTTATTTCCTTAAAGTGCAGCCAGTGTTCTCCTTTTTAAATTCAGGTGGAAGGTCATGGTGTTTTGATTGTATTAAAAACCCGCCAATTCACACAATGGGGGTACTGTTCAAAATGTATGTTCCTTATTGACTCAGAGACAACAATTAAAACCCAGACGTATTAAAATCCATTACCACAATATTAAAACAAAAAACAGTGAGATTAAAACAATACCCTGAAGCAAAGACATTGTACACTTCCAGAACTCTAATATTAACAGAACAATTTACAATTCAGGACCTCTTACAAGGAGCAGCTCACATAGGGTTGTTTTGTCATTGTCCAAACAGTTAAACATATATGACTGATATGTCTGTAATCTACTCTTTAAATCATTGCTGAAAACGCGTCTTGATTCCTGTATTTTAAGGCCCAAGCACGGACCTTATTAATGCCTTGTTTCTATAAAACATGCTGAAACCTAGCTGTATATTATCCAAACATGTGACACTCTAATAAAAACTGCCCATTTTTCTCTAACCGTCTTCAAGGAGCTAAAAACATGCCATAAAAGTCACTTGTTCTCAATAGTCAAACAAATAAACTCTGCCTTAACTGTGATGATTTCCTGTGGTTCGTTACCTGTCTTTCTTTCTAACACCTTATTTTTACACCCAATCAATCAATCAATCAATCAATCAATCAATCAGAGTACTTGTAAAGCGTGCTACTTACCCGTGAGCGTCCCAAGGCGCTGAAGGGAGGGGGGGGGTGCTGCTACTGCTCGAAGAGCCAGATTTGAGGAGTCTTCTGAAGGCGAGTAGGTCTTGGGTCTGCCGTATGTGGTAGGGAGGGTGTTCCGGGTCTTGGCAGTGAGGTAGGAGAAGGATCTGCCGCCGGAGGTCGTTCGTTGGATGCGGGGGACAGCGTTGAGAGCGAGGCTGGCGGAGCGGAGCTGGCGGGTGGGGGTGTGGAAGCTAAGTGTGCTGTTCAGGTAGGCTGGTCCGGCGTTGTGGAGTGCTTTGTGTGCATGGTTGAGGAGCTTGAAGATGATCCTCGTGTCCACGGGGAGCCAGTGTAGGTCTCTCAGGTGGGGGTGATATGGCTACGGCTGGGGACATTGACGATCAGTCGGGCGGAGGCGTTTTGGATGCGTTGTAGTCGTCGTAGGTATTTGGCTGGGATTCCTGCGTAGAGTGCGTTGCCGTAGTCCAGTCTGCTGCTGACGAGGGCCCGCGTAACCGTTGTTCTTGTTACGGTCGGGATATACTTGTAGATCCTGCGGAGCATGCGGAGGGTGTTGTAGCAGGAGGAGGAGACGGCGTTGACCTGCTTAGACATGGAGAGGGAGGAGTCGGGGATGAATCCTAGATTGCGTGCATGGTCGGTGGGTGTTGGTACTGTTCCCAATGTGGTAGGCCACCAGGAGTCGTCACAGGCTGAGGGGGTGGGTCCGAGGATGAAGACCTCCGTCTTGTCCAAGTTCAGCTTCAGACGGCTGCTCCTCATCCAATCGGCTACGGCCTTCATTCCCTCGTGGAGGTTGGTTTTGGCGGTGTGTGGGTCCTTGGTGAGGGAGAGGATAAGCTGGGTGTCGTCAGTTTAGGAGATTATGTTGAAGTTGTGATGGCGGGACAATTGTGCGAGGGGGGCCAGGTAGACGTTGAACAGCGTTGGGCTGAGGGATGAGCCCTGGGGGACGCCGCAGATGATGTCGGTGGCTTCCTATCGGAAGGGTGGGAGGCAGACGCTCTGGGTTCTGCCGGAGAGAAAGGACGTGGTCCAGTCAAGAGCCTTCTCTTGGATTCCAGCTTCTAGGAGGCGTGTCTTTAGAGTGCGATGGCAGACCGTGTCAAAGGCGGCTGACAGGTCCAGGAGGATGAGGGCTGATGTTTCGCCGTTGTCTAGTTGGTTACTGATGTCGTGTGTGGTGGTGATGAGGGCTGTCTCTGTGCTGTGGTTTCGTCTGAATCCGGACTGGGACGGGTCCAAGATGCCTCAAGCAGTATTAGGAGTAGTGAAGCTTACCATCCTAATATGATTGAAATCCTATTGCATTAATCCTCTTTCATGTGTTCCAGTTTTATTCGGATACTGTAGTTATTCTTTTGTCACCTCTCTCTATTCAGAAAACAATGGATTTGTTTGTTGCCAATTTATTGTGATACATTTCATAATTTCCATATGTATTCCTAGGAAGGCACCAGACTGTAATAGGTTAAGTCATCTAACATCGAAATTATAGATACATTAGGTGTCACCATCTTGTAAGGATCAAATGCCTCTTATAATTATGGTAAAGTCCTTTAGGACAAAGCCGGAATCATGCTGTGCCTTCTCAGGGCCGGCAACAGAATAAATGCATGTTTTGCATCCAATCGTTCTGCATGCAATTTGTTACAGTGACTTGCTTTGGGGGGGCTCAATGGTGGAGTGGTGTCGGAATTAAAGTCCAACACTTTCCCCACTGTTGCGCAGACTGAAGTTGGAATAGTAAATTAAACTACTCCAATATCCAGCGCCCCCCTAAGACAAGTGGGTAAAACTACTTACGTGCAGAGAAATTGCGTGCTAAAGACGCATTTGTTCAAATGACGGAGTTCCTAAGGCAAGCTTGAAAAATGCATGCAGAATTCCATCATACATTCTTATGATTATATAGGGGGGTTTTAAATTCTTGAGTTGTGGGGGGAAATACTCATACCCTTGTGAGCACTCATACCATATGGTCAAAACATCAAGTATGTGCCATGATCTATTTTAAGCAACGTTTAGAAAATACAACAATACAACACAACACAAGCTCATATAATGCAACCCCACAGTATTATACACTAGATTAGCCTGCTTTGTAAGGGTGGTTATTCTGATGCCCAAAAACTGTTCCAAACAATTACAGAACACTAGCTATGTGATCTTGTTGTAAGTTTCCATTGTAATATTAGCAACATTGCTAATGGGTGCCATCTTGTAATGGTTCCATTCTTCAGTCCCTGCCCAGTACCTCATGGGAAGAACTTTGGGGTGATTGTGGACAATGCTCTCTCTCTTGACCTTCAGGTCAACAGGACTGTCTCCACCTGTTTCGGGATCATCAGGATCCTCAGAAAAATCTCTCACTACCTCCTTTCGACACACGCAAGCAGGCAGCCATTGCCTTAGTAGCGTCCAGATTGGACTATTGCAATGCCCTTTTTATGGGCATTAATAACGGCCTTGTTCTTCACCTGAAGATGGTGCAAAATGCCACAGCCAGGCTGGTTTTGAACCATCCTAGACATCATTCAGTCTCAGCCTCGATCAAGATACTGCACTGGCTGCCGATGGACCGTAGGATCATTTTTAAGACTCTATGCCTGACTCATGAAGCCTATTATGATTCTGGCTCAGAGGGCATCAAGTTGATTGTCCATAATTATGCTCCTATCAGATCGCTCCGGTCCTCGGATAAAAACGTATTGATAGTTTAAGAAGGCTAAATGGGCAGAGCCTTCTTTACGGCTGTGCCCACACTGTGGAATTCTCTTTCAGAAGAACTTTCTAGTCAGGTGTCCCTTCCGCTTTTTCGTAAAGCCTTAAAGACCTGGCCTTTTCTAGATAAGTCAGCCTGAGCATGTTCCCTCTCTTACTGCTTCTTAATGCTTTGCAACTAGCGCCTTGAAGCCCTTGGGCTAAGATCGCGCTTTACAAAACCAATATTCATTCATTCATCTTACTGGAATTTTAAACACCCAACTTAACACAATCTACCAAAGAGTTCTAGATATTCAAATAATTAAGGAAACAATGCTTTTCATTCAAATGGCAAACATGCACTGGCAACTACTGTAGGCCAGGGTTACTTTGCAAACTTTAAAAAAAATCTAAAGGTGTGTTCGGTTACTCGTGCCCGCTTGGACGACCAACTCTAGTAGATTTCAAGTCACAGGGGCCAATAAGGCTCAGCAGGATAGCTACCTTACAGTCAAAGCAGTCACCTGACTAATTTCAGGTCTCGTAAGTAAGCCACCTTAAACTTAATTGGAGTGGTCAAGATGCAAGGGATACAGGATGCTGTAGGGATGATGAAGGATCTGCGGATGCTGATCCAGTGACATGAGCCTTCCTGAAGCCGACCCTTGAAGTATGGTTGAAGTCCAGCCAAAAACCAGTTGCCACTGGTTCACTGGTCTCCGGTTACAGCAAAATCAGCAGTTCCCTTTAACTGAGACCAGTGTCTGTCTTGGGAGACCATAATGCACTACCATGACTCTTCTGGGTCCAGCAGACCTGGTGCACTTAAGAGCATCTAGCCAGTCAGCAGTGATCAAGTGATTGTGGCTACCAACTTGCCAAGTCAGACTTCTTCAGTTTTTACAGCCCTGGAACTGTAACAGGGAGTCAGACAATTTACTGTTAGAGGTCACTTTTTCTGTCTGGGGCTTGGGGATGAATTATCCTCAAGCAAAGCACTACAGGCATAACCCTGCCAAGATACAGCAGGTGGAATCCAACCTTTCGTGCAGCTTCTTGTCGGATCCAGGGAACAGCAGGGCAGTCCATCTTTAGTCCTCTCTCCAGTGTAGATGCAATATGAGGGCTGGGTGCCAGGGGTACTAATTTTATGTCCAAAACTTGCCCTCATGGGATGTGGTAACTACTAGCCAATGGGCTACCCGGTCCCATCCTGCCTGATGACTACATCCTAGAAAGTGTTTCATTCGGCTATCTAAGAATGCAATATTCTGCCCACTCCCAAAATGACAGAACCAAACCCTCTCTTGGTGTTTGGAGCTTTATAGCTCCTGCCTCCCCAGGATATAGCTACCAGTTCAGGCTGGACTGTTCCCATTGGTTCAAGCTCAAGACCGATTTGCATATGGTTGGGTCCAAACTGAGGTGGTATGGTGTGCAAAATAATGATAGACTGGGTTGGCGGCCCGAGTTATTATCAGTAGCTGAGATTAATTCAAGCATTCTATCCATACCAATTTGTATACTTTGATTAAAAAAACAAAGAACAGCATATCTTGGTCATGATGCTGGAGTCCAAAAACTTTTCTCAGAAACCTGCTGTAGGAGCCAAAACACACCAGGGCCTCTAGTCTGAATTCCACCTCATATCTTTTTTCCACCACCATACACTCTGCCCCTTGATCTCACTCTTGGAGGTTCTTAATCTTACATTTCTCCCATTGTCATTCTTTTTCTGTCTTCTGCCTTCATCTTCTTTCTTCTTTCTCTCTTTTAAGGCCTTCTCCCTCTCTTGTTCTGGGTTAAAGTCTGAAGATGAAAAGTAAGTTACAGTCTCCAAAAATGAGTGCCGGTGATCACCACCTGCAATCAATGGCTAAAATTAAGCACTGGACAATGACCTTCAAAGAGGACTGTGCAAACTGGGCGCAACAGAAAGATGGCTGACCCTTTAGTATTGGCCCTTGGGTAATGGTGCCTCCCACATTTATTTTTTTCTCCTGTGCTCTTCTCAGCTGCCTCTGACCTGCATCTACTGTGAGATTTTTGTTTGATTTTCCACTCATAGGCACAAACTTACACTGTGAGAAATCTGACAGGTCACATCCACAATGTCTTTAGTCACAGATTATTAGGCTGCTTTCTGCTTGTAGCTTTGCTTCTCACAGTTACATTTCCTGTTCCACAAAGTAACTGGGCAGAGCACATGCTTCTACAAAAGGAGATATGGCCAGTGTCTTAGAGCACCCTCATGTGGTGGTTTTAGATTGCTGCACCTGGCCATTGCCTCAGTAAGCATAGCACTATTTTTCATGGTGTGATGCAAGTCTTTGACCCTTCCTGGATCAGGAATCAAGATGCACATTTAATGAGGCCAGCCACTGTGAGTGCTGCCAGGACTACAGCCTCCCTTTTAGAACATACCAAACCATTAACCATTGTTCCCTATCCTTTATCCTTACCAAATAATCCATCATCTACAACCATCATCCCTATCAGCTCTCACCCATTCCTCCTCCATCTGGCATGAGCAGAAACATGACAGTTATTGTAACTAAGGTCAAGCATCTTACAAAATTGTGCATTTTAGTTTCATACTTCTTAATTCACAGACTTCACAGGTGGCGCTGTTCAATATACTGACTCAATAGGGTTCGGATTTATTCTATTTTCTTGGAGAGCTGGCTAGGGGCCCAGCTGCAATGAATTCAGAAATCTGATTCAGACTACTGGCAACCATCCAACCAGGTGAAAGGGTCAGTATCAAAGTTTACAAGAGGGACAATTTACAGGCTTTTTCACTTGAAGACCCAGGGGGGGCTGGTTCAGACTGGCTCTTTGTGTGTTACACACTGTGCCAGACAGTGGGAAAACAAGACCTTGGTCTTGAAAGTTGAAGGAGGTTGCATAGGCAAAGTGGTCTTTCTGCAGTTCATCGAGGAGAGCTACCTACACAGTGTGGTCTCCTGATATGTGAGGGAGTGAAGTACAGCAATGACTCTCAGTGGGCAACTGTGAGTAATTCAGGCACACTTCCCACTGTAAAAACTCATGTGCATGCAGGAAGAAACCTATAACACACACACACACACACAGACCGTGCCGGAAAAGGTTGCACATGGATTTTAAGGGGTGAACGTCATCTGTTAACCTCAATCCCCTGTTTACAAAAAACCCTACTCTCCAATAGAAGCAGAACAGTCACTAAAAAGGGCAGTAACCCCTTAATTTGTAAGGGATATTACTCAGACCACCCAGATATTCCGGGATGGTTTATCAAATTTTGCGGAATAAACATGGAAATTATGCAGCACTATATTTTGCTAGTCTGCATTTAAAAAATGATCTCTGAGCCCATTGCATGCTGCCTGGGCAGTGGGTTGAAACTGCATAAAGAAAGGCCCCCCTGGGCCTGCTGCATGCCCCATGGGCAGCAAGACCTACATTTAATTATTTGCCCCCTGTGCCCCCCACGTGCTCTATGGGAGGCGGGCCTTAGATTTAATTGTTTTAAATTGGCCCTTGGCGCCTGAAACTGCACAAAAAAGGGCCCCATGGGCCAGCTGTTTGGCCCATGGGTGGCGGGCCATAGATTTAATTTTTCTAATTGCCCGGGCCCACCTCCTGCCCCTTGAGTGGCGGGCCATACATTTAATTTTACAATTGCCCTGTGGACCCAAAACTGCATTCAAAAAATGCCCCCTTGCCTCGCTGTGTGCCCCCATGGGCCCAAGATTAAAAAAATGTATGTTGCTCCTTTGGCCGGCCACCTATCCCGTGGGAAGTGGGTCTGAAACTGCATTAAAAAATGTCCCCCTGGGACCGTCGCACACCCCTAGGGTGACGAACTGTAGATTTTCTTTTGAAGTTTGAAAAGCTTTATTTGAATAATAACAAAAAATACAAAAGACCAGCAATACAGAATATAACAAATTGGAATAAGTGTCCAACGATAAAGTGGCTAGCAGGAGAAGAAAAAAGAAAGCTGTTTAAGTTTTATGAGGGAATATTGGGGGGAAGGGGAGGGAAGAAAAAGGGGGGAGGAAGGAGAGGAGGGGGTTACTCTTACACAATTGGTAAAATATGAAATTGCATATCAACAAAGGAATATGAGCAATTATTATAATATAATTAATAAAAAACAATAAGCCAACAAGCGTTAGAAGAAAAGAACCGAGTAGATAAATATTTATGGAGGCTTCAAATTTTCCACATTTAAACTATCTGTTAACGCCAGTTTGTCTAAATAAGTAGTGAGTGGCAGTCAAAAGGGTTCCTTATTAACCATCGGGTTACAAGAGGAGACAAAAGCAATATCAAGTTGGTGAAAATTGCATAGACTATTCCACCAATGTCGGACAGAAAGCTTTGCAAGCGTTTTCCAATTAAGAGTTATGTGTTGAAGACCATGTTTATGAATGGGAATGTCTAAGGAGTCAAACAAACTTCCAGAGAAAAGAAGAGGAATAGAATACGGAATGAGATTTTTAAACATGTGAGAAATATAAGACCATATCTTCCCCGACGAACCATAGATTTATGTAAAAAACATTGCCCACTTGGACCACTGTGTGCCTGTATTTGCAGGCCCGAAACTTGGTAAAAATATATGACCCCTGGACCTTTCACATACCCCATGGGTGGCGGGCCCTAAATTTAAGTAAAAATTTTGCCCCCCTAGGTGGCGGGCCCGAAACTTGATTAAAATAAATGGTCCCTGGTCCTCTGCATTCCCCATGGCCTGCCGCCCTGGGGGCACATGGTGGGCCCAGGGGGCAATATTTTTTACTTAAATCTAAGACCCTCTGCGCATGGTGAAGAGGCCACTGGACCAATACAAGGAGGGTCACATTCTTCAGATTTTGCCTGCAGTTTTGCTAAAAGTTCATGTTTTTTGCAAAACTGCTGATTTTTTTTGCCAAATTGCAAAATCCTGGAGGGTCTGCTTACTTACCAGCACTTTTGTTGTTTCTGGGACAGTAACCTCCAAATAAAAGTAGGCAAACTGGGCAGTCTTCAAGGGAAAAAGGGAAACATTACATAGCTGCCACATACTGCATGACTTCCCACTTCACGAACTACAAGCAGGAGAGCATTCAAGTGGCCCTGCTTGAGTTGTCGCCATAACATCACTTGGATGTGTGAACTTTGTATCATTTGCTTTTGCATAAATAGAAAAAATCTACTAAAATGAAGTGAAATTACAACAAATATAATACCTACGTTTTGCGCTATGTTTTAGGGTAAAATGCACCCTGGTATCCATTTTGAAAGGAGCAGTGCAAAACACAGCAGCGTCATGAACAAAATTCACGCTGTTCCCGCGTTAACATTTTGTAACAAACGTGGGGGTGACCTAATGGCACGATTTCGGGATTTTGTTCTAACAAGCTAATGTGACATTTGCCAGATCATGCCAGCATAAAACAAATGCCGCCTGAAACGATGTTCGCTCAACTGTGATATTGTGCTTCGGGGTAACCATTGCTGTCTATGTTTTATCGAGTCTGAGGAACAAAATGCTGAAATTCAACGCGAGAGGAGGCGTTCGCACCTTGTGTCTAGAGCCATTGTGCCGGTGCCTGATGAAATACAGATGCCGGATCGTCGCGTGTTCCCAGGGATGGGCAATCCAAGGAAAATAAACAGCGCGAGCGAAAGACAAGCCGTAATGTAAACTGCTCAAAGTGCCGATAGGCTAGCAGTCCTTCAAAGTGTCGCTCTACTGACGTCTGCAGACTGCGGCCTGAGCCAGCAAACTGCTGCCAGGAGAGGAACGTCAACAGCCAGACGCACGGGCACCCACAGTGTGCGGCGTGCCGCGTGTCCAATACAAGTACACGCCACACATGGTTGCAGCAGTACAATATCAAGACAACTGGGTGCGCACAGAAAGAGCGTCATGTCCAGACACACACAAGGCAAGCATTACATTTAGGGTCACTGGAATTATGCGGCAGGGGAGCGGCAGATTATACGGCAGAGTTGAGTAGATTATGCGGCAAGGAAGGCACATAATTCGGCACGTTTTGTGATAGTATTTTTTTTATAACTATCTGGGTATTAGTTGCACCTCATTAGTACTAGTTTAATACCCAAATATAGCAATAAACTACAGAAAGTTGACTAGTCAACCTTTTGCAAAGGGTCTCCCACTGCGCGGCAGGCAACAGGGGCCACTGCATTTTTGCAATTTTTTTAAACCATTTGAGCTAGAAACATTCATTTGTTGTTAAAATCTGCAGAATATGCAGCAGAGTATGGATTATGTGGAAAATGCGGCAAATCTACAATTGTCTGTTTGTTGAATCATTTCGCCTTTGTGGAGTTCTAGCATTGGAATGCACTGGGGCCCATTTTACATCGCAGAGAGTCTCTGAATCGTCATATATTACATTCTTTATCTCGTAGAAGCATTTTATACGGACACAAAAATCTTTTAATTTTGCTTTTATACTGTAGCAGGCTTTTTTTTTAATTTAAATATTTTACTCAGGCCCCAATGCAAGCCAGACCTGTTGCCTTTGCCAATGCTTTTTAGTGATGTTGTTCAACTATTGTACAAGTGAGAGCTGAGAGTCCAGCATGAATCTCAGGTTGCAGTTCTCTTGAATGGGACTCAAGTGTAGTCACAGATGGCAGCCAATCAAGCAAATAGGAGGTGGGATGAGCCAGACCCGGAGGCAAGACCTCTGTGCTTCAAAAATCTCCCGGTTTCAAACATATTCTGACAAAGCTGACAAAGTCAGGGTCTGGGTGTTGAAAACAGCCATGTATTACCCCAGCTGTAGAGAATGTATGAGCTGCCTCTGTTACAGGTTTCATAAAGGCGCTTTCCCAGTGAGTAACTCTGTTGAGCATGTCGATGGCAAAAGTTAAGTAGGATATGAGTTTTAAATGATCAGTCTTGATCAACAAGAAGTTCAAGGACCTTGTCTCAGAAGAATCTTGCAATCTGTGGTATCAAAGGTCACGGAAACTGGGTGAGTAGGATCAAAGCACACACAGGTCTTTCCATCACCAAAGAAGGTGAGCAACTCTTCCATGACCCCATATCATGCAGACTAGTCCTATATATATATTTGCTGGGTCACAAACAAGATTGAAGTCCACTGAGGTGGTTGCTCCATTCCAGGTAGATGAGAGTGGCACAGTTACCAAATCTTGTTGATGGCCGATACACAGGAGAAGCTGCAATCTGAGATGCAGTCATCAAAGTGATATAGGAGTAGCCAGTCAGCATTGGGTGCTCCTGAAGTGCCACTTGGTGTCTCGAGTGGCAGATGTCCACATCGGTTGCTAGCATTTGACATACCTTGTATGTAATATATTTCACTGCTATTCTGTTTATTTCCAACTATATAATTACATTGATTTTTTTAATGTATTAAATAAATACAAAGGCCTTAAAATGTACCTACAAGCACAATAGTTACGCTTAACCCCTTCGATGCTGATGACGAGCTGAGCTCGTCATCAGCCACGGGTGACGTGTGCGGATGACGAGCTGAGCTCGTCATGTAACGCGGTTAATCGAAAACAGCCGCACAGCGCAAAAATAACCGCAGCAGCGATGCGGTTAAAGCTTAAGCATCCTTACAATATCCATTTCAGTTATGTAAAATAGATTATTTCACGTGTGTGAGTCTAATTGTTGTATCGAAAAAGCATACGTGCCAAATACTTAACCCCTTCCACACTCATGACGAGCTGGGCTCGTCATGGTGTAGCCTCCTCGTACACTGATGACGAGCCCAGCTCGTCATAAAACAATGAAATATAGCAATTCCCAGCACAGGAGGGGAATTGCCTTAGCAGCCATGGGGTTAAATCTCTGTTTAGAAAACTATGCAAACATAGATACAAATGACACAACGTGGTAGGAGTTTTAAAAAGACATCTACCATTCTCTAGCCCTAAATATGAGATGACAAATTAAGTTTTCAGGTATTTGGCATAAATACACCATACAACACAGCTGTGTCCTGGTTAAGTTAATGCATTGTAAACAATCCTTTTAACCAACACAACTAAACTCACTTATAAAAAAACGATGTACTGAGATAAATTGCATTTATATGTGTTGCACGAAGCTAGCTCTGCATATACTATAACAAAGTAAGGTATAGTGTGCACAGAGACCAGTGGATCCCCAGAGGCTTTATAGAGACGAAAGTAGATAATACGAATGCTCTCTTTTGTGGTAGAGTGTGTGAGCTCTTAGACTAATCAGAGGGCAGTGCTAAGCATTTGTTGTACTCACACAGACAAGAAATGATTACACACACTCAATGACTAAATCTGTGACCAATGGGTTGTAAAAATATTACTCTTAGTATATTTATTTTATAGAACCAAAGATACTTTGTTGAAGTAAAATACCTTTTGAAATGTCGCTGTCTTTCAATGTAAAAAGTGGATAGTTTTAGTACAATATTCAACCAGTACAACGTCATCCTAAGGGAGGAGACACAAGCAGCAATTGTGGAAGAGGTGTGGCGCAGCGGCCAGGGTGACTGACTCCAGACTATGGTGTTCACGGATCGATCCCTGGCGGCAGGTTAACCCAGCACCATTTGACTCTGGGCAATAGCTTGCTTAACCGCATGCGCGCTAGCGCAATTACGCTTCTGTGCTGAGTTTTTTAAAACTGCACTTTACGTGACGAGCTGGGCTCGTCATCAGCGTGCGAGGAGGCTACGCCATGACGAGCCCAGCTCGTCATGAGCGTGGAAGGGGTTAATCTTCTGATATCCCCCAGAGCTTGGACACTTTTCCGGAGGTAGCTGTGCGCTTTACAAATACTGGATTTAATTTCATTTTTATTTCATTATGCAGGTAAGTAAACTAATTACGATATTGAGCTTTTGGATGAAGAATCAGAACCAGGCAAAGTTCATATAAGTGACAAAACTGCACTACCAGGAGCACTGGCGGGTGCAGAGGTCAAACTCGGGATCTGGTGCTAATGTTATCCCAAGGAGAAAGGGGGCAATAAAAGTGATACTACTTACAGGTAAGTCTAACGATTTTGTAACCCGGTCTCCTGGGGTTAAGGTAAGCACAGGGGGGTGGGGCTCAAGGCAGCACCAAACGTACACCCTCACCAGCACAGGGGAAGCCGGGTGCAGAGTGCCAACACAGCATCAGGTGCCCAATACAAACAAATGGAGAATCTGTAATAGGAAAAAGGCTGCAGATTCAGATCAGGAGGTTGGATAAAAGAAACCTACAGCTGCACAGGTAAGTTGGGATATACTGGGCCGTCGGGACTCTGTCGGTTGACCTCCCCAAGGTCCAAGGACTCTGGTTCTAGGAGTGTCTTTCGGAGTTGGAAATCAGCTGACCTGTGCAGGTCGGGGTAGGGGAGGTCATTGTGCAGACACTGCAGGCATCGATGTGGAGTCTGGCAGGGACCAAACCAGTTGGTCCCTGCCACGTTTGTTACAAAATGTCCCTCTTGCTCACAATCACTGGGGAACCTATGCTGGACAGGTGGGCCACTGGAATTTGGACGCTGGGTGTCTGGGGCAGAGTATGTCGGTTTTGCGGTTCCGCAGGCAGAGCACTTTGTCATTCAAGGTTTTTTTTTTTCTGGACAGGTTCGCTGTCTACGTGAGATTAGAAGTCTTTTTTTAAGGCAGGCAGTCCTCCCAGGGTTCTGGAGTTCACTGGACTGTGGGATGAAACGATCTTCTTTAGCAGGGTCTTTGAAGGCTGCAGACCGGTAGATAGGGCTTGGGACAGGTCAGTTGATGTCTTCAGTCTTTGCCCCTGAACGGCTCTTCTTTGTCCTCTTCTTCGTAGGTCATGAGTAATCTGAGAATTAACGTTCAGGGGTGCTCTTAAATCTTCAATTTGGGGGCATTACAGGGGTTAGAAAGTAGTAGCCAATCGGCGACTTCCCTTTAGGGTGCCCACATCCTTTGTATGTCCCCTCCCTGTGGGGAGGAGGCAAACCCCTAACCCTATTGGCTAGAATCCTCACAAACAATATGGAGGATTTTGAAAGGAGAGGGTCACTTCAGCTTAGGGCATTTTAGGGGTGGCACTGGCTGAGATGGGATACCCCTCTCCTAGTTACTAATTTTCCTGCCGACCTTGTTGCCAAAAGCGGGGCTTGGTTATGGGGGCGGGAATCTCTACTAGCTGGAGAGGTCATGGTCAGCATGACAAAGGACATGAAGCCTTTGAGGCTCACTGTGTTTCAATGTTGTTACTGCTTGGCGGTAGGTGTGAAGCACCTGCCCCCAAGCAGGCTTTGTTTCTGACCCACAAGAGCAAAAGGGTCTCACCTCAGGGGGTCAGAAACATGTCTAGACGTGGCAGGCTGGTGCATACCAGTCAGGCACACACAAGTGGGTTGGTAGGTTTTCACGGGACACCTCTGAGGTGCCCTCTGACTGCATTTTTAATGAATTCAGCACTGACATCAGTGTGGGTCATTAATCTGAGATGTTTGATACCAAACATCTTGGGATTCTGTGAAACCATCATGGACCTGTTGAACTCGTAGTGACAATTTGCAGCCCATGTTACTATGTATGACTTGACTGTGCACTTATAATGTCTAAGAATGGAGTGCATAAGGGATTGGTCACAAAGCATTCTGGGATGTGTGGTTTATTTGAGTAAGCGAAGGAGGAATAATAATGAGAGCGTCACGTAATTATCCTGGAGTTTTGGCTTGTTCCTTGTGTTTAGTATAGACCTACATAAATAATCACCAGGGGGAAGTTAGAAGGGGAGTTAAATTGCGAAAGGGCCTTGAAGAATGGGTGCAGTTTTTCATTGAAAGAGATAAGTGTGCCTCGGCACAAAAAGTGATATGAATGTATTATTTTGGAATTTGGCAGACCATTTAAAACGAAATGGATATCTTGCAAGTGCTGGCTTCATAACTGGCCCGAACTACCAAGACATGGCTTGGTAGTTCGGGCTGGACTGTTCCCATGAGGCACAGGGTCAAGGCTGATTTGCATATAGCCATTGTCTGACCTAGGGTGGTGTGGAGTGCAAATAAACGATGGATTTAGGCCCAGATCTTTGTACTGGGGTGAATGTAAGACATTGTTCTGCATTCTGTCCATCAACTGTGTTTTTTGCAATTTTCACCCCGAGTGGACTGGGTATGCTCAGACTTGAGTCCCAGGCTCTCCACATCCCTGGAGTCAAGCTAACCAGGCTGAAGAAGTCTGATAGCCAGAAACCGGTCCTTGGATGCTTGATTCCGGTCTAGGAAAGACATGGCTTGGTAGTTCCGGCTGAACTGTTCCCATGAGGCACAGGGTCAAGGCTGATTTGCATATAGCCATTGTCTGACCTAGGGTGGTGTGGAGTGCAAAAAAACGATGGATTTAGGCCCAGATCTTTGTACTGGGATGAATGTAAGACATTGTTCTGCATTCTGTCCATTAACTGTGTTTTTTGCAATTTTCACCCCGAGTGGGCTGGGAATGCTCAGACGTGAGTCCCAGGCTCTCCACATCACTGGAGTCAAGCTATCCAGGCTGAAGAAGGCTGATAGCCAGAAACCGGTTCTTGGATGCTTGATTCCGGTCTAGGAAAGACATGGCTTGTCTGACCTAGGGTGGTGTGGAGTGCAAAAAAACGATGGATTTAGGCCCAGATGTTTGTACTGGGGTGAATGTAAGATATTGTTCTGCATTCTGTCCATCAACTGTGTTTTTTGCAGGCTTCATAATAAGGAGCGCACTTTATCATATGTCACGGTAAGCGAAATTATTAGCCAAACACCTTAAAGGGCAAGCAAATGTATATTAACATATGATAGAAAAATAGTGTTGGTTGACCCCACAAAGGTCTATTGAGTACATATAACTTTTGTCAACGGATAAAATTCTAGCTTATTAGTATGGGTGTTTCAGTTAGAAAAGTGTCTTAAAAAAACGGACTAGAGAGTTATCTTTATGTAGTGCTCTGACTCAGACTTGTAATTGTGCTTCGAACGTTTATTTTAGCATCTAGTGTTGAGAAAAACGGAAGTAATTTGGCTGCTAGTAGCATTGGAATTATAATGATAACGCAGACAGTAAAATTATCATTATTGTTTATCTTTTTTATTGTAGATGCCCCTGACAAAGGAATTTTTAATCCCGAAATGCTTTGGGTTATTTTTAATAAAAATTTGACATGTGGAACTCCTTGGTGCTCCTGTGTTTGTGTAAATACCATCGTAAAACCTTGGAATGAATGAAACTAATTGAATAAACATGGAAAAAGGATTATAAGTATAAAGAAGAAAAAACATGGATAAATAAAGGATTAAACTATTTGAATTTAATTCATTCAGTCACGAGGCTGTGCAACTTGGTGGAATCAGACAGGTTCCCCTCGTGTTTTGTTTTTAAGAATGGAATTAGACATCACAAGGACATATCTGCTCATGCAGTTATGCCTTCACACGAGGTGGAGTGCACCCCGCCATAGCGCTGTCAGTCCTGCTGTAGGGGTGACTTTCCTATGCCTCTTGCAGCGCTGGTAGGCTGGCACACAGGAATGCGTGCCCAGTCGACTCTTCACAGTTATCTGCACCAAAAAATCACAGGCTGCAGTGGCAGTGTGCAGATGTTTGGTGAGGGGTCTCCTAGGGTGGCATAATACATGGTTCAGCCATTAGAGACCCTCTCTGGTCACAATGCGCTTGGTACCACTGGTACCTTTTACAATGGACTTATATGTGGGCCAGGTGTGTCCCACTTGTGGAAACAAATGTACAGTTTTGGGAAATAACACAGGCACTGGGAACCTAATTAGTAGGACCCAGTGCACATTCAGTCAAAGATGCATCAGAGTCAGGTATAATATAGGGGGTTACAATGCCCAAAGGGTGACTTTCCTATGTGAATCAATAAAAATTGAACGCAAAGAAACAACATTGGAGGAAACCAAATCATGGAAAACCAATTTTAAGGAAAAGCTATTATAATAAAATACAAATAAACAAAAAATGTAAATAAGCATTTTAAAATAAAGATAATTTTAAGTAAAAATATGAAATTGCATTTAACTTGGGTGGAATGTAAGACTAATGAGGGGTTTTTAGGTTCAAGGATGGATGATATTTAGGAGTAATGAGAGGTTTAAGGGATCAGGGATGGGTGAGGTAAAACATAGAATGGGGTTCATAGAGTTCAGGGATGGCTGAAATTTAGGTGTTGTGAGGATTTTTTTAGATCAGGAATGAGTGGAGTTTAGAGTTGGTTAGAAGTTTTTTAGAATTTATGGATGAGTGGGGTTTAGGGGTGGTGAGAGATACTTGCAGACTTCTGAGCGTGAGCTCTCATCGTGTGAGGTCCTTCCTGCTGGGGCTGCTCTTTTCACCGCCAGACCTCGCGGAACCCGCTTCGCGGGTCCCGCTTCGCCCGTGTGCTTGGGCGCATCGTTGTTGCTCGCTGTGACTGGGAATAGCTGGAACTACGGAGAGCAGGGCTGCGAGCGTCAGGTGAGGATCAGGGACTTCATTGCCCAGGAGTCCCTGCGCTGACATCATCACCTGCACCTGGACGCTCTCCCTGCTTGCCCCGCCCCCTGAGCACCGCTGAAAGTGCCTGCCTGCTCCCTGTCCTGTGGAAGATACTTGCAGACTTCTGAGCGTGAGCTCTCATCGTGTGAGGTCCTTCCTGCTGGGGCTGCTCTTTTCACCGCCAGACCTCGTGGAACCCGCTTCGCGGGTCCCGCTTCGCCCGTGTGCTTGGGCGCATCGTTGTTGCTCGCTGTGACTGGGAATAGCTGGAACTACGGAGAGCAGGGCTGCGAGCGTCAGGTGAGGATCAGGGACTCCATTGCCCAGAAGTCCCTGCGCTGACATCATCACCTGCACCTGGACGCTCTCCCTGCTTGCCCCGCCCCCTGAACACCTTCCTCCCTTATTAGGAGCAGCTTTCCCCGCTGCGCGGGAGCGCCCGGGAGGGCGCCGGGAGAAGCCCGGGACAAGGGCGTGACCGTCTGTGGCCGTCAGGGGCTGCAGGAGGCTGGGCTGGGCCCACTCTCTTTCACCAGCTCCTTTTCGATAGTAGCCGAGCCAGGGAATAGACTACTACCATGCCCTCACCTGCACTATGTGAAACTCCATCAAGGGTGGGGGGGAACAACACCGGGACTCTGGACAATTATTTTAAATCCGCTAAGGGAGAAGGGGGCAAAGAAAGCTCCTTGGAGAAGCGTAGGGCAGAACGCCGCCGCTCAAATGAAATCATGAAAACCAGACCCCTTAGCGAGATAATTCCCTATCCTATCTCCCAAGAGGAAGGCATCCCCAATGACAGTCAGGATCCATCAACTCAAGATGGCGTCCCCCTACTGCTAAGGGATAGTATCACCAGAAGGGGTACACTGTCCGAAGAGATTACGGAGGCTATACCACCTTCACCCTCTACTAACATGGTTGTTGATTTGGTCACCCAAACCCCCCCTCTAAATAAAACCAAGAAAAATAAACCCAAACACACTGTTGTGGTGGGATTGCATGGCCCCCCACCCAGCAAGCGTAGAAGACAGACGATGAAGGGACAGGGGAAAACCAAAATTTCCCACTTAGATTTTGGTAAAAAATACAAGCCTGCAATCACCCCTGTTAGGGTTAGAGATAATGTGAACACTATTTCTACCAAGGATACAAGTGCTATCACTTCTGTTACGAGTAGTGACTCAGGGACTCATCCATCCAATGAAGTTCCCCCTCTTATATCCACAGGGAGCATAGAATTTCTACTCCGTTCACTCTTGCAGCCCATTAGCGAAAGCTTGAAAAAAAGTAGAGATCAGGCTTACCATCTTAGAGGCAACTCTAACTACCCTGAACACCTCGGTCAGCAAGCAGACCAGAACCATGGGGTCCAATCCACCCACAGGAGCTCTCCTTAACAAACAAAATCCCCCTTCCAACATAGGAGACTCACAGCGCGCCAATGTGGGAGCTCCACAGGGCGTTACCACTGCCCCCCCTTTGCAGTCACTTATGGCTATTCCAGTTCCGATCCCACGAGGCATCTCAAATAACATGCCTCCTCAGTTAATAGACCCGACCCTCCCTAATCTAGAGCCCGGCATAAATCATGGGTTTCCCCCCATTGCTAGTATTCCCCCTCCCCCTCCTGGCCAGCCCGCCCAAAGACCGCGGAGACCAGATCTGCCACCGGAAGCCAATACTCTTATGGTGGTTTTAGCGGGTGCCCCCCCTCTACAAAGGGGTGAAAACGAAGATTTCCAATCCCTCAAGAAGAAAGTCATTAAATGGCTTAATTGGAACAGACCCCTACCACCACACTTTAATAATGAGATCATTATGGTTAGAAGGGTGCCATGGTTGGGGAAGATGAGGAAAACAATTATGGGGGACTGTATAATGGTGACTTTCAGGGACCCTGGCACTGTCATACATATCTGCGCTGGCTCAAACAGATCATTGGATTCCACGATACAGACCTTGCCAGTCTCCTTCTTCTTTCCACCTACCCGCATGTACGATGATCGGCCACAAGGAAACTGGACAAGGGTGGAACGGAGACCAAGATACAAAGAATATGTCCGACGTCCAAATTACCAGCCACCTGAAACACCCTATTTCCATTTCAACCGCTTTAACTGTATGAGCGGGCTTGATGGGGTTGATTGACTGTCCACCAATAACTTTGCGACCTGGGACAATGGTTCTTGTAATCTCCTTGAGCCATCTGAATCCGTCGTGGTCAATGTTCTTGATGCAATAACTGGTGCAACACCTGGAACTGTCACCCCCCATTCTCCCATCCCGGCAACTCCAACCATTGAACATTTGAGACTAATTTGGTGGAACGTGGCTGGATTAGCTAACAAGCTGGCTGCTCAAGATTGGGAAACTTATGTTGAGACTGGGGATGTTTGTATGTTCCAGGAGACCTGGGCAAGGGAAGACTATGGGCATAAAGGTTATCAGTCAAGTCAAGTCAAGTCAAGTCAAGAGATTTATATAGCGCGCTACATACCCATAGGGTCTCAAGGCGCTTGAGAAAGGGTGGGGAATTATTTGTCGAATATCCAAGTTTTGAGTTGCTTTCTGAATGCTAGGTGGTTCTGAGTAAGGCGAAGGTGAGTGGGAAGTGAGTTCCAGGTTTTAGCTGCCAGGTAGGAGAAGGATCTACCACCCATCGTAGTTTTGTTGATGCGAGGTACAATGGCGAGGGCTTGGTTGGAGGATCGTAGCTGACGGGAGGGGGTGTAGAAGGATAGTCGTGTGTTGAGGCATTCGGGTCCAAGTTCGTAAAGTGCTTTGTGTGCGTGGGTTAGGAGGAGGAAAGCAATCCTTTTATTGACGGGGAGCCAGTGGAGGTTTTTCAGGTGACCAGAGATGTGTTCTTTACGCGGGATGTCTAGTATGAGTCTGGCTGATGCGTTCTGGACGCGTTGGAGTTTTTTCTGGAGTTTTGCGGTGGTACCGGCGTATAGGGTGTTTCCGTAGTCCAGGCGGCTTGTGACCAGTGCGTGGGTGACCGTTTTTCTAGTTTCGGTGGGGATCCAGCGAAATGTTTTTTTGAGCATGCGAAGGATGTTGAAGCAAGATGATGAAACGGCGTTGACTTGTCTGGTCATCGAGAGTGAGGAGTCCAGGATGACGCCCAGGTTCCGTGCGTGGTCCGTCGGGATGGGTGCTTTTCCAAGGGCCTCTGGCCACCAAGAGTCATCCCAGGCGGAGGGGGAGGTGCCTAAGATGAGGACTTCTGTTTTGTCTGAGTTCAGTTTCAGACGGCTGTGCTTCATCCACTCGGCTACTTCTTTCATTCCTTCGTGTAAATTGGTTTTGGCGGCGTTAGGGTCTTTGGTGAGTGAAAGGATCAGTTGAGTGTCGTCAGCGTAGGAGATGATGTTGAGGTTGTGTTGGCGTGCGATGGTCGCGAGGGGGTTCATGTATACGTTGAAGAGGGTGGGGCTGAGTGACGATCCTTGTGGCACGCCACAGATGACTTCAGAGGCTTCTGACTTGAATGGCGGGAGGCGGACTCTCTGGGTTCTTCCGGTGAGGAACAAAGTGATCCATCCAGTGCTTTTCCTTGGATTCCGATGTTTCTGAGGCGTTGTAGCAGGGTGCTATGGCAGACTGTGTTGAAGGCAGTGGAGAGGTCGAGGAGGATGAGGGCGACTGTGTCTCCATTGTCCAGTAGAGTTCGAATGTCGTCTGTTGCTGCGATAAGTGCGGTCTCGGTGCTGTGTTTGGCTCGGAAGCCAGACTGTGAGGAGTCGAGGGATTTGTTGGCTTCGAGGAAGGTGGCGAGCTGGTTGTTGACAGCTTTCTCGATGACTTTGGCCGGGAATGGAAGAAGCGAGATGGGGCGGTAGTTTTTGAGTTCGGTGGGGTCAGCTGTGGGTTTTTTCAGAAGGGCGCTAAGTTCTGCGTGTTTCCAGCTTTCCGGGAAGGTGGCAGGGTTGAGGGAGCAGTTGATGATATCTCGGAGGTGTGGTGCTATGATGGAGTCTGCTTTGTTGAAGATGTGGTGAGGGCAAGGGTCTGTGGGGGATCCAGAGTGGATGGAGTTCATCAGGCGGATGGTGTCCTCGGTAGAGATTGGGTTCCAGTCGTCAAGGATGTTCAAGGGGGGTGAAGGTCCTGCAGAAGGTTGGGTGGGTTGGTCTCCGGGTCGGTTGTCGAAGCTGTTGTGGATGTCTGCGATTTTGTTGTGGAAGAAGGAAGCTAGGGAGTCGCAGAGGGCTTGGGAGGGGGTGATGTCGTTGGAGTTGGCTGATGGGTTGGTAAATTCTTTGACGATGTTGAATAATTCCTTGCTGTTGTGGGCGTTGTTATGTAGTCGGTCTTTGAATGCGGCTTTCTTGGCAGACCGGATGAGTTGGTGGTGTATGCGGGTGGCGTTTTTGAAGGCGTCCCTGGTGCTGGTGTTTGGGTCTTTTTTCCAGGCCTTCTCAAGGGAGCGACAGAGTTTCTTCGATTTCTTAAGATCGTCGTTGAACCAGGAGGCGTTTTTGCTGCCTAGTTTGATTTGACGTTTTTTCAACGGTGCTAGGATGTCGGCGCTGTTGGATAGCCATTGGGAGAGGTTAATTGCTGCTTGGTCGGGGTTTGAGGAGTGGGCAGGGGGGTTTTGAAGAAGTGATGAGGAGATCTGATCGATGGTGATTTTTTTCCAGTTTCTTCACATAGTAGGTTGAGGATGGTTGTGGGTTGTGGTCTTCTTGTAGATAAAGTGAACGCAGCTGTGGTCCGTCCAATGGAGAGCTGTGGTGTGACAGAAGGAGACATGTTTGCTGGAGGTGAAGATAGGGTCGAGAGTGTGACCTGCATTGTGGGTGGGGGTAGTGACAAGTTGTTTGAGTCCGAGGTTGGCGAGATTGTCCAGAAGGGTGGTGGTGCTGCTGTCATTGCTCTTTTCCAGGTGAAAATTGAAGTCTCCCAATAGAATGTATTCCTCGGAGGGGAGGGCGTGTGGGGTGATAAAGTCAGTGATGTCGTCCCTGAATTGTGCACGGGGTCCTGGAGGCCGGTAGAGGAGGGTGCCTCTGAGTGTGGTCTTGGGGTCGGTGTGGATCTGGAAGTGGAGGTGTTCGGCGCTGGCAAGGTTGGCGTCAGAGCTGGTTGAGATGCGGATGGAATTCTTATGGAAGAGAGCGATGCCTCCTCCTGTTTGCTTGATGCGGTCCTTGCGGATGATCTTGTATCCTTCCGGGATGGCAATGGTGATGTCTGGGGCTGAAGAGGCATTCATCCAAGTTTCTGTTAGGAAGGCGACGTCTGGTGAGATGGTGTCTAGTAGATTCCAGAGGTCGATGGCGTGTCTGTGGACTGAGCGGGTATTGAGCAGGATGCATTTAAGGTGGTTGGTGTCAGGTCTCTGTATGTGTTGGCGGATGAGGAGTTGGTTTTGGTGCCGTCGAACTTGCAGGAGTTGCAAGAGAAGGGTCCATGGGTGTGTCCAGGGGCGGCTTGTGCGCAGTTGGGGGATCGGCCGGGGTTAAGGGCTAGGAGGGTGGTGGCATCGTAGGTGATGCGAGTGGGCTGGGCATTACGGGAACCAGGGGGTCTGGCGCTGGGCGCGGTCCAGGCGCGGACGGGCGTAGACGGGCTTACCTTTGGCGCACCTTCGGCGCAACTGGGGCGCGACCGCTGCGCGTGGACGCTGCGCGTTGGGACATTGGTCATAAATGGTTAGTGGAGGGGGCGGAGCGTGGGAGGGGCAGCGGCTGGGAGGCGGTGGCGGGAGGAGGGGCGGACCAGGGGAAACAAACAACAAAATGGAGGGTCAAAGGCTAATGGAGACAGGGGCAGCAAATTCACAACAGCGCTGAGTGTGCAGGCTAATTGTAAGTAAACACACCAGCCTCAGTGTAGCAATATTCAGCCAGCCTCAGCAAGGTCGCGCTAATAATTAATTAATTAAATAAAATAGTGCGGCGCTGCGCGAGCAGAGCGCTACTAGGCTGCGAGGGTCAGTCAAACACAGCTGAAAATGCTTATGGAAGTAACGATACCGCCAGGAGACAGAGCGAGGCAGCTGCAGATCAGCAGGAGGAGGGCAAAGGACGCCCTTCAGGCGGGCTCACAACCTGGGTGGCATCCCACCTAGGCTGTGAGGCTATACGGTTACCGGTCCCTTCCGATGACATCCTTGTGGTTCTATTGTCCTGGCCAAATCAAGCGAAACTTGCCCTAATAAACATCTATTCTAGGCCAGTTGGAATTGCCAGGGAATCGTCCACCATAGACGAACTTTCGGATTATCTATCCGAAATACCAAGTGATCTACCCTATGTAGTGGGAGGGGACTTAAACTCCCATTTCGAGCCATTACCAGGCCTATTAGAGGGTTTTCCAATGGAAGAAGAGGCCAGGTGGTCAGTGCCCACGGTAGAAGCTCCCCCCCGAAGGCATGGACTCCTGTAGCATTGCAGATCACAGCCCTTACCCTAAAGTTTGGTATTAGAGCCTGTAATGGGCGTATTAGATCTGACATACCTAGCAGAACCACCTATAACAGAGTGGGAAGAGAATCTCACTTGGATTATGTCCTGGTACAGATAGCGAACTGGTCAGCTATTCGGGACTTTAGGGTTATGGAAAGGCTAGACAGTGATCACAATGCCCTTGAACTCGACCTCACCACCCCGGTCGCCTAACCCGTGCGGCATCTGGGGAGGGGATTAAACCTGAACTTCTACTGGAAAACAACAGGAGAAGGATCAGGTGGGAACAACTGGCCTCAAGTGAGGAAAAACTCCTGAGGCTGTATGCAGGGATAATCCCCATTCTGGAAACTGTGGGAGACTTGGCTATCGAGGTGGGAAATAAAGACGCACAGGCCAAACTACACCAGGCCCACGAGGATCTTATAAAGGCTGCGGCTCCCGTCCTCTTTAGTAACGTGCAGAATCCAGGGAGGGGGCAGCCATATAAATCCTCATGGTACAACGTAGCCTGTAGAAGAGCAAAGGGGGAACTCATTAGAGCGATCAAGGAGGGTCTAGGCGGGGAACAGCTAAGAGAACGTAGACAGGCATATAAAAAACTCACTGCCCACGCCAAAACCGAATGGGAAGAGAATCAATGGGAAGAGCTCACTAAGTCCTTAGTGACAAAAGATCACCGAATGTTTTGGAGAATAGCAAGCGGGGGGTCGGGGAATCTCCACTCGGCAATTGAGCCAAACATTGCACCAGAGGTGTGGCAGGCACACTTTCAATCCCTTTATAGTTCTGAACCGGGAGAACCCACCATTGATACCGGTGCTGGTTGGCCTGACTATGAGGGAGATCCAATAACACTGGGCGAGGTTAGGGTTGCAATAGCAGGACTCACCTCGGGAAAGGCGCCAGGATTGGACGGCCTACCCGGGGACCTGTTTAAGCAGGAGCCCAATATTTGGGCACCCTACCTTGCCGCGTTGTTCAATGGAGTTCTCAGCGGTATGGAAATCCCCAGTACCTGGCTGGGGGCGGAGGTGGTCCCTATTTTCAAAAAGGGCTCGCCTCTTCTCCCAGCCAACTACAGACCAATCAGCCTAATCGATGTGGCACAGAAGCTGTTTGGTAGGGTATTGTTGAACCGGCTCCAAGATTGGGCAGAAGAGTTGGGTGTCCTTAGCCCGTACCAGGCGGGATTTAGAAAGGGTGTTTCCACAGTAGACCAGGTTTTCCGATTGAATATCATTTACTGGAGGGCAGCGGTATTTGAGGGCGGCAGCCTATACACAATCTTTGTGGATCTGCGGGCCGCTTTCGACCTGGTGCCCAGAGGGAAACTGTGGAGCGTCTTGGCTGAGATGGGCGTTCCTCCGGACATCCTGATAATCTTGCAGAGATTGCATGACAATAACTATGCTCGAGTGAGGTGCGGGAGGTCCGGGGCTCTAACGGATAGATTCCCCGTTGACCGAGGGGTTAGACAGGGTTGTGTGCTGGCACCGACCCTGTTCTGCCTCTTTGTCAACGGGGTGATCGCCCACCTAAATGCCACTGAATACACTGACGCCCCTAAGTTGAACGGCAGTAGGGTGCCTGCAATGATGTTTGCAGATGACACCCTGCTGCTGTCCAAAACCCCAATGGGGATACAGAGGATCCTCGACTCATTTGTGGCCTTTTGCACTGATAGAGGCTTAGAAATTAATGCGGCCAAAACTAAGTTTATGGTTCTGAACCCAAGTCATAAATTGCGGCCAAATCCGCTATTGGGAGCCTCGCGGCTCGAGAGAGTTTCCACCTTTGACTACCTTGGCGTAACTCTCAATGAAACTATGTCTTGAGGATCACACCAGAGCAGGGCCAATCTAAAATTGATACAGACCACAGGGGGTATCGCGCGGATGTTAAATGGTTCCACATACCGACCACTGGGGCCGCTCATCCAGATCTACAAGGCGCAAGCCAGGGGTGCTACTATGTATGGGGCGGAATTGTGGGGACACACATCCTGTCGTAGTCTGTCCTTAACAGAGAATAAATTCATCAGACAGATAGTAGCAATTCTGCCCAGCACCCCGCTCCTCCCCCTGAGGCTAGATCTGGGTTTGCGTCCCATAGCTGATGAACTAGGCTTGAGACCCATAGCCTTCTGGCGAAGGCTGTGGAGTAGCAACGAACTTCTTGCCTATAGGGCAGAACTAATGGAGCTATTGACCCACCCGAAAGCGCTATCGATCCCCTGGATAAAATACATCCAAAACTCCTGTACGGCACTGGGGCTCCCCGACCTTTGGTCTAACCCGGCTAATGCCTCATTAAACATCTCAAGGAGAGCTCTGGCTATCGCTTATCATGAACATAAATTAGCCACGGCCCTAGACAGTCAGTGTGAAGGGTCACTAACTTCTGTTTTTCTGCAAAGCAAGGACTCGTACAGGCAGGAGAGGGTTTTAGATGCAATCTCCCCCGCGCTGGCCAGGAAGCTGTTACTCCAATGGAGATACGGCACACTGCCTCTACGAACCTTTACCAGCTCCTGGTCATCGCCTCCCTCCACCAAGCAGTGCCCGGCTTGCACTGCGGCGGAGGAAAGCGATTTACATGTGGTCCTGTTTTGCCCAGCATACAAGGCAGCGAGGAGATACTGGCTCTTACCATTGATCAGAAATCTGGGTTGTATGGAGTACCTCCCAATGTATAGAATCCTAAAAACTGATGCCTCGAGTTTAACTGTATTTGTATTAGCAAAATTCCTCACCAATGTTTGGCACACTCGCACCCGTATTCTGAAGATGCAGGCTCCCTCTTAATCTTAAGGTTTACAGTTTTTAAAGTAGTTTTATTAGTATGTAATCTCAAGGTTTTATATTGTGATTGATTATGTATGTTGATTTTATAGTGACTATACATGTTTTACTGTATATCTTTGATGGCCAATGGCCGAAATAAAGATTGAATGATGATGGTGGTGAGAGGTTTCTGGGATTGGGGATGGGTGGCAGCAGAAAGAAATTAAGGGTTCAGGAATGGATGAGTTTAGCGTGGTAAGCAGATTTTAGGGTTCAGGGATGGATGTGGGTCTAGGCATAGAAAGAGTTTTTTATGGTGAATGAACAGATGGATTTAAGCGGTAGAAAGAGGTTTTAGGGTTCAGTGACAGGTGGAGTTTAGTAGTCAGTAGTGGGTGCAGGTTAGGCGTGGTGAGGTGCTAATTGGGGGCAGAGTCAGATGGTGTTTAGAGGTTGTGAAGGGGTCACGTATGGATGGTGTTTGCAGGGGTGAGGATTCAGCGAAATGAAAGCAGTCAAAGTAATTGTTTAGCAGTCTAAAAGATATAAATCTGAAATAATGGCCCCTGAAGTAAAGCTCTTTAAAAATACAGCCAGCAAAAACCTGCAACTATTACATGTACACCTTCAAAATAAGAATTGAAAAGCCAATTTCGACATAAAAAGATGGATTAGTTTCTTTGAAAAGGTAAATCCCCTCATCCTGCAAAATAACATTACATACTTTAGTTGAAATGGTTTCTCATTAATGGCATTCTATGAAATCGTTTTTCTATACAACACAGCGCGGAAAAAAGAATGTAAACATCTTGAACGTCTTTGGAGGGGAATTTTCAACCTGAGGATAAGCTGAAAGACCTTGAAGTGCTAAAACACTATCACAAACAGATTCAGAGAACACGCCGGGATTTCAATGTACATAAAATTTAATCCGCGAAGGATGCCCCTAAAGACATCTTACGTATAGTTAAATAACTTACCTCCATGAATCGTAGTGAAACCGTCATCTATGGATTATTGTAATAAAATGGCTAGCTCTTTTCGGGAAAAATTGATAAGATCCATGACACTTTTCCAGAAGCCAGCAGAAATGTCAAATTCTTTCCTCATAAGAATGAATTATCTTACGAAAGGCTATTTACTTTCCAACCACCAACCGAAAGAGACATACTGCAGCTCATTTCAGAAGTGAAATCAGGCTCTCCCACAGATATTATCCCCCAAACTTGCTGCAACGAGGGAAGGAAGCTATTGCACCAGTGCTTACCAACCTGCTGAACCTATATTTCAGCACAGAGCAAGTCCCAAGCCACAAGAAACATTTGATGGTGGCCCCTTTACTGAAGAAACCTTCTATGGACCCTGTGCTCCCAGAAAACTTGAGACCAGTATCGCTGCTACCTTTGTTTGCTAAAATAGCAGAACCATTTCTTAACCTCCAACTGACCAAGTTTATAGAGAAAATCAGGTACTTCACGAAACCCAATCAGGTTTCAGAACTCTATATAGTACTGAATCGGGCTTACTCTTAGCCTCTAAAGCGTTAAAAATGGCAGCGTACAAAGGCAGGACAGCAGCACTGATCCTGCCGGATTTAAGTGCAGCTTTTGATAGAGTATCCCATGGCCTTCTTTTGGAATGGCTGTGGGATGTCAGAGTCAGAGGTTGCATATTGGAGTGGATCAAGCATTTCCTTCAGGACAGATCCTTCCAAGTCCTACAACGGCCATTTAATAATAATAATAATAATACTGATTCTTGTAAAGCGCGAACAGCTACCTCGCGAGGAGGTGTCCCGGCGCTGAAAAGAAACCGCAGCAGCAGAGAGGGATGCAGGGAGAGGTACTAGGCTTTCTGTCCAAAGAGCCAAGTCTTTAGGAGTTTCCTAAAGATGGCTTCTGACGGGGCAGATTGGATGGCAGGGGGGAGGGAGTTCCAAAGCTTCGCAGTGCCTACTGAGAAAGATCTACCTCCGAGTCTCGCTCTTCTCGCTCGAGGTACAGCCAGTAGGGTCTGCGAGTTTGATCTCAGGTGTCTCTCTTGATGGTAGCGGGGGAGTCGGAGTTTCAGATAATTGGGACAAGTCCCTTTTTGTGCTCTGTAAGCTAGGGTGAGCGCCTTGAATTTTACTCTGCTTGTCACTGGAAGCCAGTGCAGCTCGTGAAGATGCGGAGAGATATGATGTTTAAAAGGCACGTGTTTTATCAATCTCGCAGCCGCATTCTGCACGCTCTGCAGGCGTTGTGTCAGATATTTTGGGAGGCCAAGATAGAGGCCGTTCGAATAATCCAGTCTGGATGTGACTGTCGCATGGACCACCGATTTACGACAGTCAGTTGGTAGAAGAGAGAGAAATTTTCGGAGGTTGCGGAGTTTATAGTGGCAGCTAGAGGTGACTTGTTGTATGTGAGAGGAGAAGGAAAGCGTCTCGTCCCACCATACACCCAGATTTTTTGCCTTGGTGCCAGGGGTGGGAGCAGGACCCATTTCGGTGGGCCACCAGAGGTCAGGGGAGGGTGGAGTACTTTTCCCAAAGAATAGTACCTCGGTTTTGCTAGCATTCAATTTTAGCTTGTTAGTGTTCATCCATCTGGCTACGTCACTAAGACAGCCTTTTATTTTGCTGAACGCTGCTTCTGACACCTCAATGTATGGGAAGACTAGTTGCGTATCATCCGCATACGAAATCGCCTTGACCCCCCATTTGGCGATTAAGGTAAAAAGTGGGGCCAGATAAACATTGAAAAGTAGCGGGCTGAGGGCGGACCCTTGCGGGACACCACACCACAGCCGTTTGGGTTCAGAGGAAAAAGCGCCCAGAGCTACTTTCTGAGAGCGGTTCGTAAGGTAGGAGTGCAACCAGCTCAGTGCCTTGTCCTCTAAGCCAATATCCTTCAATCTGAGCAGCAATCTACCGTAATCCAGAGTATCGAAGGCGGCAGATAGATCCAGGAGCACCAGCATGGCCGATGCTCCTGAATCCAGCGACCACCTGATTGACTCAGCCACCTCAATGAGGGCAGTTTCATTGCTGAAGCCGGCCCTGAAACCAGACTGTGTTTCGTGTAGTATGCCACTTTTTTCGATGAAACCATTGAGTTGGCGTTGGATAAGTTTTTCCAGCATTTTTCCCGGGGCTGCTAGTAGGGAGATGGGGCGGAGATTGCTCAGATCATCGGGGGCGCCATTGGGTTTTTTTTTCAATGGGAGAAGAGTGGCATGTTTCCAGCGGTCGGGGAACGTGCCAGTCTCGATGGACATGTTCCAGATGTGAAGGAGTGGCCCTACCGTGGCATCCGACATCATTTTCCACAGTTTGGGGGGGCAGGGGTCATCAGGAGCACCTGATTTGCATTTGTGTAGTTCTTTCAATGCCTCCTCGTGGGTGATTGGGAGGAACCGAGTTAAGGGAGGGGTAGGCATCACAATTATATCGTGGTCTGCCATAATTGTTGGCTCGGAGGGGGTGAAGGAGTCATAGACCTTCAGGATTTTTTTGTCGAAAAAATCTGAGATATCCTCACAGAGTTTGCTAGAGGGAATAATTTCTGTTTCGATGGCCTTGGGTTTGAAGAAGGACTGAACTATTTTAAAAATTTCTTTGCTCGGTTGTTCCGCTTGTTGAATAGAGGATACAAACAACAGTTTTTTAAGTCAGAGATTCGACCCCTGTTACAAGGGGTTCCTCAGGGCTCTGCCCAGAGCCCTAACCAATTTAACGTGTACATGCGCCCACTAGCGGACATAGCTTTAAAGCATTGGGTGATGCTGGTGTCTTATGCGGATGACACCCAGCTAATTACAATGTTAGAACAGGCTGCTCCTAAATTCAAAGCTTGCTTAATTGACCTGGCCAATTGGATGAATCTCAGTTGCCTCCAACTAAATGCAGGCAAAACTGACATTGTGGTGGTTGGTAAATAACCCTCCATTTGGTCTCACAACTGGTGGCCGAAGAATTTGGTCTGACCCCGGTCCCCAGACCTAAGGTTAAAAACCTAGGAGTATGGTTCAATAATACCCTTTCTTCTGTGGAATAGATATCAGTTTTGGCCAGCGCTTGCTTTGGCCGACTGTGGATGTTACAGAAAATCTTGGATCTTCTACCTCTGGCAGCCAAAAAAAAACATCATTCAGGCTCTGATTATATCTCGCTTGGATTACTATAACATTCTCTACCTAGGGGTCACCAAAAGTAGTACAAGAATACTGCAGAGAGTACAGAAGGCCTCAGCCCGGATACTATTGAACTTCCCAAGGCGAGCCCCAGTGGGAACGGCCCTTAGGAAGCTACACTGGTTACTGGTGCGGGACAGAGTGACTTTTAAAGCTATGTGCTTTTGTCATCGAATTCTGAACGAGAAAGTCCCTAGCTTTCTTCGGCCTCTACTCACACCCTAAAGACCTATTCAAAACCTGAGATCTGTGGATATTGCAAAGCTGACAGTTCCTAAAGTTCAAAGGGCATGCTTAGGAGGCACATCTTTCAGCTTTTTAGCAGCCAAAGTTCGGAACCAACTGCCTCGAGATCTCAGGATGCAGCCCTCGGAAGTACTGTTCCATAGTGTAGGAGAGTAGGGTCTGCTATCCTATGGTCACCCCAATTTTTGCTTTTTGCTTCACTTGTTTTCGACTTAATGAGACTGTGGGCCTGCTAATCAGACCCCCAGCCTGCTGTTCTCTCTCTAAATTCACATACATGTACTATGGGTACATAACCCAATTGGAACTGAACTACTTGTCAGCCCCTGTACCATGCACTATAGGTGCTCAGGGCATAGGTGCCACCAAGGCCTACCAGGGGCTGCAGCATAGCTTTTGCCACCCCTGGCTGGTTCTTAAATTGACACAACTGGCTGATCACTAAGCTGGGGCAAGTTGGTGTAATCACCTCTTGCTTAGATATAGTATACCTATATCTAAACCTATATCTGGACACATATAAACCTGTGAGTCACTCCTATGGAAGGCCTTATCAATCCTGGAGGCAGAGTGCGTGGTTTAACATGAGATGGTGCTCGAGCATGAGCTGAGCCTGTCTGCAGCTGTCAGAAACAACTCCCTAAGCTGTTCCGGGATAATGCCATACCATATACTATTTAGTGCATTATAATCCTCGCGATTATATGTTAACTTTGGCTTGGCTTATCAAAACATGTCGTGTAAGATGTCATATGATTCGGAATACTATCCCCTCGACAGTCCTGTTGACGGGGATAGCATTCCACCCCTCTAGAGGGAGAAGACATGTTACTTTACTGAAACGCGGTTGATTTTTAAAAGAGCCCCAGCTCCACAAAATGGATTCTTCTGCCACAGACACGAGTCTGACCTCCTGCTGCTGACCGAAACTCAGACAAGGAGGCCTGGACAAAGGCTTTCCTGTCGCAGGGAGGTGCCACACCACCCCAGACAGGAGATAGTGGATTGTAGCAGGGAGGTTTGAAAGAAACCAGACACTGCCTGGGGAGCACAAGGCTTCCCCTTGCATAATCCGGTCAAACCGGTTCTAGGGCTCACCAGCCCCAGTCCCAGCGTGACCCTGGACAAAGGGAAAGGGGTGTAACCACCCCCTTCCTGGGTACCACCCATAAGAGGGACCTAGCAGGTAATCCAGCCCCCTAGATTTGTATAAGAATGGGAGCAGTGCCAATGCACTCAGATTATCCTGACTGAAACTTATGAAACAAAACTCTGGACGCTTCGACATCCTACTCGACGTAGAAGACTGAAGAATCTCCCTTGTGGTCAAGGAGTGACCACCCTGTGCAAACAGGCACCATCCAGCACCTCGACGTTTGCTTTGTTGCAGTTCCCTCCAGAACTCGAGCAACAGAGTCCAACAAGACCAAGCGAGCCTGCCTTCTAACAGCCCGATCCACAGTCCCTGCAGAGCTGAGACCCTTGGAGGCGACCAGAAGCGTGGGCCCCACCATCTTGGAAAGACCCTGTTGGACAGGCCACGCTCTCCCCCCGGCTCAACCAGGCCCGAGCCCAGTCACGCAAGTACCACACACCACCATTGCACGTCCTCCGTCCCCTCAGGGACCCCTGCCCTCGAACATGTTAACCTCGTGGGTCCGATCCACTGCTGGCCCACGCGCCCAGCCCGGGCCGCCATCTTGGACACTTCACCACGAGGCCGCCTGGCCCCCGATCGACCCCAACCCTGGGCCTAGCCCGGCCTCAGACATTCCGGCACCACCCTCCACCCAGGAGGTGAGCGGGCTACTTGGCAAGTCAATGGGAGAAAGAGGTGCCGATGGCTCTCCCCCGCCCAGTGCCGCTCGCCCATCGCCTCCCCGGGCGCTGGCTCCACCCCCCTGCTGGGTGTCTGGACTCCCTCATCCCGGACCTCCCGACCTCCAAGTGCGAGGGTCCGGACATCAAAGCACGCCAGCCCTATAACTGGGGCAGCTCCAGAGCAGGAAGGCAGTTGTATCTTGGAGTCGAGAGACGTAAAGAGGAACTCATCCTGGACGGACTACTGGCGCTGCCGTAGCTCTGTCCTGTGCACCATCGTCCTGCCTGTTGGCGCTGCCACAACCGTCGTAACCTTCATCCTTCATCGTCGTCGGGATCTGCTGGCGTGGCCGCGGACCGTTGTAACCGTCATCTTTCACCGGGACCTGCAGGCTCCGCCGCGGACCGTCGTCCTTCCTTCATCCATCTCGGGACCTGCTTGGCTCCTCCACGGCCCGATCATCTAGAACGCCGAGCTCGAGGATTGAGAGCTATTTTGTACTCATTGGTAACAAAGACTGTCCCGCTACCCTTTTCCTCAGCCAGAGACTAGAATCGAGGGGACCCCTGAGTCCAGACCTCCTTGTATCATACCATCGTAACCTAAGAATTGCATATAAAGTCTCGTTAACCTTCAGTCTTGTGTGGTGTCCGTCTGTGGGGGGGGAAGTTACTTGTCTGTACAGTCGTTGGAGACGGCTCTCCCAGGAGACCTCTCCCCGTAATCTCGGCCGACCCTCCCGGTCCGTCTAACATTGGTGGCCAGCGGCGCGATCCGAATCACCGCATAACGTACAGAGAGTAGCTCACCCCACAACGAACCACAATGTCAACTAAAGAGAGCGGATCAACTGAGAAGTTCCAAATGGAAAAACTAGAGGAGTACAGCCATCGTGAACTAAAGCAGTTCTGCATCGAACTAGGTATCGCTACCACCGGACTAAGCACCAAGGACGATTTTAAGCATGCCCTAGAATCTTGGGCAGAGACCGGGGATGTCGAAGCCCCTGAGCAAAGCACCGCGAAAAATACCAACACGGCCCCTGAGGGGCAAAGAACCAGTCTCTCGCAAGACGAGATCCAAGAAAGAGAAAAAACCCGACTACACGAACTAGAAATGGCCCGACTCAAGATGGACGTAGAACTCAAGTTGGCCGAACAAAAAATAAACTTAGAGCACCTACGTCTCCGAGAAGAAAGAGAGGAGAAACAGAGGCAAAGGGAGCTCGAGGAAAAGAAACTAGCGTACGAGCACGAACGGAACCTAGCCGAGATCAACCTGCGCAAGCAAAATAAAGAGTTAGGGGTGCCCGACAGACCACACACCCCAGGGACCATGGAGAAAAAAGTGCACATCCCCAAGGATGTTGTCCGAGAATATTTTCGAGAAGACGACATCCAGCAATGGTTTAAGGCCTATGAAATCGCGATGACTGCGCACCGGATCGATAGAAACGATTGGGGAGCCGGCCTATGGGGCAAATTCCTCAATGAGGGCCGCGATACCCTGTTACAGCTCCCAGACCACCAGATGACCTCCTACGACCATATGAAAGCGGCCCTCCTCACCCGCTATGGCCTCACGCCCGAGATGTACCGTCAGAGGTTCCGAGACTGCACACGCATCCCGGGTACAACTTGGGTGGACTATGTAACGTACTTTAGCCGAGCCTTCGAAGGCTGGATCAGAGGGAACAACGTCACGACCTACGAGCAGCTGTTCAATCTGATGGTATGGGAGCATCTGTCCAACAATTGCTTCATCGAACTACGCCAACACCTCCTCGACAGCAAGTTAACCGATCCCCGGCAGCTCGCAGCCGAGGCTGACCGGTGGGAGATCACCCGAGTGGGCCGGAATGGGTCCTACGAGCAGAACAGGAACAACAATGGTCACCACCGACCCAGAGGAGGAGGAGGGGGCCAAGGACGAGGAAGAGACAACACTCCGGCCGCCCCCGCTACCAGCACCACCCCCCCGGCCAACCGGGGCAGCACCCCGGCGCGACCGGGGTACAGAGCCAATGTTACATGTCACCGATGCCAACGAGTCAGCCACTATGCAAACGACCCAAGCTGCCCGCAGTATCAAAGTCCAAAACCCCGCCATGTGGCCGCCGCGGCACTAGGGGAAGAACAGATCTCCGAGGAACAAGAAACAAACGAGCAAGAGTATCAAGAGTGGGAGCCAGCCGCCATGACTCTCGCGTGCTTAGGGGGAAGAGACATGGTCCCGCGGGTCCCCCTACCCGCTAACACCCAGAAGTACAGCCAATGGGTGAGCATCAATGGACAACGGGCCGAAGCCCTTCGGGACACCGGGGCCAGTGTGACAGCCGTCCGCTGCCATCTGGTGACCCCAGAACAATATCTACCGAACATTCTCTGCCCTGTGCGATCAGCCGACAACTCGGAAAGTCTGTGCCGGATGGCCTGCGTCCCCTTTGAGTGGGGAGGGGTCTCCGGCATGTTGAAGGTAACGGTCCGAGACGACGCCCCCGTGGACTGCCTCCTCGGAAATGACCTGGAAAGCTCCCCGTGGGCAGCCGTGGAGCGAAAAGAACACTTGGGGATGTTGGGCGTCCCGGACTGGGCGTGCGTCACCACCCGGTCCATGGCCGCCCGTGCCAACCATCACCCGGAAGAACCAGAATGGCCGGCGCCACCGCCTCCGGTCGCCCCAGCCGAGACCCCCGACCATGACATCCCCCTCGAACTTGCTCAACCTTCCGACCTCGCTAACCTTGACCAGTGGGCTCAAGAAGGGGGACCCACACAAGAACAATTTCGTCAGGAACAGAAGACCTGTCCCTCCCTCGAGGGACTCCGACAACAAGCGCTCGCCCAAAGCGCAGGGGATACCTCCGGAACTCATTGGGTCTACTGGGACAATGATCTGTTGTACAGCGAGCAACGAATCGCCGAGCTGGGGGCCAACCGAGTACTAGTAGTGCCCCTCCGCTTTAGAGACTTCCTGCTAAATCTGGCCCACGATGTCCCCCTGGCAGGGCACCTGGGACAGGATAAAACCTACAGTCGCCTAGTGACCCACTTCTTCTGGCCCAAAATGAGAAACGATGTGCACCAGCATTGCCGATCTTGCCCCACGTGCCAAGCCAGTGGAAAGAGCGGCCGCAAACTAAAGGCCCCCCTGCAACCCTTTCCAGTAGTCACGACCCCATTTGAGAGGGTCGGAATAGACATTGTGGGACCCCTGGACCCGCGTACAAGACAAGGTCATCGCTTCATCCTGGTACTAGTGGACCACGCCACCCGCTACCCTGAGGCTATTCCCCTCCGGACCGTGACAGCCCCAGTGGTCGGCCGGGCCCTGATGCGGATCTTCTCCCGTGTGGGGTTCCCCCGAGAAGTCGTCAGCGACAGAGGCACGAACTTTATCTCTAAATACATGAAGTCCCTCTGGCAACAGTGTGGAGTCACCTACCGCTTCACGACCCCCTATCACCCCCAAGGAAACGGACTTGTTGAGCGGTTCAATCGCACGCTAAAAGGGATGATCGGGGGATTGGAAGAGCCCCTCCGTCGCCAGTGGGACGTGCTGCTGCCCTGCCTCCTCTTCGCCTACCGGGAGGTCCCACAGAAGTCCCTAGGCTTCAGCCCATTCGAACTGCTATATGGGCACCCAGTGCGGGGGCCGCTCAGCCTGATCAAAGAAGGCTGGGAGATGCCTCCGGCCAAGAGTCCTCCAGATGTCTTCCGGTACCTCCTCACCCTCCGCAACCAGTCCCGGCGATTCAGAGACCTAGCAAAAGCCAACCTAGAGGCCAGTCAAGAGGACATGAAGAAATGGTATGACCAGAACGCCTCATCCATTGAATTCGAGCCGGGGCAACAGGTATGGGTAATGTCCCCCACAGAGCCATGCGCTCTCCAAGACAAATGGACGGGACCCTTCAAGGTAATCGAGCGCAAGGGTCCTGCCACCTATCTGATCGATATGGAGTCGTCCCGGAATCCACTCCTCCACACCAACAGACTGAAACCCCACTTTGCACGTACAGAACTCAGCCTGCTGATGGCCACAGACAATGGGGTTGAAGACGACTCCGAGCCCCTCCCTGACCTCTTGCGGACCCAGGAGCAAGACGGCTCCGTGGATGGGGTCCGACTCTCGGAGACCCTCACCAGAGAACAACGCCAAGAGTGCCAAGCCCTCCTGTCACGATTCGCCAGTCTGTTCTCCCTCACCCCAGGCGTCACTTCCTGGTGTGTGCACGATGTGGACACCGGAGACAGCCCTCCTATCCGCCACCGGGCCTACCGCGTACCTGATCGGGTACGGGCCTGCATCCAGGCGGAAGTAGCTAAGATGCTCACGCTCGGGGTCATCGAGCCCTCAGACAGTCCATGGGCCAGCCCGGTCGTACTGGTCCCCAAAGCAGCCGCCCCCGGAACCACACCAGAACTCCGGTTCTGCGTCGACTACCGGGGCCTGAATGAAGTCACCAGAACGGACGCACATCCCATCCCCCGGGCAGATGAACTGGTCGACCGAATGGGAGCTGCCCGCTACCTCAGCATCTTCGACCTGACGGCAGGTTATTGGCAGATCGGCCTCACACCCCGAGCACAAGAACGTTCTGCCTTCTCCACCCCCGATGGCCACTATCATTTTACGGTCATGCCCTTCGGCATGAAAAATGCCCCAGCGACTTTCCAACGGCTCGTCAATCAGGTCCTGGCGGGGCTCGAAGAGTTCAGCGCCGCCTACCTGGACGACATCGCTGTGTACAGCCACCATTGGACCGAGCACCTCCACCACCTCCGAGCAGTGCTGCAAGCCCTTCAGCGAGCTGGCCTCACGATCAAGGCCAGCAAGTGCCAAATTGGACAAGGGTCTGTGACCTACCTCGGACACCAGGTGGGAAGCGGCCTAGTGGCCCCTCTACAGCTGAAAATTGCCGCCATCCAGAACTGGCAGCCCCCTATCACCCAAACCGAGGTGCGAGCCTTCCTGGGCCTCACGGGCTACTACCGAAGGTTCGTGAAAGACTATGGTACCATAGTGGGGCCTCTCACCGAACTCACGTCAAAAAATCAGCCCAAGAAGGTGAACTGGACCCCAGAGTGTCAAGCGGCATTCGAACAGTTGAAGGCCGCCATGTGTTCCGCTCCTGTGCTCCAGGCCCCAGACTACAGCCGGGAATTCGTCGTCCAGACGGACGCCTCCGACCAGGGCATTGGGGCGGTCCTGTCTCAAGT
Organism: Lissotriton vulgaris; assembly: GCF_964263255.1. Classification (NCBI taxonomy): domain Eukaryota; kingdom Metazoa; phylum Chordata; class Amphibia; order Caudata; family Salamandridae; genus Lissotriton; species Lissotriton vulgaris. The sequence continues at coordinate 437,342,486 of NC_141698.1, read as the reverse complement.
GAACCCCGAAGGCCTTGATCAACCGGTAGCCTTCATCAGCCGGAGACTCCTACCACGGGAGCAACGCTGGAGCACCATAGAGAGGGAAGCCTTCGCTGTGGTATGGGCCCTCAAGAAGCTCCGGCCCTACCTTTTTGGCACCCACTTTCGGGTACAGACTGACCACCGACCCCTGCAGTGGTTGATGCATAGGCGGGGGGAAAACCCAAAATTGCTACGCTGGTCCATCTCCTTGCAAGGTATGGACTTCACAGTCGAACACCGGCCTGGGTCAGACCACGCCAACGCGGATGGCCTGTCCCGGTTTTTCCGCCTCGACGAGGAGAGTCCCCAGGAGGATGGGTAACTCTCCCCGCCTTCAGCTGGGGGGGACGCATGTTGGACAGGCCACGCTCTCCCCCCGGCTCAACCAGGCCCGAGCCCAGTCACGCAAGTACCACACACCACCATTGCACGTCCTCCGTCCCCTCAGGGACCCCTGCCCTCGAACATGTTAACCTCGTGGGTCCGATCCACTGCCGGCCCACGCGCCCAGCCCGGGCCGCCATCTTGGACACTTCACCACGAGGCCGCCTGGCCCCCGATCGACCCCAACCCTGGGCCTAGCCCGGCCTCAGACATTCCGGCACCACCCTCCACCCAGGAGGTGAGCGGGCTACTTGGCAAGTCAATGGGAGAAAGAGGTGCCGATGGCTCTCCCCCGCCCAGTGCCGCTCGCCCATCGCCTCCCCGGGCGCTGGCTCCACCCCCCTGCTGGGTGTCTGGACTCCCTCATCCCGGACCTCCCGACCTCCAAGTGCGAGGGTCCGGACATCAAAGCACGCCAGCCCTATAACTGGGGCAGCTCCAGAGCAGGAAGGCAGTTGTATCTTGGAGTCGAGAGACGTAAAGAGGAACTCATCCTGGACGGACTACTGGCGCTGCCGTAGCTCTGTCCTGTGCACCATCGTCCTGCCTGTTGGCGCTGCCACAACCGTCGTAACCTTCATCCTTCATCGTCGTCGGGATCTGCTGGCGTGGCCGCGGACCGTTGTAACCGTCATCTTTCACCGGGACCTGCAGGCTCCGCCGCGGACCGTCGTCCTTCCTTCATCCATCTCGGGACCTGCTTGGCTCCTCCACGGCCCGATCATCTAGAACGCCGAGCTCGAGGATTGAGAGCTATTTTGTACTCATTGGTAACAAAGACTGTCCCGCTACCCTTTTCCTCAGCCAGAGACTAGAATCGAGGGGACCCCTGAGTCCAGACCTCCTTGTATCATACCATCGTAACCTAAGAATTGCATATAAAGTCTCGTTAACCTTCAGTCTTGTGTGGTGTCCGTCTGTGGGGGGGGAAGTTACTTGTCTGTACAGTCGTTGGAGACGGCTCTCCCCGGAGACCTCTCCCCGTAATCTCGGCCGACCCTCCCGGTCCGTCTAACAGACCCCGAGACGCTGACCGTGCAGCCCACAAGTGACCCTTGAGGCTGTACACCAAGGTTTGAGAAGCCCCTGCCCTGAGCCACTGTTGCACCGAAGCTCACCCCTCTACACTCACCGAGTGCTGCGTGGGGCCCTTCTGCTTCTTTTGGCTCAATGCGTTGGCCCGGTCACTTGCCTGTTGGCTTGTGGCCCCTGTGCCAACGAACTACAAAAACTAACTTGTGATTCTGGTTTCTCCAGACTTGCACTCGCTCCTCTGAAAAGGAGCACTCGCTCTGACCCTCCTGGTCCGAGTGAGAAGCAATCTTCCAGTCCTGCATGGATTGCTCTTGCCAACTGTTGTTTGCTCCAATCCTGAAGCCAACACCGCCGACGGCGAGAGCCTTTGTGGGACAGCTCGTGATCCACTCCTGGACATCGCAAATGCCCTAGAGTCTACGTGGCAGCGGAGAGAAGCTCCTCGACAACCACCTGATTGCGCCCAACATTGCCTGGTTCCGTCCTGGTTCCACCCTGGTCACTGCTGAGTGACCCAGACTCTGTCCCCTCTGCTTTCAGGTACTCTACAACTCCGATCCACCCTTGGATCAAACCGGACACTTCTCCTTCACAACGCCTGCAGCATCTTCAGCTTCAAGCACCATCAACCAGCGTGACAAAACCCGACACTACTTCGCACCTGTGCACCCGCTTCCTGTGGGTGAGGTAACTCATCAAAGCCGGTGTTCCCACACTGGTACACACCTCTAGTATATGTGTCTAAAGTTTCATCTTGCTAGGTTAAGAGGAAGTCTCCTTAAACTATAACTTTATAACTTTTACGCACCATTGACTTTGCATTGGTGCATGCCTGTGCTTTAAGCGCTGCATCCGAATCCCGCGGGCTTTTCCCGACGTCAGCATTGCTAGTCCCGACTGATCCCAGTGATTCCCTAGGCCCTAGGCCTAACCACTGTTCGATTGGTATCTCTTATACCACTTTCTTAATATATGGTTCGAGTGGCCACCCGCCCTCATCCATAATTGTGCAACTTTGTATGTTTAACTGTGCTTTTGTTTAAACTCTTGTGCCTCTAGACTCATAAAGAGTACAGAGGATTATTCTAGTAATAAATACATATATTTTTATGATATATAACTTGTGTGGTGTCCTTTCATTTGATATTACAGGATTGTGATTGGTAAAACAGCTCGCTTAACACGACCTCTTGAGTTTAGCCTTTAAGGCTGCTTAGTCCATGCTACCCTTAGGATAGCTTGTCTATAAGGTTGACTTACAACCAGACACCATAGGGATTGTTTGGACTGATACAAGGTGGTTCCAGAATTGGAAACATCATATATCAGGCCAACTTCTCACATTGGTGTGCAGCAGTGCGGATTTGAGCTTGCTGTTGTTTTACCATTGCAATCTTTTTATCAAATTGAAAGATCACATCAAGTACCTTAGGTACATATAAACAAAAGCTTAGCATATTTAAGTTCTACTGAACTTAGTAGTTGTAGATCAAAGGGATTAGCACACCCTGCCTACAACTCACTAGCAAGGTACAGTAGGAAAACACAGTGTAGGTAAGTGCACCACTTGCACCTCACTAGCAGTCATGTCTGGCACAGGAGGAGCTTCAGGCTCTGCACCTGTGACAGTTGACCTTACCAAGGCAACTTCCAGCTATGATAAACTTAGCCATAAAGACTTGAGTGCCTTATGCATTGCAAGAGGGCTAAAAAGGGGTCGCAACCCCACCATTCCTTCCCTGATAGCCATCCTGGAAAAGGATGACATAGATAAGGCGAGTGCAGTTCCCTTAGATGCCGGAGATGGAGTGAACCCCCCTGAGAATGAGACCACCCCAGAGTTGGATGAGGAGGAAGAAGAAGAGGAGGAGGACTCAGAGGTAGATGAGTCTGATCAGAATCAGAGGGGTAACCAGGTCATAGTTGGCAGGCTTAACCAGACCAACTTAGACCTACATGGGAATGGAGAGGGCCAGCACCTCCCCAGATCCTATAACATAGTTCCCTCAGGCAATAGAAGGTTGAGATCTCCCTCAGGGGACTCTCATATGTCTAGTGTCTCAAGGGAATCTCAAAGGGGAATGACTTCCCCCCAGAGAAAAGAGCATAGGGCCAGAATGAGGGCTGTCCAACTCCAGATAGAGAGGGAAGAGATAGCCTTGGCTCAAGCTAAACTTGCTTTAGCAAGAGAACAAAAGTTGTGTGAAGTAGACTCCACTGGTGGCAGCATAATTCCTAGAGAGAAAGACAGGGGTTATGATAATAGAAACCTGACAAAAATTGTGCCCCCCCTACAAGGAAGGGGATGACATCCACAAATGGATGACTGCTCTTGAGAGAGCCTGCATGGTACATCAGGTTCCTCAGGATCAGTGGGCTGCAATTTTATGGTACTCCTTTTCTGAGAAAGGGAGGGATAGGCTCCTCACAGTTAGACCTGAGGATGACGAAAACTACTCTGTCCTGAAGAGTGCTCTTATTGAAGGGTTTGGCCTAACCACTGAGCAATACAGGTTGTTGTTCAGAGACACCCAAAAAGCACACACTCAGGACAGGACTGATTTTGTTGATTGTGCCACAAAGGCTCTGAAGGGTTGGCTGCAGGGAAGTAAAGTCTCAGACTATACAGGATTGTACAATCTTATAATGAGAGAGCAGATCCTTAATAACTGTCAGAACCAGCTGTTGCATCAATACCTTATTGACTCTGATCTGACCTCTCCCCAAGAATTGGGAAAGAAGGCGGACAAATGGGTCAGAACAAGGATTAAGCAGAAACCCCAGAACCATGGTGGTGACCAGAAGAAAACAGACCAGAAGGGTGGGGATAAGAAAGATAAAGAAAAAGACCAGAAGTCTTCTTCAGGCCCAAAAAAATCTAATAAGGAGGGTGGTTCCCAGAATGATAACAAAAAGAAGAAGAATGATGGCCCAAAGAAACCTTGGTGCAATACCTGTAAGTCCATTTCCCATTGAGGGAGTGAATGCACCAAGAAAAATCCAGTTTCTACCACTGCAGCTCCTAAAGCACCTGCACCCCCTAGTACAGTCAGCAGTGGTAGTGCACAACCTAAGGGGATAGTAGGGTTAACCCTGGGTACTGAGATGGAATTTGGCCTAGTCAGAGTCCCTACTCAGGCAGTTCTGCTTTATGATGTGGACTTATTTTTGTCCACTACTGTGAGTCCCAGTAACCTGGGCAAGTATAGGCAGACGTCTTTGATTAATGAGAAACTGGCTCAGGCCTACAGGGACACTTGTGCCAGTGTCACTATGGTGACACCTGACTTTGTGGACCCTGGACAGATTGTACTAGGTGAGAATTACCTAGTGACCAATGCAAGCAACACCACTACTACACATAGTGTGGCTGTTGTGAACTTCTCATGGGGTGGGGTAACTGGCCTAAACAAAGTTGTTGTGAGTACAGACCTCCCAGTAGACTGTCTGTTAGGCAATGATCTGGAAAGCTCAGTTTGGTCAGAACTGGAGTACAGGACTCATGCAGAAATGCTAGGGATTTCAGCACATGTCCTTGCGGTGACAAGGACTCGGGCTAAGAAGTGCCTTCCCGAACCTGTGGTGGATCTTGGAACAATAGACCAACCGCAACCCAAGAGAAAGAGCAAGAGGGTTAAGGCTGTGCCTTCCCACTTGCCCCAGGTTGAGGATCAGACTTCACATGGAGCTGATTCTGCAGTCCAAGAGGAGACTGTCTCTGAAGAGCTTGAACCTGATCAGGTTGAGTTTCTGGGGACAGGGGGACCCTCATGGGCAGACCTGGGGCAGGCCCAATTAGATTGCCCTTCTCTTGAACCCCTCAGACAGCAAGCTGCTGCTGAGGCTGCAGGGAATGCTCAAGGTACCCATAAAGTGTATTGGGATGATGGGCTCCTTTATTCAGAGGCTAGAGACCCCAAGCCTGGTGCTGCCAGGAGGTTGGTCATACCTTTGAAATTTAGGGGCTTCCTTCTTACCTTGGCCCATGATATTCCCCTTGCAGGACACTTAGGCCAGAACAAGACTTGGGATCTTGGGACAGGCTTGTCCCTCACTTTCACTGGCCTCATATGTCAGAAAATGTCAAGGAGGTTTGTCGCTCCTGTGTCACTTGCCAAGCCAGTGGTAAGTCAGGTGGCACAACAAAGGACCCCCTGATACCACTACCTGTGGTGGGGGTACCCTTTGAAAGAGTTGGAATAGACATTGTGGGTCCCATGGATCCTCAAACAGCATCTGGGCACAGATTTATACTGGTGGTAGTGGATCATGCCACCAGGTATCCAGAGGCAATTCCCCTGAGGACCACAACAGCACCTGTTGTGGCAAAGGCCCTTCTTGCAGTTTTCTCAAGAATGGGTTTTCCAAAGGAGGTTCTTTCAGACAGAGGTACCAACTTCATGTCTGGATACTTAAAGGCAATGTGGAAGGAGTGTGGAGTAAACTACAAGTTTACCACACCCTATCACCCACAGTGCAATGGGCTTGTGGAGAGATTCAACAAGACCCTCAAGGGAATGATAAAAGGATTACCAGAGAAGCTTAGGCGGAAATGGGACACCCTTTTACCCTGCTTGCTCTTTGCTTACAGAGAGGTCCCACAGAAGGGGGTTGGCTACAGCCCTTTTGAACTTTTGTTTGGCCACCCTGTGAGGGGTCCACTATGTTTGGTGAAGGAAGGATGGGAGTTACCTCTCAAAAAGCCTAAGCTAGATGTTGTGGACTATGTACTTGGTCTCCGCTCCAGGATGGCTGAATACATGGAGAGAGCATCCAAAAACCTGGAGGCCAGTCAAGAATTACAGAAAGCTTGGCATGACGAAAAGGCTGTTCTGGTTGAGTTCCAGCCACGACAGAAGGTGTGGGTGTTGGAGCCAGTGGCCCCAGCAGCACTCCAGGAGAAATGGACTGGACCCTACCCTATTGTTGAGAAAAAGGGAGAAGTCACCTATGTGGTTGACTTTGGAACCCCTAGGAGCCCCCACAGGGTGTTCCATGTGAATCGTTTGAAAGCATGTGTGGACAGGGAGGAAATGAGCTTGCTCATGGCCACAGATGGGGAACAGGAGGAAGAGAGTGACCCTCTCCCAGACCTGCTTTCCCAGAACCCTGATGATGGTTCAGTTGATGGAGTAGCCTTGGCAGGCAGCCTCACTGAGCAGCAACAGGTGGACTGCAGACAGGTTTTGCAGGCCCACAGATACATGTTTTCACTCACACCCAGTCAAACTAACTGGTGCACCCATGAGGTGGACACTGGTGACAGTCTGCCTGTGAAGAATAAAATCTACAGGCAACCTGATTGCTCCTACATTCGGCTTGACATCGGGAAAGGAAGGATTGCTGTTGCTTGTCAGCGGGAGCCCTCAGAGCCAGCTGCTACCGCCACGCCTCGCCGGACCCGCTCCGCGGGTCCCCCTTCGAGGTTAGCAGCGGCAGGACTCACTGTGTAAGGGGTGACCTCGTTCTTGGCTTCAGGGTCGACCGGCAGGGCTGCGAGCGAGTGGCGTGGGGACTCCAAGGTCCAGGAGCCCACGCGCGCCCGCCTCCATCTGGGCTGCTCTCCCTGCCGGCCCCACCCCCACCTGAGCACTCTAAAGCTCCACCGCGTTAGAAACTCACCGGATTGCTCCTACATTCGGCTTGACATCGGGAAAGGAAGGATTGCTGTTGCTTGTCAGCGGGAGCCCTCTGAGCCAGCTGCTACCGCCACGCCTCGCCGGACCCGCTCCGCGGGTCCCGCTTCGAGGTTAGCAGCGGCAGGACTCACTGTGTAAGGGGTGACCTCGTTCTTGGCTTCAGGGTCGACCGGCAGGGCTGCGAGCGAGTGGCGTGGGGACTCCAAGGTCCAGGAGCCCACGCGCGCCCGCCTCCATCTGGGCTGCTCTCCCTGCCGGCCCCACCCCCTCGGCCTCCTCCAATCTAAATAACTATAAAAGTCGGACAGCCTCCCCGCTGCGCGGGAGCGCGCGGGAGGGCGCCGGGAGAAGCCCGGGACAAGGGCGGGACCGTTTGAGGCCGTTCGAGGCCTAAGAGGACTGGACTGGCCTACCCCTCTTGGCTTAATATTGTTTGTTTGTTTTGGTAGATAAACTACTAACTGAGGGGATATAGATCTATCCTCGCCACAGTGCCCTAGTATTATGGATCCAAGGGTAACTCGTAGTAAATCTTCTAAACGTGGGTCACTAGTCAGCGGCCCCATGGATGACTTTATAACCCGCACTAATATAGCTATAGACGAAGAAATATCTAAGCTTCAGACCCGGGTCTTGTTAGAACTAGACGCCGCAAGAAGAGTGTCTCAAGTAATTGCACTCTCCAAAAAATCCTCCCTTGGTCACATAGCCACCTCTGTTACCCCTGAGCGCCCAGCCCGCCCTAATTGTATAGTCGCCCAGGTAGACATCCACCATTCACCGACCCCGGCTATTCCCACACTTGCCACAGGAAGTAGGGTTGAGGATACTACATTAACACCTCCTAGTACGCTCATCCCTGCTCCCATTGTATCTCTCCCGAATCTGACTCACAATATCCCCAGTGGGAAACAACCAAAGAGGAAACGCAATTCTCGCTCAGCTTATTTCCGTAAGAAAGCGAAAATTGCTGTTCCAAAAGACCTGCCCACGAATAACATCACAGCTTTTAATGCGGGAGCTGAGTTCACCATTAATACTCAGTCATGTAGTGAGGGACAGGGAAATAATCCATCTAATTCCCTTCTGAATACCACAACAGACGAGGTCCCTGAAGTAGACGGGCTAACCAAGAACAATAAAGAATTTATAGAGGTGGTTTGGGACACTCTTAAAAAACTCTTGTCTCCTTTGGACCTAAGATTATCAAGGATTGAAAATAATTTGTTAGAAATGGAGAAGAGCATTATTGCGCTAGCCACTCTTGGGTTGAAAAGTCTGGAAAACCAGGGCGTTATTGCAGCTGACCCAATCCCACAACCTACGGCACCACAAACTAATCCAGCTTCCTCTTCAGTACCACTTACAATAAAACCTGTTCCTAAACCAAGGACAGTTACGGTGGAGCAATCTCGTGTCAAACCAAAGCCTTCTCCACGAGGCTCCACCCGCAACTCGCAACATCCCAAACACGAAACAGTAACTAGACCGGTTCATAGTGAAACCCAGGTCCTCCCAGCCAAAGACAACTTTAGAGGTGGCTACATTGACCTTCCCCCAGAGGCAAACGACTATGTCGTTGTCTTGACGGGTGTTCCTACGCTAGGCAATGGTCAATTCGAAAATCACTGGTCGCTTAAAAATAAAATAATGCATTGGTTAAATGTCAACAGACCAATCCCCAATGGTAGAAGAAGTAGGGTATTGATGGTTCGCAGAACTCCCTGGGTAGGGCCAACGCTAAAATCCAGTCCAGGGGACTGCATAGTAGTGACTTTCGAAGATCCCCTCACGGCGCATCACATTTGCAGTTGGCCCAGTAATGATGACTCTCTAGTTAAACCCAAGCCACTATCCTTTTTCTATCCTCCCCGACCTAGTTGTAACCAGGGGGACAATTGGACATTGGTTCAGCACCATCAACGGCCGAATAACTTCAGGGGCCATAGGGAGACCCTGCTACACTGGAATGGCCTCTCCACTTATAATAGATTCGGCGGTCTAGAGGAGGTGGATTGACTCCCTGTGCAAGCAGTCAAGCAAACACGAAGGGTATCCCTAACTTCGCAAAGGCATCATCTCACCGATTGTCCTGCTCCTGAATCTGCATCAAGCCAAACAGGACGATTTAACAACGTAAGGGCTGATGGGGTGGAAACGTCATTGGACTTAACAGCAAATTGTAAAAGGGAAGAGTGGCCAAATCCGCCTTGTGTGACCCTTCCTGTACCTACTACTCTTGAACAATCGGATATCACCTGCCTCGCCCCTTATGTGTCTTTCAATCTCCCCCAAATTGAGCCACTTGCGATGCCTTTAACTCCAGTGGGTGCGACTGTTTCCTTAATGCCTATGCCTATTGACCCCACCAGAGTCTTCTCACCATCTGACTCTGTACTAAAAATTTTATCTTGGAACGTGGCTGGTCTTGGCCGCAATTTTGATATCCCCGAATGAAACGACTTTTTGGAACCCTTCCACATCTGTCTTCTACAGGAAACCTGGTGCTTGGAGCCTAGACACCGAGTGGGATTTACCACCTTTTTTATCCCAGCAGTCCAGGAACAAGGGTCCAAAGGTCGCCCGTCAGGTGGACTTATCATATGGATCAGTATTGCTTTAGGCTACAGGGTAAAAGTAAGAAACACCCAATCTTTGGACCTCCAGTGGCTAACGGTAACACACAAAGGGGGAAGAAGTATGGAAATCTTCAACATCTACTTGAGGGGTGCCAAAGGCGGTGCATCCCATTTACCATCCACAGGTCTAAACCGCAACCTGGCTGCCTGTGATGCAGATTCCCATATAATGCTTGCAGGGGATTTCAACTGCTGCTTCGAGCCTTTGGCCAGTGAAGACATCTTGGACACTTTTGAAGAGGACAACAGGAGAGGTATTCCGATTTTGAACCTTGACCCGATTCCTAAATGGTCGCAAAACGCAATAGAGATCAATGCCTTGTGCATGGAGCACAATTTGCGACCGACAAATGGCCGATCCAAATCTGACCATAGGGGTGCCCACACTTATAATAGACAAGACCACACGTCTAGGATTGATTACATCATGCTCAATTACAACCTTTGGCAATATCACCTAGATATGGAGGTTATAGTGTCGGTCGATAGCGATCACAACCCCCTATCGCTATCTATTTCATCCCCTTGGCAGGTCGGAAGGCAAGGCTTAACCGGTCATAAGTGGAAATCCTCTCATGAAGTGGTCCCCACAAATTGTAGCAGGCGTTTAAAATGGGCAAAAGTTTCAGCCGACGTGACAAGGATGGCCCAAGCTGGGGCAATTTTGGAAGAGGTGGAGCCCCGGATGAGCCCTTCAAGTCAAAACGATAACAAGATCCTACCTCTATTCACTGAGACTGTACTCGCGCTGAGCGACTTATTTATTGTTCCCCAAACTACTCGAAGGGGTCCTTCAAAATCCTTGCCTAAACAGTCAGAGAAATGGTACACTCAAAAATGTCGTGAGGCCAAGAAGGAACTTGTTGAGACACTAAAGACGAAAGACGCGGTTGCTATTAGGGCTGCCAGAAAATGTTATAAAAAAATCATAACTGAAGCTAAACGGACTTATGATTTTAACTTCTGGGGAGATCTAGTAGAGGCCAGTACTAGGAAGGATGCCAAGAGGTTTTGGGACCTATTAAGATCTAGGGAAAAGCCCATTGACCAGCAGCTAACTTGTAACATTGCAGGGGGAGCATGGTTTGACCATTTTTCGCAACTGTACTCCCTTCCCTCAGGCCCATCCCAGGTAGCTTGCCCACACATGGGCTTCACAATTAACCCCCAGTGCTATGATGGCCTATTTACCAACTTAGAAGTAGAAAGAGCAATCCACTCCATTGTCCCGAACAAAGCAGCAGGACCAGACGGAATCCCAGGAGACCTAATTAAGAACTATCCATCTCCTTGGAGTAGATTAATTTCCTCGCTTTTGAACGAAGTGATGTTGGGTGGAGTCTTTCCCGACTCATGGAGGGGCGCTGAGGTCGTACCTATTTTTAAAAAAGGCTCCAGGGACGACCCAGCAAACTACCGCCCAATCAGTTTATTAGATTCTTCTCAAAAGGTAGCAGGAAAGGTGGTATTGGGCAGGATCATCGAGTGGGCAGACAATAACCATATCCTATCAGATCTCCAAGCAGGTTTCAGGACAGGTACGGGTACAATCGAGCAGACGTTCCGTCTCCTAATGATCTATTGGAAAGTGGTGGTACTGGGAGGGGGCAGTCTGTATCTAGTCTTCATTGACCTGCGGACTGCCTTCGACCTGGTGCCACGCACGCTTCTATGGAACGTCCTCGATGGGTTAGGCCTCCCCCCCTATCTGCTGTCACTGCTTGTAAAATTTCATGATAGGAATTTTGCCCAAATTAGATGGGGTGCACAGGGAGAGAAAACATCTCGTATCCCCGTGGACAGAGGCGTCCGCCAGGGGTGTGTGCTTGCCCCCACTCTGTTCTCCCTCTATATCAACGGAGTGGTGGAGCATCTTTTACAACAACCATCAGACGCACCCACCCTGGCTGGAAGGAAGATCCCAACGCTTCTGTTCGCGGACGATACCCTCCTAATCTCAAAATCACCAAAGGGCATCCAATTGTTGCTTTCCAGCTTTCAAACCTTCTGCAATGAAAGGGGCTTGGCCATAAATATAGGTAAAACTAAGTTTTTAGTTCTTAATCCGCCAAAAAAATTTGTTTATCCCCCGGTCCTGGATTCTGTCCCACTTGATCGCGTGAAAGAATTTGATTATCTGGGCATACGCATCAGTGATACCATGAGTTGGAAGGCACACCACCAAAAAATCTTCCTTACCCACAAAAGGGTGGCAGGTGCGCTGCTTAAGGAGCAGAGAGCTTCACCATCAAAACCTATTGGGGCCCCCCTAGATATCTATAAGGCAAGGGTTGTAAGCGCGGCACTTTACGGTGCTGAGCTGTGGGGCACTCAAAAAGTTGACACTCTGGCCCATCTTGAGAACAACTTCCATAAAGACCTAATGGGTTTGCCCCACAGCACGCCAACAATCCCATTGCTGATAGATGCAGGTACCCGGGCAATCTGCGACCAAGCGAAACTACGCCCACTCCTGTTATGGTCCAGAATTTGGAATGTGCAGGAATTAAGTAGTTACGCAGACGCCTTAAATGATATTTTGTCCCTATCGGGTTCCCATAAGATCATCTGGCTCAGGGAGGTTAAAAAGCTGCTATACAATTTGGGCCTAGGCGAGGCTTGGTCCAACAAATCTGCACCCTCGAAACAATATCTAAAGAAGGTTTATTGGGCATGGGTGGACAGCGAGAGGGCCCGAAGCACAAATCATTGTAAATCTGTAGCCCTGTTTCTGTCAGTTAAGGAGTTGCCGTTAAGGGAATCTTATCTAGACACCATTCAGAGCCCAAGGGACAGAGCATTGTACATCAAGTTCAGGTTGGGGGTACTTCCATTATGTGAGTTCACGTCCACTTGGAAACCGCCTGCTCAAACTGTACCCTATTGCCCCTTTTGCGATTTAAGGGTAGAGTCTGTGTCCCATATGTTGTTCGAATGTAGTGTCTATTTAGCCCCGAGACGTAGGTGGTTGAAGCCTATTTGCAGAAGCCTGGGAACTCGCTCTCACTTGGAAGCCCTGCGTATTTTACGTACAGATCCTAGACCCTTCTTTTCAACTTGTATGGCAAAATTTTTGGGTTGGGCTTGGCACCTAAGAACTGTAAGAAAAATGTTAATCCAGTGAACGAGCCTACCCCCCCAAAATGCTGTTTTGTATATGAAATGTTTTTATGTGATGATTATTGTTAAAAATGTTTTTTAAAGATGTGTAAATGCTTTTATGATATGTTTTTATCGAATAAAGCTATTACTTATTATTACAGGCAACCTGACCACGTCAGGGATTGTATAAAGGATGAGGTGCAAAAGATGCTTGAGCTTGGAGTGATTGAGCCATCAGAGAGCCCATGGGCCAGCCCAGTAGTCCTGGTGCCAAAACCTCATACCAAAGAGGGAAAGAGAGAAATGAGGTTTTGTGTGGACTACAGAGGTCTCAATGCTGTCACTAGGACAGATGCACATTCCATTCCAAGAGCAGATGAGCTCATTGATAAATTGGCTTCTGACAAGTTTCTGAGCACATTTGATTTGACAGCTGGCTACTGGCAGATCAGGTTAGCTGAAGAGTCAAAAGCCAAGACAGCATTCTCTACCCCTAGTGGACATTATCAGTTTGTGGTAATGGCCTTTGGTTTGAAGAATGCACCTGCCACCTTCCAAAGGTTGGTGAATCAAGTCCTTGCTGGGTTGGATGACTTTTGTGCAGCAAATCTAGATGATATTGCTGTCTTGAGCTCCACCTAGGAGGATCACCTGATCCACCTGAAGAAGGTTCTGGAGGCCCTGCAAAAGGCAGGCCTGACTATCAAGGCTACTAAGTGCCAGATAGGGCAGAGCAAGGTTGTGTACCTGGGCCACCTAGTAGGTGGGGGTCAGGTTCAACCATTAGAGAGCAAGATCCAGACCATAAAGGACTGGGCTCCAACTACCCAGACGCAAGTCGGAGCCTTCTTGGGCCTGACTGGGTATTACAGAAAGTTTGTGAAGAACTATGGGTCCATTGTGACACCATTAAATGACTTGACATCCAAGAAGATGGCAAAAAAGGTTCAGTGGACAGTTAGCTGTCAAAAGGTATTTGATGACCTGAAGAAGGCCATGTGCTCTGCACCTATCCTGAAGAGTCCTGACTACTCCAAACAGTTCATTATACAGACAGATGCTTCTGAGTTGGGGGTGGGAGCTGTGCTTTCACAACTTAATATAGATGGTCAAGACCAGCCCATTGCTTTTATTAGCAGAAGGCTGACCCCCAGGGAGAAACGTTGGTCAGCTATTGAGAGGGAGGCATTGCTGTGGTTTGAGCCCTGAAGAAGTTGAGGCCATACTTGTTTGGAACTCACTTCCTAATTCAGAAAGACCATAAGCCCCTCTTGTGGCTAAATCAGATGAAGGGTGAAAACCCCAAACTACTCAGGTGGTCCATTTCCCTACAAGGGATGGACATTACAGTGGAGCACCGCCCAGGGACTGACCATGGTAACGCAGATGGTCTCTCCAGGTACTTCCACTTAGAACATGAAGACTTATCTGGTCAAGGTTAAGTTTAATGTCCCTGCGTCGGGGGGGGGGGGGGGTTGTGTAGGAGAGTAAGGTCTGCTATCCTATGGTCACCCCAATTTTTGCTTTTTGCTTCACTGGTTTTCGACTTAATGAGGCTGTGGGCCTGCTAATCAGACCCCAGCCTGCTGTTCTCTCTCTAAATTCACATACATGTACTATAGGTACATAACCCAATTGGAACTGGACTCCTTGTCAGCCCCTGTACCATGCACTATAGGTGCTCAGGCATAGGCCTACCAGAGGCTGCAGCATTGCTTTTGCCACCCCTGGCTGGTTCTTAAATTGACACAACTGGCTGATCACTCAGCTGGGACAAGTTGGTGTAATCAACTCTTGCTTAGATATAGTATACCTATATCTAAACCTATATCTGGACACATATAAACCTGTGAGGCACTCCTATGGAAGGCCTTATCAATCCTGGAGGCAGAGTGCGTGGTTTAACGTGAGATGGTGCTCGAGCATGAGCTAAGCCTGTCTGCAGCTGTCGGGAACAACTCCCTAAGCTGTTCCGGGATAATGCCATACCATATACTATAAAGTGCATTATAATCCTCGCGGTTATATGTTAACTTTGGTTTGGCTTCATCAAAACATGTCGTGTAAGGTGTAATAGGATTTGGAATACTATCCCCTCGACAGTCCTGTCAACGGGGATAGCATTCCACCCCTCTAGAGGGAGAAGACATGTTACTTTACTGAAACACGGTTGATTTTTAAAAGAGCCTCAGCTCCACAAAATGGATGCTTCTGCCACAGACACGAGTCTGACCTCCTGCTGCTGACCAAAACTCAGCCGAGGAGGCCTGGACAAAGGCTTTCCTGTCGCAGGGAGGTGTCACACCACCCCAGACAGGAGATAGTGGATTGTAGCAGGGAGGTTTGAAAGAAACCAGACACTGCCTGGGGAGCACAAGGATTCCCCTTGCATAATTCGGTCAAACCGGTTCTGGGGCTCACCAGCCCCAGTCCCAGCGTGACCTTGGTCAAAGGGAAAGGGGTGTAACCACCCCCTTCCTGGGTCCCACCCATAGGAAGGACCTAGCAGGTAATCCAGCCCCCTAGATTGGTATAAGAATGGGAGCAGTGCCGAAGCACTCAGATTATCCTGACTGAAACTTATGAAACGAAACTCTGGACCCTTCGACATCCTACTCGATGTATAAGACTGGAAAATCTCCCTTGTGGTCAAGGAGTGACCACCCTGTGCAAACAGGCACCATCCAGCACCTCGACGTTTGCTTTGTTTCAGTTCCCGCCAGGACTCAAGCGACAAAGTCTGACAAGACCAAGCCAGCCTGCCTTCTAACAGCCCGATCCACAGTCCCTGCAGAGCTGAGACCCATGGAGGCGACCGGAAGTGTGGGGCTCGCCATCTTGGAAAGACCACGAGACGCTGACCGTGCAGCCCATGAGAGACCCTCGAAGCTGTACACCGGGGTTTGAGAAGCCCTAGCCCTGAGCCACTTTTGCACCCAAGCTCACCCCTCTACACTCACCGAGTGCTGCGTGGGGCCCTTCTGCTTCTTTTGGCTCAACGCGTTTGCCCGGTCACTTGCCCATTGGCTTGTGGCCCCTGTGCCAATGAACTATGAAAACTAACTTGTGAATCTGGTTGCTCTAGACTTGCACTCGCTCCTCTGAAAAGGAGCACCCGCTCTGACCCTCCTGGTCCGAGTGAGTAACAATCTTCCAGTCCTGCATGGATTGCTCTTGCCAAGTGTTGTTTGCTCCAATCCTGAAGCCGACACCGCCGACGGCGAGAGCCTTTGTGAGACAGCTCGTGATCCACTCCTGGACATCGCAGATGCCCTAGAGTCCACGTAGAAGCGGAGAGAAGCTCCTCAACAACCACCTGATTGCACCCGACATTGCCTGGTTCCGTCCTGGTTCCACCCTGGTCACTGCTGAGTGACCCAGACTCTGTCCCCTCTGCTTTCAGGTACTCTACAACTCTGATCCACCCTTGGATCACACCGGACACTTCTCCTTCACAACGCCTGCAGCATCTTCAGCTTCAAGCACCATCAACCAGCGTGACAAAACCCGACACTACTTCGCACCTGTGCACCCGCTTCCCGTGGGTGAGGTAACTCATCAACGCCGGTGTTCCCACACTGGTACACACCTCTAGTGTATGTGTCTAAAGTTTCATCCTGCTAGGTTAAGCGGAAGTTTCCTTAAACTATAACTTTATAACTTTTACGCACCATTGACTTTGCATTGGTGCATGCCTGTGCTTTAAGCGCTGCACCCGAATCCCGCTGGCTTTTCTCGACTTCAGCATTGCTATTCCCGACTGCTCCCAGCGATTCCCTAGGCCCTAGGCCTAACCACTGTTCTATTGGTATCTCTTATACCACTTTCTTAATATATGGTTTGAGTGGCCACCCGCCCTCATCCATAATTGTGCAACTTTGTATGTTTAACTGTGCTTTTGTTTAAACGCTTGTGCCTCTAGACTCATAAAGAGTATAGAGGATTATTCTAGTAATAAATACATATATTTTTATGATATATAACTTGTGTGGTGTCCTTTCATTTGATATTACAGGATTGTGATTGGTAAAACAGCTCGCTTAACACGGCCTCTTGAGTTTAGCCTTTAAGGCTGCTTAGTCCATGCTACCCTTAGGATAGCTTGTCTATAAGGTTGCCTTACAACCAGAAACCATAAGGGATTGTTTGGACTGATACAAGGTGGTTCCAGAATTGGAAACATCATATATCAGGCCAACTTCTCACACATAGGAAATGCAAAACATGGTTCTTTCGGTCATCCCAGGTAGACTGTTTCTAAGAAATATTTAGGACCTCGGCTAGATCTAATCTAATCTATAAAATCACCTTCAAGCAACTTTGTGGTTCCCTTACTTGGAACCACAAAGTAATGAGGCAGAAGGAGCAGCCAGATTTTGCTGGAGCGAAGGCAGTAGCACATAAAGAATGGTGATGGAAGAAGAACACAAGGGAGCAGATAGCCTAAAGATGTAGCACATCCAGGTGCTATGGACCCTTTCCCCAACTGAGACTCATGAGTACCTCATCAGAGGAACAACTATTTCCTTCTGAGTCCAAAAGATCAGTGCAGTGCAGCAACTATTGTGTGGAAACAACCACTCCCAAACCCTCCCACCACTGGCATCCAGCTACCCCTTTTTGCTAGGTGAGTTGGTTGGTGCTTGCTTGCCTGTCGGCGAGTCCACATGAAGGCCAGGTTTCGAAGTGCGTACCCTGTGCAAAAAGACAAGTGCAAGTGCCCATGTTAAAGTCTGAGCAGGCCATCTCTCTGAATGTGTTTGAGTTTCCAGCAACAGATGAGGTATTGGACCTGGGGAGCTTGCCAGTGTTTCAAGAGTTGCAGGAAGCTGGAGAAACTGAGAAAGCCCACTCAGTGTCCTACTCACTTGGAATGCCCTACTCTGAAAGGGTCGAACCCGAATGCCCTGGTGCAAGTCAAACTATGGAAAGCTGGTCATTTTCCCTTCCATTTAATCACAGGTGGCTTGACATTAAGCCCTGAGTTACAAACATCAAGCCTTCAATAGGCTGCAAGTCACCTGGGGACACAACAACTTTGTAATGCTGAAGGGGTTCCTTCATCAAGGGACAAGGAAGTTAAAAAGACTCACAACAATGTGACATTTAGGTCCCTGATGGCACTGCACCAGTGACATGTCCAGACAGTTTGTTTAAAAAAATGCCTTTTCCACCTTTCAAATGTTAGTGAATTGTGTCCTTAATGGACTGGCAAATTTCTGTAACATACCTAAAAAATATAGCAGTCTCAGTTCTGCTGGAGGACCACTGTAGGCCTGCAGAGAGATAACTTGATGGTCAAGATGAGCAATACCAAAATAGGCAAAACCTGGTGATGCAACTTGGGCCCTAGGAGGGTGGAGGAAAGAGCTGCTCCCTAAAAGGCAAAGTCCAAGTGGCAATGGAACAGGATATTCCCAAAACCCAGAACAAGACGATGTTTTTTTTGGGCCTCACTTGTTACCAGATACATTTTATGGAGATCCACTGGACCATAGTTGCTCTGATAATTGCCCCAAAGTTAGCAGCCAAAATAGCTGAGTTGAGCTTCTAAATGTCAAGCTGTACTAGGATCAATACAGCTCTGAGGGACGCACCAGTAGTACAGGCTCCTGATCAGAGTCAGCTTTCTCATAGCACAGACTGATGCTTGGGAAAATGGAGTTGTCACAGCTCATTGAAAATAGAGCATCTGTTCTCTGCACAGAGAACAGACTCGGTGACAATAGAAAGATACTCTTCAGCACTGGTCTGGGCTCTTAAGAGGGTCCATCCCAGTTAGTCTGGAATCAGCTTCACTGTTCAGACAGAGTATAAATATTTGAGGTGACTGATAACCATAATATTTGGTTAACGTTGCTTTGGTGGATTATTCCTTGCAAGGTCAAGACTTCACTGTAGAGAATAAGGTAGGCCTGCAACAAGGAAACTCTGATAGTTTACTACATCATATAACAGAGAATCACCAGGACTGAGTGAAGCTCTAGCATGTTGAATTCAGGGATAGCAGGGTTGTAGGGTTGAAAGTCACTGGTGCAATAACCTTATGCCGCCATGCAGCTGATTTAATCAGTTCCAGCGTACCCTATATGCCTTTGTGACCAGGAAACTCGTATATTGGGTCCTGCAAAAGGTACTCGAAATGATTTTGTAACAAGCATACCCCAGCAACGTATTTTGCTCTTTCGTAATGGAAGTTCGCTAAACATGGTTAAATACTGTCCCCATGTAATAAAGATGTGACCTGGGCCTTCCCATATACCCAGAGTCCTTAGGGGCGACACCGCCGGTGTTTGAGTAGTGTGCGATCCCACCCCCATTTGTAACTTTAAAGCTCCCTTGAGCAGCGGGCTGACGAGCCTAGGATCCCGCACCTACGCGCCGGAGTGGGACTATACCTGGCAGATATTGGCAGCCATCGGCAACCCCAGAACGCTGCCTATCCCTGCTGACGAGGGGTGAAACCCCGAAACACGTGTCCAGGGATGGCAAAGACAGCGAAGATAGCAGAAGATCGAAAGATGATGCATCGCGAACACTTTACTACATTGACCAGAGTCCTTAGGGGCGAAACCGCCGGTGTGTGAGTAGTGTGCGACCCCACCCCCATTTGTAACTTTAAAGCTCCCTTGAGCAGAGGGCTGACGAGCCTGGGATCCCGCACCTACGCGCCGGAGTGGTACTATACCTGGCAGATATTGGCAGCCATCGGCAACCCCAGAACACTGCCTATCCCTGCTGACGAGTGGTGAAACCCCGAAACACGTCTCCAGGGATGGCGAAGACAGCGAAGATAGCAGAAGATCGAAAGATGATGCATCGCAAACACTTTACTACATTGACCAGAGTCCTTAGGGGTGACACCGCCGGTGTGTGAGTAGTGTGCGACCCCACCCGCATTTGTCCCATATACCCTGACCAACTCAGGAAGATGGACTGGACCGTTGCAACAGGCTCTGAATGGCTGAAAATGTATAGAGGAAATATCCATCTCCTGAAAATATTATGGGATGTTAGTCATCACCAGGGATTCATCAACTATATGTATGTTATGGTATGCCCATAAACTAAGGAAGAGGGTTGTATCGCAAGAAAGAAGAACTAGGATGTAGTTGGTCTCTCCAAATGTTCACTTGTTACAAAGGACAGAATGGTTGCCACAAATAGTCAACCGAAAGTTTATTTTTTGACCTTGCAGAAGATCTGTGCAACGCAACAGAGATAACATTTGGGCCAGGAACAAGACTCGGTTGCAGTCCTCCCGCTGGAGTTAGAAACAGGCAGATCACAGACATCAGCTAGCTGTTGCTTTGACCTCATTAGATGGTGGTAGACTATCATGTCTGCTGACATCTTACTTGACCTCATTGTAAGAATCACTAAACGTGCATCTGCTGGAGTCCTGCTGGCAGGACCTGCTGTTAGCTTTGAGGAGCCTCTTCAGGACTGTTGCTGAACAGTCAAAATGAGTGTTAAAAAAGGCTTGCTCAACAGTCTTGCATTAACATTGACATTCCCTCCCTTCCCAAAAATGTCCAACTCTGAAATAGACACTCTACTTTGGGTGTGGTCCAAGACTGTGAAGGGAAGGGAATCCACAACGTTCTGGTGTATGCTAAGGGATTCTTTCTCTTGTGCCATACTTCACCCTCTATATACATGACCTGAGGTATTAGCAGACTTGCCTTGCTGAACAACCCTGTTTCCAGGTCATGCTGAAGGCAATCTTAAGCTACAGAAACTGCTTCCTACTTGTCTTGTTGATTAATCTTCTACTAAGATGCCATTCTGTCTTCTGAACTGTGTTGTGTGTGTATATGCTGAGGCTGGGAAACCCACAACAAGCTGCTGAACTCCAGAGGCATGCTAAAAATGTACGGCTGGAATGCTTGAATTAATCTCAGCCACTGGTAATTACTTGTTGCCACATCAACTCCTGTTTTTTTTTGGGACCACCAAGACACGTCAGACAGGACGCAGCCACATGCAAATTAGTCTTGGTCCTTCTCCTGTTGGAAGTGTCCACCCAAACAGCCAGGTAACATCCCATCTTAACTGATACACAACCAACCCCTGATCAGTTTCGTCCTATTGAGGTATCTTCAGTTGAGTGCAGCTTGGTTCCAGTGGCATAGTGAGCATGGGACCCACGTCTGGACCTACCCCTCGCAATTAGGATGTTGTAATGAGGAATACAAGCAACCATTGGCAAAGCCAACAGGTCTCGCCTATGCAAGAGCTATTGGCTCTGTTCAGCAAGGCTAAAAGTTAGTGGAGTAAAGGAAAGTGACGTGGATTGTCAAAAAGTGGAGTGTTTTTTAATGGTGTGGAGTGGAATAGAGTGGTGTAGAATAGAGCTGAGTGGCGTGGGGTGTCATGGAGTATTGTGGGGGAGGAGGAGTCAGAGTGGGAGGACGTAGAGTGGAACAGAGTTGAGTGGCGTAGAGTGGGGTAGAGTATCTTAGAGTGGAGTGGCATATAGTGTTGTGGAGTGGGGTAGAACGAGCAGAGTGGAGAGGCATAGATGGTGCTGAGTGGAGCAGAGTGTTATAGAACAGAGTGGCATAGAGCGGAATATATTATCTTAGAGTGGAGTGGCATAGACTAGAGTAGTGTATGAGAGTGGAATGGCAGAGTGGAGTAGAGCATTGTAGAGTCGGATGGCGTAAAGTCGAGCGGCATAGAGTCAAGTGGCACAGAGCATTGTGGAGTGTAGTAGTGTGTCGTAGAATAGAGTGGAGTAAAGTGGTATGCAGAAGCATAGAGGGGGGTTAAGTAGAGCGTCCTAGAGTGGAGTAAGATGGACGAGTGGTATAGAATGGAGTATAGTGTTGTGGAGTCGCATAGTGGAATAGAGTGTCAGGGTCGAGTAGAGTTTATTGGAGTAGAGCGACATAGAGTGGAATATCATACAGTGTAGTGTTGTAGAGTGGACTGCAGTGACAAATTAGAGCAGCATAGCGTAGAGTGGTGCAGAGTAGAATTCAGTGACAAAAAGTAGATTGCTAAAAAGAAGAGTGAAGTGGTGTAGAGTGGAGTGGCCCAGGTTAGAGTGGAGTGGTGCAGTTTAGAGTGCAGAGGAGTAGATCGTGTAGAGTGCAATGGCGCAGAGTACATTGGTATAGAGTGGCGGAGAGTGCAGTAGTGCAGAATAGATTACAGTAGCGAGGAGTAATGAGTGTAGTGGCATGGAATGGTTTAGAGTTGAGTGGTTCAGAGCAGAATGCAGTAGCATATAGTGCAGTGGTGCAGAGTAGAAGGGTGTAGAGTACAGTGGCGCAGAGTAGAATAGAGTGCAGTGACGTAGAGCGCAATGGTGTAGGGTGGCATAACGTGCAGTGGAGTAGAATGCAATCTTGCAGAGTAAAGTGGCATAGCGTAGTGTGCCATAAAGTACAGAGGCACAGAGTAGAGAGGTGCAGAGTAGAGTGGTGCAGAGAGCAGTGGGGTAGAGTACAGCGGTGCAGAGCAGAATAGAGTGATGTGGAGTGCAGTGACAGAGTGCAATGGAGTAGAGTAGAATAGCATTCAGTGGTGTAGCTTGCAGTGGTGTAGCGTGAAGTGGCATAGTGTGCAGTGGCATAGAGTGCAGTGATGCAGAGCTA
Source organism: Lissotriton vulgaris (assembly GCF_964263255.1). NCBI lineage: Eukaryota > Metazoa > Chordata > Amphibia > Caudata > Salamandridae > Lissotriton > Lissotriton vulgaris. The sequence continues at coordinate 437,320,058 of NC_141698.1, read as the reverse complement.
AGTGACATTGAGTTCAGTGGTGGAGAGTGCAGTCTTGCAGAGTATAATGTCCTGGCAAAGAGTAGTGCAGAGTAGAGTGGTGCAGAGAGCAGTGGTGCAGAGTGCAGTTGTGCAGAGTAGAAGGTTGTACAGTACAGTGGCACAGAGTAGAGTGGTGCAGAGTGGAGTAGGATGGTAGAGTGGTATAGACTAGAGTGGGGGATTGTGTTGTGGACTAGAGTGTTGTGGAGTGGCAGAGTGGAATAGAGTGTCAGGGTGGAGTAGAGTTTATTGGAGTAGAGCGTCATAGAGTGGAATATCGTAGAGTGTAGTGTTGTAGAGTGGAGTAGGGTAGAGTAGCCTTAGGTGAAGTGATGTAAAGTACAGTGTGCAGAGTAGATAGGCATAGAGGGCAGTTTGCTTTGAGTAAAGTGTGTAGAGTGCATTGGCATAGACTGCAGTGACAGAGTAGAGTGGCATAGCGTAGAGTGGTGCAATGTAGAATGCTGTGACAGAGTAGATTGCTTCAAAGAAGAGTGAAGCGGCGTAGAGTGGAGTGGCCCAGGTTAGAGTGGAGTGGTGCATTTTAGAGTGCAGAGGAGAACAGTGTTGTAGAGGGCAGTGGCGTAGAGTAGATTGGTGTGGAGTGATGGTGAGTGCAGTAGTGCAGAATAGATTACAGTGGTGTGGAGTATTGCAGAGCATAGTGGCATAGAATGGCATAAAGTTGAGTGGTTCAGAGCAGAATGCAGTGGCATATAGTGCTGTGGTGCAGAGTAGAGGGGTGTAGAATACAGTTGCGCAGAGTAGAATAGAGTGCGATGATGTAGAGCGCAATGGTGTAGGGTGGCATACCGTACAGTGGAGTAGAGTGTAGTCTTGCAGAGTAAAGTGCCATAGAGTAGTGTGGCATGGCATAGAGTAGAGAGGTGCAGAGTAGAGAAGTACAGAGTATAGTGGTGAGTAGTGCAGTGGTGTAGAGTACAGCAGTGCAGAGCAGAATAGAGTGACAGAGTGCAGTGACAGAGCGCAATGGTGTAGAGTGGAATAGCTTGCAGTGGTGCAACGTGCAGTGGCATAGTATGTAGTGGTATAGAGTGCTGTGATGCAGAGTAGAGTACATTGAGTTCAGTGGTGGAGAGTGCAAACTTGCACAGTATAATGTCCTGACGTGAAGTGGTGGAGTGGTGCAGAGAGCAGTGGGGTAGAGTGCAGTAATGCAGAGTACAATAGAGTGGAGTAGAGTGCAGTGGTGTAGATAGCAGTAGTGCAGAGAAGAGTGGTGTTGAGTTCAGTGCTGGAGAGTGCAGTCTTGCAGAGTAGAAGGTTATACAGTACAGTGGCGCAGAGTAGAGTGGCACAGAGTGGTACAAAGAGCAGTGGTGTAAAGCACAGTGCTGAAGAGTAGAACAGAGTGGCATAGAGAGTTGTAGAGTATAGTGGCAGAGTGCAGTGGGGTAGAGTGCATTGATTTTGAGTAAAGTTGTGTATAGTGCATTAATGTGGAGTGCAGTGATGCAGAGAATAGTCGAGTGGCGCAGAATGGAGTGGCACTGTGAGCAATGGCACAGAGTGCAGTGGTGGTGAGTGCAGTGGAGTAGAATATATTGTTTCAGAGTAGAATGGAGTGGTGCACAGTACAGTGCAGTGGCATAGAGTGCAGAGCAGATAAGAGTATTATAGAGTGGACTGGCAAAGAGTCTACTGGCATAGAGTGCAGTTTTGCAGAGTTGAATTGCGCTGAGTAGAGTGGTGCAGATAGAGTGGCATAGAGTACAGTGGCAAAGAGTGCAGTGGTGCATGGTTGAGTAGTGTGGGGTAAATTGCCTTGTCATAGAGTAGAGAGGCGTAGAGTGAATTGCTATAAAGCTGAGTGGTGTAGAGTAGAGTACAGTCACGCGATGTGGAGGGGCATAGTGTGGAATGGTGTAGAGAAGAGTGAAGTGGTATATAGCAAACACAAGAAGATGATGGACAAAGTGGTAAAACTTTTCAGATGCTCACCCCAGTCAAAAATCTGGGTTGAAGCCATATTCGTGCTTTAGCATATGCTATATGAAAAACAGTCTTGACCCTGTGCCTCATGGGAACAGTCCAGCCTGAACTGCCAAGCTGGTCCCTGGATGCTTGTTTCCAGTCCAGGAAGGACTGGAATGTCTCCATGAGGCACAGGGGCAAGACTGATTTGCATATAGCTGGGTATGAACCGAGGTGAGCTGAAGAACGATGATGGATTCAACCCAGATCTGTGACTGGGGGTGAGTTTCTGGAAAGTTTCAGTACTCCGTGCATCATCGCCTTGTGTTTGCTTTGTTCGCCCTAAGTTGGCAGGGTATGCCCAGACGTAGGTCCCTTGCTCACTTTGCCACTGGATTCAGGCAATCCTGGCTGATGGGGCTGTTACCCCTAAACTGGTCCCAGGATGCTTGTTTCCCGTCCAAGGAGGACCTAACCTGGAAGTTCAGGCTGGACTGTTCCCATGAGGCACAGGGTCAAGTCTGATTTGCATATGGCTGGGTCCAAGTTGGGGTGGCGAAGTGACATAAAGAACGATGATGGATTCAACCTAGATCTGTGACTGGTGGTGAGTGTCTGAAAAGTTTCAGCACTCCATCTTGTCCTTGTGTTTGTTTTTGTTGAGTGGAGTGGAATATGCCCGGTGTGGTAGCACACTGCCTTTACAGACAACACATCTTCAATTGAAATGATCATTACATTTGCATAAACATACAGTTTTACGGATAAAAATATACAGGTCACAAACGACAATGTGTGGAAGTGTAATCACCTAGTGTATTGATTTTTTCTTCAGAATTACCCAAAAATATGCCTCATTTGTGCTTTTCTAATTCTGATATATTCTAAAATATCCGCACAAATCTTTACCAACATTTACATTTTGTTGCATGCAAGAAAAGAAATTGATTTTACAGCCTTTCTCAAGCAATGCTGCAGTAAACAGCATAATTATCACATAAATCCTATCACTTTGAAGTCAAAGAAAGAAAAGAAAACACAAAGCTCCCTGGAAGACGTAGCCTGACATTTGACCTCTGTCTTTGAATGCACAGCAAATGTGATAGGATAAATATAATATGTAAAGACCTGTTTACATAAATCCAATACTGGCGGAAGAATACAGTAAACAGGGTTTGGGCAAGGGAAGGGACGACAACAAATAGAGCCAGCAAAAAGAAATCAAGCAAATGTGAGTTACAAACAAAATATTCAATGGTAAGCAATGGTCGGAATGCATTCCCAAAGAAGCTTCCCAAATGTCCCCAAGATGTTGTTAGCAAACCATACAGCTTTGCTTTCAGGTAGGTTTTGACCTAAAAAATGATGTCTGGAATGCTTGCATAATTCTCAGTCTGTGGTAATTACTTGCGGCTGGACCTCAATCCATTTTTTTGCCCATCATGCAACCTCAGCCCTGACCCCGTCATATGCAAATCAGTCTTTGTCCTGGTCAAGTATGAATAGACAGGCGCAAACTACTAGACCAGGTCCTCTCTGATCTTGAACATGAGCAATCCTAAACCAGTTTCAGGCGATTTGGGGCTCGTTAGTATGGGGCAGCTTGGTTCTAGAAATTACTCTAGCCATATTCCAGTCCTTAATGTTTTGCCCACCATTCAACCTTAGGGCCCAGTCTTATGCACATGAGCCTTGGTCCTGCTACATTTAGAACAGCCCACACCAAAGTGTCAGGCCAGCAACCCCAGACCAGGTTACGACTATTTAAGCATTTGTATTAGAGTGTAGCTTGGTTCCAGTCGCACACTGAGCACAGATGCGATAACAGAATTGTGACCCCCCCCCAACATAAACAGAGATATAAGCGTGACTTGGAAAACTTCAATAAACTCTAACAGACCTTCGATATTATATCTGCAATATATACATGCTATACAACTAACAGCTTACACCACCAAGTACACCAACACCTGCTCCACGTAACACCACCTACACTATCTACATCCCTTATCAACATCTACACCTTCACTCTAATGCTTACTTCATAAATAACTTCACTACATAGATACCACACCCAATAGCAACACTTGCTTTCTGAACTTCATCACCATAAGATAATTGTCTCCCTGTGTCAACAGAGCGGAAGACAGAGCTTTTTAGTCATTTGCCCTCTTGCTCCGATCAGTACATGGTGCAATTCATCCCGTTGACCACTTTAGGCTACATGTGTCCCAAGCGGGGCATTGGCAAGAAGCATTATTTCTCTGCCATATTTTCCCTCTCCACTAATTCCCTGCCGCCAGTGCATGTTGCTTTCTTTCTTTCATGACCCCAGATGAACACCTATATATCAATATATGTGTTGATAACTAAGTGGCATGACCCTAACTGGGGAGCAATGAAACACCTTTTTTGCAACAAGTGGGAAACTATTAAACATTGCCTATTCTACATTAAGTGGGCTGGGGCTTGCTTGGGGATGCTTCATCCATGCTAGGTGTTGGCAGAATACACCTAGAATTCACCACCATCTACATCATCATGTACATCCACACCACTGCCTATAATGTAGACCATTGTAGTAACCTGTATTGTATTTATCTTGTTACTTTCTCCCTAGATGCTCAGCCAGTGTGAATGTGATACATGGAAGGATGGTGTGATGGTTTTGAATGGAATGTTTGGGTGCCTGGATACTTGAGTGTGTATTATAAAACAGGGTTAGACCCAAAAGTCAAAGGGACCTGGGTAGTTAATTGTTATAAACAGAGGGGTCCCCAACTGATATGGAGTGGGTAAAGGAAAAGGAAAATTGACAAGTGTTTCAAAAGATTGGAGAGAAAACAGAATCAAAAGGGTTCTGAAATGCAGTGTTTTATTCACTATGCATCCATTTCGTCATAGTCAAGTAATTCAATGGAAAATATCAAAAAACACACTTGATTATCATTAATTCATGTGCCCATAGAGAAAAGAAAAAGGAAAGGGGAGGTAGTAATGTTAACAAAAAGTTGTGACTTACTTAACATTCAATAAGAACACAAATACATTAAAATTCATGTATAAATTCTGGATGATCCCTATCCACAACAGGGTCATATATAATGTCCACAATGTCTGGAAATTATTCAGAAAATTCAAGCTCCTATTAGGCCGTATGTATCATGCTGGTGATAGGAGTTGAAAGTGGGTAGAAGAACAGTCTACGTTTCGACCCAGGAATAGTTGTAGGATAGTTGATCCTTACACAGAGGGTCTTCTTCAGGACATACGGGGGTGGGGTGATGGGCAGACCTCCTAGGGGTAAAGGGAAATTAGGGTCAAAAATACTTCATATAGGGCAATATGTCCCTAAGAGAACCGTAGCGGAGAAAGAGGTAGACCGCCCGGGAACAACGTTAAAAACTATGAGGACTATACATATTGTCTTTGAGGACTGTTACCTGCTGTGTATTGCAGGTCAGAGTGTGACCAGGACGGTCATGATCAGATCGTGGGTTACGGTTTGTAGGTGTCAGAGTTATGTAAGCTTGAAAAAACAATCCATATCTGGAGGGAAACGTAAGGATTTTTATGAGATTTGAGATGGTTACCACTGTAGACAGAGCATTGTTGCTATTCACTCTTACCCGTCGGTAGAGAGTCATACCTTGTTTAGATGAATGTCTCGGGTAGTGCAGAGAGGGGCTACCATTTATTCCAAAAAAACGGCTCAACTAATATCAGAGTCCGTGTGTAAAAAGACTGTATCTAAAGGGAAGAAGAAAACACGGGGGACTAGTTACATAAATATACCCCACCGTGTTTGTTGTTAAAGAGGCGTATTTAGAATAAGGGGCTTACCTATGAGCACCGATCCTGCTCAGTTAGAACGGTGTCTCAAAAGAGCGTCTCCAGAGTGCTCGATTCGGGCCTGGAGGGGGCGGGGATGGGGCGGGCTGGGTAACTTCGCCGTTAAGTAAGTCACAACTTTTTGTTAACTTTACTACCTCCCCTTTCCTTTTTCTTTTCTCTATGGGCACATGAATTAATGATAATCAAGTGTGTTTTTTGATATTTTCCATTGAATTACTTGACTATGACGAAATGGATGCATAGTGAATAAAACACTGCATTTTAGAACCCTTTTGATTCTGTTTTCTCTCCAATCTTTTGAAACACTTGTCAATTTTCCTTTTCCTTTACCCACTCCATATCAGTTGGGGACCCCTCTGTTTATAACAATTAACTACCCAGGTCCCTTTGACTTTTGGGTCTAACCCTGTTTTATAGTACATACTTCGGGCAGACGCTGGTCTGCGAGGTTTTCCTTTCTCAAATATAATAAGTGCCGCATTTTGGGATTCACTACCAATGTTAAATGGCAGACAAAGAAATTCTATCCTATACTGAGGACTATATTAAACAACTTCTCCTGGATCCAGCCAATAATTTTCTTTCATCTAATATACCTAACCTTGACTTTACACTTAATGATAAAATCAGTAATCTAGAACGCCTTGAGAAAAAACTCATCAGAACAAAATTACACGGACATTTTCTTGCACAATGCTTGACGTCTAACATCATTCCTGTAGGCTTACAGGTTAAAGTGGAACCAGCAATTTTCGTCGACGTCCCTAAATTTAGGGAGGGTTTCAGCTTTGTCGCGAACAATTGTTCGCGACACTGGATGGTGCTTGGCATTGAAACTGCTAACAAACAAATTGCCGTCCTAACAAAACAAATCTCTGATCTAAAGGCTGAAATAACAAGTGACTCAACCCTAACTAACTCCAAGGAAGCTCTCACCAAACTGGTCTCCACACTACAAGATTTTGAAACAACGACTATAAAGAAGAAGTTGGAGAAACTTGCCCGAGACCTGAAACTATATGACAAGAAAAAGACGTACCCCTACCTTCAAGAAGAGTATTACCGACAGGACTCTCAGGGTAGATTCACCAACCGTGGACGTGGTGCCTACAGGGGAGGGAGAAGAAACTTTACAACCTTCTCAGACTCCTCTTACAGTTCGGGAGAAGACACCGAACAAGCCGGCCCTAGCGGATACCAAGGAACATACGGCCCCCTCTATCAACCCAACTCTTTTTTAGGACAAGGTGGATGGAGACCCCCCCGGGGCAGAGGCAACAACTGGACCAGAGGGTCGGGCAGAGGTCAACAGAACTCGAGAGAAGAATGGGATTCTGGCAGAGGGAGAGGGACGAAACAGGTGAACTTCCCCGCCCAAGAAGAACACGGGGAGAGATCGACCCGCAGGAAGAACTACAGGTGGTGAGGTCTGCACCGTCTCCTGTGATCAACATCTCTAAATACACTTTGAAAAGCGAAGAATTGAGAGTGCTTAACCGCGGGCTATCTTTTGTACCTACCGCCTTACCCAATACCTTTACCACTCTGGCGGAACTGCATAATTTTTTCCGAAAAATTAGACTTAGATATTTTTCCAAAGATAGACCGATGCAACGCTCCTCATCTACAACTGGTCTCAGGGTCCCGTCAACTTTTGTTCCCCCGACCAACACTATGACCCAGCGTATCCTTGCCTATGAAAGCCTCGTCACCCGGGATGTAAAGAGGATCCTGGAGGAAAGAAAATATATCAAGTTTAATACTAGTAGAGCTGAAAAACTGGCGCTAATGTCCTTGAAAGAGAACAAAACAGTGGTCGTTAAACCCGCAGACAAGGGCGGTGCGATTGTAGTTCAGGATGTGGATGACTACAAGAATGAAATCTTGAGACAACTAGGAGATGGGATCAGCTACAGAAGACTGCCCGGGGACCCTTCCAAAGACCTGGCCAGGGAAATACTAAGAACCACCCAGGAGGGTCTGGACCAAGGCTTCTTATCGGACAAAGAGTTTGGATTTCTCAATCAAAAAGATCCACGGATACCTACAATCTACACCTTGCCTAAGGTGCACAAAGACTTGAACCAACCACCAGGACGACCAATCGTCTCCGGCTGTGGCTCCATACTGGAACCTCTATGTAAATATATAGACTTTTTTCTAAAACCTCTAGCTGAAGACACCGCAACCTACATCAGGGATACGACACACACCATCAATCTGGTGGACGGATGCCCATTCGACTCTCGACAAGAGCTACTTGCCACATGTGACATTGTGTCACTTTATACTAGCATACCTCAAGAAGAAGCACTTGTTGTGGCCACACTTGCACTCAACAAAAGAGAGGCCCCGGTCCAGGTTCCCACTTCATTCATCGTCCAGCTCCTCAGAATCGCCATGATGAAGAACTTCTTCATGTTTCAGAATTTGTTTTACCTCCAGACCAAAGGGGTGGCTATGGGGGCAGCTTTCGCGCCGGACCTAGCCATAATCTTCATGTCTACATTTGAAGAGACATTCGTGTTGAATGACATCAATCCCTACAGACCAAACATACGTATGTGGATGAGATACATCGACGACATTCTTTTAATCTGGACAGGCACTGAGACAAGAATTAAAGACTTCTACAATTGGTTGAATAGAAGATCTCAAGATATTCAGTTCACCATTCAATTTGATAAAACATCTGTGAATTTCTTGGATATCTCCATCATCGCTGAGGATGATGTACTACATACCACTTTGTTTCGGAAACCGACGGAAAGGAATTCGTTACTTCAATACTCCAGTCACCACCCCCGAGGTCTGAGGGACAATCTGCCTTTCGGGCAATTCTTGCGAATACGCCGCAATTGCAGCAAGCAAGAAGACTACATGGAACAATCGGAAGTCCTAAAAGCACATTTAATAGAACGTGGCTATCCAAAACGCCTGACCACAAAAGCTAGGAAAAGAGCATGGTTCAATCACCGAGATATCTTGCTACAGCCTAAGGAGCACAAAAGCACCACAGAAGAACGCTTGATTTGTGTGACAACTTTCTCCACCCAGAGCAATTCAATAAAGAAAGTTATTAATAAACACTGGAATTTGATTTCGGAGGACCTTGACTGCAATGATTTGCCATTACATTCCTTTAAGAAGGCCAAGAACATCCGTGACCACGTGGTCTGTTCACTCCTTGACACCATTGAAGAGCCCACCATCACCGCAATGTGGAATCTCCCACCGATTGTAGGACACTTTAGATGCGGTCCTGTAAAGCATGCCCTGCGACCATCCAAACCAAAGAATTCATTCACAAACAACTACGAGTAACTCTTAAATCGCATACGAACTGTAACACGACCAATGTGATATATTGCATCATATGTCCATGCGATTTACCCTACGTTGGACAGACACAACAACGTGCAAAAGTGAGATTTCTCCAACATTGTAGTAGGATCAAATGTAGGGTACAGGGGGCCCCAATGGTAGAACACTGTACCGCAAACAACCACTTACCGGAAAGCCTGAGATGGGTCATTCTAGAACAGGTCAAACTGGGCCCCAGGGGCGGTAGTATAACCCCAATCCTGAATGTCAGGGAACTGAAGTGGATCACTTTTTTCAACTCCGTAAAGAATGGGTTAAATGAATCTGAGAATACTTTTGCCCAACTGGCTAATTTATGATACCCTTATGAACTTTTGATCTGCTCTGTAGGAGGGTAATTGACGTGCATTTAACCACCGTGTTGGCAGGTTCATGCTGATCATGTCAATGCTTCTGTCCACTAGTGTTTAATTTACCTTCTAAACTATTGGAATGTTCAATGGAGTGACCTATACACCTGTCATGCATTTGACCACTAGTATTTTATTTCACTTTACCTTCTAAGCTGTAATGTATAATGGAGTGACCCATGCATTTGTTATGCATTTGACCGCCTTGTCGGCAGGTTCATGCTGACAAGGGGCAGTCTAACTGTATGTCCTACCTGTTTTTGAAATTGGATCACTACAACGTATATTTCTGAGTATACAAGGCGTCCTATTTTCATTATCCACTATCTGTTATGGCTAAATTAAGGTCTTCGATTACATGCACTGTGATTTCTAACACATGTATAACTCATTTGATGTGCAGCGCGCTGTTCCGCTCATTGTTTACACTAAGATGGTTGCTAAGTTACCTGTTCTAAGTCCTTCCCTTATCTCGTTGACTCGCGTATATATTCAGTAACCACGCCCCCCGCCAGGACACTTCCTGGTTACGGAGACGTCTTTGCCCGCGAGAAACCCCGGCCGATGCAGAGAGCATTGCACTTACGGGTAAGTGCTCTAAGCAATCTCGCTTTCAGAGAGAGCCCCACGGTCACACTAACTTGACCGTTACTTTGCTCTATCGTTGCAGATACGGACGGCGAAGTTACCCAGCCCGCCCCATCCCCGCCCCCTCCAGGCCCGAATCGAGCACTCTGGAGACGCTCTTTTGAGACACCGTTCTAACTGAGCAGGATCGGTGCTCATAGGTAAGCCCCTTATTCTAAATACGCCTCTTTAACAACAAACACGGTGGGGTATATTTATGTAACTAGTCCCCCGTGTTTTCTTCTTCCCTTTAGATACGGTCTTTTTACACACGGACTCTGATATTAGTTGAGCCGTTTTTTTGGAATAAATGGTAGCCCCTCTCTGCACTACCCGAGACATTCATCTAAACAAGGTATGACTCTCTACCGACGGGTAAGAGTGAATAGCAACAATGCTCTGTCTACAGTGGTAACCATCTCAAATCTCATAAAAATCCTTACGTTTCCCTCCAGATATGGATTGTTTTTTCAAGCTTACAAAACTCTGACACCTACAAACCGTAACCCACGATCTGATCATGACCGTCCTGGTCACACTCTGACCTGCAATACACAGCAGGTAACAGTCCTCAAAGACAATATGTATAGTCCTCATAGTTTTTAACGTTGTTCCCGGGCGGTCTACCTCTTTCTCCGCTACGGTTCTCTTAGGGACATATTGCCCTATATGAAGTATTTTTGACCCTAATTTCCCTTTACCCCTAGGAGGTCTGCCCATCGCCCCACCCCCGTAAGTCCTGAAGAAGACCCTCTGTGTAAGGATCAACTATCCTACAACTATTCCTGGGTCGAAACGTAGACTGTTCTTCTACCCACTTTCAACTCCTATCACCAGCATGATACATACGGCCTAATAGGAGCTTGAATTTTCTGAATAATTTCCAGACATTGTGGACATTATATATGACCCTGTTGTGGATAGGGATCATCCAGAATTTATACATGAATTTTAATGTATTTGTGTTCTTATTGAATGTTAAGTAAGTCACAACTTTTTGTTAACTTTACTACCTCCCCTTTCCTTTTTCTTTTCTCTATGGGCACATGAATTAATGATAATCAAGTGTGTTTTTTTATATTTTCCATTGAATTACTTGACTATGACAAAATGGATGCATAGTGAATAAAACACTGCATTTCAGAACCCTTTTGATTCTGTTTTCTCTCCAATCTTTTGAAACACTTGTCAATTTTCCTTTTTCTGGATACTTGAGTGTGGCAGTAGGAGAATGGGCTGAGCAGCAGGCAGACTGCTCATGGTGGGGCTGCATCACATGAACTCTACATCTTGTAACTGCAACTTAATAGCTCTACGTAAAACTACATCCTGGCCATGGACCTCAACATAGAGGTTACTACAAATCCTCTTTTACACAAAGAATGAGTTTTAGTCCCATTTCCACTCAGTAGTCACATGACCCTTACAGGAGTGGTGGCTTAAGGGATGTCTTTCCCTTTTATGCTAGTAATGGGTGTTTGTTCCTTGTACACAATTTGCATTATAGACCCAGTCCCGTTTTTGCATGTTTTGTCCCTTACATGAGGGGTGGCAATTTGGGTTTCAGTCCCTTCTTCATAGTGTTTTGTTTTCGTTCCTTACATAAGGAGTAGATACATGGGTGCAGTCCACCCATAGTGTTAGAGTTCTAGGGGTGCGTTACTCCCATGTTTCTCTTCACAGTGCTAGAGTACTGGGGTGTATTTCTCCTGTGTTTCTCTTCGCAGTGCTTAGCTCTGGTTTGCAGTCCATGCTTGGATGCTTCTTTTGGATCTTTCATGTGTCTTTTCATGTGGTGGTGTCTCACTTTGTTCAAGTGAGCTTATCGTTCTTAAATCATTTTGATGTTTTTTTAATTAAAGGAGGAGGGTCTGTGATATTTCATGTATATCTTTTCATTCTTCTTTCTACTTTTGTTTAGTTTTTGTTCCCTCTCGTGATGTGATTTTTACCTTTCATCCCTGGGTTCTGGACTATTACTTTCTTTTGTATGTTGCTGTGTATAGTTGTTTGCATTTTTGTATGGTTTAAAATAATCTTCAATTTTAATGGGAGAAGATATGTAGTAGTGTTCCCTGTTGCCTGGTTACTAGCTGCTCAGCCAGTGTGAGTGTTATGTATGGAATGTTGGTGTGATGGACATGTTTGGAATGCTTGGGTGCCTGGGGTGAGTGTTGACAGTTGAAGATGGGCTGAGCAGCAGGGAGGCTGCTCCTGGTGGGGCTGCTACCACTGATGTTATGGACTTAAAGTGAAGTAGTGTGGCTCACTGGTTAGAGGCGGCAGACCCGAGAGCAGAGGACGGCCCGGGACCAGGGTTCGATTCCCGGCGCGGCAGGTTTCTGGACCAGGGTCAGCGGACTCGATAATTCGCTCGCCTCGGTGCCCTTTCTGATCAGCGATCACACTCGGCAACTCTGGGCATTAGCTTGCCTCATCTTCACTAACGGCCCCACCAGACCGCCGGGGATGCCTGGTCTCACCCTGGAGATACCCATTAAGGGACCATCTCTCAGGGAAGCCAGGAAGGGTTTCGCAGCGGTCGAAGCGCCTTGGGACCCTCCAGGTAAGTAGTGCGCTATATAAATGCCTATACATACATACATACATACTTAATACATAACTTACAAAGACACTACTCGGCTACGTCTATTTTATCACCTCTACGCATGGAACATCATTATTACAACCAACATCTTTTAAAGCATGATCTATGTCTTATTCACCCACTTACACTGACCACCAGAACCTCACCCCTACATTTTCAGTGGGGCAATGCACTCGATTGCCCCTTCTACCTAGGTAGTACATCACCTTCTCCTATATAACTTGCCCCCTTCAGAACTACTGGCTTCACCACATACAACACCCCACCTTCTACAAACTGCAACCTCTCGAACAGCACTCCTTTGTCCCCACCATTTGAACCCTACAAAATTAATCATGCCTTCCATCTCTGCTCTACATCCTACACCAGCTACATATTGGTTTACATACACCCTTTCCCATTCTATACCTCTAACCTCACCACCAGCTACCCCATCTACATCCTCCATCTGCTACAGGCTGAAATGCCTACTCATACACCCAACGCCGCCACCTACCTCTCTTCATGCTGACTGTACCACTTACTACAAATGTGCTGGCAAACACGGCTACGTGAAAATACTCTGCACCACCACATCCACCTATTTTTTTTATTTAATGAAAACAGCGATTTCTTTGATTTTTCTAAATACTAGTTATTTTCACATAGAATTATAGAATATAGTTGCCACTAGCACTTTAAAAGAAAACACTATTGCACAAACGTTCACTTAAAATTCTTCTTACAATCAATAATTGATATCATTATCATTCCCAGGTGACCAGTAGATCAGAAATCACTAGCACAATGCCCTCTATAAGTTACTACTGTGCAATGGGGGTACCAGGGGTTTTATGGACTCTAATACAAAGAAGGGAAAGAGTCCTCCAGTTGGGTACTAAAAAAGTCCATAATTTGTGGTGCAGAAAGCCTCAACCTCTTGTTGCCCGATATCAGTGCACTTGCTAAACTCTTTCTTGCCATGCCCCTGAACTGCACTAAAATGATTCTCTTGAATTTGGAATGAAAAACGTGTGTAAGGCTGCACCTGACCCATATCTCGGACCATCTCTTTATTTTTTCATTCATTACCCTCTTTTCCTCTATCTATTATTTTCTTTCTTCAACCGCATATTTTTCTATTGATTTTATAAACTTTTCACATTGCAGATTTTAATTAAGCCGTTTATAAACACTCTGAATTGTTTTTATATAAAAAAAATCATTAATTGCATATTCCAGAAATGTCATTGCTTTTCATATTATTATTCTTGCCTTATTATTGTTTATTCTTTTGAAAACCTTCAATCATTTTTTAATCAGAATACAAAATATATGGCTGGCCTATCAGGACATACAATATTGAGCCGACCAGTGTTGAGACAAGGCATGGCAGCCGATTCATGACCATAGTGCTTATGAAAGAATATGTATCATGATAAAACATAGTAAATGAAGGCCCACGCCGTGGATTCCTCATTCTCTGTTCCCAATATTGAACTCCCCAGGTGAAATTAACAACTGCTAAGGAATGGTCTGTCCTGACATTACTAGCATTGGTCACACATCTCACCAAGTATGATTTGCTCAGGAGCCACGAGATCTTTTGTCACCCTTGTCACACTTGCTTCTGTGTCCCTGAACGCCAAGGCCTCTTTTCCATTTATCGCTATATACCTGTTTATTGTATTACTCTCCTTAAACCATTTGTCCTGTAATTATGCGATTATTCCTATTTTGTATTCTTACTTGATGTCGATATTGCATTTATCCTTCTTTCCATCCTAATGTAAAGAGCTCTGATATCCTTCGGGATCTTGTTTGCGCTATATAAAACTTTATAAATAAATAAATAAAAACCAACCAATGGCATCGTTGCAAGCCTTTAATCCTAGCCCATGATAACATAAACTGTTTTAAATAAATTAATGCTTTGAAGGAATCAATAATAACTTACCTCAACTTTTTAAAAAGTATATAAACTGCCTTATTGCCCTTAAGGCCAGTCTGCAAATATCCCCAGGGCCTTAGTTTAACAGATATCCAGTTTTTCATTTTTGATGAGCTACATTTAAAGAGAGATTCTGTAGTTTATATGTAATAATTGTGGCGGCGGTGTCTGCTGCTCCAGTGACCAACAGGCCCTTTGGGAATGTTTTCGCTGGGCCTGCATGCATGTTTAGGCATAAGAAAGGGAAATCCTCAGGTATTATAGAGGCCAGTTAAGATCTCTGAAGAACAAAGTGGCATCTCAGTCAGAAAAGCATTGGCAAAGTGTGAGTTGGTTGTATCTGGATGAGATTGTGCATGTGTGTAAGAGAGTGAGATTGCTGGAAGTCTGACTGTGATTATACGTGTTTGGATGTGCGTGCCTGTGGGTGAAAGTGTGTGAGTATTTGTGTCCGAGTGTGATTGAGAGTGTTTGAGTCTTTTGATGAGTGAGTGGCATGCATGGGAATGTTATCAGGCAGTGCATTTCTGGACAGAATAATGCGCAGGGATAAGGTAACCTTCACCATATATAAACAACGTGTAAATAATAAAAGAACACAGCAGAGGGGACGAAGCAAGACTGGTAAAGAGGGTGGGAGATGCATCAAGAGGGGTTGGGTGAAACAACAGCGATTTTGAGGGAGGAAGGAAAAGGAGTGAAAAGAGCATGTGGGTTGGGAGGGGACTGCAGAGAAAGGCACTCAACAAGAGTCTTGTGGAAAAGTAACAAAAGTGTGCCTGAGGGCACTGGACGGACACTAGCCACCAGAAGCAGTACTTGGTACAGGCTCCATGGCAGGATAAAAACGACTCAAAGGCCAGGAGGAAGAGGGAGGTGAGGAGGAGGAGCTGACCAGTAGGAAGCAAGGAAACAAGATTGACGTGAGAACCATATGGGATCCAGCCAATGGTAAGTACAGTGACGTATGAGCAACGTAGGAGTCAGCCAATGGTAGTAAAAGGTAATTAATGGGCGGGCTCTAATCCCTTTATTCTTTTAAATACAAGCAAATTCGCAATCGCTGTGCAAGTGAACGTAAAACAAGGGGCGGGCTTGTCACTGAAACCCAAGTGACAGTTTTGGGATGTACAGCATAGTGGTAAATACTGCTGCTAGTTCCTCCCATAGGACAGTGCTGCAACAGTTCAGAGTATTTTCGTCCGACTTCATTAGTGTACCTTTGTTAAGCCCCCCTCTAAAAGTCTGCAAATAAAACCCTTCGGATTGTCGTTTGATCGTTGCAGCTCGACTAGCTTATAAAACCTGGCTTTCGGGACACAGCAGCACTTCCCAGGTGCATACTCATGGATACACAATGCTCACTATGACGATCAGGACATATCTTTCATTTTCTTTTTCTGTGTGCTTATAGTACCTCTGAGTGACCTGAAGCGTAAGGCAGTGTTGGAAATGGCCCTTATTGAAGGGTTATCCCCAAACTTTTTTTCTTCTTCCTCCTTTGTTTTTTCCTGACCGGTGCTTGTTGGCAATAGGACTCTGGGCACTTTACCACTGCTGATCAGTGCTAAAGTGCATATGCTCCCCTTTTAGTAGCCCTAAAATGGTGTTGCAAGCCTGCTACAGCACTGACTGTGTGCAGTTGCTAACTGCCATGCTGACCTGGCCAGTGTCCCCACTGGCCAGGCCTAACCATTCCCTTTCTGTACACATTGGACACTCCTATGGAAAGACCAAGGAACACCCCTGGGCAGGGTGCAGTGTATGTGAAAGGTAGAGCATGTACTAGTGTGGGTGACATTCTTTGATAGTGAAATACTGCCAATTTCGATTTTCACTATTGAAAGGCTATCTTGCCCATAGGCTAGAATGGGGAATACTGTGTATAATATTTACCTGCATATCTTCCCATATGAAGAAGAGAGAAAATTGAAGTCTGGTATCCCTGAACTCAGAATTTAATAACACATCTTTTAGGAAGGATGTTTTTTAAATCTTGTGTTTGAAAACAGCACTTTTAGAAAGTGGCTGTTTTTTTGTCTGGCCTTTCTGTGTGCCTTGGCCTGTTTGTGAATTGACTGTCTGGTTTGTGAGTGACAGGGGCTGGGGTGGCTCCAGGAGGCTGGGTGAGTCAGCACTAGGCTGAATAGCTTCATCTGCATCTTAAGTGGTGGGAGGGGATAGCACTTGGGCCTGAATAGGGCTGTGCCTGCCTTCCACAATGCTGGCTCCACCTACTGCTGGGTGGCTGACGACCCTGACCCTCTATCTCAAAGGAAAGAAGGAGTCATGTAAACAGAGTGCTCTAGGACTGACCAGAACTGGTTAGGACTAGGCCTAAGCCTCTCTGCCTTCAGAGAACAAAGATAATATTGGTATAAAAAGGGATACCCAGACCCAGAAAATTAGATCATCCTGGAATCAAGAAGGAACCTCTGCCAACGAGAAAAGCTGGAAGACTGAAGAGGAGGGACCGTCCTGCTGTATGTTTGTGGGTTGAACTACAGTTGCTATTCTTCCAAGGAGAGGGGAAGGACTTTGCTGTTGCTGTGTCCCCTTGCTTGAAGAGATTTCCAAGGGCCTGAGGAGAGCTGGCCTCCTGTTAAGAAGTCCCAGGAACAAAAGGACTTCACCCCCAGCTTCCCCCCTGAACTCTGCGGAGTGAGTTCTGCCCTTCCTAGAGTGCTTGCTTGCGGACCGCATCACGTCGCTGCGAACATTGTCGCAGAGTCAACGCATCGAGGGGCCATGACAGAAGAAGATCAACGCTGCGCATCGCTGCCGCACCGAAGATCGTCGCTGTCTCTGAGATCGACGCATCGTGCCTGTGCGAGACGCTTCCTATTGAACCTGCAATCCGGAATCCATAAAAGGTATCGCATCGCAACCCACACAGATCGGATTTGACGCAACCCGCCTCCTGCGTGCAGAGGGGTTGTCGCATCGTCTCCCCAGGGTCTCAGGAGTGACGCATCGCTTGTTTTCCAACGCTGCACTTGGAAATGTTATAGCATCTACAGGTACTTTGGGCTAAGAGTGACGCAACTGTGGATTATTTTGACGCAAAGCCTAGAACTCTTTTAAAATCATATTCTTGAACTGTGTATCTTGGATTTTTGTCGTTTTGGTCTTGTGTAGTTTAGATAAAGATACTTTATTTTTCAAAACTGCTGTGGAGTCCATTTGTGGTGTTTTCACTGTGTTACTGTGAGTGCTGGTACAAATACTTTACACATTGCCTTTGATAAGCCGGTCTGCTCGTGCCAAGCTACCAAGGGGGTGAGCAGGGGTTATCTAAAGAGTGTATCCCCTTACCCTGAGTAGAAGCAAGGGTCCCTATTTGGACATTGGTGCCTACCTCTGCCAACTTGAGACCCCCAGATCTAACATTGGTGGTCAGCGGTGAGGATTTGAACTTGTATGTGTACTTGAACCACAGTAATTGGTGTACATCACTAGTTTAGTGCAGAAAACTACGCAGCCACATACTGTTTGTTTTGTTTCCTGGTGTCCTCTTGGAAGTATTTTTTGGGATACTGAGACTCTGGCTAGTGTTGCACCTGTGAATTCTTGCCAAAATGAAGTCAACTTTTTCCACCTGAATATCTACACAGGGAAAGAGATAAAAGCCTTTTGCGAAGAGAGGGGGGCTACCCCTGTAAAGAGGGTCCACACGGAGGTATCTTGAGGCACGCCTGTATTCCCATGAGGTCAGAATTTGGGAAGCAACACTAACAGACGATTCTGAGGAGGTGGGCTTCTCTGACAGTGAGGAAGAGAAAAGTGAGTGCGTCCTTGCTGCTGAGCGAAGGTACAGAGAATTAAACCAGAAAACCATGGAGGCTGAGATCCGGTGGGCCTTAGCCCAGAAAGAAGAAAAATGTGTAGCTCAAGAAGTGAGCTTTGCTGAGTTGGAGGTGGAGTCCAGCTCACATGGTTGCAGCAAGATGGTAGTTTCCAGTGCTGAGAGAGATGTAGAAACACCCAGAGATGTGGCGCCCTACTTGAGGGAGGGGGTTGACATACACCAGGGGGTTCAGGTTTATGAAATAGCTCCAGTGGTGTGCAGTGCCCCTGAAGTAAGTTGGGGGACTGACGCAGGGGACCATATTCCTAGTGGTGGGAGGGACACTCTACTGACTCTAGATGAGAGGTGCAGGGAGAGGGGTTCGCCCATGGTAGAAACCTTGGTTTGTGAGTGTGAAGACCACCCAGAAGAGGGTGGGTTGTATGACAGAGACAGCCAGATACTGTCTTGCCAGTGCAAGGCACTGGAGGGTGAGGCAAAGGGTAGCTTGGTTAACAACTGTGTGGGGCTGTTTGATTTATTTGTTGAGCGCATATTTTAAGTCCCTGTTTTCCAGAGCTAAGCCAACACCCTGTGGAGTGTGAGTTCTCTGATCCAGAGAGCTTGCGTTGGAGGCAGACCTCTTGGTGGATTCCAGAGAGTCTGAAGAGGCATTGGGGAGTGATCCCAAAAGGAGTGGCGCAGATATCTTCCAGACCTTGAGGTGGAAGAGGTTCAGAGTAACTCAGCTAGGTCCCAGTGTGGTGGGAGGGGTGTAGGGGCGCATGTCCTGCCTCAGTGGGGAAGGAGTGAGTGTGGGACTGCGTGTCCCAAGGTGCCCCAACCCAGTCTCAGGGCCTGAAGGGTTCCTTAAGGGATCACCAGGTTGGGGCTAGAGGGTGTTAGTAGGCCATATGAGGAGGATCTCCTAGTGTCTGGTGAACGGGGAGTGCCTGTAACCAGGCCTCCTTCAGTTCTGGTGTCTGGCAGTACCACTCCAGTTGGGAGGGTGCAGAAGTCCTGACTGAGGGGTGAAAGGGGGAAGGAGTCCCCAGTCAGAGAACCAGTGGGTCAGGGGCCACCCAGAAGGGCTGAGTCACTGGTGAGTGACCATAGTGACCTTACTTCTGTCCTGGGGGATCTTCCCGCACTGTCAGATGGACAGGGGTCGGGAGATATGCGCCAGGCAGACAGTGATATGACACCTGAGTTGTGTGTCACCCTTGGGGGGGGCATATTTGCTCCCAATGAAGTCCTGGTGCGCCGGGCAAGTGTACAACCTCAGGTACTGGCCCCTGGGTTGGGAGGCCAGGTTCAGGATCTGCCTGACCTGGAGGGAAGGATATCTGTTAGCGGTGTCCTGACCAGTTTTGCTTCCAGGGGTACCATCCCAGTTGGGGGGTGTAGGAGAGTAGGGTCTGCCATCCTATGATCACCCGGACTTTTTTGCTTTTGTTTCACTGGTTTACGACTTTCTCGGGCTGTGGGCCTGCCAATCAGACCCACAGCCTAGCTGTTCTCTCGCTAAATTGATGTGTGTACCTTAGGTGCATAACCCAATTGGAACTGGGCCACCTTGTCAGACCCTGTAACTCAGGGCATCGGTGTACCCAGGGCCTACCAGGAGCTGAAGCATGTATTATGCCCCCCCTGGATGGCCATCTAAATCTGACACAACTGGCTGCACGACAGCTGTGGCAACGTGGCGTACTCGCTCGTTGCTTTAGGTATAGTATCCCTATATCTAACCTTAAACTGGACACCCGAGTTCCTATCAGTCACTCCTATGGCAGGCCTTGACAATCCTGAAGGCAGAGTGCATGGAACCGTGTGAATTCGGCTCTGGCACGAGCTGAGCCCGGTTGCAGCTTGCGGAACCAAGACCCAATGGCTGTTCCATGATAACGCGTACCATATCGGTAGCTTCGGTATCGCGTTATCAAGACATGTCGAGTAAGGTGTCATACGAATCAGGATGCTGCCCCCTCACCAATTCTGGCGACGAGGTTAGCATTCCGCCCTTCTAGAGGGACACGACATGTACGTAACTGTGAACCCCGGTTAAAGTTAACTGAAGCCTCAGCTCCACAAAATGGACGCTGCCACCACAGACACGAGTCTGACCTCCTGCTGCTGAGAGTCCTTCCAGCGAGGAGAGCTTGGACAAAGGGTTTCCTGTCTGGGGCAGTGTTCGCACCATCCCAGACAGGGTTTTGTGTATCCTGGGTAGGCAGGGCTTTGCAAGAAGGTGACTGCGGAGTGGCACCCCGATGCTCACTACGCATCTGCCGGCTAGAACCAGTTCCAGGGGCGCCCAGCCCCTCACCTGGGGAAAGTCCGGCAGGGGAGAGGGGTGTAACTACCCCCCTTCCTGGTCCCACCCCTAGGGCAGGACCTAGTCATGTACCCACCCCTTTCTTTAGGATAAAGGCAGGAGTGGAGACCCTTCCAAATTAGATCATCTTTGAATCAAGAACTACTTTCTACGAAAGGACATTCGAGACTCTTCTCAAGATTTCTCCCTTGTGGCTAAGGAGTAGTCACCCTGCATCTGCAGGCACCATCTAAGAACTCTGCGGTTTGCTGTAAGTCCATCCTCAGGAATCCGACGACCCAGCTCGACGAGAACCGGCTTCCCTGGCACCTCTGACCTCTACCCACATCGTCAGCTCAGCTGAGATCTGTGGGTGCGACGAGACCTCGAGGGACCGGCCATCATCAAAACCTGTACGCTTTCTTAAAGCAGCACGATCACCGAAGGAATCCTCTGGTGAGTGCTCTGGGGTCCGAGAAGCCCCGACCTTGAGCAGCTC
This sequence comes from Lissotriton vulgaris, assembly GCF_964263255.1. Classification (NCBI taxonomy): domain Eukaryota; kingdom Metazoa; phylum Chordata; class Amphibia; order Caudata; family Salamandridae; genus Lissotriton; species Lissotriton vulgaris. Next base: position 437,298,748 of record NC_141698.1, on the reverse strand, counting down.
CAGCATCGAAGTGCAGTCTCCCAGCATCTCCACGATCTGCGTGGGGCCCTTCTGCTTTGCCGCTCAGCACGTTGTCTGGTTACTAGCCGCTGGCTTGTGACCTCCTTGACGACATCCGACAACCAACGCTGTTGGTCTGGTTGCTCCAGACCGGCCTTTGCTCCCTTTTACGAGAGGAGCATCCCGGACCCTCCTGGTCCACTCAAGACGCCATTTTAGGCCCACCACGTGGCCCTGAAATCTGCCAAGGCTTGTTGCCCCAATCCTGGGCCCAGCGACGCCGACAGCATCAACCTTCGTGGGACAGCTCGCACCTCCATCCTGGTCGCCGACAACGCCTCCTGGTCCGTGAGACTGCAGAGCCTAGCGTCACCCACTCACCTAGTCGAGGTGACGGCCATCCGGTGCCCTCCTGGTACCCTCTGACTACTGCCTAGTAGTACGAACTTGGTCCCCTCTGCTTTCAGGTGTCATCTATCTCTGATCCAGGCTTGGATCTCTACGAACTATTCTCCACTGGTCGTCGGCCAGCAACTCCTTCCTTCCGGCTCCTGGCTCGTCAGCAAAGACCCCCGACACCTGTAAGACTTGTGCAGCCGCAGCACTTGTGGCTAGGTAACTTCGGCATTTCGGTGCCCGCATAACCTCCTTACTTAAGGGTCCCGAGTCCCTCGCTTCCGACTTGCCTTATCGGGTCCGCCCGAGACCTCTAAACTTTCTGTGCCCTCGGGCACTTGTATTGATTGTGCACTTGAAGTATTTTCCTAAGAGTTTTGTTCTGTGCTTAGTACCCTGTCCTCATAAAGAGTACAAGGCTGTTGTGATTCTAATAAATATACTGTTTATTTTCATAACACTTGTGTGGTGTCCTTTCACTTGGTGTTCAAGGGGTATGTGATGGTATAACAGCTGGCTTAACACGCCCTCTAGAGCTTAGCCCGAAGACTGCTCGTATCCACGCTACTAGGATAGCTGGTCTAAGGTTGACTTACAACCAATCACCATAAGGGTCGTTTGGACCGATGCATAGTGGTCGCTAGAATAGTGAACACTGCATATCGGGCCAACTTCTCACAGGGGGGGTGCAGCCCTCTGGAAGGGGGTGCAGAGGGAGGGAGTCATTACTTCTGACCCCGGTGCAACCCAAGGGATTAGACCCTAGGTTGGGAGACCAGTTGCCGGAGAGAGGTCCTGAACTGGTGGGCGAGTTGTATTCTGGTGGTGACTCTCCTGGGAAGAGAGGGTAGGGGATAGGAGAGCCTCGCCCATGACCTCTCGTCAGCCTGAGGGTACAGACCCTGGGCTGGCGGGCCAGTGTCAGGATGCCCTACCTGTCCTGGCTGGAGGGAGTGGAGGAAAGGTGCCAGGCACCTGGGGCTACTGCCCCCCACGTTCTGATGCCACAGAGGTTAGAGAGGCCTGGCTCTCATCACTGACAGCTGTCAGTGGCCACTGTGGCTGGTTGTCTTGGTGGGCAGAGTTGCCCCCAGGAGGGGGGCAGGAATCTCACCCTGGGGGTGGACTGGGCCACATCGTTGTGTTGGCCAGGTGGGTACTGTTTACCAGTGTGGACCCATCTGTGGGTGAAGTAATGTTAGGCGCTTCACAGATGGGGTCCCCAGGTGAGGAGAAGGGTCCCCCATGGTTTAGCCTAGTGGGCCGTGAGAGTATAGATAGAGGGATCCAACTGGGTTCAGGAAGGAGTAGAACAGAAATAGTCCCCTGCTGTTTGGGCCAGGACCCATGTTCTCTCGCCTTAAGCAGGGAATCCCATTGAGGTATTGTTTGGTTTACCCTGGCTTTAGGCTAGAAAGAGGTTGTGTTGGAAATGGCCCTTTTTGCAGGGTAATCCCAAACTTTTTGGCTTCTTCCTCTTTTGTTTTTCCTGACCCGTGGTTGTTGGCAATAGGGTTCTGGCACTTTACCACTGCTGATCAGTGCTAAAGTGCATATGATCTCTGTATAAATTGTTATTGTGATTGGTTATCCATGATTGGCATATTTGTTTTACCAGTAGGTCCCTGGTAGAGTGCACTGAGTGTGCCAGGGCTGGTGATTCAAATGCTACTAGTGGGCCTGCAGCACTGATTGTGCCACTCACACGAGTAGCCCTAAAATGGTGTCTTAAGCCTGCTACAGCATGTGCAGTTGCTAACTGCCATGCTGACCTGGCCAGTGTCCCCACTGACCAGGCCTAACCCTTCTCTTTCTGTACACATTGGACACTCCTATGGAAGGCCCAAGGAACCCCCCTGGGCAGGGTGCAGTGTATGTGAAAGGTAGAGCATGTACTAGTGTGGGTGACATGTTCTAATAGTGAAATACTGCCAATTTTGTTTTTCACTATTGAACGGCTATCTTGCCCACAGGCTAGAATGGGGAATGCTGTGTATAATGTTTACCTCCATATCTTTCCATAGGAGCAAGATAGAAAATTGAAGTCTGGTATCCCTCAACTCAGAATTTAATAACACATCTTTTAGGAAGGATGTTTTTTAAATCCTTTGTTTGAAAACAGCACTTTTAGAAAGTGGCTGTTTTCTTGTCTGATCTTTATGTGTGCCTTGGCCTGTTTGTGAACGGACTGTCTGGTTTGTGAGTGACAGGGACTGGGGTGGCTCCAAGAGGCTGGATGAGTTAGCACTAGGCTGAATAGCTTAATCTGCATCTTGAGTGGTGGGAGGGGATAGCACTTGGGCCTGAATAGGGCTGTGCCCGCCTTACACAATGCTGGCTCCACCTCCTGCTTGGTGCCCGATGACCCTGCCCCTCTCTCTCAAAGGAAAGAATGAGTCATGTAAACAGAGTTCACAAGGACTGACCAGAACTGGTTTGGACTAGGCCAAGGCCTCACTGCCTTCAGAGAACAAAGATAATATTGGTATAAAAAGGGATACCCTGAGCCCAGAAAATTAGATCATCCTAGAATCAAGAAGGAACCTCTGCCAAGGAGAAAAGCTGGAAGACTGAAGAGGAAGGACTGTCCTGCTGTATGTTTGTGGGCTGACCTGCAGTTGCTTTTCTGCCAAGGAGAGGGGAAGGACTTGCTGTTGCTGTGTCCCCTTGCTTGAAGGGATCTCCAAGGGCCTGAGGAGAGCTGGCCTCCTGTTAAAAAGTCCCAGGAACAAAAGGTCTTCACCCCCAACTTCCCCCTTGAACTCTGCTGAGTGAGTTCTGCCCTTTCTAGAGTACTTGATCCATTTGTGGGGCCTCTGGAGGTTGTTGCCTGCTGTTTAGGGAGCAGGAAAAGAAGAAAAGAATATTTACAATTTTGCAAGCATCGCTCGCTTGCCGAGTGCATCGTCGACAGTGCGAGAAAACTCCCATCGCCGCGAAGATCGTCGCAATGCCTGTTGCCGCTGCAAGAATCAACGCATCGTTCGCTTGCGGAGCGCATCGCCCTGGTGCGGGAAGATTCCTGTCAATGCGAATATCGTTGCAGAGCCTGTCTTCGCTGTGACGAACCGTTGCACCGCTTGCTTGCAGACCCCATAACGTTGGAGCGAACATAGTCGCAGAGTCAACGCATCGAGGGGTCGCGACAGTAGATCAACGCTTCACCTCGCATAGCCACGGCACTGAAGATCGTCGCCGTCCCAGAGATCGTCGCATCATGCCTGTGAGAGACGCTTCCTATCGAACCTGCAACTCGGAATTCATACAAGGTATCGCATCGCTCCCCATACAGATAGGATTCGACACAACCCGCCCGCTGCATGAGCGGGGTTTTCGCATCACCTCCCTAAGGTCTCAGGAGTGACGCATCGCTTGTTTTCCAATGCTGCAGCTTCCACTTGGAACTTTTGTCACATCTACAGGTACTTTGGGCTAAGAGTGACGTAACTGTGGATTATTTTGACGCAAACCCTAGAACTCTTTTAAAATCATATTATTAAACTGTGTATGTTGGATTTTTGTCATTTTGGTCTTGTGTAGTTTACATAAAGATACTTTATTTTTCTAAACTGGCGTGCAGTCCATTTGTGATATTTTCACTGTGTTACTGTGAGTGTTGGTACAAATACTTTACACATTGCCTTTGATAAGCCTGTCTGCTCATGCTAAGCTACCAAGGGGGTGGACAGAGGTTATCTAAAGAGTGTTTCCCCTTACCCTGACTAGAAGCAAGGGTCCCTATTTGGACATTGGTGCCTACCTCTGCCAACTAGAGAACCCCAGCTCTAACAGGCAGCATGTTAGCTCGACAGAAAATAGCACAAATTAGTATCACCAGTCAGGGATCAAGGCCTTAGTGAGTTAGAGAGACTGGGATGGATGGTGTACCACTAGGACACTCACAATACACCATGTGGATGTGACGGTCCATTCAAGGAAGTTGTGATGATATTGCCAATGTTGGGGTCTAATACTTCAGAACCACTTTCTGATCATATTGTAATGTATGTATGTATCAATGTGGTGTTCATATAGACCAAACCAATTGACAGCGGTGTACTGAGTAACGTATGCCATATAAGTGGTCTTACAATATTGTATATTATTTCACCCTTCATTCGTACATTTGAATGTGGAATTCTTTTTTACCTCACCCTCCAGTACAGGAAAAGACCAGGGGGTGAGGGAAAACTTTGGGCGAAAACGCAAATTAATATGCTGGCCAATGACTAGGAGACCCATCATTTAAGAAAGAAGCAGTGATGTAAATAATTAATTTACTCTCTTAATTTCTATGCAGATAAGTACTTAATCAATAATAACTCAATCGAAATGAAGGAAAACAGAGTCCGTGGTGTAAGAGTTTCTAAGGGTTTTATTCCTCATAAAGGAATCAGGATATCATGTTCTGACCACCACACAGGATGTCAGAAGGGATAGATGAGCGCGCCGTCGTTTATTGACAATACATAGCTTATATACTTGATTTACATCATAATGTTCAATGTAAGAGGCGTAACAGCTGAGAGAAGACAAGATAACAGTATACACGTGGTGCTAGTACATCATCAAGAGGCGTAAACTAGGCGTGAACTAGGGTGTGTGCTAGAAACGTCACTGATAGGTGACGCAAGTGGGTGGCACCAAGGGGTGGTGCTAACAGAATGTTGCAATGTCAGCAGAAATCGGAAGCTTGGATGCGCGCGCAGCTGCATGACGTGTGATAGACGGGGTGCAGGGGACTTGACATTTACACTGGCGGAAAGAGACAGAAGTCTGGCATGTCAGATCAACTTGTGCTTCTATCATATCTGATATCTGATGTTTAGGAACTAAGCTATCTGGGCAGAAAGGTCTCTAGAGCAGAAGCTATTCTATACTTGCTGTGAGTGCGTGTATAAGCGCCTGAGTGTCTGTATGAGAAGCGTGGGGGCATGGGGCCTTCCATGGAAGCATGGCAACAGAGGCTATGAATTACTTGCATAAAGACAGGTCGGCCCTTTAGCCCTGTAGCTGAGGAAGGATGTTTACTGAAGCTAGCAGGCTGGAATGTATCTTCGGGGAGGAAAACAGATAACTCGAAGATTATAGTCAATCTTGGCAGGCAGCAGGCTGAGCTGAGCACGGAGGGCCGCGCTAGAAGTAAGTCAGAGTTCACGGGTACGGGGGCTGCTTGGGCAGAGGCCCTCGCAGTCAGAAGCCAGAAAAGAGGCTCGGTGGCAGAGATTCAGGGCCTACTTTCAGCCAGGCTGAAAAACGTAGGAGTACACTTCAAAAAGACGTTGGCATAGCATACTTAGGAACGGACCATCAAACCCATTCATGGTGGGTCTGAAAGAGGACAAGTTAACGTTGGACGCAAATGTATTTGCGTCTTCATAGCTGGTACAGGAGGGAAGTTACATGCACTTTTAACTCGTACATGGAGTCGGTGGGGTACTCGCTAGGGAACACAACATGACCATAAAATTTATATTACCTCATTCCCTCCTTGTTCCCTACGGACCCTTCATGATATATCGATCCTCATAAATCGATCAGTTTGTTCTTGTAACATTATATGTTCGTCTTTCTTTCTTTGACTGTTTGAGAGGCAACTGGAATGCTCAATGCAGGATGTGGCACACAGTCCACATATCGCTGGCCCACACTGCAGGCACAGGCAACAACTGAATACTATAACAAGGCCAATGCCTAGGAAGGATAAGATCTTCCATCCCCAAGCTGTTAACGTAGTCCAGAACCAACCGGACCAAGTCCAGGTGCCTGGATTCTGATGTATCTGATTTGCAATTTTATGTAAACGGGTGATAGCTTGATAGACAGATGGTGCGTTTTGTGGAATGAAAACACAGCAACTTGACCCGATGACCTTACAGGCTCCACCTCTATCTGCCAAGATGACGTCAATCACAAGGCGATTTTGAAGGACAACAGTCCGTATAGCAGACTGCTCCTCTGTTAAGTTACCTAGAGCGGAGGCAGTTTCGTTCACTACTGCTTCGAGTGTTCTCGTTAATCTGCGTATTAATTTACTGTTTTGGACAGGCCCTAGGAAGAAAAAGAATCCTTTATTGAAATCAGTGTACTGTTCCCATGCCGTTTCTGTGTAGTCGACAAGGGGAATATCTCTTTTGGGTCTATTCGGTGCTAGATTCGTATTTCTATGGTAATCAGGGGGAGCTAGAAAAACAGGTGGCAGGAGGAAGGCAATGTAACAGGTACCATCCCAATCTGGAGGCAAACGTATGTATGCGGTATGACCACAAACAAAGTAGGAATGACTGATAGCTTTAAAGGACGATTTACCATGGTCACTGAACTCGACCACAGTAGTGCATTTACTATGACCTACGTGTACTGAACCTTTCTTGCTAACACATAATTCACCTGTGACTGGTAGTACTAACATATGGGGCAGAACTGGAGCAGTTTCAGATTCAACAGTGAGGATCATAAGGCTAATTGTGTAATTACCTAATCCATATACTTCATTTTCTAGATCAGTTCCTATTCGAGTGGGAAGTCCCTCTTTATCAGGATAACAGACGTTGAGCAGGACTAAGTTCAAGTTTCCCCAAACCCAGCCCCCATCGAAAACAGCAATATCAGGATCTAAAGAATTAATTATTTTAAACCATGCTCCACAGGAGCCATTGTGAGTGAATGGGTACGGAAAGAGAGGCAGAGCTCCCTTGTAATTCTGGTAGGGAGGGAGTCGGCCACATATCCAACAGTCTGTAGCATTATTTGTCTGATGGGAATGGTGTAACATACTAATGAATGTATTGTTGCGCAGCGCAAGTCTGTAAGAGAGTTCATGTGCGGGAAGTTCACTAAAAGTGTGTTCAGCAGAGACATTGTAAGCAGATTGTTCACGCCTGAAAATAGGCCAGTACATAGGAAGCAGAATGCTGGCAATAATAATTAGAATACTCAGAATAAACATGATTATTAGTGTCACTATGCAGTGACTACGAAGTGATTTGCAATATGTTCTTCTCTTTTCCTCTCTCTCTCTAACTCGATCTAGGGGATACATGTCAGAAACTATTTAACCGATTCACCTAGGGGAGGACTTAAACAATTAAACTGTCTGACTTGCTAGATCGAAGCTTCATACGGTAAAGTTCTTGAGGAGTCTTTTCTCTTTTAGGCACAGTAACGTCTTGTGCTTCAACACAGTCTTTGGTGGGGGTGGACGAGTCAGAGTCCTGTTTCAGTCCGTTTTTTAGTTCATTGCATAGTTTGATGTGACTCGTGTGGACCCACCCCTTTCTCCCCTCGATTTTCACGGCGGTCCTGGTGGTAAGCAGAACGGTCTTTGGAGACTTCCAGCGGGGCTCCAGCGGACTTTTCCGGTCGAAATTCCGGACGAGTACCAGGTCCCCTGGACGGACCTCATGCGCCTTTACATCGGTGTTGTCAGGGAAGGCTGCGGCAACCTGTGAACGACATGATTGGAGTGCAGACATCAAGGAGGCAAGGTAATCTGTCAACATGTTACAATCAATATCAGTGATCTTTTTCGGAACGGGCGTCCCCCACATATTCGGCGGTCTGCCAAAGACCACTTCGTACGGGGATAGCCCTGATCTCGAGTGGGCGACCATTCTCATGTAGAATAGTGCCACGGGCAGGGCGACTATCCAGTCGACCCCTTTTTCCTGACAGATCTTGGCAAGACGGATTTTTAGTGTCTGATTATGCCTTTCTACAAGGCCAGCTGCTTCGGGATGTCGGACACAGTGGAACCTCCACTGATATCCTAGCAAGAGGGAAACTTGTCTCATCAGCTCGGACGAGAACGGCTGTCCGTTATCTGAATACACGACACGGGGCAAACCGTACCGTGGGAAGAATTCACGAACCAACTGTCTGGCAGTGGTCGGAGCAGTGTAGTCTGGGACTGGGTATGCTTCGGTCCAGCGGGACAGAGCACAAACAATTACAAGGACATACTTAAATCCTCTACAGCTATTCATCTGGATATAATCCATCTGGAGGACTTCAAAAGGGTGATCGGGAGGATGAAATCCACCTTGCTCAACAGGGACACTTTTACCTGGATTGAACTGACAACAGATCATGCAAGTACGCACTTTCTGTTTTGCTGCTGCTCGTAAGTGTTTGTTGTACCAGAGATTCTGTAAACTGTCTAACATGGCTTTCTCTCCAAGATGGGCAGGACTATGTGCTGTATTTATCATGACTTGAACCATTGAGTCGGGGAGAAACCATATAGATTTTCCCTTCGTCACCCAACCTTGATCTGTCTGAATCCCTCCTAGTTCAGTCCATTTCTTTATCTCCTCTGGAGTAGCATGTGTCTGGATATCAATTACATCTAGGGCGGGATCTCTAACTGCCATACACTGGGTCTGGACTATTGTCTTTGTCACATCAGTAGTCTGGGTGTGAGTCAGTGCTGTATGTTTTGCTGTCTGGTCTGCCAGGTCGTTACCCTGGGAAACAGAATCTGTGACTTTAATATGTGCCTTACACTTCATGACTGATATGCCCGAGGGCAAATGTATTGCTTCTAACAGTGCTTGAATGAGGGGGCCATGTTGGATCTTGGCCCCATGGGAAGTCAGAAAACCTCGTTCTTGCCAGAGGACTCCGAAGTCGTGTACAACTCCGAAGGCATAGCGGGAATCTGTGTATATGTTAACATTTCTGTTCTTGGCTAGAATACAGGCTCGAGTCAGAGCGATGAGCTCTGCCGCTTGAGCAGACAGTGTGTCAATACGATGTGTTTCTTTAATTTCAGTTTCAGTGGTCACGGCGTACGCGGCCACTAATTCTCCTGTACTTGTTCTCATGCATGAACCATCCACATAAAGTGTCAGGTCTGGATTTGTCAATGGGACATCTGTTAAGTCTCGTCTAGGCTTAGTTACTGCATTAATTATTTCTATACAATCATGCGGAGCTGGATCTGTCATAACTGTAGGTAACAGTGTTGCTGGGTTCAGGATGCTGCAACGTCTGATTTCTATGTGTGGCTGGAATAGTGTTAATTCATAACCTGTCAGTCGTGCTATAGTTAAGTGTTGAGTCTGGGTTCTGTTTAACAAAACCTCTACAGAATGTGGTACTTGAACTGTTAACTGATGACCTAAAACAATTGAATCACTTTGTCTTATTGCTAACGCTGTTGCTGCTACTGACTTTAAGCACGCAGGGAGTGCTTGAGCTACTGAATCCAATGTACTAGAAAAATAAGCACAAGGCTTATGTGAACCTGCTTGGTCTTGAGTGAGGACAGACAACGCTGTGCCATCACGTTCTGTAACAAAAAGTGTAAACGGTTTGCTGTAACATGGTGTCGCTAAAACTGGTGCTTGGCATAAAACTTTCTTTAATTCTTCAAAAGCTTGTGTGTGTTCCTGAGTCCAAGGGAGGACAGTCGAAGTCGCTGCCTCCTGTGTCGTTAACTGGATGAGTGGTTTAGCTAGAAATGCATACTGGGGAATCCATTGTCTGCAGTACGAGGTGAGGCCTATGAAGGCCCGCACTTCCTTTTGTGTCTTGGGTTGCGGCATGTTCACAATTAACTGAATGCGATCGGGAGTGAGCTGTCTCCCCACTTTGGACAGCAAGTGACCCAAGTACACAACTTGCTGAACACAGAATTGTAGCTTCGAAGGAGACACCTTGTGTCCCTTGTCGGCCAGGAAATGTAAAACTGTCAGTGATGCTTTTTCACATTCGGGCTCACTTCGTGCGGTGATCAGCAGATCATCGACGTATTGTAGTAAAGCGGTGTTAACTGGCATTTGAATACAATCTAGTTGTCTTTTCAGTGCTTGACTATAGATGCTGGGGCTTTCTGTGAATCCTTGAGGTGCGCGCGAAAATTTGAAACTGCGTCCATTTAAACAGAATCCGAAGAGATATTGGCTCTCTGGATCAATAGGCACGCTGAAGAAGGCGTTCTTGAGATCAATTACAGTAAAGAACGTTGCTTCTGAATCAATAGCAGTCAAGAGAGATGATATATCGGGGACCACAGGATACTGTGGGATAATGCATTTATTCAATTCTCGAAGGTCAATCACCAGCCGATATACTGGCGGTGCATTGGGATCAGTACGTTTAAGAATCGGAATGATGGGTGAGTTACAGATATTGGAGTCGGTCTCGACGACCACTCCTTGGGCAATGAGCTCTTCAATGATTTTCAGTAAAGCCGCTACAGCATCGGGTGGTAACTTGTATTGTCTGATTCTGGGTAATACAACACCTGCCTTGAGGGTAACGCGGTATGGTGTAATGTGCATACATCCTACATCAGTTGGGCCTTTTGCCCACAAGTAATCAGGTACATTTTTCAATCTGACGTCAAACTCACGAAGGACGTAATGACCCTTGAAATCCCGCAGAAAGAGTCTAACCCCCTCCGGGGAGCAGCATATTATAGCTCCTAGAGCCTTCAGTGTTTTAATTCCTAACAGATTTTCCGGACATGATTTTGTTAGTAACAGGTCTGTAACGCGTGATAATGGACCCACAGCCAGGGGAACTGGTTCTGATACTTCATTTACAATAGGTTGTCCTGAAAAACCAAGGGAAACATTTTGTGAGCCTGAGAGGGGTGCCCCTGGAACTTCGTCATGACTTATTGTAGTGCGACTTGCCCCTGTGTCAATTAAAAACTTTCTATCTTTCCCCAATACTTGACTGTGTACATAAGGACCTTCTTGATCTACAGGAATCTCGATAAGAGGCAAGCCACCTTCCCTCTCTAGGCTGTTTCATGTATATCGGGAATATTCGGGGTAAGCAGACTGGGCATACTGGTACATCTGTTGTGAGACTTGCTGAGTTGCAGCAATGGGCTGTGGCTGTGGTACTGCTACGGTCTGTGCTGTCTGTGCAGATGCATGCATGGGCTGTGTATTCTGTGTAGACTGATGCTGGTTATGGTCTTGTCTAGGCGGATGCGGTCTCTCTTTAGTTTTACCTGTCGCTATGTTATGTTTCAGAACTGCACATTCGTGTACGTAGTGACCTGGCTGCTTGCAATAATTGCATGTCCCTTTAACAGGAGCTGCAGCGTGACTTGTCTGGGTCGTACCTTTCCTGTGACTGTCGGATGGGACCGTCTGGGCTACTAACATTTTCATTTTCGTGTCTTTCATGCGCTTCTGTTCCTGATCTTGTTCTTCCCTAATTCTATTCTGGTGATATTGTAACATTTGTAACATCTGGGATGGCGTATTTGCTTGCCATGTACTCTCGACTTTATACACTCTATTTTTAACTAACGGTAGGGAATTCTCGACTAACTTTGATACAAAAAGATGTGGGTACGACTCGCTACTTGGCTGGAGGCCACTATTGATAATAAAACATTTCTCGAATCTTGAATAAAAGTCGCTAGTATCTTCATCATGTTTCTGTTTACAGGACGAGATTGCATCCCAATCCTCCTTTCTAGTTGTCAATAATCTGGGCAGGACCTGTACTATCAAACCTGGTAATGCTTTAGTTTTGTCCCCAAGGCCTAACCCTGGAACCCGTTTTTTCTCTTCGTCTTCTATTTCTGCCCAGGCAATCTTTGTGTCTCCCACCTCCCATTCCTTTTCCTTTAATTTCTCGAATATACCCGTAGGCAATAATACTTTCAACATTTTCATGATATCATCATATGTGTAGTCCCCCATTAATAACATGTCTTTAAGCTCTCTATGGAAACCTGCAGGGTCTTTATCATGGCATGGTACTAATTTCTTCATTTCTAACAGTTCTAATTTAGTCAGAGGCGTGTGCACATACACGCGTTTCAAAACCTTGTCCTCACCCATAACAGGGTGTACTTCTCGTAAGGGGTTCTGACTTTCAATACCACCCCCGCACTGCATATGGTACATTTTCCTTTCTGGAGGTGGGGCGGGGACATATTCAGGACTTACAAAGGTATCATATCTGCGTCGTTGTTCTAGAATTATTTGAACTAATTTAGTGCTTAGGCCTCTCCATCTATCCATCAGTAGTGCTTCTAGTGTCTCATGTAAGGGACCTGGATCGGAATAATGTTTTCTGTACTTAATGAGAAGGTGCTGAATCATATATACCCCTGCTAATTTCTGTTCGTCGGGGGAGAGGTTCAGAAATGTCTGTGCTACGGTGTCATCATTATATATGTCTGCATTTTCGGCCCATGATACCGCTGATCGGGCTAATTCTTGTTCATCCATAGAATTGAGTACATGGTACCCCACTCGATCTCGAAGCCGTTTATCAGTTTCCTGGAACTGATGCTCAGCAGAATTCGGATTCGTTAAGGCAGAGAAGAAAACTCTCTTGCTTTCTGGACGGATACCCTTCCTAAGATAAGTTCCCTTACCTACATATGCTATAGTGCTTGTAGTCGGTTCTAGTTCTTCAGATTCTTCTTCCTCCTCGGAGGGAACCTTTTCTTTCTCTTTCTCGTGTACTGCTATCACTGCTTTCTTAATCTTTTTATACATGGCCTCTATGCAATTTTGTCTGTCATGTTTTCCATCAGCTATATTTTGACCCCACTTGTTCAATGCATCTAATTCACTCTGATCTGTTCCGGGCCTGTCTCGTTCTCTTATTAGACAATTTATGAAAAATCGTAGTATCAGTGCTTGCATGTTAACTTTCTGTTTCTCCAGGGCATCCTTAATACTGTCGGGGTCCTTTCCCGTTTGAACGAACTCATATATTCTGTCTAGGCGCTCCTTCATTCCTGCATAACATAACAAACTATCAGTAGCAGATCTTAACCGTAAAGACGCTAATATCATTAAGTCGTCCTGTCCAGGTTCTGGATCATATCTACAAACTGACATATTTTCTTTTAGTGCATCAAGACGGGATGAATTAGAAGAACGGGGGGATCTGTGCGTAAGAGGACTCTGCATACCTCTGAGATTTAATCTGTGAGTCGGTGGCGGGGTCTGGAGACCCGCGGTCGCACCTCCTGAAGCGGAAACTTGGGCATTATCTCTGTGTGTAGTCAGTATCTGAATTTGTCTTTTAGTAGGATCTGATTGAAGTGGTTTCGGCAGATCAGTTTTAGGTGAGGGAAGTGGCGGAGCTGGCGGAACGGAACTAGTCTTTTTCGGTGTCGGCTGAGAGTGATCTTGGGGGGCAGTACCACCCCCGGCCCTGTCAGTAGGCAGGGCACGAACAGGCAGATTGGTGTAAGCTGGCGCTACATCTTCGAGATATGAATTTAGGAATATGTCTTTAGTAGTCTTATGCATTACTTTAGTTGGAACTAATGGTGACGGCAAATTTTTCGGTATTTCTGAAATGGCGTCAGGGGTACCATCGGCCAAAAGATACATGTTGTTCACTTTGCCATTTTGGATACGATCTATTTGTTCTACTTTTACTCGAATTCCCTCAGTAACTAATTCGTTTTCTTGGGCCTTTTCTGATTCTTTAAGCCTGTCTTCTCTACGGAGTGCTCTATCAGCACGCTTACGTGATTCCTTACGCCAAAATTCTATGGCGTCTTTCTGAGATTGTCTAGCTTTCTTTTTCCGTAATATTTCTTCTACCTTTATGATGCACTCGGCATCCCATGTTCCGTTAACTGGCCATCGGTATCTTTCCTCTAGGTGCTTGGTATAATCTGTCCATAACTCTAGATACAAGATGGCGTCTATGCCATGCTTATTATACATGAAATTACCTGGAGTGTCCCTAGGGGGGATTGGAATCTCTTCCTCTAACATCCCTTTCCTAGTTCCTATCTGCTTTAATTTGTTAAAAAACGGCATTGTGCCTACTTGATACTGAAATGCTTGATCCTTAATACTTAATTTCGCCTGTAACTATTTAAACAAAAAAAACACAATAATGCACAAAAACAATCACATTCATACCACGACATTAATCACATGAAACATTTAAAGACATAGCTAACTTCCCCCTACTCTGAATGTACCGCTCAACGATACAGATACACTGCTGTAACAGTGCAGAAATTCGGAATACTTTATATACTGCTAAACAGTACAGATACACTGCCTAAAAACAGTGCAGACCGGACTTGCGTACCCAAACCCGTCTAGATACGACCCAGCAATGGTACTCACCGGGAAGCACGGAAAACAGAAGGCCTCGGAAAACTCGACTGGACTCGACTCGGAACTTCGGAAAACTTCGGAAAACTTCGGAAAACTTCGGAAAACTGGTGGGCCTCTTCACACCTCGGACCTTGCTTCCTTCGGCTGGGCTCTGGTCGGGATCCTCCGCACTCCTCACCGCCTCGTCTGGGCACTGATCGCAGTCTTCGTCACCTCCGTGTGTCAGAGGGGGATGCAGGAAATCCTGCCAGTACACGTGTGGTCCGTCTAACTGATGGCAGGGGACACGGATTGCAACGCACCTTCCGGCGCGTGAGGTGGGGGAGGGGTCCCTATTCGGGCGCCAAAATGATGTAAATAATTAATTTACTCTCTTAATTTCTATGCAGATAAGTACTTAATCAATAATAACTCAATCGAAATGAAGGAAAACAGAGTCCGTGGTGTAAGAGTTTCTAAGGGTTTTATTCCTCATAAAGGAATCAGGATATCATGTTCTGACCACCACACAGGATGTCAGAAGGGATAGATGAGCGCGCCGTCGTTTATTGACAATACATAGCTTATATACTTGATTTACATCATAATGTTCAATGTAAGAGGCGTAACAGCTGAGAGAAGACAAGATAACAGTATACACGTGGTGCTAGTACATCATCAAGAGGCGTAAACTAGGCGTGAACTAGGGTGTGTGCTAGAAACGTCACTGATAGGTGACGCAAGTGGGTGGCACCAAGGGGTGGTGCTAACAGAATGTTGCAATGTCAGCAGAAATCGGAAGCTTGGATGCGCGCGCAGCTGCATGACGTGTGATAGACGGGGTGCAGGGGACTTGACATTTACACTGGCGGAAAGAGACAGAAGTCTGGCATGTCAGATCAACTTGTGCTTCTATCATATCTGATATCTGATGTTTAGGAACTAAGCTATCTGGGCAGAAAGGTCTCTAGAGCAGAAGCTATTCTATACTTGCTGTGAGTGCGTGTATAAGCGCCTGAGTGTCTGTATGAGAAGCGTGGGGGCATGGGGCCTTCCATGGAAGCATGGCAACAGAGGCTATGAATTACTTGCATAAAGACAGGTCGGCCCTTTAGCCCTGTAGCTGAGGAAGGATGTTTACTGAAGCTAGCAGGCTGGAATGTATCTTCGGGGAGGAAAACAGATAACTCGAAGATTATAGTCAATCTTGGCAGGCAGCAGGCTGAGCTGAGCACGGAGGGCCGCGCTAGAAGTAAGTCAGAGTTCACGGGTACGGGGGCTGCTTGGGCAGAGGCCCTCGCAGTCAGAAGCCAGAAAAGAGGCTCGGTGGCAGAGATTCAGGGCCTACTTTCAGCCAGGCTGAAAAACGTAGGAGTACACTTCAAAAAGACGTTGGCATAGCATACTTAGGAACGGACCATCAAACCCATTCATGGTGGGTCTGAAAGAGGACAAGTTAACGTTGGACGCAAATGTATTTGCGTCTTCATAGCTGGTACAGGAGGGAAGTTACATGCACTTTTAACTCGTACATGGAGTCGGTGGGGTACTCGCTAGGGAACACAACATGACCATAAAATTTATATTACCTCAGGAAGTTGTGATGATATTGCCAATGTTGGGGTCTAATACTTCAGAACCACTTTCTGATCATATTGTAATGTATGTATGTATCAATGTGGTGTTCATATAGACCAAACCAATTGACAGCGGTGTACTGAGTAACGTATGCCATATAAGTGGTCTTACAATATTGTATATTATTTCACCCATCATTCGTACATTTGAATGTGGAATTCTTTTTTACCTCACCCTCCAGTACAGGAAAAGACCAGGGGGTGAGGGAAAACTTTGGGCGAAAACGCAAATTAATATGCTGGCCAATGACTAGGAGACCCATCATTTAAGAAAGAAGCAGTGAGGCATCGCAAGATTTCCCATGTAAAAGCCTCCAGTAGATTTGTGCTTTAAAAACCTCATAGAACCTACAAAGCTAAGTTTTGTGAGGTAATCTCTGCAAGTGTCTCCCCTCGACCACAAGGGGTTTACTGGTATGTCTGTATGGTTGCTCAGCAACTATAATTTTTTGATGTAGCTGAGCTCATGACAAGTTCGCTTTCTCTTCAGCAGATCTTTGGACAAGGTAAGTATGCCTTTCGTAAACAAAGTTTTGTATCACTTGCTTGAAGACCATTGTGAAATTAATCTTGGATTGATCCTAAATAAAGACTTCTGAGCACACTAAATTTCAGAAACAGTGAGTGCTGTAATTCTGAGACGCGGTACACAGACAGGTAATGCAAGGACTGACAGTAAAAGAGCGGCGACTAAAGAAAATTGTAGACAAGAGCAAAATGCCCAAGAAATAGCCCCAAAAGAAAGACAAAGAGACTGACAACTCAAGACACTGACATTTTTCTGGTACAATATTTTATTAAATGTGTTTCGGATGAACTTTCTCATGGTCTATTAGAAGTGGGTGTCTGGAGCCAGCTCCATTTCTGGACAGGATATGGGGTGATCTCCTTCAATAGGGTCCAGTCACAACCGTACCACCTTTTCATTGAAGCTTGGAAGAAGAGACTGGTCAATTCTCAGCACATGGGTGTACAACCGGGTAGCCGCATGGCACTTAGTAGGCAAGAGGGTGACCAGCACCCCCATTACTCACCATGTCAACATCTGCCTTATGACAGCTTATCCTGAACAATTTATTTATACACAAGGCAGCAGCATTCACCATAGGGCTGCAATGGAGATAGTCAGAAGGGTGCGCGGGCAGACTGCTGTAAGGAGACCCCAGCTACTTGTCGTCTTCATCTGAGCATGCAAAATTGTCATCTTCAATCTAGATGAAAATGACAAAACATCTGCAAACGTGACACAATAGGTAATGTATGTGTTGTGTTATAATCTGGTGTAATCTGTGTGACATATGATCAAACATGCCCCAAGAAGATTAAGGTGGCTTTCTGTTACCTGGCGAGAACTTTAATAAGTGGTGGCTTTGTAGGTTTCTCCCAGACCTGGACTGCTCTCTCATGATAAAATGGGAGACTTCTCAACATGGACGACCCTCTGACCAAACCCTGAGACTTAGACATTGACAGTCATGTGACAAGCGACTCTTGACACGCAAGTATCCACTTGTGCCCTGCTGGCTCTACGAACTCACTGACCAGTTCACACTCTTGCAAATCCATAACAGGGCGGCGCCTCTTTGATACCATGCCAGGCAAAACAGTTTGTAGGTGTTTGTTGCTGAGCAAATCAGTGAATGCACCCCTAGGTGTTAAAAAACAGGGGAGATGATGGAAAAATATTGACAAGTAGTTGGGAGTCACTCTGGTGGTTATGTTCACATTTGAAAAAAATATAGATTCTTTGTAAGGGTAGTAAGCCAGGTCGGATTTTTGGTCAACGCTTGGAAAAGCATATGGCCCAACTGTCCCTGGAACACTGCGTTAAACCCGCATAACATAAGGGAACAAAAACCCATGAAATGTGTACCAATAATTCCTCCAGTCTCTCAACTGAGCAAAATGACAGCAAAATTAGTTTGAAAATTAAATTGATTGGAAAAAGACTGGACCCCACTATCACGCCGGAATAAATAAAAAACAAACGAGACCTAATTTCTGACTACTGTGTTTCTCTTGAATATTCTTAGTTTTGCTTTAAAAAAGATAGACTGGGTTGAACCTTAATTGCATTGGGTTTTTCGAACTGAAACAAATGAGAGCATGGTATGGTGCATTCTTATACTGAAACGGAATTACTGAAATTTCCCAGTAGGCGTAAGCTAGTAAAAAAATAACGATATTAATATTTGTTAAAATAAAAAAAAGTAAAACATTCTTATATATGTTACACTAACTTCCATAGAGAGACTTTTTTACATTTTGCTGCATTGTGCCTGCGGAGCGACATGTGGGTGCCTCCCTCTCAGAACTTAGTCCTGTGGCTCTGGTGGACGAAGCTATACCAAACAGTCAACTTATAGGAGAACTGCAATGTATTGGGAATGAATTTGTGCTCACCGGGTGGGTACGAGGAGCTAAAGATGGCGAGAAAGCATTTGAGAGAAGCAGTTCATATCAAATGTGGATTACATGAAAATTGCACAATTTAGAGGAAGTAAGCAAACTTGGGGGGTGGGGTGGGTGTTATTCCTAAATTCTTCTGGATGTCCTGAAGTCTGTTCATTATGCCGGTCTATGCGGAGGCAGAATCTCCACCACATGCATCTACATTGAGATGTTGACAAGGTTCATGCATCTGCTCTGAGGTCTCTTAGTGATCATGTGTCTTTGTTGAAATCCTTCTGCTGCTCATGTATCTCTGATGGCTTATCTACACTTGCTATGATCCATGGCAACTTTCCATGCCTCATGCATCTGCTGTGAGATCTCTCCAAAGCCCATGTAACTGCACTGAAATGCACCACACATGTCTCTACAGTGAGATTGCCCCACTGTGCACCTATCTGTGTGAGTTCACTCCACTGCCCAGCCATCAGCCAGGGATCTCCACATTGCATATGTAGGTCTAACCATACGGGCTTCAGGAAGATGACTTGGCTGGCTGGAAGTATTGCTGTTCCCATGAAATGGAGATGTTGTTGAAGACAATATGGTCTGCCATTTGAGCTCACTAGAAGTCTGTACTTTGGGGTCCCAGAGTGAGTCTGTGTCTAGCAGCCTGATAGGACTTTGTGTTACTAGGGACTGGTAAAAATCTGTGCTGCAGCAGGCAGGAGACAAAGAAGGCTCATGTAGGTTGGTGCTTCAGAGGCGTCGCAGAACATATTTGAGCTGCACGAGTCCGGTACAGTTCTGTACTTCACAGATCTGCTAGCCTAAGCGGAGACCTCTGTGATCGAAGTTCAAGCTCAAGAACCCTCAAGACACTGTCTCTGGAAGGCGGCACTCACCCCCTAGTTGAAGCAGACCAAGGAAACAGATTCTTAGTCGATGGGAATATTCACGAAGCATAGCAACATTAGCTGTGGTAGAACTGTCAATTTCACTCATGCTTTGATGACTTCCACTTAAAAATCAGGATTAGCACCCCATTGTTGCAAATTAGACTTTCATAAAACTGAGAACAGGTACTCTGAGAGGTGGGCAAAGTGAGGTTTGGGGAACACCTGCTTCAGAAGAACCGACTGGGTAGTAAAGAAACCTAACCAGGAAGACTGCTGGCCATGTAGGGAGACTTCCTATGTTTAAGGACCAGTTTGGATCGAAAAATTGTCAGAGAGACCTGGAAGCAAGATCCTAAATCATTTTTGGCCCCCACGAGGGGGCAGAGAATCGCCAGGCACACGGGCAGTGAAGGAAGGCTGAGTACACAAAACAATTTCAAGTAACTCAAAGTCCTCAACGTAACCTGGAGTCCCTCCTCCACTGGTCTTCACAGCAGCGTCCCAATCAAAGGATTTCTCTGTACTTAGACTCCTTGTTTAGAAAAAGGCGCTTTGTTTCTGTTACTGCACTTATAGATTAAAAAAAAAAAAAATGGTCTTGATGAACTTGCTGCCAAAATATACACTATACACACAGGAGGTCCTCTTAGTGCTAGATATGTACAGAGTCTAGCTGGGCCGCAGCCTGCCGCCATGTGCACGCCTTGTCAGAGGGCATGGTGTGCTTGTGTAAATCACGGCTTCGGGCATTTGCCCTTCTTCT
Organism: Lissotriton vulgaris; assembly: GCF_964263255.1. Classification (NCBI taxonomy): domain Eukaryota; kingdom Metazoa; phylum Chordata; class Amphibia; order Caudata; family Salamandridae; genus Lissotriton; species Lissotriton vulgaris. Next base: position 437,278,608 of record NC_141698.1, on the reverse strand, counting down.
CACGGCGTTGCAGCTTCCGTAGACGCCGAGTCCACGTGTCCCGCCACTGAATAACCACGCTGGTCTTATCAGCGGTAAGGCCCTGGCGTTCAGGTGCACCTTCACCTGTACCCATCACCAGGTACTTCCGACTGATCTGGATCTTGGGGCACTTGCATGCCAGGTCCTTCATATGAATCCACAGGAAGTTGTCTCCGCGCTTCACCCGCTCATCTCGGCACTTGTAGACCGACAGCACGTTCACGGTGAACTTTGCCCAGTTTCCAATGGTTTCCATGTCTAGCACATTCACCTGGACCACTGCAGTAAAAAGAGAGAAATATGTGAGTAAGTGTGCAAAGGCAGTGCAAGCTTCCCTCAGACGTACAGTACGGAACACTGCTTGCAGTAGGAAGAACTGTGTACCTTACATTAGTAAAACATATACTACATAGCCAGCAGCAATACAGGTGTGTCTCATACATGCAAAAGCGGTCCAACGTAGGTAGATGATGTTGAAGCCCCTCTCCCATACACAAAAGTTACAATACCAGTTGTGGTGCAACCATTCCTAGCATTCAAAGAAAATGTACAACCTAGATTGCCACTGTGTAGACTTACCTCTTGCACACAAATCAGACACAGAACAGGCATCAGGGCCATCTCCCCTCACAGTCATAAAACATGTACAATAAAGGCAGGAGCTGACCAGGCTCTAGCACACAGATTAGTATCAGAACAAGAAGCAGTGGAAGATTCCCGCACAAAAATGGAACGAGTACAACAAGGCGGAAGCACTACTAAGCTTCCTAACTTTCCTTTATGCACACTCAACAGGGGCTGGAGCATAGCTAGCCTTCATTGCATATTCTCCTCCCAAGAAAGAGGATGTCACAGAAAGGGGAAGGCACAGGAAAGAGGGATGAAGCGGTAAGGGAGGAGAAGGAGTTGTAGGAATTAGGGAGGAACAAGAGCCCGATGGCAGAAATAATGGGAGAATGTTAGGGACAGGGATGTCTAAAATGAGTGCGAGACATAAACATGTAAAAGAGAGATCCATGAATGAAAAGCAAATTGAATAGTACGATAGAGATGTAAGAAAAAGGGTATGAAGGGATGGTGGGGGAGATGCACCATACAGGGAAAGGACAGCGAGAGAGAGAGATGTTTAAGACATAGTGTAACACTGCGAGGGATGCCAAAGAGATACGTATGATGAATAGTAGAGAGTACTAAAGAGAGTGGGACATTAGAATCTGATCAAGGTGCCAGATTAAGTGCCGGTGTTAAGTCAGAGACAACACAGAATACGATGGTCACACGCCCGCAATGAAAGGGGATATTCTTTTAGAACCCTATGGCCATTTGCACATCGTTCCAGGACTAGGTGCACAACTGCACGACCAAGCGCACACAACTCAGTGTCAAATATTCATCCCAGGTCACGTAGTCAGTGGCTATGTCTGTTCTGCACAGGATACCAGTCCACAGCAGGCAACTTTCTACCTTTATGGACATCACACAGGAGTAGAATCAGTACTGTGGAAGAAAGCTAGATCTAAGGATTTGGGCACAGCTACCCATGTGGGTGCCATGGCCATACTAATCTGTATATTGTATGTCGTCCCCTACGATTTAACGTGAACAGTATTCAACTCTGAGGGCATAGAAGTAATCGCCCCAGAAGTGAGGATTCAGAGGATCAAGCCTTTCCACTGGATGCTTTTTCTCTGTATTACCAACACCAACTGGTCAGTCAGTCAGTCAAAACAAGCTTTATTCGATTACATTTAAAATCATAAAAGCAACAAAACAACATGTATTTAAAAATTAATTACAATTTGATAAAATTCATTACAATTTGATAAAATTCATGTGAGTTACAAAGGCAGAACAATTCAGTAAAATTCATGGAGGTTAAAAGCAAACCGGAAATCATAGTGGTAAAATCACCCTTCCAATTGTCTCGGGGATAGCATCCTGGTCCTAATACGCATAGCAGCAACCAGGAAGCTAGCAACCCCGAGAATTGTCCTGGTGCTGCCTAATAGCTGAAGGTAGAGTAAAGCAGGCCGTACCTGGGCAAAACCTGCATCTCTTAAAATGGGTGCCAAGAACCTCGACCTGCTCGCTTTGTAGTGGCTACAAAACATAATGAAATGCATGAGGGTTTGCTCAGAGAAGTTATCACAGCTACACGGGGTAGATTCATCAGGAACACCCCACACAGGAAAATCGCCCAGGGAGTATTGGATTAAATTGAACCGGAATCTGATAAGCAGGTGACGATGGTACGGTCTGCTCACGATTATTAAATAAGGTTCAATTTGGGGCGAAGTCAGGAGTAGGAAATTAGCTCTAACTCTTGGTTTAATTAGTTCTTTCTCCTCCCGTGTTTGAACTGCCCTCCTTATGAAGTTTTCTTTGATCCATTTCAAATCTCCCTTGAGTATAGTGTTTGGGTGGCTGTATAGGTTTGGTCTGCCAAGTCTACCCATCTCCCCCTTTATGTATTTCAGCCATGGGATTTTTAAGGCGTTATCCAAGGACATGCAATCCCTGAGGATTTTATGGTTCAAAGCAATGTCCGTGTTCAGCCAAGTTTTGGTCCAACACATGAGGGGCGCTAGTTGGAGTGAGTCAGTGAGATAACCCAGCCCTAATTCAGTATGTATAGAAAGGACAGGTGTGGATTGTGGAACACCCAACAAGGACCTGAGAAAGTGGTTTTCTGCTGTTTGTAGTTTGCCACAGTTTGCGTAGCCCCACAGCGGGGCTCCGTAGGAGGCTATAGATAAACATTTGGTTTTGTAGACCTTCAATAATGCCTCCATCGGTCGAGACCCAAGACGTTTGGCAAAACTCAAAAGTGCAGAGGTGGATCTGGTGACAGCTAAGGATTTTGCGTCCACCTGTGGGGACCAAGAGCCCTTCTCTTCGAATATCACTCCCAGGTAAGTAAACACTTGTACTCTCGAGATCCCCTCTCCACAGCAACTAAAGGATTTCAACTTTTTTGGCCTTGGTCGCTTCCCTGCCAGCATAATATGTGATTTATTGTTATTGACCAACAGGTCTAGCGAGGACATAAAATGACCAAATGCATTAAGGAGCCTCTGTAACCCCACCCCTGTGCGGGCTAAAAGCACCGCATCGTCGGCATAGAGGAGTACGGGAACTGCGGACCCCCCCACATAAGGGATATCGGGTGTGGTCCCCTCCAGGGCTTTATCTAGGGAGTTGATGTAGATGGTAAACAGAAGTGGGGCTAAGATACAGCCCTGCCTGACACCTCTTCTAGAACTAAATGGTCTGGTGGTTTTACCATCACGGTTGATTCTGATATTAGCTGAAAGGTCTGCATGGAGTGCGGCCAGGAAGTCTACTAGGGGGGGATCAATCCCAATACCAGCCAGTATGGACCATAGCTTGGCCCTATTGACCAAGTCAAAGGCCGAAGAAAGGTCCATAAAGGCCAGGTATAAGTGCCCCTCCTTGGCCATGGTGTACTTACTAATCAGCATGTGGAGGTTCAAGCACTGCTCTATTGTACCTCTTTTCTCCCTGAAACCGTATTGCAGGTCAGAGAGCACCCCCTTCTCCTTAATAATGTCGCCTAATCTGTGTAGAATGACTCTGCCAAGAATCTTTACGGCAGAGTCGATTAGCGAGATCGGCCTGTAACATGCCGGGTCCGATCTAGAGCCCTTCTTAAATATAGGGATGATGGTTGAGGTGGACCAGGTTTTTGGGAACCCCACAATGACAGTTGAATTAAAGACATTTGTAAGGATTTTGGCCCAGAATAGTGACTGCGAGCTATATAGGTCTGCAGGGACTCCGTCTGGGCCCGGTGCCTTATGTTTGGTCATATCTTCAATTGCCCTGATAACCTCAAATTCGGAAAAGGACAAAAGGGGGGGTTCGGTAGGAGGCTGAAGGGGATGGGGTGTAGTTAGAAGATCTGCACTGTTATAAATTTTACTGAAGTGGTTCACCCAATCATCCTCTGGTATCACGCAGTCCAACACGGTGTTATTAGAGGAGGCAAAATACGGATGATTTAAGATCGTCCAAAATTGAGAACTATCTCTCAGTACACTGACCGATGTTAAGCTATCCCATGCCTCGCTTTTTATAGTTTTTTTGCGTGTCTCGATAGCCAGCCTATATTCTTTTCTAAGCTGACCCACCAACTCCCTATCTCTGGGCTGATGTTTGAGAGCCTGGAGCAAAGCCTTGTGTTTTTGAGAGCACTCCCTGTCGAACCATCTAGGGCTAGATGAAACCACATGGTTTTTTGTGGACATCAGGTCATGGTTAATTTGTGTGCATATGGCGGTGAAGGAGGTGATAATGGCCGTTCCCTCACTTGTACTCTCCATGCAGGTTTTAATGGCAGCTTGTCTGTTCTGAACAAGGTTGTCCATGAAGTTCTCCGGGACAACCTTTGCCCAGTTTAATCTGCGGCCCTGCTCCCTAGGGACGAGGGCGTCTCCACCGGCCCCCAGACGCTCAACCTGGGTGGCAGTGTTGTCGCCCATGTCCAGTGTCAGGACTACAGGATTGTGATCGCTAAAAGGGGAGGTGCACACGTCATAGGCTACCGCCGTGTTGATTAGGCCGGGAGTAATGAAGATGTAATCGATAATTGTACTGGCATCCTTGCCTACAAAGGTCGGTGCCCTCACTTCACCCCAAGACCCTTCAGCCTCATATAAATTTAAATTGGCAAGTAAGTTTTCTAGGTCCGCCCCATGCGCGGTGTGCTCAAAGTGAGTACTAACGGCTCCTGGTGGGCCCAATACCTCCATGGACAAACAACCCCACCCACATGGATGGACGTTAAAATCACCCAATAACAAGATATCGAATGGAGCGCATTGCTTTGACTTGTATGAAAATAAAAACAGAGAAAGGGACTTCAGATGAGAACAGTTACTATCCCTTGTGGGGGCATTGTAAAAATTAATTATGAGAATTAGCGGGGAGTTTGGTCTGACCCACTCAATGCAGAGGATGTTATCGGAGGTGCAATCAATCTTTGTGGTAACCCCTGCCAGTTTTAAGGAGAAGAGAATGTGCAACCCTCCTTTGTGCCTTCCGCCCTCCCCTGGGATTGCCTTGACTGAAAAGCTCCGGAACCCATCCAGGAAAAAGTTGTCACTGGCGTCCCACGTTTCTTGGAAACCCATAATCTCATATTGGGACACGAATTTTAACCATCTAGCATCCGTGACTTTCTTCCCTAACCCAGCGATGTTCCAGCTTACTACTGATGTGTGGCAATTCCTGCGAGCGGAGGTAGCCTCCGCGGGGGGGGGCACATTAGATGGTTGTCAATCGTTGGAATTCAGAGGGGAATCAGAAGAAAGGGGGGAGAACCTATTAGTGAGTAAGATCCCTGCCCCCTGGCTGCCAATGTGGTGTACTTGGATGGGTGGGACTACTACGGGATTGGAGCTTGCCCGCAGTAAGGCCTGTTGAGTTTGGTAAGATATATATGGAGGGGCCCTTGTCCAACCGGCTTTATCAGGGTGTGGGATGGGGGGTGGGAAGATCTTGTCTGGGGGTGTGTGGGAGGAGGATAAAAGTACCCTAGTGGGAGTGGTCTGATACCGTCACCGACTAGCTCAGAACCATCCCATAGAAGAGTGTCTGCCAGGTTTCCTCTGTCAAAATTAACAATAACACAATCCCCAGGAATACATTTTGCCCTCCTTCCCACCCAATCCACCCTCCTAGCAGCTATAATGTGTCTGCCCACATCCACACTCCCGCTGCTGAACTGTGAGCACCAGTTTCTAGTTCTATTCAAAAGCTCATGGTCATTTTAGGATACAGGGACTAGTGAAGACCCTTTAGCAGTGAGATACTTGTGCTCCATGTCCTGTCCACGACTGCTTTGCCCTACTAACTGTAGGGCAAAGCAGGGGTGGCTATTAACTTCCCAGACCAGGGGAGGTGGTGGTCTTCCAAGGGAAGCTAGACGCAGAGATTATGGGACATCGTGACAATCACTGGAAGGACCCAGTGTTCCATCACCCTCACACACAAACACCAAGGCCATTTTAGAGCCTAGGACTGCTGCACACTGTAAATTTCACAGACATGTATGGGGAGAACTATTTAAATGCATCAGTGAAGCTTGCGAGAAACGTCAGAGTTTATTTTTGAAGAGGAAAACTCAAACTTGAGGAACAAACGAGAGTGTAGTACTACAATATTGACTTTTAAATATCAATGTCAACTTGCACAAAATCACAACTGTAAGTAGATGTGGAGCAGAAGAGTAAACCTATGGATGCTTACCTTGACTATATTGTGCAAGTCGATATCCTGCAGTCTATATTGAATTTATGTAGCACTCAAAGTCGACAGTTTGTATTTGATATTGCGCCATACAACTACAACTGAGCATAATATTGTAGGGAAGGGAGCACAGGAAGATCTTAAACAGAGCCACATTTCATTGCTAGACCCTAGGGTTCAATTTCCCTATGATTTCTGAACCCCAACTTATTCCGCCCAGGACTGGATAGTGGTTCAGTACAAAAGGCACAGTCTTGCATTGAAAGCTACTCTTCCTCACCATAGTCCTTCTTGCAGTATTTCTTGAGGTTGATTTTGTAGTTCCCCTTTGGCGGCTTACAGTAGGTTTCACAATCTAGGAAGACATAAAAAGCATGATATTGTAAGAGAGAGACAAGTTAATCTGGAATAAGCCATTCTATTCAGAGTTAAAGGGTGCTGCTGTGGACGCGCTTGGCTTTCCAGGCTTTTGGATTTGAGGGATCTTGATACAGGGACTAGCCAGGGCTGGGAAACATCACTTACAACGCATTTATTACAACGCACTACCATTACAACGCAACCATTACAACGCAAACCATTACAACGCATTGCGCTGGGGGGCGCTCTAGGATAGGGAATATATTTAATTTACTATCCAACACCTTCCCTACTATCCACGGGGACTGGAGTTGGAATAGTAAATTAAATAAATCACTATCCAGCGCTTAAAAGCACTATGCGTTGTAGTGGAATGCGATGTAAAAACCGTGTTGTAACAGCAGGCGTTGTAATAGCCTGCGTTGTAACGACACCAATCCGCCAGGGCTGCGCCTTAGCCGGCCATATGACGGCTGCCACTGTTCACATGATGGTTTAGTCAAGCGATGCCTGTTCCATCTACCAGTATTCAAGGGTGACATGGCTGAGTGTCCCAGTCACCGTTGTAGGCCTGTTTATAGAGGAGGCAAGGGTTGAGAGGTGCCCGTCGAAAGCTCAGTGTCTGGCAAGCACATTAGTGCCACAATTGACACCTCTATCAGGAGCAGTGATGGAGCGATGATGGAGTGAAAGTGTGCTATGGTGGCCTTTCAAGCTACTTTTCACAATGAGTTGTTACACGTGCAATGTCTTCAAACAGATAATCCATTACATGAGGACCAAACCACCACACAGTCGAATTAAACAACTTTTGTGTCAAACCTTCAAATCCAATGTGATAATAGTGTACAGAGCTGGCTGTCAAAAAACATACAAGATACAAAGAATTTCCGCTTAGAGAGGCGGACAATGCAATAATACTTTGAATTATATACAGCATAAAATAACGTGTATTTGTAAAGTGCTTATTCACCTAAGGCTTTTGAACCTGTGACAATGAGGTCGAACACAGGCCCATGTTATCGACCTCAGAAGGATGAAAGGCTGAGTGGACTTGGCGGGTTTTGAACCCGTGACCATGAGGTTGAACACAGGCCCCTACAGTGGACACATTATTCCACTAAGCCACCAGATTCGTATATAAGATAAGTAAAGAAAAAAAATTCAGAAAAGTCAATTAGGAGGAATAATAGAAAGGGGCAGATTTGTCCAATTGATTGGTCTTCAGGAAAGGAACCCTCCAGAGAGTGGATTTAGAGTGTTTGAAGCTGGCTTAGTACTGATTTTGCAGATCACAGGAACAGTAATGCAGAAGGGGTCCTAGTAACTAATGCTTTCTTGCTCCTAAAAGTAAGATGTGGGACAATGTGGCAAGCTTCTAGAGCCGCTCACCTTGCAACACTCGGATCGCTCCATAACTTTACACCTTACACAAGTGCTAGAAGGACCACTTCTGCAGTACAATGGAGCCCTGTTGGTGCAGATACTTCTCTTCTTAAACTAAAACAAACCATCTAGCAACTTCAAAAATGATATCAAAGGTTTTTTTTGCTGCAGAAATGCAGTCCACTCAATCACAGGCAAACCGTACTATCCCAAGTGACGAGTGACAAAAGCAAACTTGTGATTACTTACGTGTTACCTTCCTCAAAGTTCATTGAAAGGTATTTAAATCCAGGATTTATATTGGCAAGGGCCTAATACTTTTCTCAATCAGTCAAAATATTTAGAGGCACCTAGTGAGTTTTGCTTGTTAAAAGTCAACACAATGTGCATATAGTGTTTCTTTGTCACCCTATATGTAGGGATCCACCTCAGGGTATGTGCTGTTACCAGATGTGGACCCCGATTTTCAATCTATGTGCTAAATGACAGCCCAAAACCTCCTGCACACCAGCATGGGATTTCAGGCTGCATAAGGTCATTTCTCAAGTGCGCGTGTATACCCGTAAGGTCTCACTGCACTCATTTCCAGAAGTAACGGATGAGATGGCTACATACTGTGCTTAAGAGGATAATGACTGTGGTTAGGCTTTCTGGAATTGCAGGGCCTCTAATTTCTGAAGACATTTATCCTCACTAGTTGTCAACGGTTACTTCAACAAGGCAGGGGCCGGAAAATGTTCAGTGTCTCAACAGTCAGGCATGGCGAACTTTGAATGGTAGGAGAGGTGGCCTTCAATCATAGGAAGCTTGCAAAACACTGGTATTCTAAACTAAATCCTGGGACACTGCGAGCGAAGAGCCAGACGGAGATGCTCTCTGCATTTCAGTTTGCTCAAGAGATGGGATACTGCGTTCTGCAGTCTCTGCGAATGGGTAATCAGATATGGCAGCGAATCTAGAAATACCACCGTTTGCATTATCCAAGCGGGGAGCACACGAGCAACCACTGTGTGTAAGTAAACACTTCCTTGGTGATCATAGAAGCTACTATTTTCAAGTCAAAGGAGGAAGTCCTTCATGTTCTGATCATGCGTCACACCCTGTGCGCCATCTTGGTGCTTCTGGGGGATGCGCTGCAGGGGACATGGTCAGTGTGCCGCATCCAGCTCTTCCGTTTGCTTCGTGCTGCTCTGCTCATTTAATCATGTTTTTCTGCTCCTGCGCTTAAGCATGGTCTGGGAGTGCTGTGCTAGACACCCGCATCTTCCTGTCCGCCAGCGTCTCGCGATGACGCAGTGCTCGTGGCACAGTAATAAGGAACACTGCAGGGACAAAGACTCCACCCCCTTCATGCCCTGAATGGCGCTGTTGATCCTCCTCCATTTTAAGGATTCGCTTTCGGGTTAGAATTCCATGGAACTGAGGAGATTCCAAACCCCCACCCAGGTCGGCAGCTCCACAGATTCTTTTTTTCCTGCACAACGGCACAGAAAAAGACCATCATTCTTGCTGTGTGTCCGCGTCCTTCCCGCCCTCTGCTGAAGGCCTCTATTGGCCTTTTGTGAGCAGGGTTTTGTTGTCTCGTTTCTTTTATTTTGCCGAATTTGCGGCCCATCTTGGCAGCTCGGCTCCCCTTCTGTTCGGACAGGGCAGGGGCCTTTGTATGGAGGAGGGGGGCTGGGAGTGACGCGGGTGGGCAGAGGCCATTCAAGAAAGGGCGCTGGTGCGCCGCCAGCTTTTCACAGGCCGCCCGGACTGTTCTCCCAGGGCGTGAGTGCGTAACAGGGCGAGACGGGAGGCGTCTGGGTGATAAAGAGGCCGTTTGTCCTGCTTTTATGTCAATGGATAAACCATTGGGCCATGGCTCACGCACGTTCAAACGTGGACAAGAATGGTATGCGCTACCTCGGTTTTGACCTCTTATCTGCTGTGTGAAAGCCTGCATATAGGTCTCAGTGTAGGGAGTGGTGCGTGTGTGTCAGTGTGTGTGTTTAGGCTAGACCATTTGTGTCATGTGTGTGCGTGTGTCTTCTCTGCATGTATGTCTGTCTGTGTATGTGTTTGTGAGACCATTGGTGACGTTTTGTGTGTGTGTGTGTGTGTGTGTAGGTGAGACCATTGGTGCAGTGTGTGTGTGCCTTGTCTACATGTCGGTCTGTGTTTATGTAGGTGGGACCATTGGTACCCTGCATTTTTACCTCTGTGTGCAAGAGCATTTGTGTGTTTGGTTTTGTTTGTGTGTCTATATACAGCAGAGTACTGTGTCTGTTTGCCTATATAAGGCAGAAGGTGTTGTGCAACTGTGTGGAAGAAGAGTGCCTAAGCATGTGCTTATATGCAAGACCATATCTACGAATGTGTGTTTACTAATTTCTATGCAACTCTAAGTATTAGAGTCTCTCTGTATGTGTGTCTGTGCAGGATTGATGGTGTGAACCGGTCTGAACAAGAGAAGGTGTCTGCAGAACAGCATGCCTGTGTATATGCATCGGAGCTCTTGTCGGATGCTGGGTGAAAGTGCTTTTGTGAGATAGGGTTGAAGTGCACCAGTGTGCGACTGGGAATTTGTATGTAGATGTATCTTTGAGAGATAATGATTACAAGCACATGTGTCAGACAGTGTATGCGTGCATATGTGCTGGTAGGCGTCACTGTAAACATTGCAGAATCTAGGAATATGTGTTTGTGTGCATATGATTGTGCATGTGTGTCACATGACAGGATGGCAGCTCTGTCATTTCAAGTTCATGTCCTTTCCGAGGTCAAGTATGGTTCTGGTCCAGCGCAAACTACAATGACTGCTTTCTTCCATCCCTGCTGGGCCTGCTGTCCTTCAGTTCTGTGGACAGTAAAGGCGATGGGTGCCGAAAAATAATACATCAGGACAGCAGTTCTGCAGACCTGCTCATTTCATCTTCCTATCGGCGTGTGCGCAACAGTCCCACCATTGCAGTATGGGGGCCGCATGCCGCCATACTTTCTGGTCTGCTTGTGCACCAGTGAGCGTTCTAGCTTTCTTCATGTCATAAAGCCTGTGAGGGGATCCTTGTGGCAGGCTGACTTCAGGAACGTGAGTACCGCTCCAGTCCTAAAGATTCCCTGAAGAAGCTGACGAGGGCATTCACTCAAGTCAAGTCAGAATTTATATAGCGCACTACATACCCAGAGGGTCACAAGGCGCTTGAGGAAGGGGGGGGAGGTTTAGGGTGTAAAAGATGGAAAGCGATGCTACTCTTGAATCTGGATGAGTTGAGGTGGCAATGTCGTGCAGAGTTAGGATTCATTGAGCTGCAGGGTATGGCTCACTGGTTAGAGGAGGCAGACCTGGAAGCAGAGGTCAGCCCGGGACCAGGGTTCAATTACCGGCTTGGCGGGCTCTGGAGTCCTAAAATGTCCATGGACTCGACAATTCTCGCTCCGGTGCCTACTCGATTCACGGGTTCACACTCTGCGACTCTGGGCATTAGCTTGCTTAATCTCCACAACGGCCCCTCGCGGCGGGATGCCTGGCTTTCACCTTGCGGATACCCTGCCGGGGTTATCTCACAGGGGAATACCAGGACGGGTTCCCTATGCAAGCGCTTAGAAAAGGCTCGGTGATTTGTGCTATATAAATTCCTGTACATTTAGATTTACATTCCTTAGAATTAGCGGCAAAAAAACGTATGGCGTACACGTGCTCTACAAATATTTTTAACATAGCATAAAGAGAGGGCAGCCTGAGCATGCACTAGGGACCTGGAGGGTTGCCACATGCCAGCCAGGCTGGATGTGCCTTTTGACAAGAGCTGAGCCTTTGCATTTGAAATCCGTGGCGCTAGCTTCTGTCGCGGCCTGGCACAGCCGCTTCCGCTAGGCCGCCTTGGTCCCAAGAGGGGAAGTTGCCGACCGCCCGGCCTGAAAGCTTCAATTCAGCTTTGGACACAAGGAGATTAGGGACAGAGCGGCACATGATTGCTTCATCCAGAGTGTATTGAGCAAAGCGTTCTATCCACTCCAGCTCAGTCAAGCAGAATAGAGTCAATGCTGGAAATGCTGTGCGTCAAGTGAGCCCAGGCCGGCTTGTCCCTAGATCTCCTCCGACCCCCTGCCCTGGGGGCCACTGAATAAATGTGCGAACTGGAGCACCAGAGTAAAGAGTGCACAAGAATGCCTGGAAAAGACCAAATGCAGTTTATAAAGACTAGCTTGGCTCTAGTCAATGAGAAACCGATCACAATAATGACTGCCAGACTCAGAGTTCATAGGAATGGCACAAAAGCACTATCCATACTCTCATACCATAAGGTTGCGCTATTGGCCTGTCAATATCTGTAGCATTACAGAGAGGTTGAACTTCCCTGTCAATAGGGTGACCAACTGTCATGGGTGCAAATTCAGGACAGTCAGTGTAAAAATTCAGGACAAAGGGTCAAAATTCAGGACAAAAATTCAGGACAGGGGGTCAAAATTCAGGACAAATCTTCGGGACAAAAGGTAGGTTTTACAGACACATCAAAGGAGGTCACGCAATTGAATATAAGTAATCCCATTTATATCCAAACATATTCATCCATTTGCAAACCTATCCATTGTGTATCCTTTCAGCCATCATTTCACTCATCCATACCTCCACCTTTTCACCCTATCCATCCGTACACTAATCCATTCACTCTTCCATCCAGCCATTTACCCTTTCACCCATCCAGCTATCCTTTCACTTACTCATCCATCCAGTCACTCATCCTTTCACCCATTCACCTTTTCAGTCCTCAATCCATCCTCCCTTTCTCTCTCCATCGACCCTTTCACTTAGCCATCCTTCCTTCCATCCATCCACCCACTTTCCATCTGCTCATCCACTCATGAATCCATCCATTGACCCTATCACTTATCCATCGTTTCACTCATCCATCCACCTATTCACTCACCGATCATCCACCCTTTCACTCATCCATCCATCCTTTGGCTCATTATCCATTTATTCACCCTTTCAATCATCCATTCACCAATCCATCCATCCATCCATCCCTTCACTTACTCACGCGCCAACCTTTTCATATTAATTATGAGCTGATCCGTCGCCTGCAGAGTTCCAGACAGAAGAGACCCATCAAAAATGTCACCCTCGCTGTAGTTCCTACAGCAAGGGGTGAGGTGGCGGAGGGTTCACTATGCCCCTGCACATAGGCAATCTGAAAAAGTGGAAGGCATGAGTCATGCATGATGCAGCGCTAGGACGTGAGGCGACTGTGATATGGCGTTTCCAGGGCTTTAAGCGGGATGAAAGAAGGGGGGGGGGGGAGTCTCTCAAAAGGGGGTGTTCGATGTAATTATGGGCGGGGCTTAAAACAACTAAGCTAAAAATCTGTGTTTAGCATAGTGTGCCACAGGACTGGTATTTTGCCTCTTCTGTCATTGTATCCAGATATATAACACAAGTAACGTTACACCTACAACAAGCCAGAAGTATTGGCTTTGTTAGTGGTTGTTAGATGCATAAAATAAAAATGCAGCAATCATGGCTTTGTTCAATATAATATTGAAACTGCACTTTGCTAAAATGATGAGACTGAAAGAACTCTAGCCCGGGCCCCTTCTTTTCAACTTTTTTCACCAGCTTCTTTGAATGAACTGGATTCTGTAGCAGCATTTGATTGTTTGCACATTCCTTCCATCTAACAAAATGCGCTGCCCTAGACCGAGGCAGGAGGAGGCCCACCTGCATGCAGTAACAGCCCAGACTGCCCCATTGACATTCTGTATGTGGCAATCATCAGCCCCATACAGAATGACAATGGGCGGGTGGGGCTGCTCTAGTGCTCCGAGGAGGAGTGCGAGATGCCATCATTAAGGGGCGCGAGGCTTCTCGCAGGGAGCAGTGCTGCTCCCTGTGATGGCCAAAATTACAGACAAACGGCGTCAGTTAAAAGGATCCTCGCGGACAACGGATATGAGGTCCAATTTACGGACTGTCCGTGAAATTTACAGACGGTTGGTCACCCTACCTGTCAATGCACGTCAAAAGCATCGTGCTGATGAACCCCAAACAGGAATTCTGTGATTGTTCAATATCACTGACTCCGGCTGTTTTTTGTTCTCAAAAAAATTGAGGCAATACTGACTTTACGATTACGCTGTATTTCAGAACTTTTGCTGGGAATTTCTGAAGCAGAAAGTCAGTGTTGCTGGTTGAAACTTTAACACCCACAGCCCCTTTGGGTTTCCATTGAGCTCTTGGGGTGAAGGCCCGTGGTAAATGGGGTGTAGGAAATACTGAGGTATGCTTTATTTCCTATTCTTTTAGAAACCTCATAGACTAAGGCTTTGATTTCTATAACGGAGTGCCGTGAACGAAGGGAGCTGCTTTGCGTAGTCAAGCCGGACAGGCGTGGTTCAAGCTTATGTCCTTGGGCACATGCAAGTCCATCTGCAAAGCAGTGTCTTTAAGGTATTTTGTTCCTCCCCATATGTCTGTAGTGTGAATTTGTACTGAATTTACATATGCCTGCAGAGTTCACTCCTTACCTTAGTATGTGTGTGAGTTTTTTAAAATTAATATGTGGATCAATGTACATAGCTGATCATCATCCTGTCTGCGCACAGTATAGCGACAACCGTTTGTTGTCTCCTATGAGGTCTCAGTTTAGCCCCAAAAATTGAAACAAAGACAGTGTTCGTCATTTTTTGCGACAATACTTTACACATGGTAAATTATGTTCAATGTATTTATGGTGGACCATTGTATCTATTTGAGTGCACACCACCTCACACTCTATTAATTAGTCACAACTGGCCCTTCCTGAGAGGAAGCAACAGGTTAAATTAGTCCCTTTTTGACACTGGTGAGATCTTCAGGAATCTCTTTTGTTCCGCCTTCTTCTCAATGTATACTCGGTCCCACTGTATAAAGTATTCTTAGATCAAACTATCAACCTACAATCACACACTGATGATTCCTAAATGTATATTAAACACACTTAAATTAGTAATTGAGTTATCCCTAGGAAATCCATCCGCCCAAATCCCAAACGTGGACGCAGGATAGAACTTACACCTCATATTTTGGACATAAGGATCCTATCTTGCTTCAGTATCCATCTCTGAATTTTTGGGCCAACAGATTCCTGAGACCAAAACGAAAATACACATTGATCCACAAGACTCTGAGCTCGATTGAGAGCACAAAGAAAAGTCTGTGGTCAGTAGCCATTTTGATCAATTTTAAAAGTTTCCAATAGCCAGCTCCAAGACTTCTATAATGCCTTATACACGCCCCCACCAGCTTGCCATTTCATAGAAGCTACAGAGAACACCGAATACACCTATGCAGATAATAATGGATTGGAAGAAAGTAGACCTTATCATCTAGACCAGAAAGCCACTTTGCCTTCTCCCAGTAGGAGAAGGAGGTTATTTTTTTTATAGTTTGTCAAATAGAGTGTTCTGCCGCATTTGTGGCGAGTACCCCGTCTGCCGAACTCTTCGTTCACCTGCTCTGTGTAGAGTCTGGAGAACTACCATGTTTTAGCCATGGAGTCTTGGTTGGCAGAAACCTATGTCCAATGGTCTGACCATACGGTAAGCCATCAGTCCTAAGATGTCAAACCATCTGCCCGCTTTCTGATATAATTTTTTTTCCTTCTGGACTGAAAAAACCTGGTGGTCCCCCCAACAGGCAATAGGATCACCCCCCCCCCCCCCCCCCCACCAACACACACACACACAGACGAAAACAGTCACGGTGTCAGGGACTTTTCTTTTTGAAAAACAAAGAAACTTTGCTGAGTGTCGTGCTTAATTTGTAACATAATAATCACCGGTGCCTAAAGTTGTGCTCAGGAGCCCACGGCTGGCACTATGAATATCGGGGTGCCAAAAACCAGGGCTGCCTGGCTTGATTGCACCTCATACCACTTTGAACCACCACCTGACACTGGCTGCCTCTTTACCTTGCTCATTCCAGTTTTTTCATCCCTGCTTTCTCCCTTTAGAACTGCTTTTCCAACTTTCTTTCTTTCTTGTGTGTTTTCTCTCCTTTGCTCTGGGTGAAAGCCAGCTGAGGGAAAAAAGCAGTACCAGCCTCCAAAACTAAGAGCCGGAGAAACCCCACCCGCAACCACCGGTGTAAATTAAGCACTGGCTGAGTGGGAACACTCAACATAGCAACCGCACAGCAAACCTTCACTACCTTCAGTGGAGCCGACCTGGCAGCACCTCCACTGAAATTACAGAGATCCCCCCCCCCCCGCCTGTCTGGTACAAATATCTAAATATGGCAAGCTGGAGTCTCACAGACCAGTGGAACACTGCCTTCCACTGTCCGGGCTGACCAGAGTACCGATGAGGGCTAAATAAGGACCCGGGAATTAGGTTCAAGGCAGCATTGCTAGGCCTCTGGCGACTCCATTACCATGCTTCTGCCCATATAGCAAATACATAACACTTCACTATTCAACAGGAGGTGCAGATAAGGAAAGCTAAAGGACTTGGAAATCAGGTCTAGTACCGATTTACTGAAATTCAGAAAGTCTCTTAAAACTTGGCTGTATACTCAGGCCTACGATTAAACTGTAACTGACTCAGCAACAGCCCCTCCTAGAACCAGCGCCATGAAGCCAACCAGTGTACGAACGCTTTAAAAAACGTTTTTAACATTAACATAACATTAACTTCTTCCCATCTGCTGGTTTAGACTTGGAACAGAAAAGGGCCTCCTGCTTTCATAAACTGTGTCCATATATCTTTAATTCACTTGGAATAGAGCTTTGACACATATCTTCATTCAGTGTCTTAGAACCAGGGCCGGGGAGAGAACACAAATCAGCCCTGGCAATTTTATCGGACCGGCCCCAGAGGGAGATGTGGGGTGGGGGGTGGCAGGGGGTAGTCAAGGATACAAGTGTGAGGTACTGCTGCTTAACCCCTCCCATTCTCGTGATGGAACCGTTCCGTCATGAGCCTCGGGTGGGCTGTGCTGGTGACGGAACGGTTCCGTCACGGGACGCTCGCCGCGCCTGCGCGTAGCAAATTCGGCGCCTGCGCTGACGTTCTAAAGAGCGGGCGGGGCCGTGACTGGACCGTTCCGTCACAAGCACAGCTCACCCGCGGGCCGTGACGGAGAGGTTCCGTCACGAGCACGGGAGTGCCGCGCGGCCCCGCCTCCCCCTTAGCGCTGCGGCGGAATAGCCGCCGCAGCATAGGGGTTAACTAAACCTGCTCCAGCACTGCTACTTTTGTTAGTGGGTGCTAATATTGCGTGACTGCTGCAAATCAGGCCTGTGTAACAAAACCGCCCCCCCACTCCAAAACCAGCCCTACCCTTCCAGCCTCCCGGGGAAACACCTGATACCCACTACAGCCAGTCCGGCCCTACTCAGAACACCTGTGAAGACTTACCCTATTTAGGTGTAAGCGTTTGAGTCACCGGCATGAGACCCCGCAGGATAGGAAGCGCATTGCAAATGCTGTGACTTAGTCAGAACACCTAATAATGCATGATACCGCAGGTCGGACTTGAAAATGTGTGCCATTTTTGTTGCATCTTACTTCTTCCACAAGTGTGACGCTGATAGTGCATGATGCATCTTTATAATGCATGGCCATGTATGATAGGGCGGGATAATATCGCTTAACGTATAACAATTGGTTAATTCATGCCAATGTATCTGACAGTATAAGCCTGCTGTATCAGACGTTTGTGGCATGATCCATTGGTGGCCGCTGTAATATTTGATATTTTGCTGCCATTAATACACAAAACAACATCCTGCGTGCCCACTGGGCCACTTCTAGGCACTCTGACTAATAGGCCCCACTTTAAACAAAAAAAAAGGGGGGTTTTGTTCCCGGATTTCAATGTCCTTTAGTGGGCCTCTGTTGCTCTTGATGCTGTGAGCTTCTGTTTGAGAGTGGGCTGGGAGGCAGCCCGGGTGGATTTCCCACAAAACTCCCTGCCAGAAAATTAGAGCAAACAAATCCTTTTAGATCCGCGCCCTCGTGTCTCCGATACTAAAGGAAAACAGGAGGCCTGAGCCGAGGCACTGCCAGCACCGCAAGGGGAGGCTGTCCCAAAGCCTGTCAGGGGAATGGTGCAAGAGAAGAGCCTGTCAGCAACTGGCCTCGTTCTGTGTGAGAGTGATGATGTAAGAGTAGCGCCTCTCAGGAACAAGCACTGGCAAAGCCAAGAGGTCTCACCTTTTGAACGTTTTGGCTTTGCCAATGTTTTTTTTTTTGCCATGCGGCAAAAGTTCTACCTCTGCATACCAACCTATGTTGGTGCATCTTTCTCGAGCGGTAGACGCTGTTCAACTAAATCAGGAGCTTTTACTCGAATCCCCCAAATTTTGGAAACAAAGAGTTCCTTCTTTTTTCTGTGTTATTGAGGGGTATACAAGGGATATAAAAAGGATGATATCCTGACATAGATGGGGGAACTCATATCTGTAGCTAACAGTTTACAAAAGGGGAATGAGTCAGTTGGTAAGAAAAATGGCTATTGCTGTCACACTAATATTGGTCTATCAGGGTGGTACTCAAAGGTAAAGCGACTTAATTCCAAGATGTTATGGGACATAATTATAAAAGGGTATGAGAATACAATGATGTCATGGGGATGAGGTTGGAAAATAATAAGGATAATTATAACTTAGATGTACTGGTACGTAAACAAAAGTCTACAAGAAGCCCTGCGGTGCATGCGAGTGGCACATGGATTGCGTTATCCCAAGGTTTTGTGTTTATCTGGTGAATTGGCACCACAGAATATTATCGCTTAAGCAATCTGTAGGAGTCTTGAGTCTAAAGACCCAAAGCTGTTCCCTTTCAAACACTCTTGAGTCTGAATCCACCACGTTGTTTATGTGTCCAAGGATGATCCACTGGTAATCCCGTGCTGTGCGTTTCTTCTCTATGTTTTGGGTTGACCTCTTAGTGGTTGCACGGCCACACCTTAAATTGCTGCGATGTTCGCATATTCTTTTTATCTTTCTGGTTGTCATACCTGCATAGTGTAGGTTACACAGGCAAGTTGCCAGGTATACTACCCTTGGAGTGTTGCAGTTGGTGAGGTTTTTCAAATGCCAGGTAATATGGTTATTGAAAAAGACTGTTTGTGTCGGTTTTGTCAGATAGCGGACACTGCAGCTGTGACATGGGTAATGACCCATGACAGGTGTTATAATACTCTGTTAAGATGTAATGCCACTCTGTCTTTTTCTGGGATGTGTGTGTACTAACATCACTTAGTGGAGTGGTGTGGCTCACTGGTTAGAGGCGGCAGACCCGGAAGCAGAGAACGGCCCGGAACCAGGGTTCAATTCCCGACGCGGCAGGGTCATGGACCAGGGTCAGCGGACTCGATAATTCTCGCCTCTGTGCCTACTCTAACCAGGGAACACACTCGGCATCTCTACAACGGCCCCCCACATTCGCCGGGGATGCCTGGTTTCACCTTGGAGATACCCAGTAGGGACCATCTCACAGGGATAGCATGGACGGGTTCCCCAGCGGTCTACAGCTCCACGACGCCTCAGGGCAGCAGTACGCTTTACAAGACACATACATTACATTACATGTCTTTGAGGCTTTTTTCTCGTTTGTTGGAGAACATGGGCCGTGGTATTGAAAGGGACCCACTATTCAGAATATGCCATTGTTTATTGATGATTTTTGTCACCATGTTCGATGCTATGTTAAAGGTGGTGCTACATATTGGCCGTTCCTAGAAATTTGGAGTGGTAATCGCGACCCCTGATTAATTGCTGGTTTTTTAAACAGGCGCAATCATTTTCCTGATTTTAACTGTGAATATTCTTTACAGAGTGTGACTACAAGTTCCCCTCTCCCCCAGAGGAAATAAAAAAAAGGCATTATCCTGGCGTCTTATATGGATGTGATGTGTTTTACTGAGTGTTTTTTATTTTTAAAAGTTGCGCACTATTCTGAAATAACCTCTTTGACCACAGAGTGTTTGGCTTTTTTATGAAGCTCCTTTGGGAAGCCACACTAGATCTGTTCACATAACCGAATGTTTCAAGTCTCTTCACTTGGAGGTGCAGAAGTATAAAAATAATGTTGATAATGTTGAAAACAGAGGAAGGTATGAACGTACAGCCAGAAGGCTGTGTCTTTTATCTCTCCACTTTAATTTTATTTTCACAGATTTATTGAATAATTGCCGAACAGGTCAATAAACAATTAGGTGGTAATTTGATTTATTTAATTAAGCATGCAAGTTGTGAGCATATAGTAAAAAAAGCAGTAGTGGGCCTCGGGAGTTAGTTTCCCTAGGTCCTGGTGAAAAGTTGATAGGGGCACAGATTGAAACATGTTGACCTTGCAAGAGAGCAGACTCATAATTTCTCCTCTCCTACTTTCTCCTTTCTAAACATACAAACTAGAGGCCAGAATAAAAAGGTAATACCCACTAGCCAGGAATTTTTAGACTTCACCCAACACTCAACCTCCCCACTCTTATTTAACTACATCTTCTTTATCATTATACCGCTAAAGGAAGCGCTCCCACATAGTTCGTAGGTCGAAGCATGATTAGTTCCGTAGTGGAACGAGATGGACCCAATGATGACAACAAGGAGTAACCCTGGTGAATGAGGGTTTCACAAGAAAACTTTTGTTTTTTCCAGTGGAGTGTTAACATTCTGGACTTAGCTAGGTTCCTTTTTTTGTGAAATTAGGCTTAAAGTGGAAGATTAACCTAACATTTCCTATCATTCCCTCTTGTTTTTGGTATATGTCCAGAAACAGACACCATCAATGCGCATGTGATAATGGTGCAAGAGCCCTGGCTGGCTAGAAGAAACATTGGCAAAGCCAATATGTTGTGCCTATGTGAGATTTATTGGCTTTCCTAATGTTTTTTAGCTATGTTGCAAATGGCTGAAAGTAATGTAAAAAAAACTGTATGACACAGCCAGCATGGTCTGCACTGCTGTATAATATGGCTAAAAACATTGAAAAAGCCTATACATCTCTCATTGACGAAACCAATTGGCTTTGCCAATTCTAGGTATGGAATGCCATATGGTAAAGTTATAAGTATTTATATAGTGCTAATGTTACAGTATGGGGAATGTCCTTGCCAAGGTTTTATTGTCTCCAGATTCAGAAGCTTTTTAGGGCCATCCAAAAACTGTGGAAATGGGCCACATACATGTGCTGAATGCAACATAGGTTGTAGGTAGGCAGGAAAGTTCAATAGGTTACAGCTTTAGGTAGAGAGGAAAGTTCAATAGGTTACAGCTTTTATTACAGTTATGCTTTAGGTGTTACTTTGGGTGCAATGTTTACAAAAGCTTTTGGCTGCTGTGCCACAGCACCTGCTGCACCATTCAAATCTTTACCCTGGCGCCTGCAAGGTAACAGCAATTGTGACTGCTTGTTAAGTAAAAACATGTAGAATAATCAAAGGGTTTCGTAGACCTTTGGCCCCGTGCAAGTACACTTGCTGCACCATTCAAATCATGACCCTAGTGCCTGCAAGGCAACTGCACTTGTGACTGCTTGTTTAGTAGTAACATGTAGCAATAATTGGTGTTCAGTGGGTTTCCTAGACCTTTTGGCCCCTGCGCTACTGCACCTGTTGCACCATTGAAATCATGACCCTAGTGCCTGCAAGGCAACTGCACTTGTGACTGCTTGTTTAGTAGTAACATGTAGCAATAATTGGTGTTCAGTGGGTTTCCTAGACCTTTTGGCCCCTGCGCTACTGCACCTGTTGCACCATTGAAATCATGACCCTAGTGCCTGCAAGGTAACTGCACTTGCGACTGATTGTTTAAGAATAAAATATCACAATAATCTGTGTACAGTGGCTTTCCAAAGACTTTTGGCCCCTGTGCCACTGCGCCTGCTACACCTTTGAAATCACGACCCTAGTCCCGGCAACGGCAAATGAGGACATTCTTTATGTCCAGTAATGTATGTGTTCCAAAAAAAGGCACAGTTAGAGAGGAAATACACAATGAATGTGCAGCTTAACAAACACCAAAGCTTTTATAAAAAGTGCCTTTAAACTTATCCAACTCTCCAAAACGAGTTGCTACAGATGTCCTTAATAAAGCATATACTTTACACATCAAATTTAAAACCAAGCATTGTTAAATTGTGTTACATTGTGGCTGGCTCTTTCCCGTGAAAGTACCTTAACCTGTGCTTGACAGTGAATCGCCCATAAACAGTGTAAATTTCTCAAGATCACCATATGTCAGGATGACGCTGAGACTGAAATGCAGTTTTGTACCTTGTTCCCAAAACGGTGGTTCCCCAAATATAATGGACTCACCAAAGAAGAGGAATTTTGCAAATATTAAGCAAATGTTTTGTCCAATGAAGAACGAGATAACTTTTGAGATGGCTATGTCTAAAATAAAAATTTTAAAAGGGCACAAGCAGGCTTCTTGGAGAGAGCACGCTGCATTCCTCTTTCCTACTAACGCTCTCACTTTCAAGTCAGCAGAAAGCAAAAATAAGACACCAGGCTACCACACAAACACAGCTTGACATTTGACCTCCGTTTTTTGAATGCACCGCAAATGTGGCAAGATAAGAACAAGATTCAAAGGCCTGTTTTATTACATAAAACGAGTTTGTGGTAGAATACTGTAAAAGCGGCTTTAGCATGGGGAGGTACGAACTCTGCACAGCCTAAATCAAATAAAGCCAGCAAATCGGAAGCCAGAAAACGGGAGTTACCAAGTCAATAGCGAGCCACAGGTGGGATCCATTCCTAGGTCAACTTTTTGAAAGTCCCCAAGATGTCTTTTGCATACCAGACAGGCAGCGAGCTAAAAAGAAAATGAGTTTTTGTATTTATAGAGACTTATGCAAGACAGTGGTGAACCACTGTGTGTGCTTGGCATGACGGAAGAGAGCTGGCAGTAGCAAGGGCCATTTGTGTGTGCGCGTGTGCAATGAAACTGGAAGTGTACTGCCTTTATTTAATAAAACAATCTATGTGTGTGTGTGTGGAATTGAGCAAAAACGTGGCTTCAACATCGTATCCTACGCCGACGACACCCAGCTCATCCTCTCCCTGACCAAAGAACCCACCACTGCCAAACTCAACTTCCAGAATGGAAGGCAAGATGTCACAGTCTGGATGACCAACAGCTGCCTGAAGCTCAACGCCAAGAAGACAGAAGTTCTCGTCCTCTGTACCACCCCTTCTGCATGGGACAGCACCTAGTGGCCGACCGCCCTCGGAAGCCCACCTATCCCCCTCAGACCAAGCTAAGAACCTCGGCATTGCACTTGACTCATCACTCACCATGAACCAACAGGTCAACGCCGTCACCTCCAGCTGCTTCAACACCCTCCGCATCTTCCACAAGACCTTCAAGTGGATCCCCCTGAGTCAAGGTACACAGTCACTATGCACTCATCACCAGCAGACTGGACTATGGAAACGCACTCTACGCTGGCATCAACAAGTCCCTACTCTGCAAACTCCAGGCATTACAGAACACCGCCGCCAGACTCGTCCTCGGCATCCACTGGCACGAACACATCAGTCAACACCTACGAACTCTCCACTGGCTTCCCGGGGAGAAAAGAGTCACTTTCAAAATCCTCACTCACACCTACAAATGCCTACACAACAACAGACCCAAATACATCAACAACAGAATCAACTTCCATGTACCCAAAAGAAACCTCTGATCTTCCAACCTCGCACTGGCCGAAACCCCATGCATCCACAGAGCCAGAGCAGGCGGTAGATCCTTCTCTCACATTGCAGCCAAGACCTGGAACGAGCTACCGGCAGACGCGCCCCCTCCCAGAACACCTTCAGGAAGACCCTCAAGACCTGGCTCTTCGGCTAAACAGATCTGTGGACCCCCCGCGGCATGAGACCCTCACGGGTGAGTAGCGCGCTTACAATTCCCTGACTGATTGATTGAGTGGGGAATGGTCCTGGAAACAGTAATCAGTATCAGTGTCCAGAAACAAGTCATTTTGTGAGTGTGCACGAGATTGATGCAAAAGTGCAGCCTTCCAGGAAACTGAAACCAAAACCAAGCCCTGTGCTTAAAGGAATTAGTTCAAGAGCACAGACTGTCCACAAAGAGGTCGTTTCTTGTCTGTGTGGAGAGCAGATGAAGATTACTGGTGACCCAAAGAGAAAACATGTTCTCCTTGCTGGAAATGGAGTGAGAGTGCTGCCTGTCTACACGCGGAGTATGTGTGGTGAGCGATGGAGGGCCCTGGCGCTCGAACGCCCTGTTTCAAAGACGACCGTGAATAATAATAAGGAAGAAAATTATATTTAAAAAATGCAGACAGCCGGGAAAAATGTAAAAAGCCACAGAAATGCAGCGTAAAATGTCTAAGGCTGGAAATGTGGCCTCCACCCAGGAGAGAGGGGGGCAGCGTTGAGAGGGGAGCTCTCTAATGAAATAAAAAAGCGAAGCAGAATAAAATACAGCAACATTTAAAAAATCTAGCAACCACAAAGGCAGATTGTACTGCAGTACCGAGCCGGGGCCTGCATTAAGAGCCAGGCACTGTCACGCCCGGTGCTCAAGCTCTGGGTGTGCGGTTCTAGTTCTTAATGTACGCCCCGGCTTGGCTCTACTGTTACCTTGTTATCCTCTTCACTGTGGCCTTGTTTGCCACTACCTTGTCAGCAGTTTAATTCCCCCCAAAATACGATTACCTTTTCACCATTACGGAGTTATCTCCTTTATCGCGCCCAATTCCCCTACGAATAACTTTATCACTGACCCTTAATTTACCTATTTTATTTACACTTAACCTAAACCTAACCTTTCCCTTACCCTAACACTAAACCCAAATCTTTCCTTTCTCTTACTCCTCCCCAATTCTAAACCTATATCTTCTTGTTACCGTAACCTAAACCATACATTAACCCTATCCTTTACCCTTACTCCGACACAAAACCTAAACCTCCCCACTAACTTCGTTTTTCCTTTAACCTACCCTAAACTTACACCTATTCCTTCTTTTACCTGTACCATGGGTCAAACCTTATACTGACCTTTGACCGTCCTTTATCACTTCCTCTAACCCTGCCTTAAACTCACTCTAGCTCTAAATCTATTCCTTCCCCTTATTTTACTTATTTCAGTCAAGGTAACCGTAATGACCAGATAACCATATTGACGAGGTAATGGTGTTTCGGTAAAGGTACGTGACAAAGTGAAGCTAACAAGGTAAATGTCAAACTATGCAGTGTAGACGAGGCAACAAGTTACCGCTGTAGGCCCAGGTTAAGTTCAAAAGCCCAGTAACTTCTAGGCAGTGCCTGCTGCAAGAGTTTCTAGAAGCCCGGGATACTACTGTGGCCAGGACATGTTGTGGCCATGTGGCACACTTAACTCAGATCCTGGCTGGGGACTGATAGCCACTTCTAGGGTATTCTGAATGGAGTAAGCGCTCAAATCACAGGACCGGCTACACGCCCTAACACCTGCCATGCAGAGGGCTAGCTATAAAACTCCCAGGAAAATAAAAAAAGGAAAAAAAACTGAAAAGTGGAATTTTTTCAATAATTTCAAGTGGTCGTTACTCAGGGCCACATCCCAGTCCATGGTATTCGTCTGAGCTCTGTCTCAGATAGACATCACAATTAGGGCATCGCACAATAAGCAATGGGTTGAATCCACAACTGGGCCCACTGAGACAGTCTCGCCACTGCCCATCCAAGGATCAAAGTCCAGCCACAGCTGGAAACAGATAACTTCTACAAGGGTCAGCCATTGCTCGACCCTGGCCTGCTGAAAACCCCTTTCTGTCATGCAGATCCTTGGGAAAATGTTAGAGGTCCGCCACATCAGTAGTTTTAGATCCCAGGGAATGCTGGGTAGTTTCCATTAGCAGGGT
Organism: Lissotriton vulgaris; assembly: GCF_964263255.1. Lineage (NCBI taxonomy): Eukaryota > Metazoa > Chordata > Amphibia > Caudata > Salamandridae > Lissotriton > Lissotriton vulgaris. The sequence continues at coordinate 437,252,730 of NC_141698.1, read as the reverse complement.
CAACCCCCAAAGTACAGAACTAAATTTGGAGATGTGTTGCGGCAGGACAGGAATGGGACAGGGACCCATTGCAAGGGACAGTCCCAATCTGCAGGGCAAACACAAAAGGGAAAAAAACAAGCAGATGTCTTCACCTTAGACTTTGACTATTTTCAGAACTTCACAAAACGGTTGGACATTGTAAACTTGGCATATATTTTCAGTTTTTACATACATTTTCAGCAGGAGGTAAAGCCTACGAATGCACAAGAAAGGAAAGAGGATCGACTGGAGCCAAGTAAGTCAGACCCCAGCAGCAGTCAACTGAAATGAACAACAGAGCTAGAACAGACAGAGGCACTAGTTTCCTATTACGGCAGCTTGAGTGAGTTGCAGACGGGGCTGATTGATTGGCATCTGAACTGTAAATCCTGCTAGAATCACCCAGTCACCCTCTGAAAGTTGCCTTCTACTTTGTAAATGTAAATTGATACTTGTATAGCGCACTACTCACCCGCAAGGGTCCCAAGGCGCTTGTACGAGTACCGCTGTGGAACCCATCCTGGCTTTCCCTGTGAGGCGTCTACTCCTGGGCACCTCCAGGGTGAAGGCCAGGCATCCTTAGCGTTGTGGGGGCCGCTGTGGAGATTAAGCAAGCTATTGCCCAGAGTTGCAGAGTGGGACTCCATGATTGGAATAGGCACCGAGGCGAGAATGATCAGGTCCGTGGAATTTTGAGCCCAAGACCCGCCGAGGCGGGGAATTGAACCCTGGTCTTGGGCTAGACCTCTGCATCAGGGTCTGCCGATCTAATCATTTACTTAGAAGAACATTGATACAGTACACTTTGGAACTTTTTAGAGTGGTCTCTAGAAACCGGTTGTAATTGAATGGGTCAAGTGCTTGGGTGCTCCTGGGGGAAGAACACCAGCAAAGGGGTCTTGGACCAAGTTGTGAGAGACCTGAAAGACCCAGGCATCAAAACGGATTCTGACGATATGTATGAGCTAGGGACAGGGAGACTACAACTAGACACCAATGGAGCTGCAGGGTGCCGGGCAAAGAACCTTACATTTTTCATTTGCTTGGTTTCCTAAACCTAAAGGAATGTTGGAAATACATATTCTGAGTGTAGTTTGATGTACTAGTTTGGTGTTACTTTAAGATTGTCGTTTCTGTATATTTCTTGGATTGTCACCCTCATCGTTTAGGTATTTTACCGCAGAAATTTTAACTAGGATGTGTACTAGTCTCCACCCACCTCCGGGCACAGCTGAGAGCCTGTTAGGACCTATGTGTGAGTGCAGGAGGAATCGCAAACGCCAAAGCCCTGTCCATGGCTGTACTCTTGACAGAGCGGCTGGCTCTGCCCAGCTGCGTCAGCCTGCAATGGATTGGCGCATCACTGCCCACTGTTCTGGTACTACTGCAGAGAGATACATGTGCTCCAGATGTTTCTACTTCGCCTACACCCACCATCCGAAACAACGTGTTTGTGGGTAGACTGGGAGTTGGGAATGATACTAATTACCAAATTGAACACCTATCGTCTCAGACATGTGTGTGTAAGCAAATACGTAGTGTCTCTCTCAAACGTAATACTACAAGTGAAAAGTGACTAGGGGAGACATCCCTTAACACCTTCGCTGCTAAGGCAATTCCCCTCCTGTGCTGGAAATTGCTATTTTCCTTATTTTATGACGAGCTGGGCTCGTCATCAGCACACGACCACTGTGCACCATGACGAGCCCAGCTCGTCATCAGCATCGAAAGGGTTAAGGATAAGAACCCTCACTCACCCGAAGGTGACATGCTTCATCATATGGGTCCTCCTTACCAGTGTGGAAAACCTAGTCACCACTGGGAGCTACTACTTCCGTGTTTAAAGAAGGAGCTCAGAGATGTTTTGTCAGGTAAGGGACAGGATGGTAATCCCATATGTGAGATGATGGATCTAGTGAGGTATGCAGGTATGTCTGAGACTATAGGTGTTCAATTTGGTATTTAGTTTGTATGAGGGAACGTACACCTATAGGTCTATAATCTATCCCTTCAGACCCCCAATCTACAGTAGTTTTACACAGTTGGGAATGATAACCTGACCTTTAACACAAAATGCATAAACCATGCTCTACTGTGCTTCCTGCTGGAGGATACTGGCACGACCAAACAATGACTTAATTCTAGCTGGATCTCCCACACCACACCCAACCGCACTCTTGCTGGGCAGGGGTGTGCTTATCAATGGCGCAGTGGCACTGGGGCCTCGAGGTGCGAGACGTCAACCCCACCTCAATTAAAGCAGTTTTTTTACTACCAAGCCAGAGGGTGCAACCCCGTTGTTTCGATTGCAGTTGGGGTCTACTGCACCCTTGCTATGCTACTGATGCTGGCCATGGCCGGGTCTACAGAAACGGTAAACTGCAATCAAGAGAGCGCATGCACCACTTCTTGTTGCGCCTCCTGCGGGTCACGATGGAGAGGGAGAAATGTATGTGGGAGTAGTGTGTGTGGTGGAACATCCAGGTGTCTTGCACACTGCCCTATCGTACACCCTGCAGGGGAGGGCTAGCACAGCATTAACTGTGGACTCTGGATCAGTTTTGGTCCCTGTACCATTCTACCTTCTGCTGCCGGGAGGCTCGGACTGCGGCAATAGTGTGCTCCCAAGCAGCCAAGCCGCTTGCACCATTCCCTGGTGCGCCACCTGCTGGGGTGGCTGGGAATGCAGAGACCCCTTCATTGGGAAGGAACATGACATTAAGCCCCTAGTAGGGGACTACAGTAATCAGATTTCTGTTAGTTTCACTTTATCCATATTTCTGTGACTATCATAGGTTGTGAGATATATTCCCAGCAAACATTTTATTTGTACTAAAAGAAAAGCAGGCGGCTTGGGCGGTCATACCAACATATTTAAATCGTTCTATGTAAGAAACTATTTCTATATATTTAAGGCATATGAACGAAGGGAAAGGGGGTTCAGAGGCGCGGATGGAGGAACCCTGGTGGAGCACTAATAGTGCTGCCCTGTACTGGACTGGTATGAGGCGCTGCAGGTTAGAATTGAGAATGATTACGAGAAATTTCGCAGGCACATAATTACATTTAAGGTACACTGCTTGGAACTGTGTGGCCGGGTTCCAGAAAACAGTCTGGGGGCTTAGAACTGAGGTGCGTGTGCAGACCCAGCTATGAATAGGTGTGCTGAACGTCAGAATTGAGATGCCCTGACAGAGCCCAGAGCGGGTGCCAGTTCTAGAATAGCAGAAGGGGAACTGATGTGCATTACCCAGTCTTGGCACCGCAGTGCTGCAAAGTCTCTAATGTTCACATGTACTAAACCTCTGAGACAAGCTTTTTTTTTAAAAAAATGAAAAAAGCAGTATTTAACTGAAAGGCTGCTCTGGAGTGAGGGCTGCTGGCAGCGACACTAGATCGCAGACAAAGAAATCTTGGCGGGGAAAAGAGGCGCTTCAGGCAAAAGCATACATACTAAGACTTTCTGTCAACTTCCCTGGGTGGGTTCCAAAAAATAAATGGGACTTTAAAACCTCATTTGCAAATATTTCTTTCTGTATTTTTTCCATTGTTCATTTTCCATGACCAAGTTTGGAGATGGCGAATAAGGTGGTGATGGTCTGTCTCCTTCTCGGAGGCCTAGTCTGGGAGGAACATTTCTATGCTACAGGTGCCTTGGGCCAGAACCGAGACAATTCCACATGCAAGCCCCTTACAACCAGGAGTAGTGACTTACTTGTTGGCTCCTCGGTGCTGGTGACCACGGGGGTTGTGATAATAGCTGGTATCTCTGGAAAGAAATACAGGCAGTCAGGTGGGAAATCCAGGCGAGTACAAAGAGCAGGCAGAAATAAGAAACTAGCAGCAGCAAAACAGTATAGCACACTGAAAGTACAAACATGCTACAGACAGGAAAAATAATGCTTTACATGAAAAACACATGACAGGAATAATGCACTAACTATATATGTATATATATTTTTTTTCTCCAAACGCTCTGTAGCAACAAAGTGTGGCGCTCACTCGAGGTCTTAAATATCAAACACTACTTTATTCTTATTCCTTGGCTTGACAAACGCGTTTCGGCCAGGACGGACTTCGTCAACAAAACAAATAAACAAAGAAGAAAAAAAAAATATATATATGTACACATACTAGACAGAGCAAGCAAAATATGTATAATTATCACAGATGGCAGAGAGCATCAACCCAACTACTCAAACACAAATACAGAACTCTACTATAGTTTAAATGCAAACACATGGGCACACAACTCACTGATGCAGGGGGCCACAGGCGACCGACTTTGCTGGTAGCCCTTGGCACAGCGGTTACAGGTCAGTCCCGTCACGCCATCTTTGCAGGGACACTGGCCGGTGGTCTGATTGCATGTCTTGCCAGCTGCGCCAACTGGATGACAGTCACATGCTGAGTGGAGAAAGGGCAGATGATTACTTGTGGAATACATATTGGGGGCATGCCAGCAATGTACAAATGCAAAGACACCTTGTGAACACACAGGTGGCAAGCAATTAATTCCTTCTTTGTTCAAAATAAGAAAGCTCAGTTACAGACACAATATTATACGGAAACAGAAGAAAACCAACGGATGGTTGTTATTTCATGGAGTCTTACCAGAAAATAAAACACAGCGTGCCATTCCTTAATTACACACAAATTATTCTATGCAATAACTTCACATGGATCGAAATACCTGGGGTGTAACTTACTACTTGATTTTATTCCATGGATTAATGGAGCGAGATAGAAATTATTTGGGGTATCATTTCCAATGAGGTGCGATAGAGGGGACAGAGGTATGCGGGGTGTTAAGTATCAAAGGAAATCTTTCAATGCATTGATAAAATAAGACCGAAACAATAGGAATACCCTGTAAGTCACCTATTAGCTTTATTATCGATTATATGCATTTATTCCAAGCAATGCTGTTAGATAGGACTGGAATATCTAGGGGCACACTGTTTTATTGAAACTAAAATGATTGTAGCCAGTTCAAGACAAATGACCTCCCACAAGAGTATAGGTATGCGTACAAGATGGAGGTTCACTCTAACTCCTTTTCTGACAGAACTAGGAAAATAATTTAGGAGCAGAATTGGCCAGGCACACGCACTGTAAATGATGTATCTTCATTGTAAGCCATCCAATAGATGAGTGGGTTGACTTATCATTGGGTGATTCTCACTTTCTGTTGCGCCTTGTCAAGGCACTATAGGCCCCTTTGTTCAGATGGCTATGGCTGGTACTCCATTTCAACCAAGACCACTTGAATGATACGATTCTGCGGCAGTGGTGTTTTCCGCATAATTTGGTCTGCCCCATCTCATAATTTCAAGTGGTGCTTTCCACATAATTTGGTCCTCCCAGTCTCATAATTCCAAGTGGTGCTTTCCACATAATTTGGTCCACTTACGGCCTGATTCATCAATGTCACGATTTGCGAGTCCTTAATAGCGATTATTAAGGAATCGCTATTAAGGACTTGCAAATCGGGATTCATGTAGAAATCGCAAAATAAATTGCGATTCCTACAGCCTCCTTATTTGCGATTAGCAAATTGCTAATCGCAAATAAGGAATAACTCCCCATTCATTCCTATGGGCCTAAGGCCCATAGGAATGAATGGGGGGTTATTCCTTATTTGTGATTAGCAATTTGCCAATCGCAAATAAGGATGCGATTTCAAGGGTGCAGGGGTGTGCAAAGGACACCCTGTAGCAACCCTGAAATGTCAATGTAGACTGATGTTGCGCACACACATGTCCAAAGGACATGTGTGTGTGTAACATCCAACTTAGAAAAATGCACTAAAGTGCATTTTTCTAAGTTTTCGCTATTTACCATGAAATCTGACTTCGCGGTATATAGCGTCCAAAAATAGCGAATTCGCAATTTGAAAATGGTTAATGAATTGCATTTAAGGAATCTCAAATAGAGATTCCTTGAATGCAATTCCTCGCACTTTAGCGATTTCGCAATTAGCGATTTCTGCATTTGGGATGATGAATCCCAAATGCAAAAATTGCGCTCGCAAAGGGCCAGATTCTCAGAATCTGGCCCTTTTCGAGCCCATTTTTATTTGATGAATCTAGCTGTTAGTGTCGTAATTTCAGTGGTTTTATTTATAAGGCGGTGATGTAGTTAGAAGAGAAGTGCTTAGATGTTAGTATTTCATGCATGTATTCGATTCACAAATACGGATTTATAGCGATTTCTGGAGACGTTGTTTATTCAGTGTGGCTCACTGGTTAGAGGCGGCAGACCCGAGAGCAGAGACCCGAGAGCAGAGGACGGCCCGGGACCAGGGTTCGATTCCCGGCGCGGCAGGTTTCTGGACCAGGGTCAGCGGACTTGATAATTCTCTCGCCTCGGTGCCCACTCTGATCAGCGATCACACTCGGCAACTCTGGGCATTAGCTTGCCTCATCTTCACTAACGGCCCCACCAGACCGCCGGGGATGCCTGGTCTCACACTGGAGATACCCATTAAGGGACCATCTCTCAGGGAAGCCAGGAAGGGTTTCGCAGCGGTCGAAGCGCCTTGGGACCCTACGGGTAAGTAGTGCGCTATATAAATGCCTATACATACATACATTCCGCGCATGGTCACATTGAGATAGAAAGCCATGCTTCAGGAAGTTCTTTAATCCATGTAACTGTATAGTCATATGGGATGGACAGAAATGCCATGGGTACTCATATTAGTAAAGTTACACTTATTTGGCAAGAGCCACCCTCTTTTCAATAGTATACATCCTCCTAAAAAGAGACATGCCTCAAGAGACCTTCCATTCCCTCACCCGCTCAGAAAACCCGCCTCACCCTCCAAAAATGTTTTCTTTTCTACAGTCACTTTAATAGGATCACCCTCTTAAACATCTGGTCTCGTCTAACCCTCATTCGAGAGGCAACTGGTTTGCACTTTGCAGCTATGGGTAGTATTAATTCTTGACGGTTCCACCATGAGATGTTACTTATCACCCGGGGATGTGTGAGAGACATCCGGAAAAGGAGGTTTTCCATAGAAAGTATTAGTGTCCCAACGCCAAAGGGGCACTCTTGATTCGAGAAGGGAGGGTGGGGTGTCTGACTCCCCACTGGTGGTCCTTTCAGTGCAGCGCCGCCGGTCTCGTGGTGAGGCCGAGATAATCTGGGATTTAAACCAACACACGCCAGGCCCCGGTTATTTTCAGTGCAATAACAGGGCATTGCTGCAGGCCCGCCTTGTTAAATAAAACGGGGTAATGGGGGGTTGAATCACACGAGGGGGTTGGGGGTGGGCTAAACGAGGCCCGACCTCGTCTTGCTCTGGGCTCCCTAGGTTAAGCTGCTATTTATTAGCGGGCCCTGGCCCACACAGCTGTCAGCCATCAATGCAAGGCCGGGTACTTGCCGCCCGCCATTTTCTCGGTGACAGGGCGTGCTCTGCCGCAGCTGCTGGAGGCGGGGGAGGGAGGGGGCCGGCTGGAGCCGGCCGTGTGAAAAATGGGAGGAATTTTAAAGGGGCTCAGACACCGCAGCTGCTCGTGTCAATTAGCCAGTCCCAGGCCAGGAAGGCGGGTGTGGGGGGCGCTCGTTAAGGCTCATTAGAGGTAACTAATTGCAACCTTGTGAAGGGATAAAAAAAAAAAAGAAAAAAGAAAAAAAAAATCAAACAGTGCAGGGCGGAATGGTTACCAGCGGTGGTTTGTTTTAATGTGGGGAACATGTGGCGAGGAGGGAAGCTGCTGCGTTCCCCACAGCTGCAAAGCTAGTTTTATTTATTTGTAACTTGCTTATAGCATTAATGCCCTTTTTTAATAAACACTTATAACTTACTTCTAAGCACTCTCGATTTCAGAGATAAGGGAACTCGGGTAAAAAAAAAAAATTAATTAATCATCGTACACAGAATTTGGTCTAGTGGAGAAGCTGGTGTTGGAACACAGCCCAGCCTTCATCCAAACTCTACAACCTGCCTACTAGGTACAAGATTCCCCTTATATCAGGGTATGGTAACAACACTACAGCATGGCCTTGGGTACCTGGAACTGCTTTTGGCTCTGAGGAGGAGGACGTCGGAAGGAACGTTTCCGGTGACCACTAACAGCAAGATTGCCGACACCTGGGCTTCAGAGTGACCAGGGCAAGCTAAGTCAAGCATTGACGGAAACTAAGCGATAAACACCTAAAAAACAGAACATTGTAGAAAAACCCCAGGATTTGGCTTCCTGGAGCCGTACTACAGAAGGTGCCCCAGGGGCGCAACGGACATTTGTGCCCAGTTTGCGCGCCCTGGGGCGATTTGGTACTATAGAAGGGGGCGCAGACACTTATGTGTCCCCTTCTATAATACAGAAAGCGCTGGCACACTTAAAGCACCAGTGCTACCTTCAGAGGGTGTTCCCTCATCTGCATAGAGGTGTGCCCTATGTAAATGATAGAATTCCCTTGACTCTGCGCCCGTGCCATATTACAGATGCGAGTGCAGAGGCAAAGAAGCCGCACCGACAGTGCACCATTTAATAGGTGGCTAACTGTCAGTGCGGCCCAATAAAGTAGCCCTCTGCAGGGAGTCCCATGGACCTCCCAGACATTCCCTTGCAGGCGGATGCAGTCATTGACTGCACCCACCTGCAAGGGGATCTCTAAACTCCATTGAAAGTACAGGCGGCTGCCGCCTGCACTGTGAAAACACAGAGCGGCCTCTCCGTGTTTTCACATGAATGCGCTGCACTGGGGGCAGCGCGAGTTCGGGGCTGCCCTGGAGGCAGGGCATTCACAATAATGGGGTGCATTGGCATTGTTTGCGGCCAGGGCACTTTTTAAAAGGTGCGCTGGGCGCAAACAATGCCAATGCTTAATACGACCCCTGGCTCGTGAATTAGTGTCACTGCATCGGCTGGGAAATTTAGACAAAATTTGACTGGTTTGCAACTATGGCCAGTAGGACCAGGGAAAAGTCAGGCAAGTGTCAGGGTTTGACAGTGGTGTGCCTGACTTTTGATGTGATGTTGTGGGAGAGATGTATATTTTGCAATGTACTGTGCCACCACCCTACATCATTTTCAGGGCACCAGCATGTTGTTCATTTTCCCATATCTCCATAGAGGTCATTCCATATGGTCTTCCTTAGCAAAGGGACGGTACATCAGCACTGGAGTTTATTTCCCATCCTTAAATTACACCCAGCATTTACAGCCATATTGGGGCCATCACAATAAATAAAGAAAACAATTGATAAAAGCAAAAAAAAGAAATCCAAAAAATGAGAAGGAACCCTTCACAGAACTTGGGGCGAATGCCATTTTGCTCCATATGGAGGTGAATGATCATGGGAGAAAACTGTCGCAGGTGAGCCCTGCCTGTCTCATCCACTCTAATCCCTTTTGTGCCGACGCTTGACAACACACATCCTACTCCAGTTTTACTTTGATTTCACTCTGCAATTACTGACCAGTGTCAGTTCCTTTATGAATTACGTTGCTGTTTACAATTCTGTCCCACAACTGGTTTTAGGCTTCCTCTAGAGTGCAGGTTTTTCATCATGCATAGAAAGTGAAACTAAGACATCTACAATTTATAGAGAAATATACACCCACAACAAATCCCGGTGGTAGGGTTAAAGTCCTCAGCTTAGAGAAATATCGTATCCGCGGTGTACTTTTGATAATTAACATGCTTTAAGTACTTGAAGTGCCTCCTATTTAGCACTGCACTCTAATTGAGGGATACTCAAAGTGCGGCCCGAGGGCCACATGTGGCCTTCCTGACCTTTAAATGCGGCCCCCTGTACTGCTGTTTATTTGAGGTAGCAGTAACATTCAGAAAGCTTTAAACCAGTAAGTATTTATTTACACAAGAACTGAAGGATAAGTAGAATTAACAAAGTCGGGTCCTGCGTTACTTATCTTTGCAAACACCTTCATTCTAAAGACATTTTGCACCAAACATAAAATTATGAAGGCTCTTCAAAATTAAAAAAATGACTATTGCTGTATTCAAAGGCATTTTTTTAAAGTGATAGTTTTCAAACATGAACTTGGAAACATTCATGCCTTCACTGCCCTGACAATAATGCCATCAGTGAGCCAAGACACAAGTCAGTTGTCATGTGCATCCTCTATGTGGCCTAGGTTATTATTATACATGTAACATAATAGTTAGCAACAGGTTTTGTACACTCCACATCCTAAACTCATATTTCAGAGTGCTCTCAAGTATGACAATGAAGAAAAACAAAAGAAAAGTGAAATAAAACAATTGCCTAGGTTTACACAGTTTGGTCAAGAGAGGAAGCTGGGATTGATCCCTGCTTCTAAGTACTCTGAGTATCAACAAATAGGAGACTAAAAGGAGAAGGTGATTGTGAGGCATCAGATTCTATTTCATTCCAGATCAATAATCAAGTAACCTCCTTTGTACTCTTGATTCACCAAAGGTAGCAATAACAGGCAGAGAGGGCTACTCTCTGGTTTCGGTAGAGCGATAGCGGCTCAGATACAGCATAGAACAGTATTGTCAAATCAAGGACTCTTCTAGAGACTACAGGCTTAATTTAGGGGGCAGTATAGGATCAAACTCTTACCCCTGTGCTCACCTGCCACCCCCATGCCCTTGCCCCCGCCCTGCTGGCATCAATGCTATCCTCGGTCACACCACAGACCATTCATTTTGGCCCCTGGTAAAATGTTTGTGAGTACCCATGCTCTAATCCCTCGTCTATATAAAGCAGTTACCCTTAGTGTTAAGGAGAGGCCACAACACACAGTACAACCATTCAAGGAGCTGCCTTGCACCACAAGCGTGCACAAGGGATCTGGGCTCCACGTTACTTGAAAAACTATTTTGTTCTCCTCAGGCTTTTTAAAAATAATTTGTAAGTTATTTTAAAATAAATATTTGAACAGAAAACCTGCACAAAAAGCAACAGTAGGACAAAGGGTATAATATGAAAAAAATGTGCATTACTTCTAAAGAAGTGAGGGCCTACCTGTCTAATAATCAAACTCTATGCACGGCGATGATCACGAGGCAAGAAGGAGTTCTGTTCCCAAGCCCACCCAGCCCATGGTCCCCACCTTGGCATGCTCTCTTTAGCAATAAAGAGGACCTGCTTCAGTCCCAGAGTAGACGAGAAACGGTAGACTTTCTACGCAGTCCCTGATTGACAGTCGGCTACTGAGGCGTGAGTGCGGTTCTGCGACTAAGCCTGTTAATTCCCAACCGGATGGTTCACTCGTTCCTATGAAGGAGAATACTGACCATTAACAAATATTGTGCTTCTTTTAATGTAACTCCAGACTTAGCGCTAAGATGGGCAATGCTGCTGGTACAGTTCCTGAGTTCCGAGGATGTAGAAGGCTGCATAATAACAGGTTAAATTTGCAACTTTAGCTTAACAAGAAGAGAGGAGTGGCGAACCGGAGTCAGAAATGTGGAACTAAGTAAAGCAGCGGTTAACCTGAGTAGATGTGTGGTTAACAGGAATAAAGGAGTATCTAACGGGAGTAAAGGAGTTGATAACCGGAGTAAATGAGCGATGAACAAGAGCAACTGATTGGTGAACCTGGTAGCAAACATGCAAGTCACAGGAGGCGATGGGAGCTGTTGAGTAGCATGGTGGGTAAAAAATGATGGACTGGAATGGTGTATGCCCTGACGCAGGTCAACCTATACCTCACTGATGACACCCAAGTAGGTCCAAACTGCTCTTGGATTGTTTGTGGTCTGTTCTTGAGGGGGCCTTGCCTGGCAGTTCAGAAAGACTGTTCCCGTGAGTAGTAGGTTCAGTACTTAGGTGCATAGTGCATAGTGCAAGTCTTTGTCTAGGTTAGCATGATGAGAGAAAAACGATTGATTGAAATGGAGCCCGAGCAATTGTCAATGGCACAAATTAATCTAAGTATTCAATATATCATGTTGTTGTTGTTGCAGTTGGCGCTTTAACTGTTGATGGGTATGGTCAGTCGTAGGTCCCATAATTGACTGTGCCATAGGATTCAAGCTGTACCTCATTGATGAATCCTAAGTAGATCGAAACCAGTCTGGAGTTCCTTGTGCGCCCTTCTGGCGGGGACCTTGTCCGACTTCGGGCGGACTGCTCCAATGAGGAACAACATTGGTACTGCTTTTCATATGACAGGCTTTTGTCTAAGAGTGACATGGTGGGCAAAAAACGAAGGACGTGAATGCGACCTAGAGCAACTGCCAAAGGTTGAGATTAATTCAGGGATTCCCTCCATCACCTTGTAGTTGTTGTGGTATGTCGATGGCAGCACACCAAACATGAGAATTATTCTAGCACTACTGGGGCCTGCTATCGAAGTCATTGTCCACTCACTAACACTTACACCCTTTGTGAATCGCAGAGGTATTCTTGAAACTGTTCCTAGTGGATCCCTGCCCACCTGTTCATCTCAGACAGATGGGAAAGGCACAGAGGAGCATTGTTAGCATGCGAGGGGTACTGTTCACCCTCTGATATGAAATAAATAGGCAGCCTCAAATTGCCAGGGCTGCAGTACACACCTGTGGATGACACCCAGGTGGCATATCTCCTGATCAAACATTCACAACATGCCGGTTTCAGCACTCACCTACTGACTGCAAGTTGGCATAACTTCAGAGCAGGCGTTGCCTACGTGCCAAGTATAGTGCACAGCTGCTAGTCCAGAGAGACCAGCCTCCTACGCACTGAATCTGCTCGGCGCCTACACCACTACGAACAGAAAAAATATATTTTTTAAAAAGGTTTTGCCTTCAAAGGTCTGATGTGGCCTCAGTGCACAGTATAGCCTTATATTTTCAAATGGGCATTACAACAGAATCGACATTTCCCGAGTTCTGTGGATAAGGCTGTAGGGCACAGGCCTGAATATTGCATATACCGGTGCACTATGTTGGTTCTTTATTAATTTTTAAATCTGGACTCTGCTAAAACTGTCTTGGCAAATGACGTTTTCTGGCACAACAGACGGGAAGATATTTTTGGGGTAATGGTGGCATCTCACTGCCTAAGGATATGAACTTAGTGACAAGTAAATAAATAAATAAATAAATAAATAAATAAATAAATAAATAAATAAATATCACAAAAGCGGAAGCATCCAAACATAATCAAAAGTCAAATTTGAAGAGAGACTGCACGACAAGCCGGTAGTGTCTGGAGTTTGGGTGCCCACATGTCTCAACATCCATTCCAGACTTTCTGCCCATGGGTATGTAATGAATCCCCTTCCTCTGGAAGCCAGGCGCTTTGACAGTCCCAGCTTGGAGAAGAGGTGAAGAGCTGGCAGGGTGGGGAAAGATGGATTCTAATCTACGTTTCATCAATGTAACAGCAAAACGTTATTGGAAAAGCAAACAAAGATTTTATCTTTTTGCTGATTTTAAACAGATGGAGTATCCTGCGCGCTCCGAGCGATCAGCAAAGCGAGCAGCCCGTCCCGTGAGTAACGCGTACCAGATGGGGCCTTTCCAAGCTACATCTGCAGTGGGCATGAAGCCCTCTCCATCCGTGTTTCACAGGAAACATCAGGGCGTCAGGGGTATATGTTAAGAGCAGGGCGGAGATATTGAGAAGGAACCTAGGGTGTCTTTAAACACGACCAGGCCTGTGGTACCAGCCCAATGCTCAACAAAACCACAGGCAAAGACCCCTTTTTCTTTTTTTGCAACATGTATGTGATGGAATGGTTGAGGGGTGTGTGCAAGTTCAGAAAGACAGTCAACTGAACCACAGGCTCTAACCAGACTCTCTTCCCTAGTGGAGGCCAAGACAGTCACCTGAACCACAGGCTCTAACCAGACTCTCTTCCCTAGAGGAGGCCAAGACAGTCACATGAACCACAGGCGCTAGCCAGACTCCCTTCCATAGTGGAAGCCAAGACAGTCACCTGAACCACAGGCTCCAGCGTGACTCATTTCCCTAGTGGAGGCCCAGACAGTCACCTGAATCACAGGCTCTAGCCAGACTCTCTTCCCTAGTGGAGGCCAAGACAGTCACCTGAACCACAGGCTCTAACCAGACTCTCTTCCCTAGAGGAGGCCAAGACAATCACATGAACCACAGGCGCTAGCCAGACTCCCTTCCCTAGTGGAGGCAAAGACAGTCACCTGAACCACAGGCGCTAGCCTGACTCCCTTCCATAGTGGAGGCCAAGACAGTCACCTGAACCACAGGCGCTAGCCAGACTCCCTTCCCTAGTGGAGGCCAAGCCAGTCACCTGAATCACAGGCGCTAGCCAGACTCCCTTCCCTAGTGGAGGCCAAGACAGTCAACTGAACCACAGGCTCTAGCCAGACTCCTTTCCCTAGTGGAGGCCAAGACAGTCACCTGAACCACAGGCTCTAGCCAGACTCCCTTCCCTAGAGGAGGCCAAGACAGTCACCTGAACCACAGGCACTAGCAGGACTCCCTTCCCTAGTGGAGGCCAAGACAGTCACCTGAACCACAGGCTCTAGCCAGACTCCCTTCCCTAGTGGAGGCCAAGACAGTCACCTAAACCACAGGCACTAGCCAGACTCCCTTCCCTAGTGGAGGCCAAGACAGTCACCTGAACCACAGGCTCTAGCCATACGCCCTTCCCTAGTGGAGGCCAAAGCAGTCACCTGAACCACAGGCTCTAGCCAGACTCCCTTCCCTAGTGGAGGCCAAAGCAGTCACCTGAACCACAGGCTCTATCCAGACTCCCTTCCCTAGTGGAGGCCAAGACAGTCACCTGAACCACAGGCACTAGCCAGACTCCCTTCCCTAGTGGAGGCCAAAGCAGTCACCTGAACCACAGGCTCCAGCGTGACTCCCTTCCCTAGTGGAGGCCAAGACAGTCACCTGAACCACAGGCTCTAGCCAGACTCCCTTCCGTAGAGGAGGCCAAGACAGTCACCTGAACCACAGGCGCTAGCCAGACTCCCTTCCCTAGTGGAGGCCAAGACAGTCACCTGAACCACAGGCTCCAGCGTGACTCATTTCCCAAGTGGAGGCCCAGACAGTCACCTGAACCAAAGGCTCTAGCCAGACTCCCTTCCCTAGTGGAGGCCAAAGCAGTCACCTGAACCACAGGCTCTAGCCAGACTCCCTTCCCTAGTAGAGGCCAAAGCAGTCACCTGAACCACAGGCTCCAGCGTGACTCGCTTCCCTAGTGGAGGCCAAGACAGTCAACTGAACCACAGGCTCTAGCCAGACTCCTTTCCCTAGTGGAGGCCAAGACAGTCACCTGAACCACAGGCTCTAGCCAGACTCCCTTCCCTAGAGGAGGCCAAGACAGTCACCTGAACCACAGGCACTAGCCGGACTCCCTTCCCTAGTGGAGGCCAAGACAGTCACCTGAACCACAGGCTCTAGCCAGACTCCCTTCCCTAGTGGAGGCCAAGACAGTCACCTGAACCACAGGCTCTAGCCAGACTCCCTTCCCTAGTGGAGGCCAAAGCAGTCACCTGAACCACAGGCTCTAGCCAGACTCCCTTCCCTAGTGGAGGCCAAAACAGTCACCTGAACCACAGGCTCTAGCCAGACTCTCTTCCCTAGTGGAGGCCAAGACAGTCACCTGAACCACAGGCACTAGTCAGACTCCCTTCCCTAGTGGAGGCCAAGACAGTCACCTGAACCACAGGCTCTAACCAGACTCTCTTCCCTAGAGGAGGCCAAGACAGTCACATGAACCACAGGCGCTAGCCAGACTCCCTTCCATAGTGGAGGCCAAGACAGTCACCTGAACCACAGGCGCTAGCCAGACTCCCTTCCCTAGTGGAGGCCAAGACAGTCACCTGAATCACAGGCGCTAGCCAGACTCCCTTCCCTAGTGGAGGCCAAGACAGTCAACTGAACCACAGGCTCTAGCCAGACTCCCTTCCCTAGAGGAGGACAAGACAGTCACCTGAACCACAGGCACTAGCTGGACTCCCTTCCCTAGTGGAGGCCAAGACAGTCACCTGAACCACAGGCTCTAGCCAGACTCCCTTCCCTAGAGGAGGCCAAGACAGTCACCTGAACCACAGGCACTAGCTGGACTCCCTTCCCTAGTGGAGGCCAAGACAGTCACCTGAACCACAGGCTCTAGCCAGACTCCCTTCCCTAGTGGAGGCCAAGACAGTCACCTAAACCACAGGCACTAGCCAGACTCCCTTCCCTAGTGGAGGCCAAGACAGTCACCTGAACCACAGGCTCTAGCCAGACTCTCTTCCCTAGTGGAGGCCAAAGCAGTCACCTGAACCACAGGCTTTAGCCAGACTCCCTTCCCTAGTGGAGGCCAAAGCAGTCACCTGAACCACAGGCTCTAGCCAGACTCCCTTCCCTAGTGGAGGCCAAGACAGTCACCTGAACCACAGGCACTAGCCAGACTCCCTTCCCTAGTGGAGGCCAAAGCAGTCACCTGAACCACAGGCTCTAGCGTGACTCCCTTCCCTAGTGGAGGCCAAGACAGTCACCTGAACCACAGGCACTAGCCAGACTCCCTTCCCTAGTGGAGGCCAAGACAGTCACCTAAACCACAGGCACTAGCCAGACTCCCTTCCCTAGTGGAGGCCAAAGCAGTCACCTGAACCACAGGCTCTAGCGTGACTCCCTTCCCTAGTGGAGGCCAAGACAGTCACCTAAACCACAGGCTCCAGCGTGACTCCCTTCCCTAGTGGAGGCCAAGACAGTCACCTGAACCACAGGCTCTAGCCAGACTCCCTTCCCTAGAGGAGGCCAAGACAGTCACCTGAACCACAGGCGCTAGCCAGACTCCCTTCCCTAGTGGAGGCCAAAGCAGTCACCTGAACCAGAGGCTCTAGCCAGACTCCCTTCCCTAGTAGAGGCCAAAGCAGTCACCTGAACCACAGGCTCTAGCCAGACTTCCTTCCCTAGTGGGGGCCAAGACAGTCACCTGAACCACAGACACTAGCCAGACTCCCTTCCCTAGTGGAGGCCAAGACAGTCACCTAAACCACAGGCACTAGCCAGACTCCCTTCCCTAGTGGAGGCCAAAGCAGTCACCTGAACCACAGGCTCTAGCGTGACTCCCTTCCCTAGTGGAGGCCAAGACAGTCACCTAAACCACAGGCTCCAGCGTGACTCCCTTCCCTAGTGGAGGCCAAGACAGTCACCTGAACCACAGGCTCTAGCCAGACTCCCTTCCCTAGAGGAGGCCAAGACAGTCACCTGAACCACAGGCGCTAGCCAGACTCCCTTCCCTAGTGGAGGCCAAAGCAGTCACCTGAACCACAGGCTCTAGCCAGACTCTCTTCCCTAGTGGAGGCCAAGACAGTCACCTGAACCACAGGCACTAGTCAGACTCCCTTCCCTAGTGGAGGCCAAGACAGTCACCTGAACCACAGGCTCTAACCAGACTCTCTTCCCTAGAGGAGGCCAAGACAGTCACATGAACCACAGGCGCTAGCCAGACTCCCTTCCATAGTGGAGGCCAAGACAGTCACCTGAACCACAGGCGCTAGCCAGACTCCCTTCCCTAGTGGAGGCCAAGACAGTCACCTGAATCACAGGCGCTAGCCAGACTCCCTTCCCTAGTGGAGGCCAAGACAGTCAACTGAACCACAGGCTCTAGCCAGACTCCCTTCCCTAGAGGAGGACAAGACAGTCACCTGAACCACAGGCACTAGCTGGACTCCCTTCCCTAGTGGAGGCCAAGACAGTCACCTGAACCACAGGCTCTAGCCAGACTCCCTTCCCTAGAGGAGGCCAAGACAGTCACCTGAACCACAGGCACTAGCTGGACTCCCTTCCCTAGTGGAGGCCAAGACAGTCACCTGAACCACAGGCTCTAGCCAGACTCCCTTCCCTAGTGGAGGCCAAGACAGTCACCTAAACCACAGGCACTAGCCAGACTCCCTTCCCTAGTGGAGGCCAAGACAGTCTCCTGAACCACAGGCTCTAGCCAGACTCTCTTCCCTAGTGGAGGCCAAAGCAGTCACCTGAACCACAGGCTTTAGCCAGACTCCCTTCCCTAGTGGAGGCCAAAGCAGTCACCTGAACCACAGGCTCTAGCCAGACTCCCTTCCCTAGTGGAGGCCAAGACAGTCACCTGAACCACAGGCACTAGCCAGACTCCCTTCCCTAGTGGAGGCCAAAGCAGTCACCTGAACCACAGGCTCTAGCGTGACTCCCTTCCCTAGTGGAGGCCAAGACAGTCACCTAAACCACAGGCTCCAGCGTGACTCCCTTCCCTAGTGGAGGCCAAGACAGTCACCTGAACCACAGGCTCTAGCCAGACTCCCTTCCCTAGAGGAGGCCAAGACAGTCACCTGAACCACAGGCGCTAGCCAGACTCCCTTCCCTAGTGGAGGCCAAAGCAGTCACCTGAACCAGAGGCTCTAGCCAGACTCCCTTCCCTAGTAGAGGCCAAAGCAGTCACCTGAACCACAGGCTCTAGCCAGACTTCCTTCCCTAGTGGGGGCCAAGACAGTCACCTGAACCACAGGCACTAGCCAGACTCCCTTCCCTAGTGGAGGCCAAGACAGTCACCTAAACCACAGGCACTAGCCAGACTCCCTTCCCTAGTGGAGGCCAAGACAGTCACCTGAACCACAGGCTCTAGCCATACGCCCTTCCCTAGTGGAGGCCAAAGCAGTCACCTGAACCACAGGCTCTAGCCAGACTCCCTTCCCTAGAGGAGACCAAGACAGTCACCTGAACCACAGGTGCTAGCCAGACTCCCTTCCCTAGTGGAGGCCAAGACAGTCACCTGAACCACTGGCTCCAGCGTGACTCATTTCCCTAGTGGAGGCCAAGACAGTCACCTGAACCACAGGCGCTAGCCAGACTCCCTTCCCTAGTGGAGGCTAAGACAGTCACCTGAACCACAGGCTCCAGCGTGACTCATTTCCCTAGTGGAGGCCAAGACAGTCACCTGAACCACAGGCTCCAGCGTGACTCATTTCCCTAGAGGAGGTCAAGACAGTCACCTGAACCACAGGCTCTAGCCAGACTCCCTTCCCTAGTGGAGGGAAAAGCAGTCACCTGAACCACAGGCTTCAGCGTGACTCCCTTCCCTAGTGGAGGCCAAGACAGTCACCTGAACCACAGGCTCCAGCGTGACTCCCTTCCCTAGTGGAGGCCAAGACAGTCACTGAACCACAGGCTCCAGCGTGACTCCCTTCCCTAGTGGAGGCCAAGACAGTCACTGAACCACAGGCTCTAGCCAGACTCCCTTCCCTAGTGAAGGCCAAGACAGTCACTGAACCACAGGCTCTAGCCAGACTCCCTTCCCTAGTGGAGGCCAAAGCAGTCACCTGAACCACAGGCTCTAGCCAGACTCCCGACCCTAGTGGAGGCAAAAGCAGTCACCTGAACCACAGGCTCTTGCCAGACTCCCTTCCCTAGTGGAGGCCAAAGCAGTCACCTGAACCACAGGCTCTAGCCAGACTCCCTTCCCTAGTGGAGGCCAAAGCAGTCACCTGAACCACAGGCTCTAGCCAGACTTCCTTCCCTAGTGGGGGCCAAGACAGTCACCTGAACCACAGGCTCTAGCCAGACTCCCTTCCCTAGTGGAGACCAAGACAGATCTGTGGTACCAGTCCACCGCTCATCAAAACCACAGGCAAAGTCCCCTTTTTCTTTTTTTTGCAAAATGTTTGTGATGGAAAGGTTGAGGGGTGTGTGCAAGTTCAGAAAGACAGTCACCTGAACCACAGGCTCTAGCCAGACTCCTTTCCCTAGTGGAGGCCAAAGCAGTCACCTGAACCACAGGCTCTAGCCAGACTTCCTTCCCTAGTGGGGGCTAAGACAGTCACCTGAACCACAGGCTCTAACCAGACTCTCTTCCCTAGAGGAGGCCAAGACAGTCACATGAACCACAGGCGCTAGCCAGACTCCCTTCCATAGTGGAGGCCAAGACAGTCACCTGAACCACAGGCGCTAGCCAGACTCCCTTCCCAAGTGGAGGGCAAGACAGTCACCTGAATCACAGGCTCTAGCCAGACTCTCTTCCCTAGAGGAGGCCAAGACAGTCACATGAACCACAGGCGCTAGCCAGACTCCCTTCCCTAGAGGAGGCCAAGATAGTCACCTGAACCACAGGCTCTAACCAGACTCTCTTCCCTAGAGGAGGCCAAGACAGTCACATGAACCACAGGCTCTAGCCAGCCTCCCTTCCCTTGTGGCAGGCATTAGCCTCTCACGGTTGTTTGGTGGGCTATCAGAAACATGGCAAGTGTAAAATGTCGGCAACATCTTCATGAGGCGGGTGTAGTGTTTTTGTGAAATAGAGACTTACCCTGCTGATGTTGTGCATGATACATGAGAAGTTGATAGACATCTGTTAACAGCGTTGTATTCAACACTTCCTGGGAGCTCAAAACATAACCAAAACTTGACCTGTAGAATGTAGTACCCTCACACACAAAGATGGGAAGTAGACTCAAATGTGACTTTATCCCTTCTACACCTCTTGCTTCAATCCCTGCCTGAGCGCAGCTAGGTATTGGCTGCATCAGATTTAGAGCACACTTTCAAACCTAACACACAATTCCTAAACTTATCATCCATAGGGCACCCTTTTATATTTTTAACAAATCTCTTTATTTAAAAAAAAAATGCCCAGTGCATACAAATGCCAGAACTGCAACTTCAGTCGCATAAAACAGTAATTTCCGACGGAATCCCAACATCCCCGGTGTACCACGTTGAATTTAATAAGCACTGTTGACATTTCGTGGAACCCGCCCTCCCCCCTGTGTCAGAAACAATGACAGCATGATGTGTTCTCTACCGGATCCATAGGGCACTCTTTGAACATACACTCTGACTTTCATACACAAGGAATGGAGTAGTCTCTTATTTGTCCACATGTGAGTGTTTCAGGGCCTCATCAAGCGTTTTAGGAACTACAGAGGTTCTGCAATACTATACAATATACCACACCTCTTTACGCAGATGCTCAAATGTTAATCGGGTTTAACGCAGACTATAGTTTCAGTACCAGACTACCCCACTCAGATTGCCGAAGAATAATTCGAGACGCAATCACAAAAAATAACCAAAAGCTACCCTCAACTACTGCGCACATATATTTACTCAACCCTCCAATGTCTGTTTTACATAATCCTACACTTTGACTCCCTACAGATCCAAACCTACAAACACACTCCAAAACATGAACTTGCATTAGAGCTACATTGATGTCAGGCTCAGCTTATCACCATTAGTGACTTGAAGGCTATGGTGCACACTCTTCAGCCCTTAAAACCAACACACATCAAAGCCATACAATCTAATAAACAAATGATACTATCAATCTGACAGAAATTAAAAACTGTTCGCTCAAACTTGTCAATCAATGCAGCCAAGAAACAAAGATCTCCAAATGGATACAAACACACGGACCTTTTACAATCCCATAACAGCATACCCATCCCAAACCTATACATCTTGGCCAGCATCATAAAATATATTTATAACAAGCTCACAGCTACCAGGACATTTGACATTGATGAGAATTTGTATTGTTCGCTAACACCCGGAAGGGGAAACCTGGCACTGTTTGGATGAGCCGGGGTCAGTGAACAGTGAATGCAAGTATTCATCTGCACAGATAGAGAAGTAAACAGCCATGTTTTTAAGGGCTAACAAAATTAAGGACAGATATGCAGAAGCCAAAGACTAAGGGCCATATGTATCATCGTTCCGTTTTGCGATTCCTAAATAGCGATTTTTAAGGAATCGCTATTTAGGAATCGCAAAATGGTATGTATGAAGAAATTCGCTTTTTTTTTGCGATTCCTTAATCTTCCTTATTTGCGAATTTGCATTTTGCGAATTCGCAATAGAGGAATAATTTCCAATGCATTCCTATGGGCCAGGAGGCCCATAGGAATGATTGCGAAATAATTCTCAAATTGCGAATTCGCAATTTGCTATCGCAATTTGAGAATTATTGCAAGGGTGCAGGGGTGTCTCAAGGACACCCTGCTGTACCCCTGTAAATTACATGTCTGTGCATATGGCGCACATACATGCCCAATGGGCATGTATGTGCGTCATATGCCACCCTCACAAATGCACAATTGTGCATATTTACAAGAAATCGCAAATTACCACCAACTACAAGTTGGTGGTAATTTGCGATTTCTAAACCTGAAATCGCAAGTCTAAAAAGCTTCATACATAGCATTTAAGGAATCGCAAAATTGCGATTCCTTAAATGCTTAAGCAAAATAAGGAATCACATTTTTTTGCGATTCCTTATTTTGCTACTTGTTCATACATTACAAAATCGGTAAAAAGGCCGTTTGCGATTCGCTAAGGCCGAAATTATGCGATTTTCAGCTTTAACGAATCGCAAAAGGCTTGATACATATGGCCCTAAGAGCGGTGGTATTCCAGAGTTTTGCTGCCAACTGTTTGAAAGGCGAGCCTTCATTGCAAATTTGGCAAAATCGAGAAACATATATAGCCCTCGAGGAAGAATATCTAAAGCACTTAAAAGGGATGTACTTATGGTATTTGACATGAATATATGATTTCAGTCTTATGCGTGGCCCTATATGCAAAACAGAGGCTCTTGAAAGTAGGTTTTTTAATGATTGAGCCCTCATGAAGTAAGATGTGAGGTCATGAGAGAGAAGTAGAGGAGACAAGCAGCTGTGTCGGGAGTTCTTTGGAGCCTTACCAGCAGGAATAGAGGAAGACCCAGATAAAGTGAATTGCTGTAGCAAGGGCATGACAGTATGACGCCTAGACTATGGTCCAGTGAGCAGTGAAAGGGAGAAGTGGGACAATCTTTCAAAGAATTCAAATTAAACAAAGCTGTTAGAAGATATGATATTAATCTGTATGGAAACAGACTAGGAATTATCGAATAGGTAGCCTAGGTTTCACATAGGAGGGATGGGAGTGGGTGAAGGTAACTAAATGACCGTTCAGAAGACAGAGGTAGATCACACAACAATTGCTTTAACTTAGTCACTTGTCACTGGCGTAGCAACCTCGCCATTGATCCTATTTAAAAAAAATAAAAATGGCTTCAACAAACCCATATTAGATATTAGAAAACTGTCAGGATTTGGGTGCGGTGGGACCTTGAAATCCTTGGGCCCTAGTGCCACTGCACCATTCCCAGGTATGCCCCTGTCCGCGTTGAGTTTTAATATAGTCGTAATCGTTCATCCATCTAGCAATGCCGTAAGGTGATTTAAAAAAAATATGCGAGCACGGAAGATGCGAGCATTAGGTCTGATAACAATCTGCGTGTCTTCAGGATAGGTCAGAAAGGTGAAGCCAAATGACTGATTGACTTAAAATTGGAGGGAAAGAGAGGAAGCATACCTGGGAACAATACAAGGCAATCCAGACCAAGGCATTGTCATGTACTGTTATTTGATGGTGGTGGAAAGCACCATTTTGTGTGACAGTGTGTCAAATGTTGCAGAGAGGTCCAATAAAACCAGGTCCAGTTTGAGCCAACATTGTCTCTTTGATCATTTAGGACGGTAAAAACAGGCTAACTCTGTATTGTGAATGAGACGAAAACTTGACCAATCATAGTGAAGAAGATTCTGGTCTTCTAGGAAGAATGAGAGTTATTTGTCGATTTCTTTTTCCTGGTCCAGTAGCCAAGTCCACAGCATGTTTACAGTTTCAGGATAATCCCACACATCTACTACAAAAATACCAATTGCTAATCCAGGGGCATCTGCTCCCTCTTCCTTACAATGTCACACCCACGACAGTGAACAAACTCACCATCACAAACCATGGTCATAACACAGGTCATTGAAGCCAATGTGATTTAGGGAGACCAGGCTCTCTAGGGTGACCCGGATCACCCAGGGTCAGTGTATGTCTGTGAGGAGTGACTCAGCGCCTTTAAAGGGCCACTAACCAAATTTACCAGAAAATCTGTTTTTTGCACAACACCATCATGCCTAAAGCTTTTTACACGTCTCTGGAGAAATCTCCATCATCCCTTCTTCTGTGAATAGATTCAAAAAATTCAATAGACTTCTCCTCCCACGCATTAGAAGGGCTCAACGACATTCTCTCCTTCGCGATTCTGCACGCCTTTGCGTCCCCCTTAATTCCCTGTAATTATGATTCCCTCCAGCCATGCAGGATATTAACAGCAGAGGTTTGTATTGACCCTTATAACCGTGTGAAAGAATCGGAAATTCTAAATAAATCAGGAATTATAACTCCACAGTGCTGCAGGGGAGGATGGAGGGAGGAAAAGGGGGGTTCCCAAAAACTAAAGCTTTTGAAAGCTGTCCAAGACAGGAAGTAGGCCCGAGGCACACCATGCCTTAGCCAGAGAGAGGCTTGTTGGGTTTCTGAAAAACACACACTTCCCGGAATCTTCATGGAAAAGGAGTACAGTCTAGTGTAGAGTTTCTTCAGAAATGGTTCAGACTTTGTTAGTTTGTCACTCTTTCCTGAGCTGTCCTGCTTCACACATGACAGACTTTGTTACTCTGCTACAGTGCCAAGTTGTCCAACAGTAATATTGACATGTTCTGTTACTTTTCCTGCTAAGACACTGTGTAGACGGCGTTCAGGTGCTTTGAGTTATGAAAGGGATGCACTCAGTGATGTTTGGTGTGTTCATTTTCAGCAAAAGCTTTGGGGAAAAAGTGTTGTGGCCCAAAGTTTCTTAGGCTGCCGGGTTTTGATTCCACTACTTGCTTCTTTCTTCCAATATTGTACATTTTCATCTCTGTTTCTCGTTCTTTCATTTCTGATTTTTCCCTATCTTTCCCTTTCGTCTCTCTTGTCCTAGCTTTCTTTAAGTCCAGATCTCCAAAATGAGTGCTGGTGCCCACCACCTGCAAACACCAGCACAAATTAAGCACTGCCATTAACCATCCGTAGTCATGTGCAGAGCACAATATGGGCAGCATCTATCCATACTAATATATTAAAGAGAGAGCCCAAACCTTTGAGGCGGGTAATCTCAGGAACCACAGCACCAATCACAACACCCAATACAGCGTTGGAAAGGGCAGTTGCAGCAGAAGGACATAGGCTATACAGACGCCCACCATATACATTTAAAAGGTAAAAGAACCATACCAGCAAAGTAGTCCCTTTTGGGCATGTCTTCGTCTTGCTGTGGGTGTGTGCTGGGGGCGTGACAAACGCTGGGGGCGTGTGGTACGTTCGGCCCTTCATGCCATGTCTCATATTGTGTGCTAATCCCACCCTGCTCCCTTTAAATACCCCTGCAACCCCATAATCATAACCCACCCTTACTCTTTAAAATACCCTCACACCCTTAAACACTAACCCATCTTAACCCTATAAATATACCCTGTACCCCAAAACCCAAACCTATCCCTAAACCCTAAAAATACCCCTGTACTCCAAAACCCAAACTTAGCCCTGAACCCTATAAATAACACTGTACCTCAAAATCCAAACCTACCCCTGAACCCTAAAAATACCCCTGTAACCCAAAACCCAAAGCTAGCCCTGAACCCTAAAAATACCACTGTACCCCAACACCAAAACCTACCCCTGAACCCTAAAATACCCCAAAACCCAAAACCCAAACCTAGCCCTGAACCCTAAAAATAACTCTGTACCCCAAAACCCAAACCTACCCCTGAACCCTAAAAATACCCCTGTACCCCAAACCTAGCCCTGAACCATAAAAATAACCCTGTACCCCAAAACCCAAACCTAGCCCTGAACTCTAAAAATACCCCTGTACCCCAAAATCCAAACCTAGCCCTGAACCCTTAAAATACCCCTGTACCCCAAAACCCAAACCTACCCCTGAACCCTAAAAATGCCCTATACCCCAAAACCCAAACCTAGCCCTGAACCCTAGAAATACCCCTGTACCCCAAAACTCATACCTATCCCTAACCCTAAAACTACCACTGTACCCCATAACCCAAAACTATATCTGAACCCTTAAAATACCCAAACACTCCAAAACATATACCGCAGTACCCCAAAACATATATCCCTATACCCATACTTACCTTATCCAAACGTTAAAAAAAACATGCTTTTACCATTCATGCATTTACAACGAATTTTTTTTTTAAATGTATGCGTGGTAAAAGAATATAAAATGTAATGCCATGCGTTATTAATGGCATTGCGGAGTCATGGTACTTTCGTAATGAAAGTATGCGGAGTGATGGTATGCAGAAAGAAAGTTGCGGAATAATGGGTGCTTATCCTCCCCCGGTAAGTACATTGGTGGCACGGCGGCCCACATCTCCAGCAACATACTCATACTTTTTCACCACCCATTTGAAAAATGCACAGGTCTCTCTCATTGATGTCCAGCACGGACATACACTTTTAGACACACCTCCCGCCACAAGTTCTAGAATTGCGAACTTTAGAGCTGGGGAGCTACGTTCGAATCTCGGCATCAGCTCAACATCCTGTGATTCCAGGCAAACCGCTTTGTCACCCCGTGGCTACCAAAAAGGAATGTGTTCTTCTATAATGTAAATTGTGCTCATGCCATGTTGTTGAGTTTGCGCTATATAATATTGAAAGGAAAAATAAAGTAGGGAAACTCGAGTTCACACACTACTGAACGCGCACTCTTAAGTGCATCAGCACTGCACTGTGAATCGGAGCGTTTCACAGGCCTGTCACAGATAAGAAATGCTATCAAAACGAAATCCTACAAAACAATATACTACTGGCCAGCAGCAATTCATATCCGGACAACATCGGGACGGGCTGCTAGTCAGGTAATAATTGAATAGCCTTTGCCAGTAAGGTGGCAGCATATGAACCTGAACCTGACTGGCCACTCTACCTAGACCAGTGCAAATGGTTGTTTGAGTGCAGACTTAGGGATTGCTGTGAACTAAAGCATGTTGCTAACACTGAGAAAATGTCAGTAACCACATCAATCTCGCCGGATGTGTGGAGTGTTGGACAAGCATGCAGAGCAGGTGAATGTACTTAGTGAAGTGCTCTGTGGATAAGTCATATCCGCTGCTTCTTCGACCGTGACGGTTTGCAGTTTGTGCGCCTGTAAAGGGACACAAAAATGCCGTCTAGCCAAAAGCTAACCTAGGCAGCTGGGCCTTGTAAGAGAAGGAACCGCAAAAGCTTCGGCTGCATCTTGGCCCTGAGAACAGGCGGTTCAGGAAGGGGCCAGCCAACACTGACGTGTCACAGGCGTGACCGCATATAGTTAGGCCGACCTCAGCTTTGGGGAATATCCTTGGCCATGGGGAAGTCATGGAGAATTGAATTTCCGAGAACTATTCTTTCGGCCTCCCCTGAGGGACGGAGCGGGAAGGCAGGACTCACCACTCGCATATTCCGAAAACCCATAGTTCTTCGAACGGTGTGACAGATTCTCAAAAGAAGCTAGAAATGTTGGCCATGATGTTGGGACTCTGAGGTCACAATCTCTCTAGACCCCTGATCCCACTCCAACCCTCTGCACCCACCAATAAGAAGGAGACATGGTGGATACAGCTGCTCCCCCCATCACCTCAGTCTCAGAAAGCTAGCCTCCTGGCCTGGGCTGCCTGAAGAAATCAAAGCTTGCAGGTAGGGCCCGTGGGCGGCTGGCTTCCTTTTGATGTTTTATTGGACAGCCCGGGGTAGTTTGCTTGGCCACAGGGGGAACAAGGAGAGCCTTTTTTTTGTCTGGCTTTTTTTTTTCAATTTAATTTTCATGTGCAGGAAAGTGGGGTGTGGGAGGGGTCAAGGTCGAGGACGTAACATCTTGGAAAACACTCCAAGCTCCTTTATGGACGTCGTAAATCACTTTCCTCTTGCACGCTATCTTCAAGCGATTCACACTCTTTGAACGGCCCTGGGGCGCGCGGCCTGGATCCCGGAACACTTAGAGCGTCAGAAAGCGCGGGCCCTCGTTGCATCAGCCTCACGTGTGACGAACACCCCCTGCACGAGCTCCACGCCATCGCCCAAGAATTCTGGACATTTTGGAAGCTTAGAGCTTTCATACGTGTAAAATTTTGCTAAATCATTCAAAGCAGCTGTGAAACTGCATCTGGTTAATAGCACGTGCCATGGATTTTTGCCTCCGATTGACTTTGTGTCCGTGTTCAGAGTTGCACACAATCCCTTCCATTTCCCGCCCCGTCATTGTTGTTCCAGTTCTTGGCGCATTGCCCATTACTGCCCTTATTTCCCACCCCATGAGGAAGTTGCCTCTTTCTGTCTAATAAACCCTAGTTTGATGGTAAAACTCACTGCATAGATTCTCCAGAAAATTCAAAGCACAATATAATTCTCTTAACAATTAATAATATAGGATTCACAGCTTGAGCACAATGTCCAAGTGTCTCCTACAAAAATAGACTGCCGCAGCCAGGCAGGGGCGGTCTCTCTTCTCTTTTCTCGTTCACTCCTCCCCCAGGCAGGCAGGCGCCAGTCCCTTTTCTCTTTTCTCGTCCATTCATCATACTACTTTAGCGCTAGCCTCCATTTTATGCATGCAAAAATGGGTTCCTCCGGTGTTCCCCATCATCCTATCGAATCTACTTGTTTCCTACAAATACCAAGTTTGCTCCACAATTACTCCATTCTGTGCTCCTTTTCTCTCATGTTTATGCTCTTTTTGCCATCGAGTCATTTAAATGTTCCTTTTTTGACTTTTTCTATGCTCTCCGCTACACCACTTTACCCCTTCTAAGCTTTCCCCACCCCAAGTTGCTCCTTCTACTCACCTTTGCCAGTCTTGTGCTTATTTAACTCTTTTCTCTACTGTTGCTCCTCCATTTATATATGCACCGCTGCCACATGCAAATTTCCCTCTTTTTTGTCCTAGACTTTTTTCTGTGCGCCCCTTCAACTTGTTAGTTACCCCTCTATTGACTCCCATTTAACGGCTGTTTGCAAGTAGTTCCTTCGGGTGCTCCCTGTTGAAAAGTATGTTCTTCTCCTTCCAGTAGGTACCCCCCTTTCTCTTAATAGGCTGTTCGAGATTTTCCCCTACATCTTCCTAGTTAACACCCCGGTGACCCATTTGTCTTCTGTCTATGCTCATTGGCAGGACACTCCGGAAGGAGTAGCTGTGCACCATACAAATACTGGTCATTCATTCATTCATTCACCGCCACTCCATTTGCCCAGACCTTCCAGTAAGTACATCTTTCAGTCATTTCGCTATATGTTATTGCCCCTATTACTACTCTTAAATAATGAATATATTTCCTTCCCTACCTCGGTTGGCTCCTTGTTTTTTCCTGTTCCATATATTGCTCATCCTTCATCTGGTATTTGTTTGGGTGTTCCCCTCCCCATTTTACTCCGTTGCGCTGCCTCGACTCCTTTGTATGTGAACTTCTCGCCCCTTAAATACCATTAAGGCCCTCTTGCCTCCATTATACCACAATCCCCTTGCCTGACCCCTCCTAACTTGTTTCTACCCAGTTACCTCCATGATTCCTTAACTCCTTTCTGCTCTTCTCTCCTATCCGTTGTTATTCTTCATGCTCCCCTTAAAAGATTTCCATGTTTCACTCCCTCTAGTTACCCAACTGCCTCTTTTGCTCCCTCATGGACTGCTTTATTCCCCTGTTCCCAAACACCCCTCTCGATCAATCCATCACTTTTTGGTTGTCCTCCTTTAAATCTATTGGTTTTGCTCCCACTGGACTCCTTTCTTGTCTCCTAATCCTGGCTTACATTAGACTTCCCACTTTCTATCCCCAAAATCTCAAAAGCGCCTTGCAACAATTCCCTTTTCTTAAGCAGCATTACTAACTTTGAAGAGTTTTAAAGTTGGAGGCAACAGGTCAGGATTTACACTTTCCCATTGACCAATGGTGGAAGTTGCAGTGATGCATAGAAGAGAGGGAGAAAGATCATTGGTTAAGATAAGAAGATGTTGATAGGAGTAGCGACTCCAGCTCAGCAAGCAAATAGAGCATCGAAGAGGAGCTACAAACCTACAACAGAATACAAATAACCAGAAAAGGATTCTGCCTCACAAGCAAGATTGGCGATCTGACACCAACATTACCGTTCGTGGATTTCACTTGGTGATCGCAGCAGATAGATCCATACCTTGGTCACATGCATTCCTTGGCTTGGCTGCACCAGCATATCTGAATGCCACTGTGGTTCCTACACGGAGTCAATGCTCTTGCAATGAATGTGATCACTTTATTCTGCTGCTAATGGGTCAAATTTGCACCAGTTGCTGAGGAGTGAGCATTTGTCAGGACAAAAATCACAAGATAGCATACTTGGCGGCCACCACAGCAAGCACTTGGACAGCATGTAGACTGGTATCGCTGTTCACAGATTCACATGAACGGACTTCTAGCCTGACTGATATCTGCAACTCTTGAACATCAAAATACTATAAGTATATGAGAGGCATTACTTACATTTTTATCTCCTGCAATTACCTTGACGAGCAGTCAAATAACAAGTATTCATGTGGTATGTTTTATTAAATTTAGGACAGCTGTCAGAGCCTTGACATGCTGCACCAAGTGGAATGCATTCAAAATGCACAATAATTGTTCGGCAAGTAGTAAATGATTTATATTTATATACAAATGTAAGAACAAAAATATCCTCGATTCATGGTTTTCCAAAGCGATGACCCAGTGGCAGAAAATATACTGCCTTAAACAAAAGCGGACAAATTGACTTCCAATCATAAAATGAATCACACATGATAATGAGATCAGCTCGTAAATTTATCCTTGTTCAACAACATTTGGTTAACAGTTCAAGCCAAACAAGAACATTTCAACACCAAAGAAACATTTAAATAAAATCTTCATCTGGACATGTTGGGATGCACCCAACATACCAGTGGAGTGAATGCCACTAACACAGTGGAAATAAGGGAAATGTGTCACTTCATTTCACTTCTACCAATACGCAAGCAAGGGATCCAAAGGTCTCCACCACAGGAACAAGGAGTTAAAGGTTCCCCTGAAATTCCAACGCTCGCTCCGAAGACAATGCTGCGAGCATGTGCCAGAATCTGAGGAGCTCCCTTGACCCCATGTTCCTACAGTGGGGACCCATTAATGTATGTAATTCTTTGTACGATTGGCAGGGA
Source organism: Lissotriton vulgaris (assembly GCF_964263255.1). Classification (NCBI taxonomy): domain Eukaryota; kingdom Metazoa; phylum Chordata; class Amphibia; order Caudata; family Salamandridae; genus Lissotriton; species Lissotriton vulgaris. Next base: position 437,221,759 of record NC_141698.1, on the reverse strand, counting down.
ATTCTTCCTGTTTTGTTGAAAGAGGTTTATTTACTGTCACTTGGTCACCACTCACATGTACTGCATTGTCTCGCGTTTTATTCTTTGGAACGCCCTGCGTAGAGGATATATTTGTACCTAAATGTGTATACATCTATAAATACATCATTTACTACCTGCTGGGCTGTGATTGTGTACTTGGATGCATTCCACTCGAGTAGCATGTCAAGGCTCTCACAAACATCCTAAGATTAGAATAAGCCAGTTAACATTACCCAGGTGCTAAGGAATATAGGGCCTGTCAGATATTACTAATTACCTTTACAGGGCCTCTTATCCAGGTCTTGCATTTGCTCAAAATCCTGATACACGATGGATTCCTAACCACTAGGTTGTTACTAAAGGCTAAAATAATGCCAGTAATATCAGTGATTGCTGTTATTGCGATTATTGCCATGAATTATTTCCATATTTATGAACTCTCTAAACCACTGGTTTCTTGCTGAAGCGGAGGCTTTAACCTGTTTTAAAGCAATTACCATTGGCTGAACTATATTGAAATACCATATTTGGCTAGTTACTTGGATTTTCACACTTCAAACCTATCTCTGCTAGTTATTAGACATTCAGCCTGGTATCGGGATTAACGGTATGCCAACCCCAATATGGTTTTCTGACTTGTCAGACACCCTCCACTGTTTGTATCTTCCATAGAGTCTAGATTTGCACTGAACATTTGTAAATATTTTGGATTATGGTGGTCAGTGCTTCCTGCTCCAATTCTTTATGATCCCATATGCTACTGCTCTAATTTTATTGGTCTGTCATTTCTAAGCTCTTGCAAAGGATCATATTCCGTCACAGGAACTCCATTCTTCAAAAGTGCCCTATTCCCATGTCTCAGGAGACATCCCAGCAGAATGAGTAGTGGCCGAAAGACTTTGTCTCAAGTGCCAACCTGCCACCTATGCAAACCTATGCTAATAGAAGCCAGGCAGCGAATGAGCACATGCAAATTCTAAAAAGAGAGAGCACTCTCAATTGGCCACCCAATCACGAACAGGCTTTGGCCTGTCAACTGTACTTGTGCACATTCACAGCCAAGGTACGTGTCCCCCCACAACCCAAAGAAGTTTGCTGGATACATATGGCGCATTGTCAAGCAAACACAAAGAGTGCCTGCAGATAATACTAATGGCAATCCCCACTAGATAAATGGCTGTTGAAACAGGGGATATATGAATAACCATATGAAAAAAGTATGTTGGCCCCTCCTTACGGAAGAGGGTTTTTTTCAAGACTAAGCGCCCATTGTTGAATGTTTTCATACCTTTGCAGGCTTTGCGGTCCGTGATGATCTTGCTCATGTCCCTGTAGAATCCCTCTTTGCAGTAATGGCAGTGACGGCCCGCGGTATTGTGCCGGCAGTTCAGGCACACTCCGCCACTCTTCCTACCGGACAGCTTGTAGAGCTCCATGTTGAAGCGGCACCGCCGGGCGTGCAAGTTACAGTTGCAAGCTGCAAATGGATAAAGCAAAGAAAAATGTCATTTTTGATGCAACCAAACACAGACAACCACATACACGAAACCATTGTTTGACATTGCACCATGCCTTGAGACCCTCACAGGTGAGTAATGCGCTTTATAAACCCCTGATTGATTGATCCTCCTACACGAGGACCTGTACAGGACTCACAACTCAGACATTGTTGATACTGTGCGGACTCACTTGGTCTCTAATCACCAAGCATCTTTGTTTAATCCTCTTCCACATAAGGATAATCACGGTTTCTTTCAGGAGACACATACAACACAGGCTACAGAGACCACATAAAATAATCCCAGGTGAACAAAGTGACAACAAACAGATTCACGCACACAGATAGCCCCAACATAGGCAGCGTGATTACAGAGGTTGCGCAGGCAACAGTCTGATTTGGTCCTTTCAGGTCTTGCCTACCAGTCTCCGCTACCAGACAGCACTGGCTGTCTGGTTGTCAAAGACGTGTTGTGAACCCACATCGGGCTTACAGTCCGCCCTGCTTACCATTGGTTGGCTTTATCGTCACTCATTTATTTGCTTCATATTCAATGCTTTGTCTTTCTCTTCTTGTGTTTGTCCCTCCCCTGAAGCGTCCTCACTTTACCATTCCTTTCATTGGCTGACTTGTATCCTTCCACTGCTCACATTTAGGGAACTACTTTTTTCTTTTTGGTTAATTACCCAATGAGAGCACATGTTTACCAGCTCTTTCCCTGGTGTTTTGTGATGCATACATGCGCCTACTGAATGACACAACCGGCCACAGTGGTAACATCATGCCATCTTTTTTTCTTATTTTTTATTTTGTGGACGCTGTTCAGCATTGACAAAGAAGCATTTTGCTTTGGCATACTGCATTGGCAAAGCCAATAGTTCCATAAGGCTAGAGCTGTAGCCTTTGGCAATGCTCGTTTTTAAAGCCAGCTAATAAAAAAACCTAAACCGGATTCATTGAATACAATGCAAATTGGGAACACTGTAGTGAAAAACATTAATTGTCTCATATAGCACATGGTGTAACAATTGATACCACCCTCGCCTCTCAAACCTGAAATATACTATGGTAATCAAAGCAAGTGGCAAAAATAGATTATTTAGCAAGGCCATTACAAGACTGGCAATTAGCCAATACCAGAAACCTCTGCATGTTTGTAGGGCATTATATTGCATAATCAAGGACTTTAGGTATGGTGGTTAAGAGAGCTCAGGTCCAAACAGAAGATACAAGCATTACAGCTTTGTCAATGTTTTTTTTCTCCACACTTTGCAATCTCTGGGCATTGCAAGGCGGCCATCTTGCAAATAATTTTTATTAAACTGAAAAAAAAACACTCACAGATGACCCCTGCTAATGCATACACATTCACAGAGGTTGGTTATTGATTTTCTATGGGTTCAGTACAGTCAATATAAGACAGCCGTCATGCGTGCACATGCAAAGGAGGTGGCCATCTTGAAAGATTTTTTCTTGCAGAAAAAGAAAAGTAATTTAAAGATGGCATCTGTGCATGCACACAAGGTGGCCACCTTTTTACTTCATTTTTAATTTAACATTCTAAGATTAATTTGGAATTTTGTGTAACATGATAGCTGGTTTCTTGGACTCTCAACACAACAGCACACTTTTCGGCTAAATGTTACACATCCTGTTCAGGTTTTTATTTCTGTGATTTTTTTGGGACATACTTACAAATTGGCCCTCCCTTAGGAGTGATGGTGTTAATGTAAGATGTATGCTGGACAATTGTATCCGTTAGCCCTATTCCTCTCAGCCACAAATGGGTCCAGCACATAGAGCAGCTGAAGAAAACATGAATAAGGGCAAGGCTGAAACTAGAGACATTCACTGATAAAAAGCTAGAGACAACACCGATGATAAAAATATGTTGCAGAAGTCAGAATCAGAAACATATTGGCCTTATGGGTAGTGAGCACTGCTCATCAATATGAACAATAGAGAAGGCAATGCTTGACAAGCAGGGTCTCCCCAACCAGTCGTTCTACCTTTAGTCACCTCCTGTAGATGGAGTCTACCTTAAAGTCGTAGCCTATCAGTTGCCCACACATAGTATAGATCACAAGCTTCTCTTCTCTGCCCACCTAGTTGATGTTTATCTATTTATGTAGGTGCCCCAGTGCAATAAATGCCCACCCATGGCTTTCCTCCTTTGGAGGATTTGACCGTGCCGGTCCCTGCCTCAGACATGTGTAAGAGGCAGCTATAAACAAACTAACTCAGTCGCTAACATCTTAGAAGGCAGATCTTAGGCAGATAATGACCATCAAGGCCATCAAGAATGCCCAATTTACTGCCTAGGCCAAGGCCATAAAGAATGCCCAATTTACTGTCAGGACCATCAATAATGCCCAATGTACTGCCTAGGTTAAAATATGATCACCCTACATGTTCTCCAGCTTCAGCCTTCTTTATTCCATAGGACACACCCCAATTTCTAACGCCGGCCTGTTTTTCGCACTCATTTGTTTTCTTTAACTTCAGCATTCCTGCAAGGTGAATATTTTATAACATTTCCTATAGATTTTCTCCTCCGTTTGCCATTCTTCAGTCTCATGTAGCGGCCTTGGACTCAAGGAGTGACCTTCCACAGACCAATACTGGACTCTTCTAGTGCACAAGATCCCCTTATGAAAGCTTCTATTAAGACCCAATCCGTCTTTTTCCAGTGTACACGTTTACAAGTTGACTCCTCTCCGCGGAGGTCTTGTAGCTTACACCATTCAAAAACTAAAGGCACAATCTGTTTTTGGGCTAAGTTTTGAAAAGTTTCCCATTTTCGACCTTTGTGAAGTTTCCAGGTTTTTGCTCCCGCCCTCCCAAAAAGAGTTGTTCCAAGTTGTAAGAGTGACAGATATTTCTCTAATCGAAATCAGTTAAGCGGGAACATATATGCTGGATTTTTCTTTGCAAATTTACCCGTGGTTGAGCTTTTGCATGCACAATGGAGAATGATCGCCAAGGTTTCTCGAAAAGTTTACTTCATGCAAAGGATTTTCTTGCACAGAAGAAGAACACCAAGTTCCTCACTCAATGCGGTATTCCGGCTCCCGGAAAAACCAATCAGTAATTAGAGCAACGGGAATATCACACCATTCCAACTTTAGCTCTGAATGTGCCTTGCCAAATGGGGACTTACATGGGCATCTATGGTCCCAGACAGTATTTTCCTAGTAAATCTTTATTTTTTAGTAATATCCTAACTGAACATTTCTCCAGTTTTTGTGCTGCTGAAATGTAACGCGGGAAAAGATCGGGAGTGCAATATTCGTACACTATTCACATCCCAATTAAGCGGATACTGAATTGGTTATTGTGAAATATATCTAGTTCAGAACAATTGTGATTGTATCATGAGCAGGGCACAAGTCAATGGTACACACAGGTAAGCGGTGTCCACCCACTATTTTCACAGAGTGGACACCGTCCACCCTGCCAAGAAAGTTGGCCCCACTAAAATATGCTGAACTCTTCCCAGTGATACTGGTACACATTCTGAAGTGCCTGCACGTTGTCTGCTTTCGTTCCAAGCAGCAACCGTGGAGGCAGCGAGGGGGCTATGCTATTTTATATTTCAGCTGGGCACAAAACAAAGGCCGCAGTTAAGGGGCCTCTAGACCTTCTTTTGTTCAAGTATCCTGGCTGGGAGCTATCTGGAGCCTCACACCTAGAAGCAATGCATTTGAAGGGAAAGAAATGCACACAACTTATTGTTACTTCACAAGTACTTAAGAGAGGCATGGTTTTGACTTTGTTCAGTCCCTATATATAAGAGATTTGAATTCACTATAAGAATGCCAGATGTGTTAGTCTCTCACAGTATTTACACAAATAACAATTTAAATACAACTATTTTGTTTTATTTCTTTTATATAGCTAATCATCCCAATGCAGCATGTCAGAGCGCTTTACAACACAGGTATACATTGACAATAAACCATATAAATGTAAATGTAATCAGCGTCCAGGATGTGTTAGATAAGACAGTGAGGGTTTCAAGGTGTAGGAGTCACATGTCCTTAATAGCTCACTGTGCTTTATGAGAAGGATTGCAATTTATGAATTGCAAGTGACAAAAGAATCTCTTTGTTCAAAGCAGTAACCCACTTACCCATCTACATAAAATACAAATCAGTCCTCTGCATGTCACATTTGCCGGAGACATGTTAACACTCTATGCTACTTTGATTAAAAACTGAGGCTAGACAAAACACAGATCTCTCCCGCTAATGCGTTAACCTCAAGAGTTATTTTACCATTAATATTTTCCTTGAGATTAAATGGACACATAAATCGCTGCAGCAGGTGCCTTAACCCCATAAGATATTTTAAAATGCAGACTCTGCCACCAATTAAGCAGAACAGATTTACTGTGAAATTTCTCTTTGTTAGCAATTTCTTTGTGGTAGAGTTTTTTTTTTAAATGTATAAATTGAGGCCCAAATTTTGCGTTTGGGTTGCATCACTTTTTTTAAGCACAACCTGACACAAAATCTCATTTGTTAAAGCTTGTAATGCACTCAAATGTACTCATCCTAAACATATGTTTGAGGTGTTAAGAACAGATGTCACTTCTTGTGAGGACACTTCCTGTGATGTCACATGTGATTTCATACTCCGTGATGTCATGCGCTGTGAAGTCATTTGCATACTCCCTAACTTGGTTAGTCCCCCCACTTTTTATTAAGGACTTGTGCCCTGATCACGTGTACGTGCATGGCAACAATTGTTGCAAAAGTTGCACGTTTTGCGTGAACTGGCAAAGCAAAATAAATTTCCAAGCTGCAAAGTCTTGCAAAGACCTTTGTGGAGGTTGAAAACATATCTGCAACTTTATACACCTTTAACCCCTTCCACGCTCATGACGGAACGGTTCCGTCATGAGCGTCGTTTGGGCTGTGCTCATGATGGAACCGTTCCGTCATGACCACACCCGTTTTTAAGAACGTTCAGCACAGTGCGAAAATTCGCGCCGCGCTGAACGGGTTAAAGAGAGCACTAATCTCCTGTTGAGGACTGGTAAGCAGGAAAGCATGCTCCAAGTTTGTTTTCCAGGTCTAGACCATACAACAGATGAAGGTTTCGTCGCTGAACAAATTACACCCTATAATACCTCAGGAAGCTGACAATGCTCAGCACGAGGCCTTCTGAATAGTACAGAGGAAGCATTCCGAGTGGACGCATTAATCCAGGCCACACTATCAGAACTGGGCACAGTACAAAGGGGGCTCCAAATCTGGATGCAATACCCTACATGTGGCTTCTAGAGGGAGCTTCCCTGGTAAGGCCTTTTGAATTAGACAGAATGGTAAAGGATATGCCTACAAAAATAGACACAAGACTGCAAGGAAAGTGACAAGAAACCTCCGGCTCACTTGTGTATTAACAACAAACCTCCGGTTCACTGTTGTATTAACAGTAGCACCTGTGAGCTTAGCGGCCTCTCTGTTTCCATGTTTGCCGTTCAAATTAACAAGCCCCTGGCTCTCTGCTCACTTCAGAGCTTTGAAGTCTGGGAGTTTTAATTGGATTTGAACGGCTTATTTTCCTGGGGTTTCCAGTTCTGCAACATCACAGGCAGTTCAGAGGATATGAAGGGACCTGGAGGTGTCGCCTTCACAGCCTGTTGCCGCCCCCAAGAGTGGTGTGTGGTCACCATCTGCTCCTGGGTGATTGTAAGCAGTGGCGGCCATTACTGTTCTCTTCCAGGAAGAGACTGAAGGGGAATCCAGGCAAAAAAATATGGATGGGGGAATAATCTACAATATCGCACCAAACACCTGGCCACATTGCATCACAGCATACCCAATAGCATAACCAAATACAATAACCAATATAACATACCAAGAGATCAAACTAGATCACATACATGACACACAGAACACACAGCAAAATCCAAATTCACAGCACCACCGCCACTCTGCATGCAGAGACGTAACGCATAATTATGCCCTCCTTTGTATAATGTGATCAGTGGCCCTGAATTTCCCATACCTGACAATACTTATCATTTAATGGGGTCCCCTTGAAGGTTTCGGGTGCACCCCGGCATTACGCCCCGGACTACATAAGAAAACATTGTATGCCATAAAATCAATACACTGAATACCACACACCGACCATACCACATAATGCTAACACCACATCACATTTACCACACCACATAATTTCAAAATACACATCATACCACACCAAACAACATCTAGTATTCGAAACATCACCCTGTTTCACATCACACTCCTGTATCACACATCATAAATGTCATACAGACACAAACTTAAGGAGGTGGAAAGACAGAACTGGTAACATGCCAGCCAAGCCTCATTAAACAGCAGAATACTGAGATTCACAAGTACACAGCAAGGGGCATTACTTGCCAGACTGGAGAGGCTCCCACCAACATATGTGGTCTGTAAAGCTTGGTTATGCTCAGGTGAAATCTTGAGGGTGAGTAGGCTTGTTGTTCTGAAAGTGAATTGTCTGGGCAAAACACATTAACTAAACCAAGGGCCCAACATCAAAAAACATCCCCTCACCCAATATTATAAAATACCCATCCCAAACGTAACAACACTCATCGTGTACAGGCAAAAAACATACCCCACCACACAAACTATACCCAAAATCATGCTCTACCATTTTGCACCATATTGTGGTTTACACCACAGAACCTCACTTCACACCTAGTGTAATCATAGAACATCGCTTCAGAAACCACGTGCCACCACATAACCCCCCACATCGTACAAAACTATGCAGCTCCACACCACATCTCTCACAACCACACCATTCCACCCTGCATTACATTAAACCAGATAGGGCAACTTATTTTTACTATACAGTACCACGCACAATACAAAACAATCTACACAATATTACATTCTCTGGAGATACACATAGTTAGCTGTGTGTGTTACAATGCTGAAACTATATTTTCAATGTGAATTTTCTACTTGGAAAATCAGAATTGAGATGCATATTGCCACAGGGTCCAGTTTAGTCTAGGTTGTTCTAATTAGCCAATCACAGTCAATGACTGGAGTAATTCAGATGCATTTGGATTTTCTAGGACAATCAGCAGCTTAGTCATGTCAACCGCTGGCAGCCACAGGCAATGTCTTCCATTTTAATAAAACAAATGTGGTTCTTGGAGAGGATGATCACCATAACCAGATGACAAGTGGGAGGCTGCTGGGGACAAGAAGTGCCAACTTGGTCTAAAAACCTGCACAACGTCCCACCAAAGCAGGAAGACTGAGAGATTAAATGTAAATTGAGTTCATCAAGGTCTGCATCTGGAACCTCAAATGACAGGAACTGAATAATCATGCACAGGTTGTATATCATGCTTATTTCAGCAAGAACCACAAACAGATTGCAATTGCACCCAATGCACTGAATCATGTGCAACAAAAATTATACAATCTGCACTCTTTCCATCATGTGTCGAGTGTGACAAAACAGCGTGACTTCAAGTTTTGCAATGCCTGCTTAGTACAGCTACACAGGTACTGGAAGCAACACCATGTGTACCAAGTCTGAGGAATTCAGAAACACTGCACCATTTCTATTTTATGATTAGCAAAAGTACATACACACACACACACACACACAAACAGTAAATCCTACACTAGTTGCATCATATGCTCAGATTAGGGAGACACAGATAATATAACCTGCACTATTGTTATCATGCCCCAGACAGGCAGACAGAAGCACATACCTACATTTCTATATATATTACCTACTGGTGGTTGCCAGAAGGTAGTTACAGTTAGGACCTAGTTTCCATAGGAAAAGCAGTTCTTGCTTCGCTAATAACTTTGTCGCCGTTTAACGAATCTTCACACATTTTCCCAACAAGTATGCCAGGCACTTCAGCTGCTGTCTGGAAAGTTTCTGGGGGATTCATCAAGCAGAGGATGATAAAAAGGGGAGAGGGGAAATGCGTTTTTCACATGCAATTTCCCATAGGGATTTTAGGTACGACTACAGCCCGAACCTCTGAACAGAATTACACCAAATTTAGCAGAAAGTTATATCTTGATCCAGAAAGAGTGCTTTTTGTTATTTGGTTTAAATCTGTTCAGTAGTTTGAGTTATTAAAGAAAAAAATATGTATTCATATCTAGAGACATGGATCCACTGCAGATCCACCGTAAAGGACCCGCAGATCCATGCATGAACAACAATGCCGTGATTGGTTGATCTCAACTTAAGAGAAAAGTTGCTGCCTCCATTTAGTGAATCGAGACACAGTTCCTGAGTGGAGGGGGAATAAAGTAAAATTAGGATATAAGGGGTCAGGATAGAGGTATCCTGACCCCATGGGACTGATGGAGGGATCTGTGAGGGATACCTCATGGGGACGAAATTGTGGAAAAACATTTTTTTTGCATACACAAGGATCCGTTTATCCTTTGCAGCGCTCAGCACTTCCCCAGTGTGAATTCACAGCAGATCCAGACTCCAAATAAAAAAATGCATACATCCACTCACTGACCCACTCACACGCTCACATACCCCCACAACCACTTACACATCTATACAGCCACTCATACAGCCATACAGTCACTCACACATCCACCCAAAAACCCAGAGAGCCACTCACACACCCACTCATAGACCCACACATGCACTCACACACAGCCACTCACACAACCACTCACAAACCCACACAACCACTCACTCACACACTCGGACCCACAAAACCCCCCACTTAAGCACCCACACATCCACTTACACGCTTACTCACACATCTACAAAACCACTCACTCATTCACTCACAGACCCACACAGCCACTCACACGCCCATTTAAACATCCACAGAATGACTCACATACCCATACAGCCACTAACACCCACAAAACCATTCACATATCCACTCGCACAACTGTTCAAACACCCACACACCAACCCACAGATCTACCCACACAACTATACAGCCACTCACCCACATCCACTCATATACTTCACACCCACCCACACAACCACTCACACACCCACACAATCCCAGCCACTCAGACCCACAAACCCCTCCCTAACTCAATCACAGACTCACATGGCCACTCTCAAACCCACTCAACCATACAGCCACTCACAACCCCACTTGCAGACCCATAAACCACTCCTACACCCACCCACAGACCCACATAGCCACTCGCAAACCCACTCTCATCCCCCCACAACCACTGTCACATCCACTCACACACCCATACATCTATTCACACAAACACTCACAAAACCACTCAAACAACCATTCACAGACCCACAAAACCACTCACACACCCATTTCCAGAGACTCAAAACCACTCACACACCCTCTCACAGACCCACACATCCACTCAGAGACACACACAACCATTCAAACACCCACTCACACACCCACACAACCACTCCCACACCCACTCTCACAGCCACTCACACACCGACAGTGATACACTTATAGAATTGCAAAATCATATGTTTCTATTAAATGTGTTGTTGTTTTAGTATTGAATGTGTGCAGTCTAACCAGTAGACCCCTTATCTGATCAAGGATTTGCAGCGGATTTGCGCATCCCTTAAAAGGAATTTTCGAAAAAGAAAGACTTTGTGCATTGTATTTATAGAAATACTACGTAAGATACCTTACCTTAACTTTTAATTTTTAAATATATATTAAGAATGAATATGTGACTAAAATGTATTTATTTCTATACTTGTGAAAATACAGATTTGTAAATTGAACTTGTGGGTCAAATTGTAGTACAATTTATATTACAAAGAACCAGTGAAATTCACTAAAAAACCAAAGGTTACAGGGACATTCTAGTTAGGAAATATAATTTAAAAAGCCTTAAAATGTACTGAAAAGAGCAAAGGTTACAGAGATGTTACAGTTAGGTTCAGATTTTACACACAGTAAACCATAGAAAGTCAGCAGCTAGCGTTATACTTATCTCAAGGAACTATAACTGGGCCCTAAAGTAACCATACCTCATGCCCTTGCAATGCATTGCTAATTACCACACATTTTACATCACTCATGACATCTTCTATTACACCATTGAAAATATCATTGCAACATTTTCAGTGAAATTATTGATGAGAAGTTACTTGAGATAACAATTAGTATAACTGCTGAATATCTCAGGTTTTGTGCGTGTAAAATCTAAACCTAACTATAATGTCTCTGTAACCTTCGTTTTTTTCAGTGAGAAATATATTTTTTTTATTGTAGACTATGTGAAATTAGTTTTTCAAGACTACCGCGGGTCATTTCTAGTTCTAAGTACTTTAGCTTTAGACTGTCTGAGCTAACTCTTCATCTAGCAAGACCTCAAAAAAGTATGTCTAAAGTGATGGATGCAAAATGCCCTTGAACATGCTTCAATAGCTTTGTCTTTGCATTATTCAAGACCAGGCAGTCTGCGGCCTTTGATCGTGCTCAGCTTACTATGTTTGAAGTTTCTTGCCCACCGATGTGATACCAAACCTGCAATGGTTGTACCAAGCCACATTGATCATGTGAGGAAAATACATTAACCTGGCAGGTAGTCTACAGAGCTCGTCGGTACCCTTGTCATTACACATGTGCTGCAGTATTCAGGAATACCTGCACATCCATATGTCTTTCCCATAACTATCTAAGTTCACTGACTGGATAGTTGTAAATATACCTTTTCTATAGAAATAGGTGCCTGCTTTAAGGTGAATAATATGTCTTTGTGCAAACATTTCATCCAAAAAAGGCTGCTTTGGGCCCAAATAAATGTAATGACACCACATCCATGGAGCCTGGCAGCTCTCAAAATCCACATAACCTTATTATAGCATGTCCTAGGCTCAAGAGGTCTACTTGGGGTTTGCTCACCATGTATCAAGGCCAATACACATTCACATTTAAACAGGTATGCTTTGTATCAAAGTTAAACTCAAGCAAATTGTAATGATTGTAATCAATTACCAAAAGGTATGCACCTTCTTTTTCACTGATCACATCACCGGAACACCAACTATATGCCCTTTTTACGAAGAACTGTTGTGAAGCCTACAGTAGGCAATTATGTTATGTTTTGTCTTTTTATGGTATACCTGGTCATGGCTTCAGCATTGCTCCAGGCCATAATCTATTTTAGTTACTGGTCAAGCATAATAGCTTGACAGGTGTAAGACATTTGCAGGACCCTTAAAAATAATAGGTTAAGAGGACAACCTTGTCATTATACTCTCATGTCCATACTGCTCTGAAACACCTATATTCTAGGGTTGATCCATTGCTTACCATTGATACACTTCATTGTCCCTATCAAACAATCAATCAATCAGGGAATTGTAAGCGTGCTACTCACCCCTGACGGTCTAATGGTGCTGGGGGATGGGGGGGTGGGGGGGTGTCTGCAGGTCTTTTTCGTTCCTATGTCCCAGTAATTTTTAACAAAAACCATTGTATAATTGACAGTATGATGTTTTAATAATAATTTTTTTTAAATGATGAATGTTTTTTGCGTTTGTAAAAACCTAGAATAAATTTGTAATTTTGTACATGTTGTGACTTATTATAAATTGTTTGCATTATGTTTTTTAAATAAATAATTGATCAATATTTTTATACAACAACACTATTGTTTCATGTTTTTGCTGATACTTGTGGGCACCATTTTCATTGAAGTGTAAATTTGGTAACTACTGTAACACTACAAACCCCCTTGCTTCTCTAGGGAAGACCCCATGACTAATTAAAGATTTGATAAATAGTGAATCCAGGAGAAGGAACTCTGAATTTTTGCTACAGCTGCTGTAGGCAGCCTTCCATTTTGTGTGTTTGTCCCATCCCTGGAGCTTGATTGAATGACATGGGCCCCTCCACTGCTCATTTTGTAGGCGCTGCAATTTTCTTTGTATTTAAGCACCCTACTCAAGTGCGTCTTCTCAGATGGCTCATTCGTGTACTTCTCACTCCTCTATGCTCCTCATGAATTTGCGTTGGGTTGCTGCCACCCACCTTTGTTTCTTCTGTGGGCCATGTTGCCTTGCTCCCACCATTCCTTCCATCCGGTTGTCTATGTAGACGTGGTCCTACCCTCCCTCCTGTTGTCTGTGTTGACTTGCCACTGCCCTCCCTCCTATTGTCTATGCTGCCCAACTAGCCCCTGCCCTCCTTTTGTCCATGTTGCCTCGCTCCCACCCTTGCTCCCGTTATCCATGCTGGCTTGCACTGGTATCACCTACCATCCCATTGTTTGTGTTGCCCTGCTCTGAAACCCCAATATAACTTTACAGCAAAAAAGCACTATTATGGGGACATTGCGCTAGCGCTTTGTTCCCCCTTCTCCTTCCATTGTCCACGTTGGCCCTCCTACATGTCAGTCCTCCCTCAGTTTTCTGTATTCCCCATAGTTGCCATAACACATAAAAAGTGAACTATAATGCAGACAGCACTGGCTGTGTCGTAGAGCTTTCCCCCAACCCCCTTCCTTTGTTTATTTTTGTTGTCCGTGTTACCCACGCCCTCCGTAATAACAAAAAAATGGCCTATGATGTGGACATCACATGCCACATCCTATTATTTTTGCTTCCCCTCCATTCCTCCTTGTTGACTCGCGCCCAGCCCGCCTACAAGCAAAAAAAAAAGCCATGATGCGGCCAGCACTGGCTGCGCCATACCGTTTCCCTCCAACTTTCAGCCATGCGGCTGTACAACATGGCTAAAAAAACATTAACAAAGCCAATACTAACGTTAATTAAGACGAATGAGTGAGTTTTAAAATGGGTGCAAATGCACTTTGCTCTGGTTTTAACGGTAACACACATTTGGAGCTCGGCACAAATTGCGCCTCATTCTGCTCTTTGCACAGGCATTTATGGGTTGTCAAAAATTAAAAAGAAGAAATGTTTTAATCTGTGCAAAAGCAAGCTTGCACTAATTGACTCATTTTATAACATTGCGGAGTAAATTGAGCGGACAACACCCCTTCTTCTGGCACTGGCTTTTATTGTCATTTGCACCAGGGTGTTTTTGTGCCTATTGTCCACATTGGAGTCTAAATGACCATTCAAGTAGGCATACTGAGAAATAGCAGTGCTTAATTTGAGCCAGTGGTTTCCGGTACTGGGCACCGGTACCTAATTGCCAGCACAGAGGCTAATGACAGTCTGCCACATGGTGACGCTGTCTGGCTGATTTAGGTATGAGCACAACAGACATTTATGAGTTCAGTTTACATTTACAATGACTGATACCTGCTCCCCAAGCCATTCTTATAGCTTTGAGAGCCTAGAATAGTCTGAATTGTCACACTTGTGAGAGTGTGATGGTTAGTAGCTGTGTTTGTACTGTCATTAGCAGCTGACGGGAGAGATGTGTGGTGCAAGCTGCAGTGACTTCCAGACAAGCGCCCCTGCACTTACTCTTTTACAAATTAAGCACTGAGAAATAGCAAGCAACAGACAGGCGCCAAGAGAAGAATCAATTCGTAGAGTGTAGGCTACAAATCACTTCACTAACTAAAAGAAATGCATCCCTTGTGTCTGCACAGTAAATAATTTGGCAGGAGAGCCCCGCCATTTGGAAGACATTGCTCCAGCTAGGGTGGCGCAATCTGTACATCTGGGCATCACCTGCAGAGGGAGCGAAGATTGGCGAGTACAGATGTGCTCCTGGGTGAGAGCTCGAAGCCGGGGGGCGATTGAAAGCAGCCAGCAACATTACACCTTCCCCCAGACTACTGTAGCACTCTTGTACCAATGCCTGTCTAACCGCAGAGGCGAGCATTCACAGTATGTCGGGCATCTGAGGAAACGCCATTTTTATTCATTTTTGTGGACGTTTTATATAGCGCACACTCGACCAGAAAGTATCAGAGCACTTTACATGAGATTACGTGAGTTACCCCAAATCACAGGAAGTTGATCGTCCCTGCCAAGACTCGAACCCGGCTCCCCAGCTTCGAGTTCGACCGCTCTTGCCATTAGGCCACATCCTCTCTATTGTTCCTGCCACTGGATTACCAGAACTGGTAAATGAAATATTAATCAAAATTCAGAAGGAAAGGAGCAATAACACACAGACGCACTGAGTCTGCAATCCTTTCTTTATTTAAATGTGTGAAATTGACACTAGCGTTTCATTGATGGTAACGGGTATTCCCTAGCAGTTAAGTGGTATTACCGCATTTTTTCACGCATTAGTACAATTTTTTCTAAAACTGCATTATTATGTTAAATACATGGAAACCTCATTTGCATCCGTAGCACAAGTTTTAACATTTCCAAACTAGCTTTAAATGAAAGCGCAACTCACTGTTTGCCTAGCCCTCCGCCTCTACCACTACTGCGCCTGCTTCAACACTAGCCCCAGTAATAGCCGAGGGCAAAATGCAGCCACCCATTCCCATTTTGCCCTTAACACTTACCGCCATATTGTCAACTGTAAGGGCCTATACTCTGGTAGTAGCTTACAGACAAGGTTTAAAGGCATCTGTTAAGATCCCCATTCAGCTCACTCTACTTTACACACAGTGATTCATTTGAATTTGCATGTCACAAGAGGCATGGTTTATACATAGGTGTATTAAAATGGCTCAATTATTTTTTCCTAAAAACAGCTATAGGCCTCACTTAGAGTTTGGCACCACGCCCACCTCACAACCCCCACGTCATTCTGAGTCACGGAAACTCAGGGTTTCTGACAGAAAGCCCCAGCTGGCTCTGTTGCTGGATGTCCTTGGCCCAGTGTCTGTCCCACCTAGGGATGGGTGACAGTCACTGATTTTCCATGCCATGGTTTGGACCCAAGTAGGCAAAGCTGGTGGTGGCCACCAAGAGTGGGGAGACACCCCTCTGCCAGTCAGGGTCATTGCTTTTTGATTTGCTGAAACAATATCCTGCTTTGCAGGTTTCAGTGAAAATACATTAAAAAATGGCTGCAGAGCAGGTGAGGTGACACAAGCATGGCACCCGCTCCAGACTCAGCGATTCTGCTCTCCGGCTTCTTCACATAAGGCGAAGACATCCCCATCAGGCAGGTGCAGAGTTCCAAGTGTAGCGAGTAGTAATGCGTCAGTGGAGTGGAGGCCGGAGCCTAGCCGCGGCCCGTGCACGTAAGACCAGTGGAGCAGGGGGGAACAGACGACAATAAAGGGACATGTATTATTTATTTAATTTTCCCTCGTGGTCGTCAGTCGAATTCCCCCTCAACCCGGCCCCACTGCCCCACCGCTCTTACCTGCATTAGGCCGCTCCTGCCGGAGCCTCTGCGAACTGGAACTCCACCCGCCACAGTTTAAAGTAATACTTATATCAATGTTTCTGAATCTTCTGCCACCATTGGAGCATGCTGTGACCCACGATGTGACTCAAGAGGGTGCTCCCTGGCATGGACAGGGGTAACAGCACAGTTGGCCAGGTCCAGCATGGCAGTGAAGGTGTCCCTGCTATTCCGCTGCCCTAAGGTTACTTTTGGGACATGGCATTCTGGGTACTACAGTGGACCATCAGCTTCCATCAGAGGAGGCAGTTCCATTGGGAATGTGTGGCACAGACTGTTGCTGGAACAGGTTTGAAAAATCCAGTTGTCCGTTTTAACTGATTTTCACAAATAGAAACCCATTTGTTTTCTAGTCAGCATTTATTTTAAATACACATAAAATCATTAAAATGCGCATTTGATTGCTTTTTGAACAATCCTAAATACGGACACTCATGACTGCCAGGCGAAAGGCTGCATGGACTGACAAGTAAGTGGTTTAAGAAAAAGAGATAGAGTTTCCAAATAGGGCCCCAACAGCTTTAGGTGTACACAAGGTTGATACTAAAATGTTAATAATTTCATTTTAATGTATTGATTTATAATCTATTAGTATTCATAATATTGAAACCTGCAAGGCATTCAAATGTGACTGTACATTTATCTTTGAAACACATGTGAAAATTTACTCATTTCAGCTTCATTGTTTCACACCGGCTCCAATATATGGATACACTCTAATAAAATTTGACTAAGCAAATACGGATAATAGACGTGAAAATGTCAAATAAGTAAGTACAATAATATCCGGAGACCTATGACTGAATCAGCAATAGGAGAGCCTCGGTCTCTCTGTTCCCACAACAGGGCTTTCTCTTGTGTTGCCTCCTCACCAGCCACAGTTTCTTTGCCACCCAGTCAGATGCTTTATTGGGATGAGCAGAAGGGGGGTTAAATAGGGAATGGTTTAAAGGGATGTTCTTAGTTTAGGTCTTATTTTTAAGAGATCATGTTCTGGAAACTGGAATTTATTCTCCCAGCAAGCAGTTTATTGGTCGCATTGATGATGTGATGGCAGGACATACAGCTGTTTGGTATGATTCAACCATATAACTTTAACATATCAGCAAAGTAAAATATATATTGCTTTTATTTTCTCTATTAATGGACTGTGCCTGATTTTGGCCTCATGTTAGATTGCTTCCACGACTGGTTTTATGTTCTACCTGGTGGGTGGTATTTTCTGGGCCAGGTTGCCCAGAAGGTCTGCGCAGATGGTAGGGCTGGGCCCAAAAAAGTTGCTCGAGTGAGGTTTTTGAGGCACTCGAACCCCAGTAAAAGTCAAACACAGATGTCTACTTTTCCAGTAAGGAAAAATACAATTTTGCAGGTACAAAAATGGAATTTCATTATGGCTTGTATTATTCATGATGAGAACCCTGAAACCAGCCTGAGGAACACGAACGACTGTATCTCGAGTAATTCTGTTACACGCTTGACATTGTTTGGATATTTTTTTTCCACAAGAGAAAATGCTTCTGCATTGACACTGTCACAGCTATTCTCCTCCAGAGCCTACAGCTATAGTGCAAGCTTCATTTGCAAGCTGAAGAGTTCTCCTGCACCATATGAAGTGTAAATGTCCTATATGATTTTTGAACATGTTGCCCATTAACATGGTTTTCTCAGACAAAAGCATTAAGGTACTCATAGAATAATACAACACATTCTTCTCTCAATAACTTATCTGAGGGCATTGTAAAACCTCGAGAGAAATACCAGGCCGGTCCATGGTTTTGCTTCTATTGCCCCTGAAGGTACCTGTTGATTGTTCTACTCTCTGGTCCCAATGCCACCCTGTCTCCCCACGCCTCCCCTAGAGCTACTTGCACTCAGATGGAGACCTGGTCAAATCTCATAAAAAAGAATCTGACTCTACGCTTGTGTCAAGAGATCCCCGCACAATGTGGGGCATAAACAAGACTGTAAGTCACAGTAGAACACTTACATTTGGTCTGAAAGAGTTGTAAGGGTGCACTTTGTATTTATTTGTCCTTTTTATGATATACCTCGGAGGTTTTATCTAAAGCCTCTTCTTAAAAAACTGAACTTTACCCAGGTTAGACCTGCACGTTGTTATTTACAGCTGCCAACTCACGATTGCACTTTATTTGTAAGTGGCTTTTTAAAACTAGCCCTAAAATTTAGAAATAGCATGGAGGGTTAATTGTCTAGAATTGTTGTTTTTAACATTGTACTGTATATGACCAACTGTGATAGATAATTCTGGATGTGGTTTTTAGATTGATTTAATTGTAACTGTGATTTTTATAGAATTGTGCTTTTATGGTTGTTTGTATGAATAACCTAATAAAGATTTTTGAAATTGAAATTGAGTTGTAAGGGGACATGCTGGCATGTTCCTCTCACTTTATCTCTTTCTTTGGCTGTAGCATATTTCCGCTGCTAATGATGCCTCAAACTAATTTTTGCCAGGATCATGATCGTAACAAGAGGCTTCCACAGTTCAGTGCATTTGGTATTGAAAGAACCTGAAACTGCACCCCTTTAAATGATTTGGCACCACTGGACTGTAGACCTTTCCTGGATGAAAGCACCACGCCATGCACGGACCCACCATAGTCTTTGCCTACTGGATGAAACCAACCCACAAGTGCAAAAGAACCTCGGCTGCTCTCCCCTGCAAGAGCAGGCTGGACAACCAGCCACCAATCGCTTGTGATGCTCCTGAAGCAGACCCCTGCTTCACCATCTCCAAGAGGCTCTAGGGTGTCCTTCTGATACCTCTGTTCTAATAGAGGCTTTGGACTACTCTTGACCATTTCTGGTCCAATCAAAGCTACAGGAGCAAAACCACCTTGCTAGAGTACAATGGGACAGCCCATTCCCAAAAACCCTACATCGCGGAGCAACGAAATTCACCCATCAATGAGTGGACGGGGTAGTATCTGCCTCGCATAAGTACTCTCCACCTAGACATTGTATTACATCATGTCGTGTGAAGTTTGATGCGGGGCGGGTCACAAGCACCTTGTCAGCTGACAGTTGGATCAGTTGGACGGGTCGGTCACGGCAACCAACGCTCAGTGATTCTGTGGGATGATAAGCTACATCTCAGCATAATAAATGTCTTCAAGAACTTCCGCCTCATTTTGATTATTATAGACTGCTCTCCACAAGTATCTAACTTTAACCTCCTCAGAGAAGAAAAGGCAGTGAGGTATTACTCTTTTTTTATGGAGAGGTGGATTTATTCCATTAAGGAGAGGATGTGGCATAACTACCAGATATGCCGACTTTGGACCTGGGGAATCAGGTTCGAGTCTTGGCATCGGCTCAACATCCTGTAATTCTGAGCAAATCACAATCTCCCCGTGCCCATCAAACATTGAGTTTGTCCTTGTGTAATGTAACTGTTACTCATGTGATGTGCTCCAATACCTTAGGGGCTAGTTCGCGCTATATACAACTGCGAAAAACAAACAAAAAAATATATAAAGATCTGGGTCAAAAACCAGCAGCAGGGAAAGACTTCTCGTCTCCCAACCAAAACCCTAGCAGAGTGCAAGGGCCCTCAAGCGGTCTGATTCCAAGCCCCGGGTGTTGTCTTGAAATGATTGTACATTTCACGCCTGTTAACTGCAAAGATGGTGGTATGGTGTGGTGGGGGGATGCGGTTGGTTCAAAATGCACGTGCAGGAGATAAAAGAAAAAGAGCCGGCGGGCTCCCTGCTAACTTTTTAACACCACGTCAAATTAGAACAAGATTTCTCTTTAGCACAGGCCGGGCGAGCCTCCACCGCCGCCTCCCCTCGCTCAATGCTGAGGAGAGAGTTTTTCCAGGCGTGCTGGGAAATTCGTTAACATGTCAGACAAAGATTTAACATGCCAGCCGGGCAGCACTGGGCTGAAAGGGGAACCGGTTAGCCTAATGCACCCCCCCCCCCTTTACTCTTAGCACCATCGCCTCCAAAAAGAAAATGTATTTGTTTTTTTGTTTTTTTGAGATACCAAATAGAGGCAGAGAGGCCAACACGGATAAACATGGATGAACTGATAGAGGCAGGCAAGGCTGGAGAAGACACAATCATATGCCATGCTGAGGCTGCCAGCCTCTTTGGAGGTGGAAGCGGCTAATCCGTGCCAGATTGGCCCTTTAATGTGATTTATGAGGTATTTACAGCTAGGCCAGGTGGACCCCAGACTAGACAAGGGGGGGCGATGAGGAAAAAGGAATTTAAGATACTTTGCAGGTGTTGCACAAGCCACCAAGGGATTGAGATTTTAAAAGCCTCTGGCCTTTATTATGTAATATCCCACAATTTGCTGCACTGGCACCGCAGAATACATGGTACCTTTATGAGGTCTAGAGTTGCCGTCATTGGCTAAGCTTTCGTAATGGCTAGGCACTCGCCCCTAAGTGGGGTTTTATTATAGAACGAGAAACTGTAAACCTAGTTATTTCTTGTTTTAAAGTTGTACTTGATTTTTGGTGATTTGTAAAGCTAGCGTTTTTTTGCTTCTGAGCCTCTGCTAAGTTTTCATACAGCCATCCCCAAACAAACATTTTAACTGTCTAAAAAATGTTCGCCAGCATCATGTAAAAAAAAAAAAAAAAAAAAAAATATATATATATATATATATATATATATATATATATACATATATATATATATATATATATATATATATATATATATATATATATATATATATATATATATGCAAGGTCCTGCAATGTGGCTCCCCACACGTCCCTCAGGTAGAGATCTCCACAACACCAAGTCGTTATATCAAAAGTGGCTTTATTTTTCCCTCGCCATCGGCATGACGCGTTTCGGCCGTCAAAAAACGGCCTTGATCACATATATATATATATATATATATATATATATATATGAATAAATATATACAAAGGCTTGGGTCAGACCTCTTCATTCATTGTTCTTTTCTACAGGCATTAACATTTTGCCAACCAAAACATAGAGCAGTTGGTCGGTCCACTTCAATCACTGATTCATTGCTCCTTGAGAGCAGTTTAACCTTATCACTCGTGCGCAGCCACCTAAAACGAAGTGCAATTCAGACTAGTTATACAGAGCAAATTCCTTAGCAATGTTTTGTTTTTTCCATGCTCGGATGTTTTTGTGGTCATCTTTCTTGAGTTTAAACTATATCTTCAGGTTACACTAATTCAATACAATCCTACAGTACCCTTTTTTTGTTGTACCAATAAGAATCACTTACCTGAGATGTGCATTAAAATTAAAAAGTGTTCAAAGTGCACCTGCCAACCAGCATGCATCAGTACTCTTCTAGTAAAATTAGACGTGATGGTTCAGTTTTTTATTCTTAAGAAATGTATTACAAGCACATGCAGCAGCATGTTTTCGCTATTTTTGTTCATGTTTGTGGCATATGCTTGCACTAACAGCATTAAAAAAAACTATTTATTCAGTTGCTTAGGGCTCATTGACTTTGCCAATGCTTCTTGAGGTTGTGAGTAATGTGGTAGGAGTTATGGTTGGAGAGGGTTTTTGTGTCCAAGGCCTTGAAACCTTGATGAGAGAATCACTAGAGTAGTTGGCATGATTGAATTAGGTCCAAAAGCGTATGTGGAAACTGATGGGGAGGTAGTCCGGCCATTCATAGCGGAGGACTAGCAGTTGGAATTGTTTTCTAATGTTGACCAATAGCCTATCCTGGAAATATAGAGGCTCATACTACAGAAGTGGATGGTGCACACTGCCCGGCTGTTCACCGGAGTACGACCAGGCGGCACATATAAGCCTTACCAGAAAGCTCAAGATGTGCCAGGCACCAACTTCCACCGGGGTGATAGTGAATTTTCAACCCAGCAGCTAGGGTAGATCGCGGTAGATCGCATTTGGGTGTACCTCTTAAAAATCTAGCTTTCCTTTTTTTACTACCATATTAAAACGCTAGTTCATCTCTGTGATGTTAGCAGAAAATAGGGCAGCATTTTCCTGTGCTTAATGTGGGTGATGTATGAAAGGGGCACAGGCAGATCTACCCAAGCTGAAGGTGCTGGAGGCACAGGCAGATCTACCCAAGCTGAAGGTGCTGGAGCGAAGCTGCCTGCAATATGGTTGCACTTTCCAAGAACTCTGGAACTGCCTCGCCGAATCCCCCTGGCGGGTTCCATCTGCTGCTCTCAGATGCTTATGGGACAGTGGGGAATGACAGAGGAGCGTGAAGCAAGGCGTACGGGTTCTGTCCGCTGCCAGGAAGCTCCTGCAAGTAAGAATTTTTGGTGATTGAAGGAGGTCCCATGTACCTGGCAACTGTGTCAATTGGCAGATTTGAGGCTGGGAAGTCCACGCCGTCTGGTGCGACGTTCAGTGTTACAGGTGTGCACTTGCACTGGACAACTTCTACCTCCAGAAGCAGAGACTGTAGCGAAAGAGGCTCTCTCATGTTGGCAAAGCATGGGGCAGTATTGTCACAACAGGTCTGATGTAGGGAAGCTAAGGAGCCATTTGGGAAGAGGCAGGGTTGGTGGCAGGAGACAACCTGCAGTTGGAGCGTCAGAGTTAA
This sequence comes from Lissotriton vulgaris, assembly GCF_964263255.1. Taxonomy (NCBI): domain Eukaryota; kingdom Metazoa; phylum Chordata; class Amphibia; order Caudata; family Salamandridae; genus Lissotriton; species Lissotriton vulgaris. The sequence continues at coordinate 437,198,411 of NC_141698.1, read as the reverse complement.
GCTCCGAGTTTGGGCTGGTCGCTCCATGAATGTACCATCACATTGAGTGTTCCAGAATGGCGGCAGCGCACACTAGGAAGGAGGGTGTTTCTGAGCCCTGAGTGGGTAGGATGAAAGAGATAGAAGAGGAATGTGCCTGAGAGAAGTCATAAATCAATTCAATCAATCCATCAGGGATTTGATAAGTTCACTACTCACCCGCAAGGGTCTCACAGCGCTGGGCGGGGGTTCGCACACCTTCGTCTCATCCGAAGAGCCAGGTCTTGAGGTTCTTCCTGAAAGTTTGCAGGGTGGGGATTTGTCTGATGCTGAGTGGGAGTTCATTCCAGGTCTTGGCTGCGATGTAGGAGAAGGATCGCCCCCGCTCTGTGGATGCATGGGATTTCGGCTAGTGCAAGATCGGCGGATCAGAGGCTTCTCTTGGTATTTGTAGAAGGAGATTCTTTTGTTCAGTTATTGGGGTCCGATATTGTAGAAGGATATGTAGGCATGAGTGAGGATCTTGAAGGTCACTCTTTTGGACGGGGAGCCAGTGGAGTTCTCGTAGGTGTTGGGTGTTGTGATGTTGTTGTGGGATGCCGAGGACAAGTCTAGCTGCAGCATTCTGGATTGTCTGGAGTTTGAGGAGTAGAGATCTGCTTATTCCGGAGTAGAGGATGTTCCCATCGTCCAGTCTGCTGGTTATGATTGCATGGGTGACGACCCTTCTGGATTATGGGGGATCCATTTGAAGGTCTTGCAGAGGATGTGGAGGGTGTTGAAGCATGCTGAGGATACAGCGTTGATCTGTCAGTGCATGGTGAAGGAGGAGTCGAGTATGATGCCAAGGTTGCAAGCGTGGGTGTTGGTGGTGGGCCACCAGGTATTGTCCCACGCTGAGGGGTGGATCCAAGGACGAGGACTTCTGTTTTCTCTGAGTTGAGCTTTAGGCAGCTGTTGCTCATCCAGGAGGCGACGTCTTTCGTGCCTTCCTGGAAGCTGTGTCTGGGAATGTCGGGTTCGTTGGTGAAAGAGAGGATGAGCTGGGTGTCTTTGGCGTAGGATACTATGTCGAGTCCATGTTTTCTGATGAGGCCTGTTTTACATCTTGTACGTCACGGACGTCGGGACCCCTTTTGAGCCCGAGACGCTTGTTCTCTTCGGCCGCCATTCTTGGAGGAGATCCTGAATCCTTGGACACGCTGTGCCTTCTTTATCGGGCCGGGTGCTACTATGGGAACGCAACACTGAATTTGTGAGATTCCTTGAACCAGTACTCATTGACATGAGGCTCCACATCCTGATTTGAGCCTGATGCTTCCGTACCCTCTCCATCCTGGGTTCCTAGGTTTTTCTGCTGTGATGTATCTTCATCCAGCCCCTGAGCAGGTTTCTTTGCGGATCCACTTTGGCGAAGCTTTTGATTTCTAACTTGGGCCATCGCCCCCTGTTTATGTGTGTTTCATCAGTTCTATTTGTATCTTGTCCGACCGGAGCCCCATTTGAGCTTCAGTCTACTTTGACCTGCATGTGGACGGAGCTGCCATACACAAATTGTATTTGACTTTGGATCCGTGCCATGGACAGGCTTACCTTGTATATAAAATGATGCTGCTTTGTATATAAATTGCTGTGCCTTGTCTTACCCCACTTTCGCAGTTTAGTTGCCGAGATTTTTTACTTTTAGGAAGGTGATGGCTACTTGCTAGCCCATCACCGAAACGCGCGTCGGCACTGTGCAAGACAGAGACCATTGGGCAAGAATTCTCTGTGAACACGGATGTAACATTGCCCAATCTACTACTTATTTTCTGGGTCTCTGCCTTTCACCTTTTGCATTTGGCTGTTTATATTTATTGTGTAATTTCCGTATGTGAGTTTGTTGAGTGTGTGAGTAGCAAGACAGATGAGAGTGCATGCGTCTGAAGTCCGTTTTTATCGTTGAGATCTCTGTGTGGGGATGTAATAATTTTCACTTATAAAATTTGAGAATTTATGTTTTGACTCGAAAATGGCCTAAGAAAAATTTACAATTCTTTTATATTGTTGAATGTTTGCAGCACATAATACATATGTTTTCTGTATTGTTGCCTTATTTGCTTTGTTATGCATTCCTTGATAAATTAAATAATTTGTATGTACAGTATTCCTAATAAATCTTGTTTTTTTGTATTATAATTTTGGTTTCTATGGTATGTCGCATTCTCCCTGGATTTGAACGTAGTTTGGTTCTTGTCATCATTTTGGAGACGTGGTCATGCTCCATCATTATCATTTGGCAGGTGACACCCGTTTCCCTCGCTCGCGAGGGTGGCTTCTTCTTTATTGATGGTGGTGAGCGGAGCCATGTAGATGTTGAAGAGCGAGGGGCTGAGTGAGGATCCTTGGGGTACTCCACAGCTGCTCTCTGTGGGTTTGGAGAAGAAGGGTGGGAGTCTTTAGGTTTGGCCGGTCAGGAAGGAGCGAATCCAATTGAGGGTGGTTCCCTGGATGTCGATGTTGTGGAGTCTGGGATTAGTGTGCGGTGGGAGATGGTGTTGAATGGTGCGGAGAGATCTAGTAGGATGAGGGCTGCCGTGTGGCCCTGGTTGAGGAGGGTGCGGATGTCATCCGTGGTGGCCAGGAGGACGGCCTCAGTGCTGTGGTTGCTGCAGAATCCCGATTGGGAGGAATCGAGGGTCGAGTTGGCTTCTTTGAAGTTAGTGAGCTGGTTGTTGACGATCTTCTCTGTGACTGTGGTTGCGAAGAGGAGAAGAAAAATTGGTCGGTAGTTCTTGAGGTCCCAACACGGGTAGCCAACTTCATTGGCTACCTGTGAGACAAAGTCACATTCAAGGCCCTTTGCACAGTTTTCAAAGACCTGCATGGGACAGGTCCAGATTTGCTGACGAAGAGCTCTGTATGCACCAGACTGTTCTCTTCGCTCTTCCTCTGCCAGACTTCTTGTTATCTCCAGATTGAGATATGCGGGATGGGGAGGCAAAAGCTTTGTTCTAGGGGCATCAGAGGCCTGGAATGAACTGCCCCTTTTAAGCAAATCTCACTCAAATCTCTCGTCTTTCAGAAAGGCCTCCACCAACCAAGCCTTGAGCTGTGCTGCTGCTCCAGGATTGGTTGAAATCATGTTGCACAACAGAGGAAGTCCTTCCCTTTTCTGTTGGAGTTACAGCCGAGGAGAGCACCAGGACATAGTGAGACCACAGCCAGAACCTACATGCCAGCAAGTGCAACATATATGGTGAGTATTTTGGGCATTGCACCCCACCATATTTTAATGTTGCTGCCCACCACTGCTTCCTAGTGATACTGCTGCATAGGAGTTCGATTTGAAACAGAAAATCCCGCTTGATGATTGGTTAACACAAAATAATTTTTTGGGGCAGATGTAGTAAATCTTTATGCAAGCACCACAAAATAAGACAGGTGATACGCTTGCACAAGTTCCACATGTATGGCTTTTAGGGGATGCAAACTGATGAAACATCGATACTAATTCACAGTCCTACCCCATGTTGTTACATTATAAACAATGCAAACACTTTGCAAGTTAAGAGCATGGATCTCAGGCACAGTATTCTCAAAGCAGAGTATGAAGGTGGTCAACTGATGGCAAAGTAGCAAAACATTGACAGGTTAACTGTTCACAACATCAAGGAACCCACCATTGGCCTCTACTCCATGATGCTTTTGGATGTGTATCGTAAGTCAGGTAAGCAGTCCCAATGAGCCCTACAAGACGCTTCTGCATCACATTTACTCACAATGCACCCATTTAGCTATGAGGCCGAAATGGTAAATTGTGTTGAGCACAGACTCACTGGCTATATCCCCTAATCAAACTCCTTGTTCCTGGAGCAAAGGCAAACCAGCATGACATTTGAAGCAAACCAAATGAGTTTTTTTAGAGTCAGATTTTTCTCTTTCTTAGTTTTTTAAAAAATAACTTGTTAATGCACTTCCTTTCTGCAGCTGATCTAAGTGATGGGGATGGGGCACCAATAAAAGTGTTCTTTGAACCATACAGAGGCCATGGTTAGCAGTGTTCTCCTAAAAGGCATGCTTGAAGTGGCTAAGAGGACGTGAACACTAGCAGTCATTGCCTTGACTTCCAGAAAGACCAAAAAGTGTTTTAACTAGTACTTGCCCTCTGTGAACCACGACCTGGTCAAGAACTTACAAAGTTAGAGCGACTTTTACAGCATCTTATCTGGAAATGGCACAATCTTGTTAGGCTTCTATGGATAATGTTGCACCCCATTGCTGGTGGTTTCTAGGAGAGCTGCCTAGAACTAGCCATAAAGAGAATATTTGGGACCTGCCTATAGTGTCACGGCTTATGACTCGTGTTCTCAAGAAGTTTCCTTTGGAAGACAGACCTAACCGCACATGAGAAGACTGTGGAAAGAGTCTATTCTATGTAAATAATCATAAATTGAACAAGATATGATAAAAGTTGTTCAAATAAATGGAGACTTTTGATACATAGACAAGTGTTTGTACGGCTGTTGACCGAGACCAAGGCCTGTAACACAAAGAAGGTGCAAGTTCAAACATATTTTGTGTCCACAGGGACCCGATACACTGGAGCAAGTCATTTCTTAGCCTGTTTCCTGTTTTTAGGTCTGGCCTAGAAACAACTGCCTCATGTAAAAATCATCATTAAACAAGACTTGTCAATGCTTTCTGCCAATGCTGTTCAGCTTTAGCAAAAAGAGAGAAACAAATGTTTTTGCCAATGCTGTACAACATTGGCAAACAACAGCAAAGAAGTGCAGTGGGGGCTACAAGCAATAAAACATGTGTGCACGAGTCATGATGCTGCAGTGTCCTAGCATGATGATTCATATGCACGCCTGCTTAACACACGGAGGCGCACACACATGATGGAGCACCATTGGTATGTACTGTTCCAAGACGGAGGACTCCAATCTTGGAGAATAAAAAAAAAAAAAATATATATATATATATATATATATATATATATATATATATATATATATATATATATATATATATATATTATTTATATGTGAGCAAAACTGCATTTTGTCCCGCTTCTGTTTGATGGCCTCTCAAAAAGGCAGAGAGCAAGTCACAGGCTGCCCTAAATAGCACCCGGTCATTGCCACATCGGGAGTGGAAGTGGAACAACAGTTGGGTTTTATGCGGACTGGGGGGGGGGGGGGGGGTGCACAAGTGTGGAGAGCTCCTTTTGTTACTGAGGGACAATATTGAAGCACTGCTGCAAAACCGGCCCCCAGTAATAAAACCAGCCCGTGTCCCTAAAAACCAGGCCACAGCCTTCTGGGGAAACACCCAATATCCGCTACGGCCAGTCGGCCCTGGTCTTAGGTTTCCTGGATCCAGTCCCACTACTAAAGAGACAAGGAAGTCCCTTTTTGTCTGCCTACAGTCTCTCCTGTTTTTAGCCAAAGAGTCGCAAGAGCAGCGGGTGGGGGCCGAGGATCTACGTTGGTCCCTGAACCTAGTACCTCGGCCTGTTAATTTCTTTAAAATTCATTTTTAACGAAAAAAATATTTTACATTTAAAAGAAAAGAAAAATATTCGAACTGTCCCCATACTTTAATTGGGTAACCTCTGCCCTGAATGCGGAGGCCTCCGGCAAGCGTGTAGGACATCAAATGTGATTGTGAATACTAGCGTACCTTCACGGTTACATTTGACATTTTTTATGACTTAGCCCCTTGTTTCAGGGTTGGAAACAAGTAAAGCTACACCTTTGACTACCTGTACACTTGTAAATGGTAAACAGTCAAAAGTAGTAAAGTTACTTAAAAGTGAAATAGTAAACTGGACTTGTTGGTTTTACTCAGGGCACTAGTCCTAAAAAAAGAAGTGGAGGGATGCTGACGTCACGACAGGAAGTGACATCACAAAAGGTGGCTTGCACCATCAGACTCCTTGCATCCCTTTCGCTCACTCCTTAGATGCGATTGCATCAGAGAAGCCAGGAGCAGCGTTCTGAATGAGCTCCGATTTCGCCCCAGAGAGGCCAAAGAGTGAATGTGTGGCTCCATTTGCTTCAGCTATCGAGCTCCCGGTAAAATAAGAGGGGGGACGCCGTCCACCCGCGTGGTACCCCGACTCGAGCCCTGGTTTTACTCTTGGGAATATTCCTAAACCACTGCCACTCCTGTTTGCATGCGCACTGACCGTGCAACTAGTGTTTGTTTTAGTAATGCTTCTCGCTGGTATCCAATGGCGAGTTGAATCAGCGGGGGGCCTACAATCTGTGCCCGAGGCCTTGCACCGTGACGAATCAGTAGATGTCGCAGCTCCAATGAAAGGCACGACACACACCAGCCAGTTCCGTGGGTTCAGCAGTTCGTGTGACGCGTCGCCAACATATTTGTAGCAAGTCACTACAAATACACATAAATCATTGTGAAGATTTATTGTAGATAAACAGGTACTGCGCAGCAGTGTTCATGAGTCAATACTCGCTCCAACAACTGTCAGGAATCAGAGGACACACTAAGGCTCCTAAAGTTATACTGGGTGACAAAAGTCAATCCACTACTTACCATTACATTTAACTTATGCAATTTGCAGTCTTTATTCATTTTTCATGTTTTTCATCATCCTTGTGTCTTTAAACTATGCCTTCAGGATACAGTAATTCAAAGGCAGCAGTATCTTTTTCTTGGCCATACACATCAAGTATTCTTGTGATATGGATTATTAACACCTTTTCTAAGCAAATCTTCCCGTTAAGAAGCACCCTTATTGTTCCATTAAAATTATACGTGATTGTTATTTTTTGTTATTTTTTTTATTTCAAGTTTTTATTGGAAGCATATGTCCACGATATTTAGGCAGCATGTTTTCTCTTTATTTTTGTGGCACATGATTGCAATAAAAAATAATAATTTCCATTGCCCCACCGTGCACAGGTCAGATCTCTTGGCGTTGCCAAAGCTGGTATAATAGCTGAACACAAGAATGTCAAAACCTTGTCGGTCTAGGCTAGCAGCAATCCAAAAAGTATTGTTTTCCCGATTATTAAGCGACACTGTCTAGTAGACGAATACGTACAAAACAGTCTGTAAATTCACATTTTGCTTTACATTTCCCATTGTTTAATCAATAGTCAAGAACATTCCATTTTGTTAATTCCATTGTACAGAACATTTAATTACACAGGCGGAAGGAAACCACAGAAGAGGAAAAATATCAGCAAATCTGATTATGAAAAATATCTTCTGGAACGTTCCAGAGTGGAAAATATATTAGTCCAGCAGGTAACTTGGTAATTTGTAACATATGTAGATCTTTGATGATTGTGGATAATGTGATGAAATGTTACTTTTAACAGAACTAAAAAACAGAATCGAGTGGGAAGTTTGCTTTCTGTACAAACACCAACATTATCCAGCTGTCAAATTTCAATAAGGTTATGTTTAATGTTATGTTTAAAGAATTAATTTTTTTGTACAAATTGAGATTCTTCTCTCTAGTGCCACGTTTATTTGTTCAACTATAGATTATCCTAGAGATTATCCTTTGCATAAAGCTATTCGCCCTACAAGTATGCAATCTATTCTCTTTGCAGACGTTGAGATAATCATTTTTTGCAAGCCCCCACAGTTATTCTGCAGTAAAAAGTTGCAGAAGTATGCTGCAGAGTTGTGCGCTGTAAATTCCCTTATGTATCTCCAAGTTAAAACCTTATTGTACAGTTTTCCGGAGCACAGTTGTTTTACGAACTCTCTTTAAGGACAGAAGGGGGTACACTTAAGGGTTACAGTCATTGGGCTGGTTAATATCGCACGATTCACATAAAGCTTCTGTATAATGCTTTCCCTCAATCCAGTGGTCAGTGTTGGGATCAGTGCAGAGCAACGGGAATTATGCGGAAAATGCTGTGGCCCCACAATAATGGATTTGCTGCACTTGCCACATAATCCATCACTTTCGGCATAATTAGCAAAATAGAACAATAACAAATATATCTCAGATGGATCAAAAGTTGCTGAAAATACTACCACACATTTTGCTGCGTAGTGTCAGGCCTTTTGAGCGCTGTCAGTTTATCTTTCAGTTGCTGATCACTGTATTTTGGTATTAAACTGATATTAATCATACAAATCTTTGCTAATACAGTGCGCAAATAATGTTTAACTTTAAAAAAATTTGCCCAATTGCACCACTTTTGCTTTTTCTCGCTGCATAATTTAGCCAAACCTGCTGCATAATTCCTGTGGCCCCGGATTAGGGAGTAGGCGCCGAAACAATGGAGGAGAGTCTCCAGAAATCACCATCAGAACAGGGCAAGCATTTCGTTTGGCCTGAACTATACAAATTAGCCCATTGGACAGCGGGCTACTGATTCAAACAACAGTTTCAGCTTGAAATACAGTGGAATTGAGATGAATGTAAACAGGTGGTAAGGAGGTAATAGTCAGAGATGTATGCATGAGGGGTCTAAGCAAGTGGTGTTCTGTTATCGGAACATCAGTTCATTATGCAACAGAAACCCCACACATACTGCAGTTTATCTTCCAGAAAAGTGGGGCAGGATGAGGAAATGGATGGAAGGATTATAAAGAATAAACAGTGTGCATAGTAGCAGATTTTACCCTTACGAGGAGATCACTGAAAATTTAAGGCAAAGGGCCGATTGACAAAGGGCCTCTACCCTCATGGCAGAGGCCCCGCAGACGTGGCGGGGTCACGCACTCGGGGCAGAATTTCTGCAATGAGACCCCCCCATGACTGAGGGTCTCCGCCACGACAGCGAAGGCCCTGTGTGAATCAGGCTTGGAATTATCCGCCTTTCTGTCACTCGGACGTCGGTTGGTTATAGAGCGATCTGCCTGATTTGCTAGGAAAGTTTGTTGACCCGCCTTGGATTCCTCCCCAGGATTCGTCTGTCAATGGTGTGAATGCTTCTACGCCTGAGGTCCTGATTATGCCCCTACTGAAACCAGGAAAACCATCCCACGATGTAAGATCCTACCAACCCCTATCGAAGGTAAACATTGATTATAAGATCATGAGTAGAATCCTAGCCACTCGCCTCCTCCATCACTTCCCTACACTTATTCATCGTTATCAGGCAGGATTCATTCTGGGCCGTAATACAGCCCTTAACATCCGCAGGCTCCTCAGGCTGTTGGAGGTGCACACATATGAAAACGTAAAGGCAGTGATCTTAACAATAGACATTAAGAAGGCTTTTGATAGCCTAGAATGTGCCTTGCTCTATAACGCCATGATGCATTTTGGCCTCCGGCGGAAGTTCGTGGTTTGGACGCTGCTACTGTATACGGACCCCTTAGGCAAGGTTTGAATGGGTCGCATCCTTTCAGAAGAATACAGAGTGGAGCGTGTACCAGACGGGCTGCTCTCTGTCGCCCTTACTATTTGCCCTGGCAATGGAGCCACTCGCTTGTTACGCCATGATAATAGGGGTATATCAGTGGTTTCTCAGAGCCATCATAATGTGTTATAAGCGGACGGCCTCTTGCTATTCTTACATGATGCTGAGGAATCTCTAGTGGGTGATCGCAGTCTCCTAGGTTGGTTTGGACCCCTCTCAGGGCCTTCGAGTTAATTGGCAAACATCTTGCCTATTCCCCACACTGCCATCCAGAGCCTTACCAGAGGGATTTAGGGTGTTGAACTGGGAGCCCAGGTGCCTGCCTTACCTGGGTTTGCAGATGTACCATGATCCAGTAGATCTTTTAGAGGGGAATGTGGGAACGGCTATCCATGCGTTCTGCCCCAATGTTGAGTTTTGGAAGACATTCTCCGTATCAGTGGGGGGATAGGTCGCATTCCTCAAAATGATTGCCCTCTCCCACCTGCTATATTACTTTGTAGTCTTGCTGTTTTGGATCCCTCTAGTGGTTTTCGATATATAAACATGCTCTTGACGAGTACCATTTGGGGCTCAGGCCACAGGAGAGTGGCACTGACCACACTTTAAAGGCCAGCGGCGGAGGGTGGGTTGGCTCTCCCCGATTTTGAGACCTACGATCTGGCTCTACAACTTCAATGGCTAATGCAATAGGTGGCGGGCAGACTCACCCCACTAGCTTAGCTAGAGTCCTTTTTAGACTTCATAGCCCCAGAGGGAATGGGTGAAGCTGCCGTATTCCCTGTACATTCCGCTGAGATTCCTCGAGGAGCTGCCACATGGGGGAGATTGATGAGAATTGGCAGTCTGGGTGGCCACTGATGTGGCGACGGTTGGAGCCACGCTTCGAGACTAAACTAGTACTTCCGTTTGGGGAGTTTCATGAGAGATATGAACTCCCTTGGGGTCACTTTCTCCTTCATGTCATGGTCACGACAGTCAATTGCAGACACTCGGAGATGGGCATGGCAGAACTATCTCCTGCCAGAGGCTGCCAATACATGGTCACTTCGTCTGGAACTTTTAAAGCAGTTACCGGTCTGTATAGACAACGGCGAGGGGATATGCGGTTACCCCTAGGCATCCTCAGAACCTGGTGGGAGGAAGACTTGGAAATTTCCATCCCGGAAAAGGTCTGGGAGACTATTGTGAACAAAGTACCTAAGGTGTCCAGGAACGCTCGTTTTACACGTAGGAATTTGTATGCACTACACAGAGCGTATCTCACACAGGGGAGGATTAACATACACTTTGCAGTAGACAGCGCAAAATTCCCTAGATGTGGTGAAGGAGGGGCCGTATTTTTCACAGGTTTTGGGACTGCCCGGGATAAGTGGATTATTTGGAGGACATTCCCGGAATGCTGGCCGAGGTCATCAAGAGAGAGGTCCCGTGCACTCCTGGACACTCTCTTTTGAATTGGTTCCCGCACACTGCTAAAACTAAGGCCACTAGCAGGTCCCAGGACCTGGCTTTTATCCTGGCCCAGAGGGAAGTAACCAAGAACCGGAAGCCACCAGGGTGGAGGTTTGAATAAGAAACTGATAAGGTGGGCGGGCTACGAGAGTACCGTGAAGCTTCTAGAGGCACAACGAGGGCACGGCTCGCTTGACATAGCTAGGGCGTTGGAGACTTTGATAGATGACTTGCTGCACCCCGACCCCTGGTCGCTGGAGATGCCAATGCATCCCTTGCCACTGCAGTGGGAACTAGACCTCCCCAGATGGACTGCACATGGGAGGTAGAGGGAGGCGAGACCTCTTGGGGGGCTGGGATGCATACGACTCGTGCAGAACCACTTCCAAAGGAGATTAACATATGTATAATTGATGGACTCTGGGGTAAACCAAGGCATGACCAAAGGGAGCAGGAGGGAAGTTGAGGGAAGTTGAGGGAGATGGGGAACTTTTTTTTTATACTGGTGTGAGAAGTTGGGAAGATTAGAGTAGGGAGGAGTGCCACTGTTCACTGGGAGACGGCTTCTAGAGCCAATACATGCTTTAACTGCCTACCACTTGTATGTTTCTCTCGCATATGCCTGCATACTGTTGTACTTCCCGTTAGAAATGTACGCTGGCACAGAGCCATGCCCCGCATACTGGTGTATGAGATGTTTAAAACCGCCATAACATTTTATTTAAAAAACAAAAACTGGTGTGAATGCTTCTTTTTGGCAGCCTTGACAATAGGAAACCCAGGGTCATGTTTCCTGGGGACACGGGCGGCAAATGATACGTCATCAATAGCTTTACAGCAGCTTGTCGTGGGTTATTTAACCACTACCAGAGCCGGGTGGTTTTTTCTGGCTCCATGAACAGTCCAGGCATCCAACCTTATGAAATGCCTTACTATGGCATTTTATGGGCATAGTGTGCGGGTTGGGCACATAAGTCAGTCAAATCTGTTGCTATGTGCAGTAGGCACTAATAAGAGTACCTCACAGCCTTATGTTGAAAAAGTACAGCTGAATATATTGCTTCCAGCAGCAGGGCTACGCCTGCTGAGAGCGCCCCATGCCTCACAGGAAGCTGTATACTTGAAAATGTGGCCAAAATTGTGGCATGGTCCAGCACAGCTGGGGCCTGGTCTATGTGCTGCCCATCCAGATCCGAAATAAAGAGCTAGAGTGTCTGCTCTTGTAGAGGTGTGGTCGCAGCAGTCGAAATACTTGTGGAGAGAACGCTCACCAATGATTGCCCTCCTGGATCACAGTGGTGCCCATGAAGTATTTTTGCTTCCTGCTGGCAGGGAGGTACTTATTCATGGGTGGGGGGAAAGCAACTGCTCTGCCGACTGCCACACCTGTATGTATGCACATCTCTTGACCACAATGCCCAGCAACAGCGGGCCCGCTTCAGCAGCTACCGTACAAAACGAGGCGGCCATGATCCATGGTGCTGGGGGGCGGTCTGCTTCAGGATACTTTCTCATGGGACTTACAATATACTGGTAGGGAAGGGGAACAGGAAGGTGCGAGGTAGGGGGGAAAGAGGAAGGAACAGCAGAAGTACTAGAGTGGCGGGAGGATGGGCTACAAAAGAGGTAGCTTGAGAAAGGAGTGAAAGAAAATGAAAAGAGAAGGAATTGAAAAGAAGAGAGAAGGGCAGGAGAAAATGAGGAGGTGTGAAAAGAACAGGAGGTAGAGTGAAACACAGGAGAAGAGATTGGCTGGATGGAGGTGAGAGGAAAGGGTGAGGAGGGCAGAATAAGGGAATGGGTAAACAGCAGGTACAAAAGAAGGGGAAAAGGGCACAAAAAGAGAAGGGGACGTGGGAGGAAGGAGGAGGGGAATGCCCTATAGAGGCAAGAGGAATGAAAATGGGAGAGGAGGGTCGAGGAAACTGAAAGAAAAGAGGGAGGAAAAAAAAGCAGCTCAGGGGGTTGAGGGAAAGCCCCGAGGAGGAGGGTTCCCAAAAAGAAAAACTGTGGTGAGAAGATTGGTCGGATGAAGAGCAGAAAGGGATACACAACCGAGACAAGAGGTTAAAGAGGCGAGAAAGGAGCTGGAAATGTCACAAGGGAGGGGCTGGTGAGACAGTGACACAAGGGGAGAGCTGCAAGCATCAGCGCCCCAGTCAGACAGCACGCCTGGGGTCCCGGGGCAGTGTGTGTGTGTGTGTGTGGGGGGGGGGGGCGCACACTGGGTGCTCTGCGGACCGCATCCCTGAGCCCTACTTACGCCGTGGCCAGCTCTCTGCGGGCCGCGTCCCTGAGCCGTCCTTAAGCCGTGGCCAGCTCTCTGCGGGCCGCGCCTCACGCACGCGCGCCTCCACGGGATCGATGCCCGGCCACGGATGGATGACACACGAGGCAGGGGACCGCTTCCCCTGATGGAGGTCATCGAGGAAGGGCGCCTGGGGCCTCGCTGCCATTGGGATACTGACATCATTTTTCATCCCCGGGTCAGGGAGGCTGATTGGACGATGAAGGGATTGAGATTCATTAGCCTTTGGTCATCGGAGACGATACTTGATCTGCAGCAGGTCTATTTCAGGGGAGGCGGCAGCATTCGGACGAGCCCTTCCGGCCGGCCACGAGGACAGGCACTCGGCACACTGACCACAAGCCTGCAGCCAGGGCTGTAATGGGCAGCTAATGTGTCAGGTACTCAGTAGTACCTCCCCTTCTTTGCTTTGGAAGGGATAGTACCAGCACTTCTCGGCAGCAAACCGGGGCTCTGGGACAAGGAGTACCTGCACTTCTATGTTTCCATTTCAAGCACTTCCGACAGTGCGCACCTGTGCGGCCTACGCTACCCTGTCTTTGTAAGGAGGCAGGACGGGGTACTTGAGAAACATAGAGGATGGAGAGGTTCCACCAATCAAGAGCCAGAACCGTTCTGACCACAGGGAGAGCGTAAACGCTAAAAACTAAAGATCGTATCGCTCTCGGCAGGGCCGTCTTTAGTGCTGGTGGCAGCCAGTGCGACTGGTGGCCACCAGCACTTTTAGGCGGCCGCACCCCCATAACCTCCCCTCAGATTCTCTCACTACCACCGGGCAAAAGTACCCCTCATCTCTCCAATCATAAGTTATTGCTAAACAGAGCACACCCCCTGAGGTCAGCGCCCCCTCCACAGGCCAGCGCCCAGTGCGGCCGCACCGGTCGCACTGCCCTAAAGCCGACCCTGGCTCTCGGTAGGCATGATCAATAGCATGCAGAGCGATCTATCACCCCATGCATATGGGCTGCTGTACGCTTGCAGTAATGCGGTATGAGCAGCCTCCGCCAATCATTCCCAACAACAAAAGACTCCCTAAAGAGGCCACAGCCCACACATGCCTTAAAAGCTTAATCATCCTGCCTCTCACTCATTTTCACTCCATTGCATGCAGAGGTGCAGAGACACATGCTATGTAACACGATAAGAGCACAAGTCTGATCTTCATGCATGACCCGAAAGCATCTCAAGCATAGGCCACTCTATGAGCCGACACAGTCCCAACCTAGCAGCGACGGCTCGTGGGGGAGTTACGGTGGGGCAGGAGGGTGGGGAGGGGGAGGGGCAGGGTGGAGGTTGCTAAAAACCGGCATATGGATAATTGCAGGTAAGTAAACAATTTAATTAATAAAACGAATTTCGTAGCTCGCACTGCATTGCATTTTGCGATGCAAGGCGCACTACGAAATTCGTTTTATTAATTAAATTGTTTACATACCTGCAATTATCCAGATGCCGGTTTTTAGCAACCTCCACCCTGCCCCTCCCCCTCCCCACCCTCCTGCCCCACCGTAACTCCCTCCACGAGCCGTCGCTGCAACCTAGCACATCCAACACCCATGGCCGAGGTGCTAATGCACTGTGTTATGGTTATGAAGCACTATATGGATGAGACTGCAATGTAACCCCCAGGATAAAGCCTTGAAAAACACAGATACGCATTGGTGGGTTAAGCCACGCAGTGTGGTCGTCCAACTTCTGCTGGGCTATCAAGGCTGCCTGATCTTGCCTGCAGAAACTGGCAGAGACCTGGGGTTTCCCACAATTCTCTGCTGTCTGGGACATTGAAGTCCTCCAATGATGGGGATCCTGCTTTTTCCACCTGAGAATGCTTTGCAGAGCCTTAAGAACCAGAGCACCTTATCATTTCCTTCACACCCGTAATTTCCTTTCAACCGGACAACGGGAACAGCCTTAAACAAGTATCCTTTCAGCAAACACCGAGTCCAATGGGTGTTTGCTCCTTGGCAAAGTCACATAAGTTAGCAAACCTGCTCCACTCTTAAATGTCTCACCCTGACCAAGAGAACTCAACTTAGTGCCTGTGCCAGCGTCCAAGCAGATCTACTCTGGTCTCCGCCCTTATATACATATGTGTTTGGAAGTTTTATACAGAGTTGTTGCTTCATGAATTCTTTACAGGGCTGTACAAGTAGAGTACTAGATTCCATCTGGATCACAATTTCTTTTCTGCCCCGGAACCCTGAAGAACTCTGGTACTCAAGGCAAGCACCGGCAAATGGCGCAGAACCTGACCTTTGCTACTTGTCAAGGTCCTGCACTCAATATCCACCGGGGATCACCTCACACTCTGAAAAGCTCTCCAGGCTGTTCAGTGTAATCCCATTCACTTCGTGGCCCAGCGCATTTCCTGTCTTGCATCCTGGATCTAGCGCCCTGAGGTCATTCATGAACCATGTGAGCTCGTTGAAAGGTAAAATTGAATACAATCATAATATTATCTGTTTATACAGCGAACGCCACATCGCTCCTCGCATGCTCCCTCTTGGCGTCTACGTGATTGGCCTATCCATTATCCAACTTGACACTACTAATTTAATTAACCTAGTAGGGTGAAAAGCTGAGTTAGCGCTGCTGCAGCTTGAACTTCTGACTCCAGGTTACACAGAGATCTCTGGAGAGAGCACTCAGACAAGTGAGCTGCCTTTCTGGCTGTCACTCAGAGGTGTGTGCACGTGCCTCACAAAGAGGTGTCTCTTGTCCCATCGTCCACCATGTCCTCCCTCGGCTGTGACACAAAGTGGATGAGTTTTAGGCTTGGGGGCATTCGGGCATTTTTGGTCCAATTGTTAAATGGCTTCTTTTTTAACAGGTAAACATAGTAGACATCAACATGTGGATTCAGACTACAAAGAGCCCACTCTATAAAAACACGCTTCATCGCCTGGTGCACACCCCTGGTTTTAATACGATACTAAAGACCAATTATGGAAGATCATTCAATCACGCATGCACATCATGGTCTTACTAGCTGCTTTATAAACCCAACCCAGACGAGCATTTCGACAAGCCAGTTCATCAGGCTAAAGCACTTGATGCACAAATCCATGAGCAACCGAAAGCCAAACGTTGATTCCAGCAGCAGCATGTGTAGGGAAGAGCGGTGGGGTGGTGGGGCCGGGTGGGGGGAATTATGACAGACAACGACAAGGGAAAATACATTTTTTATTTAATGTCCCCCTGCGATTCATCTGTTGAATCCCCCCCCCCCCCCCCCCCAACCTAGCCCCACCGCTCTTACATGCATGGGCCGCTGCTGGTTGAATCCAGGACAAGCCCACCAGTATCACATTTTTCTGTGCTTCGCGAGTAGTACAAACCACAGCATTCCACTTTCACATTGGTGTTCATGGTTTCCAGGTATGAATTCTCATTGCACTGCTAAAGGGCCTATCAAAATGACAAATAGTTACATGTTTGGCGCTGTGTAATTATTGTGGACCCAACTCCACCAACAACACAAATATATGTATATACATATCAAAACAATTCTAACAAAAAGAGTGGTAAAGCAAGGAGCTGCCTTTCAGAAGGTGTGGTGTAGCCAAAACTAGTAAAGGAATTTGAGAATGCCACAGAAAGCAACACCACCAAGTAACTGCAACATGAAAACAATCAGACAACTGCAGGAAGTTGCCTTCGGGCGCTTCCACAAATGACCACAAGAGGGTCTACAAACAAATGGCCTATACATGACCTTGTTGGTAGGTGAGGGTTTTCTCGAACAGCAAAATGTCAATTTAGCAAGGAACAGAAAATCATTTCACCCACTGAACTAGAGACCAAGTAAAGTCTAAGGCAGCAGCGGCTCCTCTGCAATGGCGGAGGAGTGTCGCCCTACTTATTGAACCAGGAGTTGAAAAATAAAATGATAAAACTTTTTTATTAAGTGACTGGCTGAGCCTGTGAGCCATGAGTGTGTACGGAAAGGCTGGGCCATGGCAGGGAGGAGGAATGATGGGCACTGTAAGCGCGCATGTCGGTTTTGCCAGCCGTTTTAGGATGGCCAAACCAAAATGCCCCCCTTAGGTTTCACCAACCCAGCTGTGTTCCAAGCCAGGTGGAGAAACGGCCCACTCAGGCCAATCCTGATGCGGCTCTCATGCTTGGTGGTAGCAGGAGAGCAGCATCTGGATTGGATAGGGAGGCTGTAATGGTGTCCCAGGGACTACCGGGAGAGAAGAGCAGAGTAGCACTCTGGCGCTATGCGGCCGGCAGCATCAGGTATGTTTTTCTTTTAAATTTCCTATTAATCCCCCCTGCTGCTGCCTCACAACTGTATTTTGGCAGCAGCGGCGACTGGTCTGAGGTGGAAAATAATGGGGCTCGCCTTTCCTTTACGTCTTTGTGAATGTATCACAAAGAAAGTCAAAGTCAACATGCAGGCCACCATAGGCAGCTGAACAGCAGATTCGCAAACCTGTTCAGCCATGCATACTTTATTAATCTTGCAACCTTTACAGGGAAACATGACATTCACATACATTACTGATCTCAGGCTTTTCCCCAGACCTTCAGAATGTAGGAGCCACCTAGCATTATCAGAATGTGTCACCTACAAATGATGATGCTGGAGGTCTGATTTAAGATGAATAGTTGACCTATTGGAAACCGTGTTAATGTCTTTGGGTAGCTTGGTTAAGCCACCAGTACAACTTGTGGGTGGTAATTTGAAGGTTCAAGCCAGATGCAGTATAACAGCCACTACACACACAATAAATAAATCTGAATGTCCTGTTGGAGAATGTGGAAAAACTCGATATAATGCTCAGAAAGAGCTGACGGGGAGTGTAATCATGCGTGGGAGAATGGGTAGGTAAGGAGAGTTGTTGAACACACCTGGGGTCTGTTCTCCAAGCATGGTTGGGGCACGGCATTTGAATGATGGGAGGCACAAGTACAAAAAAATGGCAATCAGAGCTTAGTGACAATGGCAATTGGTTGGGAAACAAAACGAAGAAAGTACTGGTTGTTAAATATGAAAGATGACCTAGCTCGGATGCTCTTCTGTTTCGAGAGACTCAGTGGGTGGCTACAAACTGTAGAATATGGCAGGTTAAAATTTTTGTTCGAGAGGGGAGCCAATATTATTCAAGAAAAAATACTGTTCCAAATTGGGAAAAAAGAATGATATGGGTAAGTATTGTTACGTCTTGGTTACTGGTACTTTTAAGGGGGACCAGTGGTCAGCTTTCACGCATAAGCTGCAATCACTGTCCTCAAACCTTTACAGAGGTCTTAAGAAGGTTATATTAGAAGCCATTAAAGAGATGCTCGGAGCAGTTAGGTAAAAAGGTGGGTTTCAGGGTGGGCGTGAGTAAGCCTGGGCAGAGTTCACAAAGTTCTTCTACGTGGAACTCCGCGAAGTGCAAAAAACTCTGCAGTGCTACGTGGAGCGCCGCAAGCGGCGAGTGCGTAGGATAAATGCTGTTCGCATTGATTTTCAGTGCCAGGTGCTTGTCTGCACTGTGCAATCATTGCGAACGGTACTACGCCTAGTGTAAGCAGGCGTTGTTTCCTATCTGCCGCTCGAGTAGATTTTTTCTCGAGTAGCAGCTTTCTCGATGCGAGCGGACAGTTTCTCAATGCGAGCGGTCTCGAGCATAAGCGACCACTCGCAATGAGAAATCTGAGGAAGCTGGTTTTCCACGCTCACACTCGCCAACTTGATGTCGACGATCGCGAACGAGGAAAAATCTCGCTGGGAGGTGGATTTTCCTCGCTCGCGCCCTCCAACTTGACATTGACGAACGCGAGCAAGGGAAAAGACTGCTCTACTATATGGAGCTGAGTTTTTCGGAACTCCGTGAGTTCAGCGTAATACGGAGTGCGGAAATCTCCACAAACTCCGCAAGCGGAGTGGAGTTCATCACCCAGACTTAGGCGTCAGCAGGCACCAAAGTAAATGTAAAGCACTGGTAATGGAAGGGATGACTATAGATTAAACTGGTAGAAGGAAGAGGCTTGAGTAGTATATGGATGGGGACTATCTGAAGAACATTTGCCTTCTTCCCTTGCTTACTGTTTAACCCCACACAAGAAATGCTCAGAGTTACCCATACACAAACCTTGCTTAGAAGAAACTGAATCTCAGCTCACTCCTCCACACTGTTGAAACTGGATGGTCACAGGAAATAAAAACAAATGAAACCGTAAAATGCATAACATATATGGAAAGGAAGATGGTAAAGTACTTGGATCAAAGTCTTTCAGCTGAGCAAAGACTCCACCAGGTCACGAATCCGATTCTGTGAGGATTACTAACCATCCATAGGGGACAAGACAATGGCACTGTTCAACTGATCGGTGGAGGAGGCTTACAATTGTGTTGTATGGATGTGGAACGGAAACTGTAGAGTGGCCCGAAGCAAGTGATCCTGGGAAAACCAGAGCACACTGAACTGGCTAGATATGTGAAATGTTAAATTATTGGGCTGTGGGGCTAGGAAATAGAGCACTCAATCCCTTGAAAGAAAATGAACTACCCAATGCTAACAGTATGGTTCCAAGGATATGGACAGATACATGATTTTATAAAAACATTTACAAAAGGCTAAAGGGTTCCCTTAAAACATCAGAAAATCTGGAAACGTTGGATGGAACACTTCAGATTTCGGTGGAAGGCTGATTATGTGACAGTGAGGAGCGTGGCAATAATATATATTCCACTGATTTTATATATTGCATTTTACCAACAGTCAGAATATGAATATTCTACTCAACATGGACTAGAAGACAAATCCTGAAATTGCTAGGTCAATACCACGAAACAGCATGACCGC
This sequence comes from Lissotriton vulgaris, assembly GCF_964263255.1. Taxonomy (NCBI): domain Eukaryota; kingdom Metazoa; phylum Chordata; class Amphibia; order Caudata; family Salamandridae; genus Lissotriton; species Lissotriton vulgaris. Next base: position 437,178,525 of record NC_141698.1, on the reverse strand, counting down.
AATTGCTATCTGGAAAATGGCAATACAATGATTTCATAAAACATATTGGTGTTAGTTGCGCGCTTCGGAATACGTTTACCCTATACCAAATACAGGAATACATCATGGAATAAATAGTTATTGCTGAAAACCCACACAAAGTATGGCTGAGTGGGTCTCCACCTAATTTGATATTTATTCTCCAGGGAATGCCCACTTGTACATACCTAGACGGCAACTACCAGCGCAGAAATTACGATTACACATCATACATTGAAAGTGTAACTTGGAGGTTTCGGCTTTCGTGAACGTCACTCAGTCATGGCTATATAAATAGTGGCAATCCATGGGTGTTATATGTGCAGGTTTCACATGAAACAATTGTAGGTAAGTTATATACAATTCCCACTCCCAGAAAAGTCTCCTATATAGAAAAGGGTTCATAATTTGGGCCGTAAAGATCTATAAACCCACACATTTTATTTTTAAATTAAAGTGTGCAAGGAGGGATTGCTATTACGAAATAGAGTTTAGCTAATCCCTTTCCACAATATTTACCATTGTTTTTTTACATTTAGGTCCAAGTCCAATTTTACCCATAATTCTTTGCTAGTCACCACCATGTTGCCCAGGCTGGTCCTTTCTTGCACCTGATAGTCCCCGTAAAAAGACCTATTTAACAGCCAGGCTATTTATAAAGGGCTGTCCGGAATACAACGCATGAATCGATCGACTCCACACAACGGCCCAAGAGCGGTCTACCTCTGGCAGAGAAGCATGTCTCAGACTCCCTCGGGTCCTGTGACCGCCTGCCATCTGCTCTGAATCTTTCCTTCTGGAAATTGATTCAATGACCAGACCTAGAGGCTCCTATAACGCTTTCTCCAATCTGTAATGGTGGTTTAACTCTGGCATCTTCTGATGTGAATGCTTGGGTATACCCACTCCCTGCTTCGTACTGATATTTTGAGGGTTAATGCCCCTGCCCGAATCCTAGGATGCCTCCCTTTCATTTCTGGAAGAACAAATCCGCCCTCATCTCTGGATCGCGGTTAACATGCGGCGCATGCTCCCTCGGTGCACCAGCGGTGGCTCCTCCGTTCTGGCAGAGAAGTGTCGCCCTCCTGTCAGCAGAGGCAAACTTGAAAAATAAAATGATAACAAAACAGTTTTATTATCATCTTATTTTTCTTCTCGGTGCCGAGTCTTGGGGTGGGCCATCCTCATGCCAGCACTGCAGCGAGCAGGGAGGGGGAGTGGTGGACACTGCTGCAAGTGCGCATGTCGGTTTGGCCGGCTGTCTTACAACATGCATACGAGCTGCGCTGTCGGGAGGAGATATGAAAAATGACCCCCCCTGAGGCCAATCCCAGTGCCTCACTCATACTGGGTAATAGTATTACCAGAATGAAAGCAGCATCTGGATTGGCCATAGGTGGGTCTGGGAGCCTCAGCCTGTGCACTAGCAGAGGAGCAGAAAAGCCTGGAGGTAGCAGGCAAGTTCTTTTTTTGGGGGCTTTTTGTTGTTGTCCCCCCGCACTGCTGCACCACTATTCCCCGATAATAGCCGCTACAACGGTGTACCCATTTAAAGGTTAGCAGGCAGAGTCTATCCCAACTGCACCTAGAAAAGGAGTAGCGAGCTGCTGAGGCTCTTGCGCAGCCTACCGGCTGCATTGCATAGTGCACTGATGCCCCACCCTTGGTTGCTGGGCCCACTTCTTGACCTTTGTACTCTGGAGCAGCGAAACTTTCTCCTCTAGGCAAACTACCTGCAGAGGTGGGGTAGCGGATCTCTCTAGCACATTGTAGGTTGGTAGTAGAAGTTTTGAGTAGGCCTCGTATTGACCAATTCCCTGATCTTGTGCCATTCGTCCTACCAGCTCCCTACATTTGTACATTTTCTAAAGCTTATGTAGTGCTGACCGCAGTGCGGGGGGTCTACGACTGGCCATGGCACACCCAGTTGAATATAATTTCTGCCTTAGGTAGGAGGCTAATAATGGCTAAGGAGACAAGGTGGGACTTCATGCTGGAGGGGTCATCATTCCAAAACAAAAGCTCTGCAGTCACGAGAATGTGACTTACCACAAGCTCATAGCTTGAAACAAGTCATGGCAGCATCAGTGGATAGTACAGTGTTGACAGCGGTGTCCGAGGACAATAAGCCTATTAGGGACACACTTTCAAGTCATCCCCATAGAGTGCCGCGCTCTATGAGCGGTTCTGGAAGGGGACACAGGGCAGCATCTGCAAAAAGTGGCTATCAAGTCGGACGAGCATGTGTCTGAAAATAAGAGGATATGTATGGAGGCAAGGGATGACAGGAGTCCTTTCATAAGGTGCTGCAGCTCAAAAGGGCCAAGGGAGCCTTGCAAGCCACATAAGAGGATATCTACAGATCTACAGATTTCGTGGTTTTGACGATGCAGAATGGAACTGAGTTGAGATTCATGTGGAAAATAGGAAATGTTGGATAAACATGGAGAATGGTGACATACTGTTCCAGGGTGACAAAGATGGCACAGACGGACATCAAGATGTGGCTCCACGGTCATGGACAATGATAGAGTCCAGATGGGATATTTTGCTACAACCAACACACTGTGTCGGAGCCAAAGAAGCAAGACCCCCGCAAAGGGCGATGATGCGGATTCAGGGGAGGAGGAAGACCTTGCCCTGAACGTACTGTCCATCCGAGATCCTTGCACTGCTGCACAATATATGTCTAAGAGATTGAAAAAAACCTCTAGAAAGAGAGGTCCATTATCAAAACCCAAGGTGAGATGTCCTCTCGGGGATATAGTATGTAAAGTGGTGGTCATATGGGGAGTGGACATGAAAAGCATTATTTTCCATCTAGATATGGGTCTGAAATTCATGATGCTTTCAGTGTTATGTTTTTGCTGCTGCTAAGTAGTAAAGATTGCAGGAGCCAGAATACTTCTCCATTTGCTCATGCTGTGAGCTATTGAAGTTACTTGTTTTGCCAGAAAATAGTGTAACAGCCCGAGAGGATCTGCTCCTTTTGCGACACAGAGGGTCTTGTGGAATATTCAACTGTCACGCCAAAATGTTAATTCACTCGCTTGGCATCTGCCTATAGTTGATAGGTAAGCTCCAGGTGGGGTCTTCAGGTGAACACTGTCCGCCAAGACTAATTGCCTTTGTGAATGTTGTAGGGGACAATGGGGTAATTGTGCGGCTGTTGATAGGCTACACCGACTCATCAAAGGCCCCAGATGAAGGTTTGTGATGGGACTCTTGGTAACAATAAAACAAGTGCTACCGTGTGCAGCTGCAATGCACTCTGGGGAATTAGCCTAAAGGCTGCAGGCTTTCAGTGTTAAAACACGAGATGGCTGGGTTCTAATGGACCGTTTCCTCAAGGAGGCTGTGAATGGTTTCCTAGACCATAGAGAAAGCAGCATTTCTGATCACTTGCCCACATTCCAGGTCATTTTTTGCCCTTTCCAATATAGGCCTAGCCTCACTTTCTTTCCAGAATCTCACCTAATGTCAAGATCTCATTGATTACTGAGGAGAAAGTTTCATCAAGGAACCTGCTATCTCCTACATGTTGGGTCGTGAGCAGATAATCCAGACAGCTACTCCCACTTATAACCCACCTGAGCTGGTTCTGGCAGACACTGGGTTAATATTAGAGTCCCTTACATGTGACAGTCAACAACACAGAACAAGCAGCTGTAAAGTGACTACTTCGCAGATCTGTCTTGAATAGATGCCAGTTACACAGACATTGAAGTCCACGGTTTCGGGGTCACACACATGACCTTACCTGGGTACTGGGTGTCAAGCAAACTTGCACCTGCTCATCATTTCTTGGCTCACTGACCATCGTGAATCACCCCTCTGCCAGTGTCAAGCCCACACTACAGCTTTATGGTTCCATCAATAGCAAAAGACCCAAAATGCACTACAAGGGTGAACCTGGCAGGATAGGGCCAACACTGCAACTTCATGGGACCACTCCAGAATACATTCATGTGGTTCTGGCATACACAACTTCCTCACATGCTTATAGCAGAGCCATGGCTCAACCTGTAGTGTCATGTTCTTTCTGCGTCTCAGTGGCATGCCATAAGGTGTCATAACCGTGCTGCGGAACCACCTCCCTCTGTCACGGCACCACTGTGGCTCAATCAGACATGTCATGGAGACGCTACTCCTCTAGAATCATAATATATCACCCATAGTGTGAATCCAATGATCAACCTAATGCCCGTGTACCACTTCCATGGCACGTCACTCTGTGTCATGAACATGCTGTATGATCATGCCCACGGTGCACCTCCCCGGTCCACCAGATTATGTCACACCCTTGCAGTGAGACAGCAGCCCGTGGCTCAACCAGCACTGTCCTGCATATGCTTCTCAACAGCAGACCATAGGGTGTTAAACATACAGAGCAGCAGGGCTTTAAGTGGGCGGGGTCTCACCGTTGCTGAGCACCGGCAGTTTTATAAAGAAGTCCGCGAAACGGGTCTCTATCGGGCTCTATTTTGTACCCTGGCACTAGCGGTCCGTTTTTTCCCGGACTGCAGTGACAGCAGGCACATGATGTGCGCGTGCTCACACTACTCACTTCTCACTAGTGGAGAAGTTACGGCATGACGTCATGCCAGGTGAGCATTGTAGGGGAAGGGAAATCCTTTAAAGAGTAATTTTCTCTCTGGATTTGCCTTCTCTTTTTGAAACCCAGGCGCAGCAACATTGTCGTGGTGTCACCAGGGCTTCAAGTGGAAGCTTTTTCAATGTTATATACAAGCTATAGTTGCTGTTTATTTATCTTATGCAACTAACAACCATTGACAAAGCCAATAGTCCTGGCTTGTTGTGGGTATGATGTTACTTGTTGTATCATATCTGGATGCAATGACAAACAGCAAAATACAAGTCAGGCGGTACACTATGCTAAGCACAGATTTTTAGCGTACGAGTTTTAAAGCCACGACCTTAATTACATTGGCCACGCCACCAACGAGAGACCCCCCAGTTTTTTCATCCCACTTAAAGCCCTGCCGCGCAGGGTCATGAACAGGCAGACCCTCCATGTGCCACCTGACCATGCCACACTCACTTGCCATGCCACCACTGGGGCTCAACCTGCAGCGTCATGCTCCTGATGCACTTATGTGGCACACACCTGTGCTGCACCGCCAGGGCTCGCCTGCAGCCGGGTCAGACCCCAGTGCGCCGCCCTCCCTGGAGGTCACTGAAAATGTAGTCATGGAATTACTTGTTCACTAATTAAAGTCGAAGAATTCAAGTTACTGATTCAGCTAGCCCAATAACTATACAGAGGCAATTATTTACCTGCTCTCTCACCCCTGACCTGACCTACGCCCCTCCACAGTCCAAGACATGGACTGGGCGAGGACTCCAGAACGAGTGTACCAGGCAGCGCTAGGCTTCGGCGGGCATAACACAGCTCACCTATAATATTTTTCAGCTTAATTGGCACGGTTATTCAGTTCAATTCTTCCCTCCGCCTCCCCCTTCATTTCGCAGATGGTCTCTCCCGTTGACGCCTCAGAGGCCTCCTCCTTCTGTTGCCTCCGCCTCGCCTCTCCCTTTCTCCGATTCTTTATCGATCCTTTTCTCCCCATTTTTGAAGCTTTTTATCCCTCTCCTCCCACGTTTACGTCCACTTTGGGACCCCAATCGCCTCTCTACTCCTCTTCCTCTACGTCATCCTTCTTATCCTCTGATACTCTCACCTCCTCTGCCTATCTCGTCCTGAGCATCGCCTCTTCCTCTACTCTTCCTCGTCCTCCCACACCTTCCTCCACAACTCCACCCCCTCCTCGTTATGCCTGTTCTTTCGAATCAGGTCCTCTCCAGTGCCAGGGCCCTTGTCAGGGGGGCACTGCTGCTGGGACCACCCATTGCAGCTGCCAGTACTGCCAATGACAGTATCAAAACAACTATTAACCATCACACCTTACAGCAGAGGTCTTCAAACTTTTTTGCTCTGAGCCCCCCTTAAGCAAAATGTTTTGGGGTTGGGCCCCCCTCCAAAACTTTATGTATTGATTGGGGGAGCGGGAGGGACATGGCTATGTTCATGGGCAGGCACCCTCCCCCCCCCGCAAACAATGAATCACAGAGCTAAATAAACCATATTTACAATACTTGTGCCGCAGTAGGTACTGGTACTCTAGCAAACCAATGGCACTCCTAGGTACCATTCAGAAAAAAATTCAAATACTCAAAGACCTAATTAGCCGCCACATGCAATTAATGCTGTCGACAATGAGTCACTAATATGTCCACCATATGTATTTTTGAGAACATTTATCAATTTCCTTAGTGCACAATAACAGACACATGAAACACTCGATTCACTGAACATAATAAAAAATTAGCAAAATGTCCCCACTGAAACAGAACTACAAGGAAAAGAAAACAACATTTTGACGCCTGCAACTTTAACAAGCAAACTAACAACATGGGGACATTGAAACTAACATTAAGGCCAGTAGACTGCTAAAGATGACTTCTTGTAGTTGTTCCATTTGAGAAACACACATGCGCAGGAGTATGCTGCATGGAAATCTATCAGCATTTTCCCCACATTCGCTCATTTATTTCCCTGTTGCTCTCCGAGTGTACATCTGACATACCTACCGACCGTCCACCATTTTTGATTTCCATACCCTCTTGCAATTTTCTATTTGCATTTTCCATCCATAGCATGTTCAGTTCATCTTACTATTCTATCTCACGCCTTATCTTTTTCCACCTAAACCTCTGTCCACTATCCTCTTCCTGTCTTCATAGCTCTCCACCCCACAACTCCTTAACGTCCCAACTAATTCTAGTAATATAGAATCACGTGCACTTTGTTCCTAAAACAATCACTCCACTACAGACCTATAAAGTAAATAACAAACATGACAATTTATGACGCAATAGCTTTAACTTTTTCAAATGCCAGACCTTTACTGTGAAAACACAAAACACTTACTTACTTACATCGGTTCTCGTGTGTATGAAATGCGAACACCTGACAGAAACTCCCAGGCCGCAGCGCCCGCTTGCATGTGGCTCCTCTCTGTATACAAATGACACCCGTGATAATCCCCATTTGAGCTGTTTTGCTGTTTGAGTGGTACCTGAACCCTGTATCGAGGGGGCTTCTGTCCATCACATTTCTGTATTCTTAGCTTGACTGACATAGCTCAACATTCTGTCCCAGCAGCTTGCAAGACGGTCACTACTATATGGTCCTCAACAGAAAATACAATGCATACATTGGTTTGCATTACGGTGTTAACAGGGCAGAGGCCTTTTACGGAACCACTGCACAACAGGGGCAGCGCTAGGCATCGGCAGTGTGAGCAGCTGTCAGGGCCCCGTAGTCAGCCCTCCAACTTAGGGCCTTGCACCAATAAGACACAGCCAGGTTATGGCATTAAAGAAGCGACCTTGTAAGTGCGCCGCCGCCACCTTAGGGGGCCTCCTCCCCTGGCCTCATTGCTTTGGTGTAGGGAAGCAAACCAGAGGGGGGTGAAGGGTGGGGGCCAGAACCAGTTGTAGGAAAACACATTACTAATTTCTGTCCGGCAGTTGGGTCTCCACCCCCACCCATGCAGAGGCACAGTGTGATGGCTATTGTCCCTCTGTTTAGCTCCCTGGCAGTCTGCGCAGATAAGCATCCCTCACACCTCCAGCCCTTTATGAGCTGTCAAGAGGCACTTAAGGAGAGGATGGGCTGCATCTTCATAAGCAGGGGCATCTATTGAGATGCAGGCAGCCCTGAATGTGTCACATCTATGAAAATTAGAGGGGCCTAACAAATTCCCTGTCTGCCAAGGACCCCGAGAATCCTAGACCCGGCCCTGCTGCACACGCCCGTGATAAAATCTCTGCACCTCGGAGCCATCGGGGATGACTTAATAAGTGACACGCGCTGCGTGCACTGTGCCTTTCGCTCACCAGATTTCTTCAGGCAACCTCCTTGACCCTGCCAGCACATTTACTCACCCCTGCCCTCACTGTACTCCAGAGTAAATGAAGACAGCCTGGAAATGCGGCAATTAAAGATCGCCGCACATCCAGGCCATCTTAATTTACATGCATCTGCAGAGCTATTCGCGCCCCCCTGGGAACCACTCCACGCCCCCCCAGGGGGGCGCGCCCCACAGTTTGAAGACCTCTGCCTTACAGTGTGACAGTTCAGACTTCTTGTACTCTGCAATCATTCCTGTTTTTACTCCTACTTGGTGTAGATATTGCATTTATGTCCTTCCTTCCATCCTAATGTAAAGCGCTCTGATATCCTTCGGGATCTTGTTCACGCTATATAAAACTTTAGAAATAAATAAAATAAATAATCCAGGCCCCCCAAAGCTATACTAATTCCTTGGATGGCAGGCTTTAGTCATTTTAATGTACATTGATTAAATAAACAACTCATTGTGCTCATCTGTAAATTAGACAAACAGCCCCTCCATGTGGCAGACTGTCATAAGTGCCAGTGATGACAATTAAGTGCAGGTTCCGAGAACCAGAAGCCACCAGCTAAAATTAAGCACTGGTCCTCTACCTTCCTCTTCACTAAACACTAGCCCATCTCTGTCCTTTCCTCCCTGCCACCTCTGTTCCCTTCCTCTCATGACCACCTTAAACTTCTACATGCTATCTCCATATTAATTTCCTCCCTCTTAAGATTCGCCCTTTCTTGTCCTTTTTTGCCCTTCACTTTCGCCCATCCTGTCAGACTTGTGGTGATGCTTTCCTGACAGGCACATGCTGGAGCGACAAGGGCCTGCAATTGAGAACCACCAGACTGGAAGGAGGATTTGCTGGTCGGCGCTGCGGGCCCAATTGGCTGTTCTCAATCTCACTCTGACACATGACGGGTCTAAACAGCGCTCATCCCCCCACCAAGGGAGAGTCCACAGCGGAGTAGCAGGGAGTGAGTTGGACAATGTATTCAATGGAATCCACTTTTCGGAACACACTAACTACCGACTTTTACCATCACCCAGAGCAACCCCAAGCCACTAAATGCCTCTGGGGCGGCTAGAGGGGTGTGAAGTATTGGCATTCACAATATTTTTTTAGTCATGTTGTGCAAGTATAACTGTGAAGCTCTTAGTACTTGTTTTTTTTTGCTGGCGAGGCAAGTGCAGGGCTTATTTTGAGCCCGTGGCTGCCGGGTGGGCCACCAGGACTCATAGTCAGAATCTTTACTCCATTTTATGGACTGCCACATCTTTCTCCTCATTCAGACATTGCCAGAGAGCAAGAGAGGCAAAAAACACACAAAAGAGAAAGAAGAAGGAAGAGAAAGACAGAAAAACGGTCACAAATAGAGAAAGCCGGAACTTGCAAGAGTGACATAAAGGGGAAGGAAGTGCCTGGTAGTGGATTAAACATGCATGAGTTGGATGGAAGGCTGCCCAGCCTTGGAATCAGGTGTGCTGACATTTAATAATGCCTGCCGCGCACTTTTGAGCAGAGCTCTGGGATAAAGTAATTGGCATATTTACCAGTGACCTAATGCAGAGAAAAATAAGCAGAGTAATCTACCAAAGATGTTAGGCAAACACCCTAATTAATATACATTAACACATTACTACCCGTCGAAAGTCAAATTCTATATTATTACCACAGTACAACCTAACTGGTAAAATCTCTCCTGTCTCACTCACGGTTTCTATGCTACATACACTCATGTTAAGGAGAAGTGTAGCTCAATGATTAAGGCGGCAGACCCTGATGCAGAGGTCTAGCCTGGGACCAGGGTTCAATTTCCCGCCTCAGCGGGTCTTGGGCTCAAAATTCCATGGACCTGATAATTCTCGCCTCGGTGCCTATTCCAATCATGGAGTCCCACTCTGCAACTCTGGGCAATAGCTTGCTTAATCTCCACAACAGCCCCCCCCCCCCCCCCCCCCAACGCTAAGGATGTCTGGCTTCCACCTTGGGGGTGCCCAGGAGTGGACGCCTCACAGGGAAAGCCAGGATGGGTTCCACAGCAGTATTCATACAAGCGCCTTGAGACCCTTGCAGGTGAGTAGTGCTCTATACAAGTATCAAGTTACAATTTACAAGGACATAAACAAACGGGCCCGAGCAATACTCCCAAGACATAATATATATTGTGTTACTTTGGTAGTCTGACCAGAGTGATGCATTCAGACTTTTGCATAGAGCTCGCTGGGTTTTAGAATTATGCCAATTCCTATTTCTTTAACTTTGCATTATGATTGTTCCTGCTACATTTGTAAGGTCTACAATATTAACTGTTCTAGGAACCAATCTCTAAACATTGCACATGTTAGATTCATAGGTGGAAATGCCAGAAAGGAGAAGGTTTGCTGTGCCTGTGGAATTTAATTTATGAAAAGAAAGGAGATGTTTCTGTTTCATATGAGACTGCAAACAGTTTCACATTTATGGTGAGGAGATAGAATTGGGAAAATGAATCAAATTTGACATACATTGTGAAACAGGCCTTCCCCATTTCCTTTTTCTTTTTTTATCAACACAGTTTTCGATGCTTTCGCCACCCAGTCATGCCTGACTAGAAATCGTGTAAATGCAAATTTTAAAAAGAACGCCCATTTTTGACCTTCGAGTTTTTTATGCAATAGCTCAGAATAAGGCTGTGCTTGTCACTTTAAAAGTGGTTTTGTCAACTAAAGACAGACATTTCCTTAATGGCAGTCTTTGGTGGGTGTACATGGTGTCACACAAAACACAAGAAATAAATGGATTCTGTCAAGGCAACGATGCCTTTTAATGAAACGATGAAAATAAACAGCTGTTTTCTAAATGAGTCTTCTGGTGCGAAACGCTCTCTCGGCTTTGTAACAAATCCGTGCACGGCAAGCACACACTCCTACTGGAAGCTTCCCTCCATATGCAGTGGCAGCCCTCGTCAGCCCTGCACAGCCGACGCACTAGAAACTAAAAACGGACATCGATTCACCTCAACGCCGGAGGTGGAAGATGTGACATTATGAGCTGGTCTTTTGTCCCACCCCTTGCGGCCCATTTGACGTGGAGGGGCTGGAGGAAGGGAAAGGAGTAGAACAGGCCTTATACTTTTTGTTTTTGACGTACCTTTCACATCCCCTGAGAAACGAGATAGCAAGGGCTGGAGCCAGGGTCGGATTGGGACTGAAAATCGGCCCGGGCACACAAAAAAAACCGGCCCCCATTTGCATAATGCCTTTCCTCAAATCACTGCTTCATCGTAATTGCATTAAAAAGAAGAAGGGGGGGGGGCTTAAAAAAATGCACGCATTAGTTTACACTAGTGAAACACACCTGAAAACAAGTGAGGCTACTTCTACTGAGGTCCCCTGCCTCGCTCAGTATGTGCACACCTTAATGGGCCGGCCAGCGAGACAAAGGGAGTGATACTTCTGCCTGTTGCTAAACGGGGGGTGGGGGATCGGCGGTGTTGGTGGCGAGGGAGGGTGGTAATGAACGCCCATCTGCGCCCATCTGCCTGCAGAAAGGCCACTCAGCCACCCACTGGGCCGCTGGCTGTATTGTGAAAATAGAGACACCGCCCAAATCGGCCCCAGACTGCTCAAAAAAGCAGCTCACAGCAGGAACTCAGACACCGGCCCATCGGGCATTGCCCGAATGCCCGCGTTACCAATCCGAGCTACCAAACAACAAGCCAGGGGCAACAGCGGCCATTCCTGACTACCCCCAAATTACCCCCACAGTTACCTTGTTATTGTAGAACATGGGTACTCGCAAACATTTATCCAGGGGTCACACAGTACGGTCTGCAATGTGACCGAGGGCCGCACTAATGCCAGCAGGGTGTCGGTAGTGGGTCTGGGCGGGTCAAGGATTGTGTAAGGAGGTCTAAAAAATGTTGAATAAACAAGGAAGAATTTATTTGTAGGTTAATAAATGCTCGCCCCTTTATTTAGCATTGTTTCTGAATATTATTGCTCAGCAACTAAACATCAGCTTTTGCTACCTTTCACCAGGGTGGCTGCATGTAAAGGTCAAGAGGGCCACAAGCAGCCCTGGGCGGTACTGTGAGTATCACTGTTGTGGAAGGTGATGGAAACGTGTAACCAGGCCTTCCTCAGGGAGATCACATGACTTGTATTAAGGGAGTGCCCTGGCCTTTACTAGTCAGTCTCACGCAGGGACACACGCTAGTATCACCCCAACCCACTTCCCCACCTCACCCTCTTGGTGCCTAAATTCTCCTGCTTGCCCAACAGAATGAGCTTTCCAGGTACTGACCACGAAATCAGTTGCTGTCGGCATCCAAAAGTGTGCAGGACGTACTCATAATTATTTGCACCATTCTAGAGGGTGCAGTCATGCATGGCAAACTGAATTGTTCATTTGCACTCAGTTACTGGTAGGGTAATTAGCCAACTTAATAGCACTCATTAACACGTGCTTTTTCACCCTTGGAAGGATAAAATGCCATGTTGTTTTAGAAAATGAGTTGCATGTGAACACTTGTCCCAAGTATATATGTTGTTCCAAGTAGCATTTAGAACCTTTGTTTTGTCAGTTACGCGCAGTTCTCTGCAGTGGGCGTGTAACCCATTCAGCTGTTGTAACACAGACCACTCTACTGATGCTTCTATATGTACAGTGAAGTAAGGAAAATTCCCATAAATTTTAGATCCGGCTTGACAGTACAGCTGTCTATCCGCAGGACGTTGTCGCCATTTTTTAAAATACAGGGTCAGGTTACTGGAGACCCTCTGACTGTCAATGCCAGCTCGAGACACTCTTACTCAAAGTTTACGTGTTGGTTTTCTAGTGCGTCACTCTTCTGGTGACCAAGCAGGTACTTTGGATGTACATGCCAACTTAAAACATGCCGCCCCCCCCCCCCCCCCCTTCCCGGGGCCAGCCTAAGGGCAGTGCGACTGGTGCGGCCGCACTTGGCGCTGACCTGTGGTGGGGGGCGATGTGACTTCAGGGGGGGGGCTGTGCTTGGCAATATGAGAGATGAGGGGCACTTCTGCAGGTGGTAGTGAGGGACTACGAGGAGGCGGTCAAGGGACGAGGGGGGCACCAAAAATGATTGTCGCACCGGGCACCACCAGCGCTAAAGCCGGCCCTGCCCCCTCCAAACACCCCCCCCCCCCAAAAAAATGAATTTAGGTAAACTTGCATACCACCTCCTACAGATGTGAAGCTTAGATCGATGCCTTTCAGGCCTCGACCTTTCAGAGATACAGGAAGTGTGTAGCGAGACAGCTTTGCTATTGATGTTTAACAGCCCCAAAGTGGTCAGACCTGGCAAACTCTGGTCACTTCCTCGCTGATAGGCATGGTGTTCCAACATCAGCCACGAGGATACAGAAGTACTTCCGGGCCTGAGGTCATGGCGAGAGTGACCTCTGCTCCAAAAATCTCTCTCTCTCTCTCTCACACACACGCACTTTCTCTCTCACTCACTTATCTCTCTCACTCACTTTTTTCGTGCCGCTGTGTAAGATGACCAGGCTCTGCAAGACAACAACACAAGGTGTTCCAGCCATTACGGAAGGAGGGGGTGGGGCTAGATTGAACACTTCCTGTCACTAGCCCCGTGCTGACCCTCACCTCTACGTCACCTGCATTCAACCTTGGAAGTAATCTGCCTGCTCATGTTCACAGCAATTAGGAGACGCTTGCAGACAAGGGTCGATTCATCAGAATGCCAGGGTTAGCGGAAATGACATCAAAGTGCCCTTTTATCCTATTGACATCACATGGATGACCTTTTGTCACGAAGCCATCTCAGCAGCCTCCTCTGATGGACAAGAAGTGAAAACTACAACAATTATAGCGGTCCTGTGCACTTTCCATTCCTGCCTCTGGTTCCCACCATGGACCCAGACACCAGGGGGAGGAATGACAATGCCAGAGGTACCCCAGGCCAAGTAATGGGTGGCAGCTGCTATCCCTTGCCACTCTTAAATGATGTCCATGCTGGGGGGGCCCAAGAACTGAGCCGCTGAGCACTAGATGGTGACGCATCACACTTACCTCAGGACAGAAGAACGTAATAAACACAAGGCGTAAAGGCGTGCTAACCTGTTGGAGTACTTTGCCTTCCCAGACGAGGAGCCATTTTGTTTTTCACACTTCCCATCTGTGACATGCGTCTCTAAAGTAACGCACTCCCTCAGCTAAAACAAGAATTCAGCTGGAAAAGGTCTGTACTTCAAACAAAGTATGAAAAGTATATTAGAGCAATATGGCTCAATTTAAAAGCTCCTGGACAAAACAAAATATGTATATGGCCTGTGAGAACTACGAGACAGCTGCTGCATTTGCTTCAAGCCCCAGGTTGAACGCCAATCCAATGGATGAGGCGCCATGTCAACTTAAGAAAGCAGCAGCTTCGTCAATGAAAATAACTACAATCTAGCAAACTAGGTTGAGGATGCCTTGAACTGCGCTCTATCACTGCGATTGGGAGTTGCCTGAACATAATGTGTCAACCACACCTCAACACTTCATGCCGACAGTTACTCAGGCCTCAAGAAGTGAATCCAAGCTAAGACATCACACAGAAGGAGGCAAGGCCACCGTGGTCTACTGTTGCTACAGCAGTAGGTCTTAGACCCTTGGTATTTTGTTTGGAAATGCTTTTTCTGCTGAGAAATAAAGACTTCATAGGGCTGCCTGACAGATCTGAAAGATTGGCCCTATATAGATACATCACAGTGTGCTGGAAAGAAGTAGTCTGGGACCTGGTTTCAGCAGCAACAACAGTGGTGTTGGTGCTACCATAAAAGAAGCAGGAAATCATGTGGGAAGGGGCTGCAACATGATACAGAGCGCTCCAATGGAATACGGCAACGTCCAAAGAAGGACTATGTGGACCACAGCTGGATCTCAACGCCGACAACCACCTGCTGGAACTGGAGTAAAAAGTAATTACATGATGGCATTCTCAAACCATGTAGTCCTGAGGTGATACAGGAGGCTGAACTTTGGTATCTCGGTGACCTTCACTGTCATAGATGCCCTCAACATCCCTGAGCCCAACAGGCAACTCTGCAAGGCTAGGAGGCTACAGCCTAACCTTGCATCCGCAAAGTGTGAATTTCGAAAACAAGAATTGCAGTTCTGTGGATACTCCTTCTCTGGAGCAGTTGCCAAGGTGGAGGCGAAAAAAGTGACCAACATTAGAAAAGCTGCACGCCCACAGAATACTTCTTGTGCCTGATAATATCTTGCAGCAGGTTCATCCCCAACCTGTCAATCCTCTCAGAACCCCAGAGGGAACTGATCAAAAGGAACCTGTAGTGGGGGAGGGGAGAGATCCAACAGCAGCATTTCAAGCAAACAAGGACTCTCCTGTACAATGGACCTACAGGGTATTTCACCCAGCTGGACACTGAACTATGGTTGCAAGCTCAATGGGGCTAGGGGAATCCTGATGGCGGACCAAAGCAGGAGCGAGTGGAAGCCTAATGCTTTTGCAATTTGAGAACTCTGAGACAGAGGAGGGAAGCTCCCAGATTGAGAGGGAGACATTGGCTATCAAACAGGGCAGCACTCACTTTCCCCTGCATTTCTATGGTGCCCCTCCAATGTGATCAACAACCATCAACCTCTTCTGCCTCCCTCTTCTTAGGGACCATGTCCCTCCAGTTCCTTGCCATATTAAAAAGGGGCACTTCAACTGCTGGCATACAGGCTCTCGCTGGCATACAAGCTTGAGTGTAAGAACCCGACTGAATGCCTCAGTAGATATATATGCCAGAATGCCGCTTGTGAAAATGTAAATGTAAATGTTTTGTATTTGTCTAGCGCACAGCTACCCGGACCAGGTCTCCCGGCGCTTGTACTCATACCGCTAAGGAACCCTTCCTGGCTTTTTACTGTGAAATGTCCACTCCTGGGCATCCCCAATGTGAAGCGAGGCATCCCAGCGCTGTTGGGGCAGTTGTGGAGATTAAGCAAGCTATTGCCCAGAGTTGCAGCGTGGGACCCATGATTAGAATAGGCACTGAGGCCAGAAATCAGGTCTGAGGAATTTAAAGCTCAAGACCCCACTAAGACTGGCCGAGGTGGGAATTGAACCCTGGTCCCGGGCCAGACCTTGGCATCAGGGTCTGCCACTCTAACCATTGAGCCACACTTCTCCACCACACCAAGCACAACAACAAAGCAGATGATTACATGAACTACATTGCCCAAACGTGCCCCATCTCTTCTTAAGGTAAAGAATTTCAGGAGTATTTCACATTATTAGGACGTAGACATAAAAAACACCCAGAGATGGCCGTCGACCACTGGGATAGTGGAACGTCTGATGAGAAACTTGAACAAAGTTATCAGAATGGCAATGCAGAACTAGCCACACATAACTTCTTGCGAATGTATTGCAACATGGCGCATTGTACTACACTGTGCACCAGAGCTATGTTTCTGTTTAGCTGTTGGTTACCAGGCCCCATTCAGGTGTCTCCAGACTGGTACCCAGCACCCCTGGACATTGGCCTAAAAGGCCACAAACTGTGCGAGCCCGGCACAGTGACCTAAAGTTGGGTGATGCAATTCTTGTGCAAAATCAATACCCGGACAGTACGTTTGAGATGCTGTTTGAGGGAGAACTCTGGACAGTGGTGGACCGAAAGCCCGCTACGCTACGGTCCAAAGAGGAGATGAGAGAAAGACTAAGAATATATTGCTAAGAGGTGGCAGAAAGCTCTGGGCCTAAGCTACACAGAGAGAAGAGACCGTGGACCTGGAGGAGGCGGAGTGGGGTGAGTGGTAGCCCAAACACCAGCCGAAAGCCTGAGAGCCCCCGCTGTCAGCCCAGATTTCAACTTAGGCCCCGAAACCTTTGCCGCCGGACCCACACCCACATCGAATTCGAGGGGAGGGGAAATGCAGCCTTTTATAAACCCCTCTTCTTCCCAAAGTCTCAGGCACTAAGCCTGATGAACAGGATCTAGTGACTAAGGGCAGAACGGACCACTTGGTACTTGGGGAGGGATGTTGTGTGCCGGTACAGACTGAATGACGTGTATCCTGACGCCGTACTCGGCGTCGGGGGGTACCATTGGTGGCCTGAGTTCGAACTCATATCTTTGTCTCTGTCACGGGGCCCCTGTCCCCCATGCCACATCTTCGAATGCAGCCCACTCGTTTGACACAAGTGTCCCTCATTGGAGCATAACCTCACCAGATGTGTGAGGTTGCAACTTCCCCCCTTTGTCTTTAGATGGGGTCACACCTTACAATCAAATTTTCTATATGAACTTTCACTTGTCGGTTATCCCCACCAAACTTTATTTCTTCTGCTTAGTCTTAAAATACACAGATTCGCCATCAGAGTCAAACAAATGCAGGGCGAGTTGGAGGAGTTACTATTCCTGTACAGCAGAGCACGAAATAAGACAAAAATAAATGAAAAGAACGTTTTTTCCACTCATAAACATGTTCTGTTAAAGAAAGGAAGTAACGAAATGTCAAGTTAAATAAACACCAGCGGATCTGGGAGCAGGCCAGACGAAGCAAGGTTTGGGACGGTGTCCCAGGCAGGGATGCGTCCTGGGACAGAAAGGAGCAGGGCTAACCTACTACATCTAGGGGAGCCTGCCTCTGCTGCACCTGCAGCCTGTGTGCGAACATGCCTGTGTATGCTGGGTTGGGTAGGGATGTTGAATTCCAGTGCCTGCAGCATGTGTCGAGACCTGCCGCTTTACACAGGATATTGGCACATGCGTCCTGTAACCAGAGAGGATTCCTGTATCTGCAACCTGTGTGCCAACCTGCCTGCATTTACAAGATATCTGCCTTTGTAAACTTGTGAAAGTATGCAGGAAAACTCCAATCCAGCATTTCCTGTTACCACAGCCTGTGTGTATACAAAATCCCCATTACACGCCGAACAGGCCAAAGCAGGATTCTGTGGCCTCCCTGTGTTTGCTGGATTGCGGTCACTCCACCCTGCATAGGAATCTATCTGTATATGAAGGGTTGCTGTTGCCACATCATGTGCTCATGCCTGTCTGTGTATCCAGGATTGTAAATACTCCTCCTGGGCTCACTTGCCTGTATATGCTGCCAAGCTCAACATTGCAACTCACACACTCAACACAACATATCTATTATTTTAAGGACCGGCCATTGACAGTAATGAAGAGTGCATTTACTATTCTAACTCCCAAACACACGTTTATAGTAGGGGAGGTGACAAAGCGACTGAGGCCAATAGAACTGCACGTTTATCTTTCTGATACACTCACTAGAAAGTACCTAAACACATTACTGGGACCGGTCCTCGCAAATATAGGGTTTGTCTGCTTCTCTCTGGGTGTAGCTATGCTATGGGGACTGATCCGGCCTCACAGTGTGGGGGACACAGACACACACACACTCTCGCACTTTAAGGGTTCTTACCTATTTAGGAGTGAAATGGGGCTTACCAGTGACATTCCAGTGCAGTATGCATTTAACCCCTCCATTCTTGGTCCCAGCTTCTGTTAGGTGCTTTTGTTATGCAAGGAAGACCTGCATATGAGCAGCAGGGTCACTTGTGCTTTTCTAACCTGCTGGGTGTGGGAGTGGTTGTACTCTATCTAATATGTCACTGTCTGGATGCATCAATGTGGGGAGTGTGAAAGGGTCCCCCAGCATGCATTCACAAGTCTGACAGGCTGTGAAAGCTATTGTCTAACTGTCTTTAGGCGAATCCCACTGTAACAGGCTGATGGTTCTCACCAGGAAGTTCCATCAGGATTGGAAGAGAAAGTACAGCCCTGTGGTGTTGATATTCAATCATTTACTTAAAGGGTCAGTCTCATGGGGCTTCAACCCACCAGACCTTTCCATAACATCTTAAAAACATTGTGAGAGTGTGTGTGCGACTTTGTGGCAGCCTCTTATAATGAACATAGCAATCACACTCGCTAGGGCTATCTTTTCTCCACATATATTGTTGGCTGCGAAAGAAGTTCATTAACGCGTTTCGATCTCGAGGGACCTTTGTCAAGATCGGAAGTTAAGAGGCACCCCTTCCTATAGTCACAGCTCTTGATTAAAGTTGAGAATTTAGAATGTGGAAAACACTGTTATTGTGGTATTAACAATTTCACACTACATGTTCAGATACACAGTTGTTTCAAAAGTAGTAATGATGACATCTTGAAAAAGTGATTGTAGTGCAAAGTGTCAGTGCAAAAATAAGAAAATGTCTTCTATATATTTCCAGGAGATACAGATTTTACCTATTGTACACACATTAGGGGATTGCCCCCAAAATATTCTCTGATTGTCAAGAGAGAAGTCATATTTCATACATACAGATAAACAGCCAGGACAAACCACCATTAAAGTTGGTAGCAGTCTGCCACCATCTAGGACGCCATACGTTGCTCTTTTCTAGGGTTTATAAAATGGTCTCCGCCATGAAACCATACAGCGCCCCTCATATTACAAGTATAAGAAGGGGTGAAGTCCATGAACATGGTTAATGATTTGTCACTGGAGCATCACCAACTCCACCTCCTCATACACGGATGAGGAGTAACAAGGATCTGCAGTGTTGATGAGGCTTTCTCCAAAATCTTCTGTACTGGAGGAGAGCCATGATGAGCCATGGCATGCCAGGAAGTTGGACTTTTCCTTTCCAGGACAAAAACTATTTTTAAAAGGAGGTCCAAGCGAGCTGCATAGGCAGAGACAGTTTCAGGGTACAAATAGTATAAGGCTGTTACCTCACAAAGTTCAGGTTTTGGAATATGCTGAATAAGTTGTTTTTGAGGGGCAGGACCAACTTGAAATCTTCCCCGACCTAGGTCATGCCTTGCTGAGAATGACTTGGGTGAGTGGTCCCGATCCTCCGCAGGTCTGGAATTCCAAACATTTTCTATGTCCCAACTTTTCAGAGGTTGATGAAGTCCAGGTTCACACATCTAAGTGCCCTAGGATCTTAGCGTCAGAGCTGAAAGGTCAGTATTTACTCCAGCAGAGGCCACTAGCAGAGGTTCAGAAAGAGAACTAGTGGTTAGTTGTATTTTTGTAAAGTTCAGTGGGTAGAGATTAATCCTGGACACTCCCTAACCAATGAAGAAAGTGTTCCTGAGAGCAACCCTAACCACTTTTGAAGCAGATCTTGTTAATGGCACAGGCTTTCTGCCCCTGAAAGAAGCCTTTGGAAGAGCCTGGAGTGTGTTTAAGGTAATGAGCGGTTACGTCCTCGTGCACTACATCAAACTTGGTCTCGTACCAGAGCCCACTCCCCCTGTGCCAGTGTCCAACTTGATACCTTGGCCTTAATGAACAAAGACAGTTCCTTTCTCAAGTCTACTCTTTTTCTAAACTATGGTCAGCCTTCACCTCTGCCCCTTTCAAATTCATGAAGTTTCTTCAACCACTCAAGCTGCCCTTCCTGAGCAGATGTGTATCCCACTTTCCACACCCAGCTTATCCTGTCAGCAGGCCTAAGCCATTGTTGGTGTTCTGGGAGCAGTTTTTACAACTCATTATGGACTGGCAAGGCAGCTGCTGTCAAGTAAATTAGCCTTCTGCAGCCTCAGGAAGTGGAACGTTAACTTTCTAAAAGCTACTTTTCCTAATATTTATTAGAAATCCAACTTCATCTCTGAACTGGATTTTAATAAATATTAAACATAGTGGTGGACTATATCCATAGGTTCTCACAAGCCACAAATAGCTAAAATAATGTATTACTCTAATATCAATAAAACTGGAGGATAATCACCATATAAATAAAAATTCACCATTAGGTGGGTAAAACAGAGCATTTTAGTTTCACAGATTTTATTACCTCTTATTCTTAATTTTTTTTTAATTAAATAGGTATCTGATTTTGTATGCGGTGTTTCAATCACTTAATTCTAAATATGGTATTTTGATTAGTCTTGCACAATATACTTATTTTGACATACTTAACATACATGTTCAAAAAGAAAGGCATACAAAGCTAGAATCTAAAAAGCCCTTCTAAGACAGGCATACTCAACATACTCAACTTCCATCCCCACCTTTGGTGGCCAAAGGACTCTACAGCCCCCCCACAGACCGTAACCACTGCAAGAAACCTAGGAGTCACCTTTGACACTGACTTGTCCTTTGACCATCATGTCAGGACAGTCGCAGGATGCTGCTTCGGAATCATCAAGTCCCTCAAAAAATTTTTTGATTTCCTTCCAATTGAAGCAAGAAAGACGGTCACAGTGGCACTAATTCTTTCGCGTATAGACTACTGCAATGGCCTCCTGGCAGGTGTGAAGAAAACCACACTCAAAAAACTCCAGAGCGTCCAGCACTCGGCGGCGAGGCTAGTGCTCAAACTCCCCAGACGATCTTCAGCCTCCTCCGCCCTGAGAACCCTCCACTGGTTACCTTTGCACAAAAGGATCCTGTTCAAGATCCTAACCGTGGCCTTCCGGGCTTTCAACCAGATTGGTCCAAAGTACCTAGTTAAACGTTATCGCCACTATAACCCACACAGGTCGCTGAGATCCTCCAACAACAACCTTCTTACAATAGGAAAGTTCAACCTAAAAACCAAAGGGGGAAAAACTCTCACCCACCTATCCTCCAAAGCATGGAACGCCATGCCCCAGCATCTGAGATTCCTGACAAAGGAATATACATTCAGGAAACAACTGAAAACATGGATTTTTAGCTTATCAGATGAGTATGTGCGCGATACCATCTAGTCCCGCCCAAATCCTTCCCCTCCACTCACCTTCCAGTCAGCGCCAGGATGCTTCTTCCGAAGCGACAGTCGCGCTTTATAAATATCGCTTCCAATTCCAATTCCAGTATGGGCTGATGGCCCCATGCGGCCCACCTGACCTTTACATGTGGCCCCCTGGTCAGCATCGGTATTAGGCTGCTGTTCGCAAGCCTTTATTTAAAGGAAATTAAAGTTAAGGAAAGGAAGTAACTAGGCTGTCTTGCACAACTTAACTTTAAAAATACCTTCATTTTAAAAGCCGTTTAACAGCAAAAGTGTAA
Organism: Lissotriton vulgaris; assembly: GCF_964263255.1. Classification (NCBI taxonomy): domain Eukaryota; kingdom Metazoa; phylum Chordata; class Amphibia; order Caudata; family Salamandridae; genus Lissotriton; species Lissotriton vulgaris. The sequence continues at coordinate 437,156,574 of NC_141698.1, read as the reverse complement.
AAATAGGTAAGGTCTGTTCAAAATCCAAAATGCGTATTTCATTAACATGCAGAACCATTTCACCTTAGTATATCAGATAATATCAGTGCACTGAGAAGTATTTTTTTGAATTTTTCAAATATGAATTTAAAAACATTCATTGTTCTCGACACACTGATAACAATGCCAATAGTGAACTAAGAGGCACAACAGTTGTTATGTGCACTCTTAGGGTTGCCTAGGTTCCTATTATACATTAAAAAACTCATAGTTAATTAAACCAAACACAGGAGAAAGGTTTGTACAGCGGACATCCTGAAGTCATGTATTTTGAGGTACTCATATGTGATAATGAAGAAAAAGGAGGGAAAGTGAAATAAATCAAATGCTTAGGATCACACAATTTGGTAAATGGGTAATATGGGTTAAATTCAAGGATGTTCTGGTTCCACATTATGCAATTCAGCACTAAATGTATATACTTTGCTTCCCCTATACCCAGCTTACCGCTCCCTCCCGGGAGACAGCAATCACAACGCAGATTTTACTCCGCAATGCCATTACATCGCATGCGTTAAAACCCACTTGACCACAACCCTGCTGACATCAATGCTGCCCTGAGTCACTTTACAGACCATACGTTGTGGCCTTTCGTACAATGTTAGCGAGTACCCATGTTCTAAGATTTTAGAAGTAACACAACTGATTGGAGTAGGAGTGGCACACAACCAGAAGCAGAGATAATAAACAGGATGTCTCCCTACCCCAAGCAAGTGGGTCCGGGAGAGTCTGCCAAGTCAGAGGAAGCTGGGAGACATCCTTGTGAGCCTGGTTGGATGCTGAATGGACTTAGATGTCTAGAGAGGCCAGTGGCCAATGGAAGCGAAGAATGGGATCAAGGCTTTGTGTGAGATTTGTGAAAATTGAAGATGCAAGCCCTTCAAATAATTCTCGTAGGTACCCACAGCTCTCAGGTCAGAGCATGTCAACGTGGAAGGCCATCATGTGTCACTCAGAGGATTGCCCACATGCTCCCAAATTTCTATTGATAAAGCAGTTTGCCTTATGGACTTCGTACCATCTAAAGATCTAAGCTGCCATTGTACAAAACCTATTCTATCACTTATAAAGTGCACCCTTGATTCTCCAGTTTACTGTACTGTGGCGTCGTGTAGAAGAGAGCACATAACTTCAATGGAGTGAATGTTGACATTTTACTTCAGTAAATATTTTCCTGCATCCTGAGTAGTTCAAAGTAGTTGCTGTATGTGTGTCCAAAGACAGGACTGCAGCCTTACCACGCCTGTAGGATTTTCTGTTCAACCATTTGCTATAATTCTAACATACATCTATGAGCTTAGAGTTTAAATGCAAATTTACCTTTAGCAGGTGAAGCGATTTCAGCAAAACTATTCAAGGGAATCTACACAACAAACAGCAAATGCCCTAAAAGTTTCTCTTGAGCAGGAATGTGTCTTTGTATATGTGTTCTGTCCAACCACTGGCTTTTCCACAGTAGAGCAGGGTTAATGTATACTTGCTCTTCATTGGTTTGCAGTCCGAAACAAGTTTTTATAGCAAGGTTTCTATTCCCTTTTTACAAAGGGGATTCATGGCGGTGTGTAGAAGCTATTCATACTAGAGTGTCAAAAGGAGTGCCACCCCAACCCAATTTTAATTTTGGTCTGGATCTTCAGCAGGTGGAGGAAATTGGACTCTGACAGTAGCAGTAGCTCCATAAACCAATGCTACCTGGGACATTTGGGAGCTATTAGAATTTGTATTTTTATCTTGTGGAGAATCCTCACTATGGTAGGAAATGGAGGAGAAGTGTGTGCATAAATCCAGGACCACCCCTTTGAAAGGGCATTCCCCCACGACCCTGGGAGTGGGTATCAACTGACGGTGAACTGGCATTTAGCATTCTTGTCTGTCGCAAAGAGATCCAATGCTGGATTGCCCCTGCATGAGAATATCTTGTTCAGCTCCAAAAGATCCACTTCCCAACTGTGGCAACTGTCTCTGGTTCTGCTGAGAGTGTCCGCTAAGGTGTTGTTCAATTCTGACACTTGCTGAGCTTTTAGAAATATTTTGAGGGCTGTGAGTCAGTGCCAAATGTCTTGAGCCTCCTGAAAGAGAGTTAGAGACCTTGTCCCCCCTTACTTGTTGATTTAATGTTTGCTGATCGTATTATCTGTACAGACCAACATGGAGACTCCTGCTATACGTGGCAGAAAAGCTTGTAGAGCGACTTTTAGTTCCAGGCAATTGTTGTGCATTGATTTTTTAAGTGCAGGCTATTTTGTCTTGATGTGGAGGTCCTGTAAATGGCCACTCCAACCCTCCAAGGAGGCATAGTTAAAAAAAAGATGAAAAGCCTACAGAACCTGGTTTTCCTAGGCAGTCTCCCATCCATATTCTAACAAGGCCTCCATGCCCCGGGCACCGCCACCTCCCAGGGACTTCATGATCAGAAAGGAGGGGGGGAGGGGACTCGAGAATCCCCTGTGCCTTAGATACCGCTACCTCCCTGGGGCTATTGCTAAAATGAATGTGAGGGGCCCCGTATGGCCTCCCCAGCAGCCCCAGGGACCGCCACCTCCCTGGGGCTAATACAAAATAAATTGAGGGGGCATCACAGACCCCCATGACCTAAGAACCACCACCTCCTGGGGCCAATTTGTATTTTTAAAATGGGAGGGGGTGCGTAGCCCCCCTCCCGGGCTGTCCTCGGCCCAGGGAGTGCACCTCCCTGGGGTAGGCCCCACTACAACAAAGGAGGGGGGGACCACGTGGCCTGGAGACAGCCCCCCTCCCCTATTAAAAATAAGCTGTGCCTCGGGGGATGGGGTCCACATGGCTGAAATAGGCCCAGGGAAGGGAGGCAATGGGGCCCTCTCCCAAAATAACATTCCTTTTATGTTTTTTTTAAGACTGGCCCCCGGGAAGGCTCCGTAGGCCTGCCCCCTTTCTCAATCACTCTGTAATGGGGCCTTCTGGTGCGCAACTTACTGGGGAATGAAGTTCACTTGGCTGGTGAGGGTCCTTGGGGCCAATAACCCCTCCTGTTACCTCTATTAAGTCCCCCACAGCAGGATAGCTGAGGGGTCATCAGAGGTCATGCCCCCATTCACCACCCCCTCTGCAAATGTGCCTCCTGGTGCACTACTGGTTGGGGATGAAGTCCTCTTAGATGCTGAGGATCCATGGGGGCCAGGAACCCCTCCTGTTACCTCCAGAAAACCCCACACAGTGGGATTGCTGAGAGGTCCTTGAAGGCCCTAGCCCCTTTGTCCACCACTCTGCAAATGCACCTCCTGGCACACTACAGGTTGGGGGATTAAGTCCCCTTGGATGTTCAGGGTCCTTGGGGGCCAAGAACCTCTCCTGTTACCTCCAGTAAGTCCCACACAGCGGGATTGGTGAGAACTGGTCAGAGGCCCTGGCCCTTTCTCCACCACTCTGCAAAAACGCCTAAAAGTTTAACATTTTTTTGAAATTAACTTAAAACACCTAAAGGTACAGGGACATTATAGTTAGGAAATAGAATTGAAAAAACCTTAAAAATTGACTAAAAAAAAACAAAGGTTACAGGGACGCTATTAGTTAGGCTCAGATTTCACTAGTACAAAACCATTGAAATTCAGGAGTTATATTTACCTAAGGGAACTATAATTTACACCCCCACAATACACTGCTTATGACCTCACTTGTTGCATCACTCGTGACATGGTCAGTGACATCACTGATAGCATCAACCTCAGAACCACTCACACTCCCACTTACACCCCATATAATATCTCGTATGCCCACTCACACACCCACATGACCAGTCACATACCCATTCACAGACCCATACAAGTACTCATACATCCACTCGCACATCCACTCACTTACCCATATAGCCTCTTAATACAGCCACTGACTCACCCATACAACCAATCACACACTAACTCAAACACCACACAACCACTTATGTACCCAAACATCCATACGAGTACTCACATATTTGCTCACTCACCCATACAGCCATTCACACAGATACATTCTCCAATACAGTCACTCACACACCAAAGCACCTAACCAAACTCCCACTCAAAGAGCCGCTCACTCATCCATATAGCATACTTACATGCCCAGTCACTCACTCAATCAGCCATTCAGACACCAACTCACAATGCAGCTACTCACCTACCCATACAGCCACTGACGCACCCACTCACTCACCAATACTGCCACTCACAGTCACTCACTCACCCACACAGCTACTCACTCACCCACTTATACACCCATACAGCCACTCACACACCCACTCACACATGGATACACACAGTCACTCACATATTATATATTAAAAGCAGTATCGCTCATTAGTAGTACAACTAGTATACTTATTAAACTTTTGTAGTAGCCTGGTATATATGTTTAACACTCAAATTCTTAGAAAACACACTCACTGGATGATGTCAGTGATGTCACTGACCAAATCATGAGTTATGCAATGTGTGAGGTCATAAGCAGTGCATTGTAGGGGCGTAAGTTATAGTTAGTTCAGGTAACTATAACTGCTGAATTTAAATGACTTTGTACGAGTGAAATCTGAGCCTAACTGTAATGCCCCTGTAACCTTTGCTTTTTTCAGTGACTATATTATCTATATATATATATATATATATATATATATATATATATATATATATATATATATATATATATATATATATATATATATATATATATATTAACAATCCTCAGGTTGCATGTAAGCAAAAACGCGCACTCGGCAACAGGTCTGCTGAAAAGAGTTTTATTCCTCACAAAACGTTACGCGTTTCGACACCAATGTGTCTTGGTCACACGTTATATATATATATATATATACACACATATATACATACATATACATATATATATATTACATTGAAGCCCGCAACTGGCATGGCCAAGCTCCTAATTTTGATTTCACTGCCTCTTTCTTCCAATATTTTGTTTCTTTGCCTCACTCTTGCAGGTTTTATTTTTCATCCCTGCGTTCTCCCGTTGTCACTGTTTTCCTAACTTTCTATTCCTTCTTCTTTCTCTCTCTGGCAGATGGTCAAAGCATGATAATGAAAAAGTGACCTCGGTTCTCTAAAAAATAAAAATAAAGTGCCTATGTCCACAGTCTGAACAAATTCAGCACTGATCACACTTATTAATGGAAGAAGTGAAACTACAAGTTGCAAACATGGTAAGTAAAATCTCCATCATGAATACTAATATAAGCAAATGGTTTGGTTGAAACCAGGATTCATTCAAAATCATCCTTTTGACATGGTCTCAGTTGACAGCTTTGCTTTCTGGAGCTGATTAGGGAGCGTCGTCGTCCAAGCCGTAGGCATGCCAGCCTGTGCCTGCATTTGAGCCATGCCACCAGACCATATAAACAGGTCTGTAGTGCACTAGTGAGCTATTTCTGCTTCACATTATCTGTTTCTAGTTCTGCAGTGCTTATGTTTCTCTTAGCTGGCTTGCCTCGCCAAAGAAAGCAGCCCCACCCACTAGGACATCCGGCAACAGCTTTAAATTGGGTTCCTGCCCCTCTGCCTGGCTTGGACTAGGACTTCAGATTTAGACTATCACACTTGGAGTGGGAATGTTATCTGGCCAAGGCGATCCAGTTCTTTATCGAGCACCCACACATTTATTTTATTCTCCCTATGGTTCAGCACATTCATAATTTATTTATTTGTAGAGTTCCATTTAAGAGCGCAATAATATGTTCAGTAAGACATGACTCCATGTCCTCAGAGATGCCATGTTCTAGCGATCAGTATTATTAATTTATTCAACCCAGTGGGTTCTGGGAGCTATAGTGTCAATCACTGTAGTTTGTCTAAAGTTGTAGTTTATTCTGGTTTGTAAAAGTAAAAACTGGACTGGAATCAGGGCCGGACTGGGAACTCAAACAAGCCGTGGGAGTTCAGCTGGACCTGCCCTGAGGGGTGGGGGAGTGTTAATGAGAAGCACAAGCCCAGGGGGGGCTAGTAAGAAGCACCGCTGCCGCTTTTGTTGCAGGGGGCAGATATTGCAGCACTGCTCCAAAACTGGCCCATGTTACAAAAGTGGCCCCCACCGCTCCAAAAGTAGCCCCCACTCTTCCAGCCCACCAGGAAAATGCCTGGTGTTGGTCAATCCGGGCCTGACTGGAATGTGGTGTACCGGATATCCAGGGGTCATCCGATAACTTCAGTATTCCCTGTCATGGGCTTCTGTTTGACAAACAAACCGCATTGCAAGAGTTTTCACTTCAGTTGCCCTAATTAAACGAAAACACCTGAAACAATGATTTGTATAGACCAGAGCTGGGCACTGTGACCCAAGTGATATGGGAACCTCTGATGGCCCTACCTGAGGGCTATTTATGATCTCAAGAGGGTGATGTCTGCCAGGAATTGGAGAGATGTGCTGTGACCAATGTCCTACAGTTCTCTAGGTTGCATTCACTCCAGGGCATGTTCAATAGTCTGAGAGTCCCTCTATAGGCTGTGTGTGTCCCGAATGTCTTGAACGATTGTGTGCTTTCCGAATAATCTCCAACTTAATAGTGCCACATACCTGGGAGTATACAAAAATTGATGGATGGAATACTTGAATTAATCTCAGTCACTGGTAACTACTTGGGCCGCATCCCAATCCTTTCGTTCGCACACCATGCCACCTCAATTTGGACTCAGCTATATGCAAATTAGTCTTCACCCTGCTCCGCCTGATCTGCCAAGCCAGGTCCTCCCTGAACCAGAACACAAGTAACCCAGGACCAGTTTTACCCTTGTTATGGGCTCATCAGCTGGGTATAGCTTGGTCCCACTGACACAGTGTGTACTGGACCCACATGTGTGCATACCCGTCCCACTCCGGTGGTGTAGCTAAGATGGCATGGTGTGCAAAATAACGATGGACTGGGATGCGGAGCAGTTACCATTTGGTGAGATAAAGTCAAGCATTCCGTTCATCACTTTTTGTATCCTTTAGAATGTCGCTTTAAGTGGCAAGGGTATGCCCAGACATGGGTCCCATACACACTGTGTCACTGGACCCAAGTTATACCTGGCTGATTAGCCCATAACAATGGCAAAGCTAGTCCTGGATTGTTTGTGTTCCAGTTTAGGGAGGACCTGGCTTGGCATTTCGGGATAGACTGTTCAGCAGGGTCAAGACTGAATTGCATATAGCTGGGTCTATACTGAGGTGCCAAGGTGTGCAAAATAACGATGGATTGGGATGAGTCACCGTGTAATTTACACATGGCTGAGATTAATTCAAGCAGTCCATCCATCACTTTTTGTATACATAGAAGGGAGGGCATTCACATGCTACACAGCGGTTCTGGATGAGAATATGGCTGTTTACAACACATGCAAATACATCGCAAGCCTAAACAACGCGGCAGTTACAACGATTGCGTTGTTACCAGGTGTACCAGTACATCGCAAGTCCTTACAATGACTTGCTCTAGAGGGTGCGCTATACTTAGGAATAGTATTATTTACTATTCCTACTCCAGTTTGTGCAGCAGCAGTGAAGGTATTGGATTGTATATCCAACACCAGCAAGACCCGTATAGAAAGTCGTTGAAATGTAATACTATGCGTGGTAACAACGTGGTCGTGGTAACAACCGCGTTGTAAATGTACCGCGTTGTGGAGACAGCGCTGTAAAGGCTGTTTCCCACTGGATGAAATTAATAAATGAATTTGTCCCCTTACTTGGTTTTAGAGACAGGCACACATTTTATTTCTTTTTTCTATTATCTCTCTTGCATCAATTCCTTTGTGATTGTAGTTATATGCTGAGAATTATATGGGTCCCTAGGCCAGATGTACATGGATGCTCACACCTCATCCAACTTGCTTGAACCACTAATGCATTGCTACTCTGTATATATGTCAAAACAGACTGGTTTGCAAGGCTCTACAGGTACTCAATTTCACAAATTGCAAATAAAAATTCAAAAATACAATACAAATTCTGAAAACTAAATAAACATTCCAGGAAAGAGGTAAGATCTCTATTATATTGACAGGTATGGTCAAGAATAAAGTCATATATCTAATTAAATATTCATAAATAGTGACAATTTACGTCACTAACAGACTTGGACTACAATGCTGTAAAAACTCCCCAGGCTTGTCCGCCACTAAGGGGCAAAACATAGACTCAATTGAACACCAACATGTTTTGATGCTGTACATAATTTCATACTCACTCATTACATATGCCTCACTAGTTAACAATATGTTCGGTCTCATTTTTATTTTGAGCACTCAGACATCCTAGTATGGGTTCAGTTGAGCTGTACAAAAACTAACTCAATGAAAAAATTGAAAATCCCCCAGAATCTCTAATTTTTCTGTAAGATGCGCACAGTAATGTCCTATTTTGTAATTTCTCTGTATTTCTCAACAATTCCCATGTTGCACAGGGTTCTGATGACCAACCTAGACTATTTGAAACAATTGTGGTGTGAGATTTTCTACAAAAAATGGATGTAACATTTTTCCAGCAAAAACCTTTCTTGTGGGAGATTTTTCCTCCATAAGAATAACATTTTAAATGTTTCTCGTTCCCCAAAACCCTACTTTTTGCAGTATTTTCAACATGCAACTTTTTTCCTTCCTGACCAGAGTTGTGAATTGGCAATTTATGAAAACGGGTTCGTGAAGTCGGTAACATCCAAGTTCACAAACTTCACCTTTTCATTTATATAAGCATATGATGATGACTAAATGAATAGTGCTGGTCTGATTTTGTTCATGCTACAGTCACATGGGGCAATTGTTGCTCCATAAACGACAATGATGACTGACTTTGCTCAATACAAGTGGGATCCGACACTGTAACAGGTGAAATAGCTCTTCCCTGCACCATAGAAATGCCATATGAAGAGGGTGGACTTGTGGGTGATCTGCCAATGTTGAATTCAGACAACTGACCTCCACAAACTTCTGCCTCTGAGGCTAGACTAAGTAATCCTGATCAAAGTGTCCTCCATTCACTGATCTGCTAAAACTGGGTGTGCTTTGAAAGAGGCCTAACAATGTCAAGGTCTAAATGTCAAGGGCTATACATTCACGCTTATGCGGTTTCTGACATGGTGGATCCATGGAGATCCACAGGCCTCTTTTCTTCACATAATTTTCAATTAGTGCGGAATCAGAAGTAAGATCCTCGCTGTGTGAATTCAGAAGGCACCACTTCAGGGTGGGCCAGTCACCCTCTGGGAGGTAAAGTCTACTTAGGAGGAATTTGTGACAATTAATTATTCAACAGTAACCTCCATGAGCACCATTCTAGTAAGCCATTAATTAGGCGACTTTTTTGGTACTGTGCCATTGAGAAATTGCAATGCAAATCTGCAAACGTTTCTCTCATGGACGTTGATTATCAAAATGTCAGGGGTAGCAGAAGTGACATCACATGGCATGTGACCCCCGCATGAAGGCACAGAAAGTGACATTACACAAACTTTGTCTTGGTGACATCACAATAAATGACATCACCTCCCCTTTGACCTACCCTGACGATGTCAGAAGAAGTGAAATCGCAAGGCATTTGGCCTGATGACATTACAAAAAGTGACATCATGTGACCATTGGACTCTATGAAATCTAAGGAAGCTGTATTGCATGACCTTTTGCTTGGTACTATCACAGGAAATGATGCATCTAACTTTTGGCTACTTACATCGCAGGCAGAGGCTGGAAAATCTCTATAGATACAAAAGAAGTACCCTGTAAACAGAAGAACTTCAAATCCTATTCGAAATGCAGCTACATACATTGTTTCAGGTAGTATCTTCAGATATATAATTAAATAATGTAGCATTGATTAAAAACCTATCAAATAATGTATAACAATGGAAAACATGTTAGTCAAGTTGAACTCAGCCATTCTCAATATCAAATAAATTTATAATAAAATGGAAAGGCTGATGGGCTCATAACATTCAAAACAAAATCACTTTATCATTTGTTTTAGAAACTGAGAGTACCTTGCAATTAAATCTCAGTCTTGAAATGTGGGTAACAGTACTATTTAATGCAGATTGAGTTCTCCCAGCAGCCTTCCTTTTCATGACAAGGTATACACGCCTCCAAACCTGTGGAGCCATTGAACCTTTCCAGGTTTTCTATCGTTAATTTCTTCTCCAGAAAACATGCACATCACTGGTACAGTACTTGTGTTGATCAATGATATGCTTGTTCGGCATCAGCATACGTTACCCGCAACAAACATCTTAGCTAAGAGCCAAAATGCCCAAAGGCATGAATGCTTGCTTTCCAAATGCAGATGTTACAGTCCGCATTTAAAAATGACTCCATTAATCACTGCTCCTAAAACTTTCCACATTTTCAAAACCATCACACACATACAGAGACAATGAATCATATGTGTGTAAATCAGTGTATAGTAAATGATACATAAGCTTCAGGAGGCTACAAGATGTAGGATTCACATGCCATCCACACTGGTGGCCACTTTTTAAGAGTGTTTGTTCTGGAGAAGCTCAGGATTCAGAACATAACTCAGTAGTTAGGGTTGACTTTAATAATAAGAATGTATTTCTACCCAAAGAAACCTTTCTTAGAAACATCAGGATAGAAAGACTGGGAAAAAAGGATAACTTTCTAACCTGTGCCATGCAGCTTGCAGCAAGCTCTTAGATGGCCGTTCATAGCTCACTATGCTAGATTACTAATTAAAACTTAGGCACTGCACAGGAACAACAGAATGTCTGTGACAAAAGTAGTAACCCACCAAGCTATCCACATAAAATATTTGATATGCATGGTACACGTTCTTTGCAAAAAGCATTTTAACCCTCTATACTTCCTTAGAAAAGTGAAAACTGTACTAGACGAAACTCCCATCTCTCTCCAGCAGGTACATTAGTAAATCACCAGTTAACTTGACACGTTTATTGTTGCCCAAAAACAGCTGAATATACAATTAACTTTGCAGTGCCTTTAAAGCTGCTGCACTAAAGAACTAAAATCGCCCCCACTAACAAAACCTGGCCCCATCCTTCCAGACTCCCAGGGAAACGCCGGCCCTTTGCCCGATGCCCAGTACGACCATTCTGGCTTTGGTGGTGTTCAAAACAGACAATATCTTGTTGGCTAGTCCACCAGCACTGACCGGGGTGCCCATGCTGTGGCTATACAGATGCAGTGTTCAACATAAAACAATGGCAATTAATGTGTTAGTCGCATAACCTAAACCATGGCTAGACCACTAGAAGAATTGAACGTGAAATGTGTGCTCTTTAACAATAATGTCTGAAGTTTTGAAGGGCATTTGAAAATGTTGTGTTAACTCCAAAAATAGATAATCTTATCTTACTTTACTTGTTGCTTCTGTTAGAGGTTTGCCCAGGGCCCGCAGCGCACAGGAGTCACAATCACCAGCACCACCACAAGGGGAGTCGGATAGTCAAGACTCTAGTTGAGTGAAGACTCTAGTCGAGTCGATGTGATGAGTTAGTCAGTCTCACTCTCACACAACCTCACCTCACCTGTCCCGCGGCCCATCTGAGGCCCGACCGTCCGACTCAGTCAGAGAGTGACAATTAAGTGAAGCAAGTCACTCATGGTCCCGAACTGGACTTGCGTTTGTTTCTACTCATTCACTCTAGACTATTGACACCTAGCACCCACGCAGCAAGCATGAGTCCGACTCGACTATGAGGCACGCTGTGTCAGCGCAGTGTTTTCTGCTGCTTGGGGATATGCCAATAACTTTTGATGTATTGTCATCATTAGTAATGCTTTCGCACTGCTGGATTGATAGCCCTGGGACCTGGTCGGCGGGTCCAATTACAGTGGTATACGTATCGCACCATGCACTATGTCCTCAGCTAGGGTAGTGGCAGCAGGTGAATGCTTGAACTCACACATATTCGCCTCTAGCTGCAGCATGTGTAGTCAGTCACTGTCCAATCATGCCCAGCTATGCTGTGCGCGCTTCGTGGTCATTCGCTCAGCTTCCTGGCCCAGGCCCGCAGCACAAGCATACAATGTATCAAATCTAGGACTACGTCAGCCTGCCCGCCCGGCTTGGGGCTCACTGTAGCAACGAGTAAGACTAGTTCCTTGCCCCACCCAGGCCCAGCTTGCAGGCAGAGCTTCAGCACAGCAATGAAATCAAGCGCTGCTCACACTGGTGCTGATTTTATGCCATCGAGGCACTTGCAGAGGCGGACAAAAAGCCAGTGGTCGCAAGCAAGGTGGCAGGGGTCACAACCGGTGGCTTAGGGGTCACAGATGTGACCAATGACGACCTCTAATTGACGCCCATGGTTTCTCTCCTACCCGTCGTGGACTTTTTAAAAAAGGCTGTCAGTCGCTGGTCGCTCTGCCGTGAACTGCAAACTGACCGGTTCTCAATCAGCTTGTACCAGCTTCCCATGCAAACAGACCCGGACTGGCCGTTGCGGGCACCGGGCAATCCCCCGGTGGGCCGCAAGGATGGGGGCTGGTTTTGGGCCCCCCGGGGGCCGATTTTATAGCTGCAAAATCGGCCCTGTAACAAAATCGGACGAAAATGTGGTCCTGGCAAAAAGCTCGGTCACCCCACCCCCTCTCCAAGGGGGGGGGGGGGGGGGGGGAGCACTTTGCCATGGCTGGTTTTCGTTCCTAGTCCGGCCCTGCATGCAAAATGAGGGCCAGGGGGAATCACACAAACAATCAGTGCATGGGCAGTTCGGGAAATTTGTGTGGCTATTCTTGGAAACGACTTGGGGGTTAGGTATCAATGGGGTAATCCGAAATTCTACCAGACCCAGGTCTTGGAAACAACACTGACTGCACGACCTGTCTGAATCGCCGGAAATGTGCATGTTTCTCAGGCTCACTTGAGAAGAAAATGTAGGCATTCTCGATAGGGAAAAGGGGTAAAAAGGAAAGAAAACAATCAAAGAGCAAATGCCTGATTTAGACTATGTAATAAAATGTAAAATCTTTTTCATGCATACTAAAACACATCGTGGAGAAAAACCCACAAGTAGAGTATCCGCTGGATTTACCACATTCTCCAGAATATGGAGGTTTTCCTTTGCTCATCTCTAAACCATGCAGTAAGAAATGGAGCTCGCTATCGCTGTAGGGACAATGAAGCTATATACGAAGAATTCATATTTAACCACATGCGTGCGGGGGTTATTTTTGCGCTACGCGGCTTTTTTGCAAAAGCCGCGTTACATGACGAGCTCAGCTCGTCATCAGCACACGACCACCTTGACTGATGACGAGCTGAGCTCGTCATCAGCATCGAAGGGGTTAAAGAGTGCCAGCACTCACACACGTATATCTTATTACATTACATTTATATTTGCAGTCATGCATTAAAAAGTTATTTGCAAGTCTCTTGTGCTCTTGGAGACAAAGATGGACTGCTAGGTCACAAAATATTGAGTTATTTAAAAATAGTGTGACACTGGCTGGAGAAATGTGAGCAGGTATTTGTCTGGAGAAGAAAATGCATCACAATGGAATGGCTGCTTCGCTGACATGCTGCAAGCGAACATTCCTTCAGCCAACCACCGTCCCTAAAACATGAAGTAACTAAGTGTCATCAAACTGGGGCAAGCCCAGTCTAAGCTCTTAACAGCAGTCAAGGGATGGCAAGACCCAGGGCATCACATATGACATCATCAAGGACATCATTTGTCCCTTATGATTAGGGACACTAGGCAGTCAGAGAAAGGGTATAGACAAGGAAGTGAGAAGTGAAGCCATGCCCCCAAGTTGTGAAACCATGTACCTAGAAAAACAGTAAACAGCAAACCAGCTTGGCACCAGAGGTTAACTGCAGACCGTCCTTTTTAGGTTTGGCTTTATACCACAGATGTAGACCTATTGTTAGCAAATACTATAAATATACATATAGTTAGTCTATTGACCTGCCTAGATGAGTATTTCTCTTTCTCCTCATGCTTTTGGCTATTTGATGTATCAATCCTCCCACTACCAAGTGCCTTCATTAGGATGCATGCTTGACAATTTAAGTTCTTCAAAATAAAATTTCACTCAATCATTACACAGTTGGTCACATTCAGCTCTTAAACTCCTCTATGCATAAAACAATCCTCTCTGTACGTTTTTGCCTGGCAGTGGCAGAAGCCAGACCTAATTTCTTTATGTGCACAGCAGCATTTGTTCATGCATGCATGTATGTGCATGCCTTAACTCAATAAAGGTAGACCTATTGATGTTTTAAAAGATTTCACAGGTTTCCAGCTAAAAAGAAGAGTGCCTCATTCCATAGCACTCAACAAACCTGGTAGACCTCATCTGGACACATCCTATCTGAACACATTAAAATGAGCTGACACCAAGCCAGAAAGACTGGCTTCAATTGCTGAAGTCAGGTTTCCATCTCAGTTGAAATCAGAGGTGCAGCAGAGAGAAATGAGGATTAGAAGGACTTTGTTAGGAAAATATGTGATTTGGTTCCAATTAAACATTTCTGTGTAACAATGGTGCATTGAAACGGTCATTAGGGTACATCAAGTGTACAAGCAAAACGCTTGTGTTGACACAGGGCCACACCATATTGATTCATTTTGTTTGTAAGAGTTTTGTATGAATGGACTGGAAGTCTGGAGTGGATGAGTTGTAAAATATGTATAGAGAGTGTATGTCGTTGTAATAGATTGTATTTAATTGTACATTTTGTATATGCACAAAAATGTTTATGATGATAAAAAAAAGCTAAAAAATAAATACGGACTAGTGGAACAAATAAATCAATAAACTAGTGACGTTATACTAAACAGACCGGTATGTTTTGTTCATATGGGTTCGAACGAAATCTAGAAAGTAAAATACAGTATTGGCATCTGTGCTGTCTATTACGCAGAGAGAAATGAGGCATGCACGCCCTTCACTTACCCAAGCATTCGTTGGCCTCGCGGCCGCTAGCCCGCTGCCATGGCCGGTCATAGTGGAAGGGCTTGCAGCGATCGCATTCTGGCCCTTCAGTGTTGTGCTTGCAGTCACAAACCAGCTTGCCCTCCTTTTCCTTGGAGCAGCGGGAAGCATGTCCATTGCACTTGCAGCGCCCACCCACCTGGAACTCGCCTACTGCGTAGTAGTAGGAAGAGAGGCCAGCTGCCTCATCCTCATCATTGTCGCGGCCTCCGAGCTCTCGGAATAAATGTGGCCGGCTGAAAATGACCCGGACGTCTGTGGCGGTCACCCAGTCCTGCAGCACGGGGCTGTTGTCAATGTCCTGGGCTGAGGGGCGCCCGTCAAGCGTGCTGAAGGCTATAAGCCCACCGGTCAAGGGGTATAGGTCCGTGTGGCCATCGGTGCAAAGGGCCTCTTGTTCATTTTGCTTGGTCACAGTGGCCTTGTGTGGCTTGCCATAGATCTTCCGGCACTGGGAGGAGTAGTACTGGTAGGGCACCCAGGTCTTTCCATAATCCATTGACTTGAAGATGGCTACGGACTCAGGCCGCGGCGAGCAGAATTGCAGGCTGACATAGGTGATCTCAAATTTCTTCCCCAATGACAGCGTGAGAGTAACATTGTGTGGCGAGTGGTGAAGGTTCTCAGATCGCCAGCAGGTCATGTTGGTGGCAGTGTTGAGGTCTGTGAGGTAAGAGGCTGGATGGGCCTTGCGGGGGTCGGCAGAGTCGCAGTAGCGGCTAGGTGGCCAGCCACATGTGCTGGAGACCTGCACCTCCTTACCAAACGCAGCGTTGACAAACTCAGGAATACAACGGCGGGGAGCCCCACCCTCCTCATAGCAGGGATCGGGGAGTGCCTGCTGCACAGCAAATGGGTTGGCTGCCCAGGTGACGGTGAGGATGCAGACCACAAGGATAAAATGTAGAATGTGCGAGGAATCCATCTTCGCCAGTCCTCAAAATGTACAGGTAGCCTCGCTCTATGTACCTGAGAAAAAAACAAAATGGAAACAAATCAGAACCACGATTTTTAGATATATTCAAGTCATCGTACAATAGAATGAGATACATTGTTATCAGGCAACTGAAATAGTTCCCTTTATTAACCCAATGATCCTTTTAAATCTAGAGCTATTGGTTCAGTCAACCTTTTAGCTGTATTTGGAACAGATATGGTTGTTTTTTAGAATTACTGTTGTTTTGACCTTATGTATGATCTCATATTCCTTTTTCACTGTGCTTGTATGTTTCCTGCTAGTTGAGACCATCTGGCAGGAGTAGGCATTTGGATTGGTCACTCAACCAAGTGGAATACTTACTTACACATCAACACGTCCGGTGGAATACCTAAGCACAACATATTCATCTTCCCTGAAACGAAAGCTAATGGCTATCAGTTTCGGGGCATTACCAAGTTTGGTCGAGCAACCTGCATGGAAGGATAAAGGCCCCAAAACATGTAGCTTATTTGGTGCAATAAGACAAGATTCACCTCATTTGTGTTTGCCCCTTCTTAAAATCTATCCAGGTTTCGCTACTAAAAAAAGCTTTTAACGACAGGGGCATTCAAACTTGCAGATCTGCCATCATTAACGGTCTGGGCACAACAGATCCTCGACTGACCTGTAAGATTATGACATTTCTGTCACTTTATGAAAAGATAACATGGCCCAGGGAAATATATACAACCAGCCTGGTTCCGTCCAACAATCCGTTGACTGTATCTAGATCCTAAGTTGCTGCATAAGTACTTTTTATATCAAAACTGATGTGATACCAATATCGTGGATAATTTTATGACATAGTAACATGGTCCGTTTTAGTTCGTTGTACATGATTTGAATTGTGTTTTTTAGGAAAAAAAATAGTTCAACGTCTTTTAAACATTTTAAATGACTGTAAATCGTCTGACTTTCATTCCTTTCACAGCATTGTTATTGTTTTTATTAACTTAAACAATAAAGCATTGAATTGAGAAAAAAAAAGCCGCACAGCTAAAGGTACATAACACAACCTGTGACCGACCACTACTAGTGAATAGCAGGATTTGGGGATTAGACAAGTTTGGTAAGAGTGAATGACGCTTTTTTTAGCATGTTCAAATCCTGTCTGACCTCCGACTGCCTTCCAGGTACAGAAAAAAATTGTTACTCAGATTTCTGGTGTAGGATTCACACAGGCACAGGCAAGTTTAAGGCACCAATGCGCAGTCGTAGCACACAGGCCTTCCATGGGAGTGGTGCAATGGATGCCCACATGGAGCATGATATAGTTCTTTTATACACTCAGAGATCCAGATCAAGGATTCCAAATGCGAAAAAGCTCCCAGAACATCCATCCATGACATCCAGACAAAAAGGCAACATCTAGAAAAGTCTCCAACACAAATGAGCAAGGATTTTTTATGGATGATGGCTTCCATCCTACCCTCAATAGCTTCAGACCCAGTGCAGTCTAGGAAATCCCACTCACACAGGTACAGATGTGGCTTCAGACCCAGACCAGCATTTCCCACCACCACACGCAGGGAAGACGCAATAGACTCCAGGGCCTTGTCAGAGCCAGCACTCCTCAGGTACAGACACCCTCCAAATGACTGTGGGCAACAATTGGCCACCCATGTTATCTTTTTTAAGATGTCACCGCTTGTGGTTTTCATAATGAGATCCTTCGGGGTGATGGAGATACTCCTGTGTACAACTTACCATTGAAGCCTTTTTCAACAGCATCCTTGAGCGGTTGCTATGGTTTCAGATATGCCACAGGTAACAATACCACCACAGTGCACCCAGTCCATGCAACCCCTGTTGCCATTTCAGAAGCTTCGCAGGGGTTATGGGGCTATGCAATACATAAGGCCAGCTTCCCCACCTCAACTGCTGGGCGCACACATCTGCTCCACATCTTGAATTCCATTAAGCCTCTATTATGGCCACGATCCTCAATCATCATACTATTTCCAGCCCAAAAGTTTAAATAGACTTTAGGGACTAAGTCGTCCATTTATCATCACACAAAGAGGGGAGAAAGCAGCCCCTCCATTATGGCCAGGTACAGCCTAGACCCCCTCCTCCCTTCTCAGTACCCAGATAGTAACAGGTTTACTACTAAAATGAATTTTTTGGTTTAGGGAGTCGTAAACCCCCCAGCCGTATTTATTAACATACATGTTTTTAAAAACAAAATGTATAAAGGTTCCTAAGCAGAAATTCATATTTTAAACACAAAATAGGCCATGAAAGTCTTTAACTTCCTTCGCGGTATTGTGTAGATTTGTCTGCATCTAACAACACCCAAAAAGGATTTGAATGCAGCGCTGCCCTTTAGTGCAGCTGTTTAGCCCACCTCCCTTCACCCCTGAAAAATGGTACGCTCCCCTCCAGAGCGCGAGGCTCGTATCTGCATTTATTATATTCACTACTTTGTCGCCGCCGTTTGGAGAGTTTAGCGAGGTAAAACGGGAGTGCGCGGCCGCCCTGCTCCTGTCCTGTGTGTGGTCATAGCTGACCGAGACCCCAGAGCCCTAGGGGTGCTTGTGGAGGGGCGAATGAGAGAGGCATTAATTTATTCCTAAAGCTCTTTGAGCCACGAAACGTCTGCAGCAGAGAAGAGGCCAACTGTGCAGGGGGAGACGTCTGAAACAACACGAGCAGGACCGCACAGCTAAATGTGTAGACTAGGAGGACATTGCCAAATGTCGAAACTAAGAGGAGGGAACAGAATATGTGAACTAGAACCACACGCTAAGCGTATGAACTCTGACCATACTGCTAAATATATGAGCTAGCAACACAGATCAACGTATGAACTAGGATTGTATGCACTAGGGAGCATATGCTAAATATATGAGCTAGGACCATACGGCTGACGCATGAACTAGGACGGCATAACTGAATGTATGAACTAGGACCACATGCTAAATATATGAGATAGGAACATACGAGTGACATATGAACTAGGACGGCATAACTGAATGTATGAACTAGGACCACATGCTAAATGTATGAGCGAGGACCATATGAGTGACGTATGAACCAGGATGGCATAAAGGATGTATGAACTAGGACCACATGCTAAATATGAGCGAGGACCATACGGCTGACGCATGAACTAGGACGGCATAACTGAATGTTTGAGCTAGGACCATATGCTAAATAAATGAGCTAGGAGCATATGGCTGATGTAGTGACTAGGATGGTATAACTGAATGTATGAGCTAGGACCGTGTGGCTGACGTATGAACTAGGATGGCATAACAATGTACGAACTAGGAACACATGCTAAATATATGAGCTACGACCACTCGGCTGAACACTTTAACTAGGACCACCTGGATACATGTATTGGGGATTTTATGATTATTTGAAATTGTATATGTCAATGAATTGGGTGATGTGTAATATTCCTGTAAGAATTTACCTCTTGGAAATATAGAATTTGATCTGATCTCATAAAAGTATTATTTAGGCCTGCATGGTTAAATGTAAAAACTAGGACCATATGTGTAAATATCTGAACTGCGATCACATAGATAAACTATTGAACAAGGAATGCCTGAATCTCTAAACGAGGACTAGGTGAGAGACAATGATTTCTTGACCGCCTGGCTGAAAGTATAACACAGGGCTATATGGATAAACATATGAACTAGGACCAGCTGCCCGAACGTACGAATCAGGGTGATGCCGCATAAAATCGAAACTTAAGAAACACATGGTGAAATGTCTACATTAGGATCACAGGACAGAATATGTGAACTAGGATCTCCATGCCTAAATGTATGAACTTGGATCATAGAGCTACAAATGTGAACTAAAACCACAAGACTAACCGCAAAATCTAAGATCACCCTGCTGAATGTCAACTAAAAGTAACACAGTGCCGAATGTCTGGACTAGGCCTTCAGAACTAAATATCTGAATGGCCACGACCAAATGTATATACTATTATTGGGTTTAATATACAAACTAGGACTACATGGCTGATTGTGTCAATTTTCACTACAGGTTTGGTTATAAAATAGATAGATACATTTTTATTTGCACAATCAATTAAAATCATGACAATTAATACATAAAATGAGCTTAAAAGCACTTTCCATTCTCTTTTAAAAAAGAAGTTCATATTAAAATTAAAATTATAAGAACCAAGGGCCAGATGTAGGTAAATGGCATTTACCGATTCGTAAATACAGAATTTTACCGATTCGGTATTTACAAATCGGTAAATGCCATGTAGGTAAATATTCAGTAACAATTACCGAATCGTTAAGATTCGGTAATTACCGAATCGGTATTTACCGATTCGGTAATTGCCATTGATTCAATCAATGGCAAATACCGAATCGGTAACTACCGATTCGGTAAAATTACCGAATAGTCAAGGGTGGCAGGGTGTCACTTTGACACCCAGCAGGGTGTCACTTTGACACCCTGTTGCACCCCTGATTCAAGCTTGTGTGCCATGTGACACACATACATACCCTTAGGGCATGTATGTGTGCCACATGGCACAGGTGTACATGCACAGATTTGCATGTACACAGGTATTCGTTATTTACCACCAACTAGTAGTTGGTGGTAAATAACGAATCCTTAAGGCCCTGTGGCACTGTTTTCAGTGCCACCTACATCTCAAATGTACTGATTCGGTAAATTTACCGAACCGCCAATTTACAGAATCTGTAAATTTACCGAATCGGTAATTTTTAAGGCCCCCTACATCTAAAACTCCAAAAACCGGTCGGTAACGGCCGAAATCGGCCGTTACCGACCGGTATTTGGCCACCTACATCTGGCCCCAAGACTTTAAAAATTATTGAACTTGATAGACCTGCAATTGGTTGAATGAGGACTGAGAAAACCTTCATATACCCTTGTACATACCAGCCAGAAGTACAGAGACTTGCCAAAACAAGTGACACCCTCATTCCCCCGGCACCAGCCAGATTTACACTAGACCACCACCAACTCCTCCTCCATTCCTCAGTTTATAATTACCACTTCCCCAGTTCTCAGTCCCTCGTCCTCTGTTAACACCCAACTTACGAATAAGTCCATAGGCTTAAGTCTGAAACAACACATGAACTCCTCAATGTGAAGCCTGCTGAAGACTCATCCCTGGGTTTAAGCCATTATGCACCGCCAAAAATTACTTATTACTGGTACTCAAGGAATCAAGGAGTTGAGGAGAGGTGAGAACAAATCCTTTGGGGGATCCGGTTGGGGTCGCCAAACACTGTTAATTGCTGCCATCAGTCAGCACTCTCTGAATCAAGGGCTGTGAAGAGGCGAGAACCATCTGCAGGGTGGAATCATTTTGTGGTCTGGCTGTCCCAGCAGGTTTGGTCATAAATGACGGTGAGACATATTTCAGGACATGAGCAAATCATTTCTTGCAATAACTGTTATATTTGTATGCTTGGAGAATCTTGGAAATTATGGATTGTAGGAATGTTTATTAAATATGTTGGTCATTCTGTAAATAAATAAGACCTGTAGAATTTTTTTCCCTACAACTTTTATTCCACAGTCTCAACAGTGCACAACCAAACATGGAAAAGATGGTACAAACAGCTACAAACTCATCTCCACCGGGTAGCGTTATATGTTATTGTCGCTATTAAGGAAGCTACTTTGTATACTTTTGGCTAGGTGGTTTATGTGGAACATTGTTGAAGAGTACAGATAGCATTGCAGTTTCTTTCTGTCCGAGACTATACATAACAGAAAGGATAAACAAAAACTATTTGAAATGAAAGATCCAGAAGTGCTCCTGTTCAAGAAGAACCAAATTTAGCAAGGAGAAGACAGAATTGTTTGGATAAAGGGCAGGGGACAATTATTCTTCGGGTCTTGATGTACTCTCCCTATCAAGGGCATGGTCTCCTGGCTGTGGGAGACACAGTATGCTGCTCTGAGTTGGTTTATTTAACTCCTTCGATGCTGATGGCGGAACCGCTCCGTCATCAGCCGTGGTAGCGCTGTGCTGATGACGGAGCGGTTCCGTCATGGCCCGCTCGCTGCGCCTGCGCGGCACGCATTCCGCGCCTGCGCTGGGCGTTTCATTGAGCGGGCGGGGCCATGACGGAACCACTCCGTCGTGAGCACAGCTCAACCGAGGCTGGTAACAGAGAGGTTCCGTCACCAGCATGGGCGCGCCGCGCGGCCTCCCCACCCCCTTAGCGCTGCGGCAGAATAGCCGCCGCAGCGAAGGTGTTAAGATTAACTACAACTTTATGTTTCCACAAAACTATAATAAAAATAGATACATGGGGGTATTTTGGCTGGCCCTCTTTAACCACTGGTCTGTCGAAGCGTAATTTACATTTTGACTCAGCTATCCACTGCAAACATCATGGGCAATGGGCCATCCTGCTCTTCCATTGGCTAGCTTGCACTGTGCGTGACGGCGTTTTTGCCTAATCAAATCTGTACAGCCATCTGATAAGAAGTGCACTTCCATGCCCAGGGTGGTGTACCTGGGCTATCCCATTTTTTTTGTATATATTGAATATGTTTGCACACAAAAAGAAATATAGCATTGGCAAAGCCAATGGGTTTTGCCCATGATATCCATTTGCTTAGCCAGTGCTTTTTACCTTTAATTTGCTGGTGCCTGTTTGCATGCAAGCCTGATGGCCACCTCGAAAGCATTTTTCATAAAGGAAAAGTAGAATCATTCAAATATATCCACCGTTTATGTACACACATAGCAGTCATTGTTTAATTACTTTTCTTTTATTTTAAGAAATATATTTGCAACATGCCTGTCATGCATACAAAGGCTAGACTTTCTCATGAGGCAAAATACAAAGTAATTCAAAGATGGCAGTCATGCATACCCATCCAGTGGCCATCTTTTTACTTTAATTTTAATATATCTTTCCAAGGTGGCAGACGGCCATCTTGGAATGGTAAATAAAATAAAAAAGTTATGCACGGGATGCCACGCCATGTTGCAGAAGCAAGCAACTGGATAGCAGTGGGCAGCTCACAAAAAAGGAACAAAACAAATTGGAGCTGGGGGCAGTTGAAAGCATTAGGAGGGGAGTGTGGAGGTAAGGAAATGGCCGAAAGTGAGCCATCTGACAGCAGGAGCGCAGCTTCAGGGACGACGCAAAAAACAAGAAGGAACAAAAAACTAAAATTGAAGAGATCCTTAAAGAAAGCGAGGCATGTGATGCATACCTTGAATTGCTGAAAGCCAAATACAAAATAAAAATAAAAATCCTTTCAAGTAGGATACAAGTCAAACAATCTCTCACCTGCAGGTAAAGAACAAATGATCCTCGGGTGGAACAAACACAAGAATAGGAAACAAATCCATTGAATAAGAAGCAGAATATTGAGACTGACAACAAAGCTATTCAATCCTGGCAAGGGATTGACCCTCGGGCTGTCCTGCTATTCAGGTTTTGGTGGCCTGGGAACCTCAAGCAGAGTTATCTGAATGGGCCAGTGAGATTAATGCACCGTGCTGGACTTTCTGTCATGGTAGAGTTCACGGTCATTGAAGCCACTACCACATGAATAGGACACTTTACCCCGCCCACTTTTACTCTGCCCACTTTTATTCTGCGTGCCGTTACCCTGTAGTTTTTACACCACAAAATCTTTTACAACATAGTGCTTTACAATCCATTACAATACATTCCCCATTACAATGCAATTTACTATTCTAACTCCACGGGGACTTTACTTTGGGGAAGGCGTAATAGTTTGCGGTGTAAAGCCCTGCGTTATAAAAGATTTTGCAGTGTAAAAAATGAGGGGTAATGGCATGCGAAGTAACGCATGCGGGGTAAAGGATGTTTCCCCTACCACATACAGAGATATATAACTGGGTCACTGAAGTCAGTCCCCACTGCAAGGGATATACCTGTAGGCCAATTAATTTCCCAATGAAAGGTATATATCCATATGAAGTAGTGTGGCTCAATGGTTAGAGGCGGCAGACCCGAGAGCAGAGGACGGCCCGGGACCAGGGTTCGATTCCCGGCGCGGCAGGTTTCTGGGCCAGGGTCAGCGGACTCGATAATTCACTCGCCTCGGTGCCCACTCTGATCAGCGATCACACTCGGCAACTCTGGGCATTAGCTTGCCTCATCTTCACTAACGGCCCCACCAGACCGCCTGGGATGCCTGGTCTCACCCTGGAGATACCCATTAAGGGACCATCTCTCAGGGAAGCCAGGAAGGGTTTCGCAGCGGTCGAAGCGCCTTGGGACCCTACGGGTAAGTAGTGCGCTATATAAATGCCTATACATTTACATACATTTACATTACATATGAAGGGTATTCATTCACATGAAGGGTATATATGCTTATGATGGGTATATATTCACATGAAGGGTATATATCCTTGATGGGTATATATTCACATGAAGGGTATATATCCTTATGATGGGTATATATCCTTATGATGGGTATGTATCCCCCTCAGGGCGGCCGCTGTGCAGTGAAAGTGTATATATCCGGGTTATAACTGGCTTGGGCATGATATTACTGTCTCTATAATGATCAACACCATTGGACAATAACTTATCTGTAAGCGTTTATACCCCATACCCTCTGGCGCGGAACATGACGTCACTGGCCCGCTTCTACGTCAGTCTTACACTTGTCAATGACCTTGAGGTAATGCAGCAGGCTTCTCTCTTGGTAGTTCATGCCCAGTCTGTGCTGAATTCGCTCCATTCCCCGTCGCTAAAGGTAAAAGGGCTGCTGCTGGGAGGGGGCGGGGGTCTCCTGTCCCCTCGCTCGGTGCCTGCGCTCTCCGAGGACTCCTTGCCTTATTTGGCGCGAGTTGGCCTGCGCCCCTCCCGTCACCCCCCGCCCGCCGCGCTCACACTCCAGGCCTGATTTATGGCGTGTTTACTTTCTCTGCGGGCTGAGAGGGCCGAAGCGCCAGAGTCACTCAGGAGAGGCTGACAGGGCTCGGGGTGAGTTATGATGATGATGGGGCTGGGGTAGGAGGAGGGGGGAGGAGAGCTGGTGCAGCACCGCAGACGAGGATGGGAGAGGAGAGGTGTATGGAAGGCAAGGACGGCAGAACGGGAGGACGTGGGAAGACGACGAAGGACGGACAGAAGGGGAGATACAAACGAGGGACGAAGCAGGCCAGAGGATTCAGAGAGAAAGGAGAAAGTGATGGGTGAAAAGAGAATTCATGGGAGAGAAAGAAGAAATGGAGAGAGAAAGGGTGGGGAAGAAGAGGAGCAGCGACGAGCAAAAGTAAGCGAAAAGGGAGGAGATGAAACGAAATAATGGAAGGAGAGGAAGGAAACGGAAGGTGTAAGGGGAAGTGACGGGTTGACAGTTGAGGTGTACAAAGAATTGAGAGAAATGAAGAGTGGACGGGAAGAGAGGTAGAGGAAATGCATGGAAAAAGGAAGACAGTGGTTATGTGACTAGAAAAATGGGAAGAGAAAGCAGGAAACAGGATAAGAAAAAGTATGGGGAAATAGGAAGCGAAATGGTGGGGAGAGACTTACAGGTATGATGGCAGCAGAGAAAAGGAATGCTGTGAGCGTAGAACAAAGGGACAAGGAGTGAAAGTCAAGGGATCAGGAGGAGAAACGATGTGGGAAAGCAAAATAATAAAAATATGGGATAGATGGTGAGAGAGAAAGAGAAAAGACGTGGGCATAAGAAAAAGGATGTGGAAAGTGGACAATAAAGAAAGGTGGAGATGACGCAAAGTGGTGAACATAGGAATGAGGGGAAGAGATGAAGATTAATACAGGAAGCTAATGTTCGTAAATGGAACAGAGGCAGTGGGTAGAAAGGTGGAGAAGACAGAGATACAGAAAAGATGGCGAGACAGGGGAAGGGGTCGGATAGCCATGGAGGGCGGTAACAAAGAAAAAAGGGAAGACAAAAAGAAAGGGATGGACGAAGAAAGGAAAAGATAGAGAGAAAGATAAACCATGAACAGAGGAAGGGAGAATAAAATCAAGAGTTCGGGGAGAAACCGTGAATGGCAGGGAAAAATAACCAATTAATATGGGCAGGTGAGGAAAGATAGGATGAAATGAAGTGAGTCAAAAAGGAGTGTAATACGGAAAAAAAAATGGGAAGCGGGAGGACGCAAATCTAAAATGGAAGAAAACTGGGGTGTAGGCTGCTGGAGAGAGAATGAGAGACAGAACAGGGAGAGACAAAGTGAATAAGTGAATTGAGAGAGAAAGATAAGGAGCAAGAGGGGGAGTGTGAGAAGAAAAAGACAAAGTAACAGGTCAAGAGAGAGCATGAGACAAACAAGGGAGATATGGGGGTGAAAGAATTGTTAGAAAGTAAGGCAAAAAAAGGTGGAGAGCAAGGGGCTCAGGTCAGAATGAGTAACGGCCTAGGATAGGAGGGAGAGTAGAAAATAAAGGGTTAAAGTAATGCTGTACGATGAGAATACTGACTGGCGGATGCGAGATCATGAGTTGGAGAATAAGGAAAAATGAAGAGAAAATGAAGACAATGAGATGGCCGCCATTCTAAATAGACTCCCAACGATATACTGGGGTCTCAGATATATATGGTGTCTCCATTTTACCAGTCAGTCTGGGTCATCAGGCCCAGTATGAGGAACAGCAATGTCGAACCCGGAATTGCCAACTCTCATTTCGCCTGTTTTCATCGATTCCTGTCCGAGTTCTTGCTTCAGCAGGCGGAAAATGTGTACAGAAACATTCGACTCTACCAGATGCATTCCTCCACCTGGGGAAACGTGGAATTGCGTGAGATGTGGACTCCAAAGCTATATAAACCTATTTGACTTGGAATGGGCCCAAAAAACCCTAAAGACACCTGGTGATAGAAGAAGTCACTCAGATCCGTACATAATGTCTGGAGCGAAACTGCAGATCAACTCAGTTGCGTCACTGGCAGATATAGGCTTTCAGATGAGGATTCTGGAGCCAACACCAAGCTCAGCCTCGCCTGTAGATTTCGGGCCAGTAAAGTTCCGTCATAAGGTCCTATCTATCCAAACTCGTCACCGTCTTAGCTGTACTAAAAATATAAGATGCTCAATCTCCAAACAGTTGAAGTGCCTTGAATCAAAATCCCTTGGGAAAAGCACACTTCTTTGTTGGAGCGACTTTTCATGAAATACTCTACCACTTGAGATCAGAACCGTACCGAGAGGATGTGGCACAAAGGCCAGAGCGGTCAACTATGGGGCTGGGATCCGGGTACGAGTCTCGGCATTGGGGCAACATTCTGTGATTCTGGCCAAATCACAATCTCCCAGTGCCCATGGACAGCACTTGGATTCCCTCACGGGTGATAAGCCGCAATATATAAATCAAAAAACTTAAACTTAACCTCTAACCTTCAGGAATCTTCTACTTTTACCTCAACGAAGACACACACACTGGTCCCTCTTCCTAAATAGATCATTTTTCCTTCAGTTACCATGTTGCTCAATATTTTTTTTTACTGTTTGTTGTAAATAATTTTCGTTTCTGATCGGTTTTATCTGAAGCGCACCAACATCCTCTGTAGAGCAGGCAAGCTGCATAAATATATTAAATAAACCACATTTCAAAGACTGGTGTAGAAACCACTCGGGTCCTGCCAGAAGACATTTTTGCTGTTAGTACCTGAACATGCGAAGTTGCATTGTCCTTGCCATCAAACCATGGAGTTCACAAACAGAACTCCAGGCCTGGCATTGGGCCACTGTAAATCCTGCTGATTGCCCCACCACAGCAGACACACAAATCCAAAAATCACAAACTTAAGGCTCGAGTCAAAGAAAGTAAAAAAAAAGCAGTTACACGCTTTAAGGGGCTCAAGGTTACACTAACATACTAGACTAAGCAATGTGGTTAACTAAGATAGTCTCATACATTCAAAAATGTATCCAGCTTGGAGGTGGAGACAATGACCTGGCCAAACACATCCATAAAAGTTGCTGGTGGTTCAGAGGTACAGTATGTACATGTTCTAATTTACTGGGTTTCTTTACTCGACCAGCCTCAGATGAGCCCCAGCCTCCTTTAGCAAGCCATTTATTCACACTGGCCTGGCTAGAATAAACCTTGGACATCTTTACACAAGGAAAGTCTCCAATCCTACCTCAGATTATGCCTTTTCCCTGACCATAACTTGCTCCAGGCCATTAGAAAGAGGTTACAAAAGACCTTGAATCACTGATTATGCGAACAGATTTTAAAAAGATAAATAAAGAACATAACCTGTCTTCTGTCGACACGGTATGGCGGACCCTAGAATGCAAGATGAAAGTGGACATGCACATGCGGTTTATTCTTGAAAAAGGCAATTGACTAAAAGAAATCCTGAGTTTATTGAAAGGGAGAATTGGCAACCTCATCAAAATGCTGCAAGCGCTTTGGAGTCTGGAAAAAAATACCGCAGTGCCAAAAAGGCGGTGAACAACTCAGCGTCAGTCTCACAGCCCTTTCATGATGACCTGAGGCTAAGAGAGCTATGTGCCAAAGGCCTTGCAGCACAAGGATGCCATCTACTGCTATTGGAAATACACATTAAGGGTGGCACTCACAAACTAGTGTTCACCTGTACTGATGTAAAAACCACAGTTGATGGACAGAATGTAGAACAATGTCATACATTCACCCCAGTACAGAGATCTGGGCCTAAATCCATCGTTTTTTTGCACTCCACACCAGTTCAGACATTGGATTTAAGCCCAGATCTCTGTACTGGGTGAATGTATGACATTGTTCTGCATTCTGTCCATCAACTGTGGTTTTGTGCACCTGTACTGATGTACCAACAGAGATAACGGAGCAATGTTACTAAATTAAATTACTGACAAATTCTGTTCCCTCTTTGAAGCTAAAACAGCCCAGTATATGGGCCATTGCTCATTAACCCAGCCAACAACAAACCCAGTCACACCTTCTGACTTACAAATAATTGTAAATATGTCGTCTTCATGAATCCATCAAATCCATATTCAATTCTCATAAAAATTCATTGTGGATATCTTAAATATCTATCTGGATATTACGATTTGGTGGCTCCACATCTTCCCTTAGGGGTTTACATCCTTTGGAGAAATAATCACTCTCCTCCTGGAGTAAATTCTACAACCCTCCTAATCTAACTTCCTGATATGGATGACAGGAGGCTGTTATCAGAATTTCGTTGGCAAAACTGTCATACGACATAAATGCTGTGTCCTAAATATTGTTTACAAAAATATCTTGCTACTGGGTATAGCATTTATATTATGAATTGAAATGGGTTGAGCATTTTGCAAATTCTATTTTGAACGTAATATTTTTGTCAATCAATAGCTTGTCCACAACATTCTTTTATCATACCTCCCTGGAAGCCTAGTTTGTCCTTTCTAGCCAGGTGTTGGACTTGGCCCGCGAGTCTCCCTGCCTGGAGACCCAGTGTGCTGGCTCTGGCCCAGCCTTGCCCCCCTGCCTGCCTCCAGCCCTGCTGGAGCCCTGTCCTGTCCTCCAGTGCTGGGGAGCACTGAGGACTTCTTTCATGCAGCCTGAGAGCGCTGCTCTCTGCCCTTCAGCGCTGGGAGCGTGGAGATCGCCTGCCTAGCGCTTGGAGAGCGCTGGATTTTACCCCTAGCGCCTGGGAGCGCTTTTTGCTGCTGTTTAGCGCTTACGAGCGCTTATTTGTGCCTGCAGCGCTTGGGAGCGCTGTGGTCTGCAGAGGCCGGTGCCCACCCGGCATCCGATCGTCCCGTGTGGCGAGTTGACAGCGCGGGTGCCACCCCGCTTATTGCTGTGGTGTTGTGCCGATTTATTGATCTACGAGGGAGCCCACTCCTCGGATCATCTGGGAGCCCGCCTGCCTGCCTAAAACGGGCCGCCGCGCTGCCCGCGACGACCCGGAAGTGTTCCGGCCGGCCGGCCAATCAGAGCGCGGCCCCGGGAGAAGTAACCGGAAGTCCCGCCTCGCCGCCGGGAGAGAGAAGAGCCCAGCAGCGAGGAGAACGGAGATAAGGTGCCGGCAAGGCTCCGCCGCCCAGGAGAGCCCCGGGACCAGCGGGAGAGACCCGCCTCCGCTGGAGAGCCCAGCGCGAACCCGGTAGGTGCCTGCAGAGGAGGGGGGAGCGTCGGGACACATTGCCGGTGTCCGCCCCGCCCCCTCTCTGTAGCGCGACCACGCGCCTTAGTGTTTTGAGCCTGAGGGCTCGGGGGCATTGTGTGTTGAAGAGCCCAGAGAGGCTCCAACGACCAGCACATTCCTTGTTTGGCGAGCCCGAGAGGCTCTTGAGGAGCATTTGTCCTTACCCCGGGTCCCCAAAGAGAGGGACCCCACAGCCCAGCAAGGCTGCACCATTGGCTTGGAGTCCAGAGAGGCTCCAGCCTGCCTTTTGCTTTACGAGCCCTGAGAGGCTCGAGTGCCCCCCCCCCTTGTCTGAGAGCCTGAGAGAGGCTCTGAGGGGATCATTTCTTGTCTGGGAGTCCAGTGAGGCTACGCAGTGCCACAGTGGTGGTTCTTTGAGCCCAGAGAGGCTCCAACTTTGTGCCAACTTTCCCTGCTCCAGTTGCCCAGCACTTTGTGGGCAACTGCCACGTTTAGGCCCTGACATTGGGACACCGGGACAGTCACAGGTGGTGACTGGTGAGTTTGGGGAAATTGTTATTGATTCTGCACCTCTGAATGTATTGATTATGCGTCATGTGCCTTTACACCTCTGAATGTTACGGCATCATGTGTTTTGCTTACACCTCTGAATGGGTAGATTATTCATCATGTGTTCTCTTTGTCCTTTTACACCTCTGAATGTTACGACATCATGTGTGTTGCTTTTGCACCCCTACAGGTAGTGTGACGTGTAGGTGGTTGTTTTCTCCCTAGTACAGGTGGTGCTAGAGAGGTCCTGTGTCCAGTGGTTACTGGTTGTATGTTCTACCTTTATATTGTGTGCTAAAGTGCTATTACTGAAGGTATTGCTGAAGTGCTGAAAGTGTTGCTTACAAAGTGCTATTACCCGTGACAGTGATCCAAGTGGTCCTGTCCTGTACAAATATCCCTTGTAAATTCCGCCCGTGCCTGTTGGCACAGTGTAATAAGATGTGTGTTTTATCTGATGTATATTTATTATAATACAAAGGCTATTTTTCTATAACCTTGTGTGGAGTGTTTTCTTTGTGGTGGGCCTTGGGTGTTGTTGCTGGGGTGCATGCGCAAATACTTAACTTACATCACCTCCAAGTTTAGCCTTGACTGCTCGCGCCACGTTACCTAGAGGGCGAGTGGGGGTTGCCTTGGCGTGTGACTCCCTTGCCCTGACACTTAGAAATGGCGATCCCTGACTGACCTCGACGCGAGTCTTTGGCCGGCCGGGGTCCCGTTTCTAACACCAGGGTTGCTAACAGATGGGCCACCAAGAAGGTGTTTGGTGCTGTTTAGAATTTCAAGGCTTGCTTATTGTCTTATTGTCCATGCTGTGTTCAGCTCTACCCATAACACTGAAACTGTGCTGGTCCTCCTGTGTGATAAGCGGTCAGAGTTCTTCAAAACATATTCTTGGCTCGCGTTGACCCAACCTGCCTTATAGTGTTTCCTTGCCATCTAGGATCAGCAGCAAGGATGCTTCACTGAACAATGATTTGTTTCATTTCCTTCCGTATGAAGAGATCTCAGATATTAAATATGACGAGGATGTTGACAAAGGACCAATTGCTTCTCTGGAAGCCACACACCATGCAGAATCCTGAAAGTCTCGGTCCCCCCTCGTCTGCTTACAAAGCTACTTGTGGACTAACTTTCAAAGTGCTCCCCAGATCTTTTTTTGTGGTTGTGCCCGGCATGGCACTTCATCGCAGAAACCTGCACATGCTAACCAGCCGTGACATGTTGCACGCCTTTGCTAATACTAATAAAGGCATCTCCAGCAGAATTGCGCTGTATGTTAAGATGTGTTTGCTCTTCTTTCACTATGGAAGCTGATGCCCCATTTGACAAATTAGACAATAGGTTGGGCAGCCTTATCCCTCGTGAGAACCCATTACAGAATAACAACAGTGGGAGAGGGCTTCCTTTATTAACCCTTAGTTGAGAAGTACTGTTTTTTTCTGAAAGTAATGCCAAGAACTGGTGACAGAACCCCCAACTTTTCTTTGAGTAGCTGTGATTGCCCTCTCCAGTCTCTTCAGTGCAGAGGCCAACTCTCAGAGTCCCGTGGATGCCTAAGAGGGTGTTCTACTCCTGTGGGGCAGATAACACCAGAATATGCACCCAGATCACTGCATTTCTCTCTTGCTATTTCAGATGCGAGGAGGGGTTAAAGTACAATTTCACCATGAATACTTTCCTAGATTTTTCCCTTTTGGTCTATTTAAGAATGGTGTGGCATGATTGTTATTTTTCTCAGAGTGCTGGTTTGGTATGGGGTTCTGTTTATTTGTTCAGCATGGGACCCTGTTGAGACATGAGCATAACATTTTTCTTAGTTACTGTGCATGACCAGCAAAAATTGTACCACAAATGACTCAATGATCATTTCTCCTAGGTGTCTGGGCTACCTTGGACTTGGGCTAGGAGAGAGGTTTAGTGCCTGAAAAGCTAATTGTGTAGAAGGGCATTCCTATCATTTTTTCCATGTGTGGCCAAGTATCAGGTTGCGTGTGCTACCTGTCTAACCACCCTACCTTCTTGAACTTAAGACCTCATAAAAAACACATGGACTTACGTAGTCCATGGTGGTCAGTGTTGAGGTAAAGGATGAAAGGTGATAAACTCCCATTAAGGATGATTCTCACAATTAACATGTTGTTGGGGAATGAGGCTTTAGCGTCATTTATCTGAAGGCCTCTGTTGCAAGAAAAGCCCAAGATACCTCCCCTTTTTGAGAGAACAGTGGTATTGTGCTGTATTCTAAACCGAGTGCTTATAGCTTCACTGTGTTGGATTCTTCCACACTTTAGTTTTGCCTTCATCCTTTAGTAGATTCCTGAACTACATTCTGAAGTCTCCATTTGTTTCTCTTTAATTCTCTGTTATATCTCTTCAGACTTTAAATTACCTCAGTCTATCAGGTTGGAAATGATCTAGACCGATTCGGACTTTACTTGGACTGTGATCAGGGTCTTTGGCTAGGAGTACCTCCCGGAGCCTACAACGCATCCTTCTTTTGAGAGAGGATCTCATAGCCCCGGCCTCCTGCAGACCTGGAGTCTTCCCTTACTGTTGCTGCATGCAATGTTCTCTCCATCTGTCTCTGCCAAACACCCTGCTTCTTCTGTTTATATATATTTTACTGTTGCCTCACAAGTATCCACAGTTTAATTTCTGACAGTAGGATACCAGCGGCGACTCCTCCACAATGGCAGAGAAGCTTCGCCCCACTCGTTTTATTTTGCATTTACCGGCTCTGAGGCAGCTTGTGCAGGGAGGGGCGGGGCATTGGAGGAGGGAAGAGGAGTGCTTTTGCACTTCCTATATGTACATATGTGCTTGGATTGCCTGTGCACTTCCTATGTGCCCATATGTGTTTGGCTGGCAGTGTCAGGCTGACCAAAACACACATGCGCACTTAGGTTTCTTCAGCCCGGCTGCATTTAGCAGCCGGGCTGGAGAAACCCCACAGACTCCCTGACCTGAGTGGAGCATCTTTCAAGCCCACTCAGGCCAATACCCGCAATGGTCTGCAGCTCGGGGTTTGGATGGGAGTCTGTCCCAAGGGCTGCTGGGACCAGGAAGAGGACAGCAGGAGCTACGCTATGCAGGAGGCGCCCAGTGGCTTCAGGTAAGCTATTGTTTTTATTATTACTAACACACCCCCATGCCCCACCCCCGCATTACCCCACCCACCTCACCACCCTTTGTTCGTGGCAGCCGCCACTGTAGGATACCATAGTTTACACCACAATGTCAGTTTACAGCTAGCCTTACGCTTGTGACTTGGTTCTGGTCTGACATACTCCAAACACTTCTCAACCTGTTACTCAGAGTTTTGGTAGTGAAGCAAGGCCACTTCTGCCCCTTGTGGGATTCCATTGATGCTGCTACATCGATCATCTGTTCACGTCAGTGATGGGAGGGTAAATCTAGAAGGATGTGTGCATAGCCTAATCCCTGAGGAATGGGGATTTTGTTGAGGAAGACATAGGTAGCTGAAGCCACAAGAGCAGAATGGGATTGTGCAACTAGCATAAAGTGGTCACCCTTGTCAGGGGCAGAAAGGGGAACTAGATAGAAGGGGGTCTTGTTTCTGGGGGTGGTTTATTGTAAACGTAGATGTTACCACCTGCAACTATGGACTGATGTGTCCTATTTTAAGCAACATACGGCAGAGGGGATAGAGGTTTCTGATATACACTAATATATCACTAATATACCACTAGGCTCCTAACAGGGGCGGCTCCTCTGCTAAGGTGGAGGAGTTTCACCCCACTGCTCTCCGAACAGGACAAATAAAATGATAAGATGGTATTATCATTTTGTTTTCTGTAGCTATGTGGTTGGGTTAGGGCCGAGCGGGCTGGTATCAGAGCTTAGGAGTAGTTTACACACTCCAAGTACCAGTGACGGTTTGGCTGGCCGTCTCGGGCCAGCCAAACAGTAATGCGCACTTTGTATGTCCCCTATGAGGCTGTAATACACCTCCTGGTGGGAAAAATGCACAGGCATCCAGTGCTTACCGGAGTGCCAAACCACGGCGCTCAGACCAATCACAATGCTCCATTGCAGTGTTGTGATTAGCTTAGGGGAGCCGGTGTGCTTCCTCTTTCGGGGTTTAAGTAAAGACGGAGGAGAGATGGCGGCCGACGTCTGTGAGGTGATAAGTTTTTTTATGTTTTATAATTTGTTCCCCCCTGCCCGCCACCCCCCATTCCCTGTCAGCCGCCACTGACTCCTAACAGGCACTCAACATGGCCCAAAACATGTATTCTACTGTTATGTTACCAGACAACCATTGCCATGAGAAAAATCACACACACTTTCATCCGCTGGGAAATGGGATTGCCTATCAATTTATAAGATGCCTAAGGAACTGGCAAATCCCTCCGGCCTTGAACCTTTCACACCAAAATCACACACTGACAGCCCAATGAATACGACAAAGCTACCTAACCGAGAATGGAACCAGTGCACAATACCCATGTCACATCATCGCAAGCTGAATCTGACCCCAGTCTTCGACTGTAAACCCGTAACCTGCAGAAAGTGCAATGATGGCATCCCAATGGCAGAACGTGTACTCTCCAATCGCCGATAATAGAGCATGTTTAATGAAAAAAAGCAGACATTGGTACGATGATCTGTACTGTAGGAGGTAAAAAAGTGCTGCCCACTGCCCCAATGCACTAGAAGCAGAGAAGGTGGAAAATCACTCCCCTTAGACCACTGGTTGAAAGAAATCCTGCTGGCAACTACACCACCAATGAAAGCTTTCTTTTTCCTTCAATGTATTTAACCCTCTGTGAATGCGCCAGGTGCGTTTGCGTTCATAATACCATAGAGGCGCGTAGATAACCAACAAAATGTAGGAACGTAAAACAACTAAAAGGGCATTAAAAAAACGAAATTTTTTTTAAAGAGATGTTGTAGAAAAAGTCCCTTCATTTTGGGTCTCACAATGGCGATGGCGCCTTGCGAAGAGGGGCATATGTGCCTCGGTGCACGTACATCTACTAAGTTAGTAGAATCTCCTGTAAACTGGACAAGAATGGACAGGTTCACTCTGGTGCGATGCTGGGCGGCCAGACATGTGACTGACTCTTCCCAGCCCTTCCAGACTTTCAGAAGGACTGGCCTCTAAGGAAATCTCACAATGGTGGCATGTAGCCATCATGGGTTCAGCTGTTCACGGGCTGAAGGATGTGTGGGGCCATTGCACCCTAATAATGGCCATCTTTTTATTAACCACCACTGAGTGCCCGAGGGTACTTACTTTGGTTGCTTTCGGCCCCAAAATAGGGTGACCAGGCGTCCCCGTTTTGCCAGGACGGTCCCCGTTTTTAACCAGCTGTCCCAGGAAATGTCAAGAAATGTAGCTCATGTCTTGGGCCTTAGAGAGGGTCGACTGAAAACGGTGGGAGGTGTTTTTATGTTTTACAAAGCAGGGAAAGTTAGCAGTTGTTTGAAGAACGCAATTTAATTAACAGGCAAGCTACTGGGTTTAAAAATTACATTTTATGTATGTTCTTACTGCCTGTTCTGTAATTCTCTGCTGAGGAGCGCTCTCATAGCTTGAAGTAAAATTGTAGTCCTTCTATTTCTGTGAAATGTTCGGGTTTTTGGCTTTAAAATTCTGGTCACTCTACCCCAAAAGCATCTTTACCTCACTGCCCGGGTACCAAGTAGTACAGCCAGCCTATGCAGGCGGAGGTAATGGCGTCTGAAAGCAAAATCCACCTGCGCTGCAGTGTGGGTGAGACATGCTACAAATATACCTCATTAAACCGTCCACACAGCGCTACACATAAATCTTTAAAAAAAAAAAAAAAGGGCAAGCAACATCTCAATGGGGGTCCCCTGGGAAATATCCCTAACGTGGTAGAACAAGGCCGGACCCAGGCCCTGCCAGTGCCCACACAGCGACACGCCACACATAGGCCCGCGACCACCCTGGCCTGCGGGCACGTCTCTCAGCCTCGGGGACAGGCCCAGGGCCGAGGCCGCGCACGTCACCGCAGGCCCCGGGAGGCCGTGGCCACGCGCCCGCAGCTGTTCGCACTTCAGAGCAGGGTTGTTGTCGAGAAAGTGGCTACTTGTCCACTTTCCTTCGTCTTTGTGACTCACGAGGAGGCTTTTTCGCGTGGGAGTGGGAGGGGCCCCCCAAAAGGCTCGCTGTGCGGATGCGTCCTGTTTATTTTGGCCATTGCCCGGGCCTTTCTGTTGAGGCTGCAACTTAAAAATGTGGAATTGCAGATTTCTTTCACCCCACGCCCAAGCTGTGAATGAAATGATACTACTGCGTTCGCGGCTAAAGGGCCTGCGATGCTTCTCCGGATACTTTATATGGTAAAGAAACGGAGCAGAGTTCAAATGGATCTCTGGAAGTTAGGCCACTCTACCGGTTCACACTCTTACATTCACATTGTTTATAAGCACGGTGTTCTACAAGCAATATTCCATTTATAGCCAATAGCAGAGCCCACAGGATGAGGAAAGAATGCTCTTCTGGAATCAAACGTACGACTGTGAGTGTGCCCCTCTGCCATCACAGCAGCATTTATGAGCGTGCATTGCTATCACCAGAGATACCTTTATAAGGAGACCCTTTGGGCTTTAAAGCTATACTCATAAATGTGCACCTCAGTCCAGAGCCGTCTTAACGTATGGGCATCCTGGGCAGTTGCCCGGGGCCCCATGAACATAAGGCCCCCAATTTTAGAATGTCAAAACACTGATTTTGTTGAAGGTACCAATAAATAGAAGTTTGTTCTATCGATAATTTACATTTGTATTCCTGCGAGTGGTTGTGTAGGCAGGGCCCAGTGCACTGCTTTTCCCGGGGGCCTGTAATGCTGTTAAGACGCCCTGCTTCGGTCGTAGAGCTAGCTACAGTGTGTGTCCATCTGGTGGCAAAGCATCTGTTGCAAAGGGGGCATTTCCAGAAGCAGAGGTCATTGTGCCATGGCATGCACCTATGAAGTCAGAGCTATCATTGCAAGAGAGCACTTGGGGGTCACAGTTTGAGATAACCACGGCGTGTTAGAGCTCGCCGTACACATTTCTCCTTCTGGTGGTAAGTCATATTTTGTAAGCGTGCTCTCCCTGTCGCACAGTTTGCTCTGCAAGAGTGCTTGCCTGTTGGCACATCTTCTGCTGCGTGTTCGCTGGTGGCCCTACAACCCGTTGTAAGTGTGCCACACTAGTTCCTCAACTACCCTTGTACATATCCTTTCCAGTCTGGTAAGTGCACCCTTCTGGTGGAAAGGGTTTCCTTGTGCATGGCCTTGGAGTCGCGTCTGCAATACAGCGAGCGCATGTTTCATTGGTAGCTAGATAGTAAGTGTTTAAAATGTTATTAAGCATTTATAAAGAACAAAACTGTGTTCATAATAACTGTTGATGTGCCAAGTCTTAAGGTACCAACAGCCGAGGCTCCTCCGTAAGGGCGGAGGAGTGTAGCCCCACTTAGAGCAGAATAAAAAATAAAATGACAATAAAACAAGGTTATTATCCTCTTATTTTTCACGTGCAGCCAATGCTGCCGAGTCTAGGGCCGGTGGGGCCAGCCAATCCTCTCTTGACAGTGCAGGGACTGGGAGGAGAAGTGGTAGGCACTTGTAAATGCACATGTCAGTTTAGCTGGTTTACTGGCAACTAATTGCACATTAATGGTAACCACAATAGCGAACAAAGTGCATTAAATACACCTGTAATATAAGCTAAAAGTATTAGAACTTTTAACCCGTTGGCTGCTGCCGTCGGCCTACGGTCGTCGCGTGCACTACCTTGGTAGTGCTGCGCACGTCCGTTGGCCGACGCTGCCCCACCCGTTTTTCGAACGTTCAGCACTGGAGCTGAACGTTCGACGCAGCCAACGGGTTAACACAGAATGCGTGAAAAATGGTCTAGGTTATAATCTGCATATATTTATTCATGATTTTTGTTTCAAAATAAGTCAAGAATTTATTTTAACTTGTTGTGAAAACTCAACTAGACATATGCTTCAAGTGATGGAACCCCTACCGTCTTCATGACTTCAACCGCATCATGCTGTAAGGTACCAGAAAACCTAGACACAACTTGTGGGCGTGGAGATCCGGCCTGGTGTTCAAACCCCTAACTGAAACCACCCTAACAAGTAGGTGCCAGAAAGCACAATCTTCCAGAATAAGTTAAGCGTGACCAATGATGTGCAATACAATAGCCCATTTTGCACCTCAAGCAGTCCCAACCATAACTGTGTCCATCTCATGTGCGTGTGCCCCTTTGTTGCCAGAGCAACACTTTTCTATGTGTGCCCCACCAGCAATCAAGATACTTTTGAAGTGTCAATGCTCCCCTTGGAAGTGTAACGTTTACATGGCAGAGCTAATTGTGGAACTGATTTTTTTGCGGCATGTCAGCTGCACTTGTAAATGTGCCTGTCTTCCAGCAGATAGAACATTGCAACATTGCGATTCTCGTAACAGATCAGCAAAGGTACGGCCCTCCGACACCCAAAGAGCCCTCATGGTATTGTATGCTTGGTATTAAAGGAATGGTGATTATGTGGCTTCAGTGGTCACACATGCCATTTTGTGGAAGGAGCCTGGTGCTCCACTCTGGAGGGAAGCAGAGTCTTTGCACCGTCATATGCTGCACACGGAAAAGGAGTTTGTGGAATGTGTAGTACAACACGAGGCCTGGGCGGGTAACTCCACTCCGTTCGCTGAGTTTGCAGACTTTTTTTCCACGTCCGTGCTCACCTATGTTAAGTTGGTGAGCGCGAGTGAGAAAAATCCAACGGTAAACCACATCCCAGCCAGATTTCTCAACGCGGGCGGTCGCAGATGCTTGTGACTGCTCGTGTTGAGAAACCATCCATTTGCGTTGATTAAGCTGCCCCTTGAGTAGAAAATCTACCCGAGCGGCAGAAAGAAGCAGTGCCCTCTTGTGCTGCACATGGTGCTGTTCGTGCTGATTTTCCAGCATGGGACAAACACCAGGTGCTAAAAATCAGCACAAACAGCGCATCCTAACGCACCCCAACACGTGCGGAACTCTACATAGCTTTGTGGAGTTTTTTGGTCAACTCTGCGCAGGCCTATACACCACACATATAGCATACTAGTCCCCTTGTGGCTCACCTGACCCTCTACGAGGACCTTGCATGCCTTTCCCCAAGTATCCAGTAGCCCGCTCTAGTCAAGGTACAGTATCTAGCCTCCCACTCTCTCTCTATATATATATAGGCAGTGTCTGCACTTGACCCACTAGCCATGTTGTTCCTTGTGTTGCCACTAGAATCCTAAAATAAAGGGAGCTGGTTGGAGGCACCGATTGGATTTCAGAAATACAAATCAAAGTCACAATGATCTCTCAGAACCTATTATTTCATTTTTGAGGGAAAACACTTGTAAATGGCATGCAATGGGAGAAGACCCACAATCAACAGCCAATGTCTCTTAAATCTTTACATATGCCATCATCAATCCAGTTTTATTTTATTCTCCACTGGAATTAGCAACTCGGATGACAGGCACAAAATGCAGCAGCCATTTTAGAAAAAGTCTGCATGAAGACTCTTTCACTTACATTTTCACAAATCCACAAATCCCTCTGCGCATTTCGTACTAACAATCGACAGTGTGTTTTTTTTAACACATTGCTGGAATCTCGCAGTCAGTCCCTTTGCTCCTGGAGGTACACCTCAAATATGTATCAACAAATCTGCCGCAAGTCAACTGAAGTCCAGAGCCGACAGAGAGCAGGGAATTTTTGTTCTGATTTATGAGAAAGGCAAGAAGATGTTTGGCACCGAGGCGCGTGGGCGTGCGCCATTCCGACACATACTTTGTGTTTTGACGCCTCCTCAGAAGTTTTGCATCATACTGCATTTACCCTTTTATGTATATGAATCCCAGAGCCCTGCCTTCATTCTCCCAGCGCACGCCGAGCTGTGGCGGGTGGAAGAAAGGTGGTGAAAAGCCATCCACTGTTTAGTCTACGGTGGGAAAGAAACAGAACATTCCGTGTGACCACTTACACACCACACACCAGTTCGGCAGCTTCCTTTCTGGAACAGCCTCCCCTGGTAAATCAGCACAAATCTCCTCGATGCAAAATGCGCCACCACCTCAAATTCATCTCCTGGGGGTGTGACTCAGACAGGCATGTGTGACTGTCGACATGTTTGGGAGCCTCTTTTCGGCATCTTTGGAAGCTGGCTGACTTGGCTGACAATCACAGCGAAAGTAGGGCTGTGCAAAGTTTTTTCCACCCATAAAGTGCTGCAAAGTTGCACATTGTTTCCCCTTGTCATGTTTTCCGGTTTAAGTTCGCTTTCAACTCTGCAAAGGCTCTCTGGGTGTTATGAGACACAGAAACTGTACTGTATGTATATATAAACATCTGTTTAATAAAAAAAACTGTGAAATAAAAAAAATGCTCTTATTCACACTAACAAACACCAACCAAGACTGAAAACATATGCAAATCAATTCTCAGTATTTCTGTGCCTTTCAGCAAATTTATGTAGGATTTTTTTTCTGAAAGTGTAATGTCTGTAACATAAATTGTTGCTAAAGTTAAGATGTTCATGTAAAACTGCAAAAACACGAAACGCCATAAATTTGCGTGGTTTTCCATGAAACTTTGGTAAGTTTGGAAAAAATAAACTCTTAGCAACTTCACATACTGTCAACTGAGAACAGCTTTTTATTATGACAGTATTCTGGTACAATTTAGGAAGGATGAGTTCCTCCATGAGCATGCCTTGCCTCAGAGATGAAAAGTCTTAATAAGACGGTGGTAGAAAGTCACATGTGACAGTGCTTCATCATGGTCTACTTTGATTTACCCTTTACAACAATATGGTCTTAAAATGACCACAAGTGGAAAACTGAAAAAAAGTTTCGGTATTTACTGCTCTCTTCTTGGGGAGAGGAGTTGGCCTAGCTCAAATCTGGGGAACTGGGATTGAGTCTCGGCAATGATGTTTAACATCCTGTGATTCTGGGCAAATCACTTGATCTCCCTGTGCCTAACAAAAATGAATGTGTGTCCTCATGTAACGCAACTGGCGTGCTATGTAAAGCGCTCTGATACCCGATTCTGGTCAAGTTTGCGCTACATAAAAATCTGCAAAAAAAACCAACCAAAAAATATTTTATTTGCGTAAAAAGTAATTTCATTTGGCTGGCAGAGAGGTTGTGCAAGACACAGGGCTGTCTCTTGAGAGGGATGTCCTCCATTACTGTCGCCGCTTTTGCCTTCCTTCGCCACTCTTTCAGGAGTGGTTGGTGTCAGAAGAGAGTGGCAGGGCGGGGGTGGGTGTAAAGGAGACAATGAAAAAAAGACATACCTGCAGCCCGCTGCATCGCCAGTCTTTTGCTCCTCTCCTGGCCTCACTGCAGGCACAGGCTCCCCAAGTCCTCTGCGGCCAATCCTGAACCTGATCTCATGCATGACAGCAGCTTCAAGATTGGCCAGCGCACGCTTGATTTGCGCTCTCAGAGAGAATGGGAACCTGTGCTATGCTGTCTCCAACCCAGCAATGCGGTGGGGAGGTGATGCTCCTCTGCCACAGGGTAGGAGCCGCATTTACACTCTTTTAGGAGTTGTTGGTATCAATTATATCTGTGACCGTGGAACAGAAATAAGGAAACTCAGTATGTGTAGCTACTATTGAAATGGGTGCTGTTCCCTAAACTTAGCACCTTTGCATGGTTTGCTGCCGGATAAGTGAGTCACTCCCTGGGGTACCAGCACTGCAAGTGTGCAATGGATGAGGGTCTGTGAGCCTGCCAGGGCCCCATACTCTCCCAATGCTAGGTCTTTCTCCTTCTCTTTTATTTGCTCTCGCCAGTGAGGCGCCATCTTGCAGGTTGGCGAGTAACTTGGAGGTCCAGCTCCAGCTAAAGAGTTTTAGCATGGGGCTTCATTAGAGCAAGTTCCATGTTGTACTTTTTTTGAGTATCTGATGATATCACCACCAGGCAGTCATTTTGTACGCAACCTTCTAAAAAACAAATCCTTTATCTAACAGAAGTGTTGCCTTTCTTACAGAAACCTGGATGAACGCCTCATCAGCGCCCAACATCGCCATAGCCATCCCGGACGGCTACAAGATCATCCAAAAGGACCGCATCAACCAAACAGGAGGAGGCACCGCCATCGTCCATAAGAACACCATCCGCATCACGACCAGTTCCGACGATAACCTCGCAGCCGCCGAACACCTTCACTTCCACATCCACACCGACCCTAAGACCACACTCAGAGGTACCCTCATCTACAGACCCCCAGGACCCCGCACACAATTCAGCGAAGACATCACTGACTTCATCAGCCCACACGCCCTCCCCTCCGAGAACTACATTCTACTGGGAGACCTCAACTTCCACCTGGAAAAGAACAACGACAGCAACACCACCACCCTTCTGGACAACCTCGCCAATCTTGGACTCAAACAACTTGTAGACACCCCCACCCACTACGCCGGGCAAAGGCTCGACCCAATCTTCTCCTCCAGAAAGCACATCTCCTTCAATCACGCCACAGGACTCCATTGGACGGACCACAGCTGCGTTCACTTCAACTATAAAAAGACCACGACCCACAACCAATCGCCCGCAGAAACTGGAACAAAATTACCACCGACCAGCTCTTCACAGCGCTTTACCAAAACCCTCCTGCCAAATCATTGGACCCAAATCAAGCAGCCATCAACCTCACACAATGGATCACCCACAGCGCTAACAATTTAGCACCCTTGAAAAACCATCAAATCAAGCAAGGTAGCAAAAAAGCCCCCTGGTTCAAAGACAACCTTAAGAAATCCAAGAAGATCTGTCGCACCCTCGAGAAAGCCTGGCGAAAAAACCCAACCACTGACAACTTGGCCACCTTCAAGAATGCCACCCGCAAACACCACCAGCTGATCCGATCCACCAAGAAATCAGCATTCAAGGATCGACTCGACAACAACGCCCATAACAGCAAGGAACTATTCAACATCGTCAAAGAGTTTACCAACCCCACCGCTGGCACCAACGACATCACTCCCTCTCAAGACCTCTGCGACTGTCTAGCCTCGTTCTTCCACAACAAAATCGCAGACATACATAACAGCTTTGGCGACCAGTCCGCCCCACCCACCTCCGAACCAAAACCCCCCTCCAACAACCTTTGCGCCTGGAACCCAATCACCACTGAAGACACCATCCGCTTG
This sequence comes from Lissotriton vulgaris, assembly GCF_964263255.1. Lineage (NCBI taxonomy): Eukaryota > Metazoa > Chordata > Amphibia > Caudata > Salamandridae > Lissotriton > Lissotriton vulgaris. The sequence goes on along the minus strand of NC_141698.1, from coordinate 437,112,848 downwards.
ATGAACTCCATACACTCCAGATCGCCAACCGACCCATGTCCCCACCACGTTTTCAACAAAGCAGACTCCATTATCGCACCCCATCTCCGAGATGTCATCAACTGCTCCCTCAACTCCGCTACCTTCCCAGAAAGCTGGAAACATGCCGAACTCAGCGCCCTCCTGAAGAAACCCACAGCAGACCCCACCGAACTTAAGAACTACCGCCCCATTTCGATCCTCCCATTCCCTGCCAAAGTCATTGAGAAAACCGTCAACAGTCAGCTCGCCGCCTTCCTCGAATCCAACGGCTTTCTCAACCCATCACAGTCCGGCTTCCGAGCCAAACACAGTACCGAGACCGCCATCATCGCAGCAACAGACGACATTCGAACTCTACTGGACAACGGAGAAACAGCTGCCCTCATCCTACTGAACCTCTCCGCAGCCTTCGACACAGTCTGTCATAGCACCCTTATACAACGCCTCAGCAACGTCGGAATACAAGGAAAAGCATTGAACTGGATCATCTCGTTCCTCGCCGGAAGAACCCAGAGAGTCCACCTCCCCCCTTTCAAATCGGAGGCCACTGAAGTCATCTGCGGCGTACCACAAGGATCATCACTCAGTCCCACCCTCTTCAACGTATACATGAGTCCCCTCGCATCCATTGCGCACCAACACAACCTCAACATCATCTCCTACGCAGACGACACCCAGCTGATCCTCTCCCTCACCAAAGACCCAAACACCGTCAAAACCAACCTACACGAAGGGATGAAAGAAGTAGCCGAGTGGATGAAGACCAGCCGTTTAAAACTGAACTCAGACAAAACTGAAGTCCTCATCTTAGGATCATCCCCCTCCGCTTGGGACGACTCTTGGTGGCCACCGGCCCCGGGCAACGCACCCAAACCTACGGACCACGCACGTAACCTGGGCTTCATCCTGGGCTCCTCCCTCTCGATGACCAGACAAGTCAACGCCATCTCATCATCATGCTTCAACATCCTACGTATGCTCAAAAAAATCTTCCGTTGGATCCCCACCGAAACAAGAAAGACGGTCACCCATGCACTGGTCACAAGCCGACTGGACTACGGAAACACCCTTTACGCCGGAACCACAGCCAAATTACAGAAAAAACTACAACCCTCAGAACCCCTCAGCCAGAACCCCTCAGCCAGACTCATTCTAGACATCCCCCGCCAAGCTCACATTTCCGGTCACCTCAGAGAACTCCACTGGCTCCCCGTCAACAAGAGAATAACGTTCCGTCTCCTTACCCACGCACACAAAGCTCTCTACGACCTAGGACCCAAATACCTCAACACGCGCCTGACCTTTTACACCCCCACCCGCCAACTGCGATCGTCCAATCAAGCCCTCGCCGTGATTCCACGCATCCTAAGATCCACCATGGGGGGAAGATCCTTCTCCTACTTAGCGGCCAAAACCTGGAATTCTCTCCCCATCCACCTTCGCCTTACACAGAACCACCTCTCCTTCAGAAAACAACTAAAAACTTGGATATTCGATAAGTAACGTAGCCCCCCTCCCTCAAGCGCCTTGAGACCCTCTGGGTGAGTAGTGCGCTATAGAAATTTTAACTTGACTTGACTTGACGTAAGCAGAGAAGGAACTTGCAGCCCCTAATATGGGTATACAGCCAGGCACTGAAGGGAGGGACACCGTCAGATGCTACATGAACTGCACCCTACTAGACATTGGTCTTTGGGAAGTGCTCCCCCCCAACAGTAAGCTCTTATTTGGGAATGTATGCACTCACCCTCTTCACCATCAAATGCCAAAGCAACCACCAAGTTCTGAGCAAATGATCACCTAAAATGTAAAGCGCTTCATCCGCTTTAAGCATTGCTTTCCAGTGTGCTGAACTTTGTTCTTTCAGTCCAAAAGGTCTTTTCAAACACTAGCCCTTACACCCGGGTCTTGGCATTAGCCAGGCCTTTTGGTTTCGCTAAAATATTATATATCTAACTTTTAAGGGCTTTAAGCCAGTGCTCTTTATCCATTAGCCTGTTATTGCTTGATTATTATTTTATTTTTCTGCCTCCCATTACAGCATACAGCATGGGGTAATGTGTCCGCCCATGTGGTACACCAAGTTAAATCAGTGCTTTTGCAACCGTAAAAATATTTTTGCTTTTATCAAATTTATTTTGATTGACATTGCCCAGCAGCATCCCAAACAGTAAAGTTTTGCAAAATCCATTAAAACAAAGGAAGCATTGACAAAGCCGAAAAGACTGCCCACACCAGACCTATTGGTTTTGCCTATGCTTGTTATTGAGTGCATTGCCTGTAATGATATGTGTATTTCCATGTTTGTACCAATCTGCTATCAAGCAGCTCCTGGTTGCGAGGCGTTGCCTTTACTGCACTAATCTCATCACCGAGCTCATCTGGGTATGCCGATTACCTCCACCCACTACTGTGAAAATGATGATACATTGTCCAGCCTGGAGAGGACTAAAAGAGGTTTTCAATTAGGTCCACTAGAAAATGGAGGTCTGATAGTCCATGGTAGTAGACAGTGTCCCTGAAAGGGACTAAAGTGCCCAACCAGGCTGTCAATATTCAGGAACCAGAGACGTGGGTTGGTTAAAAAAAAAAAAGAATCCACCTACAAGGTTTTACAGTTTTTGCCCTTCACAAAGGTTGTGAACATTTACATTTTTCATTCACTCATGTATAGTTTTTACTCCTACTGAACTGTAGACTGCTCAGAGTAAGCGATTGAGCTCATATTAAGAAAGAGGTAGAACTCTGAAAAAAGTCCTAAATTGAAACTACTTCTATCAAAAAGTGAAATTTTGATTTATCTATGATTTGGGTATAAGTAGGTGTGATTAATTATAGAGGTTGCCTAAAGAAAAAGATTTTTTTTAAAGATTATTAACTCATTATACCATAACAAGTGTCTAAGTGCCTGCCTTTTGTCCTGAGAAAGGTGCAATAGACTACTGAACCACCAAAATGCAGCGTCAACAATATTTTTAAGATCACTATTTACAATCAAGATTTAATTGAATGTGTTATATATAGTATTTTATCTACTATTGTAGTAACAGGATATTTGTGAAATCATGTATGATTTTAGAAGGGTGCTGTGCTTTTAATATACAAAAAGAAATGCAATTAATGTATAGTTAGTATATGTTTTTATAATAAATATTCACTACAAAGACTGATGTAAGGCATTTGTTAAATCAGAACATCGCTTATGTGTAACATTAAAAGTGGGATACTATAATCTTATGTGAAGTTACAACAAAATATGTTTTATGTAAGCCTGAGCGGTGAACTCTGCTCCGTTCACGGATTTTGCTGAGTTTTGCGCACTCTGCCCAGCAAGTTGAGTTATTTTTCCTCGCTTGAGCTCCCCAGCGTCAAGTTGGTGAGCACGAGCGAGAAAAATCCACCTTACGGCAAGATTTTTCCTCACTCGTGCTCCCCAAAGTCGAGTTTGCGAGCATGAGCGAGGAAAATCCACCTCCCGGTGAGATTTCTCAACGCAGGCGGTCGGATTTCTCAATGCGGGCTGTTGCGACTGCTTACGCTGAGAAACTTTATGCTTGTGTTGAGAAAGTTGCAGCTTGAGTAGAAAATCGACTCGAATGGCAGAAAAGAGGCTGTGCCCTCCTGCGTGGTGCATGGTGCCATGTGCGTTGTTTATCCAGTGCAGGACAAACACCCGGCGCTGAAAATCAACGCGAACGGCTTCATCAAGCACACTCCGCCACTTGCGGTACTACGCATTGCGTGGCAAAGTTTTTAGGAAACTTCGCAAAGAATTTATTTTTAAAAAAAAGTATCTTGCTAAAATTTAAATTTACCAAAAAGTGCTAGACATGCAATTGCACAGTGGCAGACTTTTACGAAGTTTAACTAGCCCCCTTTCTCCTGCTGATTGCTGCATCAAAAGCGCCAAACTCATACTAATGACGTGAAACGTTTACCCAGATAGTATTAGTATACAGTAAAATGACAAAACAGTGCCAGAGAGAGAGAGAGAGATAAACAATGTTTATTTAGACCATAGTCTTTAAAACCATACACAGCTTTTGGATCCTCATAGTGATAACATAATAAAATACACATTTCATTTTAAAAACAATTTACAAAGAATATAAATTCCTAAAATTCCCAATTTTAGGAGAACATTTTTAAAAGATTTAAAATCAGCATCCCTCTTTTAATTTCTGCTTTAGAATGTCGTATATCGCTTTCAGGAACTTCCCCAAAGCGATTGTAATAGCTAGGAATGGCATATCCATAGGAAGACATGCCGCTTGAGCACGTGAATTTACCCTATATTTTAAGAAAATTGGACATAAAAATACTGTGCCACTGAATATGCCGTATAATTTGACTGGTTTTACCGTCTAATGTAGTCAACTCTAACGCATGATTTTGCCCGCGATTGTTGCATAATTCCAGTAGTCAAAAATGCAATGACTCTCTCGCTGCCTAAATCCTGTCTGTCTGTCCAACGCTCTCTGCGCTTACTGGCACATAAGGAGTGAACTTGTACCATTTCATTGCCTTTGAGAAAATTAGCTCAGACAGCCAGATGTTGGCTGTTGAATAAAGAAACTGTTACACTGAGCCAAGTATGAGGTTTTCTTTAATAAGGATTTGGAAAATGGAAGATTTCGCACGATAATCTAGAAAGCCCCATGTCAGCCACTTAGCAGGGGATTTCACCCCAGAATCAGGCAAACCACAGACCCAAGTGACACTGACTTTGTTGCATGCAATTTTTACAGCAAAAAAAAAAACAAAATATGGTTACCACTTGTTGTTTAAGTCTGTGACAAACCCCTTCTACAAAGGATTGCCGCGGGCTGTGCATTGCGACATCTTGGGGCCGTTGTCCTTTTTCGATTCATTATTTCGCTGTCATATCACGGAGTTTGTTTCTGTTTATTTATTATGCTTGGCACTTTAAACGCCCAGTGAATGTGTTGGGCGATGTGCCAGGGCCGTCCATCCGCCCTGGATGAAAGTGAAGTTCAAGAATCTGATGTCACAGCGGCCTCTACTGGCCAACCTGGGAGAAACATCAAAACACGGTTTAAGAATGGGGTAGTGCCATTCGCGCCGCCTGGACCTTGTACAATGATTCAGGGTATATTATGACAGCATTTCAAAATGTCACTACTGCAGGAAAACGAAAACAAAAACACGGGGGTTGAAACAGTCCACCTCAAAACTCTTACGTCTGTATAAATGTACATGGAACCTACTGAATTGAGATGCTAAAGTGGTATAGTCCAGTGTTGTTTTCCTGCCTCTGATTGAAAGCTGATTTGAGAGAGGGGTCAGCTTCATTTGAATGACAAGAAATATGGCGACAGGTGGGGTGAAGCAGCAGGTATATTCTGATATGAATGTTAGCTTATCCAACACTCAGTTCGACGAGGGCCAGGGGAGTCTGTCACTGGCAAAAGTGTGGCCCCTGCGCAAATGGCACAGTCCAGAGTGCCCTGGTGTCGCGTCTGCAATAAAGCCGGCGCACGTTTAAGAGGCTGCACTTGGGCACGAGGCCTGTTGCACTAGCACACGTGCATATTAAAGTGTACCCCCTCTGTATGGTGCAAAACCATACAATTGATAGTTAGAGCCGCAGCAAGAGGTAAATATGTGTTGTGAGCGTTTATAGAGAACAACATTGTGCTCATAGTAACTGTTGATGTGCCAAGCCTAAGGTGCTAGTAGTTAAATAACTCAGATACTCTGTGCCGTCTCTAGGCGCAGCAGTGCCAACTGCCATTGGCAGTAAAACGTGAAAAAGCGAGTTTTTAACAAGAGCCAACACACCTGGTTGGAGGGTTCTGTGCTTAGCAAGTTAGAATATAGTTGCTCGTAGATGCGCTCATCATTGCTACTTATGAACCAGGTGATATTGGACCCAGTTACAGGCAATAAGCAACTGGTTTGTGTCAAATAATGTGAAGTAGAATTAGTTTGACTCAAGTTTCAAGTTTTTTGTTTTTTTTTTAAACTTGAAACTTGACTCAATTCTTAGAAACTTATAAAAAAAACAAATATATTGAACAAACTATAAATTGACTAAATAGCGTCTACAAGTTAACATCTTAACATGACAGATGTACTGGTGGAGGGGCTTAACCCAAAAACAGGGCTATGGAAGTAGCAAGGTGGGAGGTGCAGTCATGGGGCAGGAGGGGGGGGGGGGGGGGGACCACCCGCTTTAACAAGAGCAGGTTCTGCATCATCAGTAGGTGCACAGATGAAATTGACTTTATACTATGTCTGGGGAACAGCTTTTGCACCGCACATATGTGCACAGGTTCATTTTAGCATGGTTCTTTGTTTCATGTGCACTGCATATTTAGAATGTGTACGTGAGCGTCTTTACACATTTACACACGTACACATTTATAGAGGGCACCAAAGAAGAATTTCCATGATATAAAAGTCTGGGCTGCAACACATGCAGAAAACGTCGGCCATCTTTTCACACCCACTGCACACCTTTCCAAGACTCTCTCCAAGAATTTGGGCAAAAGGTGTGTACAGAAAAGTTTACTGACAACTTACTGCGCTTTCATAGTAACTGCAATTACGAACAAACTGCATTAAAAAACTGTAATGTAAGGTAAAAGTATTATAACGTTTAACGCAGAATGCACGAAAAACTGTTTAAAATCTGCATATATGTATTCATGATTTTTCTTTCAAAATAAGTTAAAACAATGAATTTAACTTGATGTGAAACCTCAATTAGACACATGCATCATGGGATGGAACACACACCGTCCTCATGACTTCAGCAGCATCATGCTGTAAGGCAGGGTTCTCCAAACCGGTCCTGGAGGGCCGGATCCATGCCAGATTTTTTGCATAGTCCCATTTAGATAAATGTAGTCTTTTTAAAAATCTGGTTTGGAGAACCCTGCTGTAAGGTACCAGAAATCCTAAACTCACTTGTAGGGATCCGGCCTGGTGTTCAAAGCCCTAACTGAAACCACCCAAAGAAGTAGGTGTCAGAAAGCGCAATCTTCCAGAGTAAATTAAGAGTGACTAATGAAATGCAATACAGTGGCCCATTTTTCACCTCCAGCAGTCCCAGCCAGAACTGAGGACCAAGGCAAGCAGCGTGGCACCAATGGGCACCAAAGACCTTGTTTGGGAATACTACAAAGCATCATGACATCGAGGAACATTCTTTTTAGTTGTGGGTGTTGAGACACTGAAGTAGGAATGAAACCCACCTTACTACCTTAGAAACACTGAATCTCTTGAATGAAACTGTCTGAAACCATGTTATGCTTTCTATTCTCTGTGTAGGTCAATCGGCCAATAGAATGACAGAATGCTTGTAAACAGGAGTTACAGCCCCACAAAGTCCCAGACCAAGAAGACATAGCTAAGGTTGTAAATCAAGTGAGTGACTGCAAAGCCTACCGGTCTGCAAACATTGCCCCATAAAAAAATATACACATTAACCGCCATTTTGTTTTAATCATGTCAACCATAAACTTCCAATGGGGTCATATCTCAGGAACCGTAAATGGGCTTCCCCAATGTTTCTCGTTTCATCTGTTCTAGTGATCCAAACATAAACTCACACTAGATTTCTTTTAAAAGAAACACCACTGACTGGGCATTCACCGCCTCCAATGAGGGATACATTAAAGCAACCTTCACAACACGACCTCTGAGGAAGCTAAACAACACTGGCACACCTACAACTGCACAAACTAACAACATCTGGGTTCACTTTTGTTGGGGCGATAATCCAGCAGTCAAGGCCACTAGGAAGAACACATGACCTCACCACTGCTTTTGCTAAGATCTGCTACAGAGGCACCCCTGGACAAGATAAATAAAGCTCTTTTGTGTATCCAGAGATATTTTAGAGTTTGTTGGGATGGGTGTCATAAGTGGCACACCAAATATTGTGTGCTGTTGTACTACTTGTCAATGTGCCTCAGCGTGGTTGGCTAGATTCTCTGTCTCCATTTTACCCGACCATAAAGCATGAACCTCACCAACCGAACAATATCATTTCCATGCGGCGGCGTGCTCCTTTCGGAACCTCCACTAATGATGAATCCAGTGGCATGCCTGGGCTGTAAATTCCGTTCCACTACTGGAATTTGGGTAATATTGCGTTCCGCGGAGAACTCGGAATTGCCAAAAATTCCACGCTTCGTAGAATATTTTGCTTGTTCACGCTTTCTAAATGCATGTTCGCAAGATATTTCTCCTCGAGCACGCAAACAGCGTTCGCGAACAGGAAAAAAGCATCGCGAACGGGAGGAACAAGCAATTCCGTGTGTTCGCTGAACTTTTGCGTGCTCGCCAAGATTATTACAGTTTTACGGTGCTTTGCGTAGTGCGACTACGCAAATTCCGCCCACCCCTATCCAGTGGTCATTTACCAAGAGCCAGTATTTTATCAAAAACAAGGGAACCCCAGTAATCTGACATGGGGTAATCTATATTATAGAAATAAACACTGGTGCTACAGAGACCACTCGGGTCCTCGGGTAGCCTAGGCTACCCGAGGCCTCTATAGCACCAGTGTTCATTTCTATATATTTGCAAGAGCCAGGGCTTCAACAAAAAAGGCTCTAGCTATGGTACATTAGCTGTTACAAGGCAATGCTGAGCATTCTTTAGCATTCAACAGAAGATATGGCGACAGCGATCTTTCCGTATACAAACCACTAGCCGATAAGCGCCAGTTGTCCGGAATTGGGGAGAAATTACCCCACAAGCACCTGCAAAGGACTGTTTACCTGTTCATGATTGGGGTGTCTAATCTCATCTAATATAAAATACAGTGTGTCTCCCCCAAGTGCTGCCAGCTCGCTTGGGTTGCATAGTATTATAGAAACATGTTCACATGGCTTTCATGGAGGCAAATGGAAGAATAGATGACACTTCAGAGCTAAGTCTCAACCAACCCCCTAACTCACCCATTCTTCAATCAAAAAGGGACCTTCTTTGCATGAGATCCTACAACTACCGTTTCAGATTCTGTGTTTCCCAGTGGAGGTTCTAGTGGGGCGGAAGTCTGTATGTCTGCGGAGAATGAGGGCAATTTTCTCAAGATTTATAGACGGTGCCCGCTCTATGGGCCTCATTTATGAAAAGTGACGCATTGCTGCGTGAAAACAGCGATGCATCACTTTTCACTGCGCACTCCTTACGACATTCCTGATGCGTCATATTTAATGTATGACACACCATGTCGCAAGGAGTTACAGATACGTCAGTTTTTCTGACGTAACTGTAAGCGCAAAAGTGACGCACTGCTGGAGTGTGTCACAAAAGTGACGCAACTCCAACAATGCGTCCTTTCACATGGGGAAAGCCCCATGTGAAAGGGTTTGCGTCAGTCTTATGCCTGCTGTGAGGCAGGCGCAAGATTTTGACGCAACAGCGTCCTAAAAGTGACGCAGTGAAATCTCATAGATTTCACTGCGTCACTATTACGAGGCTTATTGCGGTGGAACGCCCCCTCTGCATACATTATACCTGATGCAGGTATAATGTGGCGCAGGGGTTTAAAAAGTGACGCATCTACCTAGATGCGTCACTTTTTAAATATGGCGCAACTAGGCACATTTTTTTACAGCGCTGGTGCGTCACAAAAAGTGACGCACCGGCGGCGCAAAACTGACGCAAGGCCTTCATAAATAAGGCCCTATGAATGCAGGAGGAGAGAGGGGCAGAGTGCATGCAGAGCCCCCGTGGGTAAGACACGCAGAGAGAAGGGGCAGGGGCACAAAGACACATCTAGAAAGACACAGAACGCATGATGAAATGAGGACACGCTGAGCGGCAAACCCGGAGAGGAAGAGGATGTGCAGAGAGCACATAGCCAGGCATGTCCCTGACGAAAAGTCAAAATGAGAGGCAGAGGCACAGAGAACAGCGAGCAGGATAACATGCGGAGCCCATCGGGTAAACTGCAGCGAGGGAGGAAGTGGATGCAGAGACACTTAGAGTTACATCTGGTGATGCTTTTAGCAAAATTCTAAAGAAAAAGCGATTCACTGCCTGGAAGAGATGCACGGTTGGGAAACATGCACAGACAGAAGGATACTGGAAGGCAGAGACAGGAAGGAAAGAGAGTGGGGCATCACTAAAAGAGCTCGAAGAGAGGCTCACAGAGAGCTAAGGGGCCACCTGACCGGAGAGGGCCTCACGTGAGCCGGAAGCCGGAAGCACGCTCTCTGAAGGGAACGTGATTTGTCGGGGGCTTCAGCGGCACCCCTCTCTCGGTCTGGCAGCTGGTGACACCCACTGGCTGAGCCCTCCATGGGGCACAGGTCATAGGCCGCAGCCCCTTCCCAGGGAACCCTGAATGAGGCCTTCTGTTCAGGCTGCCACCAACCCTGTGCAGGCCTGAAATACGAGCACGCACACTGCAATCCACTTGGGCCCAGCCTCCGCACCTGGGCTGGAGACCGCTCAGTCCACGTGCTTTGGAAACAGGAGGCTCCCACCTGCTCCACGAGGCTTGTGACTCGAGGCTCGGGCTGGGGGAGATGCTCCCCGCAAGAGAAAGCAGGGGCCCGGCGAATTTCAGGTAAAGACCATTCATTCTGATGGGGTAGCCCAGTAGCCCCCAGAACCTGGGAGAATAATGCTGTACAACAACTGCTAGTTATGTAGGAGGAGAACAATTACTTCTAAGCTAGATACAGTCTTCTGGTCCAATTGACTGAGACAACGGCATGACACATAAATGACTTAAAACACAACAAATTAAATTAGTAAGCACCAGAGACACAATGTGGCTTTTTGGTACATGACTGAGACTCTGTCCCAGTTTGACAATGGCTTTAAACTGTAAAAAAAATCTCTCTACACCTTCCAATAGATTAGTTTCAGCAATAGGAAAGCTTGTGAGCATAGAGGACGTCAGTCCATGGCTGTAGATTCAAAGTAGTGTCACTAGTAACTATTAGGCAGATACTAACAATAGAAGGCAAAGACCCAGGCAAATTCACCTGCCAATTTAAACAGTGGCATAACGAGTGTGGCACAGGCCCTAATGCAAGGAGGGAAAAAACGCGTCACCCTTGCTTAGTGGTAAAAAAAAAGAAAAACATTGGAGTGTAGTGGGGACCCCAAATCCTGGACCCTGGTGCTACTGTGCCTGCTGCTCTATTGGTAGCTACGCCCATCAGTCTGAAGCCAAAATGTGTCCTGGCTTCGAAGCAGCAGCCTCCAGACTGATCTCCCCAAAAAAAAGTAGTGGTAACCCAAAATTTCTCTTCTGGTCTCAGGGCATAAATTGCTAACAAACAAGCAATTTTCTCTGCCAAGACCCGTCCTCTTTTTTTATGTCCTTTCCCCTTTTCTGTAAATATCCTATTATTTAAAAAAATGACATAAAAAAACCAAAACAAAAGAAGAAAAATAACACAATTTTTTGTACTCCAATGAAGAGGATCTTACTGTATATATTTACATGATGCTTTAAGGTGTGTAGTAAGGTAACCAAGTAAAAATATATTCTTTGCTGTTGCAGCCTTTAGTTTTTTTCATGTAGGTAGTGCTAGTGCTGTGCAAAAACAACAATTGATGGACAGAATGAAGAACAATGTCATACATTCACCCTAGTACAGAGATCTGGGCCTAAATCCATAATTTTTTGGCTCACCATGCCATTCCAGTTTGGACCCAACCATTTGCAAATCAGTCTTGACCCTGTACCTCATGGGAACAGTCCAGCCCCAACTGCCAGGCCAAGTCCTCCCTGGACTGGAAACAAGCATCCTAGGACCGGTTTCGGACTTTCAGCCCTCATCAGCCAGGATAGCTTGACTCCAGTGGCATGGAGAGCAAGGGACCCACATCTGGGCATACCCGTCCCACTCGGGTGACAAATGCAAAAACAATAATTGATGGACAGAATGCAGAACAATGTCATACATTCACCCCAGTAAGAGATCTGGGACTAAATCCGTTGTTTATTTGCTCACAAAGCCATTCCAGTTTGCATCCAGCCATATGCAAATCAGTCCTGACCCTGCGCCCAATGGGAACAGTCCAGCCCAACTGCCAGGCCAGGTCCTCCCTGGACTGGAAACAAGCATCCTAGGACCAGTTTTGGGCTTTCAGTCCTCATCAGCCAGGATAGCTTGACTCCAGTGGCATGGAGAGCACAAGTAAAACATGAAAAAGTGAGTTTTAAACAAGAGCCAACATACCTGGTGGGAGGGTTCTGTACTTCGCAAGTTATGATATAGTTGTGTGTAGATGTGCTCATTATTGCTACACATAAATCAGGTTAACTTGGACCGACATGCAGGCAATAAGCAACTGGTTTATATCAAATAATGTGATGTAGAATTAGTTTGGCCCAATTCTTAAAAACAAGTTATCAAAAAAAAACACAATTATACTGAACAAACTATAAGTTTACTGAATAGCGTCTACAAGTTAACATCTTTTACTTTAAAAACCATTAAAGGGGGACAGGAGGATGGGGCTTAACCCAAAAACAGGGCTATGGAAGGAGTCAGGTAGGAGGTGTGGTTATGGGGCAGAAGGGGAGGGCACCACCCCGCTTTAACATCAGTAGGGGCTGTGTACAGTGATTTTGTTTTTACTGTGAGGAGAGTGTCTGGTGCTGTAGGTTGAAACTGCTATGAGGCGAGCACGGCTACAGGAATGATGTGATTTTACGGCATCAACATTTTTTTACACAATTACAGATTGGCCTCATTTACCTCATTACTAAAAAAGCTGCTGCACAGTCTGCAGATTTTCACAAAAAATTGCAAAAAATGCGCTTATCACATGCTGCTGCACTGTGGAACTCACTTTGCAAAGGCTGACTGGTCCCTTTTCTGTGCTTATTGCTGTATTTGGGTGTTAAAGTCGTACTAATGAAGTGAAACCTTTACCCAGGCAGTGTCACCCAGTGCAAAAATGACAACCTAACCAAGTAACATTACTGCCAAATGTGCTTCATTACGCCACAATATTTGCCTTTTGTTGACGACTCAATCGACCCTGCCACATAGTTTGGTCCTCCCCTGCCGCATAATTACAGTGGCCCCAGAGGAGAATGGTTCAAGGCGTGAGTTAGGAGGAAGTGAATAGGTGAAAACATCTGATGTCAGTGGTTTGAAGCTTTGGATGAGTCAATGATTAGAAGGAAGTGATGAGAGCGGCTGAGGTCAAAGGTTCAAGTGATAGGCATGAGGGATGAGTAGAGTGCCAGGAGTTTGGCGGAAGTAGCGAGGGGAGTGGCTGTTTCCAGGAATATGGTGGAGGAAAAGAGTTCATACCAGAAGCTATCAAGGAGTTGATCAGGAGGATTATAGGTGCCGGTGGCTGCAAGGAAATTACACGAAAAGAAGGACTAAACCTGGGGTTATAATTAGAAGGACGCAATGCAACGAGTGGCTTGTATCAGGGGTCCCGGAAGTAGTCTTCAGATGAAGGTTCCATTCACATTTCCAAAAACTTCTAAAAGCCTTTAAAATTAGCTGCAAAATGCGGGCAGAATTTTCTGAGAATCCTGAAGCCAGAATGAGTATCTAGACTATCAAAAGGGGAGGCTGTATATTTGCCCACTGTCCAGGGTGCTGCTGGGTCTGAAAGAGGAAATTGCTATCAAAGCCTTTCTAATTGTATTCATTATCTCGGCCGAGTAGTCCAGGCCTAGCTCATGGGAGGAGGTGTGATGGTCGATCAGATATAGTACATAGCCCAGTTAAACAGCACACAACCAAACGTATCAATGCCAAGTTAGTCATCAATTAAAAAAAAAATTAATTGAAAACTTTAAAGTGATTGCACTGTAAAATGAGAACAAATGGTGTATGTCCAATCCAGAGATATTAAAGAAACCAACGGTATAACTATGGCCTAAATATGTGGTCTAAGAAATACATTGATCTCTTCCTTCTGTCCACTTATTTACACCTTATAAATGTTCTTATTCATTCATTTTTTGGTTGAACAGAGCTCGTTGACTATCATTTGTGAATATTATGCTATGAGGTTTCAGCACCGTGGACAGCTCCGGAGCTGTCCGAACTGCTGAAAGTTTTTAACCTGGAGTCGAAGGAAATGCCACAGGGTTAAGGCATCTCACTGGCAAAGGGGAGGTGGGAGAGAGAACCATGATGGTGCAGTCAGGGCCAGTTTTCATAATCCACTTTGGTCTTTTCACCCGAGTGTCTGTGGTTTTTGTGAACGAATCGAAAATCCAAAGTTTAAAATCAACTCTGAAAAAAAAGGTCCATTTATCACAGGCCCCACAAACTAGTTAAAACTGTCTGCCCCCCCAGCGTGGTACAACGATGACCTACCTACCTTTGGTTAAGATCAAGAGGTTACCATGGCTATAGTGTCCAATAGGAAACAGGCTACCAATAGTAGTCAAAAGACTCCAGCGCAATAACAACTTAGGAGCCAATGGTTATGAATGGGAAATGTGAATGGTACTCCTCTGTTGAAAGTCTTGGAAATCGTAGAATTGGGCTAGAGGGGGCTCACTATTCTGCCTGCAGCAATTTCACTGTCATGGTGTCCAATGGTGCACTGTCGCTTAGGAACCCTCTTTTGCGTTGCCTAATGCCAAAAAGGCGATTTGTACTCCTGACCTGAAGGTGTGCAAAGGTAATGATGGGCTGTGTGGTTCCATTGCCAAACTCTGGATGTAAAGGCCAGCTAGTTAGCGGACCTGTGGGCATCCAGCAGTGTCAGTGGATAGGTCTTCAAGGAGAGAATATATGTTCCTCTTGCAACCCATGACAATGGGGGTCTGCCCACACGCAAAAGATAATACGGCAGTTGCACAAAGAGGGTGTTTTCTCCAGATTCCTGCCTGTACAAATGTGTGTGACCACCAGAGAATGTCGCCACACTTGGCGTGTCTGCCTGCATGTTGGGTCTTCTGCAAGTCTTGTCAGTGGCACGCTGGGGCAATCACAAGCTCCAAGGCACTGTTGAGTAGGCCCCATGCTCAGCTCCATCCTTTGTCATGCACGCCCTGCTCATAAACACGCACGTTTGGAAGAGACAGCTGATGAACCTACTTGGTCCTAGATTTGTGGAAACCCACAGTTCAGCATCCTGTGAGAACCAGCTAAAGAGCCACATGAATTTCAAGATCAATTTAAAGAGGCTTCTAAGCACTGACTTGCCAGGGCCTGTATAAACGGAGTCCTTTGGCATAAGAGCTGGACAGGAGGCCAACTTCAATTACCAGTAGAGCATCTGTGAAGGGAGAGAACCAGTTTTGTATCTCGTGTTCTGAACTCCTCAAATCTGGTTGGACAGTAGTAGGGGGTTTCAGCTTTCAGATCGGACACAAGAAATCTACACCCAATATGATGATTTTTCTTTTGACAGGGCTTCTGCTAGGACTTTTTTTAAGGACGGCATCTTTGTGGGAGGGTTTGTGCATCCTGCCACCCCCTGAGGCATGGTCAGCCAAGGCAGACTGATTGATTCATTCTCATAATGGGCATAGAGACCTAGCCTTCCACAAGATTTGCATCACACTTTCAAGGTGGAAAATGGGCCACTTTATGGGAGCCGCATTGAAAAACACACAAGTTGGACATTGCAATCATCAGCTTAGCTCTTTGGTCCTGTGAGTGCTTTTGGAGGGAAGAAAACCCTGAATAAGCTTTTAAATAAGGAATTCACACTTCGTCCTACCACTCACGCACACACACACCAGTTCAACACCTATATCAGCTATGTGTGCTTTAATTTTCTTTAATAGTGCTTCTTGTTAAGCATGCCTGTGACCCTCCTCAAAATATTTATCTCATTTGTGCATTGTATACAGAACCCAATCCATGTGTGTTTTGTCTTTCTTTTCAGAAGTGTTTGCTAAATCTATTGCTTATTCAGGACTCAAAATGCAAGCCAGGCGGACGGGCTTTGCCAATGCTTGTGTATTTGTTGCTAGGTATGTAAGTGGTATTTGTATAGCTTGAACATAGCAAAAGAGTGCTCCGTGGTGTAACAAGGGCACCATGAGCCCTAATGCTAGCAAGGAAACTGGGCCCTCCATTTGCTAGTTTTGTGGCACAATGCAGACATTAATTGGGTAACGTTGGGCCCTCATCCCCCTGGGCCACTGCACCTGATGCACTATTGATAGCTATGGCCCTGGGAGCACTGCATAGGGTCAAAAAAGACAGTCAACAAGCGGCTGGGGGACAGCTGAGGGAGGGAGTGGCCTGTTATGCACACAGACACAGTATCCTTTAAAGAGGCACACTGTTCTTGGCGGTGCTCTTTGATTTGCTATCGAATTGTGGCTGATAAGCATAACAGCACTACCTAGTAGGTCTGATTGCAGCCTCAGTAGGTGATGGGTCCTGAGCCCCGGGGCCGGGTTATCATTGGTGCAGTAGGTGCAGTGGCACCGGGGCCCTGTGGTACCTGACAATTCTGTTTTTTACTCCCCCCAAAAGCAGTCAAAGGGGGCATTTTCTATGCTGCACCAGGGCCCACGGCATCCTTGCTACACTGGATGTATGTCGTTACAACGCAATGTTTTACATCGCAGTACTTTACGACGCATGTTTTAGAACGCAAGTCGTTACCACGACTTGCGTTGTTGGGGGCTGGATAGTGAATAGTTTAATTAACTATTCCAACTCCAGTCCCCGTGGATAGTAGGGAAGGAGTTGGATAGTGAATTAAACTATGTACTATCCTGGAGCGCCCCCCAGCGCAATTCGTTGTTACAACTTGCGTTGTAAAAGTTGCATTGTAAGAGAAAAGCGGTGTAACATCCGCGTTGTAAAGGATGTCCCCCTTGCTACACTACTGCGAGAACCCTCTCCAAGGTCACTAAGCATGTCATTTCTTTGCCCTGGGCAAAAGCTCATACCTCTTGCATTTGCATGTTTCACATAGCACCATCTCGGAGTTATTAGGCCAACATGCCCCTCTGAAAGAACATTGGTACACAGTAAAATTGTACACAAGAAAAAAAAGAGAGCGGGTTGGAAAATTCTGCTTCGGTTTTCTTCCCTCACTCTCCCTGGCAGGACAGAGGCTCCCTTCCCCGCTATTTTTTTTTTGTTTTTAACTCGGTTATGAGGAAATCTGAAACTTGGCTGCAGTCAGCTAGGCTGCTCGCACCCACTCCTTGTTGCTTCAGCGCGTGCATCAGCTCAGGCGCCTTGCCATTTGGTGTAGCAATGCCATCCTCTCTCCCAATGAATAAACAGCGAGTGAAACCAAGTACCAGCCTGCCCCTGATAGCATCCATGGTCGTAATATGTGGCCACGCATCACCGCCAGAGGAAATTCAAAGTTTCCAGAGGAAATTCGAAGTTTCCATCAGCGTAAAGCAGTGCTGTCCACTTTAGAAGGGCAAAAAGAAAAATTGAAGGACAGATTGTAGAACAATGTCCTACATGGGTCCCGTGCTCACTGAGCCACTGGAATCAAGCTATCCTGGCTGAAGAGGGGTGAAACTCCAAAATCGGTCCTAGGATGTCTGTTTCCAGTTCAGGGGGCACCTGGCTTGGCAGTTCCAATGAAGCACAAGGTCAAGACAGATTTTCATATGGCCAGGTCTAAACTGGGGTGGCATGGTGAGCAAAAGAACAATGGATTCAACCCAGATCTCTTGACTGGGGGTGAATGTTTTGATTTATTCTGCATTCGGTCCACCAATTGTGTGCCTTTTGCCTCCAGTTTAGAAGGGCAGATGGACAGGCCACGTGACCTACCGATGCTTGTGTATCATCGGCGACATCACGCCAAAGAGGCGGTTTCTGTAACGAGGAATCTTATTTGTGGGAGTACCTCACCCAGGAGACCAAGGTCCACCCCTTGCAATTATGGCGGAAATACCGCACGGTGTTTGGGAAGTGGAATTCAGCACAAATAGGACTTGGGTGAATTCTTGGCGAGCCACGGCCTGGTATGTGCGTGTCTGTGGAACTGGGGTGCCGGAAGTAGGAGTGGTGGGGATCCGACCTCTCCGGGCGGCACCATCAGTGGGGGCAATGATATCGCTCCCAGTCCTGACGTCATGCACCACGTCACTGTGACCTCCAAATCCACAGCACCACCCCTCCCCAACCTCTGACTGTGACCTTCAGACCACAGGACTGAGGCGTCTGACGGTGACCCCCCCCCCCCAGGCTCACCTCGTCCTCTTGATATCATATTTATAAATTACGTTTTTAACCGGATTTGTCTTAGTGAGAATCCAGCCCAGCCCTAACGCATGGCCTTTGACCCTCAGAGCACGACAGCCTGACACCCGGCAGTGACCCGCCCCCAGACACACCTTACTTTATCTATTTACATCTTGTTTACAAAAACATGTTCAAGTATATGTTCTTAGTGCATTGTTGACACTGCGTGCCATGATCGAAAGCCGTCACCTTTGACACCTGACAGGGACCCCGCAACCCCCCTGTATATTGATGGAGGCTGCATACCTTACTCTAGTCGCTGACGCCGATTTCCTGAACCCCCTGACATTTGCCAGTGACCCTCGGGTGTACCCCACGGTGAGTCCCAGCGCCACTCCACTAAATACTCGGGTATGACTGTGACCCTTCAACTCCCCCAGACCCGATAGTGCCATTCAGCAGCACCCCATCTGACCGGACCCCGATAATCCCCCCCAGCAGCACCCCCTTCTGACTTCCTGTGACCTCCCAGCTGTGCACGGCCTTTAACAGTACCGCCAGCCGCACCCCGTCCTGCCCATCACTGCCCTCAGCTCCAGGCCTCCCCGAGAACCCCCCTGCCTGACGTGCTCGGGCCCGCGCCACTCGGCCAGTCCGAAGTTCTCAGGCTCCATTCCATTCCATTGGTTTATCACTTTGTGCGACTGTTGTATTGGCCGGTTGTATGCAAATCCGCTGAGGCTGAGATCTGGCAGCAAGCAGCTCCTGCTCCTCCGATGGATCTCGCCGACTTCACCCCACCCTGAAACCTGACACCTCCCTTCCCCTCACCCTGAGAGCGGTCAGCCTCTCTCCCCCTTTACCTCATGTTCGAATCTGACTGGATACTGCCCAACTCAAACGGAGATCGGACCTAGTAATTCTCCTCCCCCAACCGATACTGAGAGACCTTACACCTCCTGCACACCTCACGCCGAGAACTGACTGCTGCACACACCCCCTCAGCCTAAAACCTAACCGCGGGCTACCCTACTACCTCCGATACCCTTACACCTCACGCTGAGGCCTGACAGCCTGCTCCCTTACCCCTAACCCTAAGATTGACAAGCTGTTCCCTCACACCTACAAAAACCACAGGTGATGGACAAAATGCAGAACAATGTCATACATTCACCCCAGTACAGAGATCTGGGCCTAAATCCATCGTTTTTTTGCACTCCACAACCCCCAGTTCAGACATGGCCATATGCAAATCAGTCTGACTCTGTGCCTCATGGAAACAGTCCAGCCCGAACTGCCAAGCCATGCCTTCCCTGGACCGGAAACAAGCTTCCGAGGACCGGTTTCTGGCATTCCAGCCGTCTTCAGCCCGGCTTGCTTGAATCCAGTGGTGTGGAGTGCATGGGACCCGCATCTGAGCATACCCATCCCACTCGGGGTGACAAATGCAAAAACCACATGTGATGGACAGAATGCAGAATAATGTCATACATTCACCCCAGTACAGAGATCTGGGCCTAAATCCATCGATTTTTTGCACTCCACACCACCCCAGTTCAGACATGGCCATATGCAAAACAGTCTGACCCTGTGAAATGACAGCCTGCTACCTCACCCTGAACACCGACAGCCTGCTCCCTTACACCTTACCCTGAACACTGACAGCCTGCTCCCTTACACCTCACCCTGAGAACTGACAGCCTGTTCCCTTACCCCTCACCCTGAGACTGACAGCCTGCTGCCTTAACCTCACCCTGAGAACGGACAGTCTGCTCACTCACACCTCACCCTGAGACTGACAGCCTGTTCCCTTACACCTCATCCTGAGACTGACAGCCTGTTCCCTTACCCCTCACCCTGAGACTGACAGCATGCTCCCTTCAACCTCACCCTGAGACGGACAGCCTGCTCCCTTCAACCTCACCCTGAGACTGACAGCCTGCTGCCTCACACATCACCCTGAGACTGACAGCATGCTCCCTTCCACCTCACCCTGAGACAAACAGCCTGCTCCCTTCAACCTCACCCTGAGACTGACAGCCTGCTCCCTTCAACCTCACCCTGAGACTGACAGCCTACTCCCTTGCACCTCATCCTGAGACTGACAGCCTGCTCCCTTACACCTCATCCTGAGACTGACAGCCTGTTCCCTTACACCTCATCCTGAGACTGACAGCCTGTTCCCTTACCCCTCACCCTGAGACTGACAGCATGCTCCCTTCAACCTCACCCTGAGACGGACAGCCTGCTCCCTTCAACCTCACCCTGAGACTGACAGCCTACTCCCTTGCACCTCATCCTGAGACTGACAGCCTGCTCCCTTACACCTCACCCTGAGACTGACAGCCTGTTCCCTTACACCTCACCCTGAGACTGACAGCCTGCTCCCTTACACCTCACTCTGAGAACTGACAGCCTGTTCCCTTACCCCTCACCCTGAGACTGACAGCCTGCTCCCTTACACCTCAGTCCGAGAACTGACAGCCTGCTCCCTTACCCCTCACCCTGAGACTGACAACCTGCTCCCTTACACCTCACTCCGAGAACTGACAGCCTGCTCCCTTACCCCTCACCCTGAGACTGAGAGCCTGCTCCCTTACGCCTCACCCTGAGAACTGACAGCCTGTTCCTTTACCCCTCACCCTGAGACTGACAGCCTGCTCCCTTACACCTCACTCTGAGAACTGAGAGCCAGCTCCCTTACCCCTCACCCTGAGACTGACAGCATGCTCCCTTACGCCTCACCCTGAGACTGACAGCCTGCTCCCTTGCACCTCACCCTGAGAACTGACAGCCTGCTCCCTTACGCCTCACCCTGAGACTGACAGCCTGCTCCCTTACACCTCATCCTGAGAACTGACAGCCTGCTACTTCACCCTGACAACTGACAATCTGCTCCCTTACACCTCACCCTGAGACTGACAGCCTGCTGCCGCACACCTCACCCTGAGAACGGACAGCCTGTTCCCTTACACCTCATCCTGAGACTGACAGCCTGTTCCCGTCCACCTCACCCTGAGACTGACAGCCTGCTGCCGCACACCTCACCCTGAGAACTGACAGCCTGCTCCCTTACGCCTAACCCTGAGACTGACAGCCTGCTCCCTTACACCTTATCCTGAGAACTGACAGCCTGCTACTTCACCCTGACAACTGACAATCTGCTCCCTTACACCTCACCCTGAGACTGACAGCCTGCTCCCTTACACCTCATCCTGAGACTGACAGCCTGTTCCCTTACCCCTCACCCTGAGACTGACAGCCTGCTCCCTTACACCTCACCCTGAGACTGACAGCCTGCTGCCTCACATCTCACCCTGAGATTGACAGCCTGCTGCCTCACACCTCACCCTGAGGACTGACAGCATGGTTGTATGATGTTACAACGTGATCCAAAAGATCGCGGCACATCACAACGCATCTTTTACAACGCAAGTCGTTACCATGACTTGCGCTGTAGGTTGCTGGACTTAGGAATAGTAAGATTTCCTATTCCAACTCCAGCCTACGTACAGTAGGAAAGGTGTTGGAATAGTAAATCTACTATTCCTTAGTCTAGAGCGCCCTCCAGCGCAAGTCGTGGTAACGACTTGCGTTGTAAAAGACGCTTTGTAATGGCACCGCTGTGTTTTGACCGCGGTGTAAAGGCTATTTACTGTTAGCATGCTCCCTTGCACCTCACCCTGAGAACTGACAGCATTCTCCCTTACACCTCACTCGAGAACTGACAGCCTGTTCCCTTACCCCTCACCCTGAGACTGACAGCCTGCTCCCTTACACCTCACCCTGAGACTGACAGCCTGCTCCCTTACACCTCACTCCGAGAACTGACAGCCTGCTCCCTTACCCCTTACCCTGAGACTGACAACCTGCTCCCTTACACCTCACTCCGAGAACTGACAGCCTGCTCCCTTACCCCTCACCCTGAGACTGACAACCTGCTCCCTTACACCTCACTCCGAGAACTGACAGCCTGTTCCCTTACCCCTCACCCTGAGACTGAGAGCCTGCTCCCTTACACCTCACTCTGAGGACTGACAGCCTGCTCCCTTACGCCTCACCCTGAGACTGACAGCCTGCTTCCTTGTGCCTCACCCTGAGACTGACAGCCTGCTCCCTTGCACCTCACCCTGAGAACTGACAGCCTGCTAACTTACATATCACCCTGAGAACTGACAGCCTGTTCCCTTACACCTCATCCTGAGAACTGACAGCCTGTTCCCTTACACCTCATCCTGAGAACTGACAGCCTGTTCCCTTACACCTCACTCCGAGAACTGACAGCCTGCTCCCTTACACCTCACCCGGAGACTGGCAGCCTGCTCCCTTACACCTCACCCTGAGACTGGCAGCCTGTTCCCGTCCACCTCACCCTGAGACTGACAGCCTGTTCCCTTACACCTCACCCTGTGAACTGACAGCCTGCTCCCTTACCCCTCACCCTGAGACTGACAGCCTGCTCCCTTACGCCTCACCCTGAGACTGACAGCCTGCTCCCTTGCGCCTCACCCTGAGACTGACAGCCTGCTCCCTTGCGCCTCACCCTGAGACTGACAGCCTGCTCCCTTACACCTCACCCTGAGACTGAGAGCCTGCTCCCTTACCCCTCACCCTGAGACTGACAGCCTGTTCCCTTACACCTCACCCTGTGAACTGACAGCCTGCTCCCTTACCCCTCACCCTGAGACTGACAGCCTGCTCCCTTACGCCTCACCCTGAGAATGACAGCCTGCTCCCTTGCGCCTCACCCTGAGACTGACAGCCTGCTCCCTTGCGCCTCACCCTGAGACTGACAGCCTGCTCCCTTGCACCTCACCCTGAGAACTGACAGCCTGCTCCTTACGCCTCACCCTGAGACTGACAGCCTGCTCCCTTACATATCACCCTGAGAACTGACAGCCTGTTCCCTTACACCTCATCCTGAGACTGACAGCCAGTTGCCGTCCACCTCACCCTGAGACTGACAGCCTGCACCCTTACATATCACCCTGAGAACTGACAGCCTGCTCCCTTACCCCTCACCCTGAGACTGACAGCCTGCTCCCTTACGCCTCACCCTGAGACTGACAGCCTGCTCCCTTGCGCCTCACCCTGAGACTGACAGCCTGCTCCCTTGCGCCTCACCCTGAGACTGACAGCCTGCTCCCTTACACCTCACCCTGAGACTGAGAGCCTGCTCCCTTACCCCTCACCCTGAGACTGACAGCCTGTTCCCTTACACCTCACCCTGTGAACTGACAGCCTGCTCCCTTACCCCTCACCCTGAAACTGACAGCCTGCTCCCTTACGCCTCACCCTGAGAATGACAGCCTGCTCCCTTGCGCCTCACCCTGAGACTGACAGCCTGCTCCCTTGCGCCTCACCCTGAGACTGACAGCCTGCTCCCTTGCACCTCACCCTGAGAACTGACAGCCTGCTCCTTACGCCTCACCCTGAGACTGACAGCCTGCTCCCTTACATATCACCCTGAGAACTGACAGCCTGTTCCCTTACACCTCATCCTGAGAACTGACAGCCTGTTCCCTTACACCTCATCCTGAGACTGACAGCCAGTTACCGTCCACCTCACCCTGAGACTGACAGCCTGCTCCCTTACATATCACCCTGAGAACTGACAGCCTGTTCCCTTACACCTCACTCCGAGAACTGACAGCCTGTTCCCTTACGCCTCACCCTGAGACTGACAGCCTGTTCCCTTACACCTCATCCTGAGACTGACAGCCTGTTCCCGTCCACCTCACCCTGAGACTGACAGCCTGTTCCCTTACACCTCACCCTGAGACTGACAGCCTGCTCCCTTACACCTCACCCTGAGACTGACAGCCTGCTCCCTTACCCCTCACCCTGAGACTGACAGCCTGTTCCCTTACACCTCACCCTGTGAACTGACAGCCTGTTGACCACTATTCAACCCGAGACCATACAGCCTGCTACTTATCACCCTGACAACTGACAATCTGCTCCCTTACACCTCACCCGGAGACTGACAGCCTGCTCCCTTACACCTCACCCTGAGACTGGCAGCCTGTTCCCTTACACCTCACCCTGAGACTGACAGCCTGTTCCCGTCCACTTCACCCTGAGACTGACAGCCTGTTCCCTTACACCTCACCCTGAGACTGACAGCCTGCTCCCTTACACCTCACCCTGAGACTGACAGCCTGCTCCCTTACCCCTCACCCTGAGACTGACAGCCTGTTCCCTTACACCTCACCCTGAGACTGACAGCCTGCTCCCTTACACCTCACCCTGAGACTGAGAGCCTGCTCCCTTACCCCTCACCCTGAGACTGACAGCCTGTTCCCTTACACCTCACCCTGTGAACTGACAGCCTGCTCCCTTACCCCTCACCCTGAGACTGACAGCCTGCTCCCTTACGCCTCACCCTGAGAATGACAGCCTGCTCCCTTGCGCCTCACCCTGAGACTGACAGCCTGCTCCCTTGCGCCTCACCCTGAGACTGACAGCCTGCTCCCTTGCACCTCACCCTGAGAACTGACAGCCTGCTCCTTACGCCTCACCCTGAGACTGACAGCCTGCTCCCTTACATATCACCCTGAGAACTGACAGCCTGTTCCCTTACACCTCATCCTGAGAACTGACAGCCTGTTCCCTTACACCTCATCCTGAGACTGACAGCCAGTTACCGTCCACCTCACCCTGAGACTGACAGCCTGCTCCCTTACATATCACCCTGAGAACTGACAGCCTGTTCCCTTACACCTCACTCCGAGAACTGACAGCCTGTTCCCTTACGCCTCACCCTGAGACTGACAGCCTGTTCCCTTACACCTCATCCTGAGACTGACAGCCTGTTCCCGTCCACCTCACCCTGAGACTGACAGCCTGTTCCCTTACACCTCACCCTGAGACTGACAGCCTGCTCCCTTACACCTCACCCTGAGACTGACAGCCTGCTCCCTTACCCCTCACCCTGAGACTGACAGCCTGTTCCCTTACACCTCACCCTGTGAACTGACAGCCTGTTGACCACTATTCAACCCGAGACCATACAGCCTGCTACTTATCACCCTGACAACTGACAATCTGCTCCCTTACACCTCACCCGGAGACTGACAGCCTGCTCCCTTACACCTCACCCTGAGACTGGCAGCCTGTTCCCTTACACCTCACCCTGAGACTGACAGCCTGTTCCCGTCCACTTCACCCTGAGACTGACAGCCTGTTCCCTTACACCTCACCCTGAGACTGACAGCCTGCTCCCTTACACCTCACCCTGAGACTGACAGCCTGCTCCCTTACCCCTCACCCTGAGACTGACAGCCTGTTCCCTTACACCTCACCCTGTGAACTGACAGCCTGCTCCCTTACCCCTCACCCTGAGACTGACAGCCTGCTCCCTTACGCCTCACCCTGAGACTGACAGCCTGCTCCCTTGCGCCTCACCCTGAGACTGACAGCCTGCTCCCTTGCGCCTCACCCTGAGACTGACAGCCTGCTCCCTTACACCTCACCCTGAGACTGAGAGCCTGCTCCCTTACCCCTCACCCTGAGACTGACAGCCTGTTCCCTTACACCTCACCCTGTGAACTGACAGCCTGCTCCCTTACCCCTAACCCTGAGACTGACAGCCTGCTCCCTTACGCCTCACCCTGAGACTGACAGCCTGCTCCCTTGCGCCTCACCCTGAGACTGACAGCCTGCTCCCTTGCGCCTCACCCTGAGACTGACAGCCTGCTCCCTTGCACCTCACCATGAGAACTGACATCCTGCTCCCTTACGCCTCACCCTGAGACTGACAGCCTGCTCCCTTACATATCACCCTGAGAACTGACAGCCTGTTCCCTTACACCTCATCCTGAGAACTGACAGCCTGTTCCCTTACACCTCACCCTGAGACTGACAGCCTGTTCCCGTCCACCTCACCCTGAGACTGACAGCCTGCTCCCTTACGCCTCACCCTGAGACTGACAGCCTGTTCCCTTACGCCTCACCCTGAGACTGACAGCCTGTTCCCTTACACCTCATCCTGAGACTGACAGCCTGTTCCCGTCCACCTCACCCTGAGACTGACAGCCTGTTCCCTTACACCTCACCCTGAGACTGACAGCCTGCTCCCTTACACCTCACCCTGAGACTGACAGCCTGTTCCCTTACACCTCACCCTTAGACTGACAGCCTGCTCCCTTACACCTCACCCTGAGACTGACAGCCTGCTCCCTTACCCCTCACCCTGAGACTGACAGCCTGCTCCCTTACACCTCACCCTGAGACTGACAGCCTTCTCCCTTACCCCTCACCCTGAGACTGACAGCCTGCTCCCTTACCCCTCACCCTGAGACTGACAGCCTGTTCCCTTACACCTCACCCTGTGAACTGACAGCCTGTCCCCTTACCCCTCACCCTGAGACTGACAGCCTGCTCCCTTACCCCTCACCCTGAGACTGACAGCCTGCTCCCTTACCCCTCACCCTGTGAACTGACAGCCTGTTGACCACTATTCAACCCGAGACCATACAGCCTGCTACTTCACCCTGACAACTGACAATCTGCTCCCTTACACCTCTCTTGAGGACTGACAGCGCACTTCCCGCCACCCCGAAACAGCACAGCAGGCGACACGAGCGCCCCGTGCACAGCACAGCAGATGACGAGCGCCCCGTGCACAGCACAGCAGATGACGAGCGCCCCGTGCACAGCACAGCAGGTGACACGAGCGCCCCGTGCACAGCACGGCAGGTGACATGAGCGCCCCGTGCACAGCACAGCAGGTGACACGAGCGCCCCGTGCACAGCACAGCAGGTGACACGAGCGCCCCTTGCACAGCACGGCAGGTGACACGAGCGCCCCGTGCACAGCCAAGCAGCCAGGTGACACGAGCGCCCCGTGCCCAGCACAGCGGATAAGGAGTGCTCCGTGCACTTCACAGCAGGTGACACGGGTGCAACGGGCATAGCCCACAGGTGACACGAGCGCCCCGTGCACAGCACGGCAGGTGACACGAGCACCCCGTGCACACCACGTGACACGAGCATTGACAAAAGAGCTGGACTCGCGGTCCCAGGCCCCGGTCCCTGCAGCAGCTGCCTCAGGCTTCCAGTCTCCCTGTCACACTGCCGCAGCAAGGGGGCCCTGGGCCCGGTGGAAGCACGGGAAGGGATCCCACGTCACAAGTTAAGCAGTGAATTACAAACACAAGGTGGGTGCAGAAGCCCCCTCACACCATGGGACCCGGGGTCACTGCACCTGCTGTACTCTTGACAGCACTGGCAGACAGGTGCTCAGGCAACTCACAGGTCACTCTCAGGGGCGAGTGTGCACGCGGGGGCGTCCGTCAGTGAGTGACCGCAAGGCGCTCGCATCACCTCAGTGCCAGCCCGGGAGCAGGGCACCCCTCGCCATGCTAACCTCAGGGGCACCCGCCGTGAAGTACCAAGCCGGGGCTGGAGGCGAAAGTTTTGAGGACCTCGCATTGTGGAGCATCGGCCTCAGTTTTTTTTGTGTCAGTGTGTGTGTGTGGTGGGGGGGGGGGGGCTTTCTCATCATATTGAGGATTTGTACATTAAGTAGCATTCCCGGCGAGGTTGGGGGAAGAGGCAGATCACAAGCCTCATACGGACACCCTACAGTATTAGTATTACTCGTTAAACCACCTCCTCCCACCACTACAGTAGAGAGCAGGAGCCCCTGGGACGGGGTGGAGACGTAACACTCCGCCAACCCCTTCTTAGCCACCCTGAAGAGAAGCAAACTCTAGCACCTGCCTGTGTACGGTGACCATGCCGCGCACCCCCGGGCTGCCTCTCCAGCGGGGGGTGCGTGTATGGGGGGGGGGGCATCTTGCGGGGTCCCTGTATTGAGGCGGGTTGATGGAATTATCTGCCAGCTGACTACTGAAGATTAGTGGGGTATCCCCAAATGTATAGAGTTTGAGGGTGCAACACCCCCCCCCCCCCCACCCACCCCCCCCCTCGAATTAATATGCCGGAGTGAAGTTAAGGAATGCACCAGCCACTAACCACTTCGTGGGATCTTGAAGGAGAGCAGGCGCAGACTTCGCCCCCCCCAGACGGAGCAGCCAGGTGCATGCCGATAATCTATAAAAAGCCGCACTGACACAGTAAGATATTGTTCACACTCACGAGCCCCGTCCCACCCACCAGGACGCAGCCCGCGCGCCTCCGGTGCACACAAGGGCAGTCTGGACTCACCGGGGGCAGGTGCAGGGTGGGGGCCGCACGGCCGGGCCCGGGGGCCGCTGCAGGAGACGGACAGCTGCGGGTCAAATCCAAAATCCAGCGGTGAGGGGGCCCAGGCAGAGACCCCACTGGCAGCACACGGGGTGATCCCAGCAGCGCTCAGGGGGCGAGAGGGCCGATCCTGGGGGCAAGAAGGCAGGTCCCGGGGTAAAATGGCAGATTCTGGTTCAGCGCGTGTGCTGGAACAAACGGACAGTTCAAAGGTTGCCGGGGTAAATGATGGGGTAGGGGTAAGAGCGCGGAGGTAAAAGGGCAGAGGAGCAGCGCCGGGCTGGATGTCTTCAGACGGAATGAAGCGGTTCCAATAAATCCAC
Source organism: Lissotriton vulgaris (assembly GCF_964263255.1). Taxonomy (NCBI): domain Eukaryota; kingdom Metazoa; phylum Chordata; class Amphibia; order Caudata; family Salamandridae; genus Lissotriton; species Lissotriton vulgaris. Next base: position 437,084,185 of record NC_141698.1, on the reverse strand, counting down.
GAGTGAAAAGTCGGAGAGGAGGAAAAAAAAAAAGGAAACTCCCCCTCCGGGAAAATACGAAGCAGATCTGGGAGCGAGTTATCCCGGGCCACCGGTGTGTGCTGAGCTGTGCCCTTACTGCGCCGAACCAGCCTCCATCCAGTGCAGCCCCCATCCCATCCAGAGGAGACCCCTCCCCCGCTCCCAGCAGGGAGCCCTCCTCCTCCAGGGCGCCCTCCCCCTCACCATCCAGGGATCCCTCCCTCCATGCGTCCTGCCCTCGCCCGGCTTCGGTTTTCTGCGGTGCTGTGAAGGCAGAACATTCATCACTTACAAAAACATAGAGGCGAGAAACGAACATGACAGGGTTAATTGGTGGCTCCGGGGGTCGGGGGGGGGGGGGGGGCACCGATGTGCAAGTGGGAAAAGCTTCAGAGGAGCGGGACGGGTGCTATTTAAGGGAGATCCCGCTGGTATCCGCACTAGGGGACGGGATGGGAATCGTGTATACTAGAGGCGTGCGTGTCACCCCTGATGCGTGTGGCCGCGCGACAGTGAGCCCTCAATGGATGGGGTGTGATCGAGGTTGTGCACGTGCATTTATAGACCATGACCGAGTGCTGCGGGCGTGTGCTCGTGTGACTGAGTGCTGCGGGCGTGTGCTCGTGTGACTGAGGGCTGCGGGTGTAAGCTCGTGTGTCTAAGTGCTGCTCGTGTGTCTAAGTGCTGCTCGTGTGTCTAAGTGCTGCTCGTGTGTTTCAGTGCTGCTGGTATGCACCGTGTGTCTGGGCGCTAAAGGTCTGCCCCGTTTCTGGGTGCTGCAGTTCTGCATTGTGCTTCATATGTGCTGCGGGTCTGCACTGTGTTTCATATGTGCTGCGGGTCTGCACTGTGTTTCATATGTGCTGCGGGTCTGCACTGTGTTTCAGGGTGCTGCGGGTCTGCTGCATTTCATGCTGCTGCAGGTTTGCTGCAGGTCTGCTGCGTTTCATGGTGCTGCGGGTCTGCTGCGTTTCATGGTGCTGCGGGTCTGTTGTGTTTCAGGGTGCTGCAGGTCTGCGCTGTGTTTCATGATGCTGCAGGTCTGTTGTGTTTCAGGGTGCTGTAGGTCTGTGCTGTGTTTCAGGGTGCTGCTGGTCTGCGCTGTGTTTCAGGGTGCTGCAGGTCTGCACTGTGTTTTATATGTGCTGCGGGTCTGCGCTGTTTCATGGTCTGCTGCTTTTCATGATGCTGCAGGTCTGCTGCGTTTCAGGGTGCTCCAGGTCTGCTGTATTTCAGGGTGCTGCGGGTCAGCTGTGTTTCTGTGTGCTGTGGGTCTGCTGTGTTTCAGCGTGTTGGTGCTGCAAGTCTGCTGTGTTTCAGGGTGCTGCGGGTCAGCTGTGTTTCTGTGTGCTGCGGGTCAGCTGTGTTTCTGTGTGCTGTGGGTCAGCTGTGTTCCAGGGTGCTGCGGGTCTGTTGTCTTTCAGGGTGCTGCAGGTCAGCTGTGTTTCTGTGTGCTGCGGGTCAGCTGTGTTTCTGTGTGCTGTGGGTCATCTGTATTTCTGCGGGTCTGTGTGTTTTAGGGTGCAGCGTGTCTGCACTATTTTCCAGGGTGCTGCAGGTCTGTTGTGTTTCAGGGTGCTGCAGGTCTGCGCTGTGTTTCAGGGTGCTGCAGGTCTGCTGTGCTTCATGGTGCTGCGGGTCATCTGTATTTCTGTGGGTCTGTTGTGTTTCAGGGTGAGGGGTGTCTGCACTATTTTCCATGGGGGCTGAAGGTCTGTTGTGTTTCAGGGTGCTGTGGGTCTGCTGTGTTTCAGCGTGTTGGTGCTGCAAGTCTGCTGTGTCTCAGGGTGCTGCGGGTCAGCTGTGTTTCTGTGTGCTGTGGGTCAGCAGTGTTCCAGGGTGCTGCGGGTCTGTTGTCTTTCAGGGTGCTGCAGGTCAGCTGTGTTTCTGTGTGCTGCGGGTCAGCTGTGTTTCTGTGTGCTGTGGATCAGCTGAGTTTAAGCATGCCTCGGGTCAGCTGTGTTTCAGCGTGCTGCGGGTCAGCTGTATTTCTGCGGGTCTGTTGTGTTTCAGGGTGCAGCGTGTCTGCACTATTTTCCAGGGTGCTGCAGGTCTGTTGTGTTTCAGGGTGCTGCAGGTCTGCGCTGTGTTTCAGGGTGCTGCAGGTCTGCTGTGCTTCATGGTGCTGCGGGTCAGCTGTGTTTTAGCGTGCTGCGGATTTGCTGTGTTTCATGGTGCTGCGGGTCTGCTACGCTTCAGCGTGCTGCGGGTCTGCTGTGCTTCTGCGTGCTGCGGGTCTGCTGTGTTTCAACGTGCTGTGGGTCTGCTGTGTTTCAACGTGCTGCGGGTTTGCTGTGTTTCATGGTGCTGCGGGTCTACTGTGCTTCAGCGTGCTGCAGGTCTGCTGTGTTTCAACGTGCTGCGGGTCTGCTGTGTTTCAACGTGATGCGGGTCTGCAGTGCGCTTCAGCGTGCTGCAGGTCTACTGTGCTTCAGCGTGCTGCGGGTCTTCTGCGCTTCAGCGTGCTGCAGGTTTGCTGTGTTTCATGGTGCTGCGGGTCTGCTGCGCTTCAGCGTGCTGCGGGTCTGCTGCGCTTCAACATGCTGCGGGTCTGCTGTGTTTCATGGTGCTGCCGGTCTACTGTGCTTCAGCGTGCTGCGGGTCTGCTGTGCTTCAGCGTGCTGCGGGTCTGCTGTGCTTCAGCGCGCTGCGGGTCTGTGGTGTTTCACGGTGCTGCGGGTCTATTGTGCTTCAGCGTGCTGCGGGTCTGCTGTGCTTCAGCGTGCTGCGGGTCTGCTGTGCTTCAGCGTGTTGCGGGTCTGCGGTGTATGCAATGGATCTGGATTGTGGGGCCGTGTGCAGCAGATATGTGCGGTTTGTTTCAGGGTGCAGGAAGGCTCGGCTGTGTATTTCATGGTTGGAAGCGGCGTGCTGACGTCACAGGTGGCATCAGGGCAATCCCGTGTGCAGGACTGATTTTGGGTTGCGGGATGTGACATGGGTGGGCGGGTTTTTTTAATGATACACTTAGGGTACGATGTGTCCTCGCAGCCAGAGCTGGTCTACCGGACACACCCAGCCTCTTTATTTCACTTTTGCTGGTTCTTTTTCATCCATAATGCCTCCCATTGTCTCCGTTTTCCCTGCTTTCTTTCCCCTTCTGTGTTTTTCTCTCTCTTTTCTCTGGGTCAAAAGCCTGATGAAGAAAAATAAGAGCAGGTCCCCACAAATTACTTCCGGTGGGCCCCACCTGCAACCACCAGCCCCAATTAAGCACTGTTAGACCCCCTGTGCCTAAATCAACACAAACCTCTGGCCTTATGTGGTCTAACACGACACTTATGTAAAGCGCTCCGATGCCTCTGAGCCAAGTTTGAGTTATGTAAAACTGCCGAAAAAAATACCCCCCAAAAAACACAATCCTTTGCTTTACCCGCGAAGGCACTACATTTCTGTACTGTGTGGTTTGGAGCACAGGAGCTTACATTCTATCTTTCGAAGTGCGCCACGCCTGTGATGCCTGTTTCGAGGCGCCTCCCGCAGAGTCCTTTGCTAAGATAGCGCCTGGGCGGAGAGTAATGTAGCGCCCTTGCTGATGGTTGTACATCATATGAGGCAGTAGGGGTTCCTTTTGCGTTCACTGGTCAGCGCCTGGATAAGCAGGTACCTCCCCCAAGTCACCTACATCCCCAATAGCGTAGCTGCCTCGTGCACTGGTCAGCGCCTGGATAAGCAGGTACCTACCCCAAGTCACCTACATCCCCGATAGCGTAGCTGCCTCGTGCAGATGGTGGTTTTGTTGATGTATGCCAGCAGGGGGCAGAGGGTGACGAGAGGGCGAGGAAGCGGGCTGCAGGGGTGTCAAAAGCATCGCAACCGTATTATAATGAAAGAAGACTAAAACCATTTAAAACTGAATAATCATACAGAAACGGACAGGCAGGAACAAGGACGAGGCGGAACAAGATGCTCCCTGCGCCCCTCAGAAAATAGGCGCCCTGGGCTTGGGCCCTGCTCGCCCAAGCTAAAGGCCGGCCCACTCAACACCATCGACACCTGTAGCGGTTTAATGGGGTAGTTATTGGCGTATAGAGCTTCACGCGTCCCGTGTGATATTTTGGCTGTGACGCATTTGGCTTTGGCTCCAAATCCTATCCCCACCCGCCATGTTTTGGCACTTAGGGGCTTTCTTCTTGAATAGTGTAACGGTCCATATTTCCAGGGAGGAGGGGCTGGCGTTGGAGAAAGGGGCGTGGCCCCGATTCAGGAAGTCGCACTTCCTCATTCAGCTCCTGCAGCCAGGTCGTGAGAGGAGATGTGTAGTTTGTAGTTTCCTCCCTAAGTCATTACGCATTCCACAGGACCAGTACAAGCAGTGCTTTAAATGGGCCGGTAATCTCCGGTACCTAGTACCGGCACTTATGCTTTTTGAGGGGTAGAGTACCGGCCCTTCTCAAAAGAAATGTAATACTTTTAATTGGAGAGTACCGGCACTTCTCACTTCTATTTTTCCATTTCAAGCACTGAGTACAAGTCCTCCTGGTTGGGCAGCTGGAAACTCAAGCCTGGTATGTCCTAAAGCGGCCTCGATTGGGTTAGAAACATCTTCTCTCTGATTGCATGTCATATCAATTAATGTTGGCCTAAGTTTAACCAGTTTCTGCTCTTATTTCATGTTGCACGTGGAGCTTTGAGTTAAACGCTCGCTGCTGACATCTGACTACAATTAGGGTGACCCGGCGTCCCGGATTTCCCTTGACTGTCCTGGTTTTCAGGCGACTGTCCCAGTTTCCCAACACTTTTGTTTATTTTAAATAAATGTCCCGGTTTTTGGGAAAAAGGTCAGGTGGGAATCAGAAGTGAAAGGCATGCTCTCCTTTCATATGCACCTCTAAAGTCTTAAAAACTGAAAGTATTTTATTAGTTTCTGTCTGGCAGCTCAGGAGGACGTCCGCTGCCTGTTCCCAGCAATTGGGAGACAGAGCAGAGCGGAGGTCTGGCCATATATAATGTTATGGAAACATAGCCTTGCAAATTTTGTACACACATATACATATATGTATATATATATATATATATATATATATATATATATATATATATATATATATATATATATATATATATATATATCTGAGCAAGGAGCGCAAGCGCTTTGATGAGGGCTCACCACAGCGGCCCGAGCCTCCGACTTCTTTGTGGCACCCACTGCAAAGTTGCGATTCCCTCTTAAATAAAGAAAGAAAAGTCCGACGCGTTTCGGGGCCTAAACACGCCCCTTATTCATGGACTGAAGAAAGGAGATTACCATGCTCGCCTTAGCTGATCAAACACGTTTTATTTGATCAATGGGCGTCGTCCGCCCTGAGTGGGAGGAGTTAGCAGCGCCAGGATCTGTGGGAGTTGTAGTCCTGTAAGGTGAGCGTTTGTTAAACCCTTGAGTAGGTTGGCATTCCTTGATGTTTAACTGTCCGTTTGATCCTTGAGTAGGAAGGGGAGAGAAATCTTCAACCTTGCATTTAGTTCAGGGGTCGTTGTGCTGATAGGCGATTGCATTTCCCTCGCCTCAATGTGTGGCGGCATAATATGTAATTCGCAGGAATATGTAACTTCTTCCTCATGAGGTCAAGTTGGGCAATCCTAGGAAAATCCCTATGACCATGTGCATCGCTCATCATTTCTGGGGGAAAAAGGGATTCTTCTTCGTTTGATCAAATAAAACGTGTTTGATCAGCTAAGGCGACATTTTCCAACGGCCCGCCATGGTCGGGATGAGGAGCTCCACTCCGGGGGCGGACCAAGGCTGCCTGCCACTGGAGGTGTTTAGGCCCCGAAACGCGTCAGACTTTTCTTTCTTTATTTAAGAGGGAATCGCAACTTTCCAGTGGGTGCCACAAAGAAGCCGGAGGCTCGGGCCGTTGTGGTGAGCCCTCATCAAAGCGCTTGCGCTCCTTGCTCGGATATATATATATATATATATATATATATATATATATATATATATATATATATATATATATATATATATACATACATACACACAAGGCTCCGAAAGGAAACGGGACAGTACAGATATAAAAGTGAGACTAAAGGCTTTACTCCTACTTTTATGTCTGACCTGTCCCTTTCTTTGCTTCTAAAAGGCTCATTACTATGATGGGAGGAAAGCCCCCGCCCGACACCGTCTCGGAATCGGGACCAACTGGCTTGTGGTTCCTACAATTCGATTATGATGCTACCGAACACTGTTCGCTCGGATTCCTATTGTTTCCTATGGGAGCTCGTGTTACACCCGAGAACCGGTCGTAACAGAGGCTCCTATGGGGAAATGGTGTGTGTGTGTAAAACCCTGCACCCTGTCGCAGGCACCTCATGGGGTCTGTCACACAGTGCAGGATTTTACAGGTGGTACCCCCTCAACCATCAACTGTAGGCTTCGGAGGTAAGGGGCCCTGCCAGGGCCCCCAAAGACACTTTCCAACAGACTTTCCTTGTTGGACAGGCCAACGCGGAAAGGCGATTGGAAAATGGGCATTGTAATCTCGAGGGCGGAAACGTTGTCCAAAGTGGTATACGATGCAGTTCCAACAGACACGAATACTATGCGAGTTGGTAGGAACCGATTTGGAATGACTCCGCGGTTTATGTTCTGATCGCGAAATTCGTAATCGGGCGGTCAGAATGTAAACCAACCAAGTTGGTCTGAAGGGCTCCGACGCGGTCAAGGAGATTCCCACTGTCGGGAGGAGATTTTCCACCTGTCATCGTTATCGGCCCCTTAAAATCCGGTCTCCCTAACTACAATTACATTTGAATCGTCGCAAGACTGATTGAACCTTCAATTCTTACGAGGGCAGTAAACCGGGAATGTTAAAGCTAATGATAAAGTAACACCTGCCACTTATAGCATTTAGAAAAGGCGGATATGTTGTACAAAGTGCTATGTGAAACAATCATTACCAAATCCTTTAGGTGCAAACTTGACAAACTGATGAGATGTTTACCTTTTTTATTGCAAGCATAAGCCACAAAAATAAAAAAAAAGCCACCGTCTAAAAGTGATGGCTGTATAAAACAATCTCATAGTTCTCAAAGAAGAGTATCTGTGCTTCATAGCAGTTATACAATGAACTATTGAAGCCATTTTTAGTTTTAATTCAGATTATGAAAATATATTTTACATTGGTGCAAAAAGGGTACACTTACAGTAACCTGAAGGCATAGTTTAAACACACCAGGATAAAAAAATAAATAAAGGATAAAGAATTAAAAGAAAAAACAACATTGGCAAAGTATGGTATTATACCCACAGTAGTGTAACTGAGGTACACTTCCTTTAAGGTAGATCTGAACATTGATCAGAAGGAAATGTTTTTAGAGTGCCAGGGAGCCAAAGGCTGAAGTGTGTTGACAATGCGGTATGTTGTGGTGGGCAGAAGCAAAATTGTCAATGACAATTGATCAGATCAATGGATGAAGAGGGCTGACCAACAGCCTCTTTATCTATGTATGCATCATTTTATTAGTGTTTTTTCCCTGCTTACAAGAGTCTGCTGCAAGGCCAGACCTAAAAATGAAAAAGAAAAGGAAGCAAAAAGTATCCCACCAACCATTGTCACAGAAGTGAACTATTTTGTAAGTGATTGAGCACATGCGCAAATACTGTCATAGCGAAGAAAACCAGTGGCAGAAGAGGGCGGATTCATTACCCTATGCTGTATACTGTGGTGGGCAGAAGCAAAAAGTGAATGACACTTCAATAGACCAATGGATGAGGAGGGCAAACCAAAAGTCCTTGCATGTATCTATCTTTTGATTATGTATTATTTTGAAAACATGATGCTTACAAAACAACGAAGCAAAAAGCTACAACTTAAGGTGTCTCTAGGCCAGACATAATGTATTGCTCATTAACTATGAGAGTCAGCTTCCCTCGAAGAATCCCTTTTTTCCCCAGAAATGATGAGCGATGCACATGGTCATAGGGATTTTCCTAGGATTGCCCAACTTGACCTCATGAGGAAGAAGTTACATATTCCTGCGAATTACATATTATGCCGCCACACATTGAGAGGACGGATGTAAAAAAGATCTACTCTGATAAAACACAGATGCAGATTCGAATTTATGACTTCGATTCATTGCTGGTAAGTGACTGCACGCCATGTGCAACGTCTTCACCAGGCTTGTTTTTTTAATCTTTTGGCTGCATAGCACTTTGCATTTAGGGACATGTAGTTAGGTCTTGCCTACCCAATAGCATTAGCTGACCCTACCAAAACCTTATAGTGAGCTTATGACCTGCCCATTGCTTTCCATTGGTTGGTTTTATTGTCTTTACTTGCTTCTTAATTTGTGGCATTGATATCCGTGCTTGTGTTTGTGCCTTAACTGCAGCATAGATTCTTTACTTTTGATTGGCTGACATAATTAGAGCTCCTGGTTTTATGGTATTTTTCTTTTTACATTTCAGTCTGTATGTATTTGGGTAATTTTATCTGCATTTATCCACATCTATTTTTGTTGCAAGCAAAAGAAGACGCTGCAGCTAGTATTTTTTCACATTTATTTAAACAGACACTGCACACTTGCACTCAGGTGTTATAGGTGTACATCTATGCATATATACATCAAATTAGGAAAAACACAATACATTCATCTGAAAACATTGCCAAGCTAATTTGAAGTGGACGTAGGCCTGAACAGACCTTGAGTAACTTGCATTAAGAAACCTTTACTGTGGGACTGTACACCCGAGGGACCAGAGGGGAGGATAGAACTCCCTTTCTGCAGACAGGCCTTTAAATTCTTTTCTTATCCAGTCACATTTGCTGTGCCTTCAAAGACAGAGGTCAAATGTCAAGCTGTGTCTTAGCCAGGAGTAACCCATTCTATTTTTTCATTGCAGAACAACTTCGCTGGGATTATTCAGACCTACATAAGAATCCTTTAATTTTTTTATTTTTTAAACGGAGGTGATCATTAGTTTCCTGCGTACACTATGATAAATCTCCGTTTATAAATTGCTAAAATGCAAGGTCAGTGTTCATATTTTTAAGGGAAGGAGGAGGGTGTGAAATTGTTATTTCAACATAGGAAACAACCCCCCCATCAAAAACGCAGAACAATGGAACTCGACCCAAAGGTCTTGGAGAGCTGTACCCGACTGCCAGCTGAATTTCATCTGGTCATATGCATTGTGTACAGGCGTGTGGAAATGAAGGGATATGCCTAGAATCACATGATGCTTTGCCGAAGCAGCGACCTCAATGTAAATGTGGATGTGCTTTTTAGTGGCACCAGAAAACATTCCTGAAACTGCCATCCACCCTCATCTTAGATGGTCATCAAAGTCGCAACAGCACCACATTGTGCACACCAATTAAAGTTAACATGCAGCAGATGGTTAAGCATTGGCTGCGCAGTCTTGTGAATAAATTCTTATCTCAGCCTTCAGTTTTAACAGAGATATTCCCCCCCTTCTCCTCCAGTGGACCCAAAGAACAATGGGACTGCGAAAATGCGCACCCTATAAAGCAATGCACTCCCGACTTTGAGAGCGCATTGGATGAGGATGACTACACCAGGCTCCCCACGGTGGTCCACTTCTCAAGAATGGCATGCAAAGAGAGAGGGCCAAATGCAGCGCTTAGAGTCTGCCCCATTAGTAAGGCGCCTTTCATGCGCCGAGGGCAGCTGCATTCCTCTATACACCAGATTAGGCAACCCTGGGCAGGGGCACGGCTGCTCTGCAGGATTGTGTGAATCTGGTTTGTTAGTATTTTTCCATTTATATTTATGAACACAGACAAAGGGAAAAATGGTTTTGGTCTGCATTTATATGTAAAAATCTGTTTAAACGGAAAACCGGGAGCCTTACATAAAACTCCACCACTCACATTTGGGAGACTGCTTTTTTCTTTTTCTTTCCACATTCCATGAGAGTGCATGTGTTTTCTATGTTTTTAGGACCTCATTAGGCGACTCCTTTGGTCACTGCCTGTTTCGTTGCCCTTCTCCCGCTCCTTCGTTTCTCACCAAAGTTCTACGGTCCAAGACTTTTTTTTGAGGGGGGGGGGGGGGGCAGGTAACTGCCAATTGCTTCTGAACAGCTCCACTGTACAAAAGGGGGTTTGATGTGCTACTAAAATATATTTATATTTTTTCTTTACTGATCCATATGGCATACTCCATTTTAGACCAATAAATAAATGAAGGACTTACTTTGTTCGCTAGATGTGCGTTTACTTGGTGATACGTGTTTGAACATACCCCACTAGGCAATGAGTGGAAAAAACTGAGCGGCCTTAACCTGCTCCATAATGGGCCATCACTAACATGTTTTGTCGTTTATATCCTAGCTGGGAGTATACGTCAAAAGGGAAGGGGCTCCAAATGTTCTGCAAAAGCCCCACTTCTAATACTCACACTGTGGATACGCATACGCGTTAGTAAGGTCAGCTTGACCAAAATAATATGTCTGACACTCATATATTTGATTGGATTTTTAAAACAGTGACAGAACTTAACTCCCAAATAGGTCCCCAGCCTCCGCCCTCTGCCCCACCAGAAGTGCATCACTCTTCCCCTGGAAGTACTAAGAGGCCGGTCGCCCCATGGGGCTGACCGGCCTCCACTGGACTAGATGAGGTAGGGGCGGGGCCGGGGGGCCGGGTCCTAAGTGCGCGCTCGTTGATGCTCGCGCTTGTCAAAATAAGTCTAGACATATTTAAAAATTGCCAGTTTAATAGAATAGTTGTAACAATTTCTGAGGGGACCCAATGATTTTTTTCCCCACAGGGGGGGAAATGCATAAAAAAAGTTTGAAGACCACTGCTCTAGAGGATGGTGGTCTGTGCAGAGTAAAGGCGAGGGGGCGTGACCTGGATGCATTTTAATACAAGTAACTCAACACTGGGGCTTCTCTGGTGCACTGTGAGCCAGGCGCCTGTCTGATCTCTCTATGGGAACATTTAAAGGGGTCAGCCAGTGAATGTTGTCACAACACATCTCGAAATCCCATTTGACATCATCATATAAAGCATCATTCTACATAACCCATTGTTGTAAATGTATGACTATATAAAGAGTACCGTTTTTTTTCTCTGTGCTCTGAATTGCCCTCTAAGAGGACCTCTTTAAATCTAATATCTTGCGTTTCCCAATTTCACACGCGAGCAGGTTTCAGAGCCTCGCTATTCTCTTTGAATTCTTTGGTTTGTTGCCATAAAGCCATTGTGGAGAAAACAGGACTAAAAGGTACCAGAATACAAAGTGTGTATAAAAAAATTACAAAGGTATGATTAAGAATCAGTAAAGAGCCGTTAAATTGTCCAATACCTATATTTGTTTGTGGGAGAAACCGCCTTTTTTCACCAAAAGAATGGACATTATTTGTGTGGGGAGGTGCTTTGCGAATCCTCCCGTTATGCCATTTTAAAATATGAGAGGAAACTGAAATGCCGAACAGTCGACACATAGGAGCGCCAGTCCGGACATGAGGTGTGCAGTGAATAACGCGGAGAAGACGAGAACTGTTTTATCAAACCAATTTGCAAGCAGGCAATACTACCACCCATTTAATCCACGGGCTGTTTGAAATCTTAAAAGCTGAAAAGAAAGCAGGTTACAAACCTTGAACGGCGCAAAGCCAACCTCACTCCGCAAGCGGAAACACGTTATGCTCGGCTGTCCGGAGCAGGCGCATTAACCCAACGAGCTACCTTTAGCTAGAGTCGTCACGTCTCGCAGCCGGATATGACCAACTCTCCGACTTCCACGCGCTGCGTCCTCTTCCAGCTTTTCCTCTCAGCCCAGCCTCCTGACTGCTGGCTTAGATCACCTGCGGAACAGCCCCTTTGCCCCCTCCCCGTGATCTACACAACTAAAGAGGAACCTCATTTTATCAGCTAATTGGCCACTTGTCTGGTGTTAAGAGGTCAGCTGCTCCCCCGGGACTCTCCGCTGTGCTGAAGGCACATTTCGGCCTTGCGCGCTGTGTGAGAGAAAAGGAAATGCAGATTTCAGCGGCCACCTTCCCACAGACTGGATGTGCGGGCATTGTGGGGCTGATTGGCAGCCTGCGGGGGGGAGGAAATGAGAGCTCAAGCCCCCCTCCTCCTGCATACTCATAGCTCTATCCAGAGAAAACTGGGCCTGGGGCATGTGTCCTCGTGGCCTCGGGCTAGCGCGTGTTTGTGTGTCACCAATATTCTTGAAAATAACAAGAAGCGAGTTACTATTTTTTTTGTTCGTTTTTTTTCTTCATTTAAAGCATTTCTGAAAACAGACCGTCCCTTTTTTTTCTTCATTTAAAGCATTTCTGAAAACAGACCGTCCCTTTCAAACAACTTTGTGTCTAACTCCTGGGGAGCTATCAGAGATTAGGACGAGCACAGGATTCCATAGGAAGCATCCTCATGGAGCTCCCGAGTTTCTTATGGCCATGCTGCGAGTAGTTTGTTCAGTGTAGTGTGAGCATTGCATTCTGGGACTCATAGTTTTTATTATTTTGTGGGATAAAAAGGGACCATGTGTCACAAAATGCAAAGCGGAAAGCTGGACTAGACTAGCTACTCATGCAGGGAGCTGAGGAACTTGAGTGCATTATCTGCTTCCAGTTCTGAGCTTTTCACTTGCAAATCATTTCTATCAGGTGTCAGTCTAGTTACACGAAAGCAAAGGCAATATCGGCCCCGGTAACAAAATCAGCGGAAACCAGCCCTAGAAAACAGCTCGGCCGCACTCCCACTTTTCCCCCATGGGTGGCCGGCCGAGCAGTTTTCCAGGGCCGGTTTTGTTTCCCAGTCCGGCCCTGAAAGCAAAACTAGACTGCAACCCTTAGAATGCACCTGCTGACCAGAGGCTGCTCCAGGGCTTTAAGTGGGCTGAGCACCGCAGTTTTTAGGTCTCGCTGGTGTTAGCAGCGCGAAGCGCTGCTCCAGCGAAAGACCTATTGTTGTGGGTTTGCCGGGAATAGGCCACAGGTGGTGGTTACGCGCGGAGGTACTGGGTTTTCTCGGAACCGATACTATTACAATAACCCAGCGGTGTCAGGGCAACACCCAAAGACCCCGGATTCCCCTGTCTTGGCAAACAGAGACACGGGATACTTCTCGATGACGTCAAAGACCAAAGTTTATTGGTTGCAACCAGGGACAGAGGTCTACGAAGTACACACGGGTAGTTCGACAGAGACTGCACCAATTCAAATAAACAAAACTCGGTCTTTTATGCCGAAAATTACGCTTCTGGCAACATCACAATTTGCATTCGGTGCATACAAAACTAACCAATGAACAAGTAGCATTTCAAAAAGTATCGAATCACGACAGTCAAAGTTAATCCCACTTTCCGTTGTCCAGCCCACCAAAAACGATCGCACACATGCTAGTTTCCTGTTCAATCAGGCCGGACAAACCCATCATAAAACCTTCAACCAAGATCGATGAACATGTCGTAAAGGAAAGGCAGAAACAGATGGAAAGGAGATAGAGGAGTGGGAACGGTGGGCCATAAAATCGGACCACGTCCTGTTCTTTGATCTTTATCAGTGCAGCTGCTGAACAAGGAACTGGCTCAGCAGGATTCGCCCCAGGCGAGGAGTCAGTTCGGCCAGGTCAACCAGGAGTCAGCTAAGGCGTACGTGTCAAGGACTCGTTTGGCCACAATCATAGGGCCTATGTTAGGGCAACCATACAAGATGGCTGCCACATACAAAATGGAACCCGAAGGTTCAAACTAAATCCTCAAATGCAGAGTGTTCTCCTATATCGATTCATACAAAAACACTCAGACACGTTACACTCGTCATTTGCAGTCTGCTGACACCAAGATCGTCCATTTCCGACAATCTTCATAAATCGGATTTCAGAACTATCGAACCCAATTCGGAATCACGGAACCACAGACCCTCCTTTTGCCCTATCATAGGCAAAAAACCCAGACCCATTTTAATCTGAATCCGGATCTATATTCATCAGGTCATCGATATGCTGTTGTAGCATCATCTTATTACTATGCATTTCTCTCCGGACAGTCTTCCATACGCACAAAGTAGCACAAAGGCCACAAATAGCCGGAGCGCACTGTACACTGAGACCACACCAATGACCTTCAGAATCTTCCAACCCCAAGTGGATATCAATCCCCATAACCATCCCAACAAAGACCAATCCCCTTTGTCCAGATGGACGGAATCGGAGATTTTGTGCAATTTAGAAATGGCTTGGAAGACTGACGGAGCGTTGTCTGGAATAAAAACGCAGCAGCTCGATTGAATCAATCTACAAACTCCCACTCGATCTGCCAGGATAACGTCTAGGCAACTCTATTCTGAAGTGTCATAAGTCTATCCGACTGGAGCTCAGCAGTCAAGTTACCAAGGGCACCGGCAGTCTTGACTATGTTGGACTCAACCACTCTCGTAAGCTGACGAATATTCCTACTGTTAGCCATGGGTCCCCAGAACGGCAGAAAACCCTTAAAGAAATCACCCAATTCTTGTGCTGCAGTGTTCTTGGCTAAAGACACCTCTAGCAATTCTTGTCTTGTGGTAATCTGCCGCAGCTGTAAAAGTGGGGGGTAACAGAAAGGAAACAAAACATGTGCCCGAAAAGTCATGGGGCAACCATGTGTATGCTTTGTCGTGCTTTCTGAAATTCAGTAAGGGAATAAAAACTTGGCTCTTCAAAAACTAATGTTCCTCCCTCCTTTCACCGATCAGTTTGCTCTAGCGCCGGGAAACCTCCGGGTAGCTGCGCGCTTAATAAATGTAATAATAAATAAATAAATAAATAAACAAAGTAAGTACCCTTAGCAGCTAAGAACGCTGGGGAAGACTGAGACGGAAACACATAAGTCTCAGCGCAGACGCTCTTCCCTAACTGAGCTTTTGGATTCTTACCGTTGCCCTGCAGACAATAGTAGCCTTTATGGGGCACTATCCAGATCGGTAGAGGACTTTTCGCAGGCTGGTTAATACTCAGACTTACTCCATATCCAGTAACGTTCCAACCACTATATGGTTGCCTCTCGTCTTTCGGAATAGTCTCTACTGCATTAGTCCCTTTAATCATGTCGACTATCCCTCTAGCTATAGGACTATTCTTTGGATTATCCCTCGGTGAATGTAAGGGGTCAACACTATGGGCATATATGAACATTGTTCTATAAGCTCGGATCAAACCATTCAAACTAAAAGGCAAGACCAAATAAGGAATTCCTTTATCGGTAGTATGAGGCATTAAACCACAAATCCAGCAGTTCGTTGTATTGATCACTAACTGATGCTGGTGCAAAAGCTGTATGAACGAATTATTAGAGAATTCCTTACGTCTGACTACCTCATATTCGGGCAAAGGGTGGAAAGAATGAGAGGAAATAGTAGGTGAAGGTGTAGGTTGCACAGTGGAATTAAACGTAATTTTAAAAACAAATGCTACATAACCAACTATGAAAATTACGAAACTCAATAGTAAAAGTATGCATGGTATCAAAAAGCATTTCTTCGACATTATTTTGCAAATGCGTTTTCTGAAAGTCAGTGTCTGCACAGGTCTCTCCAACTCAAAGAAATCCATCCTAAACTAAAGGTACTGCCCCCGGTGGTTGGTTGATTCTGCTTGAGAGTGCCTCCGCCGAATCCAGGAAGGCTGCCTTGGACCAACAGAACCCAAGACCTAGTGTCTCAGGCTTGCACTCCCAAGACTGCTAGCAACCGCGACCCTAGCAGCAAGAACCGGATGGCAGCTCAGAAAAACAAAAATACGTAGATCCTTGGTGGAGAGTTAACCTGCAAACAGTAAACAAATTAACTTTATTATTCTTTTATTTGTCCTTAGTTCTCGATCTCAAATTGTATCTGTCTCTTCCAGGTAATTCTTGATCGGCAAACAAAAGATGAGGCTCGGTAGTGTCCAACCGCTCTGCAGGAGGTATTGATGCTTGCAAAAGACGATCGTTTTCCAGTTCTGAATTAGTCCCAATCAGAGCATCACTGAATGTAACACATTTCGGGATTGTCTCTGTCTCAGAATCTGCAAGACCATCCTGAACCCACTTGTCATACGGCAAAGGTAAGGGTGCTTTCTTCGTATGGGATCCGTGGATCCAGTGACGCTTTCCACGTACTCGCACCGCAGATCTCATCGACAGGAGGACCCGGTAGGGTCCAATCCAGCAGGGCTGATTATTCTTCGTTCTCTGAAAGTTCCTAACGAAGACCCAAGAGCCAGGTTCTATGGCGTGGCCTGGATCTTCTGTAGCTTGTGGCAGGGAGTTATATACCTGTTGGCGTAAAACACTCATTTTAGTTGTCAATTCACGCAAGTAATCAAGCAAAACAGGGTATTCGAGGTCACTAAACCTCGTCGGTCTTGGTACGCCCCAAATATTCGCCGGGCGACCAAACACAGCCTCATACGGACTCAAACCCATTCTTGAATGCACAGTCATTCGGGTGGACAAAAGTGCTAATGGCAAAGCATCTGGCCATTGTAAACCAGTGCTCTCTTGAATTTTGGCTAATTTAAGTTTCAGAGTGCCATTATAGCACTCGACTAAACCAGCTGATTGGGGATGATTTGCAGCGTGGAATTTCTGCCTAATTCCGAGACCATCACACACTCTCTTCATCACTTGACCCACAAACTCACTTCACTTATCACTCCAAATGATTCTCGGCAATCCAAACCTAGGGAAGAATTCTTTTATCAAAGCTTTGGCGGTGGACAAAGCAGTGTTGTCCTTAAGGGGGTAAGCTTCTACCCACCTAGAAAAAGAGCAAACAACCACTAACACATACTTTAAGTTGTTACATCTTTCCATATGGATAAAATCTAGCTGCAAAGCCTCGAACGGATATGTAGGAGGAGCAAAATGACCAGCTGGTGTTGGAGTTCCCTTGCCAGGATTATGCATCAAACACACCATACAATTCTTGACCAAGTTCTCTGCACATCTGGGTATTCCCACATTCTGCCAAACCTGAGCCAACACCTTGCAAATCCCTTTCACACTAATGTGTGCCAATCCATGCGCCATTGTAACAACTGGAAGCACATACGCATTTGGCAACAACCATCTTTGATGTTCGGACAAATCAGTCCAACAACCATTCGAATCTAACCTACCCATACTCTCTCTCCATTCATCCAACTCTTTCTCTGAAGCCTCACTCTGGATAATCTTCACACTCTCAATAGTGTCTTTGCACATACTCTTCCTTGGAACCCATCTCGCTGGACCCACAACATACATTCGACTCGTTACATTCCTAGCAGTTTCTTTCGCAACCTCATCCGCGAACGCATTACCACGACCAACATCATCCGTGATCTTTCTATGGGCACTGCATTTTACATAAGAGATTCAAGAAGCTCATTCACCATCTGCCCATGCTGGATCTTTGTCCCATGCGATGTCAAAAATCCCCATTCACGCCACAATCGTCCAAAACTATGCGCCACTCCAAATGCATACTGACTATCAGTATACACATTCACTCTTTTCCCTTTCGCCAACACACATGCTCTCGTAAGTGCTATCAACTCCGCCGCTTGAGCAGAATTGTTCCGGATACGTGCAGCTTCGACAACTGTATGTAAAGTCGTCACGGCATACGCTGCAGTGGTATCGCCATTCAGTAATTTAAAACACGAGCCGTCAACCCACAAAGCATCATTACAATCAGGAAGAGGAGTATCTCTCAGATCTATCCTCCCTTTCGTCTCTTCTTCTGTTCTCAAGAAACAATCGTGTTGCTCTTAGCTATCATCGTCTGTCTCAAGCGAAATCGGCAACAACGTAGCCGGATTTAGGGTATTGCACCTCTTGATGTGCACATGGCTCGCTAACAATGTAAGCTCATACCCTGACAACCGAGCACTAGTCAGGTGCTGTGTCTTCATCCGATTCAGCAAGGTATCCACTGCATATGGAACCATAACCACTAGCGTATTGTCCATAACTAAACCAGCAGACTGTCGAATCGAAACAGCCGCTGCTGCAGTTGCTCTCAGGCAACTCGGCAACGTTCTAGCCACAGGATCTAAAGTTGACGAAAAGTACGCATATGGGCGTTGCTTCCCGCCGAATTGTTGAGTCAAAACCGACAATGCACATCCCTCTCTCTCATGGACATACAATGTGAAAGGCTTGCTGTAGTCGGGAGTACCCAACACAGGAGCCGAACACAGCGAATTACGTAGTTCAGAAAAACTCTTTTGGCATTCCTCAGTCCAAGGAATCGGATTCGGAGTATCCTTAACCGTAAGAGCTATCAAAGGCTTCGCTAAAAGGAAAAAAATTGGGATCCACTGTCTACAGTACGACGTAATACCCAAAAACGCACGTACTTCTCTATGTGTCGTAGGGACACTCATTCTCGCTATAGTCTGGATTCTTTCTGGGGTCAGCTTCCTTCCCTCCTTCGATAAGAGGTGACCTAGATAGGTTACTTCTTGGCGACAAAATTGTAATTTCGAGAGAGAAACTTTATGATGGCATTCAGATAAATGAGACAACAAGGACACAGTGGCATCCTTACATATGTCTTCAGTATCGGCAGCGACCAACAAATCGTCAACATACTGAATAAGGGCTGCACCTTCAGGTAAGGCCAACAAGTCAAG
This sequence comes from Lissotriton vulgaris, assembly GCF_964263255.1. Taxonomy (NCBI): domain Eukaryota; kingdom Metazoa; phylum Chordata; class Amphibia; order Caudata; family Salamandridae; genus Lissotriton; species Lissotriton vulgaris. The sequence continues at coordinate 437,065,592 of NC_141698.1, read as the reverse complement.
TTGCGTCTTCAAAGCTTGACTGTAAATAGATGGACTCTCACAATAGCCTTGAGGAGCGCGCTTAAAGCGGAAACTTCGTCCTCCTAAAGAGAATCCAAAGATATCTCTACTCTCTATGGCAATCGGGATGCTGAAGAAAGCATTCTTCAAGTCAATCACCGAAAACCAGGTAGCAGAAGCTGGAATCAATGTCAGTAACGCAGTAATGTCGGGTACAACAGGGAATTGTGGAACAACAATTTTGTTCACTTCACGAAGGTCGATAACAAACCTATATACAGGAGGCTGTGAAGAATCAGTTCTCTTTAGAACAGGCAAAACAGGACTATAACACACATTACCTCGAGTCTCTTCAATAACATCCTTGTCAATCAGATCATAAATGATCGCTAAAAGCGCTCGTTCACCATCACTTGAAATACGATATTGCGGAATGCGTGGTAACTGAGCATTCATCTTCAGCCTCACAACATATGGGGGAATATCTAACAGGCCCACATCATTTGGACCCGTAGCCCATAACAAATCCGGTAACGAAGACAATTCGGGTGTAAGACAATCTTTCTAAACATATATCGGAGAGATCACATTCTCACCCAAAGTAAGATGTACTCCTAACGGAGAACAGTACAAAGTCGCATACAATCTCTTCAGTAGGTCAAGGCCTAACAAGTTCTCATTATAACCTGTAGTCAAAAGAAGAGGTGCTTCGAACCTACGAGGACCAACAGAAAGAGGCAATGGAACAGAAATCGGATTCGTAACGGGGCGCCAGAAAAACCTATAGAAACATTATTAAAGCCAGACAAAGGTGCGCCAGGGAGTTTGGAATGCATAATAGAACTCTTCGTAGCACCAGTGTCTAGTAGAAAAGGCTCTGACACACCTGATGCAATCACTTCCACGTAAGGTCCACTCTGATCTACCGGAACTGAAACAACTCCCTCTCTTTGTCCATGGCTGTCCTAACAATCATTACCTTGCTCTCCATCGCCCTCAACATAGTAATCATCTACATAGTACTGTGTAGACCTACCAGAAGAATTCTGCTGTTCATCAAAGCTATTCATCGAATTCTGAGGAGGCAAAGGGCGCGCGTTCTGTCCGCGACCTCTACCTCTAGGCACTTGTTGAGCACCTCTACCTCTAACACCAGGAGCACTATTTGCACGTTGCAACAGAACGGGACAACTGTTCTTATAATGACCCTCTTCTCTACAATACGCACACTGATTAGGCCCATACGGAACACGCTGTTGTTGAGGAGTCTCGTCTCTTTGCGAGTTCCTCGAATACTGTTGAGGCTGCTGATAGTCATGCTGATTATTAACACGAGGCGGATAAGCTTGTTGTAGAAGAACTTTAGTCTTCAATTCCTTAGTCTTCTTATCCGCTCTCTCTAACTCATCCTTACGCCTATTCTCATAGTACTGAGCCGTAGCAAGAATTTGCGCTGAAGTAGAAACAGGCCAAGCACTCTTGGAATCCTTCAACTTAGTACACAACTCAGGAAGAAGATTGTGCACAAATTTATCAACGAACAATCTCTGGCCACCTTCAGTAGCCATATCCTGACCACTATGATCAACAAAAGTTTCCTCGAAACGCGAGAAAAAGTCTGAAACAGACTCTTCTTTCTTCTGCTTACAAGCTGACAATTTGTCCCAATTAACACGGACTTCAGGCATTAAAGTCTTCATGAAAGCGATAATTCTACCAGGAAGTTCAGTGATAACAGCTTCAGGCTTAGCACCTCCAACTTGTCTGTCATTCGCTGCAACAAGATTCACCCACGAGTCGCCCAATTCATTATCATGGTCTGTATGTCGAATGACATTCCAGATGGGCTGTGGAACAACATTCCCAAACAGCATATCTATATCCGCCAAATTCATGACACACAAACTCACAGTTTGCGCAAGTTCTTTATAATATCCTGCCGGATTCTTCCGCGGATCTGGTAAAGTCTGCTTAAGTGCTAAAACTTCTGCACGCTTCCATGGTACATGAACCCACACACGCTGAAAGTGTGCTTGAACAGGTGGAGCAGCATTAGGATCAGCAGGTCTCCAAACTGGAGGAATCTCTCGCATCGGATATTGACGCGCATGTCTCCTAACTGATGAATCTGGCTCAAACAGCCGTTCAGTAGGAACATCACTGCGAAGCGACAATAACGTCGACACCGCTTTCTCGATGTCAAGTAGACTTACAATCGTTCCTTTGGCAAACTCCGAACGCAATCGAGACAATTCCACAGGAACTCTACCCAAATCGTGCATCCATTGTTCATGGAGGAACGCACACATAAGCTCAAAAACATAACGCTGCTTTGGTGCTTCCCATTGTCGGAAAACATCCATAATACCTTCCAGGTCATACTGGGACCTATACATCACCCATCTACGTGCCATATGGTCCAAAACCACTCGCTCATCTGTATCAGGCAATTGGCTACGCGACTGTCTATGCTCACTCATAGGAGACATACTCATTTGTCCCAAAATAGGAGTTAGAAAATTAGAAAAGACAGCGGTCATCCACTGTCTAGGAGAAGGAACAGTCGGAAGAACAAGAGGAGACGAAACAGTAGTAGTAGTAAGATCCATAGTCGGAACAGGCATAGAAACAGTAGTAGCAGGAAGAGGCAAAGTTAGTAACCCTTGAGAAGGCTGCACATTAGGAACAACAACCAACGAAGAAGCTGGCTGTGGAGGAATAACAGGAGGCAGAACAACAGGAGCTTGCGCGGCCACCACAGGTTGTGGTGGCGCTGTAGCATTCTGCACATAAGGTGGCGGTGAATTTAGCAAATGCGACATCAAAGGGTCTTTCACAAGATCCTTTTCGTCTTTCTGCTCTTTAGCCGGCAAGACTGGGTAGCATATGTCTACCGCTAACTTCCTCACTCTAAGCATCTGTTCACTGTCTTTCTCTTCTTCATTATCTCTGTATGCAACGGCAGCTTGTACCATTGACATACCCTTTTTATTCTGTTTCGCTAACTTAATTTCTTTCTGTTTGGCTTCTTTGCGCCATATACGGAAAGAGTCAAACATTGCCGGCCGGGCTTTCTTCTTGAACAATTTCACTTCAAGATTATCTAGGACTTCTGTCTCAAAACTACCATAACGGGGCCACTGTAGGACACCGTCATTCTTTGTGTATTTTACCCAAATCTCATTATAGCTAATAGGACCTACTCCATGCTTCACATACAATTCGTATGTAGGAGTTCCTATCGGAGGAACCGGACACGAATCCTCTAACCGGGAATCCCTCGACGTACCACAACTAAACAAATTCCTAAGACTGCTAAAACCAGGCATCTTGCTCACTAGTCTAGCTTCAAACAACAAGGGTAATCTAAAATCGATAAGCTCGTGAATACACGAATCCCTTGGCTTTGGGGCCTGCAGGTATCAAATCAAAGCTATCCACTAAAGCATACAAACCAAACTAAGAACTAGGAGACGCTCCCTTTTATACTTAACTGAATTGTCGATGGCGTCACCAGAAGACCCGTCAATCGTCTTGCTCTACAAACGTCTAAGGCTCCAAAACAGGGCGACAGTCAGGGCAGCCGTCCTTCGTAGCCGTCGGGACGTGGGAAGCCTCGCAGCAAAGACCTTCGGAACCACCTCGACATACAGGGGTCGCTGAAGTGGCTGGCCAACCTCTGGAATTTTCACTCGACGCTCCTCACGAACCTCTGGCTTGGACCGGTACCGCTGAAGTCGCCCCACGTTGGGCGCCAATTGAGGTACTGGGTTTTCTCGGAACCAATACTATTACAATAACCATCCACTCCATCCATGAACTCCATCCACTCCGGATCACCGACCGACCCCTGCCCTCACCACGTCTTCAACAAGGCCGACGCTGTCATCGCACCCCACCTGCGAGACATCATCAACACATCCTTCGACACCGCCACCTTCCCTGAGAGCTGGAAGCACGCCGAACTCAGCGCTCTACTCAAGAAACCCACAGCGGACCCCACCGAACTCAAGAATTACCGCCCCATCTCGCTCCTCCCGTTTCCAGCCAAAGTCATTGAGAAGACCGTCAACAAGCAGATGGCCGCCTTCCTCGAGACGAATGGATCCCTCGACCCCTCACAGTCCGGCTTCTTAGCCAATCACAGCACCGAGACCGCCCTCATCGCCGCCACCGATGACATCCGAGCCCTGATGGACAACGGAGAAACAGTGGCCCTCATCCTCCTAGACCTCTCCGTGGCATTCGACACTGTCTGCCACCGCACCCTAGTACAGCGCCTCAGCAACGTCGGAATCCAGGACAAGGCGCTGGAATGGATCATCTCCTTCCTCGACGGAAGAACACAGAGAGTCCGCCTACCACCGTACAAGTCAGAGGCCACCAAAGTCATCTGCGGCGTCCCCCAAGGATCCTCACTGAGCCCCACCCTCTTCAATGTCTACATGAGCCCCCTCGCGGCCATCGCACGCCAACACAACCTCAGCATAATCTCCTACGCCGTCGACACCCAGCTGATCCTCTCCCTGACCAACGACCCGCCGCCGCCAGAGCCAACCTGCACGAAGGGATGAAAGAGGTAGCCGAGTGGATGACGACCAGCCGCCTGAAACTGAACTCAGACAAGACGGAGGTCCTCATCCTGGGCTCCTCACCCTCCGCCTGGGACGACTCCTGGTGGCCTCTCGCCCTGGGCACCGCACCCAAACCGACAGACCATGCACGCAACCTGGGCTTCATCCTGGACTCCTCCCTCTCCATGACCAGGCAAGTCAACAACGTCTCCTCGGCGTGCTTCAACATCCTACGCATGCTACGGAAGATCTTCTGGTGGATCCCCACCGAGACCAGGAAGACCGTCACCCAGGCCCTCGTCACTAGCCGACTGGACTACGGCAACGCCCTCTACGCCGGTACCACCGCCAAGCTCCAGAAGAGACTCCAGCGGATCCAGAATGCCTCAGCCAGACTCATCCTCGACATCCCACGAACCAGCCACATCTCCGGACATATGAGAGACCTTCACTGGCTCCCCGTCAACAAAAGAATCACCTTCCGCCTCCTCACCCACGCACACAAAGCCCTACACGACCAAGGCCCAAGCTACCTCAACAGCCGAATCAACTTCTACGCTCCCAAACGCCACCTCCGATCAGCCAACCACGCCCTCGCCGCCGTCCCCCGCATCCGAAGAGCGACTACAGGAGGAAGGTCCTTCTCCTACCTGGCCGCCAAGACCTGGAACTCCCTCCCGACCGACCTGCACCTGACCCAAGACCACCTCTCCTTCAGGAAGAAGCTGAAGACCTGGCTGTTCGAGCAGTAGCGGCACCCCCCCACCCCCAGCGCCTTGAGACCCTACGGGTATGTAGTGCGCTCTATAAATGTCAGTGATTGATTGATTGATAACCCAGCGGTGTCAGGGCAACACCCAAAGACCCCGGATTCCCCTGTCTTGGCAAACAGAGACACGGGATACTTCTCGATGACGTCAAAGACCAAAGTTTATTTGGTTGCAACCAGGGACAGAGGTCTACGAAGTACACACGGGTAGTTCGACAGAGACTGCACCAATTCAAATGAACAAAACCCAGTCTTTTATGCCGAAAATTACGCTTCTGGCAACATCACAATTTGCATTCGGTGCATACAAAACTAACCAATGAACAAGTAGCATTTCAAAAAGTATCGAATCACGACAGTCAAAGTTAATCCCACTTTCCGTTGTCCAGCCCACCAAAAACGATCGCACACATGCTAGTTTCCTGTTCAATCAGGCCGGACAAACCCATCATAAAACCTTCAACCCAGATCGATGAACATGTCGTAAAGGAAAGGCAGAAACAGATGGAAAGGAGATAGAGGAGTGGGAAAGGTGGGCCATAAAATCGGACCACGTCCTGTTCTTTGATCTTTATCAGTGCAGCTGCTGGACAAGAAGCTGGCTCAGCAGGATTCGCCCCAGGCGAGGAGTCAGTTCGGCCAGGTCAACCAGGAGTCAGCTAAGGCGTACGTGTCAAGGACTCGTTCGGCCACAATCATAGGGCCTATGTTAGGGCAACCATACAAGATGGTTGCCACATACAAAATGGAACCCGAAGGTTCAAACTAAATCCTCAAATGCAGAGTGTTCTCCTATATCGATTCATACAAAAACACTCAGACACGTTACACTCGTCATTTGCGGTCTGCTGACACCAAGATCGTCCATTTCCGACAATCTTCATAAATCGGGTTTCAGAACTATCGAACCCAATTCGGAATCACGGGACCACAGCGCTTCACCGCGGCGATTTCATCTCGAGGACGCGCTTCTGCAGTCGGGCTTGCATCACGTGTGCAGACTCTCCAGGGCGCTGCAGATCTGTTTTTGCGATCGCGCCTAATGACTTCTGTGTCTCTTTTTTTTTTAGGCAAGTTGCACGTGCTTTTTTTTTTTTGCAGGCAAGTAGCACGCGCTTGACTCTCCAGGGCGCTGCAGATCTGCGCTGCAGATCTGTTGTTGTGATCGCGCCTAATGACTTCCGTGCCTCGCATTTTTTAGGTCTTGCTGGTGTTAGCAGCGCGAAGCCCTGCTCCAGCGAATGATGTATTGTTGTGGGTTTGCCGGGAATGGGGTGCAGGGGGTGGTTACGCGCTTCACCTTGGCGATTTCATCTCGAGGACCCGCTTCTGCAGCCAGGCTTGCATCACGTGTGCAGACTATCCAGGGCGCTGCAGATCTGTTTTTGCGATCGCGCCTAATGACTTCCGTGTCTCTATTTTTTAGGCAAGTTGCACACGCTGTTTTTTTTTGCAGGCAAGTGGCACGTGCTTGACTCTCCAGGGCGCTGCAGATCTGCGCTGCAGATCTCTTGTTGTGATCGCGCCTAAGGACTTCCGTGCCTCGCATTTTTTTTTGGCAAGTTGCACGCACTTGACTCTCCAGGGCGCTGCAGATCTGTTGTTGTGATCGCGCCTAATGACTTCCGCATCTCTAATTATTTTAGGCAAGTGGCACACGCTTCTGCTGGCCGTGTGCAGACTCTCCTGTGCGCTTCAGTTCAGATGTTGTTAACTAATGTGCTTGGTGATTTTTATTTAACCACAGTGTTAAAAGTCGCAAAGGTACGTTCAAAGCCGCCTCACTGGGACTATGGTTGCTTTTAAATTCCAAAGCATTACCACGTCTCAAACTTCGTAACCCTTCTTGTCGCTGACACCATTACGGTTAAAAGAACTGCTTACAATATATCATTTCTACGATAGCTCTCATGTTATGGAATTAATTAAAATCAACAAGTTATGTAAAAAGCCGCCTCACTGCCGCTTCTGCTGGCCCTGTGCACACTCTCCTGTGCGCTTCCATTCAGCTGTTGTGAACTAATGTGATTGGTGCTTTTTTGGTCTCGCTGGTGTTAGCAGTGCATAGCGCTGCTCCAGCGAAAGACCTATTGTTGTGGGTTTCCTGGGAACGGCTGAGAGGGGTTGGTTACGTGCATAACCTCAGTGATTTCACCTCGAGGACGCGCTTCAGCTGGCGGGCTCGCATCACTTGTTCTGACTCTCCTGGGCGCTGTAGCTCTGGTGTTGTGAACGTGCCGAACGTGCCTAATGATCGCACCTAATGGCTTCCGTCTATCAGTCTAGCCGTCAATGTGCCCCGACGCCCTCACTCACTGGGTCTCTCATACTCCTCTCGTCCTGTCCCGCGGTAGTGGCGCTGCAAGGGATTTGTAGGCGGCTAGCCCCCTTCCCTTCACATAGAGCGCGGGGTAGGCTCCCGTCCGCTTCCTGTCTGTGCTGGTGGCCCCGCCCTCAAGCAGGCAGTCCCGGGCAGTCCAGCCTGGCTTCCTGTGTCTCACTCGTGCAGACGGACCGGAAACACTCAATCCAAGAAAGGTACGTTGCTTGTTGTGGTCGGCATTTGCTTGCAGCGTTTTTCAATAGTGTCTACCAACTTTGTTTGATGCGCTCTAAGCTTTCAATTAGCTAGATAAGAATATTTACATTTTCCAAGAGCTGCGAATGTTGCTGTATACAAGGAGGAGCGATAGGCCAAGAATCACACAAGCTGATGAAGTAGGGAGCCGGGATCCCAACCTAGGTTTCTTCTTCGTGAGAGATACACTTTCTGCTCTGCCCCAGCTCACCTCAGTCTGAAGTTCCAACGCTCACTCTGACCTGAATGGCAAATTTATTTACTCTTATAGCCTTAGACAAACGTTACCATTTATAGACTGTTTTAGGAGGAAAAAAGATTGCCTCAGCTGTGCGAGGTTCTGTCTTCCTTGGATCCACCTGTTGGGCAGACTTCACTGCAGGCTGTCTGAGCTGGATGCACCCTGTTTAGTGGCCTCTTTATGCCGGGTGAGACCAATGCCTTTATCCTCTGGGACTCTCTCCCAGCCTCTCATGGCCCTTCCTGTGAGATTCAAGCAGACCTCTTCTCTGAGGTATTGAGCCCCTCACACCCCATTGGGCCCCTGCATGCGGGCGCAAAGCCTTGAAGCACCCTCTCTGGGGCTTTGCCTGTGTGGCGCGTCCGTTGTCCGCAGCCCTCATTCTAGGCCCTGCCTCTACAGTGCAGCTTACCAAGATCCCCTCCGGGCTCTTTGCCTGAGGGGAGCCAAACCACTGTCCCTCCATCGAGGACCCCCATGGGGTGCGCATCCACCCATTCCTATTTGTACTGCAGAGTGCAGAGCCACTGCCCCTACCTCTTGGCCTGGCCTGTGGGGCTTATAGCGCGATGTCTCTGCCTGTAGAGGGCACCTGTGCATGAACCCCCCTCACTGGGCCCTGTCTGTGGAATGCAGGGGTAATGTCCTTCCATCGATGCCCCCCATGGGGTGTGTAACCCCCCAACCCTTTCCCATTTGTACTGCATAGCCAGAGTGCAGAACAACTGGCCCTTCCTCGTGGCCTGGCCTGTGGGGCTTATAGCGAGATTTCTCTGCCTGTAGAAGGCAGGTCTCCATTAACCCCCTTCCTGCTCCCACACCTGCGGAATGCAAGGTGTAATGTCCCTCGGTCCGTACCAGTTCCCGCTCCCTCACACCCTGACACTTTCAGCTTCTGCTCTGCCTTTCCCCTCCGGGTTGAGGGTCCTGTGGGTGGGTGCGCTGCTTGATGGGACTTGGGAGCCCCCTCCCCACATATGCTCCCAAGTACTGAGTGCTTTAACGCCAATTAGGGGCAGCTGCTACACAGCCTCATTGAGCGTCGCCGGCCCCTGAATGCATCTGCCTAGAAATGAACAAAAGGCGGGGAGTGGGTGAATGGTCAGGAGAGGGGGCTCTCCCGGAGGAAGGGGCGGGGAGCTATGATTTTATAGAGCGCTCAGAAGCAGCGCCTTTCAGATTTATGTGCACTTCGACAACCGCAAGATCTGAGGAATCCCTTTGAGGGGGCTTCAGAGGGACTTTTGCAACCTTCTCAAAGCGGGCTGGGGCTGATCTCTGGAGAGGCTTGGCATCAACAGTAACGTTTCCAAATTACCATCATGACTCTGGGCAATAGCTTGCTTAATCTTCCCGACGGCCCCCAGCGCCTAGAGACCCTTACGGGTGATTGTGCCGCTTTACAAATGTGGATTATCATGTCATATGCTGGGATTCCCATATAACTGTAATTACTAATCAAAGGCCGACTTAATATCCCACCCGCATTCTGTAGCCCCGCAAAGCTGGTCAGGGGGCATCCTCCGCAGAGGGGTCTGGGCTGCTGCTGCCCTCACACTGCACTACAGCTAGTGCATACTGGCCGGGGTCTGCAGGAAAACGCACAGCTGATACAGCGCCTCTCAAGAGACAACCGCGTGGGAGCTATGCAAATGTTTATAAGTGTGAATGCGGTGGCACTGGTGCCTCTCTGGTGCCTATTAGACTCGCAAGTCCTTGGGGAAAAAACAATTTTGTGTTTGTAATCATTTTGGTGCATTTAAGATAGAGCTGCACGAAACTTCATCTTAAAAGGATGCCCTGCCACGGTTTAAGGTAGCACTGTGCCACCATGGCTCACTGGTTTTCTCTGCCCGGCCACAGGCTCTGGTGACTTGAGAAATCCGTGGCTCACAGGGCTCGGGTGGCTTCCTCACACTGTGGAACTGTTCCTTCTATGTTGTCTCAGGGATACCCGTCTCTGTCGGAATCTGGCCTTCCCCTGGCACGGCTAGCATTGGAATGCTGTGGCTCACAGTACTCTGCGCCGCCACAGGCGGGGACTCACTAGAGTCAAATCTGTAGTTGCACAGTTCATTAAAACAAACATTTGCAATGCAATAGGTCTTTCATTTGCGAGAGTTTGAGCTATTGGCATTGTAAATGGCAATGCCTTTTATTAAAAGCGTTTGAAAACCTGCAAGCTGTGCGTAAACAAGCACTTTGTAATTGTAGTCCTTGCTTATGAGAAGCAAAGCTGGCAGTCTCTTTTACTGACAGCCTTGCTTCTCGTAAGCAAGGACGATACGTACAAAGTGTATGTTTATGCATGGCTTGTAGGTTTTCAAAACAAAAGAATAAAAGGCATTGTCATTTACAATGCCAATAGCTCCAACTATTGCAAATGCGAGACCTATTGCATTGCAAATGTTTGTTTAAAGGAGGCCTTGAAACGGGGCTCTATCAGGCTCTATTTTGTGCCCTTGCACAAGCGGTCTGCTTTTTTTTTTCCGGACAGCGGTGACCGCACAGGCTCAACTAGAGTGAGATTTCGTAGGGGGCTAATAAAAAGTTCAGGGGGGGCTAATTCTTCCAGCAATTGGCATAGTGAAGGGGCAAGGACTCTAAGAATGGTTAAAAAAACAACATAGCCTCATTAACAAGTAAATGGTTTTTTAAAGACTTGTGAAGTACCCCGGTGCAGCTGTGTGTGTATGCCCGGGAAGCTGTCTCAACCCCGGCTGCCACACACGACGGGAGATGGCGCAATGCTTAATTTTTGCCGGTGCTTAGCATCTGCACTTAAGTATCAGGGCAGGGTATACACACATTTAGTGGACTTAATTGATTTGATAGTAATTGGAGGCACAGAGTGAGTGCTGTACTACCGTAAGTGCTGCTGTTACTATTACAGGGTAGTGTTACGTACTGTCGTGTTGTTGATGACTGATGTTAGTTGTTTCTGACTTCGATTTGTTCAAGTTCTTTCTCAGTGACTCAAATCTTGTTGGTCAATGCAGTGGCACGTATGGACCAGCGGCCGCAGCTCAGTGTTGCCGGCCCCGTGGGCGGGACACTGAGTTGGGCGGGGCAGGGCTGTGTTTTGGACTTCTGCAGGGGTTGGGGCTGTGTGCGGCAGCAGCCGCAGAGTTTTTCAGATTGCGCTCACATTTTCTGCCTTGCCACGCCCCAGCATACCCGCACGGCCGCACCTCACCCAGTACTGGCACCGAGTCATCGTGGTTAAAAGGCCGCCGCCGTTCAAAGTCTCTGAGAGCGCGACAGTGACCTGGATGACATTGGCAGAGTTGAGGCGAGTCTTGAGGAGTAGACACCAGGTGAGGCAGGGCCTGGTAGTAGGCCTAATCATTTGAAATAAAGCTGCACAGACTGGGGTGAGGTTCTACACCCGGGAAGGACACTTGCTTTCACGGCACTGTGGTCACTCATGAATATTTTTCAGTGTCATGGACTGGAATTAGGTCCAATAAGGCCAGCAGCTGTTGGCCACAGGGGCACAAAGTGGCAGAAATACATCACTGGGCAGCAGCCTAAGTAACTAAGGCTGCAGGCTTTGCACTCCAGTCAGTGTGTGTGTGTCCAGCCTGAACCGGTAACTTGTGATTGAACTGAGAACTCTGTTACTGTAACAGTAGCAGCTGCAGTACAGTACTGTAGCATTGCACCATGATCATGCCATTGCCCATGCCAATTGCTTGCCAAACCAACCAACGCGGCTCTTTGTTGGGTGCACACACTGAGCGCCTCTCATACTGTTCTGTACATGCCAATATTCTCATAGTCATATATACCAATATTTATTCAGAAATCTGTACAATGTAGCACCTGCATTTCTGACCCTTTGCAGTGATTGCCAGATTACTTGTTCTGTCCATGAATGAGACACCATTGCTTCCATTCATAATTCCATGTTCCAGGTTCGACAAGGGTACACTCTGCCTTCACTGCTTCTGGGCCAACAAGTGCACACAACTTCTTTTTTACTACTGATGGTTATTGGTTCATCATACAATGTGTGTCCCGGTCCCCCAAGTCCTCGCCTTTGTTTTTGCACCATTATGTATTTTTTTTTTTTGTGAATAATTAATATATATCTTTATTTCACCAATTAATATAAGAAAATGAGTACAAAAGATTAAAGCACTTCTCAAAAGGTGGCATCATACTTGCTCCCTGACCCTTCTTACCATCCACGCGTCCCTTTGTAACAAAGAGAATCCCCTCAATTGAGTCAATTAGCCACACGTAAAAACACATCCTAGATGACTTGGATAAAGAAGCAAATACCCCGGCAGGGTTTGAAAGGTGAGTCCAATATGTCTTCTTAACATGTCTTCTTAACATAAACTCGTAAATTTTTCACCGCCTTTAATCCCGAGCCATGCTTTTTCTCTATTAAATTAATTACAAATCTGTCAATTTTGCTTTACTCCTTGTAACACAGACCTCTCTCACCCAATCTCTTTTCACTCTTCCATGTAAGACAAATCCCTCACCCAAGTTCTGTTTCAGTCTTCCTTGTAACAAAGATCTCATGCTTGAACCTTTGTTTTACTCTTCCTTGTAATACAGATCCATCTCCTAAGCTCTCTTTAAATTGTACTTGTAACATGGACCCCTCACCCAGGCTCTGTTTCACTCTTCTATGTCACACAGATCCCTCAGCCAAACTCTGTTTTGTTCTGTGAAAAAGCAGCTTTGACTCCCAAGATTTTCGATGCCGCTTGGTGCAAACCACCTCTAATTCACATAAGAATAGCGATCAAAATAATGAGGCAGGCGCTGGAATTGGAAGGCGAAGAACAAGTTTATTTCTCCGGAGGAGAACACATCACATCAGACACCGGGGCTATCGTCAGGAGGTGCTCTAACTGCATCTCTGTGGCATGGCCTTTTATACTATTTTCTGTCTGTTTGTTACATGGTCAAACATTCCTGACATTAGATAATTGCATATTAGAACATTGGAATGTTGGGAGCTCCATTGAAAACAATGGAGTGCTCTGGGCTTACAATGGGTGGTATAAGCCAGAAGCTCCAACATTCCAATGTTTCTTTGTTCACAGCTCTGGCTGTGAACAAAGGCTTCAGGGAACCTGAGGGGATTCCAATCCCCTCACGCTCCCAAAAGGCTTTGTTTTTTTTGTTAGAACATTCTGTCCTCTAGTGACAGAATGTTCTAATAGCCTTATAGCCCTTTGTAGATGGGCTATACCGCAATGAAAGTCCCTCTCCCTTGTTAAAGGCCCTCGCCTTCGGCTCGGGGCCTTTAACGCTGGAGAGGGCCTTTAATAGCCGGTATAGCCCTCTACGGCGGACTATAAGGCTATATTCAAACATCCTTGGAATCCTGTTAGTTCCCACACAGACCTTGCAGCAATCGTCCCCCACCCAGATGTAACAGATGATCGCTATCTCGCAGCTGGACATTCCAGCAGGATCTAAAAGTACGTGGGATCGGTCAGATCTAAGGGTTTGGGTTATTATAGCCTTATAGCCCGCCGTAGAGGGCTATACCGGCTATTAAAGGCCCTCTCCAGCGTTAAAGGCCCCGAGCCGAAGGCGAGGGCCTTTAACAAGGGAGAGGGACTTTAATAGCGGTATAGCCCATCTACGAAGGGCTATAAGGCTATTAGAACATTCTGTCACTAGAGGACAGAATGTTCTAACAAAAAAAACAAAGCCTTTTGGGAGCGTGAGGGGATTGGAATCCCCTCAGGTTCCCTGAAGCCTTTGTTCACAGCCAGAGCTGTGAACAAAGAAACATTGGAATGTTGGAGCTTCAGGCTTATACCAGCCATTGTAAGCCCAGAGCACTCCATTGTTTTCAATGGAGCTCCCAACATTCCAATGTTCTAATGATTATTAAATCAGGCCCCTTTGTTGGTGAAACAAGCCCTGCCATGTGTAGGATATAAACAATGTCCACAGCGGTCAGTTAGAGCCTGAGACCGGACTGAGTGGCCAGGTGCAGGGAAGGAGGTTATAAAAGGGAGCTTGCCTGTGCATGGAGGATGAAAGGACAAGTGGGTTTAGCGCGGGAGGTGACTCCGGGGCACTTTCATGCTGACATGGTTTATGACTCCAGTATGTGTGCTCGGGCTTAGTCAGAGCGCGGGGGATGATGGCGGGGTCAGGGTGACACACAGGTGACCAACAGTGTATGAAATGGCAGCAGTTGGACCCAGCCCTTTTGGCAGGTTCACCCCGAGACTTTTTGCTTTTTCCTAGCCTGTTTCTGGAACCTGGTGGTGGTGATTTTAGGCCTCTGCCCACTTTTTCACTGTGGTACAGTGTAAAGTGCTTGAGCTCTCTGTGTATGTGTGGTGAGTGACCTGTCCTCCCATAGGAATGAATGGGGAATATGTATGCCCATGGTAGTTCCTGATATGTGGGAGTGCAGGGGCGAGTTTGGTATGAGAGAACTCGTGAGATTGAATGCTGCGTAATGATATATGCGGCATGACTGTGTTTAGTGGAGAAGTACCACTTTTAGAAGTTGGCATATTTGTGTAAGTTGTTTCTGGCGTGTGATTGGCTGTTGAGCCTGGTCCAGGAGTGCCTGGGCCTGCTTGTGGATTGACTGTCTGGTTTGAGGGTGACAGGGACTGGAGAGCCCAGGAGGTTGTCTGAGTCAGCCCGTGGATGAAAGGCTGCATCTGCTGCCAGGGAAGTGGGAGGAGATGGCACCTGGGAGTGACCAGGGCTGTGCCTGCCTGACCACAATGCTGCCTCCACCTCCCACTGGGCGACTGTCACCTCTGTCCGTCATACTGACAGGACTTCCCTATAACCAGTTCTAGCTGGTTCTCACACTGCCTGCACAAAGACTTCAAAGACTTTTCTCTGTATAAGAAGGGGCTGTATCCCCTTCCAAAATGTTCTTGTTTTCTGACTTGAATCCTACTAGGGGCGTGCTGCAGCTTGGGCTCAGGGGAATCCCTGGGCCCTGCCCAGCCCCTGGACACCTGATGGACTTTCCTGGACTCCTGGGGGACCCCTCTGCCTTGCTTAGGCTGATGGGGGGGGGGGGGGGCATTGCTTGGCACCCTTGAAATCTCTGGGACCTTTGGCAGCATGGAGAAGCTGCATTTTCCTTCAAGAGACCTTTTTTTCTTGCCTTTACCCAGGTTTGTTCCTAAGCGCTTGGGAGCGCTTGACTGGTATTTATAGCGCCTGGGAGCACTGTATATTACTTATAGCGCTGGGAGAGCGCTTTATTTGAACCCATTGCGAGCATGGCGCCATCACGCATTTTGCGTGAGGTTTGGCAGGTGCCTACCCTGCGACTTTGCCCGTTTATTTACTTATTTTACGAGGGCCCACCTCGCTTCTTTATTTTATTTTAATAGCGAGGGTGCCCACCCCTCGTTGTGCCCCTTTATTCACCGCCGCGGCCCGAGCTGTCTGTAATGGCCGCCGGAGAAGCTTGCCTCAAGAGCCGCGTAGCCATTGGTTGGCTGCGGGAGGCTCGTCCTGCGAGCAGCGTGGTGATTGGGCGGCGTCACGAGGGGCTTGTCCTTGAGCCGCGCTCGGATTGGCCGAAGAGCCGCCGTGTGTGAGGCGGCACGAAGGAAGAAGGCTGATGGTGCTCACGGGGCTCCCGTGAGGAGGAGGGAGCCCCGAGAAGAGAGGAGGAAGCGTGGCCTGCTGCTGGGGCTCCCGTGTGCTGAGGGAACCCCGGAGAGAGAGAGAAGTCTGGCGCGAGGCTCCCCGGATGGAGGGAGAGCCCCGAGTGAGGGGAGCCGCCGATCGTCTGGCAAACCGGTGAGTGGGGCAGACGAAAGGGAGGGGCGCCGGGACACATTGTCGGTGTCCGCCCCCCCCCCCAGTAGCGCGAGCTCGCACTCATTGTCAGTGTGAAGCCACGAGGGCTTCAAGGGCGGCCCCGGTTGGCAGTGGGTCGCCCCAACGCGTGTAGAGCCCTGAGAGGCTCCCTTCCCCTATTATTGTGTTGAGAGCCACGGAGGCTCTGGGGGGCATATCCGATTTACGGGCCCAGTGAGGCTCGAGGGCCATATTAGTTAGAGGGGGCATCGGGGCACATTGCCGGTGCTCGCCCCCTCCTGCCTGCGAGGGATCTGTTCAGAGCCTGGAGGGCTCCAGGGGCCTATAATTGTTTATGAGCCTGTGTGGCTCAAGTGCGCAGTTCAGAGCCTGTGTGGCTCCAGCAGTGGCGCAGTTTGCGCCTAAGGGTCAGTGAGGGCCCTGGCGCAGTTTTGATGATTCCCAGCTGCCCAGAAATTAGTGGGCAGCTGCACCGTTTAGGTCTTGGGATTTCCCAGGTGCCCAGCAAGTAGTGGGCACCTGCTACGTTTAGGCTTGTGCTTGGACTGGCGCTGCATGGCAGCGTGCCCAGACATTTGGGCACAGGGCGCCTGAGCCCGAACAAGGCCAGTTGGCCTAGGGACTGCCACAGGTGATGGCTTATGTAAGTTTTGCGCAATTGTATGGTTATTGCACCTCTGAATGTGTTTTCTTGCATCATGTGTTATTCCTTCACCTCTGAATGTTTTTAGGCATCATGTGATTTTTGCGCTATTGTATTCTGACATCTCTGAATGTTTTTAGGCATCATGTGTCTTCCTTTTCCCTGCGCTGCACCTCTGAATGTTTTAGGCATCATGTGTCTTCTTGCGCTGCACCTCTGAATGTATTTTATTGCATCATGTGCTTTGTGCTGAACACCGCTGAATGTGTAGGTTTATGCATCATGTGTTTCCCTTGTCTTACACCTCTGAATGTTTTTAGGCATCATGTGTTTCCCTTTACTACACCGCTGAATGTGTTTTCATGCATCATGTGTAATGTGTTGTGCTTATACCCCTAAAGGCTTTGTGATACTTAGGTGGTTGTTCTTTTAGTACAGGTGGTCCTAGTGAGGTCCTGGTACCTGTTCCCAGTAGTTACTGGATGTGATCTATAATTGTTATTTTGTGCTATACTTATTCTAATTTCTAATAAGTGCTATTTCTGATTCTGACAGTGGCCCTTGTGGCCCTGTCCTGTACGTAATCCCTTGTGAATATTGCCCGTGCCAGTTGGCACCATGTAATTTGTGTGATACTATCTGATGTGTTTTTACAATACAAAAGTTATTTTATAATAACCTTGTGTGGAGTTCCTTTTGTGGTGTGCCTAGTATGTTGTTGCTGTTGTGTGCTGGCGCAAATGCTTTACACATTGCCTCCGAGTTTAGCCTTACTGCTCGTGCCAAGCTACCAAGGGGGTGAGCAGGGGTTATCTTGGCGTGTGACTCCCTTGCCCTGACTAGAATGGTGATTTCTGCCTAGCTTTGGCGTCAGCCTTAGCCAACCAGAAATAGCCAGTTCTAACATTGTTGGTCAGCGGTGCGGATTTGGACTTGTTTGCGCAGTGCCACAGCGACAGCTGGCTACATTACAAAACTCTGCAGTTTATAGATTGTCACACGTTTGGGATTATTGTTTTCGATTTTTGTTTTTCCTCAAGAGTGTCATTTTCAAATGTGTTCCTGCGCTTTATGTTTAGTGGCAGATGAGAGAAAGTGACAGGGCGGAACGCCAGTAGAGAGGGAAGGTTCCCATAGATTAAGAATCCCTTGCTGTGTTCTGTGCCCAATCCCTGTTCCTGTCCCTGTGTGGGTAGATCGAAGAGAGGGAGTGTGGAGGAGAAAGGGCTTGCTAAGGAGGGTGGTTATTCCCTGAGTGTAGTGTGTGTGTCCGAATTCCCCAGTATGTTAGGATCCAGTGGTGGCAGCTTAAATGTGTCCAGTGCGTGAAGTCCCATTCCCAGTTCCCAGAGTATGGTGCCTGGTGCTCAGTAAGAGGGGTACAGGTTGAGAGTCAGAGGCAGTGAGGAACTGTCTCACCAGTCTAGAGGGGGAGTGTGTGGATGAGTGGTGTCTTGAACTGGAGGAGTTGGTGTGAGTTTTTTTAAAGGAGCTTGCACGTGAGGTGTACCTCTGGTGGTGTGCAGGAGGTCCTGCAGAGGCACTGGACAGGAAGGTGGATGTCTGGCGGTGTGCTAGATGTCTTGCAGAGGCATTAGGAAGTGATTCTAAAAGGAGTGGCTTGTGTATCTGATGATCCTGTGAAGGGGAAGAGGTTCATGTGTAGCCCAGCTAGGTCCCAGTAGGATGGTAGGGGTGTAGGGGCTCACGCCCTGTCTCAGTGGAGGCGGAGTGAGTGTGGGACGGTGTGTCCCACTTTGGCCCGAAACCCTATCTCAGGGCCTGGAGGGTTCCCTAAGGGAGCGCCAGGTCAGGGGCCTTAGCTGTACATAGGTCATTTGAGGAGGATCTTCCTGTGTCTAGAGGACGGGGAGTGTCTGTAACCAGAACTCCGGCGGTCCTAGTGTTGGGCAGTACCGCTCCTAAGTGGAGGGTGCAGAAGTCCTGGCTCGCTGAGCATTTGACCGTCTAGAGTGCTTGACCATTTGTGGGCCCTCTGGAGGTCGTTCCCCGAGGAGGGGGGAAAGCCAGGTTGGGGTTGTGGCCCGACCTGGAAAGAGTACTGAAGGAAAGTGTGCCACTGATACGCCGCTGGCGTGTGCTCTATCTAGCCTGGGACATACTGAGAATTATCCTGTGATAGGGAGTACTGGAGGAGAGTGTGTCGTTGATACGCCGCTGGCGTGTGCTCTGTCTAGCCTGAGACATACTGGGCCTGTAGTCATGGAACTGGAAGGGGGTGCAGAGGGACGGTGTCCTTAATTCTGACCCCGGTGCAAACTGAGGGTTTAGATCTTAGGTTGGGAGATTAGGAAACTTCTAGGTCAAGAGGAATCTCTGCCAAAGTGGATCAGCTGAAGAGACTGAGGGGGCTGCACTTGCTTTGTGTTCTGGGGCTCACCTGCAGTTTGTTGTTTCCACTAAGGTAAAAGAAAGGGGACTTTGCTGTGCGCTGTGTCCCCCCACCTGCTTGAAGAGGGACTGTGCTGTGTGCTTTGTACCTCAGAAGTGAAATAGTTTCCAGGTGGTAGACCAGTGATGGAGTGAGGTCCTGATCTGGTAGGAGAATTGTGTTCTCGTGAGTGCTTCCATGTGAGGGTGCGGAAACCCAGAAGTAGAGATAGGGTGGGGCATTCTTGCCCGTGACCTCTGGTCAGCCTGAGGGTATGGTCCCTAGGTTGAAGGATCAGTGGTAGTTGTAGCTACACTGAGAGAGAGAGTGGAGAATGGCTATTGTGTGCCAGGGGTTACTGCCCCCCACTCTGTGGATTGGTTAGGACCTGTGATATTTGGATGGCCTAGGGCCTGGTCTTGGCCGTGGATGACTAGGGAGTACCAGTGGGGTATCCTAGCTGTGTCAGAGAGTTATTGTTTGGAGGAAACCATGTGGGTTCAGAGTGGCGAAAAACCGGAAGGTGTCCCTGCCGTGCGGGTTCGTGTTTTGTCGCCCAAAGCAAGGAAGCCCATCAGTGGAGTGATTGGTCTACCCTGCATTTTGGCTGGAAGGGGGTTGTGTTGGACCCGGCACTTTTGGCAGGTTCACCACAAGACTTTTTGCTTTTTCCTAGCCTGTTTCTGGAACCTGGTGGTGGTGATTTTAGGCCTCTGCCCACTTTTTCACTGTGGTACAGTGTAAAGTGCTTGCGCTCTCTGTGTATGTGTGGTGAGGGACCTGCCCTCCCATAGGAATGAATGGGGAATATGTATGCCCATGGTAGTTCCTGATGTGTGGGGAGTGCAGGGGCGAGTTTGGTATGAGAGAACTCGTGAGATTGAATGCTACGTAATGATATATGCGGCATGACTGTGTCTAGTGGAGAAGTGCCACTTTTAGAAGTTGGCATATTTGTGTAAGTTGTTTCTGGCGTGTGTTTGGTTGGTGAGACTGGTCCAGGAGTGCCTGGGCCTGCTTGTGGATTGACTGTCTGGTTTGAGGGTGACAGGGACTGGAGAGCCCAGGAGGTTGTCTGAGTCAGCCTGTGGATGAAAGGCTGCATCTGCTGCCAGGGTAGTGGGAGGAGATGGCACCTGGGAGTGACCAGGGCTGTGCCTGCCTGACCACAATGCTGGCTCCACCTCCCGCTGGGCGACTGTCACCTCTGTCCCTGATACTGACAGGACTTCCCTATAACCAGTTCTAGCTGGTTCTCACACTGCCTGCGCAAAGACTTCAAAGGCTTTTCTCTGTATAAGAAGGGGCTGTGTCCCCTTCCAAAATGTTCTTGTTTTCTGACTTGAATCCTACCAGGGGCGTGCTGCTGCTTGGGCTCAGGGGAATCCCTGGGCCCTGCCCAGCCCCTGGACACCTGATGGACTTTCCTGGACTCCTGGGGTACCCCTCTGCCTTGCTTGGGCTGATGGGGGGGACATTGCTTGGCCCCCTTGAAATCTCTGGGACCTTTGGCAGCATGGAGAAGCTGCATTTTCCTTCAAGAGGCCTTTTTTTCTTGCCTTTACCCAGGTTTGTTGAAGCCTAAGCGCTTGGGAGCGCTTGACTGGTATTTATAGCGCCTGGGAGCGCTGTATATTACTTATAGCGCTGGGAGAGCGCTTTATTTGAACCCATTGCGAGCGTGGCGCCCTCACGCATATTGCGTGAGGTTTGGCAGGTGCCTACCCTGTGACTTTGCCCGTTTATTTACTTATTTTACGAGGGCCCACCTCGCTTCTTTATTTTATTTTAATAGCGAGGGTGCCCACCCCTCGTTGTGCCCCTTTATTCACCGCCGCGGCCCGAGCTGTGTGTAATGGCCGCCGGAGAAGCTTGCCTCAAGAGCCGCGCAGCCATTGGTTGGCTGCGGGAGGCTCGTCCTGCGAAGAGCGTGGTGATTGGGCGGCGTCACGAGGGGCTTGTCCTTGAGCTGCGCTTGTATTGGCCGAAGAGCCACCGTGTGTGAGGCGGCACGAAGGAAGAAGGCTGATGGTGCTCACGGGGCTCCCGTGAGGAGGAGGGAGCCCGAGAAGAGAGGAGGAAGCGTGGCCTGCTGCTGGGGCTCCCGTGTGCTGAGGGAGCCCCGGAGAGAGAGAGAAGTCCGGCGCAAGGCTCCCCGGATGGAGGGAGAGCCCTGAGTGAGGGGAGCCGCCGATCGTCTGGCAAACCGGTGAGTGGGGCAGACGAAAGGGAGGGGCGCCGGGACACATTGTCGATGTCCGCCCCCCCCACCCAGTAGCGCAAGCTCGCACTCATTGTCAGTGTGAAGCCACAAGGGCTTCAAGGGCGGCCCCCGTTGGCAGTGGGTCACCCCAACGCGTGTAGAGCCCTGAGAGGCTCTCTGCCCCTATTATTGTGTTGAGAGCCACGGAGACTCTAGGGGGGCATATCCGATTTACGAGCCCAGCGAGGCTCGAGGGCCATATTAGTTAGAGGGGGCGTCGGGGCACATTGCCGGTGCCCGCCCCCTCCTGCCTGCGAGGGATCTGTTCAGAGCCTCGAGGGCTCCAGGGGCCTATAATTGTTTACGAGCCTGTGTGGCTCCAAGTGCGCAGTTCAGAGCCTGTGTGGCTCCAGCAGTGACGCAGTTTGCGCCTAAGGGTCAGTGAGGGCCCTGGCGCAGTTTTGATGATTCCCAGCTGCCCAGCAATTAGTGGGCAGCTGCACCGTTTAGGTTTTGGAATTTCCCAGGTGCCCAGCAAGTTATGGGCACCTGCTACGTTTAGGCTTAGACCTTTGGCAGCATGGAGAAGCTGCATTTTCCTTCAAGAGGCCTTTTTTTCTTGCCTTTACCCAGGTTTGTTGAAGCCTAAGCGCTTGGGAACGCTTGACTGGTATTTATAGCGCCTGGGAGCGCTGTATATTACTTATAGCGCTGGGAGAGCGCTTTATTTTAACCCATTGCGAGCGTGGCGCCCTCACGCAATTTGCGTGAGGTTTGGCAGGTGCCTACCCTGCGACTTTGCCCGTTTATTTACTTATTTTACGAGGGCCCACCTCGCTTCTTTATTTTATTTTAATAGCGAGGGTGCCCACCCCTCGTTGTGCCCCTTTATTCACCGCCGCGGCCCGAGCTGTGTGTAATGGCCGCCGGAGAAGCTTGCCTCAAGAGCCGCGCAGCCATTGGTTGGCTGCGGGAGGCTCGTCCTGCGAGCAGCGTGGTGATTGGGCGGCGTCACGAGGGGCATGTCCTTGAGCTGCGCTTGGATTGGCCGAAGAGCCACCGTGTGTGAGGTGGCACGAAGGAAGAAGGCTGATGGTGCTCACAGGGCTCCCGTGAGGAGGAGGGAGCCCGAGAAGAGAGGAGGAAGCGTGGCCTGCTGCTGGGGCTCCCGTGTGCTGAGGGAGCCCCGGAGAGAGAGAGAAGTCCGGCGCGAGGCTCCCCGGATGGAGGGAGAGCCCCGAGTGAGGGGAGCTGCCGATCGTCTGGCAAACCGGTGAGTGGGGCAGACGAAAGGGAGGGGCGCCGGGACACATTGTCGGTGTCCGCCCCACCCCCAGTATCGCGAGCTCGCACTCATTGTCAGTGTGAAGCCACGAGGGCTTCAAGGACGGCCCCGGTTGGCAGTGGGTCGCCCTAACGCGTGTAGAGCCCTGAGAGGCTCCCTGCCCCTATTATTGTGTTGAGAGCCACGGAGACTCTAGGGGGGCATATCCGATTTACGAGCCCAGCGAGGCTCGAGGGCCATATTAGTTAGAGGGGGCGTCGGGGCACATTGCCGGTGCCCGCCCCCTCCTGCCTGCGAGGGATCTGTTCAGAGCCTCGAGGGCTCCAGGGGCCTATAATTGTTTACGAGCCTGTGTGGCTCCAAGTGCGCAGTTCAGAGCCTGTGTGGCTCCAGAAGTAACGCAGTTTGCGCCTAAGGGTCAGTGAGGGCCCTGGCGCAGTTTTGATGATTCCCAGCTGCCCAGCAATTAGTGGGCAGCTGCACCGTTTAGGTCTTGGAATTTCCCAGGTGCCCAGCAAGTAGTGGGCACCTGCTACAATTAGGCTTGTGCTTGGACTGGCGCTGCATGGAAGCGCACCCTGACATTTGTACACAGGGCGTCTGAGCCCCAACAAGGCCAGTTGGCCTAGGGACTGCCACAGGTGGTGGCTTATGTAAGTTTTGTGCAATTGTACGGTTATTGCACCTCTGAATGTGTTTTCTTGCATCATGTGTTATTCCTGCACCTCTGAATGTTTTTAGGCATCATGTGTCTTCCTTTTCCCTGCGCTGCACCTCTGAATGTTTTAGGCATCATGCGTCTTCTTGCGCTGCACCTCTGAATGTATTTTATTGCATCATGTGCTTCGTTCTGAACACCGCTGAATGTGTAGGTTTATGCATCATGTGTTTCCCTTGTCTTACACCTCTGAATGTTTTTAGGCATCATGTGTTTCCCTTTACTACACAGCTGAATGTGTTTTCATGCATCATGTGTAATGTGTTGTGCTTATACCCCTAAATGCTGTGTGATACTTAGGTGGTTGTTCTTTTAGTACAGGTGGTCCTAGTGAGGTCCTGGTACCTGTTCCCAGTAGTTACTGGATGTGATCTATAATTGTTATTTTGTGCTATACTTATTCTAATTTCTACTAAGTGCTATTTCTGATTCTGACAGTGGCCCATGTGGCCCTGTCCTGTACACAATCCCTTGTGAATATTGCCCGTGCCAGTTGGCACCATGCAATTTGTGTGATACTATCTAATGTGTTTTTACAATACAAAAGTTACTTTATAATAACCTTGTGTGGAGTTCCTTTTGTGGTGTGCCTAGTATGTTGTTGCTGTTGTGTGCTGGGGCAAATGCTTTACACATTGCCTCCGAGTTTAGCCTTACTGCTCGTGCCAAGCTACCAAGGGGGTGAGCAGGGGTTATCTTGGCGTGTGACTCCCTTGCCCTCACTAGAATGGTGGTTTCTGCCTAGCTTTGGCGGCAGCCTTAGCCAACCAGAAATAGCCAGTTCTAACAGCCGCGATGTCTAAAATCGTTGCAGCTTACGCACTCGCAGAGACCTACGTTAAGCAAGATTGCGCCTGCAATGTTCATGCTTCTTATTTTAATTCTAACAGTCCTCCCTTTGAACATACCTCGCCAGCTTGCTAATCTATTCCAATGTCTTCGGGGCACAAGGTACTTGTGTAAAGGGAACACTAGGGCGGTATAGAGTGTACATCCAACGAACAACCACATATTGTCAGTACTGGGACCAAGAGAAACATTGATATTTTCCAACCCCAGTACTTCGAGATGTCTCATAGCTAAACATGCAGTTGGGCTGATTATTGTAGTTTTTGATGGCATACATGTTGTACAGGCAGATATATAGACAATAGGAGAGGAAGATCGTTATCTGCACAAACAGTATTGTTAATAACTTATGCAGTGAGGGTAACAAACTGGGAGAGGGTGTATACAAAAAGGTGTTCGCTGTACCGCAGTTTAAACTTGGTGATGAGCACAATTCCTAGATGAGGCAGTACATTCTTTGGGGCATTTCCGAGTGAGAACCAAGTAGGTTTGTACGAAAGACGAGCAGAAGCCCCAAGTGACGGATACTTGCCGTCTTGGAACACTCGATGCCCATGAAGCACTAATTTACCGCTTCAAGTGTTTTTTCTCCTGAACCAGGATAAAACACACTTTTACATTAGACCACAATTTGTGGTCTTTATTTGAACGAGGGCAGGGCACGCCTTAGCGTGTGCGTACCACCCCGCTCAAAACACGCGGTCCTGACGAAAACCAACATTTTTTTGAATATGGTTGAAACATGTAGACCTACTTTTAACTAATTCACATAGCACACTACGCTATTTTTAGATTTACCACACTTCTCTAGACACCAAAGCCTTCTTAAATAGGCACTGGTGCCATATATTTTTTAACAGGGATCAAGCACTCAAGAATAAAGTCTTGATGTGAGAAGTCTTGGCCCTTTTTAATACACTTATCACTATCACCTTTTGCACATATAAAAAAACAAGAAACCCGCTCCACTGTAACCAGGTGTCGTAGCACACCCTATGGGCACTCGGCCTATGGGGTGGGACCCCAATGATGAAGCATTTCACCAACCAGGTTGGTGAGTGAGGGGTCTTCTCAAAGGGACAACTACTGTCCGGTTAAGGGTTGGGGCAATTATTGCTAACCTGAGCCTTAAGCTCCAGATACAGAAGAAATTCCTTCATTGTATATTTTGCGTCTAGGGGGTACTCCTCCATTGTTGTTAAAATCTATCCCTGGGGACCAGGAGTTCCCACTATACATAGTCTGTGCAATCTCCCTTACTCTCTCCTTTGATTTACACAGTACATTCTTTGTAACACAAAAAAACAGTTTATCGTACTAATTCTTTCGAAGGATAGAGATCATTGCGTTTACTTTTGAAAACTAGACAGTGGGGGGAACTAATAAGCATTTTCATGATGGCAATTGGGGTTGTACAATCCTTATGATACATAGTTTACTTTTTCTTCCATATGGTATGACATTCCCATGCTATCATTAACACAATGACACTATAAATGCGAGTGATGTAGAATTTCACAGAAAAAAACGTATTCTTGTCCATTTGGGGCACAACTAATACAGGGTGATTGTGAGAGAAGTTTAACCTAATATAATCAATGAGCTTTTTTTCCAGTGTCTTTTTACAGTGAGTCATCACTGGTAGGCTCCCATTGTTCATCTTGGCGTTGGCGCTGTTGAGCACCGGCGATGGAGCTATGCTTCCAGTTCAGGTCCAGATTCTATGTTGCAGGGCGAGGTCGTTCCTTCTCTGGGGTCACAATCCCTCTTCCCTGTTTACTAATCTATCGCTGGTACCTTAGACAGGGTACCCGCGCCCTATTCTTTTATCCGTGAAGTCCATCCCTACTAACCCTATCCTATATTTGTCCATTGTTCCTTCATCAGGTTGATAAAAACCCCATGTGAAAAAGGGGGTTTTGAGGAAGCCAAAGGAAGAGAGAGTGGAGTGGGGGTCAAACTGGAGATGGACCAAGGGGGACAGAGACTCCGCACAAATGAGCCCATCAATTAGGCCCAATGGATTGAGACTTCAGGCATAAGTAGTCCAACAAGCTGGGGGCTTCTGAATAGCCCTTCAATCAATCAATCAATCAAGACATTTGTAGAGCTCACTACTTACCCGGAGGGTCTCAAGGCGCTTGGGGGGGGGTGCTGCTACTGCTCGAACAGCCAGGTCTTGAGCTTCTTCCTAAAGGAGAGGTGGTCTTGGGTCAGGCGCAGATCGGTCTGGAGGGAGTTCCAGGTCTTGGCGGGCAGGTAGGAGAAGGACCTTCCTCCTGTTGTCGTTCTTCGGATGCGGGGGACGGCGGCGAGGGCGTGACTGGCTGATCGGAGATGGCGTTTGGGAGCGTAGAAGTTGATGCGGTTGTTGAGGTAGCTCGGGCCTTGATCGTGTAGGGCTTTGTGTGCGTGGGTGAGGAGACGGAAGGTGATTCTTTTGTTGACGGGGAGCCAATGCAGGTTTCTCAGATGTCCGGAGATGTGGCTGTGTCGTGGGATGTCGAGGATGAGTCTGGCTGAGGTGTTCTGGATCCGCTGGAGTCTCTTCTGGAGCTTGGCGTGGTTCCGGCGTAGAGGGCTTTGCCGTAGTCCAGTCGGCTGGCGACGAGGGCCTGGGTGACCGTCTTCCTGGTCTCGGTGGGGATCCACCGGAAGATATTCCGTAGCATGCGCAGGATGTTGAAGCGCGACGAGGAGACGGCGTTGACTTGTCTGGTCATGGAGAGGGAGGAGTCCAGGATGAAGCCCAGGTTGCGTGCGTGGTCTGTCGGTTTGGGTGCGGTGCCCAGGGCGGGGGGCCACCAGGAGTCGTCCCAGGCGGAGGGCGAGGAGCCCAGGATGAGGACTTCCGTCTTGTCTGAGTTCAGTTTCAGGCGGCTGGTCGTCATCCACTCGCCTACGTTTTTCATCCCTTCGTGAAGGTCGGCTCTGGCGGCGGCGGGGTCGTTGGTCAGGGAGAGGATCAGCTTGGTGTCGTCAGCGTAGGAGATGATGTTGAGGTTGTGTTGGCGTGCGATGGCCGCGAGGGGGCTCATGTAGACGTTGAAGAGGGTGGGGCTCAGCGAGGATCCTTGAGGGACGCCGCAGATGACTTCAGTGGCCTCTGACTTGTACGGTGGTAGACGGACTCTCTGTGTTCTTCCGTCGAGGAAGGAGATGATCCATTCCAGTGCCTTCTCCTGGATTCCGACGTTGCTGAGGCGCTGCACTAGGGTGCAGTGGCAGACAGTGTCGAATGCCGCGGAGAGGTCTAGGAGGATGAGGGACGCTGTTTCTCCGTTGTCCATCAGGGCTCGGATGTCATCGGTGGCAGCGATGAGGGCGGTCTCGGTGCTGTGGTTGGCTCGGAAGCCAGACTGTGAGCGGTCGAGGGATCCATTCGTCTCGAGGAAGGCGGCCAGCTGTTTGTTGACGGTCTTCTCGATGACTTTGGCTGGAAACGGGAGGAGCGAGATGGGGCGGTAATTCTTGAGTTCGGTGGGGTCCGCTGTAGGTTTCTTGAGTAGGGCGCTGAGTTCGGCGTGCTACCAGCTCTCCGGGAAGGTGGCGGTGTCGAAGGAGGTGTTGATGATGTCCCGCAGGTGGGGTGCGATGACAGCGTCGGCCTTGTTGAAGACGTGGTGAGGGCAGGGGTCGGTTGGAGATCCGGAGTGGATGGAGTTCATCATGCGGACGGTGTCTTCGGTGCTGATCGGAGACCAGGCACGGAGGGTGGTGGTGGGGGGCGGTGGTTCGGTCGTGGCGTGCGTCGGTTGAGTGCTGAAGCTGTTGTGTATGTCCGCGATCTTGTTGTGGAAGTAGGAGGCGAGGGAGTTGCAGACGTCTTGCGATGGGGTGATGTCATTGTTTCCGGCGTTGGGGTTGGAGAGCTCTTTCACGATGTTGAAGAGTTCCTTGCAGTTGTGTGCGTTGTTGTCCAGCCGGTCCTTGAATGCAGTTTTCTTGGTGGCGCGGATCAGTTGGTGGTGCTTCCGGGTGGCAAGCTTGAGGGTGGTCATGTTGTCCGGTGTTGGTTCCCTTCTCCAGGCTTTCTCGATGGCTCGGCAGTTCTTCTTGGAGCTCTTGAGTTCGTCGGTGAACCATGGGGCCTTCTTGCTGCCGGGTCTGCTGGGCGGGGTCCTCAGTGGGGCGAGTTCGTCCGCGCAGTTGCTGATCCACTTCGTGAGGTTGTCGGCGGCCTGGCTGGGGTTCGCTGAGCTGGCGGGAGGGTGCTGGCTCAGGGAAGCGGTGAGCTGGTCGGCTGTGATCTTGTTCCAGCTTCTTCGAGCAACCTGTTGCCGGTGGTGGTGGATCGTCGTTCTTTTGAAGGTGAAGTGGAAGCAGCTGTGGTCCGTCCAGTGGAGTCCGGTGGCGTGGCTGAAGGCGATGTCTTTGCTGGATGAGAAGACGGCGTCGAGTGTGTGTCCGGCGAGGTGGGTGGGGGTGGATACCAGCTGCTTGAGACCGAGGTTGGCGAGGTTGTCGAGCAGGGTGATGGTGTTGCGGTCGTTGTTGTTGCGGTCGTTGTTGTTCTCTTCTTTCTTTCTTTCTTTCTTTCTTTCTTTCTTTCTTTCTTTCTTTCTTTCTTTCTTGTCGGTGTTAGTGCCTCGTCTAGAATCTTGGCTCTGCGGCTCCTCCTTGGTCGTAGTTATAGGTGTTCCACTCCTTGCAGTCAGGCTGGGCATCACTTCCGACCTCTCTCTTCCAATGACTGGAGGGCATTCTTGAATCTAGCAGTGAGTATAAAACACATTTTTTGAGAACTGACAAGGGAAGATGTTACATAATTTTAGTTTTCTCTCTCAACCCCAAGCAGCTAAGAAAATACGTATTATCTACTAAAAAGGAAGATAATGTGGATTCTCTGTGTCTTTTTGTCGGGGTATACTTATTCTTTCCTACTTTTCACTGTTGTGCAGGTTACGAACACCCATGGGATTTCCAATCATACATATTATCCTTCGTGTACTTTTCTCTTTCACAAATTTGGTTGTGGCAGGAAATCTAAAACTATTAACCATATGGTCTTCCAAATTTAAACTAACTTTTCCAGGAAAAACTGTTGTTACAAAACAAATTCCTGCAGGGCTACGTTTTCTTCAAGGTTTGTTAACCACAATAGAAGGTGTGATGCGTTATTATCATGGGCCTACAGGTACCCTTCCTAGTATTGTGCTTCATAATAGTAAACAAGCTGAGCGTTGTCCCATCCTGTCAATGTTTCTTACTTTTAACTAAACAGCTTGACCTTAGTACCAATTCAGCAGGGCTTACTACAACATTCCTTTTACTTTAGTTGAAATCATTATTATAAACATTTTTCTAATTTCTGCGCCATCCTTTGCAACTTAGTTACTTCACTAGTCAATGAAGACCTTGCAATGTCGTTACAACTCATATGTGTTGTGACCAGAATTCTAAAGCCAAAACAACCAAGGACATTTCACAAAATTGGTAGAAGGACTACTGTTTTACTTCGGGCGATGAGCGCGCTCCTTAGCAGAGAGTTACAGAACAGTCAGTAAGAACATACATAAGTTGCAATTTTTAAACGTGGCGGCTTGCCTGCTAATCAAATTGTTTCCTGGAAACAACGGCTAACTATCCCTGTTTTGTAGAGCGAGAAAAACACCTCCCACCAATTTTTGTCGATTATCTTTAAAAACCGGGACATGAGCTACATTTCTTGAAATGTTTCCGGGACAGCTGGTACAAAACTGGGACCATCCTGGCAAAACGGGGAAGTTTGGTCACTCTACTTATGTGCAGTGTGTGCAGTAACATGAACGATGATGGTGGTGCTACTAAGGTATCTAAAACAAACGCCACTGACATATAGCTCCATTTTAAGGGTCAGATTAGGGGGCATCAGTCGTCTTACCCATCCTTTCATTTCAGCCAATTAAATTCCATCATTTTACAGAAAGGAGGGGTAGTAACATGGCAAAATATAGTATTTAGTTTCTGTCAATTTATTCAAACACTGTTGTGTTGAAGCCAATTAGATGTGTACTTGTGAGGTACAGTGTCGTCATATATTCAAAAGCTAATTCACAGCATTCTGTGAAGTGAAGAGCTAAGAGTGAGTCCACCCAGTTGTCCCATGGAATTGATTCCAGCATGGTCATTCCTGGACAGCGTAGGTAGGCTCAAAAAGAGAGAGAAATAGAGTGAGAGAGTGAGTGCACTACAACAAGTTTTTCCAGTGCACTTACTACGTAGAACAGTACAGGACAATTCGTACATTTAAGCACATAAACCGAAGAAAAACACAAAATGCACAGTTTTTGTATACACACAATATGCAATAGGATGTGACAATACATGCACCAAGCACGAAAAATGCAGCGTTAGTTACACAACAAGGGATTTTTTTTCATGCACGTCGCGCAACTCATAGTCCATTTCAATTTGCCCAGGGGCCAGGCTCCTCCTTTCCCTTTTGACAGTAGAAGATCTAAGCAGATGACCCGAAAAAATTTACTTTCTTTTCCTGATGGCTAGACACAAGTGCAGTCTTACTAATACTTACAGTGGGGTCCCCCAATATCTAGCAGCGATAGTTCGAGTTGATGTATAGGCGTAAAGTAGGGATGCCAATCCGATGTACAATGGCACAGCTCTTATGTTTCTATGTGGATGGAAGAAGAAGAGGTAAATCTCAAACATGACAATGTCGCTAGCTTCTAGTTGGTGGGAGATAGTACGAACCCGAGCTCAGGGGCCATTCACTTCTTCATTTGGTCAGTTCATAAATCGAAATTCATCATTGTCGCTAATGCATGTCACTTTGCTAGCAACCCAGTCACACAAAAGCATTCTCACATGGGCTCATACGTACATGACATACACACGTGCGTGCTACACAAACATTTCACATACTCAGAGATAGTCCCTACACACAAAGTGCAATTTCATAACACTAGCCTATTTTCGCCTAAAGGACAGTGTACTAAGCCTTTCCAACCTTCAGTTGAAAACACCGCTATAACCTAAAGAAAAAGGGTGTGAAGGGCCAGCATCTAAGACACATCAACACAGGTGATGACGATGATTATTACCCCACCATGAATCAGACCCATCTTCTGAGATGCAGTCTTTGGCATTTGTGTATTGAAGCCCAGAAAGATTCAGTGCGGCAAGGTTAACTAATGGTGGAACATTCACTACATGGATTGTTCAAAGTGCAGCATTACATACCGCGTTGTAGTAAGAGGTCAGATGTCAGATGCATTCAGTTTAGAGTAGGGAAAGGGCAACATATTAATGCTTTTATTAAAAACAATCTACGGCAGTTTGGGGTTGTCCCTATCCGCAAAAATTAGGGAAACTATAGGAGGTGGCAAGTTCCATCAGTTGTATCCTAGTTTTTAAGGATGTGCATCTTTGTTATAGTGGCAAGATCGCTAACAGAAATTCCTTTAATGTTCTGCATGGAGCTCGGTTTTCGGGCGGACGGGTAATGTTAATCAAGGTATTGCTGCAGTACCGGCTCATTTTCAGCGAGTGTGGGTACATGTTCCTTGGAAGAGAGCAGCGGTCCTGGCTCTTAAGCAGAATTTGCCTTACCCCCATAAAAACCCTGTTGGTTATTATAAGGATTTAGAAAAGGGGGTGGTGATGAACAGAGTGTCTGAGTTAAGCAGACCACTCTTACCCAGTCCAAAGATCAGGGCTTGATCCATCACCGTTATTTATCTCACTGCCCCATCCCAGCTCAGAACCTGGCTATATGCAAATCAGTCTGTCCCTGGCCCAGTGCATCATGGGAACAGGGCAGACTAAACTACCAAGCCAATTCTTCACCAGAAAGGAGACAAGCTACCGGGTTATTATAAGGAGTTGGCTCAGACAGTTGATGCATGTGTTATGAATTTAGCTGATATAGATATGTTGTTGGGTAAAGTAGTCCCTCAACCTCTGTGGGCGAAGATCCATCACAAGGATCATGCGATAGAGTTGGGAGATACGTGGGTTAATATTGTTGCTGCAGATGGTCGGCAAGGAGGAGGGGCCAAACCTGAGCCTTTAGTTACAGATTTACCCGGTAGGATTATTAATTTAATGAAAACTTTGATGCCAGCTATGCGAGTGAATTGGGACAAGTTAGCAGCATGCAAACAGAAGAAAGACAAGAGTGTGTCTGATTTCTTCACCAGGTTTGAGGAAACATTCATTGACCATAGTGGTCAGGACATGAGTACAGAAGGTGGTCAAAGGTTGTTTGTAGATAAGTTCGTCTATAATTTGCTTCCTGAGCTTTCTAACAAGTTAAAGGACTCTGAGAGTTCATGGGCTGTTTCTTCTTCGGCCCAGATATTGGCTACTGCACAATACTATGAGAACATAGATAAAGATGAGAAGGATAAAGTAGAGAAGAAGACTAAAGAATTAAAGACGAAGGTTCTTCTACAGCAGGCGTATCCGCCTCGCCCTAATCAGCGTCAGTTTCAGCAACCTTCTCAATTTCAGCAACCCCCACAGTTTCAGAGATAGTTGCAGAAACCTGAGTCTTTTCCTCAGCGACTTTCGTTAGGCCCTAATCAGTGTGCTTATTCTAGAGAAGAAGGTCACTTCAAGAATAGTTTCCCGATTCTGCTACAGCGTGCGAATGGTATGTCTGGTTTGAGAGGTCGTGGTGTCCAGCAAGTACCTAGGGGTAGGGGACGTGGTGCGTTTCCCCAGAATGGACATTCCTTTCCCCCTCAGAATTCTATGAATTGTTTTGATCAACAGAATGTTCCGTCTGTTCAGTCTGCACAATATTACACTGATGATTACTATGTTGAAAGAGAGAGGGCTGATTTTAATGATAGCTAGTACAGCCATGGACAAAGAGAGGGAGTAGAGTCAGTTCCAGTAGACCAGAGTGGACCTTATGTTGCAGTAATTACATCAGGTGTGGCAGAACCTTTTCTTTTGGATACTGGTGCAGCAAAGAGTTCTATCATGCACTCTAAACTCCCTGGCGCACCTTTGTCTGGCTTGACGAATGTCTCGGTAGGATTTTCTGGTGCCCCAGTTGGTAACCCGGTTTCTTGTCCTTTGTCTCTTTCTATTGGGCCTTGTGAATTGGAAGCAGCCCTTATTCTAATGACAGGTTGTGGTGAGAATCTGTTGGGTTTGGATTTGTTGAAAAGATTGCATGCAACATTACATTGTTCTCCTTCGGGAGTACATCTTACGTTGGGTAAGAAAGTGATTTTTCCGATGTATTTGTCTAAAGATCGGCTTCCACTGGAATTGCATTCTCTCCCTGATACTCTTTGGGCTACAGGTCCTAATGATGTTGGCATTTTGCAGATTCCACCCTA
Organism: Lissotriton vulgaris; assembly: GCF_964263255.1. NCBI lineage: Eukaryota > Metazoa > Chordata > Amphibia > Caudata > Salamandridae > Lissotriton > Lissotriton vulgaris. The sequence goes on along the minus strand of NC_141698.1, from coordinate 437,032,256 downwards.
CGTTGTTACCCTCAAATCGAATGCTAAGTTACCTCGCATTCCTCAATACCGAATCTCTAGTGATGGCGAAAGAGCTCTTTTAGCGATTATCTATGATTTGGTTGAGAAAGGTGTGATTGAAGAAACAAGAGGTAATGTGTGTAATAGTCCCGTTTTGCCTGTTCTTAAGCGTACTGACTCTTCTCAGCCACCTGTGTATCGGTTTGTGATCGACCTTCGAGAGGTCAATAAGATTGTTGTCCCGCAGTTTTTTCTGTTGGTCCGGACATTACTGCTTTACTGACTATGATCCCTGCTTCAGCTGCCTGGTTTTCTGTTATCGATCTGAAGAATGCTTTCTTTAGTATTCCAATTGCTGAAGAAAGTAGGGATATTTTTGGCTCCTCTTTAGGAGGCCGAAGCTTCCGGTTTAAGCGCGCTCCTCAAGGTTATTGTGAAAGTCCCTCCATCTATAGTCAGGCTTTGAAAACTCAACTTGATACTTTTGTCTTGCCTTCTGGTGCGACTCTTATTCAGTACGTGGACGATTTGTTGGTCGCTGCTGATGATGAAGAGATTTGTAAAGAAGTTACTCTTTCTTTGTTGCAGCATTTGTCTGACCTTCATCATAAAGTGTCACCTTCGAAGTTGCAGTATTGCCGCCAAGAAGTGACCTACTTAGGTCATCTCTTGTCGAAGGAGGGAAGACGATTGACCCCAGAACGTATACAAGCGATTGCTCAAATGACTGTACCATCCACAAAGAGAGAAGTGCGTGCTTTCTTGGGTATCACCTCGTATTGTAGACAGTGGATTCCAAATTTTTCTTTGTTGGCGAAACCTCTGTTGGCACTTACTCTTAAGGACACACCAAATCCTCTTCCTTGGTCTGATGAATGTCAGAGAAGTTTTTCTGAATTGCGTGATGCATTGTGTTCTGCTCCGGTGTTGGGTACCCCTGACTACAGTAAGCCTTTTACGCTTTACGTACACGAGAGAGAAGGTTGTGCGTTGTCAGTGTTGACACAACAATTTGGAGACAAGCAGCGCCCATGTGCGTATTTTTCAGCTACTTTAGATCCGGTAGCTAAGGCGTTGCCTAGTTGTTTGAGAGCTACAGCGGCAGCGGCTGTCTCTATCCGACAGTCTGCTGGTCTGGTATTGGATAATACATTGATTGTGATTGTCCCACATGCAGTGGATACCCTATTGAATAAAATGAAGACTCAACATCTTACTAGTGCACGTTTGTCAGGTTATGAGTTGACGCTTTTGGCTAGTCATGTGCACATAAAGAGGTGCAACATATTGAATCCAGCTACGTTGTTGCCGATTTCTGTAGAGACAGATGCTCAGGAACTGCATGATTGTTTTCTCCGGACAGAGGAGGAAACGAAGGTTGATCTGATTTTGGTGATGTCGTACCGTATTTAGTAAAGATGGGCGAATTTTGCAAATTCGCGGTTCGCGAATTTGCGTATACACGAATTCTCAATCCGCAAAATCCATGAACTCTCGCGAATTTGCGGATTTTTAATTTTTTTTTGTGTTCGCAAGGGTTTCTGCCAGTTTGCAAGGGTTTTGTACCAGTTCGCAATTGCGAACTTACTTGTCGGCTCGCAACGGTCGCGACTATGTTGTTTCTACATCTGGTTCATCATCACAGGTTCACAGCACCCTCCATTTCACCACTGCTACCCTCTGGTCCACCCATGCCACCCTCTGGTACATCACTGCCACCCTCTGGTTCATCACTGTAGATTATGGGGGGGGGGGAAAGCAAGCACACCTGCCCTGCTTCAACTGACATGAATTAATTTGGGGTTGATTAATGTGTCACTGAATTTAAACTTCCAGTCTGGCACCTGCTTCCTTATCTGTAATTTGCTTTCTGTTGCAGCGCAATTTTTTTTCACAGGACCTTTGTGGCCTACTTGTAGCTATTCTATGAGCCTGCTGTGAGGGTCAGTGCAGGGTCATAGAATAGTTGCAAGTAGGCAACTGAACCCTGGAGGGGCCCCTCAGGAAGCAATACAGGGAATGGTTACTAATGAGGAGTTTGAACTTTTGCACCTGCTGAGTGCTTTCAGTTTTGCAAAACTCGTTTTTCTGCAATTTCCCGGGATTCGCAGGGCGCGAATTTGCTCAAGATCGAATTCGGAAGCCACGAATTCGTGCGAATATGCGATTTGTTTTTTTGCGGCGTGTTAGTTCGCAAGGTTTTGTGCTTTTTAGCGAGCCGCTTGTAGCGCAACGGCGCGAAGTTACCCTCACGGTCGTTCACAGGCGTGGCCATCTTGTTTGCATGACGTATTTCCGTTTCCGGGCGCGATGTGTAATCTCGCAAAGTGTGCGGCTCGCTAGTACAAGTTTGCGTGTGATCGCGAGGGAAATCTCGTGCGAACTTACCCACGCGGTCGTGAAAGGGTGCGGCCATCTTGTTTCTCATTCATTGCTATGGTTCTGGGCATGCTTTCTGTATCCTCTCTGAATCTCTGCCATCCTTTGCTTGTTTGAAGTTTTTTTTGATCTATTTTACTTATTATCTATCCCTCTATTTTTCTAGCTCTATATTTTAGTGTTTTCTGCTACTTTTGGTTAATTTTAAACTACTTTTTTAAACTCTTTTATTTTCTTCCCTATTCTATTTCTTCTTTATTATTTACCTTCCTTTCTGCCCAGACCATGGTAAATGGAGCCGGGAAGCATCCTGAGAAGGGGAAGGGTCCGCACCCCGTGCCCGGCTCCCGTGCGGGCGTTTGAGGGGGGAGCAGGTCACAGCCCGGGAGATCTTCAGCGCGGAGGAGGTGGGCGCACTAGTTTTTATGTTGAGCGCCGCCTCCCCAGGACCATCATGGCAGGCGGCAAGATCGCTAGTGGGTACGGGATCTGGGAGTGCCGGAGGCGGTGGGAGAAGGTGTGCCGGCCCAACACTCTCGGGTCCGGCGCACCTACAACCAGGCCACCCACCGTTGGACGGATCTCCTGGACCGGGAACGCGACCTGATCGACCTGCTCGGCCTTGAGATCCCCGGGCTTGGTGAGTAGTAGTAGCTATGTCTTCACTACTCTGTTTTCTCCTGCTCTGTGTGTTATTATATTGCAAATTTTTGTTTTTTACCAAGAGCAATAATGCTGCTGATTACATTGTAGGTAAATTATATTTCAAAATCTTCTGTGCATTTCAGGTGCACTGCTCTCCTTCTCAGTAGCGTTGCTACTATCAATCAATCAATCAATCAAGGTATTTGTATAGCGCGTTACTCACCCGGAGGGTCTCAAGGCGCTTGGGGGGGGGGGGGGGGTCTGCTACTCCTCGAACAGCCAGGTCTTGAGTTGCTTCCTGAAGGAGAGGTGGCCTTGGGTCAGGCGGAGTTGGATGGGGAGGGAGTTCCAAGTCTTGGCTGCCAGGTAGGAGAAGGATCTTCCTCCCATAGTGGCTCTTCGAATGCGTGGATTGGTGGCGAGGGCGTGGCTGGTCGATCGTAGCTGGCGGTGCGAGTGTAGAAGGTCAGGCGGTTGTTGAGGTACCTGGGGCCCTGGTCGTAGAGGGCCTTGTGTGCGTGGGTGAGGAGTCGGAACGTGATTCTCTTGCTGACGGGGAGCCAGTGCAGGTCTCTCAGGTGTCCGGAGATGTGGCTGTGTCGGGGGATGTCCAGGATGAGTCGTGCGGAGGCGTTCTGGATGCTTTGGAGTCTTTTCTGTAGTTTGGTTGTGGTTCCGGTGTAGAGGGTGTTTCCGTAATCCAGTCGGCTGGTGACGAGTGCCTGGGTGACGGTCTTCCTTGTTTCTGTGGGGATCCATCGGAAGATCTTTCGGAGCAAGTGTAGGATGTTGAAACATGATGATGAGACGGTGTTGACTTGTCTGGTCATCGAAAGGGAGGAGTCCAGGATGAAGCCCAGGTTGCGTGCGTGGTCCGTTGGTTTGGGTGCGCTGCCCATGGCAGGGGGGCACCAGGAGTCGTCCCAGGCAGAGGGTGCAGATCCAAGGATGAGGACCTCTGTCTTGTCCGAGTTCAGTTTCAGGCGGCTGTTCGTCATCCACTCGGCTACGTCTTTCATCCCTTCGTGTAGGTTGGTTCTGGCGGTGGCTGGGTCTTTGGTGAGGGAGAGGATCAGCTGGGTGTCGTTGGCATAGGAGATGATGTTGAGGTTGTGTTGGCGTGCGATGGCTGCGAGGGGGCTCATGTAGACGTTGAAGTGGGTGGGGCTGAGTGATGATCCTTGTGGTATGCCGCAGATGACTTCGGTGGCCTCTGATCTGAACGGGGGAGGCGGACTCTCTGGGTTCTCCCGGCGAGGAATGAGATGATCCACTCTAGAGCCTTCTCTTGGATTCCGACGTTGCTGAGGCGCTGCACTAGGGTGCGGTGGCAGACAGTATCGAATGCTGCGGAGGGGTCCAGGAGGATGAGGGCCGCTGTTTCCCCATTGTCGAGCAGGGCTCGGATGTCGTCAGTGGCTGCGATGAGGGTGGTTTCGGTGCTGTGGTTGGCTCGGAAGCCGGACTGCGAGTGGTCGAGGGATCCGTTCGTCTCGAGGAAGGCGGCAAGCTGTCTGTTGACGGTCTTCTCGATGACTTTGGCAGGAAACGGGAGGAGCGAGATGGGGCGGTAGTTTTTGAGGTCGGTGGGGTCTGCTGATGGCTTCTTCAGGAGGGCGCTGAGTTCGGCATGCTTCCAGCTCTCCGGGAAGGTGGTGGTGTTGAACGAGCAGTTGATAATGTCCCGGAGTTGGGGTACGATGACGGAGTCGGCCTTGTTGAAGACGTGGTGGGGGCATGGGTCGGTTGGTGATCCGGAGTGGATGGTGTTCATCGTGTGTATGGTTTCTTCGGTGCTGACCTGGGTCCAGGCGCGGAGGGTGGTGGTGGGGGGCGTCGGTTCGGTGGTTGGGTGCGTGGTCTGTGCGCCAAAGCTGTTGTGTATGTCGGCGATCTTGCTGTGGAAGAACGAGGCGAGTGAGTCACAGAGGTCTTGTGAGGGAGTGATGTCGTTGTTTCCGGCGCTGGGGTTGGAGAGCTCTTTCACAATACTGAAGAGTTCCTTGCTGTTGTGTGCATTGTTGTCTAGTCGTTCCTTGAATGCTGTCTTCTTGGTGGTGTGGATCAGTAGGTGGTGTTTGCGGGTTGCGTGCTTGAGGGTGGCCATGTTGTCTGTAGTCGGGTTTTTTCGCCAGGCGTTCTCGGCGGTGCGGCAGTTCTTCTTGGAGTTCTTGAGGTCGTCGTTGAACCAGGAGGCTTTCTTGCTGCCGGGCCTGCTGGGATGGTTTTTCAGAGGTGCGAGGTCATCCGCGCAGTTGGTGATCCACTGTTTGAGGTTGTTGGCTGATTGGTTGGGGTCCGTTGAGCTGGCGGGAGGGTTCTGGCTCAGTGATGTGGTGAGCTGGTCGGTGGTGATCCTGTTCCAGCTCCTGCGGGGAACCTGTTGCGGGTGGTGGCGAGTCGTGGTCCTTCTGAAGGTGAAGTGGACGCAGCTGTGGTCTGTCCAGTGGAGTCCGGTGGAGTGGCTGAAGGAGACGTACTTGCTGGAGGAGAAGATTGGGTCAAGCGTGTGTCCGGCGTAATGGGTGGGGGTGTTCACTAGTTGCTTAAGTCCGAGGTTGGCGAGGTTGTCCAGTAGGGTGGTGGTGTTGTTGTCGTTGTTGTTCTCCAGGTGGAAGTTGAGGTCCCCTAGGAGGATGTAGTCAGCGGAGGGGAGGGCGTGTGGGCTGATGAAGTCTGCAATGTCTTCGCTGAATTGTGTGCGGGGTCCTGGGGGTCTGTAGATGAGGGTGCCTCTGAGTGTGGTCTTGAAGTCGGTGTGTATCTGGAAGTAAAGATGTTCGGCGGCTGTGAGGGTGTCGTCAGAGTTGGTTGTGACGCGGATGGTGTTCTTGTGGACGATGGCGATGCCTCCTCCTGTCTGGTTGACGCGGTCCCTCCGGGTGATCTTGTATCCGTCCAGGATGGCGATGGCGATGTCGGGCGCTGAAGAGGCGTTCATCCAGGTTTCCGTGAGGAAGGCGACGTCTGGAGATGTGGTGTCGAGCAGGTTCCAGAGTTCAAGGGCGTGTCTGTGGACGGAGCGGGTGTTGAGCAGGATGCACTTCAGGTGGTTGCTGCTGGTGCTCTGCTTGGCGGGTGCGGTGCAGGTCCGGATGCAGGAGAACTTGCAGGATTGGCAGGTGAAGGGTCCGTGGGTGTGTCTTGGGGTAGCTCGGTGGCAGCCGGGGATCCGGCCGGTGTTGAGTGCGTTGAGGGTGGGGGCGTCGTAAGTCCGGCGGGTGGACTGGCATCTGCGGGGGCCAGGGGGTCTGGCGCTGGGCGCGGTCCAGGCGCGGACGGGCGCAGACAGGCTTGCTTTGGCGCGCCTTCGGCGCACAATCGGCGCACCCACTGCGCGTACGCATGCGCTCTGCCATAAATGGAGTGGGGGGGGCGGGATGGAGGGAGGAGCAGCTGGGAGGCGGGAGCGGGGCAGCGAATGGGGATCGGGTACGAGGAAGGGGGCGGGCCGCAGGAGAGCAGCGGCGGGGGGCGGGAAAAACAGATACGGCGGAAAAACAGAAACGGCGGCAAGAAGAGTGGAGGTGGCGGCTAGGGGGAAGGCCTGAGGGCGGAGTCCCTGGAGGCAGCGGCGGCAAGGAACCGGAGCAGCAGTGGAGACCTAGGACACACGGGGCCGTGCAGTAGGTGGAGCGACCTGGAGGGGTCACAGCTCACTGCCGTGCGGCCCCAGCTATATGTGGCCCACTGGGAGGGAGGAGCAGCTGGGAGGCCGGAGCGGGGCGGCAAATGGGGATCGGGTACGAGGAAGGGAGCGGGGCCTAAGGGGAGCAGTGGCGGGCGGGAAAAACAGAAACGACGGAAAGACAGAAACGGGGGCAAGAAGAGCGGAGGTGGCGGCTAGGGGGAAGGCCTGAGGGCGGAGTCCCTGGAGGCAGCGGTGGCAAGGAACAGGAGCAGCAGTGGAGACCTAGGACACACGGGGGCCGTGCGGTAGGTGGAGCGACCTGGAGGTGCTTATTTGTTTTCGATTTTGTGTTCATTTTATTGGCCTGAGAAATTATGTATGAGTGTAGTTTAAAGAACTGCGTAATGCTAGACACTAACGGTCCGCAAATCAAGCAATACTAATATCGTAGTAGACCACATGAGATAGGTCAATATATCCTGTGGAATAGTTGTCTATTTGCTATTTCGCCAAAATATTTTGTTATTGTTCTTTTGAAATGTTTGATTTGGTTGACAAATATCATCCATGTTTTCTGGTCTTTCTTTCTTTCATGTTGTACATAAGCTCCCCCCAGGGGCAGGAGGGCATTGGAGGAGGCTGCTGCTGCTGCTGAACAAGGCCAGGATCGGTCAGGCGAGGGCTCCTTTGCTGGCCCCGGTTAGTTTTAATTTTAATATAGAGTACCTATTTTTTCCTAGCGTTCCTCATTCGATTTTTTCTAAATCGTCTTTGATCTTCTTGTAGACTGTATCTAAATTCTTATCCTGCCTCGACTATGACTCCCTGTGGTATTACTAGATTATTCTTGTTAGTCTGTCTGTGTAGCTAACTAAGATTGCACATTTGGCAAAAGGTGTAAAACGAAACTCCCATTCTAGTCAGCAATAGCTCTATGCACTGAGTGCAGTCCTCTGGGATTGTCCATAATGTCTTTTCAAGTCTTCTAAATGTTTATGCTTTGACAATTACCAACAATAAAAAGGTGAATGACCACCAGGAAAGAATAAGATACTACTTTACTTTTGGTTTGGATAGGAGGACAATCCATACTACTACTGTTGCAGGGACAAATCTGTACAAACAGAACTATGGACACTAAATAGTGCATTGTTTATCAATTATAATAGGCGCAGGTAGACTTTTCACATACCTCAGTGATTTCAGACTTTGAAGAACCCCCAATCTCCTTACTGACTAGATAGTGTGGCAGAGTCATTTAGCTCCAGAATTCATCGATGATTGATCCCCAATGATGATTATCCAACGCAGGACAAGAGTACGGAGTCAGAGTCCAGAAGTGTCAGAGGCACGGACTCATGCTTGCAAATTGCAAAACCTTTTGCTCATTCACTCATGACCAAAAACCACAGAGTTTATTTAAGTTTTAAAGCTTTATTAAAAGTAAAAATATTTAATAAAATCAAGCTTGTCATAAAACATAAACGGTTGATTAAAAATGGAAAAGTGCTTATACTGATTTATTTCACACATTTATTGTGGGCGAGCCGAGCCCTCACCTGGTTTGAACTTTCATTTTTCTTTTTGGTGCTGAATCATTGGTCCATTCGTCCTAGTTATGATGATTTGTTCTTAGAAGTGAAGCTTCTGTCTGTTATAAGAAAAATGGCGCGTGTTAAAAAGCAAGCATTCATCACTTGTGCCACAAAGTGCAGCAAGACAACACCCTTACCTGGAAAAAGGGACATTTTTACTTTAAAGTAGACAGTCACAAATTATTAGATTGGTTTCTGTATTCACATTTCTTCAATCCTAAACAGAATACTAGTGAGTGGTGTATGTCTATGAAATCTAACATTCTTAAATGTACTTTGTAGGTGGAACATCTGGTGCTGGGCCCAGCGCGGAGGTGGAGGAGGAATGCTCTGGGGAGGAGGCGGTGCAAGTGCCGGACCAAACTGCTGTGCGGGTTGCTATGGTAGTGGTAGGCAGTGGTAAGCTCTTATATTCCTTACTTATTGAGATTGCAGACTGCATAGTGTGCTCCCCGTGAGAAAACGTAAGGTTTGTCCAGATGAGAGACATGAAGAAGAATGATTGACATATAGTTTGAATGGATGGATGCCTGGATCATGGTACTATCTGACTCTTAGATAGCATATGTGTATCTAGAGAGAGTAGACGGTCACTGGATGAACTAAGTGTTACTTTGAAGAGCATGTAACACCGCAGCCGCACGTCCTTCCCAGTGTAGGAAAGGCAAGGAAAAGAAGTTGTAATTTTGTCCGAATACTACCATGAATAGTAGCAGTAGTTGGTATTGCAAGCACAGCATATATCCAGCTATTACGATGGCCACTCACTACCTCTGTTAATAAGTTTAGTAGAACTTGATCATTCATCTGTGGATGCATCACTGTTCACTCAATAAAAAGCAAAGCACCTAAAGTCATCCCATATGTAAGCAAATACATACCATGTGCAGTGATAGATAATCAGATTATTTATCTTCTTCATTTTCCTTTTCTAGTATTCATTGGCACTGTAGGGTGAAAGTTAAATTAATTAAGCAGTAGCCCTTGTAAAAGAGTATTCTCAGTGCCACTCATAATAGAAAAGTAAGAGCATCACCACCTGCATGAACTGGACTGGTACAGTAACGCAAGTCTGTCTCACTCATCATGGCGGGCGTCTGTTTTTCTCGGGTGCAAGTTGACTGCGCTGGCATTATGCCGGCTTGCAGAAGTTAACGTACCAATTTTGCTAAACAAGAGAGAAGAAGAAGAATAAGACAGGTGTACTGTCATAGTCGACTCTAATGGAGTGAGTCCATAGTGCTCGTAGAATTGATTCCTTAAACTCCCACTAATGTTAGAGCAAGGATGAAGAAGTGGGAGGTTAGATAGATACTGGCCACAATAGTTATGTACTGCGCTTGCAAGTTGCTAGTTCTACTGTGACACAACTTTCTGCTGAATCATTTTGTGTTAATCTTAAAGAGCATTGGTTACAGACTATGGGGGTCATTAGGATCGCGGACGGACTTGAGTCCGTCCGCGACCCCTCAGTAGGAGGGAACGTCCGCATGGGATGCGGCGTTCCCTCTGTGCAGATTAGGATGTGACCGCCAGGTGCCTGCCGCTTACTGCATACAAATGCAGGGGGGTACCATAGGTACCCCCCACGTGCACCCCCCACCCCCCTCTTCACCTAGGGGGCCCGCAACGGGCCCCCGCAGTGAAGTTACACATGCTTTTCCACGGCAGAAAAGCCGCCGCGGAAAAGCATGTTTCCGAGCACATCCTAATCTGGCTGACGGTGTCTGAGAGACACCGTCACCATATTAGTGCTTTTACGCCGCGGTTGTAAGCCAGCCGCGGCGGAAAAGGTGTGGACGGAAACCAGGACCCACCAGCCATCCTAATGTGGCGGTGGGTCTTGGTGGGTCCGCAGAGGATTTTCCGCATCCTCCAGGCCGGCGGTGGCTTCCGCCGGCCCGGAGGATGCGGAAAATCCACAATCCTAATCAGCCCCTTAGTCTTTTTCTTTCTTCATATAGATGCTCCTTCCAAACCAACACGGAAGGAGCTGGCTAGACGGGCCCGGCAACGGAGGCTGGAGGTGTCGCGATCACAGGCTCGCGAGTAGGGAAAAAGGTCATAGCAGGGGAGATACATAACACACCCTTCTCTGTTTTTGAATGCGCCCTTTGTATTGCTCCAAAACGATAACGGAACTACAGCTCCCAGAAGGCTTTGATCCATAGTCCCGGAACCAGTCCGCTCGATCATTATATAACCCCGCCTCCTGGGAGCCTCGGCACTTGACAAACTTCCCGAAGGCTATAGCGGATGGTACGTCCCCGCTGGAGGAGTCCGCCTTACATTGAGCTTTTCTTCGCCTCGACCTGGGTACGTGAGGAGAGAGGATGATTCCCGTTGTTCTACGTGCCTCCTCTCAAGTATTCAGGTAACTCGTCGCGCGTTTCCAAGAGTGGAAGACGGCTCCCGGAGGAGCTCTCCTCTTGGAGCGCGTTAGAAGCCTCAGCTGCCGCGTCAAGTGCTCCGCTCTGTCGTTGAGTGCTCTGCTGCCGCTTTTGGGGCTTTTGACTGCCGGTATCAGCCTGTCTGAGATCTTTATCATTTCGGAGCTGCTGGGGAATCCAGTGCTTGGTGTTGACTCTGTGACCTTTTCCTGAGCAGAACAGCTGTGCTAGCAGTGAGCTGTTATTTCTGTGTAAACTTTGTAAGAAGGAGCCACTGCCTTTCAGGCATTCATTGGGTTGGAATAGACGAGTACAAACTACTGTTCATTTATACAAGGAGCTAGGTTTCTGGGTAACTATATTGCTCCTATGCAGGAATAGGTTGACATTACATTGCCACTACATTGGAATCCTTTGAACTGTATTCTTTCTTCCTTGTGGATTGCAGCAAGGTATACCTTCGGTCACATGGTCATGTGCTATGAACAGGATCATAATCAAAGGGGTATATTATTGTATGGATCTGGTGCCAGCCACGTTATCTGAGTGTGATACACTTCTGAATCCTGAGCATAAGGTGTGTGCTCTCTGTGTTCTTACCTGTCCTCTTTCTTGTCTTCTACTTACAGTATCCCAGACAGAGGCAGGCGCCCCAGACCAGACCTGTGAAGCAACAGGATCTCTTTTGTTATTTTGTCCCCTTCCCTTTTCCGTGCGGTACTACTGATTCAGACATTGTTGTTAGTGCTTTGTGGAAGAGGTAGTGTTCAGGGGAAGAAGGAGGATACTCTTCACAACATCATTCCCGCTGGCTGACCTAGACAGGTTAGTGGCTACCTCTTACTTGGCGCTGCTGACAGTCCCGACAGGAGGCCACTGTCGCCGAATATCGGCGGCTGGTGGCCCAGGAGGAGGAGGACATGCAGAGTACGTCTACAACATCTACGGCGACACCTGCATCCTCCTCCGCGCTCCCTGGATCAGCCAGTCAGCGCAGCAGGTCTCCAGCGGTACGGAGCCGGGGTACCGCAGCCACCCGCCACCGCCGAGCAGCAAAGAAATCAGCTGCCCCCCACAGCAGTTACAAAAAAAGGATGCACCGCCTTTCCCTGAGGGTCTCCTACCTCGAGCAGGAGCTCCTCAACACCAACACCCTGCTCGAGACCCTCCGCAAGGAGCATGCCGACCTGGCTCGGAAGGTCAACAGCAGCAGCCAGCAGTAGGAGGAGACTGTCCTTTGCCCTTTTTTAAAGACTTCTGGGGGGTGGGAATTGGGAGTTGGGTTTTTTGTACTTTTCACGGACATTCGTTGGGGTTAGGGAGTGGGGGTGGGTTGGGTCTTGCGGGAGATTATTTTTGTTTGGGATATAAATATACTTTAAACTTTATCTTAGCATACGTGTTTTTTTACTGCTTTTGAGGCTGGTGGGTGGGAGTTTAAACGTAAGTTTGTTTTCCTGAAACTTAAGTGGCATCTTGATTCAAGTTGTGTAATTAATTGCCCAAATGTTTTCAAAACTAAGTGCCTCTCACAGAGTAAGTGAATTCAATAGTCCTAGGACTTTACTAGTACTAGCGCCAGTCTCTTGTCTCTCCTAATACTCCCTTATACTTCCTCCCCCCAAACGCTTATCTTACCTGTAATTTGTGTTTGGAAATAGGGCTAGGCACAGGGCTGGCTGCACGGCAAATGGCGATTAAGGTTGGCAATCCTGGGCGGATGAAATGTCATCATTGCGGTGGTTCTAGTGGTGTTACACAGTGGCAGTTGCAGCATCTGAAAAAAAAGACAATGAAACCTTGTTTTTCCTTACCGTAGCATTAGAAAGGTACAATAGAGAATATAGCAGGTGACAGTACACTAGAACAGTGCCACAATGTAGCCTAACAAATGGTAAAGTATTGAAAGTATAACTAGTACTTGCGTTGAATTTCTTTGACATTGGCTTCTACTACAAGAAATAGTACCGAAGGTGAAGGACACAGCAGCGTAATAATTTGCCACGTCTAGGAGGAGGATGTTCTTGATGACCAATCAAGTTGATGGCGCACATGAAAATCTGCTTTCATTTGCCAATAGTGACTGAGTGTGAAGCTGAGTAAGAATAGAATATATCCTGGGATTCCTTCGCCAGCCTGTTGCTATGACCTTATCCTCCCCAGCAAGTGTGTGGAATTATTGCTGTAATTTAGTCACACATCAATCAAAACCACACAGCCCGGGGGAAGAGGGTTAGGGTTTGGAAAATGGATTGGAATGGGGGATTTTGGGAAAGTTTTGTTGAGAGAAGAAAAAAAAAGCACAGCATGCACAAACAATAATTGAAGATAAAGAAATCTTTGGGTACAAAGCTAACCATAAATCTTTTAAGTGACATAAAGGAAGTGCATGCACTACTGCATGCATGGTTACTGAAAAGTAAGTAGTACTTTCGACAACCGTGAATAAAAGAATGAGACAGTACAGGGCTGCAGTACTAATTATGCGGTTTCACTTGCCTATCTCTGCACTCAGAGAAACACTCCTTACATTAAATTAGGTTTGAAAAAAAGCACAAGTAAAACCTATAGAAAGGCTGTAGGGATGAATTTAGAAGCAGAGATCAAAGAAATGCCGAGTCACACTCATAATAGTTCACTGCAATAACATTACTTAAAAGATAATTAGAAAAGAACGGATACTGTATCTGTATGTTGTTGTAGTTTTCCTGTTGAATTTGGTAAGTTGCATGCATCAAACCATTCCTCTTATTAGCGGGACTCCTCCATTCCAGCTGACGCTCCGTCCATCAATGTTGGTGACCAGAAGACACCCTGTCCACTGCCTGCCTGGCGGATGCTGAATTGCGGCTCGCTAATGTGAAGCCTGACTTCATCCTTTTTTCCCATTGCACAGACTGAAACCCGGCCTGTAATTATTGATGGAAAAACAGGAAGTGATATTAGAACACCACTGACAAATAAATATAAGGTATGTACGCTGTGTAGTGCAAAAAGTCCCACCTTGAGTTTCCTAATAGCCAGTACAATATTTTTGAAAGTGCGTACTCTGCCTGAGTCTCCTTTTGAAGGATAAATAAGTATGGGCGAATTAATTTAGCGGATCTTTCCCCTCAAACTAGGTGTACTGTAAACTGTGTTTTAGAACAAAATTAGACCTTCCCAGCAGTGCTCCCAGACCCTTACTAAAGCCAGTCGCAAAAATGTAGAAGACCCCCAATCAGATCTCAAAAAACGAGGCCTAGTAGAAAAATGGTGACAAAACGTACTTTGAAAGTAAAGTAGGCCCAAATCCTCCCTTACCCACCGTGGATTGTATTCAAACCACTTGCAACTAAGCAAAATTATCCATACCCAGCATCGCTCCAAGACTCGCAAACCCCCCCACAAACAGCCTCCCGCCCAAACACATGCAATACAATACTGCTAACCCTAACGAGCCCTAAGTTAAGAATAGTGGCAAACGCTTTCCTTAACTAGGCCAAATCCCCCCTTTCCCACCATGGATTTTCTTCAAATCACTTGCAACCAAAATTACACATTCCCACGAGTGCTCTAAGACCCCAGAACCCAGTTGCAAAAATCTAGAACACCCCCAAACACATGGAATACTGCTGCTAGTGCTAACCCCAACGAACCCTAAGTTACAAAAAGTGCCAAAAGGCATTTCAGCATGGATTTTCTCCAAACCACTTTTATCCGGTATTAGACCTTCCCAGCAATGCCCCAAGACCCACCAACCCACCCGCAAAAAAGCACAACACCCCCAAACAGGCAAAAAGCAAAAATGGAAAATCTCATACTTACAATATTTTTCGGCCTTCTTTCAATTCTGTCCAAACGCGCTGTGCAGCTAGGCCCTAACTCCCCTTTTCCACCATGGATTTCCTGAAAAACAAATGCAATCAAAATTAGACTGTGCCAACAGTGCTCCCAGACCCCAAAACCCACCCACAAACACCCGGAACCCCCCCCCCCAAACAGCACCTCTAAGACAAGCAAGTCAGCAAAAACGCAAAAATAATTTAGCCTCCGATTTTGTCCAAACTACTTTTATCCGGTATTAGACCTTCCCAGCAATGGCCCCAGAGCCGTCAACCCAGGCGGAAACTAGTAGAAGACCCCCAAACAGCCAAAAAACAAAAGTACAAAAATGGGGACTTAGTAATTTTCAGGCCAATTTCCAAAATCACTCCACACGCGCTTTGCAGCTAGGCCCTAACTCCCCTTTGCCACCATGGATTTTCTTCAAACCACTTGCAATCAAAAGTATCCATACCCAGCAGTGCTCTCAGACCCCGCAACCCACCCACAAACACCAGGAAGCCCCCCAAACAGGCCCCCGAAAACATGATAGTGAGCAAAAAGGCAAAATCTTTTTCAAGTCTGATTTTCGCCAAACCACTTTTATCCGGTATTAGACATTCCCAGCAATGGCCCAAGAGCCGTCAACCCAGGCGGAAACTAGTAGAAGACCCCAAAACAGCCAAAAAGCAAAAATGGAAAATCTCATTCAAATGCAATCAACGTTAGACTGTGCCAGCAGTGCTCCCAGACTCCGAAACCCACCCACAAACACCAGGAAGCCCCCAAACAGGCCCCCGAAAACATGATAGTGAGCAAAAAGGCAAAAACATTTTCAAGTCTGATTTTGTCCAAACCACTTTTATCCGGTATTAGACCTTCCCAGCAATGCCCCAAGACCCGCCAACCCACCCGCAAAAAAGCACAACACCCCCAAACAGGCAAAAAGCAAAAATGGAAAATCTCATACTTACAATATTTTTCGGCCTTCTGTCCAAACGCGCTGTGCAGTTGCAGCTACGTCATAACTCCACTTTTCCACGATGTAAAGGCCCCCTAAAACATGATAGTGAGCAAAAAGGCAAAAACTTTTTCAACTCTGATTTTCTCCAAACCACTTATATCCGGTATTAGACCTTCCCAGCAATGGCCCCAGAGCCGTCACCTCACCCGCAAAGAAGTAGAACACACCCACAAGTGCAGAGTCTGCGTAATCCAGCCATATGCTTTGAGGGAAATAGGAGTCTGGAGGAGGAGGATAGAGGAGCATGTTCTTGGGAACTTGTGAACCTGAGGAATGCAGACTGCGGCACCTTCAAATCAATAAGCAAATAAGTGAAGACAATTCTGCTGATGGGCTTGTTTTTGTGATTAGGTGATTAAAGTTTTTATTTATATTGACTTTGCAAAACAAAGAAAGACATACACACAGGAATAAAAGTGAATAAGGCCGAAAAAGAAAGTTATTGATTCATAGGCTCATTTTCAGGGCTCGGTGTCAGGGAAGAAGAGTTCGTCCTCATACTCTGCGAATTCAGGCGGGTGTAGGTCACCTAACATAGAAGAAATTCCTTCATCTAAGTTGGTGTCCTCCTCGTCTTCTTCCGGCGTGTATTCTCGTACTTTGTAATCTGGTGGTATGAGGTGCTGATTCATCTTGATCATTGTTAACCTCTCCACATTTTTGGGCGAGAGGCGGTCCTTTTGTAAGTTACAATGCCACCAGTAGCACTGAAAACACGTTCAGAAGACACGCTTGTGAGTGGGCAAGACAAGTAGTTTATAGCCAGGTTGGAGATCTCTGGCCACAATTCTTTTTTCCCATGCCAATACGCCAATGGGTCATCATGAACATAGACCTCTGTTGAGTCATTCAGATAGTCCTGCACCATCGACTCAAGGTTCTCCACTGTTCCTCCACTTTGCTTACTTTTTGCTGGGACCTTTTGAGAAGCAAACCCATGCTGAGTTAGCCAATCCTCTTCTTCACACAATGTTAATGTTGTGTCTGGTGCAGATGATCCGGTTGCTGGTGTCTTTAACGGCTGAGAGGTCACTTCTGCCACAGCCACAGGTGCAGAAGTGGATTCTTTTGACTCCGGATGGCCTGCTGATGCTGATGTACTGCCTTTTCCTTCAATTTCCTGCCGTTCTCTTTCAAACCTCATGGCTGACAGAGCTAGCCAACGTTTGTACTTTAAAACTTCTGCGTCACCAAAAGGAAAGAATGCTCTGCCTGCCAGTGCCTATTTGTAGTGTGGATCCAGAATAGTAGCACAAATGTGATGCTGTTCTGTGTGGATGTTTTGAAGACATTCATCGCAAAGTAGGCGCTGTAATAATTTCTCCGCCAAATCAAAAGCTTCTTGCTTTTCTTCATCTTTTTGAAATGTAGAAGACACCGCCTTCAGTTGGTGCTCTAGCATGCGCAACAATGGGATAGCTTTTCCCAAATTACAGTCCTCCCTGCTGACTGCACGCGTGAAGACCTCAAAAGGACGAAGCATGTCTGTCAGGCTTTTAACTAGCTTCCATTGCTCCACATGTATCCTCAGGTCCTTCTTAGCTGTACCCAGTGTAAAGAAATACTGATCGACTACCGTAAACTGCTCATACAGACGCTCAAGCATGTAGAAGGTTGAGTTCCAACGTGTTGCCACCTCCTGGATGAGTGCTTTCACTGGCTGTCGACGTTCATGTAGCAGGCCCCTCAGATGCTTCCGGGCCTTAAAAGAATGGCTGAAATGTGTGCACATTCTTCGGCAGGTGGTCAGTAACTCGCACACTGGACTTTCTTCACTCAAGAAATTTTTAACAACCAGGTTTATACAATGCGCCAAACACGGCACTCTTAAATAGTTACCCATATCCATGGCCTTAACTACAGTGGCGCCATTATCCATGGAAACATAACCAATCTTGCGTTTTTTTGGGGACAGCCATTGAAAGACCTTTGTGTTAAACTCCTGCAAAATGTTTTCTCCTGTATGACTTGTCTCCATGCCAAACATGGCTAGTGTTGCATGTTTCCGAGCAGCTTTAAAAACGTTGTCCGGGTCAACAACTGCCCTTAGCTTTGCTGTAACTCCTGAAAAAGAGACCCAGTGTGCAGGGATGCACATGTAATCAGTGCCTGCGCCACTGGTCCACATGTCTGTTGTCAGATGTATAGTGTGAACAGCACTCTTCTGCAAAGCTGCCCCAATCACCTCCAGCACATCTGCATGTAGTGCTGGAACCGCAACTCTGGCAAAATAGAACCGGCTAGGAACCTTCCATTTAGGGCAGAGCGTTGGCACTAATTCAAGAAAACCAACCCCTTCCACAAAAGAAAAAGGGAGAAGGTCCAGAGCTAGCATTTTAGCCAGCTTAGTGTTATACAGACGCGTCATTGGGTGGTTGCGTTCAAATGGCGCTTCTGAAAACAACATGCTTCGAATGGTAGGCTAGACCATGATTTTACGGGATGATGATGATGACTTCTTCGACCCAGTTACGCTCGGTGATGATGAACTTTTTCGCATTGGTGTCTCTCTCACTCCCACACTCTTAGTGTGGCTCACAGGGGGTGTGCTGCTGACAGGGGTACTGGGTGTAAGTGAAGATATTTTTGACGCTTCTTCCTCCTCGTCATCATCAGATGAAACATCAACGGATACAGTTTGTTGACTTCCAATTCGGGCTTCCTTGATCTCCTTTAGGTGCGCATGCCATTGGACAGTGTGCTGTCTCTCAAGATGACCTCTCTGGCCTCCGGTACCATAGTTGGTACCAAACTTACCACGACTAACTGCAAGCTTACAAATGCTACAAATGGCTATGTTTTCCCTTTTTGGGCAAACACTAAAGAAGTCCCAAACTGCGGACTTGAAATGTCTGTGGGGGGCGGAGGAGGCGATACTGGTGGTGGTCATGCTGCTAATGCCAGATGAAGTGGAGGATGTGTGTTGCCGAACTTTACTACGTTGTGCACTTGCACCACCACTAATTGAGGTCGAGGTGGATGGAGGTCCCTTCTGGCGAGAAAGAAATATGGAAGCGATAGGAGGTGGTGTACTAGTTAACTCCAATGATGGTGGTGTTCCCATTGCCTCCTCGTCGACAACATCATCAAGCTCAGCAGCTTTTCGGGCTAGGGTCAAAATGTCTGTTTGCTGCATGCCCGCTGAGGCTGGAGTGACGTCTATGATGACTACGTCATCGTTGTGAGAGTCAACATCAGCAGGAGTATACGCCACTTCTTGTTCAGCGTCAGCATCACACTTCATAACTATGAGACTTTCGGGGACCTTCCTTTTACGCTTAGCTACCTTTGTCAGATCATGGTGTGCCTCACTCTCAGACGGCAGTGGTGGGTCCCAAGTTTGATTTGTATCATCAGAAGGAGGTGGGCTTGAAGAAGATGTAGACACCATCCTTGATCTTTTCCTTGCTAGGGATGTGGAAGACAATGAATGATCAGGAGGAGTGGCTTCCTCAAATGATACCTTGGCTTGAATGTCGATTTCCTGATGTGCCCCTACTTCGGGAGGAACAACTATTGTGGGCACTTGTGCCCCTCCATGTACCTCTGCTTGCGCATCTCCTTGCTCTACCTCTCCTTCCACATGTACTTGGGCTTGTACTTGCACATGTGGTTGTTGTTGCGGCTGTGGTTGGTGAACACTCGTCAGATAAGTCAATTTTTGTCCAGTATGGAAAAGCACTGCTATACAAGTTGGTCTCATCCAGTTATCAGAGACTATACAACTTTTCTAGTGTCCTCATATATAGACGCTGAGTCGCGATGTATAGTTGCAATATTCATTTAAAAATCCATTTTAGGAAAAAACATCAGCCAACGCGTTTCGTTCTGAAACCAGAACTTCTTCAGGGCGCAGTAGTTGTATCAAGGCGTGTTTTAGTTTCCAATCTCACTGATCAGCGGAATCGATTAAAAAAAGACTTATATGTCTTTTAGCTTAACTTTCTAGTCTTTATCTTCCTGTTTTGAAAGTAATTCGGACAAAACGGAAATCCTTAGTTTTCCAACAGGTTTTATTGTATATTTTAAAGAAGCTTTATCTTAAACGAGGAGGATCCGTCTTGTGTGACTGACATATTATGCCTCTTATCCGTTCCAGAAATGCTAAGTATCCTTATGGTAGTTACCTAGTATGTTGATCCCGATGTATCAACCCTCGGCGTCCTCCTATTTCAAAACGCAGCCATCTCCGCTGCGGCAACTTTCTTGCTAGAGGAGCTACGGGGAACTTTGTTTGGGGCCATCTTCTTCAGATGTCAGAACAGCAGGCCGCAGTTGCACGAGTAGCAGAGTTGTCTTGTCTGTGGCCACACGTTACGTCGCGTGACATTATGCTGCACACACCGCTGCAGGACTTCTTCCTGGCACTGGTGGTTCTCTTGTGCACCTAAAAGCAATGGAAGACAGAGGAACATCAGTTATACAGCCCAAAAAGTCGAAAAACACATACAAATCACCACAATCCCATGCCATCCATGCCCTCAATGATGTTTAAATTCAAGACACCCCACAGAAAGTCTAGGCCCATGCACCACTGAGTACCCCTGGGCATAATGGATGAAAGCTAGGTAAAATGGGTGCAGGCCTGAGAACACTGCCTGCCTTCAAAATGGCCCCTTGCCCCCCAGCACATGGCCAGGGCATGCCTGTACCAGCACTCAAAATGGCCCCCACCCACGCGGCCAGTCCCAACAACACCCCCAAAGAGTCCAAAAACACATAAAAATCACCACAATCCCGTGCCATCCATGCCCTCAATGATGTTTAAATTCAAGACACCCCACAGAAAGTCTAGGCCCATGCACCACTGAGATCCCCTGGGCATAAGGGATGAAAGCTAGGCAAAATGGGTGCAGACCTGAGAACACTGCCTACCTTCAAAATGACCCCTTGCCCCCCAGCACATGGCCAGGGCCTGCTGTACCAGCACTCAAAATGGCCCCCACCCACATGGCCAGTCCCAACAACACCTCCAAAAAGTCGAAAAACACACAAAAATCAGCACAATCCCATGCCATCCATGCCCTCAATGATGTTTAAATTCAAGACACCCCACAGAAAGACTGGGCCCATGCACCACTCACTACCCCTGGGCAAAAGGCCCCAACAGCAGCCCAAAAACTCGAAAAATACACAAAAATCAGCACAATCCCATGCCATGCATGCCCTCAATGATGTTTAAATTCAAGACACCCCACAGAAAGACTAGGCCCATGCACCACTCACTACCCCTGGGCAAAAGGCCCCAACAGCAGCCAAAAAAATCGAAAAACACACAAAAACCAGCACAATCCCATGCCATCCATGCCCTTAATAATGTTTAAATTCAAGACACCCCACAGAAAGTCTAGGCCCATGCACCACTGAGTACCCCTGGGCATAAGGGATGAAAGCTAGGCAAAATGGGTGCAGGCCTGAGAACACTGCATGCCTTCAAAATGGCCCCTTGCCCCCCAGCACATGGCCAGGCCCTGCCTGTACCAGCACTCAAAATGTCCCCCACCCACATGGCCAGTCCCCATCAACACCCCATAAAATCGAACAACACACAAAAATCAGCACAATCCCATGCCATCCATGCCCTCAATGATGTTTAAATTCAAGACACCCCACAGAAAGACTCAGTCCATGCACCACTCACTACCTCTGGGCAAAAGGCCCCAACAGCAGCCAAATAATTCAAAAAACACACACAAATCAGCACAATCCCATGCCTTCCATGCCCTCCATGATGTTTACATTAAAGAGACCCCACAGAAAGACTCAGTCCATACACCACTCACTACCCCTGGGCAAAAGGCCCCAACAGCAGCCAAAAAATCGAAAAACACACAAAAATCAGCACAATCCCATGCCATCCATGCCCTCCATGATGTTTACATTAAAGAGACCCCACAGAAAGACTCAGTCCATGCACCACTCACTACCCCTGGGCAAAAGGCCCCAACAACAGCCCAAAAATAGAAAATTCTAAAATTGTAGTTGCAGCAACTGTAATGCCCCAAACAAACTTACTTGTGAAATTTCTAATCCAAAAGTGATCCAAAGAAAGTCAAAAAGGCCTCAAATCCAAATATCCAGCAGCATCCACAAAAAGTAATCCTTCCAGGTCAAGATCCAAATGAAAGTGACCAGCACATGAAGAAAGCACTGGGAGGAGCCTGCTGGACAGGAACAGGAAGTTGGAGACTGTGGGGCACTTCCTTCCTCCCCCCCCCCCAATCGGACTCCTTGCAAAAAAAAGTTTAGGCAAATGTCAACCTGAGGAGTTATTCTGATAAAAATCATCATTTTCAGAAGGTTTATGCTGCTTGCTGGTGGATTTCTTGTGCAGAATTGCAAATTTTGCAATTTCCCGAGTGCGAGATTGTTGCTGCCCGCCGCATCTACGTGTTCGCAATTGCGAACTCTCGCGATGCGTGCTGTGCAAGGTGGCAAGCCGCGATGACGTAATCGCGGTCGCCAAACGCCCGTGGGATCCCGCAGCAAGATCCAAAATGGCGCAGCACACGCAAAATATCGAGAAAAACAACTCTGCAAACGCTGAATGACGGTAAGTGAATGCCTCGCGCCGCAATATTGTATCACCAAGCAAAAAAATCAGCTGCGTGCGAATTTGCGGATTTTTGCAAATTTGCGAGAGTTCGCGGATTGCGAATTTACCGGAAATCCGCAAATTCCGCGAGCAGAACGGATTTTATGCCCATGCATAGTATTTAGTAAGTTTGGCTAATATGGAGTGAATTCGTCATGTTAACTAGCGAGTTCATTACGTATTCAGAGACTTCCTCTCGAATATGGGTTCCATTTTGTTCGAGCCTCCATTTTGTGTTGCCATCACGCAGGCCGACGAATGTGGTCGAACGAATAAAGCGACCTGGCCTTCCCGTACTGGTACACATTAACAGGGTCTTTCTTGACTTTAAGGCGAATTGTAAGGATCTGACTCCTTCACCTGAAACTGACCCTGCCAAGCCAATTTCCCTGGTTTGATCGTTATCTGAGATTGCCAATCAATGTTCAGGACATCGTTAACTTTTAGTCTCCTTACACATGCCTTATCTTGATCGTTATCGGTCATTGTTTCCTTTTCTATGCTCCTTTATTACATGCATTGTGCTTTCAATTATGGGTTTGTTCGGCTTGTGGAGATTGGATTTGGGACATTCCCAATAATTAACTTTGGGTTGGGTTACTGTTGACTGAGCTTTTCGTCATGTGATACTTTGTTTGAGAATGTACCTTATTGGTTAGAATTTTGCGCAATGGGTGTGTGTTCGGAATGTGAATATTGTGTATAAAAAGAGATGTCTTGCCTTACAAAATTGAGCAGTCTCCTGAGAATATGCCCTATGCTGTATTTCTAGGATCACTGTTACTAGCTGCAGCGAATAAATTTGGTCTTTGACGCCACCCAGAAGTATTCTGTGTCGTGGAATACCAAGACAGGTGAATCCGAAGACTTTGGGCGTGCCCCTGGTGCCGCAAGGTTTAAAAGCCCAGTTCTTCACAGGCATGACGTAACAAAGGTCAACAAAAAATCTCAAATCAATTTAGGCAAAAAGCTCACATTACGTGTCCTTCGCTGTCTGCAACGAAAGAGAGTATTCCTAATCTCTGTTTGTTTGCATGCAGGGAATGTCTCAACTAAGGGGAATACTAGTATTCGGTCGAACTTATTCGACCAGCCAAACAATGAAATAACAATCAAGAATTGATTTTTCACGACCTTACCTGGACTGTTGTGAACAGTTTCTTTGTCGTCCCCTTCCAGCGCCCATTTTGCCCTCTCACTCCAAACAATGCGGCGTTCCTGTAAGTTCCCAGTCAGGAACACAGGTCACTCGAGAGAGAGAGGTCTGTTCGGAACTGGTGAAGTTCAGCTGATCGGCGGCCCGACGAGGGTCTCTTTCAGGCAGGTGCACTTTACCGATCGCTTAGATGTTCACTTCGTCGTTAGGACCTCTCTCACTGGACCCATGTGTCGCTGATGGGTCCGATGTTGGTGCGCCAATTGTGAAAAAGCAGCTTTGACTCCCAAGAATTTCGATGCCGCTTGGTGCAAACCACCTCTAATTCAAATAAGAATAGCGATCAAAATAACAAGGCAGACGCTGGGAATTGGAAGGCGAAGAACAAGTTTATTTCTCTGGAGGAGAACACATCATATCAGACACCGGGGCTATCGTCAGGAGGTGCTCTAACTGAATCTCTGTGGTATGGCCTTTTATACTATTTTCTGTCTGTTTGTTACATGGTCAAACATTCCTGACATCAGATAATTGCATATTCAAACATCCTTGGAATCCCCGCCTTAAGCTAGTTCCCCCACAGACCTTGCAGCAATCGTCCCCCACCCAGATGTAACAGATGATTGCTATCTCACAGATGGACATTCCAACAGGATCTAAAAGTACGTGGGATCGGTCAGATCTAAGGGTTTGGGTTATTGTTTCAGTCAGGCCCCTTTGTTGGTGAAACAAGCCCTGCCATGTGTAGGCAATAAACAATGTCCACAGGGGTCGGTTAGAGCCTGGGACCGGACTGAGTGGCCAGGTGCAGGAAAGGAGCTTGTAAAAGGGGGCTTGCCTGTGCATGGAGGATGAAAGGACAAGTTGGTTTGGCGCGAGAGGTGACTCCGGGGCACTGTCATGCTGACATGGTTTATGACCCCAGTATGTGTGCTCGGGCTTAGTCAGAGTGTGGGGGATGATGGCGGGGTCAGGGTGACACACAGGTGACCAGCAGTGTATGAAATGGCCACGATGTCTAAAATGGTTGCTGCTTACGCGCTCGCAGAGGCCTACGTTAAGCAAGATGGCGCCTGCAATGTTCATGCTTCTTATTTTAATTCTAACAGTCCTCCCTTTGAACATACCTCGCCAGCTTGCTAATCTATTCCAATGTCTTCGGGGGACAAGGTACTTGTGTAAAGGGAACACTAGGGCGGTATACAGTGTACATCCAACGAACAACCACATATTGTCAGTACAAGGACCAAGAGAAACATTGATATTTTCCAACCCCAGTCCTTCGAGATGTCTCATAGCTAAACATGCAGTTGGGCTGATTATTGTAGTTTTTGATGGCATACATGTTGTACAGGCAGATATATAGACAATAGGAGAGGAAGATCGTTATCTGCACAAACAGTATTGTCAATAACTTATGCAGTGAGGGTAACAAACTGGAAGAGGGTGTATGCAAAAAGGTGTTCGCTGTACCGCAGTTTAAACTTGGTGATGGCGCGGGAGGCGACTCTGGGGCACTGTCATGCTGACATGGTTTATGACCCCAGTATGTGTGCCCAGGCTTAGTCGGAGCGCGGGGGATGATGGTGGGGTCAGGGTGACACACAGGTGACCAGCAGTGTATGAAATGGCCGCGATGTCTAAAATGGTGGCCGCTTACGCGCTCGCAGAGGCCTACGTTGAGCAAGATGGCGCCGGCAATGTTCATGCTTGTTATTTTAATTCTAACAGTTCTTTCATGTAACACAGCTCCCCCTCACCCAAGCTCTGTTTCACTCTTTCAATCTCTGTTTCATTCTTCTATGTAACACAGATCCCTCAGCGAAGCTCTGTTTCATTCTTTCATGTAACACCATGGGGGCGTCAGTTTGCCAGTATATTCTTGTTTTAAATGCACCTGCTGCCGAGTTCCTGGCCTCCAGTAATATCAGGCATCAATTAAAATGCCAAGATAACTATGGTGATTAATCATCTTCCTGGAGAGAGACAGGAGTTTTGTCTAGGGGAAGTTTTGACTGCTTGTAAGGTAGTACAGAGAGTTAATGTGCCTGCTGCAAAGAACATTTACCATGTAGATCAAAAAGAGCATATAATGTAAAATAGGTCAGTGTGTTACTGCTTCTGTCAGAGAGATCCTTTTGTTACATACAGTTTGTAGGTTAAAATTTTAACATAGAACAGCAAG
The DNA here is from genome assembly GCF_964263255.1 of Lissotriton vulgaris. Classification (NCBI taxonomy): domain Eukaryota; kingdom Metazoa; phylum Chordata; class Amphibia; order Caudata; family Salamandridae; genus Lissotriton; species Lissotriton vulgaris. Next base: position 437,006,852 of record NC_141698.1, on the reverse strand, counting down.
CTATTAACTGTCATCAAAGAGCTGCAAGGAAACTGCAAGTTATATATGTTGTTGTTGTTTGAAAGCTTTATTCGAGTTATATACTCATAAAAGCACAACATACATTTAAATACATCGCAATTAAATATTTAAGTTACATCTGTACAAATACATATTTATAAAACAGTTGTGCAAGCTTAATCAGTATAAAAATTAACACACATTTAAAACATTTAATCAAATCACATTTGTGGAAAGAGCCCTCCGCCTAATGGACCAAGCCCACCCCAGATACTTGGCTATACCCAAAACAATAGGCTCATCAGTGGAGGTACAGATGATTCTCAATGCCTAAACACCACTAGATGTCCCAAGGTTCTTGCAAACTGGAGCTAACCATACCCTCCTTGGGGTGGCGTAGGCATTACAAGCAAATAGGAAGTGACCCACACTTTCATTGGCTGCGCCGCATGCTGGGCAGCACAGGGTATTCAAACTCTTCCACCTGCCTGTTAAATATCTCAGGGGGAGGGAGCCAGATCTCAACTGGAAAAATAACTTCCTGTCCATAGGGACAGTTATACTGTCCCAGTACTGTTCTAACACGGGACACATTTTGATTTCCAGAAAACGACCCCCCATCGAATCAGATTTTACACCCCTCCAGAGCCTACCATCTATCCACTCCCAATATAAAGTTTTAAGGGTATTTTTGCTTGGAAAAACTTCCCCCGCGGGAATATCCCAAAGATTGGAAAGACCTAGTTCGCCTAACATGACCCTTAAATTTTTCAACCATGATATTTATGGAAGGAGTCAATTTTAATTATTGCCCGAAACCCGTCTGCGTAGTGCTTAATCTCGGGGGTGGACCAGAGGCGTCTCCAATATAAAATGGGACGCAATCGAGCTCGATCACTAACAGATCTTCTCCCAAGATCAAGGCTAAGCGGGATTAGTGTGGTACTCTGGGGAAGTCCCGTAATTCCCCTGAAGAACTTGTTCTCTGCTATCTGTAGGGAGGTAAGCTTTTCAAAACCCCACAGCTCTGCCCCATATAGGGCCGACCCTATTGCCTTTGCGTCATATACGGCAAGGACGGGTTTTATGGGTTTTGTTTTTGATCTTTTATGCTCCACCCGTAGTGCCCCCGAAATTTGCTGGTGTTTCAAGTCTGCTTTTTCTATGTGATGGGACCAGCCTTGGCTATTTGCTATTTGTACCCCCAGGTAGGTAAACTCCCTGACTACCTCAAGCTCGATGTTATTCATATGTATCCTAGGGCGAGGTTTACATCCTCGGGAGAAAGCCTTCAACTTGGTCTTACCTACATTAACTTCGAGGCCATGCTCCAGGCAGAACCCATCAAAGATATTTAAGGCATGCTGTAGCCCAGAAGGGGTCTTAGACATAATTAGCGTATCGTCAGCGAACATCAGGATTGGGACCCTGAGGCCCGCTAACGAAGGTGCATCCACACTAGCATCCAGCATCCTGCCAACGATCCCATTAATAAATAATGAAAAAAGCAAGGGTGCCATTGCACAACCTTGGCGAACCCCCCGTTCGACTGGAAAGTCGATGGAAGATTGACCGTTCAAACCCCACTGGACTTTGGCGAAATTGCTCTCGTGCAACCTCATGATTAGGGTGAGCAATTCTGCTGGGATACCTATCTTATTTAAAACTGTCCAAAGCTTACTCCTTGGGACTGAATCAAAGGCAGCCCGCAAGTCAACAAAGGCGACATACAGGCTGCCCTTGCCAAGAAGTACCGTCCCCCACCGCAACATAGTGAAACGAAACACCTGATCGACGGTGCTAGTAGCCATCCGGAAGCCTGCCTGGTAAGGGGAGAGGGAATTGTTCTCATCTACCCAATCCATAAGTTTGTTTACCACCATCTTCCCTATCACTTTTTGGATAGTGGCAATCAAACTTATTGGCCTATAATTAGCCGGAAGGGATCGATCTCCTTTTTTGTAGATCGGTATGATAATTGCTCCCTTCCATTGGTCTGGGACTAACGCACCTTTTGCGATGGCGTTCCCCAATAGGAACACATACCTAACCCACCTATTTTTATCATTTTTAAAAACATCCGAGGGTATCCCATCTAAACCCGGGGCCCTACCCCCTTGTACAGAACATATTGCAAGTTCAACTTCTTTGGCGGAAAACAAATTATCATTGGGAAATACGGCTGAGATCGCTTCCCCCGCCACCACCTCCTTTGTCTCTGCATATTGAGGTCTAAAATAATTCACCCAAGCGGCCTCTGCAACATTAATGTCTGGTTTATTTGGGATGCCACCTCTACCCCACTTCACTATCTTCCAGAAAAGCCTGGAATCCATGGCTCCAGAGGCCTCCTTTAATTCAGCCCAATACTTCTCATCCCACATTTTTTTTGCCAGGGAGATGCTTGCGTTGTATTGCTTCCTTGCTGCACTAATCGCAGCCATATCCCTATTTCTAATAGCCTTACCCAAGGCTAATTTAGCTGCCCTACACTGTTGGTTGAACCACCTAGCTGGTTTGGGAGGTATTGTACGATGTTCCTTGCGTGCTCTCATGAAATGAGGTCTTAGAAGGGAAAAAAGGTTGTTGTGGATGTCAGTAATTACCTTGGACCCTGGAACTATGGAACTTACTAACTCCATAGAGGCAAGAGCACTGTTCACCTCAGAACTAATAAAGTACATAGATGCCGCATTCGTCAACACACATGGCCATTTCAATCTGCGCATATCATTGGCCATGTCCGGGAGCGAACCATCACTTGCCTGCAAATTGGACTGGGCAGACATCCACCAGGTGTGGGTCACACAAAGGGGGTTGTGATCACTTTCTATCCTGCCCTTGATTTCCATGTCACAAACCCCCTGCCAAAGATTAAGACTACATATAACGTAATCTATCCTACTTTTATTGTGACCATTATCAAATGTACAAACACCCTCCTTTTCACCCTTTGTCCTCCCATTTAGGGCTCTCATCCCATGTTCCAAACACATGGCATTTAGGAGAAGTATGTCCTTCGTCCAGCGTTTGACAGGGGCTAGATTCAAAGAAGGGACTCCCCATAGATTATCCTCCTCCTGCCCCAGGGGATCATCAGTACTATCTAGGGGTTCAAAGGTCCTATTTAAATCCCCAGCTATTACTACTCGATTTCCAAGGGACTTAGTTTGCAAAAAAGTAGACAGGGCCTCTAAAGTGGGGGAACTCCCGGTATTGGTGCCTCTGGCATAAACGTTATACAAATCTGTCACACCCCACTTTTCTGAGGAAGTTCGCAACATTAAGATATCTCTGCAACCCAAATCCCACATTTTTATTGTAGTATCCAAGCTCTGCTTGATCCAAACTGTGAGACCTCCCATTGGTCTACCCCTGGCGCCTCTGCTTGCTGGGATTGAGAAATTTAAGTAACCTGGAAGATAGATGGGGTCACAAGCCCATGTCTCCTGTAGAAAGCACACTTCAAACCCATTAATAAAATCAATCCATGATTGTGACATCAGCTTGCTACCCAATGCTGCAATATTCCAAGATATGAAACTCCCTGCGATAGATCCATCTCTACATACTGTTCTTGTCGAGGGCAAAATAGGGGGGTTCATTGAGCTACCACCATACCCTCCCCAATTTTGGTCATTGCCCATAATATTGTGCTTGACTCCTTCGGTACCAGTGATACTTAATGCGGGTAGTTCCCCACTCCCCTGATTTTGCATTAACTCCCCACTAGTTTCCTCCACAAGTACAGTCTTTTCATCAACATTCGTTTCATTTGGCACAGCCGTTAATGTTTAAAGCAGAGACATCAAGGTTCCCACATGGATTCCAACAAAATGTACCTCCCCTGCTGTTCCGATAGTCAGACTTTGGTCAACAACCCCAACCCAAACATTGCATGCCTTCCAAAAAGTTATAGTTTAGGCCATTACAATGGGTTTGCCATGGCAGTGGAGTAGTAGATGGAACAACCCCTACCAAGGGGGGGGTTGTTAAAGCAGCCTAAATTCCTAGACACACCTACTTGGGCACATGTTTGCCTTGGGCAAAAAAAGGTAAGATCCACAATGCCGATTCCACCACTACTTGTGCCCCAGCCCTGCCTCGTTATCCAACCTGCCACCCTGAGGTCTTGAAAATTGATGACAATACAGTCCCCCCCCAAATTTTTGGGAGTATAACCAATCCAATCTGTCCTCCTTACCCCTATTATCAGCCCATCCACTTCCCCCGGTAGTGGTCTGTTTACCCTTAACCAGTGCATTACCTTATTTTTTAGCATCTGGAAGGTTTCTCTTTGTCCAACCAAAAGAGGTGGTACGTTGGTAAGGACCACCACATAAGGATAAGAATCCGGGGTAAGATTCATAGGGGGTATCTTTTGAGGGGGCTTCATTGGATAGGATGATGGTTGTCTAGTAGCTGGAACAACAGGACGGAGTATAGGGATATTTGATGATTGCTGGGAGTTAATGAGTGCAGCATTGTTTATCCTGGGATCGTTATTGCCCCCTGCTCCAACATTAGGGTAGGGTTTAGGAATGCTTGGTAGAGGCTGGGAATCATTCGGAACAGAAGTACTACTTTGTGGGCATTCTTTGTTCTTACCCTTAGACACCGGGTCTGGAACCTTAGTTGTTTTTTTCCCAGTACCGGTGCCGGGGCAAGCTGGCACTACAGGATTAGTCTGCTGACCTAGTCCTTTTCTCTGGGGCCCACTTGTAGTTCTGCCTATTGGAGATTGTATTTCAACAATAGGCAGATTTTTTGACTTTCCAATAGGTTCCTGAAGCTTACTACTCTCGCCCATCCTCGGTTGTGATTTAATTAACGATTTCGTGGAGAAAAAAATTATCTAAGGTGGCCTGCTCGAAGTGATCCAATCGATTAATTAACTTGTTAAATTGATCCTCTATGGGTGTCAAGAGGGACCTTAGTAGCTTTTCCAACTCCGGTATCAATGAATGTATAGGGGATGCATTCGCAATCAAACCCGTCCCCTGGGGGTCATTGATAGTAAGGCCTGGGCTCGCTAAAACGACAGTTTCCCCCTCATTTGATGGTTCTCCACTTTGACTAACCCCAATAGGTTCCTTTTGGGTGAGCAACATTTTTGCGACTTTCCTAACTTTATTTGGAGGTTTAGAGGAATAGCATTTCCTCGGTGCGGTATTCCTCTTTCTTTTCAGGCATGGTTTTAATTGGGGCACACTGGTAGACGCGCTAGGTTCCACTATACAGGTTGGGGAATCAATGAGATTTATAGGTGGAATTATAGGTATGGTAAAAATCTCAGATCCCAAATTCGAGCCACCCTCAGTCTCCGCAATTAGAGGAGAGACATAAGGTACTTCTGACACAACGGGCAAGAATATGGACGACAAAGGGGTAACTAATGCCGGGAAGGCTTGCGGTGGCCGTTTTTCCGCAGAATTTTTGAGGAGCTCAATGGACAACCTACGTTCAGCGCGTCTCTCTGCTAGGGAAATATCCTTATCAATGTCTTGAGTAACACGATTAAAAAATGTGCCTAGTGGGCCAAAAATAGCTGGCCCAGCCTCGGCCTGGGGAGGGACCAAGGTGGTACTATTTGGTGGTAAAGACATTATTTACAGCCCCCCGCAAGCAAAACAGTAAGTAGTTTATCACAGTGAGACACAGATTAAAGTATATATGAGTATTCCACCCTACTGGCAGGGACGAGTTCCTTTGCACTAAATGTCAGTGGGGTGGCCCAGCCCGGCCTCCCTCGGCCCCTGACGGCCACAGATGGTCCCGCCCTTGTCCCGGACTTCTCCCAGCGCGCTCCTGGCGCGCTCCCGCGCAGCGGTGATGACGTTCAATGTTATATAGGGAGGTGGCTAAGGGGGGGCGTAGCCAACAGGGAGAGCGGCACCAGGTGATTGTGTGCAGGTCAGCAGCAGGGACTCTTGGGAAATGGAGTCCTGTAGCTGACGCGCTCGCAGCCCTGCTTTGGAGATGCCCACAGTGATCTTTAACTAGACCTGCTCCCAAGTGTCCTCGGAAAACAAAGCACCGAACAGCGGGACCCGCGAAGCGGGTCCGGCAAGATGTAGTGCTTTGCAGGAGGGAAAACGCTCAGGATTTCAAAGACGCTACAAGCTCCACCGACGACAATGTTCCAATCTCGGCAACAAACACAAAGGAAGTGAAATCCCATGAAGGTCTGAATCCAGGTTCTTTTGATGCTGGGAAGGGGGGCGTAGCCAACAGGGAGAGCGGCACCAGGTGATTGTGTGCAGGTCAGCAGCAGGGACTCTTGGGAACTGGAGTCCTGTAGCTGACGCGCTCGCAGCCCTGCTTTGGAGATGCCCACAGTAATCTTTAACTAGACCTGCTCCCAAGTGTCCTCGGAAAACAAAGCACCGCGCAGCGGGACCCGCGAAGCGGGTCCGGCAAGAGGTAGCGCTTTGCAGGAGGGAAAGCGCTCAGGATTTCAATGGTGCTACAAGCTCCACCGACGACAATGTTCCAATCTCGGCAACAAACACAAAGGAAGTGAAATCCCATGAAGGTCTGAATCCAGGTCCTTTTGATGCTGGGAAGGGGGGCGTAGCCAACAGGGAGAGCGGCACAAGGTGATTGTGTGCAGGTCAGCAGCAGGGACTCTTGGGAACTGGAGTCCTGTAGCTGACACGCTCGCAGCCCTGCTTTGGAGATGCCCACAGTAATCTTTAACTAGACCTGCTCCCAAGTGTCCTCAGAAAACAAAGCACCGCGAAGCGGGACCCGCGAAGCGGGTCCGGCAAGAGGTAGCGCTTTGCAGGAGGGAAAGCGCTCAGGATTTCAAAGGCGCTACAAGCTCCACCGACGACAATGTTCCAATCTCGGCAACAAACACAAAGGAAGTGAAATCCCACGAAGGTCTGAATCCACGTTCTTTTGATGCTGGGAAGGGGGGCATAGCCAACAGGGAGAGCGGCACCAGGTGATTGTGTGCAGGTCAGCAGCAGGGACTCTTGGGAACTGGAGTCCTGTAGCTGACGCGCTCGCAGCCCTGCTTTGGAGATGCCCACAGTAATCTTTAACTAGACCTGCTCCCAAGTGTCCACGGAAAACAAAGCACAGCGCAGCGGGACCCGCGAAGCGGGTCCGGCAAGAGGTAGCGCTTTGCAGGAGGGAAAGCGCTCAGGATTTCAAAGGCGCTACAAGCTCCACCGACGACAATGTTCCAATCTCGGCAACAAACACAAAGGAAGTGAAATCCCGCAACAAACACAAAGGAAGTATATATTACAACTATATGTTTTGTTTTTTTGCCCAATCTTTTATTATCCAAATCTTGCAAAAAGGGTTCATTTGGGTAGAAATCAATTCTTATTGGAGACAGCCCCTAACAATGCTGTTGTTTTAAATTCTGAATTTGTGCTTTTCCGGACTTTTAGCATTGCCAGTTGAAGATGTGGCTGGAGCTAATGTAGTAAGTGGGTGGAGCCAGTGGAGGAAGTGGGTGGATCCAGAGAAAATTGGGCGTGGCCTCCGACAAACATTTGAGCACCTCCACTTCATATTTGACAAATTAGGCACTGGAGCGGGGGGCCTGAAGCCCTTTGAACCCAGTCGCTGTTGCGCGCCTGGGTGACAGCAGGCACATCGATGTGCGCTTGCTCACACTGCTCACTTCTCACTAGAGGAGAAGTTAGGGCATGATGTCTAACCAGGTGAGCATTGTAGGGGAAGGGAAATCTTTTAAAGAGAGTCATTTTCTCTCTGGATTTCCCTTCTCTTTTTGAAACTCAGGAGCAGCATCATCGTCTTGGTGTCACCAGGGCTTTAAATTTAAGCTTTTTCAATATTATATACAAGCCATAGTTGCTGCTTATTTATTTTATGCAACTAACAGCCATTGACAAAGCCAATGGTCCTGACTTGTTGTAGGTATGATGTTACTTGTTGTATCATATATCTGGATGCACTGACAAAAACAGCAAAATACAAGTCAGTGGCACACTATGCTAAACACAGACTTTTAGCTTAAGTTTGTAAGCCATGCCCCGTTCAGAGACCACCCTGTTTTTTCATCCCACTTAAAGCCCTGGGCGGCTCCTCCATAAGAGCTAAGCAGCGCTGCCCCACTTATGTTCCCCCAAAGCTCCAGAGATAAAAAAAAAAAGTTAGTTGATAACCATTTTATTTTTTGTCCAGAATTGAGCATCAGGGCGAGGTGGTTGTCTGTTGAGTGAGTAGGGAGGAGAAGTGGGCAGAGGGCTGTCTTTGCACTTGTTTAAAGTGTAAATGTTTCTATGGCCAGCTGTCTTGAGGTGGCTAGCCACACAGATACACTTTAAACCTTTTAACCCAGGTGTCTTAAGACAGCTAAGTTGAGAGCAAGTGCAGGCATCCAGTACCCTTGGGAGCGGCAACGGAGACCGTTCCCACCAATCAGGGGACTGTTCACACACTGGTTAATAACACATAAGTAGGCCAGGATTGGCGGTGGGAGTTTGCTGGGGCCTACATTCCAATCCCAGAAGACGTTGAAGGAAGTGACCAGATTAGGGTCACCTGGTCACTCGCGACCACCTCTCGGCCTTCCAAACAAATGAAAAGTTGGTCAGACAGTAGAGAATACAAACCAAAGTAATGTATTAGTCATACACTGGAGCGGAGTCCAATCAGACCAGCCTCCTTGGATTGCTGCAGAGGGACTGACCCCGCCAACATAGTAACACATGATATACATTTCCAGTGCCCCTAAGGACACGCCCAGACTGAAATTTTCTAATTAGTAGCTGGTGAATAAAGGAGAAAAACAGGGATGAGCTGTAATCCTGTGACTGGGTACATCCAATCTCGGTTTCAAGGTTACTTTGGCCGTGCCCGCCACTCTAAGGGTGAGAGCAGGCCTATCTAACGGGATAGGTATGTAATGACAGAACAGTCTATTCAGCAGTGCAGCGAAGCTCAACCTTGGAGAAATAGAAAAAATATTGAGACTGCTTTCTGCTGAGGCAAACAGAATGAGAGAAGTTTAGTTTTGATCATGGTACAAAATGGCGGTTGAATACAAAATGGTGCCACGAATGCTAACTTAACTAGTACAGTGCATGGGGGGGTCGACCAAAACATTTTCCATTCCAACAGACCCTCCTTTTAGCATTCGCTAACATATTTTTCTACTGTCTAAAAGCAAATAATTCCTTGCATATCATGAAAACTACTGCTAAATGTTAATACATCCACCTTCAATATTAAAAAATGCCTTCATCAATTGACATTAGGTATTGGATATCCTTCATCATCATGGCCGTTGTCTTAGAGTCGTATACTGGAACCTTAGGTTTGGGTGTCAGTGTTTTCACACAATAAGCACGGCAAGCAGGAAGACAATGTATGCACAAGCAACAGGTAAAAATTATACCCACAATTGCAACTAGGAAGATAAGAATCTTCCAACCACAGGACACGAATAGACCCCAGGACCATCCAGAGAGAGTCCATGTACCATTTTCTTGGTGGATTTCAGATGCGAGCCTATGCAATTTTTGGATTTCATCATATACATTACGGTCGTGGTCTGGAATGTATACACAACAACTGCTGCCAATGACGCAACAGGCCCTTCCGCGGTCAGAAAGGATGACATCCAACACCATACTATTTTGTAAAGCAACAAGCCTCATAGCCTGAAGTTCAGCTGTAATATTTTTCAAAATCCCTGCTGTGATATTAATGACCCCTTCCACAACTCTTGTGAGCTGACAAATGTTAAGACTATTGGACATAGGGTCCCAGACAGGTATGATACCTTTCATGGCATCCGTAAACTGCTGCAGAGTGGTGTCTGATCTATATCTTCTGTATCAATAACTCTTCTAACTCGGGCAAGTGTGTACTCCTACGCCCCAATCAATGGTTCTTATGGTAATTGGACAGTGCTGTACATTGGGGGAATAAGGAAAGAGCGGTAACAGGTACCTGACCATCCCCTAGGAAGCCAAACATAAGTTTGAGACCCACCAACAAAGTAAACATTATGCGGTGGGAGCAAGGGTGGATTACTAGTCGTACTCAACGTATATGTGTATTTGTAATTACTTTCTCATACTTTTATCTTCCCTATTCCTTGGACACAAAACCCAGCTGATGTGTTAACTACTGATACCGGCATCGACTCATCATCAGTAATATTGGGTATCTGGAAGGATCAGAAATATTCGGTGGCATTGAACCCTTGAAAATCCAACATTTCATTTTGAAGCCATGTCTCATTCTTTACCTCCTCATATATATTCATACAAGCTGTTGTGGACAATGTACTCAGGGTCAATCCAACACCCTGTTTCTCTAATCCAACACTCAGTGTCCTACACAGATGCACAATAGTAAACAGTTCGAACCACCCTGTTACAAAGAGTCCAAAATCCATATAAATTGAAGTAGATTTAATGTCAGCACAGCAACATAGGTATTCCAATGTTCAGCTCCAGATGCAACTGGGCAACAGTAAAGAATCTAATACTAATGACATTCTCTTAAATGTGGAATGCAGTCAGAAAGAAAACAGAGCGCATGCCAAGGATGGCTAGCAGATAGATGATGTAATGAAGATGGAGGAAAGATAGCGGAAGAGAGATGGAAAATGATGAAGAAGAATGTAACACACCCCTTTCCTGATAGGAAAATGGCATTGATAACAGAATATCACTCCTATGTGTAATGGAAGGGAGTAAGCCACAGATCCAACAATTAGTACCATTGGATGTGTCGTGGGCCTGATGCAGCATTTGCAAAAATACATTGTCTACATATGTTTTTCAATGTTCCCCTTTATGAGGGGCCAGAGTAACAAACAGATGTTGAGGGGGAACAGGTGTTGTACCAACCAGGGAATGTACTGGATATTTCTCCTTCAGGAACCATGCTATACCATGGACCGTTATTAGGAAAATCACAACAATCACTACAAAAACTATTTTGCTCTTTATGGACCAAGCAGACCAACCAGATCCATCCCGTTCTAAATGCAGTGCAACAAATGGCTGCTCTTCTTCAGTAATGGGTCGACCAAATGGGCACATTTCAATCAGAGGAAAGGAAATGCAATAGGGCTGATGGCTAGAAGACAAGAAGGGTCCACATTTTCCCAGTGTCCGTCTGAGCCTCACTGGTAGACTCCTACTGTTCATCAACGTTGGCGTTATTGAGCACCGGCGGTGGAGCTATGTGATCCCAGCTCTTGAAGAAAAGCCATGTCACTCTGGATAAAGTACCCCCCTTCCAGGGATCACGTTTGATTTATCCTGTACAGTGTCCGAACAATGCACCAAATGCGCCTCTCCCTAAACTACTGTTGGTACCACAGGGAAGGTACACCCTATTTCTTACAGTCCATCCCTACTAATCTGACTTTTCCTATGGTGCTTTGTTCCTCCTTTAGGGGTGTAAATTGTTTCTAGCTACTCCGGGCACAGAGGGGTCAGTAAAAAGGGGGCCAGAGACAGAGGCACCAGTGAAAAGGGGCTCTTCAACAGCCTTGATCTCTGGGGGCAATGCCGCATTTAGTTCCTCAATGTTCTCTGCTTCCGTTTAGGTCCTGGTGAGTTGGGCAGCCAAAAAGGGGACAAACCGTGGTACCTGCTCCCACTCCGAGTCCCCGATTCCTTCAGCGACCCATTGGTCGTAGCGAGGGGTAGAGACACTCTGTGGCAGTGTTGGGTATGGATCCAGTTCTTTCGGCCAGTGACCTTCATGGCAGTGCAGGTGGAAAGGAGCACCTGACCAGCCCCTTCCACTTCGTCTCCAAACTTCCTCTCCTCTGAAATGGCGAACAAGGACAAAATCTCAATGCCGAATATCATGGCCTGGCCCCTCGGGTACTTGTGGAAGTGCGACTTTGATCTGTTGGTGAATAGAAAGGCAGACTATTAGTTGACTCATATAGATGTCCACTAAGAGGATATACAATTTCTGGAAATCTACAAGGTCGTGGGATATCCCAAAAAATGCTGGGCGCCCAAACACAACCTCGTAGGGTGACAGTCCTGTCCTAGAGTGAGCCCTGGCTCTTGTAGACAAAAGAGCTACTGGTAAAGCATCTGGCCGCTGCAACCCTGTGCTTTGTTAAATCTTTCCTAATTTCAGTTTGAGAGCACCGTTATACTTTTCAACCAAGCCTGCTGATTGGGGGTGATGTGCGGCATGACATTTCTGTTGGATATGCAGTCCCTCACACACTAATTGGATAACCTTTGCTTTGAAGTGACTTCCATTGTCACTCCAAATCCAAGGGGAAAGCCGAAGCCAGAAAATAATTCCTTGAGAAGCACCTTTGCAGTTGCTATGGTTGTGTTTTCTTTGGTGGGGTAAGCCTCACCCCATTTACTGAATGCACAAACTACCACTAACATATATTTCAAATTATGGACTCAATCCATCTCGATATAGTCCGTTTGGAGGACCTCAAAAGGGAAAGTGGGAGGTGCAAAATTACCAGGTGGTGTAGAAGTATCTTTCCCAGGATTATGCATCATGCACACCAAACAATATTTGACCAAATGGTGGGCCGTCTTTTGGATATTGTAATTGTGCCACACAGGATCTAACAATTTACAGATACCTTTTGCACTGATATGGGCTGGCCAGGACACCATAGTGACTATGGGGAGAACATATGCATCTGGTAACATCCATCTCTGTTTCCCTGACTTATCCGTCAAACACCCTTCCTCATCCAAACGTGCTGTGCCTTCCTGCCATACTGCTAACTCCTCGATTGTTGCCTCACTCTGAATCTCTTTGACATTTCCCACCTACCTGGACATGCTACAAACATCCTTTTCATCTTCATTTGGGCTGTCTCCTTAGCTGTCTAGTCTGCAAATGCATTTCCTCTACCCACATCATCAGTTATTGCCTTGTGGGCGCTACACTTTATTATCACCAATTTCTTGGGGAGTGGCAGGGCTGACAAAAGACTATGTATAAGAGGGCCATTTTGGATCTTCATTCCATGGGAAGTGAGAAACCCCCTCTCTGCCCAGAGTCGCCCAAAATTATGGGCCACTCCAATAGCGTACTGGCTGTCAGTATAAATATTGACAGCCAGTCCCTCATTCAACTCACAAGCTCAGATATGGTCAACGAGCTCTGCAGCTTGGGCCGACTGGGAGGGAACTTGTGACGTCTCAACTACCATGTGTAGTATTGTGATTGCATATGCAGCTGTTGCAGTGCCATCTGGTAGCTTTAAACACGAGCCATTGACATATAGCTCCCCTTGGGGGTCAGATAAGGGAAATCCAGTCAGGTCTACCCGTCCCTTCATCTCTTCCTCCATTCCAAAAAAAAATCATGTATATCAATTTCCTCACTCTCACAAAGGAGGAGTAGCAACGTGGCTTGGTTTAGAGTGGCACATCTTTAATCGTGACATGTGGTGCAAAAAGGGTCAATTCAGAACCAGTCTGACGTGCACTGGTGAGGTGCTGTGTCTTGGTTCTATTCAAAAGTGTATCCACAGCATGGGGTACCATGACTGTGTGTTCGGTATCAAGTACGAGCCCAGCCGATTGCCTTATAGAGATGGTCACTGCCGCGACCGCTCTTCGACAGCTCAAGAGGGCTTTTGCTACAGGGTCATGCAGTGCAGAAAAATAAGCAAACGGCTGCTGCTTACCTCCAAAGGCCTGTGTTAAAGCAGAAAGTGCAAAACCACAAGCAGAGGTGCTGAGCAAAGCGCAACTTTTAATTGCTCAAAAGACTGCTGACATTCAGGTGTCCAGGGCAGGGGTTCATGCACATCTTTAGTTGTTGGTCCCAGCAAAGGCTTTGTTAGTAACGAATAACTAGGGATCCATTGGCAACAGTAGGAAGTAATGCCAATAAAAACGCACATCCCTCTGAGTTTTAGGGATAGGTATTTTAACAATGGTGCTGATGTGTTCAGGGTTCAATCTCCTACCCTTCTTGACAGTAGGTGACCTAAATAGGTGACCTCTTGTCAACAATATTGAAATTTAGAAAGGGACACTTTATGTCCGTGGTGAGCCAAATGCAGCAACAACTTAACTGTACTGTCTTTGCATTCCTTTTCAGTGGCAGAAGCAATGAGAATATCATCCTCATATTGAAGCAATACATTACCTGAGGGAAGCATTGGGGAGTCCAATTGGTCTTTCAAGGCTTGCCTATATATACTAGGACCAGAGGCGCAACTAGAGCCAAATTTTAGGGGGCTAAGAAAACATTTCACGGGGGGCTGACACTTTAAGCAATAGGCAGAGTGGAACTGCAGGAGTCCTAGAAGGGGTGAAACAACAACAAAGCCTCATTAACATGCAAATGGTCTTTTAAAGACCTGTGAAGTGCTCAGGTGCTGCTGTGTGTGTGCCCGGTAAGCTGTCTCATCCCAGGCACACACACACGAAGGGGGGGGGGCAGAAGCCCTTTGAGTCCAATGGAGTTGCGAGCCTGACTAGGACTCGTAGTATAGCCCTGAGGAGCTCGACAGAATCTAAAGCTTCAGCCAGCTAGGGTAAAACTGAACAAGCGCCTGCTGTCAGGATGGATCGGGATACTAAAGAATGCATTTTTTCAGATCAATGACAGAAAAGAATTTAGCAGAGGAAGGAATCATCGTCAGATGGGCAGTAATGTCAGGGACCACCAGGAACTGAGTAACCACTATTTTATTAACTTCGGGCAAGTCAATCACACAACGATAAACATCTGGATGATCATCAGAGGAGCCTGAAGGGGGAACATCCATGACAACGCAGTCGAAACACCACGCTGCCATTACCACATGTCTTTTACAACGCAAGCTGTTACCACGACTTGTGCTGGAGGGCGCTCTAGACTAAGGAATAGTAGATTTACTATTCCAACACCTTCCCTACTGTACGTAGGCTGGCATTGTAATAGTAAATCTAACTATTCCTAAGTCCAGTACCCTACAGCGCAAGTCGTGGTAATGACTTGTGTTGTAAAACCTGCGTTGTGATTTACCGCGATCTAAAAGATTGCGTTGTAACATCATACAACCGACTGAAGGTGCCCTCTTAAGAATGGGAAGAATAGGGTTAATACACACATTCACAGTCGTCTCTTCGACAGCCCCTGACTAAATCAAGTCTCACTCCCCTGCTTCTGGTATTTTGTACTGAGGAATAAGAGCTAAAACAGCAATGTATTTAACTTTAAAGGAAACTGGGGAAATCTGCAATCGTCCTACGTCCGTGTCACCTGTTGCCCACAACGTGGGCGGCACATCCTTAGGTTCAGCAGGGTGGGGTGCATTTTTGGACAGACACTGCTTAGAGCTGACCACATTCGGATCCATTGTCATGTATACACCCTCCGGTGAACAATAAATGGTCACATTTAACTTCCTTAACAAATTTAAGACCATCAAATTCTCTCCCCATTTAGAGGTCAACAAAAATGGCTAATCCACAGTAAAAAAAACCCTATAGTCAATGTGAGAGATTTGGAAATGGAGCTTACAACCAGTACACCAGAAATCCTACCAAAACATTATTTTGGCCTGACAGAGCTGCCCGGGGACAAGTGAACGGAAAATAGAGCTATTCATAGCACCTGTATCCATCCAAAATTCCTTAGCTGAACCATGCAAATCTGCTGTAACGGAAGGGCCACGCTGATCTACAGGTATCTGAACTTCTCCCTCAACCTGTCCATGCCTGTCATAGCTGTGAGATATCCCTGTCACCTCATTCATGTCATAGCCATCTGGGTAGAACTTTTTGACCCTATGGTCGTCAAAGTAGTTCTGATCAGTGCCACCCTTCGATGTCCCAACAGCCTGAACCCTGTCCTGGCCACCGTCTCTGCGACCCCGTCCACAAGACCCTTATCCCCTCTGGACTGCCACCTTCTGAAAAAGTGCAGGACACTCTCTGTGCCAGTGTCCCTCCTCTTTACAATACGCTCACTGATTTGGTCCTACAGGCATAGTGTTCCTGCTAGCATGGGGGAGCTTTTGGTCTGGATCACCACTTCTTCTACCACTCCCTCGAGAAGCCTTTTGCAATAACACATTCGTCTTCTATTCTTTGTGCTTTTTCTGCACCTTCTCCTTTTCCTCATTCTCCCTGTGCTCATAATACTGCGCCATACTCAATATTACAGAAGGGGAGGAAGAAGTCCAAGTGCTCTCAGAAAGCCTGCAACTGAGTTGTGATCTCAGGAAGCAGGTTCGTAACAAATCTGTTAATAAACAATCAGACACCTCCCTCCACCAACAATTCCTGTCCGCTAAAATCTAAAACAAACACCTCAAATCGAGTGAAAAAATCAGACACACTTTCATCTTTCTTCTGACGACATGCCATCAACTTGTCCCAATCTACCCTTCTTGGTGGAGTAAGAGAATGCATATAGGTAATAATTCGGCCAGGCAAGGCTAGTATCTCAGTCATAGGGTTCTCATCAGGCTTTCTCTCCTGGTCTCATGTCTAATCGGATCCCAGGTACTACCCAATTCTGCAATGTGGTCCTGTTTGTGCACCTGCCTCCGAATATGAACGGGCACCAATAAACCAAAGAACATTTCAATATTCGCAAGTGTCATCTGTTTATGAAGCAGCCTCAGTAAATTCATTATACTATGCAGTAGGATTCTTCCTAGAGTCAGGTAGCTGAGTCTTAAAGGACAAAACCTCACTCCTTTTCCATGGAGTATAAACCGATTGTTCCTGGAAAAGGGCCTCTACCCGGGGTTTAGTAACATTGCTATGCTGATCCCATAGCTGTGGTATTTCAAGGTGATATATGAGGTGGACTTCCCTCATCAGGAATTGGGATACTGTCTTCGGAGTCTTCTCAAGCAGCCTATCTTGATAAGCCACCAGTGTTGCGACATTACCAAAGACCTTGCTAGGTGCTATATCAACAGCATACACATTATCCCTAATATCATAAATAATGTGGGGTGCAGCATCATTGAAACACTATTCCCACAGTACAATCAAAGTAGCTGACATGTGTTTCAGAGCATGCTGCTGCACAAACAGCTCATAATCTTTCATAACACTCCACACATCCTCCACACTGTAAATGGGGTGACGAACCCACTGAGCGTCCTGGTTGGCTACCACCTTCTTCTCTTCATTGCCCACATCAGATCGTATCAATCTCCATCCCAGTCGCTCCTTAGAAGTCATCCAGTCTCTGTCACCCAGTCCGCGCACGAGCATTCCGCTACTCAGAAATGTCCCGGAATGGAGAAACAGGTAAGGAGTAGTAACAGAAGGAACAGGCATCAAAGTCGCTAGTGGTTGCACCATAGGTGTGAGGGCTGGAGAGAAAGATGACAAAGCAATAGGCGTAGCAGGGAGACTTGCAGTCATCGCAGGTGTAATAAGTGAGGCCAAAGAAAGAGCGGGAGGCGCTGTAGCCAAAGCAACTGAATCAATAATAGGAGAAACAGAAACAGCAGATACAGCAGGAGCTGAAGACTGAGGCTATGGAACAGCAGGAAATATTTTCTGCGGGGCGTATGGGGGTGGAGGTCGAGTATCTAACAATTCCTCCATGAATGTATCATTTTCTTCTCGGGCAACATAAGACTTTTCACATTGCGACCAAAATTTCCTATCAGCACTCTCTATTCCTTTCTCTACTTTCTCTCTATCATACGCTACAGCTTTCAGAGTCACTGTCTTAATTTTTCCCTTTCGGGCCTCTTTCTCTGCTTTCACTCGTCTTTGTTTAGCTTCCTTTTGCCAAGTCCTAAGGGAATCAAACTTTGACTGCCTACTTTTTTTCGCAAACAAGTTATCCTGTAGAAAATTGATTTTCTGTTCAACAAACATGCCTGTCAATGGCCACTGCACCTTGGCATTGTCCCTCGTATATTTGTGTGATAACGTACTAAACATAATAGGGCCAAGGGCATGTTTCACATACATGTCAAAATTAGATGTGCCTTCTTGTGGCGCTGGCTGGCTTTCTACCAATTGAGCATCAGTAGAACAACAACGACAGCCAAAACAAAACACTTTACTAATGCACAGCATCTTTCAAAAGGAAACAGGTTCACTATTAATGTCAATTAGATATTTGCAAATATCTTATCAAAATTGGCCCTCAGACCTCATCAAATACAAACCAAAGTGGTACCATATTCACAAAGAACTCAAAGAAATTCAAGCGCTTGTCCATAAACAATCCTCAGACCATACCAAACACAAACCAAAATGGCTCCATAGCCATAAAGAACCAAATCACACAGGCCAACAACAAATTTATTCTCACTGCAACTCTTCAGACGAAACAGTCAAATCCAAGGGTTTTGCCATTCCGGACCCCGGCCGGGATGACAACTGGGCATGGCACAGCCCGGTCAGACAGACGGGGCAGATGCGAGTACCAGACTCTCTCATGCAGGGATCCCCGGTCCGCACGTCCAACCCAACGCTGCCCGACCTCCCCACCCACCTGTGGGCGAGGGAGAGCCACGCCCGATGGGGTTCCTGTCCGGGCGCCACCTGAAGGAAGTGACCCGATGAGGGTCACCCGGGTCACTCGCGACCACCACTCAGCCTTCCAAACAAATGAAGAGTCGGTCAGACAGTAGAGAATACAAACCAAAGTTATTTATTAGTCATACACTTGAGCGGAGTCCAGTCTGACCATCCTCCTTGGATTGCTGCGGAGGAACTGACCACCGCCAACATAGTAATACATGATATACATTTCCAGTGCCCCTAAGGATATGCCCACTCTGCAATTTTCCAATTATTAGCTGGTGAACACAGGAGACACAGAGGGATGAGCTGCAATCCTGAGAAATGGCAGTTAAGCAGTTAGAGGGGCGGGGATCATTGTAGTGATTGTTCAGGTTTAAGGAGGATAGGATTTTCGAAACAGTGGGTTCATCATAGACTTTAAAGGTGGACCAGTGTGCTAGGTTTTTAGTTGAAGTGTGGGGGGGAGGGAGCGAGGGAAGAGCAGGTATAGCCTTGATAGTAGTTTGGGAGTGCATTGCAGAGTTGTGTTTTTATCAATGAAGAAGGAGGAAAATTCCTTGCATGATATTGGCGATATAGGGGTTTCTTTGGATGTTTTAGCCAGTTTGTTAGATTGTTGTTTACCCAAATTGAATAGCTTGCAAGGTCTGTTTTTGGCGTACTCTAGCTCAGTTCTGAAGAAATCTTATTTTGAGTTGAGGATTTTCCTATTGTAGGCGTTTCCGGACTGGCGGAGGAGTTTTAGATGGGCTGCTGATGGGTGCTTTTTCCAATTACGTTCAGCATGCCAGAGGGATCTCCTCTCAATGTGAAGAGATCCATTGTACCAGGGGTTTTTGTCTTTCATCTGGGTTCTTTTTAGTTTTAGCGGGGCAAGGTTGTCGAGAATGTTGGAGATGGCTGTGAAATAATGATCAGTGAGGTTGTTGACCGTAGAGATCGGAGGTGGGGAGGAGCTCAGTCTCACAGCGGGCAGACAGTTTCCCATGATCAAAGTTCTTAGTGTCTCTAACCCAACGCTTGGGAATCACGGGTTGTGGTGTCCAAGTTTTGTTGGACGGTACAAAAGGGGGTGGTGATGGACGGAGTATCTGAATCAATCAAACACTCACACCCATTCAAAGGATCTGGGTTTAATCCATCACCGTTCTTTAGCCCACTCTGCCACCCCAGTTCAGACATGGCTATATGCAAATCAGTCTGACCCTGTGCCTCATGGGAACAGTCCAGCCCGAACTGCCAAGCCATGTCTTCCCTGGACCGGAAACAAGCTTCCGAGGACCGGTTTCTGGCATACCAGCCGTCTTCAGCCCGGCTTGCTTGAATCCAGTGGCAAAGTGAGCAAGGGACTCACGTCTGCGCCTCTCACCAGGCCGGGTCACCCCCTTGCTCCTCCTGCCGCCTCCTGCTCCTGCCTGCCAGCCTTGACGCCTTTCTCCGCCGCCGACGCCCCCCTGGCCCCCTGAGCGGCCCAGCCACAGCAGAGCCGCCCGCTCGCCAGTTTCCCGCCGCAGCTCGCCACAGGCCCCGCCCACCACCGGCCCATTGGCCGAGCCACTCCCGCCACCCAGCTGACCCGCCCTCCCGTCCCCCTTCTTATGACGCCCCCAGAGCGACCGCGCAGCGGACGCGCGCAGCGGGAGCACCGACTGAGCGCCGAAGGTGCGCCAAAGGTAAGCCCGTCTGCGCCCGTCCGTGCCTGGACCGCGCCCAGCGCCAGGACCCCTGGCCCCCGCAGACTCCAGCCCACCTGCCGGACGTACCACGCCGCCACCCTCATCGCACTCAACGCCGGCTGAATCCCAGGATGCTATCGAGCCACCCTGAGACGCACCCACGGACCCTTCTGCTTCAACTCCTGCAAGTTCACCTGCATCCGGACCTGCACTACTCCAGCACCAACCAAGACCAAGACGAGCAACAGCAGCAGCCACCTGAAATGCATCCTGCTAAACACCCGCTACGTCCACAGACACGCCGTTGAGCTCTGGAACCTGCTCGACACTACTTCACCAGACGTCGCCTTCCTCACGGAAACCTGGATGAACGCCTCTTCAGCGCCCGACATCGCCATCGCCATCCCAGACGGCTACAAGATCATCCGAAGGGACCGCATCAACCAGACCGGAGGAGGCATCGCCATCATCCACAGGAACACCATCCGCATCACGACCAACACCGACGACACCCTTGCACCCGCCGAGCACCTGCACTTCCAGGTCCACATCAACCCCAAGACCACCCTCAGAGGCACCCTCACCTACAGACCCCCGGGACCACGCACACAATTCAGCGAAGACTTCCCCGACTTCATCAGCCCGCACGCCCTCCTCTCCGCTGACTACATCCTCCTCGGGGACCTCAACTTCCACCTGGAGAAGAACAACGACCGCAACACCACCACCCTGCTGGACAACCTCGCAAACCTGGGACTCAAGCAGCTGGTCCCACCCCCACCCACTACGCCGGACACACACTCGACCCCGTCTTCTCATCCAGCAAGGACATCGCCTTCAGCCACACCACCGGACTCCACTGGACGGACCACAGCTGCGTCCACTTCAGCTTCAGAAGGACCACGATCCACCACCACCAGCAACAGGTTGCACTCAGAAGCTGGAGCAAGATCACAGCTGACCAGCTCGCGACCTCCCTGAGCATGAACCCTCCCACCAGCGCAACGAACCCAAGCCAGGCGGCCACCAACCTCGCGAAGTGGATCAGCAACTGCGCAGACGACCTCGCCCCTCTGAAGACCCCGCCTAGCAGACCCGGTAGCTAGAAAGCCCAATGGTTCACCGACGAACTCAAGAGCTCCAAGAAGAACTGCCAAGCCCTCGAGAGAACCTGGCGCAGAGACCCAACACCGGACAACATGACTGCCCTCAAGCTCGCCACCCGAAAACACCACCAACTCATCCACGCCACCAAGAAAACCGCATTCAAGGAACGACTGGACAACAACGCACACAACAGCAAGGAACTCTTCAACATCGTTAAAGAGCTCTCCAACCCCAACGCCGGAAACAACAACATCACCCCTTCGCAAGACCTCTGCAACTCCCTCGCCTCCTACTTCCACAACAAGATCGCGGACATACACAACAGCTTCAGCACTCAACCGACACACGCCACGACCGAACCACCACCCCCCACCACCACCCTCCGCGCCTGGACCCCGATCAGCACCGAAGACACCGTCCGCACGATGAACTCCATCCACTCCGGATCTCCTACCGACCCCTGCCCTCACCACATCTTCAACAAAGCCGACGCTGTTATCGCACCCCACCTGCGGGACATCATCAACACCTCCTTTGACACCGCTACCTTCTCGGAGAGCTGGAAGCACGCCGAACTCAGCGCTCTACTAAAGAAGCCATCGGCCGACCCCACCGACCTCAAGAACTACCGCCCCATCTCACTGCTCCTGTTTCCTGCAAAAGTCATTGAGAAGACCGTCAACAAGCAGCTGGCCGCCTTCCTCGAGACAAACGGATCCCTCGACCTCTCGAAATCTGGCTTACGGGCCAACCACAGCACCGAGACCGCCCTGATCGCAGCCACCGATGACATCCGAGCACTGCTTGATAACGGAGAAACAGCAGCCCTCATCCTCCTAGAACTCTCCGCGGCCTTCGACACTGTCTGCCACCGTACAGTAGTGCAGCGACTCAGCAACGTCGGAATCCAGGAGAAGGCACTGGAGTGGATCATCTCCTTTCTCGCCGGAAGGACACAGAGAGTCCGCCTCCCCCCGTTCAGATCTGAAGCCACCGAAGTCATCTGCGGCGTTCCTCAAGGCTCCTCGCTCAGTCCAACCCTCTTCAACGTCTACATGAGCCCCCTCGCAGACATCGCACGCCAGCACAACCTCAACATCATCTCCTACGCCGACGACACCCAGCTGATTCTCTCCCTCACCAACGACCCCGCCACTGCCAGAGCCAACCTTCATGAAGGGATGAAAGAGGTAGCCGAATGGATGAAGAACAGCCGCCTGAAACTGAACTCGGACAAGACGGAAGTCCTCATCCTGGGATCCTCACCCTCCGCCTGGGATGACTCCTGGTGGCCCCCCGCCCTAGGCAGCGCACCCAAACCAACAGACCACGTACGCAACCTGGGCTTCATCCTAGACTCCTCCCTCTCCATGACCAGACTAGTCAACGCCGTCTCCTCGTCGTGCTTCAACATACTGCGCATGCTACGTAAGATCTTCCGGTGGATCCCCACCGAGACCAGGAAGACGGTCACCCAGGCCCTCATCACCAGCCGTCTGGACTACGGCAACTCCCTCTACGCCGGAACCATCGCCAAATTCTAGAAGAGACTCCAGCGGATCCAGAACGCCTCAGCACGACTCATCCTGGACATCCCCCGTCGCAGCCACATCTCCGGACACCTGAGAGACTTGCACTGGCTCCCGGTCAACAAGAGAATCACCTTCCGACTCCTCACCCACGCACACAAAGCCCTACACAACCAAGGCCCAGGATACCTCAACAGCCGCCTCAACTTCTACGCTCCCAAACGCCAGCTTCGATCAACCGGCCACGCCCTCGCCGCCGTCCCCCGCATTCGAAGAACCACCACAGGGGGACGTTCCTTCTCCTACCTCGCCGCCAAGACATGGAACTCCCTCCCGACCCACCTCCGCCTGACCCAGGACCACCTCGCCTTCAGGAAGCAACTCAAGACCTGGCTGTTCGAGCAGTAGCGGACCCCCCTCCCCTAGCGCCTTGAGACCCTCTGGGTGAGTAGTGCGCTATATAAATGCTTTGATTGATTGATTGATTGATTGGTCTGAGCATACCCTGCCACACTTATGGCGGCCAAAAGCGGTACAAAAGCCCACTCTGCCCACTCTGCCACCCCAGTACAGACATGGCTATATACAAATCAGTCTGACCCTGTGCCTCATGGGAACAGTCTAGCCCATACAGCCATGTCTGAACTGGGGTGGCAGAGTGGGCTAAAGAATGGTGATGGATTAAACCCAGATCTTTTGACTGGGTGTGAGTGTTTGATTGATTCAGATGCTCCGTCCATCACCACCCCCTTTTGTACTGCTTTTGGCCGCCGTAAGCGTGGCAGGGTATGCTCAGACGTGAGTCCCTTGCTCACTTTGCCACTGGATTCAAGCAAGCCGAGTTGAAGACGGCTGGAATGCCAGAAACCGGTCCTCGGAAGCTTGTTTCCGGTCCAGGGAAGACATGGCTTGGCAGTTCGGGCTGGACTGTTCCCATGAGGCACAGGGTCAGACTGATTTGCATACAGCCATATCTGAACTGGGGTGGCAGAGTGGGCTAAAGAACGGTGATGGATTAAACCCAGATCTTTTGACTGGGTGTGAGTGTTTGATTGATTCAGATACTCCGTCCATCACCACCCCCTTTTGTACCGCTTTTGGCCACCATAAGTGTGGCAGGGTATGCTCAGACGTGAGTCCCTTGCTCACTTCACCACTGGATTCAAGCAAGCCGGGCTGAAGATGGCTGGAATGCCAGAAACCGGTCCTCAGAAGCTTGTTTCCGGTCCAGGGAAGACATGGCTTGGCAGTTCGGGCTGGACTGTTCCCATGAGGCACAGAGTCAGACTGATTTGCATATAGCCATGTCTGAACTGGGGTGGCAGAGTGGGCTAAAGAACGGTGATGGATTAAACCCAGATCTTTTGACTGGGTGTGAGTGCTTGATTGATTCAGATGCTCCGTCCATCACCACCCCCTTTTGTACCAAGTTTTGTTGGAGCCAGGTAGAAGGAAGGAGAAGGCATGGTGGTCAGACCAATCACAGGGTCTATAGAGATGAGTTTGACCACAGATTCCTTCGCTATAACCCTGTTGAGAGTGGCGCCTTTCGTGTGAGTTGGGAGTGAGCAGGCTTTCGTAAAGGCTTGGTCGGCCAGGAAGTCTCCGATGGTGGTGACCTGAGGGTCCTTGAGATCGTTCCAATGCAAGTTAAACTCGCCAAGGAAAATGTAATTGGAGTTGGGTGAGGTTTTGGCTGTGATGATTTCCATGAGGAGGTCAGTGAAGGTGTCATTCATACCTGGGGGGTGGTAAAAGATGTGCAGTCTGCATAGTTGGGTGGAGTTGTTTCATATGGAAAGTGCCAGGTATTTGCAGGAGTCTGTAGGCTCAGCCAAAAGTTCCGTAACAAGGAGGTTAGATCGGTAGATTCAGGCAATGCCTTCCCATTTTTTTCCAGATTGCCTGTCCAGGTGTATACGATATTGTAATTGGGCGGTACTAACAGGGCGAAGTAGATTCATTCAGCCAAGATTTGGTTAGGATCACCAAGTCTGAATTTAGGCTCAGAATGAGCTCTGCAACATCAGAGGTGTGCTTAACTGGAGAGCGGCAGTTGATTAGGAGGCCTGATAGAGGGGGGTCTGACTGTGTGTCATGTGTAGGGGCAGATATAGGAACTGGTGCTAAGTTGCTCTGGATCACTCCTCTGTCACCGAGGGTGGCTGATCTATAGGGGTTGGTTGTAACCGTGCGGATAGGGTGTTTGTCACTCAGATCTGTGGGGCAAGGGGTTATCAATGCTGACTCATATCTAATGGGGAGGTCCGCAATTTCTTCCTCCGTGAGGTCTAGAGGGTTAGGTGTAGCAGGGAAAGGTGTGTAGGAAAGGAGGAGGGCCCGAGTTTCCTCCTCTGAGAGGTGGTAAGGCAGCTTGGGAGGGCGCAGGTGTCTCAGGGAAAGCGGAAGAGGGTAAAGGAGGGGCTCACAGGGGGGAGTGAAGGTCTGCGAGGGTTTGAGATTTGAGAAGGAAAGTTCATGAGGCGCAGGAGGTTCTTTAGATCCAGAATGGAGTTGTGGATGCTAATGCTTAATTTGGTGGCTCTGCGATGGAGCATTTCAATATTGCTGTAAGAGTGATGCTCTAGTGTGCAGGGGTCGAAGGAGAGGGAGCAATACTGACTGGACGTGATGGTTGCCTGGTGGTGAAGCTAAGGCAAGCAGTGTCTTGTGACCTTGCAGGAGTTTCACTATCCCAATGGGAGGCAGGATTTGGCAGGCAGAGGATTGGAGGTATGGGAACTCATGTGTTGGCATGAGCTGGTAACATGGTGGAGAGGCTAGGTCGGAAAGAGTTGAGAGCCCTGCGTTGAGTTTCACTAACCTTAAGAGAGGGAGGAGCAAGCCAGCAGGAGTTCGAGGAGATCAGTTGTTTAGGCACGTTATGGTTGCACTGTGCTAGAGGCTCAGATGTGGGGCTAAGTCGACCTGTGTTGCTCAATCTGGGAAGGGTGGTTTTTCAAAGGTTATGCACGCATGTAGGAGTTGGCGAGTGATGGTGCGGGGGGAGTGTGGAAAGAGGAGGGTCGTGCACAAGGCTTTTGAGGAGGGTGAAGCGGTCCGCGAATTTATTAAGGTCATTGGGTAGCCCTTATATCGGGATGATGCCGTTTTTGTAAATGGTGATGGTGAGGTCGGCACACAGTTTAGCGGAGGGTGCGATCCTGAGCTAATGGCTCTGAGGAATGTTTCTAGGTTCGTGTACCTTGAGGTAGGACAAGAATGCTTTGCGCCACATGGAATTTTTCCTGGAATAGAAGATGAGGTCTTTAATGACTGCGCCCTTGTCAGTGCTGAAACGCAGGTCGGAGATCACGGTCTCGGGATGACTTTTCAGGGTGGAGTGTTTGAAGGATTTAGTGGAGGTTTTGGAGAGATTAGGAGCATATACAATGGTGTAGGTGTTGTCGCCCGTGGAGGTCAAGCAAGGCCCTGCCATGTTGTGGGAGTGAGGAGGTTTCTGCGAGGAGGACCGCATAAATGCTGTGATATGACCAAGAGGGAAGATAGTCGACTGGCCGGGTGGACCAGGGCGTGGGCTTGAAGTGGAGGCAGTGACTTAGACCACCTCACAAAGGCTCAGTGGAATTTGAGCTCATGAGTCTCCAGGGTTAGATTAGACAAAGAGCGAGTGGGGGAGGGGGGACAGAGTCACCAGAAGCATGTTGTCAAGAGCCTGGGTCTGTTCGATATGTAGAGTAGCAGTCATCAGCGAGGGGGAACAGACTCACCAGAAACAAGTTGCCCAGAACCTGGGTCTGTTTGATGCGTAGAGTAGCAGTCGTCAGCTGGAGTAAGACAACTGTGTCAGCGAGTGTGGAATCGGTAGAGTAGGAGGGCCCAACCCTCCTGCTGTTCTTGGGCAAAGCGTCGACCATCGGAAATGGAGGAGTGTGTTAGCTAGGCAGGGCTGCAAATTAAATCAGGGCGAGGAGGCAGCCCTAGGGACAGCCAACGTCTCCAGTAGGCTTTGGGTTGGACTGCCAAGCGAGGCCGCAGTTCAATTTTAAAGTGGCAGGCTCACAAGGGTATTGGAGGCCACATTGTAGAGGCTTCAGAGAGCGCAACCCTCGCCGGGCATCCGAGAACCCGTCTGGATAGAGCGGCAGCCATGGTCAGAAGAGCAATGAGGCAAGGCATCAATAGGGAGAAGTTCCAGGACGGACGGATGGGGAAAACAGGTCCTGCCAGGCATCATTGTAAGTTCAAGCTTAGATTCCATTTCCATGGAGCTGACTCACCTTCTGCGTGCATTATATTGAACTTCATACTATATTAACACATAAGTCGTGTCGTCTTTTTCTTCATCCGGCAACATTTTGCGGAGGTAGACACGGAATGGTATACTAAGGTCTGCCTATTCAAAAGATGGACAGGTAAGAGTCCCAGGTTGCCGCCAAAAGAGGGGATGAGAGATCAAACTTCGTACCTTAAAATTTTAAATTACACTATTCTTTGGCATAATAGTATAGAAATGCATGTATGAGTTTTTCTTTTTCTTTTGTTGGGATTCAATAACATGAATGTGGTGATTCCCAGTACACACCGGAACACTAGCTAGTGCAAATGTCCCTTTGAAATAGAAGCGACGAGATGCATCTTTGGGGAGTGGTCTGAAAGGCAGTACTGTTTTTTTTTACGGCGTTTTATATAGCACGAACGTGACCCAAATGGGCTTTACACGAGCACCAATTGAGTTGCATGAGGATACATTCATTTTTGTTAGGCACAGGGAGATTAAGGGATTTGCCCAGAATCCAAGGATAGTGCGCGTCCTTGCTGAGATTCGAACGCGGTTCTCCAGATTTAAGAACGATGCCCTAACCGTTAGGCCAACTCCTCTTTCTGTAGCATTACACGCGGAGAACGGCTCCAGGAAGGGACACTTCTTTGGGGAGTGATCGTCAAAGTGCATTACCAAGAGACAGCTCCTAGAAGAGACACTCATTTGGAGTTATCTAGCAGGTAATAGTGTATTGCGCAGAAGGAAACTTCTGGAAGGGGCATTCTATTGGGGAGTAACCACAGGTATCCCGGTTAGATCCAGAAGACTAGTGCCGAATTAGTGAGACAGGGCTGGCTAACAGGTGTGTGAAATCTGATGAGGTAACAAGACGGTTATTCGATCGGCGCCGGTAGGCTTTACTTTGAATAAGTCAGACTACAGACTCGCAAATTCCCAGATTTAAGATATCTGGAAGGCATCCTTATGGAAAAGCGACTAAGGCTGAGGCATCAGTTGGAGAGTCTGACAGTTGGGTAACAGAACAGCGAACAGCTGGTGTCAATTGACTTTGAC
Source organism: Lissotriton vulgaris (assembly GCF_964263255.1). Taxonomy (NCBI): domain Eukaryota; kingdom Metazoa; phylum Chordata; class Amphibia; order Caudata; family Salamandridae; genus Lissotriton; species Lissotriton vulgaris. The sequence continues at coordinate 436,978,786 of NC_141698.1, read as the reverse complement.
CAGAGCATGGTTAGAACCTTGGTTACAAATCAATAAAGTGCGTTAGTTGAAAGTAGATAGCGCTTCATGAATTAGGAGGATGACAAAAAGGATACAGTGCTGCATAATCACAAGCGACAATTCATAGATAAGTGTCAGGGTTCTCCGCCGGTTGGCATGCAGTCAGTTGTAAGTGAGGAAGAAATGCAGCAAGATCTTTGTAATATTTTTGCCATTTCAATACAAACCCCGTAAGGTGCCCTGGGAGTGGGGAACCATTACTTCAAAATAAAATCCCAAAGACAAGCCCAAAGATTAATATTAATTCCCTTTTAAGTGAGAGTGAGGGGACCCTCAGAGGAACTCTGCTCCTTGCCGCACCAAGTATATCTGCACTTTCCCCACACCCTAATTGGGATGAGGGGCGGGGCCACGCCAGGGAACGGGCGCAGGAGAGACGGAGTGCCATAAAGTGCACAGAGGTGTGCCGCAGCGCTGGATCCTCCTAGGAACTCTGCTCCTTACCGCACCAAGCAAACCTGCACTTTTCCCCGTCCCCTGACTGAGTGGAGAGGCGGGGCATCGCCAGAGAACGGGCGCAGGAGAGACGGAGAGCCATAAAGCCCACAGAGGCGTCCCGCTGTGTGGGATATGAGTGGGGCATGCCCGGGCTTGGCCCGGGCGAAGACCAGGCCAAGACTGGCCTGTCTTAGCCCATCAGAGTCCTGAGGAGGGCTGGCAGGGCCCCTCGTCTTGCTTCCCCGACTTTTTGATCTTGAATGTTGACCCAGATCAGAGGCAAAGCGGGATCTTGGGCTGGATTGAAAAGAGCTATAAAAGCGATGCCCCAAAAATGCCACAATTTAGCAGTGTGACCTAGGAGCAGCTTCAGTTTGGACATAGCAGCTTCTGAACACCTCTATGATCCCCACCTTTCACCAAGTACCAACTCAACACTTTTTGGGTCCGCTGTTTAGCCTCTCCTGAGAGGACGATGGCAAGACGACCATTAAGTGCTCTTGTCCCTTTGATGGTTGAACCTAGCCTGAATGCCAGAGTAGTACCATCTGATTTCTTTTGGAGCTCCTCCCCAAAAACTAACGCACTATATCTTTTCGTGCTTCTTGTGGCCAATATGAGGCCCGGGCCGTATACTGAAATTTGTTTAACCAACCATAAAAAGTGGGGAAGCGTACTAACAATGGCAAACAGCAAGCGCAGCCCCACCCCGCTGCAAACCTCTATTGATCGGATGCTCCAGAAGGCCATAGGGGTAGTGGCTACAGAGATAGAACTAATGGAACAATGTTTTTTTGCTGATCCCAGTTCTTCACTGTATATCGACATACTCGGTCACACGTACAACCAATAGTGATCTGGAATGTATCCCTGTATTGTCCCCGCAAGTACCAGGCACTGACATTGGAACTACACCCAAACTACCGATGCTGAGGGGGGGGCAAGAACAAGGATCTAGTCAAGAACAATAAAAACAAACAGTCCACAAGAGTGGGGGTTAAGTGTAAAAAATCCAATGACGGACCACCTGTAAATATGTGAACCTCAACCAACCAGGTCCCGGACAACAATCAAAGAATGCAAATGGACGCAGCATTCCAACCATGGGTGGCCTTCCTGATGGAGGATCTATGAGGTCAAATTAGAAACATTGTGAGAGATGAGCTCGCCCCTCTGGTAGCCCGACTTGATAAACTGGCCAATCTGTGTGTTAACAGAGACGGAATAACCCCTGAAATCCCTGCACCAGCCAGAGTGAGCGGAACTGACATCTCCGGCCACATAGATACTGGCAAAAAAAAGGTTATGGAAAGGCCCAAAGTTTCCTGTGAGGAGGTTTTTCGCACTGACTCTGGACCCAAGCAGGGGGAGCGGGTGCTATTAACTAAGGGTTCCCTGAATAACAACATGACCAGAGCTGGGCCCCAGAACCAGGGGGGCGGGTTGGGGACGATTTACCAATAATAAGCCTGCCCCCAGCTTCATCACCATACATTGTTGTACTGGCAGGAGTACCTGAAGCCAAAGTGGGTCAGAGGGAAACCCAGCTAGAGCTTAAAAATAAGTGTCTGCACTAGTTGGCAAGATATCGTCAGTACGCCTACTTACATGCAAACAAAATCCTCATGACCTGCAGGGTCAGCTGGGTGGGAAACAGACCAAAATATCTGCGTGGGGATTGTGTTATAATCAATTTTTAAAAAAACATGGATTGTACAGCACATCTTACAATCAAACTATCTGGCCCAGGATGTAGGTGCATCAATCAGGTCACTCTCGCTCACCTACTTTTATATCCCAAGATCTATGATTCAAATTAGAGCAAGTAAAAGTCTATTACAGGCTGATTGGTATCAGAACCAGTTACCATTGGGATGGGGGTACGAACACATGAATCCTCTAACATTTAATTTGCCCATGTTAAACAGATTTGGGGTCCTGGAAGAAAATGATTGACTCGTACCAAATCGAATCCTGACCTGCTAATAGCCCGCCAAAGGACCTTAATGGGGAGAGACACATGGTTGAGCGTGCTACATGAAACGTTTGTTCTGCACAGAGCTGGGGGGCAATAAAGATGGCATTAATGAGGGAGGCCCCAAGGGTTATGGTCACAAATGCTAAAATTGAAGGGCCAAGGTCCTCAAGCCAGAGTCTCGGTGATAACCAAATGAATGTGCATTTCTGTTCTACTGATCCCTTTACACAGTTACATTTTTCAGGACTACCAGTAATTTTAAGCTTCAAACTCAATACTCTGTTACAGGAAAAAACCCATCCCAGTTCTATAAACTCCCTTGCCCAGGAGCACCAGAAACCCAGAGATCTGTAACTAATAGGGTGACACCTGACGATTCCATCGGTATCAAGAGAAAGTGTTGCGGTGAGCAGTCTGGGATGGATAAACTAATGGAGCCTGAAACCCAGGGTTGTACTCTACTTAAATTTTAATGAACACATTGAAGGTACTATCCTGGAACGTAGCAGGCCTTAAGAGCAAATTGAGCTTTCCCGATTGGGGGATGTTGTTGACCTATATGACGTATGTATGTTCCAGGATACATGGGCAATGGAGGAGACCTTGCGTTTGGGGGTTGCAACCTTTAAAATAACTGCTTCTTCAAGGGGAAGGGGAAGACCCACTGGAGGGTTATGTATCTGGGTAGGCTCACATATAGGTTGTACGGCCACTAAAATGGAGTCCCCTTCTGACGATATCCTGTGTATCATGCTCACTTTTTTATCAAATCTCAAATTATTCCTAGTCAACGTCGGTTTAGGGTATCTTCGAACCTGAAGACATTTTCTGTTAGGGCTAACTTGTAGCATTATAGGACTACATGTCTAGGTGTGTGGTACCACCATTGGTCTTCAAAGAGTATTTCCTCCAGAATCTCCAAAGTTTGTTTGTGTGGTAGACTAGTGTACAGGCTTTCCACATCTAAGCCTATCAAGATGTTAGTAGCGGGATTAAATGTAGGTCTTGGAGGAGGCAAAGGACTGCTTTGGTGTCCTGTAAGTACGTGCTTGTGCCTTGTATTAGGGGGCGTAGAAACACATCAGTGAATTTGGAAAGCTGTTCTAGAATACAATCAAACCCCAACACTATAGGTCTTCCTCGTGAGTTATCCAGTGATTTGTGGATTTTTGGATGGTATAGAAGTAGGGAATCGTAGGGTTGGTATTTTCCAAGAAATCTGCTTCTTTCTTAGTTATCCAGTTGTTGACTGCGGATTCTTCCCCCAGATTAGCAATTTCAATGCGTAGGCGTTCATTAGGGTCTTCATCGGTCTTTATGTATTTTCTTTCGTCAGCCAGTAGTTGTAGGCATACGTTCCGATATGCTGCTGTATTTTGTAGTACTATGGCAACGCCCTTGTCTGACGGTTTTATCGTGATTCGTTTCTCATTAGCCAGTAGTTGTATGGCCTCCTGTTCCTTTTTGCTTGTATTATAGAAGACTTTTATGGTTCTGGGATCTATCTCTGCCACCTCCTTCAGTACTGCCTTCTCAAACACTAAAAGTTCAACGGGGAGGCTTGCTGCCGGTGGTGAAAAGTTGGATTTCTTGTGTAGACCTGAGTCACTTTCCTGGGTTGTGACTGGTGGTTTATCTTTGAAGAAAACCTGCAACTAAGTATGGGCGGAAAATCCGTTCCGCTCGCGGATTTTGCGGATTTTCGGTAAATTCGCAATCCGCGAGATTCGCGAATTTCCCGCAAAATCCGCAAATCCGCGAGCAGCGGATTTTATGGCTTGCTTGCACTGTTCGCGTGAGTTCGCGGCTTCCCCGTTCAACTTCGCGCCCCGCGAATAAGCGCTAAATTGCAGAAATACGATCTTAGCAAAACTGAAACTACTTACTAGGTTCAAAAGTTCAAGCTCATCATTAGTAGCCATTTCCTGTAGTGCTTCCTGAGGGGCCCCTCCAGAGTTCAGTTGCCTACTTGCAACTATTATGTGACCCTGCTCTGACCCTCAGAATAGTTACACATATGCCACAAAGGTCCTGAATTACAGCTAAGGGAGACAAGCAGGAGCCAGGCTGGAAGTTAAATCCAGTGACACATTAATCAGCCCCTAATTCATTATTGTCAGTTGGGGCAGGGCAGGTGTTGTAACTAATTTTGCAACAATGAAAGCACTTAGCAAGTGCAAAAGATCACTAATCAGGAAGCACTAAGGAAGCAGGTGCCAGCTAAAAAAATATTCTGTGACACATTAATCAGCCCCAAATTAATTCAGGTCACTTGAGGCAGGGAAGGTGTGCTTTGCTTTGCCACAATAATGTACACTGGACAACCAGAGGGTGCTGTGATGAAACAGAGGGTGGCATGGGTGGGCCAGAGGGTGGCATGAGTAGTCAGAGAGTGGCAGTGGTGACAGAGGGTGGCAGTGATGAAGAAGAGTGTCCCAAACAGGCTGGACACGTAGAAACAACAAGTTCGCAAAACTTGCGACCCGACAGGTAAGTTTGCGTTTGTGAAATTGTACAAAACCCTCGCGAACTGGCAGAAACCCGCGCGAACACAAAAAAAAATCCACAAATTCGTGAGAATTCGCGGATTTTGCGGATTGCGAGTTCGCAAATCCACAAAATTCGCGAACGCGAGATTCGCAAAATTCGCCCATGCCTAAAACTTTATTTTCCGGATGAACTTGTTAAGTTCCCAGCAGAGTCTGGATTTATCCATGTTGGGCGTTGGTACAAAAGCAAGTCCTTTTTCCAGGACTGATTTTGATGTTGGTGTCAATAGGGTGTCTGATAGGTTCACCCCGAAGCTGGTTGGTTGCTGGTTGATGGGACATTCGGTGGGCCCATGCTCCTTGTGTGGCTCCTCAAGGACTCCAGGGGTTGTGCCCATTGTACTTGTTGGCCTCTTCTGGTTTTTCCTCTTGGGTCCCTTGCCCCGTCCTAAAAAATACTGGTTCTACGGCTCATATGGTTGCGCCTGGTCCCAATTTGGGTGTGACTGCTGTTGGTACGTCTGTTGTTGGAAGGGTGGTGGGCCGTAGAAAAAAGATAGCGGTACCCCATAAGGTGGTGGTCCTTAGTAGGGAGGCCATCCGAAGTTTTGTCCCCCTTGGTTCCTGAAGCGTCCTCCACGGGGTCGTCTGGTCCTGTTCCTGTTGTTGCGGCTGTAACCAGCATCTGAGTGGTCTGAGCCTGTATCTGATCCATCACTGTCGGTGTTGTATCCTGGGTTCCTTCCCGACGGGATGTAGTCTTCGCTAGTATACGGGTAGACTTTCTCATGTGACAAAGTTTTCTGATCGTTTTTGAGTTTTATATACTTTGTGTCCTTCAGACTTATTTCAAATTCAGTCATTGATTTGTTTAGTTCTCCCAATCACTTTTTAAGCTCAGTGAAGTTATGAAAGGTTTTCAGGAGAATTTCAAGTGTATGCATTTCTCCCTTAATTTCTTCTGACAGGCGTGCTGCAGTTTTTATGATCAGCACTAGCAGGTCCCTAGTGCAGTGCCAGGAAATGGTTGACCTTCCTTCTTAAAGGTTTTGTCCTGCTGAAATATGAATGGTACGTTGCGCACAATTAACCCTCATGGGGCAGTGTTAGATCTAAGATATTCGGTCATCATGATGCTATGGACCATGGTTTTGATTTGGATCCTTTTCAGCTCAGTACTGACAGCAGCAACAAGTGAAGGTAACCACAGAGCAGATCCTTCTTTCCTACACAACCCCCCCCCCAAACAAAAGGATATGAGACTAACCTAACCCAGTAGAGTCTTCATTTTCTAAATGGAAATATCTGGAGAGTCCATCTGCTTTGGCATGTTTCCTCAGAGGTCAATGTTCCACAGAAAAGCCAATCCCCTGTAGGGAAATGAACCACATCAAAATGTTTTAATTTTCGCCCATGCTTTGTTTTAGCCATAAGAGGGGCTTATGGTCTGTCTGAACAATAAAGTGAGTAACAAACAAGTATGCCCTCAACTTCTTCAAGGCCCACACCACAGTGATGCCCTCCTTCTCAATAGCCGACCAACACTTTTCCCTAGGGGTCAGCCTTCTGCTTATAAAAGCTACTAATTGGTCCTGGCCATCTGCATTAAGTTGTGATAATACTGCACCTGCCCCTATCTCAGAAGCATCTGTCTGGACAATGAATGTTTCGGAGTAATCAGGACTTTGCAGGATGGGAGCAGTGCACATGGCCTACTTCAGATCGTCAAATTCCTTCTTACAGCTAACTGTCCACTGAACCTTCTTAGGCATTTTCTTGGATGTAAGACCATTCAGGGGAGTCACTATGGACCCGTATCCCCTAACAAACTCATGTAGTACCCAGGCAGGCCCAGGAAAGCTCAGACCTGAGTCTGGGTATTAGAAGCAGCCCAGTCCATTATGGACTGGATTTTGCTCTCCAATGGTTGAATCTGGCCTTCACCTACAAGGTGGCTCAAGTACACAAACCTGCTGTGCTCTATCTTGCACTTTGTGACCTAGATAGTGATGCCTGCCTTCTGCAAGGCCTTCAGAACATTCCTGAGGTGGACCAGGTGACCTCCCAGGTGGAGCTAAAGACAGCAATATCATCTAGATATGCTGCACTATAGGCTTCCAGACCTTTGAGAACTTTGTTAACCAACATCTGAAATGTGGCAGGTGCATGTTTCAAGCCAAAAGGCCTTACAATAAATTGATAATGCCGACTATGGGAAGCAAGATGGCGGCCGCAACCGTGGTTGAGTGAGGTGCTTTCTCCTGGCTCCGTTTGATTTCCTATTACCCCTCTACAATTGTGCTTCTGCTTCTGCTTCTACTAGGCAAACTCCGTAAAAACTCTGTGTCGTATTTGAGGAACAATCTACAATCTGCTGGGGGCGGCAAAAGTACGGGGGCTTACCGCTCTCGTAGCTCCTGGCGTTCAAGGTAGCTGCCTTGCTCCGACCGCCCGCTCCGACCTGCTCCGACCGCTACGTATGACCTGATCTGACTGCTCCAGCGCTGCCGGGCGTCGGCTCAATAAGCTACAGCTGTCCCGGATTCAATTACGGAGGTGCTGGCGTGCTTCACTCGGACTGCTGGGCTCACCGAGGCAGGCTGTTTCTATGTCTCTCTTCGGTTTGCTCCATCGGTTTGGACCCCCGTTAGAAAATTGCAAACAGTGAAAGCTGCATAAAGTAAGTGAAGAGAAGTTTTTCCCTACAAGCGAACTTGACAGCGCTACTATCTCACCTGTGTGACTTTTTGGGATTTGGACAGGATATTTGCAGTCACCCGGCATAGGCAATGGTGCCTAAAGGTTGGGGTGATCTAAGGAACCGGGGGGGAGCAACTGCGAATGTGCACGCTGGAGGAGGGACTGAGCCGGTTGTAGTAAGTGTGCCACAGAGCGCTAATAACGGCGACAATACTATGATAGATATGCACACAGGCACTCGCTGTAATGTCAACAGTAGTGGCAATGGTAATGGCAGCACAGATAATATTGCCTTGGTGTCTGATGTCAGCAATATACAACAGGAGAATTTGGCGGCCTCAAGGAGGCAGGGTACCCAACTGAGTTTGAGCCTGAGTAAGACAGCCCAGCCAATTCAAGAAACTCCAGCAAAGCAGAGGACTGTGCCGGCAATTTTCAACAAAAAACAAGGAATAAAAGCAAAGCTGCCTGAGGCTGCGTGTGGGGAAGTTCATACAGCTCGAGTAGGTTCTGAGGCCCAAAATGAAGAAATACAGGGACCTGTGAGTGTCTCTTCTGAAATATCGTTGGCGCACGCTTCAGTTGATCAAGAAGGTGACCAAGAAGTAGATCGAAGGATTCAAATAGAAGCCACAGTAGTGTATGACAGTAATGGGTTTGCCACAGCAGAAGACAGCAGTACAATGCCAGGGCCATGCACTAATGTAGAAATTGAGAAAGGTGGCGAGTCAGAGTATGCTGGATCGGATGGCAATTTCTATTCAATGTCTGATTTAATGACCTTATCAGATAAGGAACAGGATGAGGATAATCTCAGCAACCCAGGTGACTGGGGGGATGTCCCGGATGACGAAGATGGAGATGATTTTGACCTATCACTGTCCCATGAAACAGTAAGAAAGGTAGTGGAGGTGGGATAATCATCTGGGCATGAGCAGAGCCCTCCATTAGCGCAGTTTAATTTGGACGACGATTTTGAAGAGGACTCTATTACATTAGGCTTAATCTACAAGAGCATAATGGCACACCGCAGCGAAACGAAAGCGGATGGCTTACGCACTCAAGGGGCAGTAAGGAAACTCCAAAACACAGTACGACGTCTAGTCAAAACTTGTGCAGAAACTACCACTCATGTGGTAGAGGTGGAAGAGAGAGTTTCCTCTGCTGAGGATTGTCTAGTAAAGCAGCAAGCTGGCCATTGAGACTTTGCAAAAATCTAAGTCAGATAATGACTGGAAACTTACGGACTTGGACAACCGTGCGCGACGCAACAACCTGCGTGTGTTGGGTATTGAAGAGGCAAAGGAAGGTGCTGATCCACGGAAATTCATTATCCAGCTTTTCAAGGAAGCGTTCCCTGAACTCAATACTTGGAATTGGGAAATTGAAGTGATTAGAGCACACAGGTTCCCATTTGTGGCACGGCAGCATGGGAAAAATCAGAACTCATATCCTAGGGCAATACTAATATGTCTAAATAACTACTTATTACGAGAGGCGCTATATGATTTAGCGCGCCCTGAGAAAAAACGGAAAGGCATGGGATGTGAGTTCTTCCTGCGTCTGGATTTCTGCCCTGCAACGGTGCATGAACGCTGGCAACTTCGGAAACTAATTGCACCTCTTCAAGCAAAAGGGGCCCAGGTTCTCTTGCTAAATCCATCCAAGTTGAAGGTCATGTTCAGAGGCCAAACTAGATATTTTACATCCGGGATGGTTGCACAGGATTATTTAATGGAAATGGACAAAAAACCGAGAAGTCCGAACCCGAAAAGTTAAAGGACACTTGATTAAACTAAGGAGTTTGTTAATGTTATGCTTATTTGGGTTTTGCACGGGGTAGAAAGCATAATTGCTGTTGGGACTTTTGTTTTCAGATTATAGGGGTCTCCTCTCCCAATGCTTCTCCTCCTTCTACTTCTTTTAGTTCCGGATTTTTTGGTCCTTTTTCTTTTATAGCTCACTCTCCCAAAACTCAGTTGAATGCTGGTCCTCTAAGATACATTGAAAGGTGCAGACGTAGATCACTGAGCTATGGGGATACATCTAATGGAGTTTATGGACTATCGTTTGTTCTCGAAGTGACACGAAGAGAGGGGAGTGGAATCTGTACTACTTTCATTTTTTTTAAGAGCATGAAGTAAGGCTAGTAAGTGGATTACGAGGGGAAAGCGAGACTGAGGAGGCAGGGGAATCAACATGGGGGCACGGGTAAAGCACTTTAACATCGCTGAGGACATGGTCCTTAAGCCTCATAATGGGTGGTGTGGGTTTGGTGGGGAGGGATGGGGTTGGGGGTTGGGGGGAGGGTGGAGGGCGGGGGGGGTGAAAAAAGAAAATGAGGCATGAGTACAGGATGGATAGGAGTCTATTATGGGCTGTCAGTGATTTTTTTTCAGGCAACTTGTGGACGAGGGAAAGGAATTCAGAGATAGTTAAATGGTGGGCAGGGGTATTAGGATAGGTACATTGAACGTTAGGGGACTGAATTCTGTTGATAAAAGGCGGCGTGTGGCTCAGAAGCTACGAGCCCTATATTGTGACATAATGTGTCTTGAGGAGACCCATATGTTAAAATGTTAAATGTTGTATACTTGTAAAGCGCACAGCTGCCCCAGCAAAGGGGCGTCCCGGCGCTGTATACCGCTGGGGAACCTATCCTGGCTTTCCCTGTGAGATGGTCCCTCCTGGGCATCTCCAAGGTGAAGACAAGCATCCACGGTGCTGATGGGGCCGTTAGTAGAGATTAAGTAAGCTATTGCTCAGAGTTGCTGAGTGGGATCCATGGTTGGAGTAGGCCCCGAGGCGAGAATTATCGAGTCCGCGGACCATGGCCCAAGACCGTGGTCTAAGCGACATTTGTTGGAAGAGCTGGGATTTAATTTAATAGCCTGCACTAAATACTCCGGTACGGCTAGAGGAGTAGCAATTCTTGGGAAAAAACACATAGGTAACACGGGCAGAATATTAACTGATGGATTAGGTAGGTGGGCAATTGCAGAATGTGTTTTAGGCTCTACAATATTTACGATTTGTGTAGTCTATGGGGCAAACCTAGATGAAGCTTCCACACTTGAGTTTTTAAATGTGGAGTTATCGTTGTGGACTACACCACTGATCCTGTGCGGGGATTTTAATATAAATTTAGTCCCTAATATCCTTAGTAATGAACAGTTGAGATACAGTGGTGGGAAACTGCGAGTATTTAAAGCACTACAGGCACTAACGACCGCACATGGGTTGGTGGATGCTTGGGCTTTCTTAAGGGGGGGTGGCTCCAGGATTTACTTTCTTTTCTTTTCCCCACAAGAAATTGGTTCGGTTGGATTATTTTTTTACTCCTCAATTATTGTTAAATCAGGCTGTGATACAGGTCTACCCGAGAATTACATCTGATCATGGGCCGGTAGTTATTTCTATAACTGATATAGTAGCAGTCATAAGGCCAAGGGGTTTTTCCTTCGATCGCAAATTATTATTGGAACAGCAAATTATTGAACATATGAAACAATGGATTACTTCCTTTTTTGATATTAATAGGGGGAGTAGCAGTGTGGGTAGTGTTTGGGATAGCTTCAAGGCCACCTTCCGTGGGGAAGCTTTGAGTTTTGGTTTATATAGCCAAAAAAAACAGACAGCTAGTTCAAGTTCAAGTTCAGAAATTTGTATAGCGCACTACTCACCCAGAGGGTCTCAAGGCGCTTGAGGGAGGATGGGTGATTTACTTATCGAATAGCCAGGTTTTTAGCAGCTTTCTGAAGGAGAGGTGGTTCTGTGTGAGGTGGAGGTGGGTGGGGAGGGAATTCCAGGTTTTGGCCGCTAAGTAGGAGAAGGATCTTCCCCCCATGGTGGATCTATGGATGCGCGGAATTGCGGCGAGGGCTTGATTGGACGATCGTAGTTGGCGGGTGGGTGTATAGAAAGACAGTCGTGTGTTGAGGCATTCGGGTCCTTGGTCGTAAAGGGCCTTGTGTGCGTGGGTGAGGAGACGGAACGTTATTATCTTGTTGACGGGAAGCCAGTGGAGGTCTCTCAGGTGACCGAAAATGTGAGCTTGACGGGGGATGTCCAGTATGAGTCTGGCTGAGGCGTTTTGGATGCGTTGGAGTTTTTTCTGTAGCTTGGCTATGGTTCCGGCGTAAAGGGTATTTCCGTAATCCAGTCGGCTAGTGACCAGTGCGTGGGTGACTATCTTTCTTGTTTTGGTGGGGATCCAACGGAAGATTTTTTTGAGCATGCGAAGGATGTTGAAGCATGAAGATGAGACGGCGTTTACCTGTCTGGTCATTGAAAGGGAGGAGTCTAGGATGAAGCCCAGGTTGCGTGCATGATCTGTAGGTATGGGTGCTGTACCCAGGGCCGGAGGCCACCATGAGTCGTCCCAGGCAGAGGGGGATGATCCTAAGATGAGGACTTCCGTTTTGTCCGAGTTTAGTTTTAAACGGCTGTTCTTCATCCATTCGGCTACTTCTTTCATTCCTTCGTGTAGATTGGTTTTGGCGGTGTTTGGGTCTTTGGTGAGGGAGAGGATCAGCTGGCTGTTGTCTGCGTAGGAGATGATGTTGAGGTTGTGTTGTTGCGCGATGGATGCGAGGGGACTCATGTAAATGTTGAAGAGGGTGGGACTGAGTGAAGATCCTTGTGGTACGCCGCAGATGACTTCGGTGGCCTCTGATTTGAATGGGGGGAGGCGGACTCTCTGGGTTCTTCCGGCGAGGAACGAGATGATCCAATCCAGGGCTTTTCCTTGTATTCCGACGTTGCTGAGGCGTTCTTTGAGGGTGCTATGGCAGACTGTGTCGAAGGCGGAGGAGAGGTCAAGTAGGATGAGGGCAACTGTTTCTCCGTTGTCCAGTAGTGTTCGGATGCCGTCTGTAGCTGCGATGAGGGCGGTTTCGGTGCTGTGTTTGGCTCAGAAGCCAGACTGTGAGGGGTCGAGGGAATTGTTGGATTCAAGGAAGGTGGCGAGCTGACTATTGACGGCTTTCTCAATGACTTTGGCAGGGAATGGAAGGAGTGAGATGGGGCGGTAGTTCTTAAGTTCAGAGGGGTCTGCTGTGGGTTTCTTCAAAAGGGCGCTGAGTTCGGCATGTTTCCAGCTTTCTGGGAAGGTGGCGGAGTAGAAGGAACAGTTGATGACATCGCGGAGATGGGGTGCGATGATGGAGTCTGCTTTGTTGAAAATGTGGTGGGGACATGGGTCGGTTGGCGATCCTGAGTGGATGGAGTTCATCAGGCGGATGGTGTCTTCAGTGGTGATTGGGTTCCAGGAATAGAGGTTGTGAGGGTGCTGTATTGGTTCGGAGGGGGGTGGAGTGGACTGTTCTTTGGACTGGTTTTCAAAGCTGTTATGTATGTCTGCGATTTTGTTGTGGAAGAAAGAGGATAAGGAGTTGCAGAGATCTTGGGAGGGAGTGATGTCGTTGGTGTCGGTGGTGGGGTTGGTAAACTCTTTGACGATGTTGAATAGTTCCTTGCTGTTGTGGGCGTTGTTGTCGAGCCGATCCTTGAATGCTGATTTCTTGGTGGATCAGATCAATTGGTGGTGTTTGCGGGTGGTGTCCTTGAAGTTGGTCAGGTTGTCAGTGGTAGGGTTTTTTCTCCAGGTTTTCTCGAGAATACGACATAACTTCTTGGATTTCTTGAGGTCCTCGTTGAACCAGGGGGCCTTTTTGCTACCTAGTTTGATCTGGTGGTTTTTCAAGGGTGCTAATTCATCAGCGCTGTGGGTGATCCATTGTGTGAGTTTGGTGGCAGCTTGGTTTGGGTCTGATGATATGGCAGGAAGGTTTTGGTTAAGCGATGTGAAGAGTTGGTCGGTGGTGATTTTGTTCCAGTTTCTTCGAGGAATAGGTTGTGGGGGGTTGTGAGTCGAGGTCTTTTTGTAGCTGAAGTGAACGCAGCTGTGGTCCGTCCAATGGAGAGCTGTGGTGTGATCGAAGGAGATGTGCTTGCTGGAGGTGAAGATAGGGTCGAGCGTGTGTCCGGCAAGGTGGGTGGGGGTGTCAACAAGTTGTTTGAGTCCGAGATTGGCCAGGTTGTCCAGAAGGGTGGTGGTGTTGCAGTCGTTTTTCTTTTCCAGGTGGAAGTTGAGGTCTCCCAGTAGAATGTAGTTCTCGGAGGTGAGGGCATGTGGGCTGACAAAGTCAGTGATGTCTTTGTTGAATTGTGTGCGGGTTCCTGGTGGTCTGTAGATGAGGGTGCCTCTAAGGGTGGATCTGGAAGTGAAGGTGTTCGGCGGTCGCGAGGTTATCGTCGGAGCTGGTCGTGATTCGTATGGTGTTCTTATGGACGATGGCGATGCCTCCTCCTGTTTGGTTGGTGCGGTCTTTTCAGATGATCTTGTAAGCGTTCGGGATGGCTATGGCGATGTTGGGCGCTGATGAGGTGTTCATCCAAGTTTCTGTTAGGAAGGCGATGTCCGGCGATGCAGTGTCGAGTAGGTCCCAGAGTTCGGTGGCGTGTCTGTGGACTGAGCGGGTGTTCAGCAGGATGCCTTTCAGGTGGTTAGAGTCAGAACTGTGCTTGGAGTTAGTGGATTTGGTGTGGGTCCTGATGCAGGCGAACTTGCAGGAGTGGCAGGCGAAGGGTCCATGGGTGTGTCCTGGGGCAGCTTCGCAGCATTGTGGCGTGCGTCCGGGGTTAAGGGCAAAAAGGGTAGCAGCGTCATACGTTATGCGGGTGGAGAGGGTTTTGCGGGGGCCAGAGGGTCTGGCGCTGTCCAGGCGCGGACGGGCGCAGACGGGCTTACCTTTGGCGCACCTTCGGCGCGCATACGGCGCGACCGCTGCGCGTGAACGCTGCACGCTAACGCATCTGTCATATGTGGATAGTGGAGGGGGCGGGGGCGAGGGAGGAGCAGCTGGGAGGTGGTAGCGGGGTGGAGGGCCGGCCAGGGATGCACAACAAAAATCAACAAAATGGCTGCAAGCCAAAAGCTAAACAGGATTGGGGCACAATCAAAGTGAACGCGATTATAATGGCAGTTGCACCGGTACAGACAAGTACAACTCAATTATTCTGGCAAAAGTCAGCGCAGTACAATTTAACTCACTTCAAAGCGCACTTTCGCAATAGTGCTACAATACCACAGTAATATTCAAACTGGCACGATTAAAAGCGCTACGATGTCAATTTAAACTGCACTCAGGCACTGATGTTTGTGGGAGCAATGCGTGGGAGCAGAGAGCAATCAGGGAGTCTAGCGCTACGATACCAAGGCGGCAGGCAGGTCAAGGAGCAGCGTGAGGAGCGTCCGCTTCTGACGAGATCAGGGCGGTCACAGCGCGACAACACAAGAGTGGAGCCTAAGCTAACAGTGGGAGGGAGGAGCAGCTGGGAGGCGGTAGCGGGGTGGAGGGCCGGCCAGGGATGTACAACAACAATCAACAAAATGGCTGCAAGCCAAAAGCTAAACAGGATTGGGGCACAATCAAAGTGAACGCGATTATAATGGCAGTTGCACCGGTACAGACAAGTACAACTCAATTATTCTGGCAAAAGGCAGCGCAGTACAATTTAGCTCACTTCAAAGCGCACTTTCGCAATAGAGCTACAATACCACAGTAATATTCAAACAGGCACGATTAAAAGCGCTACGATGTCAATTTAAACTGCACTCAGGCACTGATGTTTGTGGGAGCAATGCGAGGGAGAAGAGAGCAATCAGGGAGTCTAGCGCTACGATACCAAGGCGGCAGGCAGGTCAAGGAGCAGCGTGAGGAGCGACCGCTTCTGAGGAGATCAGGGCGCTCACAGCGCAACAACACGAGAGTGGAGCCTAAGCTAACAGTGGGAGGGAGGAGCAGCTGGGAGGCGGTAGCGGGGTGGAGGGCCGGCCAGGGATGCACAACAACAATAAACAAAATGGCTGCAAGCCAAAAGCTATACCAGGAGCTGATAAAGGCAGAGGAAGCACTTATGCATGGTATTCAGGTTGGCATTGATATAACTGATGTACTCACAGCGGTGGCTCGGCTTAAAGCAAGGTTAAATTTGCTTTGGTCCCAGGAAACTTCAAAAAATTTCTTTATTAAACAACAAATACATTATGAATATGGCGAGGCATGTGGCAGATGCCTCGCCCAAAAATTAGGATTGAAGGAGGCAGCCCAACGGATAGATAAAATCTTAGACTCTAAGAGGGATTCTGTTGAAAACGAAAGTGGTATTTTAGAGGTGTTTCGTCAATTTTATGAGGCATTATACCAAAGTGACGAGTATGATGAGGTTAGTGCTGCTACCCTCATCAACCAATACTGCACGCGGGATCTTCCCTCAGAAGAGATTGAAGGGTTGGAAGCTCCTATTTCAATTGAGGAATTGGAATTAGCAGTAAATGGGCTGGCAAGGGACAAGGCAGCAGGTCCAGATAAGCTGCCTTTAGAAATTTATAAAACCTTTTTCCCCGTTTTAAAAATAGATCTATTAGCAACAATGAGAATGGCTCAGAAAGGTACTCCCCCTAAAACGTGGAATGAAGAATGCATAGTTGTTTTTCATAAAAAAGATAAACTGGCGAATTTACCCAGCTCTTATCGTCCCATCTCACTTTTAAATGCGGATGGGAAGATTTATTCGAAGATCATGGCCAACAGGCTGTCTTCTGTTATTTCTGGACTTGTCTCTACTATACAACATGGGTTCATCCCACAGCGCGGTACGGCGAATCACGTCAACCGGGTGATAACTTTTTTTGATTGCGCTAATGTAACTAGGGGGCCACTATGTTTAATTTTATTAGATGCCGAGAAGGCTTTTGACCGGGTCTCATGGTGCTTCTTATGGGATGTCATGAAGCGCCAGGGCTTCGGGCCCGAATTTATTAAAGCTCTGCAGTCATTATATAGCCAACCAATAGCTCGGATAAGCACCATGGTACTCGAGTCAGCGGCAGTTCATATAGAACGGGGCACCAGGCAAGATTGCCCCTGCTCTTCTCTTTTATTTTCATTATATATTGAACCATTTTTAAGAATGTTGGGAGCCAGCACCACAATCTACCCATTTGTTATTCAAACCTACCAGTTTAAGATTCTCGCTTATGCAGACGGCGTGGCCGTCGTTACCCCGAAGCCAGCTACTGCGATGAAGGCGATGGAACATCTCGCCTCAAACTTTGGCGTGGCCTCTGGGTACAAATTGAATACAGCTAAAACACAGCTGCTATGCGCCAATATACCAAAGTATACTGATGTAAGGGTTCGGCAAGAAGTCACATACTTGGGGGTTAAGATCAGGTCCTCTACAACTGCCTTGGTTAAATCAAATTGGGACTCTCTCTTGGTAGGAGTAAAGAAACAGGTAGATAGGGCAGAATGTTTACATCTCTCCCTGGTAGGCCGATGCAGTCTATTAAAAATGCTGATACTCCCGAAAATTTTGTATTTTTTCAGATGTGTTCCTCTGGAAGTTCCTAAGGCAAGTCTGGCACAGCATCAAGCAATTTGTATGCGTTTTATGTGGGCTGGGCGCAAGGCCCGACGCGCAGGCGATATATAATATTACCAAGAAACTTAGGTGGCTGGGCAGTGCCAGACTTTTCGCTATATTATTATGCCTGTATGATTCAAGGTATGAACATCTTACTAACAGGGGCAGGCCCGACGGAAATTGCCGAATGTCCATCTATATATCAGATGTTATTTGAGGTAAAAGCCAAAAACTGTCTGTTTCTGTACCTAGAGTGGAGTTACTACAAACGCACGAGGTTTAAGATATTAGAAGCTGCATATAAGGTCTGGAGAATATTAAGGGGCATGTTTGACATTAGGAAAATCTCATGGTACACACCATTGACATCTTCAATATTTCTACCAGTAGATCTGTGGGACCGGGTGGTGTATAGCTGGAGGTCGAAGGGAATAAAGGTGGTGGGAGACCTCTATTTTAATGGAGGCCTTAAATCTTTTGAACAATTACGGGAACTATCAACTACCTAGGGAGAACTTTGCTAGGTATTTGCAGATTAGGAACTTTCTGGTTAATAGTGAAGTCATTTTTCGGTCAAACCCCTTGATTGAAGATAATTTGAAAAATGCAAGGATAGGTATATTATATGGACATATGCTAAGTACCATGGGTAGTGATATCGAACAACAAAATGCCAAATGGGGGATTAGATTGGGTAGGCAGGACATACAAATAGAAACTTCCCTGGGGATGGCTAAAAATGTATTCCTTTCTGCAAAACTGTCCGCGCAGCATTTTAAATCTCTCTTTAACTTATACTATACACCAGAAAGGTTTCAAAATGGCCAGGCGATCTGATTGTGAAATGCTTTCGCTGTCGAGCTATATCGGCAGATGATGTTCATATCTTTTTTAACTGCCCAGCTCTAGCTCGCCTATTGACACAGATCGAAAAATGTATTTCAGAGATTATGGGCAAACCAATTCAGCTATCCGCAACACAGATTCTTCTAGGTGTAGAAATGGGACTGGCGGGGAAAGGAATATCAATGCAACAGGCCAATTTAATATTCTTAGTGACAGCGGTGTATAGATTATGTATAGCTTCTTTCTGGTTACAACAAGAGCCGCCCTCTTTCGAGGAATGGAGGGCACGGTTTTTCTCAGTATATAACATGGAGTATAGTTTGTATGCTCTCAAAGGCATTCGAAAGAAGAAGCTTGGTGAACAGATGTGGGGAGCAGTTTCACAGTATCTTGAGCCTGAAATATGAACCCAGTCCTGGCGTGATATGTGATATTTGATCCTTTTATGACTCAAGTGTTTAACCCTCAATGTTCCACAATGTATGATAGGACTTAGGACTGCCTGAATTATCGTTTTTTTGTTTTTTTTGTCTCTTTCAATGGTATTAGGGATATGACAGTATCACTAACTTTGTTTTGACTTTATGCCTGTATTTTCCTGATTGATATGAATGTATTCATTATGAATGTTCTTCTACTACAGTGACTCAATCCGACTGTCTCATGCATCTTACAAAAAAAAATAAAAAAAAATAAATAAAAAAAAATGCCAACTAGGGGTTCAAAATGCTGTATTTGCCTTTGCATCCTTAAAGAGCCTCATTTGCCAGCAGTCAGGTCACATGTACTGAGATACTTGTCTGAGGCCAAAGTCTCAATCAGCTCATCTGCCCTGGGAATTGGATGGGCATCAGTCCTAGTGATTGCATTGAGACATCTATCCACAAAACCTCAGCTTTCTCTTACCATATTGGGTGTGAGGTTTTGGAAAAGCTCAAGGGCTATCCGAAGGTTCAATGACACCAAACTTAAGCACCTTTTGGACCTCAGTCCTGATGCAGTCTCTGACATGGTAAAGCTTTCTGTAAATTTTACTCTTGACAGGCAGACAGTCACCTGTGTCCACTTCATGTGTGCACCAAGTTGTTTGACTTGGAGTCAGAGAGAACAAGTGTGGGGACTGATTAAGGACTTGCCTACAATCTGATTGGTGCTGGTCAGTGAAATTGCCTGCTAAAGATACTCCATCAATTGACACATCAACATGGTCCTGAGAGAGGAATCCTCTCTTCCTCCTTCCCTTCATCAGTTGCCACGAGCAAGCTCATATCAGCCCTGCTAACAAAAGGCTTTAGGTGATTCGCATGAAGAACTCTGTGAGGACTTCTGAAAGTGCCTAGATAAACCAAGTGGATGGCCTCACCTTTTTTTTCAAGGATGGTGTGGGGCCCACTCTACTTGTCTTGGAAATCTGCTGGGACCACAGGCTCCAACACCCACAGTTTCTGTCCTGACTGGTAAACAGTCAGTACAGCCTTTTGGTCATGCCAACCTTTCTGAAGCTTCTGGCTGGTGTCAAGTCTTTTGCTGGCCTTCTTCATATACTCAGGCATATGTGAATGCAGGCCAAGGGCATAGTCCACAATATCCTGTTTAGGAGGTTTGACCCCCGGACTCCGACCACAGTTCAGAGACTTCATCGCTGACTTTGTCAGCACACACGCCCCCGCCTCCACAGACTACATCCTTCTCGGGTACCTGAACTTCCACCTCGAGAACAACAATGACTGCAACTCCACCACTCTGATCAACAACCTCGCCAACCTCCGACTCAGACAACTTGTCACAACAGCCACACACTCCACCGGCCACACGCTTGACCCCATCTTCTCCGCAAGCCCCCACGTCTCCTTCAACCACACCACCGAACTCCACTGGACCGACCATCGCTGCATTAACTTCACATTCAAGAAGCTCACCATGCACCACCACACCCAACAGATGCATCGCTGCTGCTGGAGCATAGTCACCGAAGACTAGCTAACCACCACTCTTGTCCAGAGACCACCCGCTGACCCCACCGACCCCAACACCGCCGCCCGTAATCTCAGACAGTGGATTGACGACTGCACCAACACCCTCGCTCCGCTCAGGAAACCCTCCAACAGGCACACCAGCAAGAAAGCTAGCTGGTTCACTGAAAACCTCCAGGCCTCCAAGCAAACTTGCCGAAAACTGGAGAAGAACTGGCTCCGTGAACGAACACCGGACAAACGCGTAACCCACAAGAATGCCACCCCCAAACACCATCACCTCATCAGATCCACCAAAAGGGCCTCCTTCAAAGACCGCCTAGACAACTATGCACACAACAGCAAAGAGCTCTTCAACATCATCAAGGAACTCTCCAACCCCAGCTCCAACACCAATGACGTCCCATCTTCGCAAGACCTGTGCGACTCACTGGCCACCTTCTTCCAGCGCAAGATCGCAGACATCCACGACAGCTTCAACACCATGACTGCCCCGACAACCGCTGAAACCTCTGCCCCACTACCACCATCCGCACCAACCGCCTGCTGTCCTGGGCCAACATCACCGATGACGACACCATCAAGATCATGAACAGCATCCACTCCGGATCTCCGTCAGACCCAGGCCCACACCACATCTTCAACAAAGCCAGCACAGGCATCGCACCCCACCTCCAGAATGTCATCAACATCTCCTTTGAGACAGCAACCTTCTTGGAGGGTTGGAAGCACGCCGAGATCAACGCCTTACTCAAGAAACCCAAGGCGGACCCCAAGGACCTCAAGAACTTTCAGCCCATCTCCCTGCTCCTGTTCCCGGCGGAGGTCATTGAGAAGAGTGTCAACCAACAACTGACCGGCTACCTCAAGGACAACAGCATCCTGGACCCTTCCCAGGCCAGGTTCCGCAGCAACCACAGCACCGAAACTGCCCTCATCGCCGCCACCGATAACATCAGGACCCTGCTAGACAACGGAGAAACAATGGCCCTCATCCTTCTGGACCTTCTGGACGTTTCATATATTCACATAATCTCTGCATGTGTCCTGAAATCCGTTTGAAGTGTCCATATAATTGCCCAATAGACAGTCTACAGAGAGGTCTGTGGAAACCACAACTCTCCCCAGCTGAGATTAGCAACTGTCAAGGAATGATCGGTCCTGATATTGTTTGCATTGGTCACTTGGTAAAGTTGACCAAGTATGATTTGGTCAGGACTCAGGAGACACAAGTTTCTGTCACTATTGTGACACTATCCCGTGTCCCTGTATGCCACGGCTTCCAGACCATTAGTCAGTGGCTGTTTTCTGTACTTGCCTAAGTTAGTGGGACAGACAAATAAAGTGGCAAGGTCCATGCCACTGTCACAGACAATGACAGCCTGAGTTGGAGTTTTGACTAGGCCAGAATCCACTTCCGTAGCCGGGGTTAACCCTACCATTCCCTTGAGGGCTATACTACTACTCATACTGGTGGTAGGAGTACTAGTTGACTTAGGGGCAGTAGTAGTAGCTTCTTTTGTGTTAGCTTTAGAGCAATTGTAATCACTTGCGCTGTGGCCTTTTTCCTTAGACAGATAACACCAAGATTTCTTGCCAGAGGAAGATGTGTTTTGGTACCCACCCAAAGAGGAAGATTTTTGGGGACCTTTTGAAGACTCCTTTTTGTCTCAACCCTTCTCTTGGGTCTTAGAATAATCTTGCTTTTTATGGTCACTTCCACCACCATTGTTTTTCTGCTTTACCCTGGTGAGGACCCATTTGTCTGCCTTCTTTCCCAATTCTTGGGGAGAGGTCAGATCAGAGTCCACCAAGTACTGGTGTAGCACTGTCTACAAAGTCAACCCAGTCTTGGATGCGTGTTTTCTGTCTGTCCCGGAATTTGACCCTGCACTGTTCAGTAGTCAAACCAACCCCATCTATGAGGGGACTCTTCAAGACTGAGTAGTTGTCAGCATCTTCCTCTTTGACAGTGAGGAGTATGTCTCTGCCTTTGCTAGCAAAGGAGACCCACAGGTAGCTGCGCACTGCCCTTGATGGACCCTCTGTACTTTACAGGCTATCTCCAAGGCAGTGATCCATTAATGGATATCACCCCCTCCTGGTAAGGAGGGACTATCCTGCTCAGGTTCCCAGATTGCTCCCTGACCCTAGGAGAACTAGTTCTGCCACCATGTGACTCTAGTTCCAACTTCTTCCTAGCCCTCTGTACCTCCAAGGTTTCCATATCAAGGGCCAGCTGTGCTTGCTTGACTCTAAGCTTGGCTTTTTTAAGCTTAAGCAGAAGGTATTCCCACTATAAGGTGTTGTCCCTCATACTAGATATGGAGCTCCCTATGGAGCTTAATAGAGGCATTGGAATTAGCAGAGGAGGACCTAGACCTTCCTTGCATTCCCTGTACCCTCCCAGGAGGAATAAAGGGGGACCTACCTCTAGGGACACCCTCTGTACAATCTGTACTATTCCCTAGGGGATCAGAATTCACCAGGGTAGAGTCATCGGGTCCCCGATCATGTTCAGAATTTGTGACCACCCTCACCCATCTTCTGGAGCAACCCCACCCACATTGTCCTGCCCTTCTGGCCTGCCAGTTTTGTGGAAGTCATTCTGCAGAAGCAGCTCTAAAAGTTGTTGAGTGTTAGGGTTACTACCTGTCTTTAGCCTCCTAGCTGCAGCCAGAGTCCTATATTTCTGGAACTTAAGACCACGGTATCTAGAAGGTTGGGACCCACTTGATTCCCTAACTAAAGACATGGTAAACTAGGTGTAGTGTGGTGTTGCACCTACCTACCCTAGTGGAAACTAAACTTAACAAGCATTTGCAATGCAATAGGTCTCGCATTAGGAAAGTTTGTGCTATTGTTCTTGTAAATGACAATTTTTTTATTTATGTGTTGATTTTGAAAATAGCTAAATTAATAGCTTTGTCATTTACAATGTCGATAGTTATAACCTTCGCAAATGTGACACCTATAACCTGGGGTTGCGCCGAGTGATGCTGTGGTGGTGCTGAGTGGTGTTGTGGTGGTGCTGAGTGATAATGTGGTGGTGCTGTGTGATAATGTGGTGGTGCTGAGTGGTGCTGTGGTGGTGCTGAGTGGTGCTGTATTGGTGCTGAGTGGCGCTGTATTGGTGCTGAGTGGTGCTGTGGTGGTGCTGAGTGATAATGTGGTGGTGCTGAGTGGTGCTGTGGTAGTGCTGAGTGGTGCTGTGTTGGTGCTGAGTGGTGCTGGGGTGGTGCTGAGTGATGCTGGGGTGGTGCTGAGTGGTGCTGTGGTGGTGCTGAGTGGTGCTGTGGTGAAGCTGAGTGATAATGTGGTGGTGCTGAGTGATGCTGGGGTAGTGCTGAGTGATGCTGTGGTGGCGCTGAGTGATGCTGCAGTGGGTCTGAGTGATGCTGGGGTGGCGCTGAGTGGTGCTGGGGTTGCGCTGAGTGGTGCTGTGGTGGTGCTGAGTGGTGCTAGGGTGGCGCTGGGTGATGCTGTGGTGGCGCTGGGTGGTGCTGTGGTGGCGCTGGGTGATGCTGTGGTGCTGCTGAGTGATGCTGTGGTGGTGCTGAGTGATGCTGTGATGTTGCTGAGTGATAATGTGGTGATGCTGAGTGATAATGTGGTGGTGCTGAGTGATAATGTGGTGGTGATGAGTGATGCTGGGCTAGCGCTGAGTGATGATGCGGTGATGCAGAGGGCAGAAAGGCACAAAAAACTAGTCTAACAGAGGGCAGAAGGGCAGAAAAACGGGGGAAAAACGAGTCTAACAGAGGGCAGAAGGGCACAAAAAACGAGTCTAACAGGGGGCACAAAGGCACAAAAAACGAGTCTAGCAGAGGGCAGAAAGGCACAAAAAACGAGTCTAACAGAGGGCACAAAGGCACAGAAAACGAGTCTTTGATTTTAAAACAACTCAGCCATCAGACCAAACCACAAAATGTGCCTTCGACTAACATGACAGATGTAGTCTCGATTGACCTCTATCCTGAAATATCTAAGTGCCCTATAATCAGTGTAGCTTCAGCGTCATCAAATCCTAAGACGTCACCAAGATAGCTTAAACCGAAGCCCAGAAAACCCATCACTGCTGTTGTAGCAGGCTCTTGCGCTGGCTTCACCACAGGAACTGGCCGCAGGAACTCTCACCTCTTCCATTAGGAAACTCCATTAAGGATTAGACATCTATGCTGCTGACGTGCCAGATCATCACCCGGGAGGAAGATGTGCAAGCCTGACGTTTGTATAGCGAAAAGTTCTTGGAGTTTTCACAGATAGTCACGTAAGCATAGGGCAAATACCAGGTGAAGGAGAGTGCATTTCTGAAAACCTTCTCCAAGTACTTGGGGACAAAAGCGGCAGGCTCACAGTCTCGACACATGCAAAACACAGAGGCACAAAGGCACACAGAAATAAACTACTTGGCTGCACTGAAGCTGCATGGGACGCTCTGTTACAGCGGTCACAGGAAGCGGGCATTACTGCAGAGATCTGTAGTAAACCCGCAGGCCACTGGTTGTACCCATGAAGCAGACATGGCTGCAAGCGCTGCCGTGGGGAATTGTGTAAGGCCCCAAGACAGCACGAGTTTGCTTTGTGTGTCTGTTCACTAGCAGAAGTACTACTGTGCTGCACGCTGTAAAAATGAGCAAGCAAGTTTGCTTTATGCTTATTGTACGCATGTGAGTGGCTGCACACTCCTGAATCCAGCTCGGGGGGCTCCCACCAAGCAAGTAATGTGGCGGGAGGGGTGAGGAACAGGGCGGGAGCACCGGGCACAAGGGCGAGTGGGAGGGGCTGAGATGCCTCATGGCTCCACGTAAACCAGGAACAACGTACTATAAAAAGCCGAACAATGTCTAATTAAACTCCGGTGAAAAAATGTGCATAGTTAGAAACAAAAGGACTTCTATTAAACAAGCCTGGAGTGCTGCGGGAATGAAGGAGCGCAGTAGCAGCAGGATGCCGTACTTAAGTTACATTTTGATAAAAGCGTCTCTGTCGCACGGCCTGGTGGCTGTGAAAGTGAAAGTACGGCCGGCCGTGGGTAGTGAATAATTAGGGGAGGAGGAATGCCTGAGGCAGAGCGTACGCTGGGGGATGCCTGTGGGAGGGAGGCAGATGGCTTTGATGTGCACGCGCTTTTCACGGGCACTGCATGGAATCGTCCGATGGTTAAGCTCTGGTTAAGCCCCAATATCTCTCGCCAGCAATGTGCAAGCGCATTAGCAGGCGAGACCTAAAAAGGATTGAAGAAAGAGTTGTGCTGGACCCTCAGCTATCAATCCAAGTTCAGTAGGTATTACTACTTTACAAAAAGTATTTATATGTGCCTAATGCTAGAGCGAGAAACACAACAAGCCTTGGCAGCAGCAAAAGGCATGGAGAATGATGAAGGACCAACATTGGAACCAGCAAGGTCCAAGGGATTCACAAAGTGCAGGAGAGTCAGAGAAGTCCCCAAACAAGCAGACAAGCTCACTGAAGTGGGAAAGACCCTCAAGAGGACCCAGAGGCCAAATGCACAGTAGTCGCATGAGGACCTCAAGCAGCTCACAAAAGATGAAGACCCCAGGTGCAGAGGATATGGTGAGGACAAAGATCTTGGCAGGAAGAGATGCTGGTGGCTGGAGATTCTTGTAGCCCAAAGATCTCTGGAGTGCAGAGCCAGCAATCCTTGGCAAAGGCAAGTTTACGTGGTATACAGGGGATTGGACCCAGCTGTTCTAACAAGGTATAATTGCCTCAAAGTTGCAGGGAGGACAGGTCAGACCTCGAGGAAGTTTCAGAACCTGTGTCACTGAGCCTTTTGAAGCCTGTGGGACGTCAGGAGCAGCTGGCCGGTCAGCTTTGTCGCAGTGCCTGCAGATGCAGGGCAGTAACTCCTTCACTCCAAGGCAGATTATTTCGGGTGTCCTTGAGGCCCACAGGTCTGTTGAAGCTCCAGGAAGAAGCAAAGACACACAGTTTGACCAGGAGCAGCAGGAGTCTTCCTTGATGCAGTCTCGGTTCCAGGTGAAGTCCAGCAATGTCCAGACGGTTAAAGAGTGACGAGGATTCAGGCTTTAGTCTTGTCCCACAATGAATCTGAGGACCTACCCAAAGGTAGGTTCCCAGAACTGGTTCTAACTAGAGTATGCAAGGAGGGCTTCAAATGTGCCCTTTGAAGCAGTCTGGTGCCACTAGCAATTGCCCCCACCCCAGCCCAACACACCAAGTCCTGTCTGGGGAGGTATTCCTCGGCATTTAATTCCGGGTTTGTTTAGCTAAACAAACCCGGAATTAAACGCCGAGGTGTTCTGCGGGACGGGTGAGTGCGGCAGGCAACCCCTTTCATACTTATCACAAGTTTACTATCGATCCAACTCCCATTGATAGCGCATACTGAGACGCGCTATATGCTGAGCTGTCCTGGGGGAAGGGTGAGTGCGGCAGGCAACCGCCTTCTTACCGGCTAAAGTTCATAATTGATCCGAACTCCATAGGCAGCCCATACGGAAGGGCTCTCCATTGGAATCCCCTTTTTACCCACAAACTGGCCGAGTGAAGGGGCCGTTTGGATACCTATTTGGGACCTGACTAAATTCCCGAAAAATTGAGGAAGCACAGAATTAATACCTGCACGATTGGATCCAACTTATAACCTAGACCCTCCCTGTGAATAAGGTAGTAATCCCCTATCTCTGGGTGTGAGACTGAAAATACCCCTCTGTCACCTACAATTATTAGGGCTTCTGCTACTCTTCTGGCTGCCCACACTAATAGTCCTGATGAAGACTCGCAGGCTAAGGTGTAATTTTCCTAAGGCCTAAAAGACGAGTCGAAACGTCAACGCCATAGAATCATTGTCCTGGACGATGTTATACATCTTGTGTGCAATGTAATATTGGAAGCACTGTCTCCCAACAAAAAATGGTTTGAATTTATCACACGCCAGGCCATCTGTAAATTGTACATTGTGTAAATTCATTGTTTATATATCCAAAATTTGAAGCACTTTTCATTCTATGCTTTTTCTCTATATCTTTCTATTCTAGCACGCTATATTCAGTTTCTTGCACATATTCCAGTTTGGGCAACCAAATTCTCTTTCTATATATTGAAGTAGCCTATGAATGCAATGAATTAAAATTGCCCTGGTTTCATAACTATTGCTGTTGCTTTTTTGATTTGATTTTATACAAATTATCATTGAATGCACTTGGGCTGATTTACTGTACATGCCCCATGACTAAGAAAAGGTGTTTATTGTTTAAGTAGAAATAATTGTCTGAGACCATTGTCTTTGAATAGCATTTATTACCCAGGTCTCTTTGATGTTTTGGGTCACCCCATTGTCTTAATGGCTGTCTGGGGAGGTAGTCACACCTCCCTACAACACGAAACCTATTGTTCTACCTTCCCCTGCTCAAGTTTGGCTAAGCAACAGGAGGGCAGAATCATGTCTGTGGTTGGAAGCAGAACTAGCTTGCTGTCAGACCCTGACATTCTGTAACAGTGAGTACAGAGGTGCACCCCAAGGGAGACCCCCAGTACATGGGATCATACTTTCAACACTGGAATCAGTGATGGGGTATGATTCCAGCATATTTGATACCAAACATAACCGGGTTCGATGCAGCCACTATATAGTTAGACATCTCTTAATGACTGATGTCCACTATATGTATTAAAATGGCTGACCACACTTACAAATCCTGGAGAATCAACTCCGGGGTTTGTAGGGGTGCCCTGCTCATGCAGGGACACCCTCATGTTTATATCCAAGCACCATGCCTTTAGGATCGAAAGGCCTGCCTTAGGGGTGACTTATAGGTTTCAAGTGTAGTGACCTCAGATATAAGGAAACTTACATCTATTGTAAGTGGTGCTAGCACCTGCTTATATGGGCTGCAAAGGCAGCCTGTAGTCAGAGTTTGAGTGGTCTCTCATGGGTCGCATGATAAATGCAGCAGCCGATGAGAGAGCACTGATGTACCTATGCTCTGGGTACCTTTGTACCATATAGCCAATTGTGGAGGTACCAAAGTACTTCCCATTGCAAATTTATTTAGGGAGGAAGCACAGTGGCTGGGTCCTGATTAGCAGGATCCCATCCAGACTATTCACAAAAACATACTGACACCAGCAAAAAGTGGGGGTAACCATGAAAGCAGATCCTACTTTCCTTCAGGGCACCTCAAGCCTAATGGGTTTTTACTGGCGCTGTGGTGTGTGGCTGTATACACGACTTCCTTCAGGATGGCAAGAACTCTGTTCTTTGGTCACTGTGCACACTCCTTTAGTGATTCCAGCAGTCGACATCTCAGACCTGCATGACTATACCATAAGCTGTCCAACAACCTTGCCATGCGATCATTGGAGGAAGAGAGCTGTAGAATATTACAGTGCTACAGCCTGGGAAGATATCCCACAAGAGCACAGGTTGTTCAAGAACAGACAAAATCATCTTTGGAAGCATCCTTCCCGACAACAAAGCAAAAGCAACTGCGCGTTGGCCGCTGGAAGTTAATGAAGGCAATAAACGCCACTGAGGATGGCTTCAACATCATCAAGGAGGAGTTACAAGCAACGAGAGTCATGATTATGCAGCATAGACATGTGTTGGACTTAATGACAGCTATGGTAGGAGGAGTTTGTGCCTATATTCAAACTGCCTGTTGCACATATATATACCAGCCAATGACGCTAGCAACTGGATACACAATGAAGCCATACAAGCTCTGCATACTCTGCAAAAGAAGATGTTGGACGAGGATGGTGCACCCAACGAATGGCTTACAGGGTGGTTCACCTGGGTTTCAACCTGGATATCAGGACTATTTAAGGCCTTTTTGCCTCTTTTTATGATACTGCTCTTGATGTTCGGTGTCCTCCAGATAGTGATAGGATGTTGTAAAAGGATTAGTCAGAAGTTAGGAGGGATGTTCAAAGTAGGTTGGTCATTAAAATGCAGGACATTGAGGAGAATGTACACACCTTAGTAACTCCTAGTAAAAGAGAAGATGAGAAACTAGTTGACAAATCAACTAAAGGGGGGAATGTTAATATAAATAAAGAAAATGAAGATCTACTCATGCCAATGCAAGCATCAGCAGAAAGTCATGTGCAGATGTACGTATCAAAGGAGAAATAAATAAATAAAGGCCAAAGCTAGTGGAATAGAAAGCACAAATAGAGTTAGTGTCTGGGGGAATGGGAAGTAGACATGAGCTTCAGTAGAATAGAGAAATATAATTAGACATAGCAGAAATGGGAAGCTACAGGCCCACATTGTGAGACCACGTCTCTAAGAAAGAATGTAGATAATATAGCACAGAGACACAAGATAGGTGGGAGATTTGACCTTGTAGAGCAGTAGAGATGTAGGGAGTAGAGGATTGCTAGCCTTCAAAGAAACAAGCCATGGACAACCGATAGTTCAAGCGGTGGTGTAGAAGCTTCACCAAATAACATGTGCACATGTATCGCATTTCTGAGATATTTTATTAGCTTTTTTGCAGACAGTATTACATTTGATATAATTTGCTTAAGTAAATGTTCAATTGATTATGGAAATGCATGAAATATTTCTGCTCAAAAGCGTATAAAAGAAGCTGGTCGCCATTTGTAAGTTGGAGCTCAAATTCCAGTTTCATGGAGTTGACTAACCATCCAAACGCCTCATATTAAACTTTGTACTATATTGCTACAGAAGTTGTCGTCTTTTTCTTCATCTAGCAACACTACCAAGTGAAGCTTTAGTCATATAAAAAAGCGCCCCTCATGTCTATTAAAGGTAGGTTGGTTGTGAAAGTTTGCTACGCTAAAAATTGGGTTGTGGTTCTCAAAAAAGTTTGGGAAGCACAGTTCTGGAGTTTTCTGGTCAGTTGTGTGTTGTTTTCTATATAGAGTATTTCGCCATATTCCAACTTGCTGGTGAAGACTGAAGAGGGCCTATGTGATGGTTCTGCGAGTGTTGAAGGGAAGGCGCTTGAAAATCTTCTTGAGCATCTTGAGTGTGTGGAAACATGAGGTGGAGAATGCGTTCACTTGTCTTATCACAGCAAGATGGTTTTTGACTATTATTCAGAGGTTCTAAATAGGTATGGTAGGGTTGGGTTTTGGTCAGAGATTAGCAGGCCACCAGGTGGAGTCCTGTAGCAAGGCATCTTTATCGGAGATGACTACTTCCGTCTTGTCAGTGTTGAATTTGAAGTCATTGTTTTTTATTCTTTTGGCGACTTTGGATTGCAGGCAGGAAAGTTGGTTCTAGTGTTCAATGTTTTGTCAGAGACGAAGAGGTGAGGGCGCTTTCAACTCTAAGGTTGTGCCTAAAGCCAGATTGAGTGGTGTCGAGTAGGTTGTCGTTGTGGAGGTGGGTGGCTATATGGCTGCTAATCATCTTCACCATGACCTTTGCCGGGGAGAGTAACAGGGAGATTGACTCGTATTTGGCTAGTGTTTTAGGGGTTGCTGGGGGTTTCATTAAAAGAAGGTGAAATGTATTGTGTTTCCAGGAATCCAGGAAGGTGGCTGTGTTAATTGAGTCATCCAGGATTGGAGTGAGGGCTGCGCTGATGGGGTCCAGTCCTTTAATGAATTTGTAATGAGTACAGGGGTCCGATGCTGTTCCGAATTGCATGGTGCACATGGTTCCTGCAGTTTCTTGAATGGTGATGGTAGGCCAGATGGTCAGGATGGTCCTCTGGGCATTGGAAGTGATGGATAGTGCAGCTATGAGTGTGGAGAGATCCATCTAGACTAGGTGGTAGAGATCTTGCTTCTAAAGTAGAGGGACAGCTCTGACAGGTTTTGTGAGAAAGTGACACTATCAGAGCTTGCTGCCAAAGCGGTGAAACATTTTATGAAGGCCAATATCTCTTTGGCATTGTGGGTGATGCTGTTGAGGCTCTCAGTGAGGGTGGAGCTTTTGGTGCCTCTGATTTATTGGTTGTATTATTGAAGGCTTATCTGTAGTCAAGGTAGTAGCCAGAACATTAATATACCTCCCACTTTGAACCAAAAATCTTATAGTACCTTGCAAATAAAGCAAGTCATCACAACCCTCCCCCAGAAGAGCTCTCTTGTCACTTCCATCCAAGAATCTAGCCATTCATCCTTCCAGTCACCTGCTGATATCCACAATTTCACCTTTATATTCTGCCATTCATTCTATTGTTCATATGTCATTTAGCCTTTCACCATTCTGCTTGTCTGCCCGTTCATATTCAAACCTACCGATCATACCTATTAATCCATCTTTATATCTATCCAGTCGTCTATTCCAGTACATTCATCCTTGCACTCACCCATCCATCCTCCCTTGCACTAATCCATTCATCGACTCTTTAAATCAGCCATCCCATCATTCATCCTTTCACTCATCCTTCCACCCACCCAAACAATCATCCATCC
Organism: Lissotriton vulgaris; assembly: GCF_964263255.1. Classification (NCBI taxonomy): domain Eukaryota; kingdom Metazoa; phylum Chordata; class Amphibia; order Caudata; family Salamandridae; genus Lissotriton; species Lissotriton vulgaris. The sequence continues at coordinate 436,947,485 of NC_141698.1, read as the reverse complement.
TTTCATCTACCCTTTTACTCATCCAGGCATCTACTCACTCATACATCTATGCTTTCACTCATCCCCCCATCCACCCTCCCTTTCACTTAGTCATCCATATTTGACTCATACACCCTTTAACTCTTTCATCCATCCAACCTCCGTTTCACTCATCCATCCATCCACCATCTCATCCTTCCACCCACCTTCCTTTTCGAGCGTCCATCCGCCCTTTCCTTCATCCATCCATCCCTTTGCTCATCCATTCACCCATTCATATATCATTCCATCCACCCTTTCACTCCATCTATCCATCCTTCCTTTCACTCATTCCATCCAACAATCTATCCACGCTCACTCAGCCATTCACCCTTTCACTCAGCCATAGTCATCCATACATGCATCCGCCCTCCTTTTCACTCATCCATCCATTCTTTCACTCGTCCATCCACTCTTTCACTGGAAACATCTATTACAATGCAGGAATTATAATGTAGTGCCTTTACAACACAGACAGTACCACGAATTCGACGTTACCACGAGTTTCATTACAACGCAAGTCATTACAATGACTTGGTTTAGGGAATGCTGTGTTGGACTGGTGTTAAATTTTAAGTCCAACCCTTCCCTACTGATTCACCTACTAGAGTTGGAATCATAATTTTAACTATTCCAAAGTCCAGCGCCTCCCTAAAGCAAGTTGTTGTATTTACTTGCTTTGTAATGGAACTCATGGTAACAACACAGTCCTGGTATTGACTGCATTGTTAAGCCACTCGTTGTTTTGGCATACGTGGTAACAGATGCTATTCCCCTTTCACTAATGCATCCATTCTTTCACTCATTCATCCATCCATCTACCCATCAACCATCCTTTCACTCACCAAACCAATCCATCCACCCTTTCCCTTACCCATCCATCCTTTCTCTCCCCTTTGTCTGCCAAGCTGCAGACAGAAGAAGCCCATCAAAAACTCCATTCCACTGTATCTTCTAAGGTAGAGGGTTCTTGACATCCCAGCATCTCTCCTTTCACTCATCCATCCATCCATCCATCCACCCTTTCATTCCGTCCATCTTCCCACCCTTTCACTCGACCCATCGATCCACCCTTTCACTAATCCCGCCATGCTTTTTCATCATCCATCCACCCTTTCACTCATTCACCCGTTCTCCCTTTCATCCACCCACCCTCCCTTTCATTCATTCATCCATTCTTTCACTTATCCATCCATCCACACCATATATAATGTTATTCATCCATCTATACATCCATCCTTTTCCATCTTTCATTCATCCACCCATCCATCCACCCACCCTTTTACTCACCCATTCACCCTTTTAATCACACACCAATGCATCAGTCCTTTCACTCACTCAACCAACCAACCACCTACCCTTTCACGTTAAACAGATCCTTTTCTTCAGGCGAACTGCAGACAGAAGAGGCCCATCATGAACTCCACCCCTGCTTTATCTGCTAAAGCAGGGGGTGGGAGGAGTTCACTGCTCCCCTGTCTGTAGTTGGTCTTTTCGGTTTCCTAGCGTTGCCTCCATATGTTTTTTAGCTGCTTACAGTGGCACTTATTTTGGGTTTTCTGTGTACGAGCTTGCTTGTGGTTTGGTTCTTGTGGCCTTGGTGGTCTTGTTGGTCTTGCACCAGGGACACAAGAAAACAATGTGCAAGTGGACACAGTGAGATCAGCAACTGGCAGCCCAACAAGCAGCAAAGTAGTATAGAAAGGTACGCAGTGTGCACAATGAGAGGCTAACTCGACAAACCTACATCCTAAGTCTAGACTTCATGTTCCTTCAGTCCTTACTAGACTCCGAAGAGACCGGGCGCACAGTCCAAGTATCAACCGGGTCAGTTAAAATTATACTGAGAGCTGCCTAGCTAGAGAAGTCATACAAATTGCCCGTAAGAGACCTCACACCATCCTCTAGTGATGCCGATGAGGCCGAACTCCGAGCGCTTCTTCCCAGATCTGGAAGAGATACTGACCATCCATGTCCCATGGTCCCCAGAAGATTTAGTTTACGTTAAGAAATTGTTTTCTTCTATACATGAAAACCCTATAAGATTATGAGAAGCGTTACAGATGGTGTTTTAAAGTAGGGGTGCATAATTTGCTTTTGTGTAATTAAGGTAAATTACAGCAAAATTACATGAAATTGCTTGTAATTATGTGAAATGCGAATCTATCGTTTTACACTATATTATAGCGTGAAATGTGGCCTTGTCTCAATTTTTTGGACAAGGATTTTTTTAAACAGGAGCACCAGGAACAACAGCCACTCAAGTTCTGTTGCTCCCCTGTGTTTATTGTACATTTTTACGGCACATTAAGTATTTGCAGGGAATTTTTACTGCACATGGCAAGTAATTACGTGGACTCATAATGGCAACATTTACAGATTTTCACATAACAAGTGTTATGCAAAATTCCAGAAATTACACAATTTACCCCACATTAATTACAATTTTGTCCAGACCTATTTGAAAGTTACAAATCTAGTTGGGTAGAAGATAATCAGTTGCTGAGATTGGTGGTCCTGAGTGAGGTGAGAAATCCGTTGGTGTAAAAAGGCGATTGGCCACATCACACACCTGCAGATAATGTTGCTTTGGCTGCCTCCAAAGATGGATTGTTGAATGTGGTGATTGAAGTATGTCCAATCAAGACAAATTGCATTTAGACTTGAAATAGCAAAGTTAATAAATGAGAGTCCCCAGCTGATTACCAAGACAGGCTAAAGGATGTTTCAGAAAGATATTCAAGCAATGCTCTTACTATGGAATCTGCTCAGATGCTTTAGGCGCTGTGTTTATTGTGTGGGATTATTACAAACAAAATGCTTGGCTGTGTTGGTCACCACAGCCAATCACTGCACGGTGGTGCAAGAAAGGCAAAAAGAGCCGAATTAATCCAAATTGATGACTTTGCAGATGAAAATGTTTCAATATAATGTTAGCTGGAGAGACGGAGGAATGATTACCCTAATGGGAAATTGTCATGGATTGGGGACAAGGCCAAGGAAGGCCGGAGAGGATGCAGCCTCCTGAAGTGGTCCATGTTTTAAGTGTGGTCCAGTGGGACATTGGAAACCAGATTGCCCGAGTTTAATATTTCATGTCTTGACAAAACTCGAGCTCCATGAATTTTCTCTGACTGGCCAAAAAGGTAACAACTGCCCAGGGAGAACCGTAATCCAAGTTGATCATAATGGTTTTATGTGAAACGTGTGATTAATAATGATCCTACCTAGTGACTTGTTGATACTGGTGCCAGCTGTTTAGCTCTGAAAACCTCTGAATTCTTTTCTTTGCCTCTCTCGGGCTTGTCAACTAATGCAGTGGACATTTCCATTACGAAGGCTCCCCTTGACATTACTGACTCTGTTTTAATGGCTGTATGACCGATAACTGATCAACAGGAATTGTTGTTGAGCCCATCCTCGCTTGCAAACCTTTTATTGTGAATCCCATGATGAAACTAATTTGTATTCTTCATTATCCTGTACATCAAGATGCTGAGACTGGAATTCAACCTGTCATCCCATCAATAATTAAATAAGGAGCAAAATGGCTTTACAGCAGATAGTTCCAACTCCATCGACAAATTCACTCTACTCTACAACTAGTAGCTGGAATTGTGGCAATCCAACAAGAGAAAGGGGAATTGGACAAGAAGAGAGGGAGAACTCCCATTGCAGTAAGAGTTCAGACTTGTTAGCCTGGTTTTGTTTGTGCAGTTATCTCTAGTCACTGGCGTTACTTTGTCGGTACATCGGCTTGGGGCCTTATCTGTACTGCTAGGAAACAAGGATTGATTTTAGGCTGTGTCTGAAAAATATAGACCCTTCTCTTTTTCTTAGTTCCTACTACCACCATACCCTTCTATTCACTACAGCTTACCTTTACATTCCCTTCTCCCCACTGATGAATGGGTGTTGTTTGATTTTCAGGGAAAGATAGTACTCCTATGAGATAGTGCACAAGTCATTGCTGGTTGTGGTTTAAATAGTAAACCACATCCAACAATGCCACGGGAGCACAGTCACATAGGATTTGCCATTCAGCCCTCGAAAGAGGACGCACCTGTGTAGACTGCCTGCACCAACCTGTCACACAAGTTGGGTCTTGGGCCCCCATTCTAGTGGGACAAACTCCTGACAGTACATACCTCTCAGACGCCCCTCCAATGGTTTCGGCTTGGATGGATTTTTTAAGTGGAATTTATGTAACAACTGGGCTTCATGGATATGGTCAGCTGGCTCCGTGACCTTTTTGCTGGAACCTAATCATTCCCATCTATAAATTATTACAAACATGCCCTCAATCTCTTGGAGTCCAAAATAAATTGAACGTCATAGTCTAGATAGTCCTCCACCTGGATTGGTGGAGGAGGTGAAGAGAGATGAGTTCCCTCTACGACTGGTTAAACCAGGGAGTTGTGGAAAACTGTGTGGATAGTTAAGGTTGGATGCAACTCTCATGTAACTGCCAGAGGACTAACAATCTAAAGAATCTTAAAGGTTCCCTTAAAGTTTTGGTCTTTATAGGTGTAAAGGGTGGGAAGTAATTTATTTTTTATTGATGAATTAATAATTGCTTGTTAATTAATTGTAATTAATTAATTAACAATTAAGTATGGTAATTGTGCAATTAATTTGAGGTGTGTATTTTGGTATTTATAGGTGTAAAGGGTGAGAAGTAATTTATTTTTAATTGGTGAATTAATAGTTGGTTGTTAATTAATTATAAAAATTAATTGGTAATTAATTATGGCAATTGTGTAATTAATTTTAGGTGTGTGTTTTGGGGTTTATTGGGGTAAAGGATGTTAAGTAGTTTATTTATTTTTATTAATTATTTATTGATTTATATTTGAATTCATTAAAACTGTATCATGGCAATTGCATAATTCATTTTTCGGTGTGTGTAGCGTTGTTAATATGGGTAATGGATTGGAAGTAATTTTTGTTTAATTTCGGGTATTTGTTTATTGTTTTCTGCGTAGTTTTTTTTTTGAAGGGGTAAAGGGTGGATATTAAATACATTTTAATTACTTTATAATTAGTTGTTAATATTTTTAAATTTAAAAATAATTGTGTTTGATTATTTTATAGTATTATTTAGGTGTGTGTTGTGGACATTATAGTGTTAAAATGTGTGCAGTTCATTCATGTTTATTATTTTTTTATAATATTTTTTGAATTCATTATTGATTATGTTAATTATGGAAGTTCATGTCATATAAAATGTTGAAGTGAGTTGTCATTGGTGTGGTGTTATAGGGTAGGAAAGTAAATAAATACAGTTATGTATTATTTAATGTTTTGGTAAATATTTTCTAGTTAAATTTTTTTTAATTGATGTATTTAATTTTATATAATATTTGTAGATATTTGCTATATGTAATTAATATTACAATATGTTTTCTTTTTTATACATTTAATATATATATTTTCAATTTTTAAAATAATAATTATTTATTTTTATAATTATATATATATATATCTATATGTATATTACCTACTGGCTATCGCCAGTAGGTATATATAGTTAGGATTAATTCCCTATGGCATTTCTGAAAATTCTATGTCTAATAACTTTGGCGTTTGTGTACGGAATCGGCTGAAATTTTCAGGAAAATGGCACATTTTGTTTCTGAGCAGCCCCTGAAAATTTGGGGGGGTTTCGTCAAGGGGGGGCCGAGAAAAAAGGGGGGTCCCAAAACGCGTTTTTCCCATGTTAATTTCCATAGGGCGGTTGGACTCACTTTTAGCTCGAACGGCTGAATGGATTTGCACGAAACTTGGCAAAATTGTAGGGACTGTTAGCCCGATGTGCCTTTGCTAGGTCTCAATATATGTGCTTCAGTGGATTTTGAGAAATTAACGTTCAAATCAAGATATATATCTGTAACAGCGCTCTGGGCAGCGATCCGGTCCGCTTACTTTTCGCGTTTCGGAACTTTGCGCGCAGAAAGCTGATTGGCTCTCCGGTGTCTGTCAACATTCTAAACAGTCCGGAGCGGCCGCCATCTTGTCTCTCGGTAGGATCGAGAGAGAAGAAGAGGTGAAAAACGAAGGGGGAATTTAATGAAAGGGGGCAAGGTATCACCCTCTTGACCCCCTAGGAATGTTGTTGGGGTTATTAAAGGGTCCCGTGGGGAAAAAAAAAAAAAAATGATTTTTCACGGTAGAAGCGCTTCACGGGCCGCGAACTGGGCCGCAAACTGGTAGCGAAACGGGAATTCGCCATTTTGTGCTTCGTTAATTAAATTACTAGGTATAAGGGGGTGCGGGAGACGTATCCTAATCCCCTATGTTTCCTGAGGGTGGCTGAGGAGGCTGATATATGTTGATACATCTCTTCCAGCGGCTGCGCCATCTTGCCTTTTTTCCAATGCCACAATTTTGTCGTGCACGGCAGCCATTTTAGATGCCAGGCTGGTCCCAGGCTATCACCTACCCCTGCGGATGTAGTTTATGGCCCCAGCTGTAGAGAATTCAGACATGCCAACCCTCCCGATTCAGGCGTGTGACTACTGATTTCAGTGCTAGTCTCCCGCCTCCCGATTTCTGCAAGCAAAAACCCGGGGGCATATTACGAACAACTAGCGATAATTTTTGTCTCTAACTTGTTTAGAGACAAAAATTATCGCCGCACATCGGCGATTTTTATCGCAGATAAACCTTGCTATTATCGCAGAAAAGTCAGCGATATTCATGTATTATCGAGCAAATGCTCTTAGCCATGTTATCCACCTCCCATTGGATAACATGGCTAAGAACTGCTCAGGGCAGGTGTTAGATTTTGGAGATATTCGCGCTTAGCGCGAATATCTCCAAAAGTTGGTAATAGGAGATAGCGATGTTAGGGACTGTTTGCAGTCGCTAACATCTTGGCACGCCACTTTGCATGTCATTAGTGATAAGTATCACTGACATGCAAAGCGGGGCCCAAGATGGTCGCTATCTCCTTTTAGCTGTCACTAACTGGTGTTAGCGACAGCTTGGTAATAGGGAGATAATTTTATCTCCGCTTTTATGGCTTTTAAAGCCAAAAAAGCGGAGATAAACCCCCTTGATAATATGCCCCACGATTCCTTGGGGGTTTCAGCTGACAGGGCTTGGTATTGTGTTACATGGTAATTTTTCCAGGAAACGTCAGAGGGTCGATGCAGGGGTTCTAAAAGAGGTGATAAACCATTTAAGCCTCATGAACAAGCGCATGGTCTTTTAAAGATTTGTGAAGTACTCGGGGCGGCGGTGTGTGTGTGCCCTCTTTCAGGAGCGGGCGGGGGGGCACTGCCAGCAACTTGCCAGGTCAGGTAGTGTTCAACACGTGCATCACCCTTTCTCTGCCTGCTATTGCGCTCCATGCTTCGGAAAGGTAAGAAAAAGAACGTGCATTTGAGTTTGAAATGTCCGATCCTGCAGCAGCACACTTCCAAAGCCCACACATGACAATAACCCGATTCAAGGCTCTATTCACCCGTTTTTAAAAAAATAGATAACACTCCGACAAAGTAAGATTATAAAACTTTATTAACTTTTAACTATAATGAACGGAACAAAAACTAAAAACATTTAAACATTTTTCAACTCAAAAAGCAACAATGGTTAGAAGCTGTCTTTTGTGCGAATAGTCCCAAGGCAGCACAACGTGCAGAGTTCTGGACGGCACCCAGGTGATGTCGCCTGGGTGCCGCACTGGTTTTGGGATCCTACAATGCAGCACAGAAAAACAGCGTGGGGCGTCCCGGGTGGTGCGGGGGGAGGCCTCGTCAGTAGCGGTCTGTTGTGCGAATAGTCCCAAGGCAGCAGAACGCGTTGAGATGTTGATGGGACTGTGTCCAGTGTCCCATGGCTGACACAACATGTACGACAGGCACCCAGGTGATGTCCAGTAAACTGCCGCACTGGTTTTGGTATCCTACAATGCTGCTCCGAAAATTGGCGTGCGGCGCCCCGGGGGGGGGGGGGGCGTGGGGGAGGCGGCGTGAACGGGCCTCCCCAGGTGGCGGCCATCTAGCTGAGTTGCGCCCGCTCTTGCGGCTACAGCGTCTCGCTCACCATGTTGTGGAGTTGCTCCCACTCTTGCAGTGCAGCGATAGGCGGCTGCCACATGGCTCTTAAAATGGCGGACGGCTCCTCGGTTTTGGGCCTGGTCCACTGAAATGGCCCTGGGACACCTTGGAACTCGGACGCTTGCCTGCTAGGGCTTGGGCTCCATTCTCGAAAAGCGTCCCCTCAGCCGTGAAGATTCTACAAAAGACTTGGGGGCCCCCGACTCCCGCAGGCTTCCGGTGGGGAGCGGCTGCCATGATTGCTCGCGGAATGACCACGACGGAGCCACGAGATGGTGGTGCTCTCATGCTGACGCCAGCTTCAGTCTGAATGATCCAGAAACAAGGTGGGGCTTTCATCGTTTGGGAAAAAAAATGTTCTAAACCAATGAAAAGTGTTATTTTTAGGTCATATGACCAAGCCTTCCATCTTTAGGAAACCAAAAGTAAAATGAACCAATGAAAAGTTTTATAAACAAGTCACATGACCTGTTATGCGGCATAGGGCTACAAAAAGCGTAGAAAATCCGTTGGCACGTGAGGCGGCGTCAGTAGCGGACCGATGTGCGAATAGGCCGAAGGCAGCACAACGTGCCGAGATTCGGATGGCACCGAGGTGGTGTCTAGCAAATTGCCGCACTGGTGTGGCCATCCTACAATGCTGCGCCGAAAGACGGCGTGTCCAGCTGAGTTTCTCCCGCTCTTGCGGTACAGTGACTCAAACGCGCCGAGATCCGGATGGCACCGAGGTGGTGTCCAGCAAATTGCCGCACTGGTGTGGCCATCCTACAATGCTGCGCCGAAAGACGGCGTGTCCAGCTGAGTTGCGGTCACTGTTGCGGTACAGTGACTCGAACGCGCCGAGATCCGGATGGCACCGAGGTGGTGTCCAGCAAATTGCCGCACTGGTGTGGCCATCCTACAATGCTGCGCCAAAAGATGGCGTGTCCAGCTGAGTTGCGGTCACTCTTGCGGTACAGTGAGTCGAACGCGCCGAGATCTGGATGGCCCCGATGTTGTGTCCAGCAAGTTGCCGCACTGGTGTGGCCATCCTACAATGCTGCGCCGAAAGTCGGCGTGGGGTGCCCCGTTGGCTTATGAGGTGATGTCAGTAGTGGACCGATGTGTGAATAGGTCGGAACCAGCACAAGGCGCCAAGATCCGAATGGCAAGTCCTGGATGTTGAGTGCCTCAGTTGAGAGTTCTGAGCAGTGCTTGTAAGACTGTCTGAAGCTTATTTGCACCTGCTGCAGCTTCACTATTGCCCTGGTGTGGCCAAAGGTGGCACATGACATAGGCGGCCGGCTCCCGAGGTCCGGCGGAACTTTTTGCCTTTTCCTTTCTGCTTCTTTTCCTACAATCCGTTTCATCTGAAGACACGACCAGGTCCCTGAATGTGTGCAGGGGGACGCTATTGATTGAATGAAAATGGCGGCTTGACACAAAGCTGACTCAAGCGTTACTGTTGATGCTATACAGACAAAAATTGGTTTTCAGTTTGTACATTCTTCAGGTTTTTTTTTTCCATCCAAGTCTGATTGAGAGTTTGTAGAAAAATGGCTTCAGATTTTCCACATACTACTCTTCAACATTCTTCCTAAATGTAACAATGTGAAACTCACTAGGAGAACGGCTGTTTCTGTTTCCTTTCAAAATGCTGCCAACAATATTTTCTGAATGGAAGACACCATCTTGTAGCATAAAGGGCCGAAAGGGGTTCTGGTCTGGCCGATGTTTGGTGGAGACATTTTGACTATATGTTGGACCTGCCCGGCCTCGCCCAAAATGGCGCCGGTATAAATGGGACTCGTAACTCCTTGCCCGCAAATGTATATCTAGAAAATGTTATTGTAAGTGGCCCTGTCGTATTTTAATTACAAAATGTACGTCCACCGATTCCGCAACTGTTAGACACCTTTGTTCTTGCAACCTAATGGCCCGCTCGTTACGTTCTTCTACAGTGTAAATGTCTCCTCATCATATACGATTTCAGTTTGCTCCGTGGCCGGCCCACGTGGTTATAGGCCCGTATTTGTATACTGACATTTTCACAATAAAGGTTTTTAAAACAAAACACGGTAGTAGTATTTACATTGGTAAAGTTTTTACTTTTAGTCACTGTTTTCGAATCAGTAAAGGCAAGTGAAATAAAGTAGTCCAATTACATGACGGATAAAAGGTATAATATGTAGGAACGCAGTAAAGATAAATGCTTAAGGGCAGTTGTGTTTTTCATGTCTGCAATATAAAGTGATCGATAAGAATCTGATAATCAGGCGTATCGGCGACTAAGACAGCAGGCCGAATCTCTTTTACTCAACGGCTCCGTCATGGAAGGAAGAAACGCCCTTTTTCTCGAAAAAGGAATATATTTTACTTACAAGACAGTTGTAAATTTTCCGGGAAAGTACATTAGCCTGGAATATTATAACATATGTTTGAAAAAAAAATATTGTTCGAAAACAATAAAAAGCGTAATTTTTAGGTCATATGACCAAGCTTTTCATCATTAAATTAACAAAAGTAAAATGAACCAATGAAAAGTTTTATTAACAAGTCACATGACCTGTTATGCTTACGTTACGCGCTGCGCGCCGTGCCTCGGATCACTTCCGGGTGCGGTAACGCGGCGTGTCATATAACGCATTACGCGACAACGTAGGTCAAGAATATAGTCAAAATGTCTCCACCAACCAGCGTTCGGAACACAACCCCTTTCAGCAGTCCAAAAAGTTCTGTTAAATGACAACAGAGGGGACAGGCAACAAGAACCATCAGTCAAAGAGGGGAGGGCAAGTTCTTCTCTTCCGGGTCATGTTGGGGCGCTACCGGAACTGATCGAATTGGTAGTCTACAGTGTTTCTGGATGTTTCAGACTAAAGCTGGCGTCAGCATGAGACCACTACCATCTCGTAGCTCCGTCGTGGCTATTCCACGAGCAATCATGGCAGCCGCTCCCCACCAGAAGCCTGCGGGAGTCGGAGGCCCCCAAGACTTTTGTAGAATCTTCACGGCTGAGGGGACGCTTTTCGAGAATGGGACCCAAGCCCTATCAGGGAAGCGTCCGAGTTCAAAGGTGTCCCAGGGCCATTTTAATGGACCAGGCCCAAAACCGAAGAGCCGGCCGCCATTTTGAGAGTCCTGTGGTAGCCGCCTATCGCTGCACCGCAAGAGTGGGCGCAATTCAGCTGGATGGTGGGCAAGACGCTGTAGCCGCAAGAGTGGGCGCAACTCAGCTGGATGGGACAAGGTTCAGAATTGAAGAGTCATCAAAAGGCAAAAAGTTCCGCCGGACCCCGGGAGCCGGCCGCCTATGTCGGGGGCGATCTCAGGCTACACCAGTGCTATAAGACTTGGGGAGGGTGTCGGAGCCAAGCGTCTTCTCCGAGTCCATGGCCATCACACCGCCCCTCAGGGGCCTCCGTCAAGCTGTTTAGGAAGGTAACTTATCACATTGTTTTCTAATGCAGTCAGGTCCACAAACGACACTCACTTACTTTGAGAATAGTGAAGCTGCAGTAGGTGGAAATAAGCTTCAGACAGTGTTACAAGCGCTGCTCAGAACTCTTAACTATGGCACCCAACATCCAGAACTTATGCCATTTGAGAATGGCAGTGACATCGAAGCAACTCAGGGACCAAAACCATTAACGTACTTTCACGTATGAAAATCTTACTTGGGGAGGGGGCAGGAGCGAAGCGCCCCCTCCCAGTCAGCGCCACCACACCGTATGTTGAAAATTTGAAGCCATCGTTCTACAAAGTCAACCAAACTTGGATTGAAAAATCTAGAAAAATGTACAAACTGAAAACCAGTTTTGGTCTGCATAGCATCAGTAGCAACGCTTGTGTCAGCTTTGTGTCAAGCCGCCATTTTGATTCAACAAAGCACAGGCATTGAAAAAGGCTCAAACTCAGAACTCTGAACTATGGCACCCAACATCCAGGAGCTTGCCATCCGGATCTTGGAGCCTTGTGCTGCTTTCGACCTATTCACACATCGGTCCACTACTGACATCATCTTATAAACCAACGTTATGTAAATAGTTTTTTAATAAAATGTTTTACCCTGTTTCTTTGCTGGTGTGTTGTCTATATTTTTTATATTTGCATAGGGTTTGTCGTTATTTTGTGCGGGATGGGTGATGGAGCCGAGCTGTCTTGCAGCCCTCATGGTGTGGAGCTCAGTTCATCTCACTATTTTCGTATTTCTCATGAAGGGTTGTTCCTAATATTTCTATTTTAGCGAGGTCAAAAAGAGATCCAATTAGTGGCCTACTGATTTTGCTCGATTACTTTTATTTTTTTACACGATTTTTCACTATCTGCAAAGACTAAACAGAGTATTGCGACTTTGTGCTTGTTTGTAAATAGAGAATGATCCAAAGAGAACCAATTCTAAAACAGTAAATGCTTGGACAACAATCAATCAAATGGAGAGACAAGCAGGCACAACGGATTACAACGGGGGTAAAGGCCTGCGTTAACTACCCTTCAGTATCTGCAAAGAGAGAGTACTACTAAGACAAAAGAGGGGAGGGGGGGGGGTGCAGCGTTCAAAGCACATCAGCGTGCATAAATACGAAAATGTTTTTATCTATCACGTACTTGACATTTTAAAGCTTTTCATATTTGCTATTAAAAAACCAATGAAATTCACAGAAAAAACCATAGGTTATAGTGGATATATAGTTAGGAATTTGCATTTACAAAACCTTGAAAATTCAATGAAAAAACCATTGGTTTTAGGCCATATATAGTTAGGGATTTGCATTTACAAAACCTTATTTTACTCGCATAAAACCATTGAAATTCCATATATAGTTATAAGCGCTAACTATATATCGCGCACCCGCAATCCACTGCTGATGATGTCACATATTACATCATTCATGACATGGTTAGTGACATCACTGATGACATCACTGATGACATCTCAAATGACATCACTGATGACATCACTGAAAACATCTCATTTGACATGACTGATAACATCACTGATGATATCATTCATGTGATAATACCATGAACCTCTTCAGACTCTAATATAACCTTAGATACAATCAGTGTAAACAGACAGTCACAGACTGTCACTCATCCATGGAGTTACTCACACACCTAGTCAGTTATGCCAAAAATCAATCACACCTCCATTTTCTCAACTATACAGTTATACACACCTTACTTATTCAAACATATACTAACACATATTTACTTTACTCTCTTATACAATCTCTGATACATGTTCACAATGATCCATACAGCCACTCACACATTCACTGGCTCTTATGCACAGTTATTTATAGATGTCAACTCTCACATGTACTGTGTTTTACATATGTACTTAATTTGACATGTTGCACTGAGATATCCATTCACTCACTAATACACTCATGTACAGTCAACCGCCCATACAGCTGTTTGCACATGCACTTTTGAATCTATACATATAGTGAATCAACTACTCACACATCTATGTACAGAGTCACACACCTCCCAGCCACCCATACACACACACACTCAGTTTCCCATACAAATACTTGGACAACCAATCAATAACCCATACAGTTACTCATATAGCTACTGATCAACATATGCAGCAGTTTGTAGAACAACAGATATAATGATGCACAAATTAAAACAGTTTAGTCACTAACCCATGCACTCAGTGAGACACATTTAATCACTCACTCAATCAGTCAGTCATGCACCTAGTAAATCCTTCATCCAGACACTTATATATCCACTCATTCTTCAATATGTAAAACATATTTTAACTTTACAGAAACATACAGTCACTGGATGTTGTAATCAGTGATGTCATCAGTGATGTCATTTGAGATGTCATCAGTGATGTCACTAACCATGTCATGAATGATGTAATATGTGACATCATCAGCAGTGGATTGCGGGTGCGCGATATATAGTTAGCGCTTATAACTATATATGGAATTTCAATGGTTTTATGCGAGTAAAATAAGGTTTTGTAAATGCAAATCCCTAACTATATATGGCCTAAAACCAATGGTTTTTTCATTGAATATATATATATATATGTTTTTTTTTTAACTGTTGGAGTGTGAATAGTAATTTTTGCCTCTCCGCTATCCAACAATTTTCCTACTGTTGCACTCATTGGAGTGGGAATAGTAATTTTTACCCCTTCGCTATCCAACACTTTCCCTATTGTTGCACTCACTGGAGTTGGTATACTAATTTTTACCCCTCCACTATACAACACTTTCTCTACTTTTGCACTCACTGGAGTGGGAAAATTGATTCTTACTTCTCCGTTATCCAGCACTTTCCCTAATGTTGCACTCACTGGAGTGGGAATAGTAATTTTTACCCCTCCACTTTCCAAAACTTTCTCTTCTTTTGCACTGAGTGCAGTGAGAACTTTAAGTTTAAATATTTTTTAATAGTTTAAGGAACAAATAAGAACTTGCAGAGCCGCTGTCATCCAATGTCTCGGAGGGTCATCTATCCAACTGTCTTGTAGAGCCATAAACTTCCTGAAAATTGCGGCAAAAGAACTGGACAATAAAAAGTGAATTAACTTAAGCTGCCATAGTACATACCGTCTATGGGGGTCATTAGGATGACGTGCGCACGCGGAAAAGCAGCGGACGATCTTTCTGTCCGCCGTGGACCCCCAGCCATGTTAATATAGCGGGTGGTCATTGCAGCAAGGATGGCAGGCGGATCACCCCCGCCAGGATGGGCCCCCCATCCCATTGGGCCCCATATATTTGTTTTTTTTACAGCATGTTTTAACCTTTTTAACTCAATCAGTGTTAACTGCTCGCAGAATAATCTTCTTCTCATTGCCCTTTTTTAATCACAAGATTTTAACACGTACATTTTATGTATTCTCCTTCAATGGTGGTTTTTCGACTCTTTTATGATTTTTCACGAAATCCAATAAAAGTATATTTGATTGATTGATTGATAATAGTTTAATGTTTTAATTTATTATAGATTTTTTAAATATTTTAAATCATTTATGAATATTTTTATTTTTTATATCATTTTAAACTTTTACCATGAATTAAAAATAATCGTTTATTGTTTTAAAGTAAATATATGTATGAATAATAATGTTTGTGTGTTTATCTTTTTTATTAAGATTATTTTTTATATAGTTTATTGAAATGTATATTATATGTATTTAATTTTTTTCAAATTAAAATATATATTTAATATATATATTATTTTATTTTACATTCTTATAAAACCTGATATTTTATACATCTGTATTTTTTACATCTATATTTTTAGTCAATATTTTTGTACTTACCTGTTGAAGTGTAGGAGAGCGATATTTTTGTTGTCTATATTTTTTACTCAGTATCTTTTACATCAATATGTATTACATCGATGTTGTGTCATTGAACCAGAGTAGGGGCTTCAATAACTATTGCAACTAGCAACCATTGGTGAAAGGCAGCTCACCTTTTTTCACCCGTCAATGCAAATTAAGTTGTAATCTCTGATCTGAAGGTTTTGTGCCATATGACAAGGTTCAGGAAGATCACTAGGTACAACAAAATGCCATCTCACAGAGGCACAGGTGACAGGCATGGAAGCTAGCCCCACATTTACATCAGCCAGGCTAGGGTGAGAGACAACAGGCCCCCTCACAAATAAAGTACACTTGTTGGATCACAAGAGTAACAGATACAAGCCTGAAAATACACAACACTATACACAACCACTGCAGCATACAAGCCAGACTGATATGTGGCAGTGGGTAGCACTAACATCCCAGTTGGACTTCTGCAGACACTGTTGAAGACTTTGCTAAAGGAAATCAAAATCAACACTGTCACCCAGCAAACATCAATAACGGTGTGGAGACACCACATTATGGCCCCATGGAGCCACAACACAGTGGACAAGGTTAGGGGCCTTGTATCCCTGGTCCTTAACAAACCTATGTGGCCTTGTATGCAACATCTCATAGGTTCTGTTCCCATCACATCTCATTTCTACCATCTATGTTCCAGTAAGTGACTCTGTACAGACAAACACTTTAAAATACTACATGTGTGAACATCCCTGATGCAGGTATGAAGCTGTGTGCCATAATAATTGTCAACACACTAGATGTCCACAGAGGTTTCATTGTAAACATTACCTGCAACTGGCTCCAATACTTAAGGAGCTATGTCATTGTGTCAACTACAGTGTTCCTCATTAATGATGTTTCAATGGAAAGACATTTTCCCTCCACTACTGACACACTGTATTGGGTGCCAACAGAGCACACACTTGGAAGAAGGAAAGGCTGCTAAATGTATTACTGTAAAGCAGTAGCGGTTGGTGGTTGGAGTAGCTGCCGGGCGGTGACGTGGGGAGGGGGAGGGGCAGGGTGGGGGGTAGTAATCTATGGATTACGGAGGATTACAGGTAAGTAACATATAAATAAATAAAATGAATTTCATTGCACACACTGCATCCCAAAATGCGTTGCAGTGCACGCAACGACATTTGTTTTATTTATTTATATGTTTATTTACCTGTAATCCTCCATAATCCATAGATTCCTATCCTCCACCCTGCCCCTCCCCACGTCACCGCCCGGCAGCTACTCCCACCACCGACCGCTACTGCTGTAAAGTCACAATCATACCCATTTTACTCCAACACTGTCAATACTTCCTGATGATTCTTGTCACCCAACAGTGGTGCACATCTGGAAGACAAGTGGCCACGGCTAACCTGCACATAGCACCTGCAGCAATGTCTCCATGTGCATATGACCTGTGGCCTCTTGAACTATAGGTACAACCAATATGGCATGCACCTCTGGCTATTGTGTAAGTGCAATTCCAAAATAAAATCACAGAAACAGCTGTTGACCTGACATTAAATAAATGTTGTTTAGAAGAAAACACATGTAAAGCTCAAATGTGTCTTCAAAGAAACACATTACATTAACAAGGCAACACCTACCAGGTGCGCAGTTACAAAAAACATTGTGCAAACTGCCAACGCTCTTCAATCCTACATCTTAGGTACTACTGCAAGCTAGCAGGAGTGGCAAATATCTGAAACACATATTCCATACTTACCATACAAGACACAATGAACAGAAATCTGCACACCAACAGTAACTCATCCCAGATATGCATCCAATGAGCAATGATCCCCGCCCTCTCTTAATCCATCATCTGTCACAAGGGCAAAATATAGTTATTACTGCCAAAGGATCAATAAGCATGGTGGAACTAACACAAGGAAACTCTCCCATGCCTACAGACACACTAACACAAGGCCCGATTCACAGACTGAATTTAAGACTCAATCCTAAACTTACTACTATTTTGGTATTCACAGAATGCACATACTATTTTTGGCATTCACAGAATGAATTTACTACTTTTGGTATTCACAGAAGTTAGGATTTTGTCTTAAGTTTGTCTTAAGACAAACTTAAGACAGACTTAAGACAGACTTAAGACAAAATCCTAACTTCTGTGAAAACCAAAAATTAGTAAGTTCATTCTGTGAATGCCAAAAGTAGTAAGTGCATTCTGTGAATACCAAAATAGTAGTAAGTTTAGGATTGAGTCTTAAGTTCATTCTGTGATTCGGCCCACAGTCTGCAGGGTAATCATGGACAGGAAACAGGTATACACTGAAAATACAATTAAACTTTATTTCAACAAACACATAACTATGCATTAAGAAAGGCCAATGGCCAGTCCAAATGTGGAAATATAGTACAACACACTTCTGTGACCCAAAACTTGCCAGCCAGAGCACTGCCAGATTGAAGCATCAAATTAGCAGTCCAGGCACCTCTCAGGACCAAAAATGTGTGGTGTGGGTAAGGGGGTAGCTGGATTACTGGTTGGGAGTACTGGGATTGAGAAGGCTGGTTTGGCAGCGAGAGGGCGGACTCAGAATTGGGTGAGCTGGGCTGTGGCAGTGTTGTTTCAGGATTCAAAGGGTTTATTTGGACTGTGGGAGGTGTGGATTCTGGATTGGGAGGGCTGGGGTGCACTAATCATGGCATTCTGTACCCTCTAAAGGTACAGGCGGGTACAGCGGGGTGGAGTTAGTTGTGGATCCTGTGTAATGCAGAGTTGGGGTGGTGTTTTGTGTCTCTCCTTGATCTTTTAGGATGAGGTGCTTTGGGGTCAGTACTTGAGGATTCCCTACCCATACCCCCTTGTGGTGTAGTGGTGGATGCTGTAGGGTGAGAGGCAAGTTTGGGGGTTTTAAGTGGGGAAGTGGTAGGGTAGGGTATAGGTGGGAAACCAGCCCTCTTGGATTTAGGAATGGGAAGGAAATCTGTGTCAGTAAAGAGGTCAAGGCCAAGCATGGTAAGGGTCCTTGAAGATTTTGGAATAGGTGAGGCAAGGGGTTGGGTCTGGGAGGTAAGGGAATGTGAGGTGTGACTTTTGGATGCTTGTTTTGTGCGTTCATGTCTCTGAGTGTCTTTTACTTTGGCTGGTGATTGTGTGTGTGGCTTGGTCCTGTGTGTAGTATCTGGTGTTGCAGATGATGTGTCTGGCTGTGTGCTCCCTGTTGAAGATGATGGTGTTGTGGCTGTTGTGTCTGCCTGTACATTGTCTGGTGCG
This sequence comes from Lissotriton vulgaris, assembly GCF_964263255.1. NCBI lineage: Eukaryota > Metazoa > Chordata > Amphibia > Caudata > Salamandridae > Lissotriton > Lissotriton vulgaris. The sequence continues at coordinate 436,928,833 of NC_141698.1, read as the reverse complement.
TGTGTTGTTGGTGTGGTGGCTGCAGTGAGTTCCTGTGTGTCTATGGGAGTGGATGTGACTGGAACTGTGGGTGTGGTAACTATTGGTTGTCAGTGGATGTTGGTGGGATGGTGTGTGTCTGTTCTATGTTTATGTCTTTTAACTTTGTGTTGGAGTGTGCTGCGTGTGGTATGTGGTGATGATGATGCGTGCTCAGGTGCGCGTGTGCGTTGGATAGTTCTGGGGCTATGGATGGTGGATGAAGGATGTGCAGGAGGAGTGGTGGGAGGTTGTAAGGCTTGGAAGGCTGCCATGAGTGTGGAAGAGAGAGCCTGAAACAATCTCTCCAGCCATCTTATTTCAGCGTGAATGCTCCCCAGGTAGGCAACAGCCTTGGTAAGCCTGTTTCTATGCTCCTTGAGGACATTCAGCACTGCCATTTCACTGACAGAGATCTGTCTCAGGACATCTATTGTTTCCACTCTCAGGGCAGCAGGAGAGACATGGGCAGGGGATGAGGAGCCTGGTTCAAAGGAGACTCTCCTCTGCTTAGAGGAGTGGCCATGGACACCAGATTGGGGAGCAGCAGGGAGAATGGCGATGGAAGGTGGGGTGGCAGGCTGAAATATAGCCGATGGTGTCTGAGCTTGGTCAGCCACCACCTGGGAGTCGCCACCAGAGGCAGACAAAGAATATGTCAATTAAGTGTATTTGGCTTGCTCCTCCAAGGCACTCCCCTCATCCTCTGGGTCAGTGGCCATCTCTGAGTCGCTGTTGTATGGGGAACCACTCTGGCCAGATGCAAACCCAACAGTTTTGGGCTGGTGTCCTTCATTGCCCTCTGTAGATGCTGGAATAGTAGTACACGTAGGTGTAAAAGGAATGCTGTTGTCCAACATGCTTGCATTGCATCACAACACACATTTGTCATTACCACGGCCAACTAGTTGTATATTGGTCAGTACATTCTCTGTACCATTGGCATTACAACATTCATTGATGCCACATGACCTGAGCCAAGGCAATCATTAGGGTGTCTGGACCATGCCCAGAATAAGTTGCACTTGTGAAACAGTACAAATGTACCCCTCATGTGTGTGGCAAGAGTTATCACCCTCTCAACCTAGGCCTTGTAGCATGAGAGTTTCAACTTAAGTCAGATCATGGCATGTACAAGTCACAACCTATCCACGCAGGACCTTCAAAAAGCCAAAGGTTATGTCTTCCAAACTTTCTACATGTAGTACTGCAGTACAAATACAATGGATGAGTGACATACACATCAGATTCCAGAATTTACATGGAAGTGGCCATTCCACACAACTAACAGCCCAACGTGAATGTTTCAGTGAAGCCCCTTCCACATGATGCTGTTGACAGATGCACATTAGCACACAATGTATGTGCCACATGGTGTACACAACAGTAGTTCGCAGACACATAGGCACCAACTGGTGTGAGATCACAGCACTAATGTTCATTGTACCTGAATCTCCCAAGGTACATCACAATGAAATGTAGTTTTTTGTAAGTAGGCACTTTCCACAATATAAAGTCAATGGCATGAGGCAACTTAAAGTATGAGTCATAGGTATGGGGCCATAAATGAAGACGACAGATCGGCCTACACAACTGCAGAGGTCTCAATGAACACTCTAGTTATATGTGACATATGCGTCCTTGGGGCACTGACTGATGACACACACATCACACAAAGATATCTGCAATTGACACCAAGATGTATGTCACCATCAACTGACTGTTGTTTCACAGATGCACATGCCCTTACTAGCACACTGCATATAATAATATAATTTGCCCAGCTGTAAAGCTTTGGCCGTGACAAATGAGAGCAATGTAAACATTTGTGTCATTCTTTCAACGTGTTTTTCCAGAAAGTTGACCTATCTCTATTTCAGTGGGTTTGTGTGATTCATCTAACCATAGCCCAAAATAGCACAGGTTGCTCTCCACCAAAAAATGTACATGTGCATCACTCATTCTCACTATCATGTATACATTGGTAAGCAGAAATATCTGAAGCATGCACATAGAGACTCATATGTATCCTCAATTTATTTCTGCCACATGGGTACTCCTAACATTGCAACACTTAAAGGTACACATGGCTGCACATAGAGGTACACATGACTGCAAGTAGCCATCCAATAAGATGGCATGAGTTTTTTTTAGCAAAATCTCAGTGCGGCACACACCAAAATACGAAGGGTATATCGTAACGAGACACTGCTCCCAGAGTACAGTGAATGCCAAGCCATAAATTTGTGGTTCACCATCACATGAGACACATTAGTGGGGCAGCAGCACTGTAGACACAATGATGACAAGTGTCCTGTGTAGGACCACTTACACACATGACAACATGGGACTATGTCAAAAAAAGTAGGAACACCATGCTGCCTTGTGGAGATGCCACATTGTTGTGACACGTACAAGTGGACCCTGCTCAGTTTTTGGGAACATAGTCGTCCATCATTTGTGTACACCAGGCATGACGCATCATACCTACACTAGCATCAAAGCTCATTATGCGTGGGATAAGAGTCAGCTCCAACCTTTATCCAAAAAAGCTACCTGTGACAAAAGTTAGTTCCCCATGCACAATGTCACACTCAGGCCGAAACTCACCCCCAATTTGTTGCTGATGGGCTCCCAGATGCCCATGAAGGTCTGGCAGGACCACTGCCAGTATGCGGACCATTAGTGGGGTCAAGGTCTGGTGTCCATTCCTGCCACACTTGGGGACTTGTCGCATTTTGGCAATCTTGAGTGCCCAGTGCCGGAGGTCATCCCACCTCTTGCAGCATTGGGTACTGCGCCTGTTGGAGACCACCAGGGCCCACACCTTCCGGGCGATGGCTTTCCATAGCATGTTCTTCTGATGGGCAGTTGACTGTATGAAGACAAGGATTGTGTTAAAATGTGGACACTAGACACTGGTGGACCTCTACATGGTAAATCAAACATAGTTTCACATCTAGCACACACAATACTCTTTATACGACCCTACACATGTGTCCAATTCATATTTACAACACAAGTAATGGATGTAAAGTCCCACAGGGGCACATGTCCTATTGAAAAACAATGCTATCTGTGACCGTCACTGACAACACCGCAACACTTAAATCATGGTCTGTATTACACAAAGTGCTCTGGGGGCACAACATGCGTTTGTGCCCGCTTTGGGCACTCCCGAGCCACTTTGGTATTTCAGAAGGGGGTGCAGATGCTTTTGTGGCCCCTTCTGTAATACTGATAACTGGCGCACATAAAGCTCTAATACTACCTTCAGGGGGCATACCCTCATTTGCATGGAGTGTGCCCCATGCAAATGAGGGAATCCCTTTTCCTCTGTGCCAACGCTGTATTACAGATGCGGTCGCAGAGGCAAATAAGCTGTCAGGGGGTGCACTGACAGTACGCCACCTAAAAGGTGATGCACTGTTTGTGCGTCCTCTGATTTCAGCCTTCTGGCGGGGGAAACGGGGTCCCATGGACCCCTCAGACATCCCCTCAGACATCCCTTGCAGGTGGGTGCAATCAGTGACTTCACCCGCCAACAAGCGGATCTCTAATCCCCTTTAAAAGTACAGGCAGGTTGCCGCCTGCACTGTGAAAACACAGAGCGGCTTTAAAGCAGCTGCTCCATTTTTCACATGAATGAGCTGCCCTAGGGGCAAAGCATTCACCATAATGCAATGCATATTCATGGATTGTGCTAGGCGCACCTTATGAAAGGTGCACCGATAGCAATTCAGGAAAATGTGCTGCATGCATAATATGGTCTCATGTATACCAGGGAAATAGTATATGGATTGTGGGTGTGAGTGTGAGTGACCATGATAGACAGGACACCATTAAGGGAAATCCAAATGGTAGGCAACCTGTGCATGACTGACCACACACCTTTGCTGCTAGGCCCAATGCAGTGTTGCACATGGTACATTGAGGAGGGTAATAAAAATCAGAACATACATGGACTAATACCACATTTCAAGTGCTAGAATGTGTGACAAAGTTAACCACATTGCATTGGGGAAGTCTTTAAATGGGGACCTCTCAGTTCTGATCCATAGTGAGTGGGAGTAAGTTACTTTTGTATCTGCTACTGTCAGAGGAAACAACTTTAGGTACATGTAGCATAATCACAGGGATGTCACCAACCAGACTTTTTTTTGTGAAATTAGATTTGCCAACTTTAGCAAGACAAGGGATAAACAGCTCTATCTTTCACCAATGGTGTCAATATACACTAACTGTACATGTGTAAGATGTGCTTTTAGGATGTGTCCTCTGAGATGTTTCAAAGAATATTCCTGTCAACATCCTTTGTGAATCCAGGGACAGTCATGTGTGGCAGACCCACATTTACAATGTTGGTCAATGTACAGGAGTGACAGATTAGGACATTCATTTTATTACACATATGCCGTCTGTGCTGATTACCAGAAAATTATGTTTTTTTGAGTCAGCACATTCTGGTGCTGGGAACATCAGGGGAGCAGCTGGAATTAATTCTCATGATTATACTTCCACTACTCCTAGGCCTTGTTCCCTGTCAGCTGCAACTGGTTATCTCAAATGCTACACCAAATGTTTACAGTATGTATATATCAAGCGAATCCATACCATTCCAAGCTGGAACATAGGGTTTATTTGGGCTCAGTAGGTGTCTGTTTTTTACTAATCTCCCAGGCAACTGTTGTTCAAAGTCAGATGGACACTTAGTTGATATTTGTACACTAAATATGGCTTACATCATCTTACATAAAAAAAATGAAGCAAGCGTTACACATGGTGATACTCTCTAACACACCAATGCACACACACCATGATGTTTGTATCCAAAACAAAGTCAGTACCAGGAACAAGAGTGTTGGCTGGAAAAATCCCTGTAACAGACTTTGAGTTGAACTGCTTCACATATTCCAATTACATCAATCTCTTCAGAAAGCCCTGGGGAGCATGGGCCTTTACATGTGTATCCCATGTAAGGCCCGTGCAATCCATACAATTAGCATGTTGTGAACACTCTGAGCATTATTGTCGGTAATGGGTAAAGAGGATAAGAATTCAAGTTGAATTCAATCTGTGTAGTTGGCACTTACCGTTACCACTGGTGAGCCATATAGCCTATCATAGAGTGGGAGGACTTCGTCCATAAGTGTTTCCAGCTCCTCTAGTGTGAATGGACAGGCCCCCACTATTTCCACACATGACATGACTGATCCCAGAAGACACAAATAGTAGCCTGTGATGGGGAGGTGTATTAAACAGCAGTGTCTGATGGCAAGTGACAACTGTGCAGACACACAAGGTATAAATAGGCCACATAGGTGGGATTAGGTTTACATGGCCACAGACATTGGAGTCCACTGGTCAAATTTTTCATTGTAGACCAATGGCTGTGACCGCTGAGGCTGACCTTGCCTACAGCGCAGTTCAAAACTCCCAGTGGTTGCACAATATGGCGGTCCTATTGGTAATGGCTGAAATACACATATGCAGCCATCACTGGAGGTGGACTCATCCCTTGAATGGTGGCAGCCTTATTTTACGAAGAAAGCCAATGGCTGTGGACAGCATCGTACAAACTGCATACTGCGCGATCCAAAACAACTGATGGTCACTGAAGAGGCCTGACCCGTAGGGCCAGGCCTGTTTACACATATGTGGACTACACATTAGCCGGGCAAATTCCTTGAACCGCAATGGACAATATAACATTCTTCAGGCTTTGGCTGTGAATGTGGCAGATTAACCCACTTACGGTAAAGTGTGACTCCGCCGTCGGTCGGGGGTCCTGTAAGTCATATTGTTCAAATGGTGCCTCAGCCATGTCACTCAACATTATCACGTGGATTGTGGAAGCGACACTGAGTCTCCAATACAACAGTGCAATTAGTGCATGTTACCTTATGGATGCAACACTACCTAGGCCAAATATACTGTACACACAACTGTGAAGCTGAGTATACATGATTATCATTATGATGCCACTAATGCATATGTTGTCCAGATTGCGCCAGATGTGTTGTGACTGTCATGAAGGTAGTGCATCCTATTTATCGCTAGGTCGGACATATTTAATTGGTAATTGGATGTGAGGCCTGATGCGATCTCCCCGCTGTGATGGGCACTATCAACAGTTCTCAATGTTTCTATTCTTTCATCTTCACAATGAAAGATGACTTTTCCGGGTTCCTCGTAGAGCTTGTAATGAATGTTCACTGTCTTCACAATAACGCTACTTTTTTATCACATGATTGTTGGCTGCATTCTGATGTGAGTGAGTGTAGACTGTGTGTCCACCATCAATAACTGTTTCCATTCCACACATAGAGACCATGGAAGTGGGAAGAGATGACGTGCCCCAGTTTTCTGGCCATTGCCAGACCTGATGACAATGGAAGAAAGAGACACCATTAGGTAGCTTTGTCTCAATAGAGGCTCTATCAAGGTTCTATGTGCCCAGTTGGAGGCCCACTTGCATCCTTGTTTGATATATCCCACAGCTCTGACACCAACAGTGAAAGTGATGGCCACATTGCACTTCCTGGCCACTGTTTTTTTGCAGTACATGGTGGCTATATCTGGTGGAATGTTCAAACCAATGTTCAGCTTGGTGCTACATGATATGGCCAGGTCTAAGCTTGGGTGACTTGGTGAGCAAAAGAATGACTGATTTAACTCAGGTCTGTTGACTGGGGGTGACTGTTTTGATTTGTTCTGCATTCCATCGATTAACTGTGTGTCTTTTGCTTTCTCGCCCTAAGTGCACCTGGTATGCCCAGACACGAGTCTTCGGTTCACTGTGCCACTGGATTCAATCTATCCTGGCTGATGAATGGTGAAACCCCCAAACCAGTTCTAGGATGCTTGTTTCCTGTCCAGGGAGGACCTGGGTTGGCAGTTCGGGCTGGACTGTTCCCATTAGGAACAGGTTCAAGACTGATTTTCATATGGCAAGGTATAAACTGGGGTGGCATGGTGAGCAAAGAATGATGCATTTAACCCAGATCTCTTGACTGGGGTGAATGTTTTGATTTGTTCTGCATTGCGTTCATCAACTGTGTGTCTTATGCTTTCTGCCCCTAAGTGTGCATGGTATTTCCATCAACTGTGTGTCTTTCTGTTTTCTCGCCCTAAGTGCGCAAGGGATGCCCAGATGTGGGTCCCAGGCTCACTGTGCCACTGGATTCAAGCTATTCTGGCTGATGAGGGGTGAAACCCCGAACCCCGTCCTAGGATGCTTGTTTACTGGCATGGTGAGCAAAAGAATGATGGATTTAACCCAAATCTTTTGACTGGGGGTGAATGTTTTGATTTGTTCTGCATTCCGTCCATCAACTGGGTGTCTTTTGCTTTCTCGCCCTAAGTGCGCCAAGTATGCCCAGACGTGGGTCCTGGGCTCACTGTACCACTGGATTCAAGCTATCCTGGTTGATAAGGAGTGAAACCCCGAAACAGGTCCTAGGATTCTTGTTTCCTGTCGAGTGAGGACCAGGCTTGGCAGTTCAGGCTGGACTGTTCCTATGAGGAAGAAGGTCAAGACTGATTTGCATATGGCCAGGTCAAAACTGGGGTGTCATGGTGAGCAAAAGAATGATGGATTTAACCCAAATCTTTTGACTGGGGGTGAATGTTTTGATTTGTTCTGCATTCCGTCCATCAACTGGGTGTCTTTTGCTTTCTCGCCCTAAGTGCGCCGAGTATGCCCAGACATGGGTACCGGGCTCACTGTGCCACTGGATTCAAGCTATCCTGGGTGATGAGGGGTGAAACCTCGAAACCGGTCCTAGGGTGCCTGTTTCCTGTCCAGTGAGGACCTGCCTTGGCAATTTGGGCTGGACTGTTCCCATGAGGAACAGGGTCAAGACTGATCTGCATATGGCCTGGTCAAAACTGGGGTGGCATTATTGATTTAACGCAGATCTCTTGACTGGAGGTGAATGTTTAGATTTGTTATACATTCCGTCCATTAACTGTGTGTCTTTGGCTTTCTCGCCCTAAGTGTGCTGGGTATGCCCAGACCTGGGTACCGGGCTCACTGTGCCACTGGATTCAAGCTATCTTGGCTGATGATGGGTGAAACTCCAAAAACGGTCCTAGGATGCTTGTTTCCTGACCAGGGAGTACCTGGCTCGGCAGTTCGGGCTGGACTGTTCCCATGACGAACAGGGTCAAGACTATGGCCAGGTCTAACCTGGGGTGGCATAGTGAGCGAAAGAATAATGGATTTTACCCAGATCTCTCGCCTGGGGGTGAATGTTTTGATTTGTTCTGCATTCCACCCTTTAACTGTGTCAGGACCTAAAGGCCGGTTACGTGCTGACTGTATACATGTGGTAACCAAGAAGTAAAATCCCCATTGGCAAACTACATTTCCCGGCAAGGCCAGCCTTGCGAATCATGTAGCACGTGATGTGAACGCCACGCCGGATTCAAAGTAAAGGGCGGCCGGCGGCTGCCAATGCTGCTGATTATCCTGACGGATTGCCTTTGCAGACTACTCCTACAGACTACGTGATTCAAGGCGGTAAGAGTGCCTAGCACACCTCTCTTTGTGCTGTCTTCTCGGGAGAGAGGCAGCGGGGAAAGTACCTCCTCCACCTTCTCCATGCTCATCTCATTCGTTGGCTGAGACCAACGTTATGCAGTCTTGTGCTGAGGAGGATCTTTGCCCTCACAAGCACTCCTGTTATTCATTGTGTATCTCATCCGTTGGCCGAGACGGGCATTTCACGGTCTCCTGTGGAGGAGGCTTTCAGCCTACTCGGGCTCTGTGGATATTCCTTGGGTTTCTCCTCCGTTTGATAAGACTGACTTCTACTGGTCTTTTGCGAGGGAGAGGGTTCATTTAACCAGTCAATCAATCAATCAATCAATCAATCAATCAATCAATCAATCAATCAATCAATCAATTAATCATTTGTAAAGCGCACTACTCACCTGTGAGGGTCTCAAGACGCTGGAGTGGGGAATGCTGCTACTACTCGAAAAGCCAGGTCTTGAGGAGTTTTCTGAAGGTCAGCAGGTCTTGGGTCTGCCGTAGGTGGATGGGGCAGGTGTTCCAGGTCTTGGCGGCGAGGTGGGAGAAAGATCTGCTGCCAGAGGTCGCTCTTTGGAAGCGGGAGACTGTGGCGAGGATGAGGTCAGCGGAGCTGGCGGGTGGGGGTGTAGAAGCTGAGTTGTCTGTTGAAGTACGTTGGTCCGGTGTTGTGGAGTGCTTTGTGTGCGTGGGTGAGGAGCTTGAAGGTTATCCTCTTGTTGACCGGGAGCCAGTGCAGGTCTCTCAGGTGGGGTGTGATGTGGCTGTGGCAACGGATGTCGAGGATCAGGCGTGCACAGGCGTTCTGGGTGCGTTGGAGCCGTCTCAGGAGTTTGGCCGAGGCTCCTGCGTAGAGGGCGTTTCCATAGTCCAACCTGCTGCTGAGGAGGGCCTGGGTGACCATTCTTTTCATTTTAGTGGGGATCCATTTGTAGATCCTGCGGAGCATGCAGAGGGTGTTGAACTAGGAGGAGGAGGAGGAGACGGCGTTGACCTATTTAGTCATGGAGAGGGTGAAGTCGAGGATGACCTCTAGGTTGCATGCGTGGTCGGTGGGTGTTGGAGCGGTTCCCAGTGCGGTCGGCCACCAGTAGTCGTCCCAGGCCAAAAGGGTGGATCCGAGGATGAGGACCTCTGTCTTGTCCGAGTTCAGCTTCAGTCGCCTGTTCCTCATCCATTCAGCTAAGGCCTTCATCCCTTTGGTAAGGTTGGTGTTGGCGGTGTGGGTCCTTGGTGAGGGAGAGGATCAGCTGGGTGTCATCGGGGTAGGAGATGATCTTGAGGTCGTGCCGAGGAGCGACGGGGCGAGCGGTGCCATGTAGATGTTAAACAGAGTTGGGCAGAGGGATGAGCCCTGGAGTATGCCTCAGATAATCTTGGTGGCTTTGGAGCAGAAGGGGCGAAGGCGGACGCTCTGTGTTCTGCTGGAGAGGAAGGAAGTGGTCCAGTCCAGGGCCTTCTCTTGGATCCCGGCATTGTGGAGGCGTGTTCGTAGTGTGTGGTGGGAGACCATGTCGAAGGCGGCTGACAGGTCCAGGAGGATGAGGACCGCCATTTCTTAATTGTCCAGCAGGGACTTGATGTCATTGGTGGCGGCGATGAGAGCAGTCTCGGTGCTGTGGTTGCTGTGGAACCCTGACTGGGAAAGTTCCAGGATGTTGTTCTCCAGGTAGCGGGTCAGTTGTTCGTTGACGGTCTTCTCAATGACCTTTGCCGGGAACGGCAGTAAGGGATGGGACGAACGTTTTTGAGATCCTTGAGGTCCACCTTGGGTTTCTTGAGTAAGGCGTTGGTCTCGGCGTGCTTCCAGCTCTCCGGGAAGGTTGCTGTCTCGAAGGAAGGGTTAATGACTTTCCTGAGATGGGGTGCGATGGATGTGCTGGCTTTGTTGAAGATGTGATGTGGGCATGGGTTTGACGGAGATCTGGAGTGGATGGTGTTCATGATCTTGATGGTGTCAAGATCATGAGCACCATCCACTGATGTTGGTCCAGGACAGGAGGCAGTTGGTGAGGATAGTGGTCATGGGGGCGGAGGTCTCAGTGGTTGTCGGGGCGGTCGTGGTGTTGAAGCTGTCGTGGATGTCTGCGATCTTGCGGTGGAAGAAGGTGGCTAGCGAGTCGCACAGGTCTTGCGAGGGTGGGACATCGTTGGTGTTGGAGCTGGGGTTGGAGAGCTCCTTCCCGGTGTTGAAGAGCTCTTTGCTGTTGTGCGCGGTTGTCTAGGCGGTTTTTGAAGGAACCCTTTTGGCGGATCTGATGAGGTGATGGTGACTGTGGGTGGCGTGTTTGTCCGGTGTTCGTTTACGGAGCCATATCTTCTCCAGCTTTCGGCAGGTTTGCTTGGACGCCCGGAGCTTTTCAGTGAACCAGCTGGCTTTCTTGTTGGTGTGACTGTTGCAGGGTTTGTTTATTGGGGCGAGGGTGTTGGCGCAGTCCTTGATCCACTGTCTGAGTTTGCAGGCGGCCGTTTTGGGGTCGGTGGGGTTGGCAGGTGAGCTCTGGGCGAGGGTGGTGGTTAGCTGGTCTTCAGTGACTGCTTCAGCAGCGGCGAGGCATCTGTTGGGTGCGGTGGTGCGTTGTGGGTTTCTTGAAGGTGAAGTGGATGCAGCGATGGTCGGTCCAGTGGAGTTCAGTGGTGTGGTTGAAGGAGACGTGGGGGCTTGCGGAGAAAATGGGGTCAAGCGTGCGATTGGCGGAGTGGGTGGGTGTTGTGATGAGTTGTCTGAGTCGGAGGTTGACTAGGTTGTCGATCAGGGTGGTGGAGTTGGCGTCATTGTTGTAGTGGAAGTTCAGGTCCCCGAGAAGGATGTAGTCCAGGGAGGCGAGGGTGGGTGTGCTGACACAGTGTGGTCGGGGTTCGGGGCGTCTGTAGATGAGGGTTTCTCTGAGGGTGGTGCTGGGGTTGGTGTGGATCTGGAAGTGCAGGTGTTCGGGGTTGCTGAGGGTGTTGTCGTTGTTGGTCGAGACTCTGAGAGTGTTCCTGTGGACAATGGCGATTCCTCCTCCTGCTTCGTTGCTGCGGTCCCTGCAGGTGATCTTGTAGCCTTCTGGGACAGCTATGGCTATGCCGGGTGCCGAGGCGGGCTTTAGCCAGGTCTCTGTCAGGAAGGCAACGTCTGGGGAGTTTGAGTCAAGTAGGTCCCAGAGCTCAACGGGGTGTTTGTGGGCGGAGTTGGTGTTGAGAAGGTTTCATCTCAGGTGGTTGGGTTCTTTCCCGGTCGGCAGCATGGTGGGGTGGATGCTTGTGAAGCAGCAGTTCTGGCAGGTGAAAGCTCTGTGGGTATGCTTCGGGCAGCCAGGAAGCAGGTGTGTGATTGTCCGGTGTTGAGTGCGTGGAGGGTTTTGGCATCATAGCGGTGTCGGGCATTGTGGCGTTCGTGGGCTCTAGGGGTCCTGGTGCTGGGCGCTTTCCAGGCGCGGACGGGCTTGCCTTAGGTGCTCCTTCGGTGTACCAGCGGCGCAGCAGCTGCACACGTTTGCTGCGCAACTGCTGCGCGGCCTCCATTTGAGGGGATGTGGGAGGGAGGAGCACCTGGGAGGGGGGAGCGGGCGGCAAATGGGATTGCAGGGGGGCAGGGACGCAGCAGCGGGAAAAACGGGTGGGGGCCGCAGGAGAACTGGGCACAGGAAGAAAAAACAAGTTTAGGCAAGAAAACAAGCACAGGCACAAAGGAATAAAAACAAGTCTGGGCAAGAAAGCAAGTACAGGCACAGGGGAATAAAAATAAGTCTGGGCAAGAAAGCAAGTACAGGCACAGGGGAATAAAAACCAGTCTGGGCAAGAAATCAAGTACAGGCACAGGGGAATAAAAACAGGTCTGGGCAAGAAAGCAAGAACAGGCACAGGGGAATAAAAACAAGTCTGGGCAAGAAAGCAAGTACAGGCACAGAGGAATAAAAACAGGTCTGGGCAAGAAAGCAAGTACAGGCACAGGGGAATAAAAACAAGTCTGGGCAAGAAAGCAAGTTAAGCACAGGGGAAAAATACAAGATTAGGCAAAAACAATGCAGGCAGAGCCGTGCAGCAGTGTGGGGAGCTACCTGCCTACGAGCAGTTATTCTTTGGTCTCGAAGCCGATGGTGCATATGTGTGTGCTTTCTTCAAGAAAACAGTTTATACTTGGATAACATTGTGATTTACAACAGGGTGATATGTATAGAGATATAACTTCGCTACTCTCCCTTGAGTGAGGATACTGAGGGAGAGGTGATCATTTCAAACCCACCAATGAACCTTTGCATATTTGGCTAATACCAGACTGTGTATACATTGACCTGTTAGGAGGTAATACAATCGGTTGTTACTTGTTCTCTCTTTATATTCCCAGGAGAGAGATAGAAACGGGGTGTCCAGTCAGTCTCTGCATGATCTCTACAGCTGCTACCATATGTATATTTTGGTATGTGATAAAGAGGGGATTACTGCATACATATATTTCTCTAGACGAGAGAGCAGGAAAGGATTTGTCTCACCTGTGTGTTCTCTTTTCTTAGTAGTTCATGTGGGAAACTTGCATCCACTCTATTCTCTTCTGGCAACAAACTCTCACCCTTTTTACTTTTCAGGTAGGGTGTGTGAAGCCCAATGTTTTATTATTGCAGTGATCTCTCTTGCTTGTGATACACATATCTTGGTTTATGCTTACCCTGTGTTTCTGTGTTAACCTCAGATCTCCCTCCAAGCTGTCCCTACCATTTTCTTCCCTCACTTGACTATCCCAACAGTCTGTGTGTATTCACATTCCAGACTTGGGGCCGTCGAGAGGTGGACCCCCTTTGAGCATCAGCACAATCCCAAGGAATCTGGAAGGAAGAGTCTGACATACTGTGTGTCACATGATATGCTGACAGCACTGCTGAGGCACATGAATAGCTGCCTTCTGTTCCCCAGAGCTGCCAATTTGGGCACTGCCCAGAGAGACTTTCTGTCCTAGGTTGCATCCCTAATGCTATTGGAACTATGAATGGGACACATATTGGGGTTTAACCAGCACAAGCCCGTGAGGAGGTGTATAGGAACTGGAAGAACTTCCATTCCATCAGTGCGTAAGTGGCGTGCCAATCAGATCTATATATCTCACACGTCTGTGCCAAATTCCCAGGATCTTCGCTTGACTCCTACGTCATGCAGTGGAGTACCCCTCGCACACTAAGAATATCGAATAGAGAGGAGTACACATGGAGAAAGCTTGAGCATCCCATGCACTCTGACCTAAGGAATATATTGTGCAATGTAAGAAAGCAGATTTGTATTTATGGCTTTTGTTCAGATTTTTTTAGGATTTGCTTATAACAATTGTGATTAACTTGTAATATTAGACCTCCAGTTTGTAAACGGCATATGTATGAAAGATATTGGAAAACACAGATGTCTAGCAGCTTTGATATTTTGGAAGAGTACTGGTTATGAGTGTTATGAATGAATGAGTGATATAAGAATTTGGCATTGTTGTATATGTATATAGATATTTATGTTGTGGAGTTCATTAATAAAATGTATACTTTTTTGATAATTTTCTATAAAATTGTGTGAATTGAGCCTTATTAAACCATGATATATATTGTATTCAGAATTGTGAGGATGGTTGCATGAGAATTTATAATATCATTAGTCCTACGTCATGCAGAACAGTGCCATACCCTAGTTGATCTCACGACTACAAGCAGAGAGGGCCTGCCTTGTTGGTGAGTGGGATGTTCCCAACCTTTGTGTGTGTGAAGTCCTGTGGCATCTTCTGCTAATGTCTGATTCCTGACTGCACCTCTGTATGTCTCCAATGTAGCTGAACCAGCGTATCCAAATTGGCCATGGTTGCTGGCCCAGCTGAGGAATCCAACAATGTCCGGGGAAGCCCTCTTTAATAAGGCCCATGGTAGGACATGGCTGCCAGTGGAGCGGGCTTTTGGGCTCCTGAAGGCCAGATTCAATGTCTGGACAAGACTGGAGGAGCACTCCTCTACTCATTGAGGAAGGTGTGTCATATCATTGTCACCTGTTGCATGATCTACAACCATGCATTACGCAGGAACATCCCTCTGATTGAAGATGACGGAGACTAGCAGGCCCCCCTGGGTGTGCTCCCTAAAATGAGCAGTGATGATGATCGTGGTGAAGATGAAGGAGTTGGCATTTGTCAACAACTAATCAACAACTTTTTCACTTAAGTGTACATTTTGAAGCGATGTCTTGACTGTGAAACTTACATTTACTGTGTTTGTGAAGCTGTGAGGGAGTAGTTTATGTTTGATTATCTGATGGGTAGAGTTGTGCATAACTCTGTGCTGGTCTGTCAGTGGAGGAGGTCTTGACAAATATACAAAGTGGAGATGTTGACATTTGTACTCTAATTTTCAATAAAGACCATGTGCTGCTGTTGTAGTATGTCATCATTGTGACATGTTGAGAATAGCCTATCTGATATCAGATTGTTTGACTGTTGTAGCTAGTTTTGCCCTTTCATCATCATTTGAACATTTCAGGGGAGTGACTTCAGCAGGTGTGAGATGCTGTTCTGCATTGCACATTGGACATGGTATGTACCCGGGAATGTTTGGCACATAGTTTTGGTGTACGACTCTGGTAGCAGGACAGCTTGCCCAGCTATAGTATGATAAGTTTCTGTTGCATCATGGGGTGTCTAACCTGTTGTTTAGTGGTCCGTTGGGAATATGTGTGGCATCATGTCCAACTACACAGTGTGGATGTTTGACATGAACATGTCCGTCTCTCTTCACATTGGCTTGGTATGCTGTGTGTCAGATAGATGTAGGTGTTAATTTGTGTCATCAGGATAAGGCAATGAGCAATGATATATCAGGTGTGAGTGTGAACGGGCTAATGTAAACAAATAGTCCATTAGTCTAAAGATACGGAATAGACCGGAATGAAAGAGTGTCAAATGATTAAATGACAATAATACAAATGTGTCTAACATCGATTGTCTCCTCCCCCAGCGGGGTAGAGACATGTGGAAAGGGTGTATATGGGTAGTTAGCCATCATGGTATGCTTAGTTGTAATGCATAAAAATGGAAGTATTAACGTTAACATAAGTAGCACTGTCGCACCAAGTGAGAACCTTGGTTCCGAGGAATGGAGTTATTAATTCGGAAGTAAACGAGAACTTGATCAAATTTTCTGTATTTTAACCATAGATATAGTAATGCAAGACTACTCATAGGCTGAATGTTTGCTTTATAAAATGTAAACTTGCTCACAGAAGTATAATAATGTGAGTTATGTAAATGTAACTATTAATGTAACCCTAAACAGTCAGTGTATAATAGGCCCCTATTGATTGTATGTTTTTTTGTAATTTTACTTTCCAGAGATTTTTTAACTAAAAACCCCTGTCCTGAAGAAGGTGTTGGCATCAACAAAAGACACCGAAACGCTGCGTCGACTTTTGGTTTTTTTAATATGTATTTCATTGTATAATGTATTTTCTGGTGCAAATTAATTCTGTATAATGTTTTTAATAAATTGTTGTTTTTACACTAGCAGAAATTTATGTCTCTTAAGTGTTGTGTAACTTATAGATAGGGTGTTTACACTGACTGATTATTTAGGGTGTCTTTGACATATTCGTAGTCTCTGTTAGCGTAGATAACCTGCTAGCCACCTGGCTTAGGTTACCTTACGCCTCAGGATATACTTCCTCCAACTAGGGACTGTTTGTGTTTGTTGACTGTGAAACTTACATTTACTGTGTTTGTGAAGCTGTGAGGGAGTAGTTTATGTTTGATTATCTGATGGGTAGAGTTGTGCATAACTCTGTGCTGGTCTGTCAGTGGAGGAGGTCTTGACAAATATACAAAGTGGAGATGTTGACATTTGTACTCTAATTTTCAATAAAGACCATGTGCTGCTGTTGTAGTATGTCATCATTGTGACATGTTGAGAATAGCCTATCTGATATCAGATTGTTTGACTGTTGTAGCTAGTTTTGCCCTTTCATCATCATTTGAACATTTCAGGGGAGTGACTTCAGCAGGTGTGAGATGCTGTTCTGCATTGCACATTGGACATGGTATGTACCCGGGAATGTTTGGCACATAGTTTTGGTGTACGACTCTGGTAGCAGGACAGCTTGCCCAGCTATAGTATGATAAGTTTCTGTTGCATCATGGGGTGTCTAACCTGTTGTTTAGTGGTCCGTTGGGAATATGTGTGGCATCATGTCCAACTACACAGTGTGGATGTTTGACATGAACATGTCCGTCTCTCTTCACATTGGCTTGGTATGCTGTGTGTCAGATAGATGTAGGTGTTAATTTGTGTCATCAGGATAAGGCAATGAGCTTGGAGCACACCACTGTCAAATGTTTGTGACATTCCATCAGATGCTGCTACCTTTAATTAGACTGTGCCAGTGGACTTTTGCGGTGTTGATCCCCTGTTGTGCCACCTAGTGATATCAGATGTGGGATTTACATTGCGGGTCAGTCAGTGCAGAAACATTTGTTACATTTCCAGTGATTTTGACATTGTCTGGTGTATCCTATCAAAACATGTTATTTGAGACATGAACATGACATGACATTTGCGGTTGCTGACACTGTAAAATTTTCATATATGAATATTCATACTCTGTGGACAACATTAAGACAACATTAAGACCTTCCAAGGTTAGAACACCTGAATAAATGTGGGTTTCAATGCTACACTTCAAAAGAGTATGTCTAATTCAATGCTTTATATACTTATGTGGATACATTCTGATTCTGACAAGTCATTCATTTTCATTTCTGCACAATTCACATTCAGAGATACACAAGATATTTCTGAAGTTGTTTGCAACATGTGATTGATACAACATGGACAACTGGATGTGTACAAAGTGTATTTATTGTAGTGATTTTAGATCATTATTTACAGGCACAAAATTACAAGGGTGAATACACAGGGGTATAATTGTCAGGTGGTGGTTGATGAAATCTGTCTAGTAGCAGCCACTGTGTTTTAAGTCCTGAGTCCAACAAGTTCCTGCCTTCCAAGATGACATGTGGACAGGATCAGTCAATAAAGTCAATGTGTTGCACACAAAGGAGACATCAGGGACAACTCTGCTTCCTGTGATAGGTTTGTGCCTTGCCGCCTGAATCTCCAGCATCCTTTTTGGGATGTCCCCTCTTACGTTTGAGGGGGGATCCACTACTGCAAGCTCTTATGTGTCTGAGGACTCTTCCTCTGGCAGGGCCTCCATTCCAGTTGCAGTCGCAGATGGTGATGGCCCAGATATTGTTTTGCATCAGGAGTGGGTAGATGGGGGTGAGAACCCTGCAGAGGGTGGAGTTAATGTCCCTCAGCACCCCAATGACCTGGCCCATATTGTCATTGAGCGTATCAAAATACTGATCTATGGACCTCTGCCGCCGTTTCATTTCCTGAAGTTCTTTAAAAACCTGGCCCATCTGTCCTTGATTTTCCTGGTATGCCCCTATTACTCTAGAAATGTTAGCCTGATTGTGAGTGAGACCAGTGGCCTCACTTCAATGACCCACAGTATCCATCCCACCAGCCGTGTCCCCACAGCCCTGTGGCCTAGGCTGAGGTTGCACCCTCCCACTGGCACCTCCATCCTCAGTGTGAGTGGTGTCACTGCTCACCTCCGGAGCTAGGAAAGAAACTGGGGTGCAGGTGATGTTGCTGGTGCTTGGTGCACAGGTTGTTGTGGTAGTGGTCAGCTGTGGCGTTGCTGCTGAGGTGGGAGCTGTGGTCGTGGGCCCAGTGGGAGGCATTGGCTCTGTCTGTCCAGGCTGTCCAGAAGGGCCAGGTTGGTCCTCCACGCTCATCTGTGCTGAATATTCTGAATTACTGTTTGCTTGATCCTGGGGTTGCCCTGGAGTATGGTGACCGTCTTGCATTTCCACAGATGTTGTGCATGATCCACCTGTTTAAATAGAGTAGATTGTCAGAGTTGTAAGGCTGGTATGTACATTACCCATACTTTATTGTAAAGTGATTAGAGACATGAGGGGACAAAAGGGTTTGAGGTAGACAATATAGACGAAAGCCGTAATTTGTTATTACTTAGCTACATTTTATGCAACTTCCTTTACATGGAGGGTGTTATAGTTGAACATAAAGCATAAAGGAAAATGATCCACTTTGTGTTGATGTCAGGGATGGACAACCTCCGGCAAACAGAATGGAACTGGAAAAAGCATCCTTCCACAGACCATCTTAAACTTCTTCGGCAAGCCAGGAACGCCTATAACAAAAATAGCATCAATTCAAAAAAGAATTCTTCAGAACTGAACTGGATAACGCTAAGAATAGACCTCGCAAATTATTTGAGTTGGTCAAACACCAATCCAACAAACTAGCTAAATCTTCCAAAGAACCCCCTATATCTCCAATCACATGCAAGCAATTTTCCTCCTTCTTCTGTGATAAAATCTCTGCCGTAGGAAAGGAACTCATGTTTGCTACCTATTCCCAAACCCCTCCGGTTCTTCCTCCACACTCCGCGCTGCCCTCCCAGACCTCCCTCAAAAACCAAGCGTTATGGTCCAACTTCAAAGCCTATGATGAACAATCGGTCGCAAAAATCCTTTCCTCGTTAAGCCCCAACAACCACTTCAACGACCCTCTCCCGTCAAACTGCCTTGCCACTGCCTCTCAGGCTATCATTCCCTCTTGGACTACAATAATCAACTCCTTCCTCCTTCAGGGATCGATTCCTGACTCCCTCAAAGCTGGCCAGGTTGTTCCCATCTTAAAAAAACCTACACTTGATCCGGTTTCTCCCGACAACTACAGAACTATCTCAGACATACCTCTTCCAGCTAAAGTGCTTGAAAAATGTGCACAACTACAGCTGAGCCAACACATCACCAACTTCCACCTTCTAGACGACTTGCAATCTGGTTTCAGACCTGGGCACAGCACAGAAACCACTCTCCTCCACATTCTGGATGATGCCCTTCAAGCCCTTAACCAAGGCAAAACCTGCCTCCTGGTCCTCCTTGACTTATCCATGGCTTTTGACATGGTCAACCATGAAATTCTCTTGAATCACCTTAAACTTAGGATGGGCCGGGATGGCACAGTTCTGGCGTGGTTTAGGTCCTTTCTCCAGAACCGCTGTCAGAGAGTCCTGATCAACGGCAACCTATCCGCTTCCTCTCCGATCACAGTGGGAGTCCCTCAAGGCTCAACCCTATCCCCTACCCTCTTCAATCTCTACCTCGAACTGCTCGCCGATGTGCTGCGTACTGCCAACATCTCCTACCACATGTATGCCAACGTCTGGTAACTAGAGCTAAGAAGAGAGCCTGGTACTGTCAAAAAGACTCTCTCCTCACTACCCTACCCAAGAAACGTATGACCAGGATCCCATTCGTCTTAAAATTTTGCCCTCACAGTAACAAAATCAATAAAATTATCAAAAAAAACTGACCACTACTATGAACAGTTTAAGGAAGCCCCCCTATTTTCTTACCAATGTGGAAGCAACCTGGCAAGCCACCTGGTACATGCCATCACATGGCCACAAACCACCCCTGTAATAAATACCATCACAGCAGCCTGGGGCCTCGAACTGATCGTAGGACATTACAGATGCCAAAACTGTAGTGTTTGCAACCTGACTTTCAATACCAAAGAATTCATAGTCAATGGTCGATCACATAAACTAAACAAACATTCGAATTGCAGAACGCAAAATGTCATCTATGCGATTAAATGTCCATGCGACCTTATCTATATTGGACAAACGACACAAAGGATTAAACAACGTATCATTCAGCACAGAAGCAGGATTAATTGCAAGACATTGACAGCACCCTTGGTTGCACACTACCTAGAATTGGGACATCTAGATACTGACATCCTATGGCAAGTGATAGAAAAACCCACATTGCCCATCCGAGGAGGCGATATCAAAGTGCTCCTGAACAAGGCAGAATGTAAATGGATGACGATCTGTGATTCGGTTAACCATGGACTCAATACTCTTGACGAATGGAACAGTACTGTTACCACCTGAAAAAATGGACTTCCCACTGACATTCTAAGCCCGCATACTCGACCCTTTCTTACACACCCCAATAATTCATTCACTCCTCTAGAGATACCCTCCTCCCTATCAATTAACAAACTAGGGCCCTGGACCCTTGAATGCTAGCTGTAAAACGTGCCTGGTATAAATTGTGTCGATTTCAGCATATTGTAATCAACGTTTAAAATCATATGTGTTTTAACTGGATATGTCTCTGGACTAACTTATACCAATTACATGTGTATACTTCTGTATAAAATATTTGTAACAATTTGCTTCTGCTAAAATGTGCCATTTCGGCATTACAGATGGTATACATAAGCTTTCCTGTCCTTTCCCCTGCACTCCCTCCCCGTCGCTGGTTGCGTCATTGGGTACACACCCAGTTCACGCCCACATCGTTCGCTCAGATCCCGCCCAAACGCGGAAGTAAATACTCGCTCCTTGCCGCGTTCGAGCTCCCAACCTCCTGGATTCATTCCGGCTGGACACGCCGATTAACCAAGGTCCGTTCCTTTGCAGCCCCACAGCTCCTGGGTACAGTAGTTCACCCCCATACACCCAAGACCCTCTCGCCCATGGGCCGTGTGTAACTGCCCTTTTCACCCTTGTGTTTTCTCCATAGGAACCGTGTCCACTAACAGACTGATCTCCGACGGCCGCCCACGCCATTCAGACCCGTTAGTATTTCTTTTCCCTTTTCCATTAAAAATGTCACGTCTCATTTTACGGTCCTTCATTGTCCAACTTTTATAGTGCCCCCATGCAGGCTCCAACGTGATTCAAAGAAGATTGTAACTCACTTCAGGCCAATCGTGACCCATCCAGCTTAATCTCCCAGATGACCCTTATCTGCATCTCAGATTATTACTCAGGTAATCCCAGAGTCAACCCATGCACGCCCTTCCTTGCCAGTCACACCTGACCTCCCCCTCAAACTCTGTTTCCTTTCCTTGCAGCACGCCAAAAACCCTCACAACCAAGTCCTGATGACGATGCATACTAACACGGATCGAAACGCCGTCGACTTAACAGCTCATTAAAAGGCGTACTCCTTCTTTGTGGCCCGACATCAAAATTGAAAAAACTTTTGTAAACTGTGATATCACGTTGTCACATGTTTTTGAGCCACTCACTGTAAATTACTTGCACTATTGTTCACCGTGCGCCGTTTATGCTGTTCACTTTCTTCACTTGCGTCGCCACCTTCACCACAGACACTTTTTAAGCACCAAGTATTATATGGTTATCAATAATTCATTTTATGCAGTGCTGCTTCTAACTGTATAATTCCGACCATTAACTTTTGTGACAATACAAGATGAATAACTATCTTTTTTCAAATTAATGAGTATTCTCCTTCTTTCCTTGAAAGTAATGCTGTATGCATGCATAGTTAATTGCCAACATACTATCACCTGTCAGGACATTGTTTCTTACATGCACCTGTAGAATGGCCATCAGCTGTGTCCTTTTGTTGACCTTCCATTGGGCATAATTGCTGTTTTCAGCAGGAGCAGAGGTGCGGTAGTAAGTCGCTGCGGTTTGACCGCAGATTCTAACCATGAGTACTTCGGTCTTATCATAATCTGCTCGTCAGTTGGACCACAGTGTAGTCGGCATAAGAAGCCCTAGCCAAACACTTACAAATGGCCGCAAGCCATGCGTAGAGCTTTCAGAACGCAGTGGTCAGAATGAACATTGCAGCCATCGTAATTGGGTGGAGTATACTTGACGACTGTGTAAGTCAGAATTGCTCTGCGGTCATGGCAGTCGGATGCATTGTCTGACCAGGATCGTAATGAGGGCATTAGTTTTAAAAGCTGTCTTCCACTTGTCACCCTTTCAAACACGCACAAGTTGATAAACCCCTCCTTGCAGGTCCAACTTGCTGTGCATTGTTGCTCCTTTTATCTGATCCAGAGCATTAGAGTTCGGGGTAATGGTTATCGATTTTTAACCATGACCCTATTTGTCTCTGTAATCTATGCATGCTGAAAGTTCCACCCATTTTTCAGTGCAAAGAACAGAGGTGGGAATGCAGCTTGATCTGGATGGTTGAACAATCCCTATTTCTAGCTATTTGTCCAAGTACCCTCTCTGATGCAAGTTTTCTTTTTCAGTAGATTCTGCTACAACAAATGTATGATACCAGTTACATATTGATGTGCCAGTTAAAGGGTCTGTGAGGCAGTAGAGTACTAGCTTTGCCTGTGTCAAAGACGTCGGAGAATTCCTTTCAGGGGTTACTTGAGGTCAATGTGTTAGGCACACTGATTGTGAATATCTGGAGAATTTCCTTCAAACGACCAGTAGACTCTACAAAAAGGGGACTGCAAGAAAATAGTTCTGTCAACCCTGTCAATGTCTGGGTTACCGTCCTGCACCCATGGAATCCCTAAGATGGTCTTAAATTGTTGTGTACATATCAAGTAAAAACTAATGGTTTGCATGTGATTGTCGAATATGATGTATAGTTACCCCCACAGTTTGTGTGGACACATCTCTAGAATATAATTCGTTCCCATTGATGGATTAATTCCCATTTAGTTTTTACTAACAACTAAGATTCTTAGGGTTGTGGCAAAAAAAATGTCCAAAAAGTTCCTTGCAGTTCCTGTATCGAATAATTCCTGTTTGGCAGTGCCTATCTTAGGACCAGTTTAACTCAGTGGGTACATGAAAGTGCTTGAAGGAATTTTTCTAAATAGACATTTGCTAATCTATGGGAGACCTTGCTTGTTAGTCACCCAGAAGATCGGTCTCCTGACCTGCCAGGACTTCTTGTTTCCTTATCTTCCAAGGGGTTGTTTTTATGCTTATTGCCTTCGCCGTGTTGCTACACAAGTTGGGCCCCAGGCTGGTAAGAAAGCTTTTTATCTCTTCGAAGAAGAGCTGAAGGCAATACTCTGTTTCCATGTGGTACCCAAACCATGCAAACATCCTATCATGCATTTCTGCCTCTGCAAATATCAGGTGCTGGGCACTCTAACTTGTTGTGCTTGTCAGTGCAAGCAAGATGGCTTCATAGACACAAGTTCCCATTGTCCTCACTGACTTCATGCTGCTCCAGAAACTAGAATGGCACCAATCCGACTCTGGTAGCGAGAATAGGATAAGAAGTGAAGAAACCACTTGTGAGTCAACTTCAGACTCATGAGCCTTGCTTCGCCCATGAAGTTTTCTCTAGTCACTGGTGTTATGTAGTCGGGACTGCTAGGAAGCAAGGAGCGATTTTAAGCTATGCCTGAAACCCTATTCGCTCCTCTCTTACTCTTATACAAAATGGCTGCAGAATCGAGGTCACATGTTTTGCCCTCAATGAAAAAGCACCCATACTCCGTGCCTCCACCATGCTGACACACAAGCTGGGTCCTAGAGTCCCCATTCCAGTGGGACACACACTCCTAACAGCAAAATGGTTTGCATATGATGACTGATGTTCTACCTTCTTCATTCCCAGGCACGAAAATAGTCAATTTCTCTGTGCATTCCAATTTGGAGGAGAACAGCTAATGTAGGGGAGACTTCCGCTGGGCTTTATACTGTCCACTTACATCTTTCCCAAGCCCCTTAAAAGGACCTCAACAACCTAGCCCTTCGTGAATGGGTCTACTCGTATTCAGTAGCAGCCCTTCCAAGTTGCCCAAGTACAGAAGTGACTAGTTGTTCCTGTCAGATTTTCTTTTGATAATTCTGAGACTTTGATCTTGTTTATTCCATTATAAAACTGCAACAACAAGTCCTAGAATTCAAAGCAACATCTTGACTGGAGCAACTCATTACACGTGGACATTGGAAACTTGGCGGTTATGCAGGTGGTTGAATGGTTTGTTAGTTGCATCTGGGACTTAGGAACAATGCAAGGCTGATGCAATAGATTTGCCCACTGAGTTGACAAAGAAAGGGCTTAAGTCCTCCACAGTGAAATGACACTTCTGTCTTCCCTGTGTTTGATATAAGTCATGGCATCCAAGCTAGGAAGCACCACCTGTCTTCAGACGGCCTCAAACCCATCCATAAGCTACCATACATACCCAGTTACCGTTTCTCAGTTGTGCACCTTCTTGGAGGTGGCAGGATAATGAAGATGATGGTTTGCAACTCTGGATAAGTACCATACGAGTATGTCAAGAAAGATACTCCAGGGCTCTAGCAGTAGACTGAGGAGGAAGAGTGAGCATTTATGAAGGTGAAGCAATCCTTAGGTCTGCTCCACTTTTGGACTGCCAGATTTTTCCAACCCCCTTACTTTGTATTGTCATGTTTGAGATGGAGGTATTCATGGCTTATTGGTACAAGATCATGGTGACAAAAAAAAACATTGCATTCTACTTTTCTGTTAGTTAACCCATGCCTGCCACCTTACTGCCTTGCTGTAGACAGTAGTATTGCCACTCTTTTTGTAAAAAAATTCCAAAAATATTGTTCTAGGTTGTCCCTTGATGGTTCCCATTCCTCATTCTGTAGCCGCCCTACTGCTTACCATGAAAACGTAACACTTGTCTATTGCATGACTGTCTTGATATCAAATATTGATATAATCTGCCTCTAATATTAACACCATTATCATCAGCACAGAACCCTGCTTCGCCAATAACCACTGCACAGGATAGTGAACCTTCTAATTCTGTACTTGGTGTTGAATATTTGACTAAATCCAGGATTGATATGTCTATTGGCCCTATGCCTGGTACTCGGCTAATTAATTATGTGGAAGGATCATGTCTCAGAAATGATGTTGGAAATCTTGTTGCTGGATACGCTGTATGTACATTGAATGAGATGATAGAGAGTCAATGATTGCCTCTGGATTGCTTTGCTGATAGACCTGCCCTTGTTGCTCTCACAAGTGCATGTATTTTGCCTTCACCAAACATGTTCACTTAACTTACAGATTGCAAACATATGCTTTCTGAGGCCCATGATTAAGGGCTACTTTGGATGGGGAGGAATTTCTTTACTTCTATTTGAACCACTATGAAGAACAGGACATACATTAAACATTTGTTATATATGTTTGACTGTATTAGCTGGAATCCTGTCCAAATGCCCACTGACCAGGGGTAGCGACATGATTCTCCCCACCCATCATCCTCTAAGACCCCTAGGTCTCATTCATATTTACTTTTTAGAGTGTCTGGGGGTAGGCTATTGACCTTAAGAGAGGTATACATCTGGGAGATTGCACGTGTTAGTACTGGGGATCCTAATAGCCTGAATTCCAAAGGCGTCTCCTCCACCACTTCACTTAGTAAGGTCCCATATCCCTGGAGTATATGCTGCACTTGTAGGTAGCAAAGGCACTGGTCCCTAATTAGCTCAAATTGTTGCCTGAGCTTCACAAAGGGGATCTTATGCCCCTCTCAGCAGACATTCCCCAAATAGAGATGCCTATAAGGTCTCATTTTCCACATTCCTCCACCACCTGGAGGTCTTTCAACATGCTGAAAAATCCACAGAAGTTGGTCAAGCGTCACTTTCCCCATCCACCCCAGCAGGTTCTTCATCTTTTGCCAAATTTTACCCTTCTCGGCTGTCAGAGCCAGTAGGGAGATCATCCCTCCTGTTCCGTATAGGCAGCACATGTAGCCCCCAGGGTCCATTTCCCTCCTGTCCACCAGTAGGGAAGGTTCCTACTGTGTTGCGAATGCCCAGTCATTTACCACCAATAGATTTGCTGCCTCGTAACATAATCTCAGATTGGTACCCCGCTGTCATATTGTTTTCTGATCAAGGAAGCCAGTGATATTCTAGGCACTCCTTCATCCCACAGTAGTAGCCTGTTGTGGCCTCTGTGTCCCAGAAGGGTATATATAACATTTTCCATAGTGCGGGCCCACCCAGCATGGATGGAGGTAACTTCCACCAGTATTCTATGTCTGTCTATTACCTATCCAGTCTCTCCCCCAAGGTTTTTTGAAGAAATGTTTCATGGTCTGTGTTTATGTATATACCCAAGTATTGGAAACCCCTTGTGTCCCACCACATGGGGTAAACCCAGTCTCTTGGTGTCTCCCAGTCAGTCAACAGCTAGGTCACTGATTTACTCCAATTAATACCAATACCGGCAAAATTGCCGAACATCTTGAGGATCCATAGAGCTCTTGGGACTGATCTCTTTAGGTCTGCTAGATAGAGGAGAACATTGCCAATGTAAAGTGAGACCACGTCCTTCCAATACGGATCCCAATTCAGGCCACAGATTAGAACATCTCCCTGTAGCCATGCCACCAGTGGTTCGATGGCCACTGCCAACAACAGGGCACCCCTGCCTCGAGTTCTGCCCTAGCCTAAAGTCTGTTGAAATTGCTCCATTGACCCTAATTCGAGCCAAGGACTCCCTGTATATTATTCTGATCCACTCCAGAAAGGATGGGCCGAAGCCCATCTTCCATAGGATTGCAAATAGGTAGGGCCACTCCACTGAGTCAAACCCTTTCTCCGCGTCCAGGTCCTGCAGCATCGCTGGCTCCTGTTCATGATCTCTCTGGAACAGACAGCCAAGTAAGCATCTTAAATTATGTCTGGTGGATCTGTAGGGTATGAACCCTGACTGATCTTGAGTAACCACAGGGTGGCTATGCAGATCAGTCTGTTTGCCAGCACTTTTGCCAAAATGTTTGTCTCCACATTAAGCAGTGAAATTGGCATATGTGAGGCACACTCCTTGGGTGGCTTCCCTTCTTTGTGAATTAGTACAATGTTGGCCTGGCATAGGTCTGCAGGCAGTATGCCCCACTCTCTGGCTTGGCTTTGGCGTAAATGATCTGCAGTGGGGTCACTGTGTGTGATTTCACACATTTAAAAAACTGTGAAGACATTCGTATCAGGGGGCTTTCTTCCCTTAAGTTAGGACAGGGCTTCTGAAATCTCAATTTCTGATATCTCCTTCTCCAGAGACTATCTTACAATGTCTCTAGGTTGTGGTACTGGTATGTCCCTGATGAGGCCATCCATATCACCCCGGATGTCCCTGAGCCGTGTTTGGTATACATGCCTTAGGCATTCTGTGAACGTCTGTGCGATGGCATCTAGTGTATCAGCCATTCCCCACCCTTTTTGGATACTCTATATATCCACCTGTATACCTCTTCCCTTTTAGCCAACCATGCCAGCACCTTTCATGCCTTATTACCTGACTCATAGAATCTGCTGTGCATGTGCCTGTATTTTGTCCTAGCCTTGCATTGTGTCAGTGATGTATATTCATCACTAAGGGTCTCCACCTGCTGAGGGAGTTCCTGAGTGGGATACACCACATAGTCTGCCTTCCCTGTGCCAGGCAATCCTCCAAGTCCCTGTTCTCCTCCTCTCTCTTTCCTTCTATTTTCCCACAATGTGTGCTATCAGATGACCTGTTTCACAGGCTTCTCACATTGTAACCTGACAGGGCACTACCCCCGCATTGTCTTGAAAATATGTCAGAAACCCATTGCACTGACTCTCTCATCGTCCAGCCCTTGAGTTCCCAGGGATCTAGTCCCCACCCCACCCTAGTCCCACCCCACCCATGTCTGACTTGGGGTCGGACATAGGGTTGTGACCACTGGGGAGAATTCTGAGATGCCCCTGGGGAGATATTTTGTGTGCCTGAACTCTCCTCAGCTAAGGTGCTGCATCAGAAAGTAATCAGTGAATCCACCTGTTGACCACCCGGAGTGGCAGTGATCTATGTGCCAAAATCCCCACACCTTTAGAGCCAGCACTTGGCTCTCTCAGGGTAGCAATACAGACATATCCAAGGCTTACTCAAGGAGGTGAGGTAGATTTAGACATTGAGAATATAATGCACACCATACTACCAGCTGACTGATAAAATCAATGTCCAGTCAGTGCTTTACCTTTTAAAAAGAAATGTAGTTTAATACACATAAGCGAACAATACTACACATAAAACTAGAATAAACAGTGAAGACAAGATGTCCCTACAACTCTCTGGGGCAGAGTTCTGACTCCAAAAAGTATTATAGCATCAAGACGCTAAGTACTACAAAAAGCAGTTAACATGTAAGCACAAAAGTAGCATTGCATATTACAGACCATGTCACAGAGGGTTGCTCTCATTCACTAGAGCCAGTATACCAATCCTTGTTTTGAGATATGATAGTTTCAGCATTTGAAGTCAAATGTTCTTGATCAGTCCTTAACCAGCCACCCAAAGAAAAATAAGTGCTCTCCCATCCTTAATAAGGACGCCACTCTGTGGTGCCAGGGATCTGATCACAGGTGCCTGATATATTGGAACAGTTTATTGGAGTCCCACTAGTCCAGTAGCCACTGGCTAGCTGTAGGAGGGTAGTGGCTGGCCAGAGTTCGAGTATACCCTGATACCCCCTGATGTCACAAAAAGAAAGGTGGTGGTCTGCACCACAGGGCACTCTTCACTAGCAACAGAGTGTAACTGAAAGAATCACACTGGCTCCCACAGCACAGGGAAGGGGTCTGGGCAAAGTGATCTCACTTTCAAGTACTAGGATCAAGCTTACTCATCTTCTTCTGTTTCCATTGATGTGCTGCAAGCGTCCTTATTTTGAGTACATGTCTGCTACTTCCTTGTGTTCCAAACAAGCAGCTCCACAAGTTTCACAAACAGCTGGTACTCTCTGAGAGATGCCCTTGCTTCTCATCTAACTGACAAATTCCTTTGCAGCATATTTCATCAGTCACAGAGAAAACTCCTTAAATTCAACCCTTATTAAGGAGTGTTCCGATTTTTAGATGCGGTGTGCACGTTCCTTATCTTGCCTTCCCACCACGAGCCGTGGCTGGCTTCCTTGGACAGAGCAGGTGTGGGCTGCCTTGAAAGAATCGTGGAAACGTTTTGAACAAAACCTGACCACTAAGGCCAGACTTTCATCACATCTGATTGATAGGCTGATCCAATCAGAGGGTCTGCTAATTTTGAATCATACGTGCCCCTCCAATCGTGCGGCACATTTGTGGCATGTACAACCACCAGAAAGGGGGGAGGGTCCCTCCTAGCAGAGTTAGTGCAGCTAACACAGATAAGAGCAAGCATCTACACCCAGCCCACCAGGCTTCTCCAAGGAATAGGGAGAGGCACGAGGGAGCTGGAATGTCCAGCAGAACAGCTCAGTTAACATTACACACAATGTTTCAACTCACCATTGTCCCCTAGGGAACCAACTAGCTCTCAAACACACATCCCAGGTAGACAAAGGCAACAGGAACACAGGCAAGGGAGGCTGCACAAACTTGATCAGGAGGGTAACTAGTAGCCCACCCAAACTAAATATTTATTTTTGCCACCAATGTTGTTCTACCATAGCCTGCGAAGAGAGGGCAGTAGCAACTCTCTATGAAGTAGGTGTTTACTGTGCATGCCCCCCAACCTCAAGACCAAGCTCTAGGGTCTCTATCCATGTAAACAGGTAGGCCCTCAGTAGACATGCATGATTGTCATGCTCACTGAGATAAGGATGGGGAAGATATACAGTAACTTTCATGTGACTTGCATGGAGACCAGCATAAGGCAGGGGAAGCACCCTCTCCAGAGAGATACAGAAGACTTCTTGTCCTAGCAGTCCTCCTGTAAGGAACGCCTATTTTCTGTTAGTTATGTCTTATGCAAAAGGACCAGATCTGGGTCATGCAGTTCAAATACTTGACCCCAATGCCCAATTTCAACGTGTGCCCCAGGCCATTGATGTTCCTGGAGAGGACTTCGAGTGTTTGCCCTCCCAGAAGTTGTTGTGTTAATGTACCTGCCATGTTTTCTGTAGTAATGTTAAGCTATGCGGCTGTCGATTTGGCCATGGGTACTCCTGAATTCTAACCTCCCCCCCAACACCCTCACTCTGCTCCCCCATGCTGTGGGCTTAGAACTGCCCACCTCCCCAATGCTCAGGGTGCCTCTCTCCTGTCTCTAAACAAACATGTCATCCATAAACCAATATGTAATAACAACTCGGAGTCTTACGAAATTAGAAAGAGAACCCTGCCGGGACTATATAAAGAAGGCCGTGAAACAGGATCCTAAGGTTTAGAATGTGCAACACTGGGTACCATCAAAGCCACACAGGATATTTATCACAAGAAGGCTGCCATTTTTTCATGATTGATTATTTTATTAATATTTTTGTTGATTTTATGATTCTTCAAATAGAAAAGGAAACATTTACAAATATTAAAATCTGGATACACTCAATAACATTTAATAGTCAAAATAGAACAAAGAGTCCCACACACTCAACTTTCATTATACACTCATGGCCACAATCATATCAAAACAACTATCAATCAACAACTCCTTCATTCATCCACACATAGGGAACAATGGTACATCACTGCCTTGGGCTATAATCATAGTGGTCAACAGTTCATGGACAAAAAGGGAAATGGGGCAAATGGAGCATGGGGAGGGGATCATAGGGTGTATTAAAGATCCTGCCACCAACAGAAGTTACGCTGACGCACGTTTCGGTGTTCCGGCCTACATATGCCACACCTTCGTCAGGGCGATGAGGGACCAAAAGGTGAGGGACAAGAAAGGCTGTAACGATAAGAAAAAAATATATATACATAAAAAGACAACAATAAACATATAATTCTTTAGGTGATACATTGCTATTAATGGCATGTATGTGGCTTTGGGTACACTGGTTACTTCTATTGATGCAGATTCTTAACTTTCTTACGGGGAACCTAGCTCGGTATTTTAGAGGTTAAACTCATCAGCCAACATTCAAAAGCATTCATTCACTCTTTCATTCATAGTCTGAGCAATTCGGTGACGTCGGGATCAAGTAGGGCATGATGTGTTTAGGAAAAACCGGTGGATACCATATAGATAGACGCCCGCTAATGGGCACGTCCTATGGGAATATGCCCCCTAAGTTTTTCTTTCTTTAGGAGGATCGGATTAGTCTACCTAGTTAGGTGGTAGAGGCCAGGGAGATATTTTAACCAGAGGAGGCTTACCGATAAAACTGGATTTATTTCAAGTGTCGCAGAAAATGGCACCAGTTCGTTTCGTAAGTTTCCTGGGGCTGTTCACAGGGCAGGCACGCTCTTTAATAGATAGACACATCAATGGCAAGGTGAGATAGTGGCATTGGCGACAAAAAGGCTCTCTATACTTGGGAGGTGAAAAATCATGGGAGCATTTCTGCTACATCTGGGGGTCTTTACAGAGTACTCTAGCATATTACAGACATACCTAGATCAGGGTGATATCTAGCCAAAAGCGTCAGTTTGAGCAAAGAAGGGTGCGCGGGCTAGGTAGGCTTTTCCTTCATAAAGGCAGTTATATCTACATATCGTTCAAAAAATAATGAGTACAAGAGAGGGAGACATTAGTGGTCCAAAGTGGTCTATATTTATATTAAGTTAAACAACAACAGCAGGCCTGTCTCTAGGCAGAATATAAAGTCACATGGCCTACCTAAACGGTGTCACCACAGTCCAGAAGAAACAATGTGTACTTTTTCGGGAGTTTCTTTTAAAGGGGCGGATAGGAGGAGTCACCCGCTTTTCACTCTCCTAATCTCTTCAGTTTGATCAGCCCCATAGGAGATAAAAAATAATAAAAAGGACAAAAAAGACATACTCAATCAGGTTATGGCATGTTTTTAGCCGCGAGTGACAGCTAAATAACTTCATTTATACGCAGGAGCATTGAGAACCTCCCTCAAGGCGAAGTTAACACAGTAAACTTTCATAAAGTACCTGATAAGCAGACGACGTCCGAGTTAGTATTTGCCCTTGCTCTTCACAGCTTTATTTTCAGCGAGTGGAGAAAAAACGAGATCAAACTTCCGGATTTCACCACAGGTTAACTGACAGCTGCCCGGATTTTTATCACGGGGCTAGTACAGTTCCGAGTATAGTCTCAACAAAGATTAAGCATAGAAGAATTAGCAATCCGCAACGTGTAAGGATCAACCCTCCCAGGGCGGTCCCGATCATATCAACTCTCTGGGGCGGACCGACATATACATATATATTTCTTTTTTTTAAAAATATTTTTATTTGTCATTGCGGGAGAAACATACATGAAAAAAAAGAAACATAGAAAATTCAAACAATGTTAATATCATACACAGTCATTAGTTAATCCAGAGACCCACATATAAAGCAATTCATTACTTAGTAAAGGAGAAAAAAGAAAGAAAAGGAACTTAGGGCCATATGTATCAAGCAAATTAGCAGTCGCAAAGGCCGAATTTCGGCCTTTGCGAATGCTAATTTGCTAAATGGAATGTATGAAACATTTTCGCAGCAAAATAAGGAATCGCAAAATTTGCCATTCCTTATTTTGCGATTGCACTTAAGGAATCGCAAATTTAGCGATTCCTTAAATGCAATGTATCAAATAAAAAATAATGCAAAAATGCCCATAAGGAATCGCAAATTACCACCAACTTCTAGTTGGTGGTAAGTTGCGAATTCTTTTGAATAAGCAATTTATTTAAAATCCAAAGGTGGCATATGACGGTTTAGGGCATGTATGTGCGCCATATGCCCACACATGTCATTTTCAGGGGTGCAGCAGGGTGTTCTTGTGACACCCCTGCACCCTTGAAAGTATTCCTACATTGAGATTAGCAAATTGCTAATCGCAATTTTCCCCTTCATTCCTATGGGCGTCCTGGCCCATAGAAATGAATAGGAAAATTGCGATAAGCAATTTGCTAATAGCAATTTAGGAATGTTAGGGAATCGCTAAAAAGAAGCGATTTCCTACATACATACCATTTTGCGATTTCTAAATAGCGATTCCTTAAAAATCGCTATTTAGAAATCGCAAATGGTCAGGATGATACCTATGGCCCATAGTGATTGTAGCCCACATAGCCCGAACAGCAATATCACATGAAAGGTCTCCAAATTTTCTCTTTATTCCTTAGAGATTGATGTCCCCTTAATTTTGCTAGTGAAAGTTCCATCATCCGGTTCTCCTTAATTAAAGCCCACCATTCAGAGATATGCGGAGGATTAGGAGAGATCCATGTTCTGGCTATGACCAATCGCGCGCAGGCAATTAAGATGGTAATGAGATCTTTGAAAGTGCTATTTATATCCGCAAGTCAAGTAAGATCAGCTGTGGAGTGAATTTCAGGCTGATTATTTGTTTATGGGAGAGTATGTCTTCTATTTTTTTTCCAAAACTCACCCAGGGAGGGACATGAGAAAAGCATATGAACTAAGTCAGCAGCATGTAGATCACATTTAGGGCACTTTGTGCGTCTGCTAAAATCATTGTTGCCTGTCCAGCTAGATATTATTTGCGGGGTACAGTAGAATTGGCTTATGGTTCTATAATGTTGTAATCTTAGACTAGAGGAATGAACAACATGATTGATTTGGTGAAGAGATCCCGAGATTGGATTTGGAGTTATATTTATACCCATCTTATTAGTCCATTTAGTAGCAAGTTTGCCACAATCGTCCATTTTAACATTATTTAGAGAAGCGTATCCCTCACTAATAATTGATTTAGTTTTGTCAGAGTATAGACAGTTTAAGATCTCTGATGGGGGCAACTTCTTTAATATTCATCTTCCGCACTAGAAAGTCCCTCATTTGTATGTATTTAAAGTACATACCATCGTCCAGTTTATATATATTTTTTAGTGAAGTAAAATCTAAGAGTACCTCGTGTCCAAAAAGGTCTCCTAATTTGCAAACGCCACATCTAGCCCAGGAAATCCCTGCCCCGTCTGAAAAAATTCCAGGAAGGCCTGGATTGTCCCATAGAGGTAAGTCTGAGCGAAAGAAGGAAAATTTCCCATAATTCATAATAGTGTTCCAAATGGCGATTATTTCTCTAGCAGTCTTAAATTTAACATGCTTGAAGAAGTTAGGATCATGGACCCTCAGTAGAAAATAGCTGCAATCTGAGCCTAACATAAATTGATTAAAAAACCTTTTTTGAGGTAATTTAATGGTAAGCAAACTTCAGAGACGAGAGAAAAAAGTAGCAAAAAAATATAATTTAAAATCAGGGAACTTCAATCCACCTTTCTCAATCGATAGTTTCAGTGATTGGATTGATCTGCAGGCTTTCTTGTAGCCCCATATATAACTACTGCATAACCCATCAAGTTTTTTTTTAAATGCGCTATTAAGTCGTAGGGGGATACATCTAAATAAGTAAAGAAATTTGGGAACAATTTTCATTTTAATTAAGTTAATCCGACCTACAAGGCTCAGCGGGATCTTGTGCCATTTTTTAAAAGATAGAACCACTTCTTTCAGAAGTGGATCATAGTTAAGAGCGATTAAGTCCCCATGATAGGCTGATATTTTTATTCCAAGATACGTAGCGTTGTTACAAATGCCAGGAACTGGGGTCAGTGTTTTGTAATTAACAATAATTTGCGTCTTATTTAAGTTCAATTTATACCCTGAGACCTTCCCAAATTCTTCAGATTCTCTAGTAATCTCAGGTAATGATTTAACTATATCCGTTGTAAAAATGGCTATATCGTCCGCATAAGCAGTTATTTTTAGAGCTTGTCTGCCAAATTGAAAAGGAATAATGTTTACTTGAGTCAGAAGTGCGTTTAAAAATGGTTCTAAAGAAAGAGCAAACAGCAAGGGTAAGAGAGGACACCCCTGCCGGGTTCCTCTTGCTATTCGGAAATTGGAAGAGTCCATACCAGCATAGCTTATCTTAGCTGTCGGTTGGTCATACAGGGATCTAATCCAGCCAATGTAGTTATTTTGAAAGCCGAATGCCCTAAGAACAGCCCACAGATATTCCCACCCCACCCGGTCAAATGCTTTCTATGCGTCAAGCCCGACCGACATATATTTCTAAATGTGTTCGCAGATAAGTCGTGCGTTCTGATCCCACTAGGTGATGAAGGATACAGGGGTCTTGCTAGAGTAATGGCATAGATAGTCATAAACTCCCCGGCTGGATCACTCCTCGCATCTGGGAGCCAAAGGTTAACGTGTCCATGTCCAATGGTGGATTTGAATAGGAAGTAACAGGTAAACGGCGAGGATGCGGGATCTAGGGGACAGTATTCCCTCAGTTACTAGCATGTTTCAGGACAAGATCTTGGCTGAAGGTATCCCTCATCCAAGTTATCTGCAGTCTGGGGCGAATCCCGAATCAGGGTTTTGGGCTCAGGGAGAACAGGAGGGCCACAAGCTACATTTGGGGATGACTATCCGAGCATGAAAATTATGTGATAGATTAGGCCAAGGGCACTCCTCGTTTAGGCCCTTCTTTACATAATTTAGAAAAAAGATCCAAAAGACCTCCCTTTTCTTGCGGAGGATAGTAGGGTCCACTCCAGGTTTGGCCTGAATTTTTTCCAAAATAAACCACCTGAGTTCCCTTTCAGAGTGCTTGTTTTCTAACCAGTGCGACACAAGGGGAGCAGTCAGTTTCCCATTTCTGATATTGGATCTATACTCGCCTATTCTTAGGCGGCATTCTCGTCCTGTCTCCCCCACGTACGGTAGCTCGCCCGGGCATAGAATCACATAGATTACATTGCCCGTGCGTCAGTTGGTCAATCGTTTATTGCGTGCCACCGAGATGGTTCGTTCAGAAGTCCTGATGGTGTCCCCAATTATAGCATGAGGACAAGCCTGGCAGTTTCCACATCTGTGATTACCAAATCTCTGATGTCAGGGCAGTTCCTCCTTATCCGGAGAAACTGACTGTACGGGATACTATCCCGTTGGCAGCGTGGGTGGAAGCTGCTGTATTGTAGCAGCGTGTTTCTCGCTGTGGGCTTCGTGTATAGGGATACTCTAAGTGCCTGATCTCGATGTTCCACCCAAATGTCAAGGAATTCTATTTTGATGTTGCTTACATGGGAGGTAAATTTGAGATTTGCATCTGCTGCATTGAGCCACATTATAAATTCATGTAATGAATCATGGTCCCCCTTCCATATGAAAAGAATGTCATCAATAACGCGTGACCATATTTTGACATTTTCATGGAAGGGGACCATTTCATTATAGATGTGAACTTTCTCAAACTCTCCCACATACAGGCAGACGATGCTGGGGGCACAACTGGCCCCCATGCTGACTCCTCGGATCTGTTTGTATAAGGTATTGTTGAATTCGAAGTAATTCTTATATAATACCACTTCAAGACATTCAAGTATGAAGTCGGCATTAATGATGTCAGGTCTGGAAGCCAGAATGTTCTCAATAGCTTCAAATGCTCCTCTTTGGGGGATGTTGGAATATAAGGATTCCACATCCAAGGTCACTAAAAGTTCCCGATATTCAAGGTAAGTAGTGCCTTCAATCTTGGCAATAATGTGACCGGTGTCCTTGACATAAGATTCTAGTTCACTGACCAAAGGTTTAAACCGGTCTATGTATTTGGACAGAAGGCTCAGTTGCCGCCACTATGGTCGAGACAATGGGTCTGAGGGGGGGATCTGCACTGTTTTTATGGGTCTTGGGGACTCCATATATTATGGGCATTCTGGTAAAGCTAGAAGTTAGGTATTCAGCTTCTTGTTCACAGATTAGCCCATTTCACATGCTTTCTCCACCAGGGACAGGATTTGTTGCTTCAGAGCATTTTCCGGATTTCGAATGATCTTTTGATAATGGTCTGAGGGTGATAGTAAGGAGTTCATCTTGTCCGTATAGGTAGTAGTATCGAAAATGACGATCCCTCCCCCTTTGTCACAGGGTTTGATCGTAAGACTCCTGTCTTCTTTAAGGTTATTGAGTATGTCTTCTTCTGGTCTAGACAAGTTAGATGGAGGTACAGGGACATATTTGATCAGTTTATCAATTTTCCTCACAACTGCTTTCACAAAGATGTCGACTTCAGAGCCCACCATCTCTATGGTGGAGGTGAACATCGAGGGGGGTTTTAATCCCGATTTATTTTCTTGATCAGGTCGGGTGGGGCCTGTAAGAAAGATTTTTTTTAGGCTAATTTTTCTGAAGAAAAGATGTAGGTCCTTTATAAACTCAAACTTGTCGAAGTGGGCCGCAGGAACAACCGATAGACCTCGGGAAAGAAGACTGGTAGGACTAGGGTCAATCTCTTGTTGGGACAGATTAAAAACTGGTATACCCTTTATGTTCTCCAGTACTGGTGGTGGCGGGTTTGAACATACATCTGGGGTTGACCTTGACCCGGATGGACACTCCTCTGCTGGGGGGTCCGCGTTCTCGGGCGCGGGTTGCCTCGGCGGTTCCCTAAAAAACGATTCTGCAGGGTATTCCTCTCAAAAGTTCTGTGTCTGTTTTGAGGGTTGGAGTTATACCCTTGGTCAAAATTGGGATCGTATTCATTGTGTCCATCTCCCTCCGAATCAGTGGTATCAGAGAAAGTGGTTACCCTCTTATTGCCCCATCTCGGATTCTGATTACGTTGGTTGGTCTTATCAGGGTTGGTATAAAACCCAGGGGTCAGGTAGGGATATGCTCGCTCTTGCGAGAAAAGACGTACGTCTTTTCTAAATTTCTCTGTTTTCCTCTTGAGGAGGTATTCCGAAAAGGAATCCAATTCAAGATGGATTTCCTCCAGTTTTTGTTTGCCCAATTCAACTGCATTGCCCTCCTTCAGTTTTTCCCCCAATTCTTGGATCTCTTTATTAAGGATGGCAATGACATCTCGGGCAGTCTCCACTATGAGCATCATCCAGTCCCAACTCTGAGTCTTAATCTGCTGTGGGGTGTGGCCTCTGGAGAGGATTACATGCCACTATTGCATCATTCTCCCAGATAATTCCCTTTCCAACCTGG
The DNA here is from genome assembly GCF_964263255.1 of Lissotriton vulgaris. Taxonomy (NCBI): domain Eukaryota; kingdom Metazoa; phylum Chordata; class Amphibia; order Caudata; family Salamandridae; genus Lissotriton; species Lissotriton vulgaris. The sequence continues at coordinate 436,890,561 of NC_141698.1, read as the reverse complement.
CCGGAGGGTGTCATACCCAGGGTCCGGTCATATTGTCACATCCAGTGTCATTGGGGTGTCCACCAGTGGTGGCCGTTCATCCTTGTTAATGCACAAAGCTGCAGTACTCCCATCAGAGTCACCAGTTTCATCCTCCAAGAGATCCCACCAGTTGCTATGCACTGGGATTAGATGTTGTTGTATGTCTGTCACTACTTTCACTCTCTCCAACTCTGCCTGGTCCTTTGAGGGAGATGTTCATGGTGGTCTCCGCGATCTGCGATATGGACTGCTCTGCCTCCTATCGGAGGCTCGAGTGAGAGCCTGGGGAAGAATCCATCCCTCCTGTGACGGGTCGCCCTGGGCCTCAGGTCACCCCCATGAAGCTGTAGCAGTCGCAAAGAAATCTGTTCCATCCTCATTGATAACCATGCATATCTGAGGGTCAGTTTGTGTGGCTGCAGTTTAACTGCTTTGAATGTCTCTCTCTGTTTCTACGCTGCAGTGGTATAATCTGGATAAATGATCACTCCCCCCCCCCCCCACCCCCCAGTGACCACGGTCCATGTGCCAGTGCCAAATACAATATGCTGTCTCTAAAATTCAGCAGTCTGGCTACAATTGCCCATGTCGGTGCCCCAGGTGCCAGGAAATCTGTGTGTGCATTCCGTTGTAAACCATTTTGAGGTTTTCCCCCCAAGGACTATAGTTGACAGCCACTCTTCAAGAAACAATTCCATACTGGACCTTTTACCCTATCGGGGACCTTGACTTCCCTAATAATGTTTCGGCGGGAGCACCCCTCCACATCATTAAAGTTTCTCAGCCAGGGTTGCCACTTCTTGCTCCAGTTTGCGCAGGCGAGTGCTGTTTTACACCACCATAGAATCAAGCCAGGCCACTGCATACTCTGCCTCTAACACCCTATTGGCCAACATCTTGTGATCCTCCCAGAAAAAGACCCAATCCTAGGCCACTGTATCTCAATCTTGTGTTCCAGGGCGGGTCTTCTGTCCTTCATAGCCGCTAGTATTGCCACCATATGAGCTTCCAGTCCCAGGTCTCTAGACTCCTGCAGTGTGCCTGCAGTATTCTTCTTTCCGGAGCGAGCCTCCACCGGGGGCTACTACCTGTGGGTCTTCTTTCAAACCATCACTCCTCTGTATGTGCCTGCAGTCCAAAGGGAAATCTGTGGCTCTAGTGTTTCCCCAATTACAGAAGAAAAGAAGGAGGGTAGGGGTATTCAGGTCTGCCACCAAGTGCTCAGCCGTCATTGCTCATCGAGAGCACCACATAACCATCAACATGCCAGCAATCTAGTACCCGAGTATGCCCCACCAGGCTGGGCGCAGTGTGGGTCCCATGCAAGTCCCAATGCCTTGCCCCTCAGGCATGAGCACTCCATGCACCCCGGGCACTCTTGTACCTTCCTGGTATGGTCGTCGTGGTACGTACCTCTACGTGTCTGTTCTACATGTGATTTGTACCGCCAAATGTCCTAGGTTGTTACTTTTCATTCATGCATATTTCCCTGGCCTAGGAATTGTGAAATTCGTTGATTCAGGGGGTCCTTGATATATATACATTGACGTACCTCTACGTCCTCTGGCTTCTACCACCCTCGTCCAGCTGCGCTGGCTCAGGCCTCCTCCTGCAGTCATTTTGTGTCCCTGACGGGGAAGGGGAACCCTCCTTTACATAGCCTATATGTAAATCTTCCATAGACAAATACACATAGGCAGATAGCACGGGATTTAACAATAACCTTAAGCTCAGCAGCGGAGAACTAAACACCCTGGTGGAATGAAACATGTGGTAATGTTGTCGGCCCTTGCATCCATACACATAAAGCCACATGCAAATCTGTAACAGGGTCTAGCCGGCCACTAGCCCAATGTAATACATCACAAAACAATACAGTACCCAAGCATTACCGACATGTATCGACTGCACTTACCTCTGAAGTAGATGATTCAAAGTCAGCATGAACAGACCACATCGACTCCAGTCCACGAGAGTCCCTAAACCCTAATGGCCCCCAGATTCCATAGCTGCATCAGGCAGTGGCATCATAAAAGAATTTGGGGCCTCATAGTGCCTTTTTTCTACTAATTCAAGTGTGCATGATAACAAAACATATTGAATGATATATATTGGGAGGACTAAAAATCCTTAAAATGACACTAGGTAGAGAGACTAAGTTGGCGATGGAGGTAGGTAGAGAGAGGGAAAAGGTACTGAGAGAAAACTCAAGAAAGGTGAAGTGATAGAAAGACAATCTTCCTAGGGGGCCTGAGCAATTGCTCACTTTGCCCATGCCTTATAATGTCCCAGGCCTCAGAACCACACAATGGATTGGAGGGTGCCATACAGATGCACATCACCCCAGCCCAAAATGGGTTTCAACTTTTCACCCACATCAAATTGTTTTTTTAGCAGAAGGCAGCTTTTTCATGTTACCTTTTGAGGAACTGTAGTTATCACCTATGAGGATTAGAGTCAGCGCTGCTGTGCTATTTGCTTTCAGAATTCAATGTGTTTGCTCCATGTCAATCAGTGATGGGCCAAGGGCCCACGGGCCTTAATAAAAACAAGGAAATTGGGACCTAGTAGTAAAAAACAGCCATTAATCAGGGTAAGTTCGAGCTCTCACGCCTTGGACCATGGTGCCACTGCACCTGCTACACTGTTGATAGCCACTTGCCTGGTGTCAACGCACCCCATGTGTGTGCGAAACCGAAAAAACACGAGCGTAGAAAGTTTGCTCTTCTCAAAAACAGGATGTGGCCAGGAGTAGGGGCCAGCAGTTAATTCCAGGGAATTTACATCATAACATTATTCTTGTTTTTTTCCTTCAACCAAAAGCTGAAAAGTGGAAATATGCACACTCACAGCCTCAGCTAGTGCCTCGGGGTGAACGTCCTCAGTGTAGGCGCGCGACGGCTGCGTGGCGCGCGGACAGTCGTGCGGAATGTTTATTCCCCAAATACGTTTGAAAGCGTGTGACAAAAGTCAAACGGGCTTGACTCGGAACTGAAAGACCAAAAACAGCCAACGCTTGTACAAATAGCCAGGCTCGTTTACATTTGGGGGTGACAGGCTCACATCTGGTGCCTGGCTAGGGGCCGTGGGGGTGCACAACGTGTCTGTGTTGTCAGCACGTTAGCACCTGCGGTCATTGGGGTTAAACGCAGCGGAACACTCCTATAATTATAGAGACAGGGGCGGAACAAGCGCCCTCTTCTGAAAGCCGTTCACGCCGCGCATTGTGCTCCTGCCCATTCAATGCTGGCTGGGGGCGGGCCCCGGCTGTGGCGGTGTGAGGGCGTGGGGGTGCAGCCATGCGAGGAAATGGAAGGGTGTCGAGTGGTAATGGAGTCAAGATTCCGCCTCACAAAGGAACACCAAAGGAACACAGGCTGTCAGATCATCTCAGCCATCCTTGGATATTTAAGGGGGGGGTTAGTAAAATAAAGGAGAGCGCCGACGAGTGAACCAGCCCCTGGTTAGGCGGGAGAACAGACAATCCTCGCTGCACTAACAACCCCCACCCCGCCCAAACTTAGACACCAAGACAGAGAAATGTGTCCACGATCACAGGGCATCAGCTGTGCGATGTATTTACTGCCTCAACTGGACAGAGTACATTTTGCGAACAACATAGACCAGAGATTGGAGCAGTAGTATGGTGGTTGGGGGGCAGGCCCGGCTCCAGGAATTTTTATTTGAGTTTGCCAAGGGTGCATTTGGGTGGGCCACTGCGGGCCCAATTTGTGGCTTCTTGTGGTAGCCTACACGACCTAGATTGCATCATATCTACTTGCAAACAGCCAACATGATACAACGGATCGATCCTGTGTGTATATAGAGCATGTGTAGAGTTATTTGAAAGAGCAATGTCAGGACGAAAGTGCAAACCCTGAAATTCCAGCAGGCCAGCCTTCAACACAAGATCTTCCAGGCCCGATTATCCACTTTTCTACTATCCCTCTCCTGTGCAACTTATATCACAGCTGACCTTGGACCCCAGCCCATATCAGCCCCCATCCAGCTCAACTTATATTATTCCCGTAAAAAACATTACTAAAATCACCTTCAAACTTAAAACATTGAATATATCAGTAAATATAATTGGCACGCACTTTAAAATGTGTTCCACAGTTGCCATAATGACCTGACTGCTAATTAACCCCTTCGGTGCTGATGACGGCTCCCGGTCGTCATCAGTTACGGTGGGCGTGTGCTGATGACAACCGGGAGCCGTCATGACCACGCCCGCGATCGGAATGTGCCGCACCGGTGCAGAATTCCGGCCGCGGCGGAGGGATTCAATAAACAAAAACAGAAAGGCCATTACAGGGCCGGCTTTAGCGCTAGTGCAAAAGTCTTTTTTGGCACCCCACCAGTGACTTCTTTCTTCTGATATACCTTTACTACCACCCTCCTACAGAGCCCTTTATCTCTCCGTAGCCCTTCTCTCATATGAATTTCATTTGTTGTATAGCGCTACCTCTATCAGTGTAGGGTGTCACAGTACTTTACATCACGCACACATTATACAGAGACAATGAATCATACAAGTATGTAAATCAGCCTATAAGGAATGTCACATAAGCCAATAAGGTTTACAAGATGTAAGAATCAGTTGTCATCCATACTGGTCGGCAGTGTATTTTAAGAGGGTTTCGGCTGGGGAAGCACAAACTCATAATTTAAAGCATACCCCAGTGGTTAGGGGTTGGCTTTACTAATAAAAATGTATATCGGCCCAAACTCTTTTTTAGAAAAATTTAAACAATGAAAGACTGGGGAAGTTCTAACTATATAGCAACAAAAAAAAGTGAAGTTCTAACTATACCATTCATGTTTGTATGCAGCTCTTTGTTGACCGTTCATAAGCCACTGTCCTGTGGTAGGACTGTAACTTCTGAACTGCAAGTAACAAAATAATCTCTGTGACAAGGGTAGTAACCCACCGAGCTATCCACATAAAATACATCTTATCTGCATTTCAAAACTACCAACAGACAAAGGATTGATCTCCAGCAGGATCATTATTCCCCAGTTACCTGGACATTTTTTATTGTTGTCTTGCATCCATGGCCATGATAATGAAAAAACTATGTAAATGAAGTAAACACAAAGTATGTGCCATGCTGGGCCTGTGCAGATTTTAAAAATAAGAGCAAATAGTAACACATTTTCTTACCTACTTGGTTAGTCAAACTTTGTGTCACAGCCTGATGTGATAAGGTGCTGCAGGGGTCAGGAAAGGTGAATAAGGATAAACAAACTTCTTTTCTCCTTACTTGGTGCCAAATAAATAATTTTCTCCTTCCCTATGCCCCACTGTACCTGCACAACACAGCCCACCTTCTAAAAGGAGATGTGTGATTGGGGGTGCCTGTGAGAAGAAAGAGCCCAGGCCCAATCACGTATATATCCAAGGTCAAACAAACGGGCGGCCACAATATTCGAGATCCACGCAAATATAATACGTAGAATACAAGCGCATGCCAGCTAAGGTAAAAATAGGAAGTCGTTTATGCAAAATAGCCAGCAGTGGGTAAATGCAACAATCATTTATAGGACAATATATATCTCTCCTAGAACTATAAAGCACAGAAGCTATGAATTACATACATGTGCTACGTAGGCGGGGAGCCACACTTTATTTCCATGAATAACGAACTGAGCCCATGTTATGCCTTGGAATATTTTAAATATAAGGTGAGATAACCATACTGGGATCTAAAGGGTATAATTCAACAAATGGGGATAATTGAGATCCGTTAGGGGTCACAAGGCTGTATATTAACAAGGGTAGCAATAGAGTTTAATAAAGGGTTTGCTCTATGTGCTCTTGTTTCTTGCATTAGAAGAAGCAACATATCACTCAAAAAATAAAACAAGTTAAACGAGTGAGACGCCTAAGAAGTTGAATGAAATACTGAAGGAGGAATATATAAATCCAGAAGAACAAGGTATTAAATAGCAAACTTTGCATTTGATTCTTGACTAAATTAAATTAGAAGGCAAGCTTCATATAACCATTGTAAGAGGATTATCTCCTTTGAATATTTAGGTAGGGGGCAGGTGAAAACCCTAGGCAATATAAGGGGTGGATTGACATCTTGGTTATAAGTAAGATCATGAATTTAGAATATCTCTTGATACCTATATATATTATGTTAAGAAATGAGAGTACAGGAAATGTTAATGAACAGTTCTGACAAATGTAACATGTACAAATTCGTTCAATGATTTTACATACATCTGTTTTAATTGAAGGAGGAAAAAGAACAAAGCTAGTGAAAATATACAGAGACAGAAACAACTTTTGTGTCTTGAAAAAGATGGTGTAAAAAATTGGAAGCCATCGAAATGCGTATACACTGTAGAAAGTACAATCTAAAGGATTGACACAAACGTGTTAAATGCGGATTGAATCATGTATTAATCATAGTGTTTTTGAATCTAATCTGATGTACACTTGGATTTGACAAGTATTGTGTCTTACATTTGTGTCTGTCTCGATTATGCGGGTCATAATTGCTATGTGTCAGTAATTATTTTTATGTGAATTATATGTTTTTAATTGGATAAAGTAAGGATTGGTCCTATTGTGTTATTATTGTGTTATAATTGTGTAAGCCTTAAGCAGTTTTTAGTTTGTGGACAATGAAATTTGTACAAAAAAAGAAAATTTTTTATTAATAAAATGCTATTGTAATATATAGAACTTTGTATTCTATATTTTAGTGCATTGTCAACCACTGTATTCATACTATTTTTTGATTGTTGGGTCAAGGGAATCCTGTTTTCCCCAATCACGTAACTTCCAGAAAGGAAGAAAAACAACGTCCAAAGGAATGTTTTAAATTAAAGATGCCATTTTCTATTGGCCTTCATGTCCTCAATGCGAGGGCCAAGGCTCTTGTTTGGGTGGGCCAGGTTCATGTTTGGGTGGGCTTGGCCCATCCGGCCCACCTGCTCGAACCAGGCCTGTTGGTGTGGGGTCGGGTCAGTGGTTGGGGGGTCAAGGCAGTCCGATTTATTGACTGGGACTCTCATATACAGCCAGGCTTTTCCTCTTGACATAATGGATTTTGGGGCACATTTACCAGCATCAGAAGTGCTACGGCATGTTGTCTTTGCTGAACCAAACTTTTAGGTGCTTGCTCGGCAATGGTGAAACATTACATACTAGTGGTCGAACAGTCAAGTAAATGGATAGTGCGGAGAACAATATTATGTTTAATGGGTTGTTTGTCAAAATATTGTGGAAATAATATCATAAAATATCATAGCCAAAATATCGGCTACCAAAAAATAAGCGAGGCAAGTAGTACAGGTGAATAGGGATTTAGTGTTCACCTCAATGCCTACACACTATGATAAAAATATATATATATATATAAAAATATATATATATATATATATATATATATATTCAATTAGCTTGACAGGCGCCAAGCTCCGCTCCCCTCAAGCATCTTGGCAAAGGCGGCTCGTGTGTAGGTTGCGAACCTATATTTATAAATTCCAATGCTGACACTGTCTCCCCGTCAGAAAACGCACAAACAACTTCTTGCTGGAAAAAAGCCTTTAATGCAGTTTAAAAGGCAACAACTCTACGCGTTTCAGGAGCTCACCTCGTGAGCAAGGGAGGTGAGCTCCTGAAACGCGTAGAGTTGTTGCCTTTTAAACTGCATTAAAGGCTTTTTTTCCAGCAAGAAGTTGTTCGTGTGTTTTCTGACGGGGAGACAGTGTCAGGATTGGAATTTGTATATATATATATATATATATATATATATATATATATATATATATATATATATATTACCTACTGGCAGTCGCCAGTAGGTATATATAGTTAGGACCTAGTTTCCATAGGAAATCCGCAACATTCTATTTGGAATAACTTTGGCGTCGATTGAGGAATTTGCGTGCAGTTTTCCCAAATTTTGCCCAGCTCAGTTCTGCTCCTTCCCTGAAAGGTTTGGGGGGATTCGTCAAGCGGGGGCTGAGAAAAAAGGGGGGTCCCAAAACGTGTTTTCCCCATGTTAATTTTCATAGGATGTTTAGACACGGCTACAGCCCGAACCGCTGAATGGAATTACACCAAACTTGGCAAAATTGTAGGGACTGGTACGCAGAAGTGCCTTTTGTTTAAATGGTGTAAATCCCTCCAGTAGTTCCTGAGAAAATCAAAAGAGAAAACATATATATATCTATAGCAGCTTACTGTAAGATTACTGTAAGCTTATTGTACTCTGTACCATTCCCAGCACAAGCTGCATGCTGATTGGCTGACAATGTCTGTCAACACTCCAAACCAGAAAGTGTTGGCAGCCATCTTGTGCCTTGGTAGACTGAGGCACAGGAAAGCAGAAAAACAAAGGTGCAAAACACGCAAAGGGAGCATGGTAGAAGCACCCTGACCCCCTAGGCCTGCTCAGGGGGTCCCACAAGGGGTACGCGTACATGATAGTACCTCATTAAAAAGCATTGCAGTTAATAGAAGGTTTTAAGACTTTAGTTACATTATAAATCATTTATTGATGGTACCATACTCATGTTAGGAATTGTGGTGTGTTCTAAGGTGATTTTACCATCAATCAATCAATCAATCAATCATGGGAATTTGTATAGCGCGCTACTCACCCGGGAGGGTCTCAAGGCGCTGGGGGGGAGGGGTCCATTACTGCTCAAAGAGCCAAGTCTTGAGGATCTTCCTGAAGGAGAGATGATCCTGGGTCAGCCGGAGGTGGATTGGGAGGGAGTTCCATGTCTTGGCTGCAAGGTAGGAGAAGGATCGTCCCCCGGCGGTGGCTTTGCGGATGCGTGGTACCGCGGCGAGGGCGAAGCTGGACGATCGTAGCTGGCGGGTGGGCGTGTAGAAGGTCAGGCGGTTGTTGAGGTACTTGGGGCCCAGGTCGTGGCGGGCCTTGTGAGCGTGGGTGAGGAGTCTGAACGTGATCCTCTTGCTGACAGGGAGCCAGTGCAGGTCTTTCAGGAGGCCGGAGATGTGGCTGTGTCGGGGGATGTCCAGGATGAGTCGTGCGGAGGCGTTCTGGATGCGCTGGAGTCTTTTCTGAAGTTTGGCTGTGGTTCCGGCATAGAGGGTGTTTCCGTAGTCCAGCCGGCTGGTGATGAGTGCCTGGGTGATCGTCTTCCTGGTTTCGGTGGGGATCCAACGGAAGATCTTGCAGAGCATGCTCAGGGTGTTGAAGCATGATGATGAGACGGCGTTTCTTGTCTGGTCATCGAGAGGGAGGAGTCCAGGATGAAGCCCAGGTTGCATGTGTGGTCTGGAAGTGGTGCCCAGGGCAGTGGGCCACCAGGAGTCCTCCCGGGCGGAGGGTGATGATCCCAGGATGAGGATTTCCGTCTTGTCTGAGTTCAGTTTCAGGCGGCTGTTCTTCATCCATTCGGCGACGTCTTTCATCCCTTCGTGTAGGCTGGTTCTGGCGGTGGCGGGGTCGTTGGTGAGGGAGAGAATCAGCTGGGTGTCGTCGGCGTAGGAGATGATGTTGAGGTTGTTTTTGCGTGCGATGGCTGCGAGAGGGCTCATGTAGATGTTGAAGAGGGTTGGGCTGAGTGATGATCCTTGTGGTACGCCGCAGATGACTTCGGTGGTCTCGGATCTGAACGGGGGGAGGCGGACTCTCTGGGTTCTTCCGGCGAGGAACGAGATGATCCACTCCAGTGCCTTCTCTTGGATTCCGATGTTATTGAGGCTCTGTACTAGGGTGTGGTGGCAGACAGTGTTGAAAGCTGCAGAGAGGTCCAGGAGGATAAGGGCTGCTGGTTCCCCGTTGTCGAGCAGGGATCTGATGTCGTCAGTGGCTGCGATGAGGGCGGTCTCGGTGCTGTGGTTGGCTCGGAAACCGGACTGCGAGGGGTCGAGGGATCCGTTCGTCTCGAGGAAGGCGGCAAGCTGTCTGTTGACGGTCTTCTCGATGACTTTGGCAGGAAAGGGGAGGAGCGAGATGGGGCGGTAGTTCTTGAGGTCGGTGGGGTCCGCTGTTGGTTTCTTCAGGAGGGCGCTGAGCTCAGTGTGCTTCCAGATCTCCGGGAAGGTGGTGGTGTTGAAGGAGGCGTTGATAGTGTCCCGGAGTTGGGGTGCGATGATGGAGTCGGCCTTGTTGAAGATGTGGTGGGGGCAGGGGTTGGTTAAAGATCCGGAGTGGATGGTGTTCATCGTGTGGGTGGTGTCTTCAGTGCTGACCGTGGTCCAGGCACAGATGGTGGTGGTGGGGGGCGTTGAATCGGTGGTTGGGTGCGTGGTTGGTGTCCCAAAGCTGTTGTGTATATCGGCGATTTTGCGGTGGAAGAACGAGGCGAGTGAGTCGCAGAGGTCTTGCGAGGGAGTGATGTGGTTGGAGAATTCTTTGACGATGCTGAAGAGTTCCTTGCTGTTGTGGGCATTGTTGTCAAGCCGTTCTTTGAATGCTGTGTTCTTGGTGGTGTGGATCAGCTGGTGGTGTTTGCGGGAGGCGTGCTTGAGGGCCGTCATGTTGTCTGTGGCCTGGTCGTGGTGCCAGGCTTTCTCGAGGGTGCGGCAGTTCTTCTTGGAGATCTTGAGTTCATCGGTGAACCAGGGGGCTTTCTTGCTGCCAGGTCTGCTGGCAGGGTTCTTCAGTGGTGCAGGGTCATCTGCGCAGTTGGTGAGCCACTGTGTGAGGTTGTTGGCTGCTTCGTTGGGGTCCGTTGTGCTGGTGGGAGGGTTCTGGCAGAGGGAGGTGGCGAGCTGTTCGGCGGTGATCTTGCTCCAGCTCCTGCAAGGAATCTGTTGCGGGTGGTGGTGGGTCGTGGTTCTTCTGAAGCTGAAGTGGATGCAGCTGTGGTCAGTCCAATGGAGTCCGGTGGAGTGGCTGAAGGAGATGTGTTTGCTGGAGGAGAAGACGGGGTCACGCGTGTGGCCGGCGTAGTGGGTGGGGGTGTTCACCAGTTGCTTGAGTCCGAGGTTAGCGAGGTTGTCCAGCAGGGTGGTGGTGTTGCTGTCCTTGTACTTCTCCAGTTGGAAGTGTAGGTCCCCTAGGAGGATGTAGTCAGCGGAGGAGAGGGCGTGGGGGCTGATGAAGTCGGCGATGTCTTCGCTGAATTGGGTGCGTGGTCCCGGGGGTCTGTAGATGAGGGTGCCTCTGAGGGTGGTCTTGGGGTCGGTGTGTATCTGGAAGTTGAGGTGTTCGGCGGCAGTGAAGGTGTCGTCGGGGTTGGTCGTGATGCGGATGGTGTTCTTGTGTACGATGACGATGCCTCCTCCAGTCTGGTTGACGCAGTCCTTCCGGGTGATCTTGTATCCGTCCGGGATGGCTATGGCGATGTCAGGCGCTGAGGAGGCGTTCATCCAGGTTTCTGTGAAGAAGGCAACGTCTGGTGATGTTGTGTCGAGCAGATTCCAGAGTTCGACGGCGTGTCTGTGGACGGAGCGGGTGTTGAGCAGGATGCTCTTGAGGTGGTTGCTGCTGGTGCTCGGCTAGTCGGGTGCGGTGCAGGTCTGGAGGCAGGTGAATTTTCAGGCTTGGCAGGTGAAGGGTCCGTGGGTGCATTTCGGGGTGGCACAGTAGCAGGCAGGGGTTCGGCCGGCGTTGAGTGCGTTGAGGGTGGCGGCGGCGTAAGTCCGTCGTGTGGTCTTGCGTCGATGGGGGCCAGGGCTCCTGGCGCTGGGCGCGGTCCAGGCGCGGACGGGCACAGACGGGCTTGCCTTTGGCGCACTTTCAGCGCACAATCGGCGCGCCCGCTGCGCGCGTCCGCTGCGCGGTTGCTCTGAGGTCGTCATAAGTAAGGAGCCGGGAGGGATGAGCAGCTGGGTGGCGGGAGCGAGGTGGCGAATGGGCTGGCGGGGGCGGGGCCGCAGGGAGGCAGCAGCGGGAAGAGTCAGAAGGTGGGCGGCCCAGCGGCGGCTGGGTCATCGAGGCGGCAGCAGCAATCAGCAGGAGCAGCAACAGCGGGAGGCTTGTTGGAGGTAGCAGGCAGGCAGCAGTGCATGGGGGCGACCTAGCCTGGTGGCAGGCTCAGCGGTCGAAAAAGCCTTCTGCTGGGATATCATGAATCATGTTTGAAAGAAAACTATTATCTAATGCTGTTCCCACATTGGTTTGGAAGGGGATATATAAGCTAAACTGAAAGCATATTTTCTGTAAATTCACATTATCTTTCTCAGTCATGTGAGAATGAAGTTTGACATTCTCAGTAAAACATGGACATCCAACAAGGACAGAGACTGTCAGTTGATTCCTTTGTGTTCTACTGCAGCCTCCTAGAGTGTTCTAAAGAACAACTAGAGCGCTAACAGTGCTACTTATTACAAAGGTATGGCATACCTGAAGCCATCTTGATTGGATTAAAGTGGTAACTCTTAAAACATTTAATTTAAAAAGGAACAACATGAGGGGGCATATTTTGCCATAAAAAGTATGATTAGTGCTGCAGAAAGAAAAATTAGGGCACATTTTGAGTGACTTCTCAAATCCTCTTCTATTTCATTAAAAAATTCTGACATGCAGTCTCCCAAGATGGCCACCAGAGACAAAAGAGCCCAAATGTAGACCAAATATCACCCAGATGTAGCCCAAGTATAGCCCAATGACAGAATGTCCCAGAGTGTTCTAAAGAACAACTAGAGCGCTAACAGTCTTACTTATGACAAAAGTATGGCACACCAGAAGCAATCTTGATTGGAATGAAGTGGTAAGTCTGAAAACATTTAATTGAAAAAGGAACAAAATGAGGGGGTTCATTTTGCCAAAGAAAGTATGATTAGTGCTGCAGAAAGAAAAATTAGGGCACATTTTGAGTGACTTCTCAAATCCTCTTCTCTTTCATTAAAAAATTCTGACATGCAGTCTCTCAAGATGGCCACCAGAGACAAAAGAGCCCAAATGTAGCCCAAATATCACCCACATGTAGCCCAAGTATAGCCCAATGACAGAATGTCCCAGAGTGTACTAAAGAACAACTAGAGCGCTAATAGTCTTTCTTATGACAAAAGTATGGCACACCAGAAGCCCATCTTGATTGGAATGAAATGGTAAGTCTGAAAACATTTAATTTAAAAAGGAACAAAATGAAGGGGTTCATTTTGCCATAGAAAGTATGATTAGTGCTTCAGAAAGAAAAATTAGGGCACATTTTGAGTGACTTCTCAAATCCTCTTCTATTTCATTAAAAAAATTCTGACATGCAAACTGAAACATGCACTTTGAATACCAGCAGCAGACTTCCCTGGTGAGCAGTAGCTTTACCACAGTGATCTAATGAGCAGCTAGAGTGCTAACATTCAGAATTTATGTCAAATGTGTGACACATCTGAATGCCTTCTTGATGGAACCAAAGTAAACAAGCATTGAAAATGCAATAGATCTCGCCCTCGTTTAAGTTAAAGCCATTCTGTTTGTAATGAGGTGGCTTTTTAGCTTTGCTTTTATTAGTGTTTTTCAAACTTTCATGTAAATAACATGCATATGTATGCATGTATTTATATTTGTATTTATGTAGATATGCAGATTATATATGTTTATATATGTATGTATATATATATATATACACACATACATATATATAAATGCATATGCATATATATGCATATATATATATGTGTATATGTGTGCGTGTAGAGAGAGGTAGAGAGGTAGAGGTAGAGAGGTAGAGACTAGGAAAGAGAGGTAGAGAGGTAGAGAGTAGAGAGTGAGTAATAGAGAGTAGAGAGTGAGTAGTAGAGAGTAGTAGAGAGCAGTAAAGAGAGTAGCAGAGATTGAGTAGTAGAGAGTAGTAGAGTGAGTAGTAGAGAGTGAGTTGTAGAGAGTAGTAGAGAGTAAATAGTAGAGTGAGTAGTAGAGAGCAGTAGAGAGTGAGTAGTAGAGAGTAGTAAAGAGTGAGTAGTAGAGAGTAGCAGAGAGTGAGTAGTAAAGAGTGAGTAGTAGAGAGTGAGTAGTAGAGAGTGAGTAGCAGAGAGAGAGAGAATAGTAGAAAGTAGTAGAGAGTAAGTAGTAGAGTGAGTAGTAGAGAGTAGTAGAGAGAGAGTAGTAGAGAGTAGTAGAGAGAGAGTAATAGAGTGAGTAGTAGAGAGTGAGTAGTGGAGAGTAGTAGGGAGAGAGTAGTAGAGAGTGAGTAGTAGAGAGTAGTGGAGAGTGAGTAGTAGAGTGAGTAGTAGAGAGTGAGTAGTAGAGAGAGAGTAGTAAAGAGTGAGTAGTAGAGAGTAGTAGAGAGTGAGAAGTAGAGAGTGAGAAGTAGAGAGTAGTAGAGAGTGAGTAGTAGAGTGAGTAGTAGAGAGAGAGTAGTAGAGATTGATTAGTAGAGAGTAGAGAGTAGTAGTGAGTGAGTAGTAGAGAGTAGTAGATAGTGAGTGGTAGGGAGTGAGTAGTAGAGAGAGAATAGTAGAGAGTACTAGAGTAGTAGAGAATGAGTAGTAGAGAGTGAGTATTAGAGAGTAGTGGAGTAGTAGAGAGTGAGTAGTAGAGAGTAGTGGAGAATATGCCAAAGTTTGGCACAGCACCACTTGCACAACAAGTCCAATCAAATCATATCACTTAGAGTCCTTATTGAAGCGCTGAGTCTTGGTGTATATTCAAATGCTTTTATTTTCCTTAAGTTTATGTACCACAGCCAGCCGACGCGTTTCGTTCTGTACAACAGAACTTCTTCAGGGCGTTCTTATTTCCTTCAAGTAATGTCGGTATCCTGTTGTCATATAACTAGATAGTTCCTCCAAATGTTAGACGAGACGTAGGTACATTCTTATATACATTCAAAGTGACTAGGTATCAATTTTACCCACACAATTCGGGCAGACTTGAGTAATTTATAGCATCCTCAAAGTCAGTCTTTCAAAAATTCCAAAGTATAGGACATGATAATCCAAATCCACATGTTTCTCAAGAAAAGTCATTTTCAATCGTTCGGAATATCGGCGTTTGGGCAGATATGACCCACGGACACGGTTCATGACTTTTCTTGAGAAACATTTGGATTTGGATGATCATGTCCTATACTTTGGAATTTTTGAAAGTCTGACTTTGAGGATGCTATAAATTTCTCAAGTCGATGGATGCTGCCGGGAACGCCCCCAGCAACACCCATTGCACACCCCTTTAACGCAGGACACTGCGTTAAAGGGACTGATATTTATCAGGCAGGATTATGCCACAAAAAGTGGCTTAGTCCTGCCTGATAAATATCACTCAGTCTTCTGCGCCACCGGAACGTCACAAAAAGTGCATCATTCATGACATGGTCAGTGACATCACTGATGGCATCACTGATGACATCTCAAATGACATCACTGATGACATCACTGATGACATCATCCATGTGACAATCAAATACACCCCATCACACACTAGTATAATCTTTCATCACTCACTGTAAAATAGACAGTGCCATATTTAAAACCATTGACACACCAATAGAAATTTCTAAACACCCACTCAGTTATTCATAGAACTATACACACATCTAATCACTTACCTATAGATTCAGTGTTATATGCAGTGAATAATCAACAGAACACTATCAAATATACTTATACGCCTATTTCAACATTACACACCAGCACACATTGTATTCACTTATAAAGACATCCTTCTGACTTATGCAAACAATTGATTATACTTACATTTACTCACCTACACACTTATACAAACACCACTTCATCTATTTATATAGATAGTAACTCACACTTAGTGTATTATGAAATCACTATTACAAGTATACAGTTATCCATATAGTGACTCATACAATCACTAAGTCTTAGGCACACTTAATTAGATATAACTGTCACATACACTGCCTTTTTTTTTCAAGTTTGATGGAGATGTACCATTGAGAGAAATATTTAATCACCACCACACCCATAAACATATACACTCACTGAAAGAACTGTTATACCATGTAGTCTTAACCTCATATACCTACTGAATGAACTATTCACACATTTTTTGGCAATCACACACCCCCCACCAAACCACATAGACATTCATTTACCCATATAAATACTCAGTTAGGAAACCAATAACAAATATAGTCTTTAACATAGCAATTAAGACAAAGCAATAAAGACTTTCACACAGTTTAGTAACTACACAATATATATAGTGCGACTCTACAAATTAGTCAAGGAAACAATCAATGACACTGTTACTAAATCCACCATCCACACATTTATATTTATATATCCACTCATTCTTCAATGCAAAGTAGTGTATTTATTATACATATTTAAATATCAAAGCAAACCACATTCACTGGATGATGTCATCAGTGATGTCATTCGTGATGTCACTGACCATGTCATGAATGATGTAATATGTGACATCATCAGCAGTGGATTGCGGGCACGCAAGTTATAGTGAGTACAACTAACTATAACGGGGGAAGTTCAATGGTTTTGTACGAGTAAAATTTCCAGCTAACTATAATATATATATTTATATATACGTGCGTGGACGTGCGCGGACCTTCGCGTGCACGACCTGCATGCTGATTGGCCGCCAATGTCTGTCAACACTCTAAAACAGAAATTGTTGGCAGCCATCTTGTGCCTCGGTAGACTGAGGCAGAAGAAAGCAGAAAAACAAACGTGTAGAACTCAAAAAGGGGGCAGGGTAGAAGCACCCTGATCCCCTAGGCCTGCTCAGGGGGTCCCATTGGGACAACCCAGGGCCAAAAAAAAAAAAAAAAAAATTCGAAAAATCGTAAGGTGCGCGTACGGTACGAGGACGGTGCGCGTACCTTTCCGAGAAAGCTGCATACTTATTGGCTGTCAACACTCCAAACCAGGAAGTGTTGGCAGCCATCTTGTGCTCATTAGAATGAGGCACAAGAAAGCAGAAAAACAAACGTGTAGAGCACAAAAAGGGGGCAGGTAGAAAGACTCTGACCCCCTAGGCCTGTTAAGGTGGTCCCACAAAGACCCCCAAGGCCAATTTTTTTTTTAAAAACCCGGTATGTTTTTAAAAAAAAATTACCCCCCAGGGGGACCAAATCGCGGGGGCATAGTGATAAAGAAGTGTGGGGGTGCCCAATCCCCCCTACACACTGCCCCAGGGACCGCCGCCCTCTGGGGCAAAGCAACACAGCCTCCTGGCGCATACTGGAGGCTCCTGGTGTGCTAGTTGGCCCCCAGGGACCCCCAGTATGCAAGAGGAATTAGTTCCCCCTCTTCAAACAAGCACGGCGGGTGCGTTGCAAAGAGGTGTAAAAAAGGATGTGGCCTCATTACACCACTCTGCAATGCAGACCCCTGGCGCATACTGGAGGCTCCTGGTGGGCTAGTTCGCCCCCAGGGACCCCCAGTATGCAAGGGGATTAGTTCCCCCTCTGCAAACGCGCCAGGGGGCTGTGTTGCAGAGAGG
This sequence comes from Lissotriton vulgaris, assembly GCF_964263255.1. Taxonomy (NCBI): domain Eukaryota; kingdom Metazoa; phylum Chordata; class Amphibia; order Caudata; family Salamandridae; genus Lissotriton; species Lissotriton vulgaris. The sequence continues at coordinate 436,873,222 of NC_141698.1, read as the reverse complement.
TGTAACAAGGGACATAGCCTCATTTCACCTCTGTGCAATGCAGCCCCCTGGCGCATACTGGAGGTTCCAGGTGAGCTAGCTGGCCCCCAGGGGCCCCCAGTATGCAAGGGGAATTAGTTCCCCCTCTTCAAACATGCACGGGGGCTGCTTTGCAGAGAGGTGTAAAAAAGGGTGTGGCCTCATTACACCTCTCTGCAATGCAGCCCCCTGGCGCACACTGCAGGTTCAAGGTGGGCTAGTTGGCCCCCAGGGACCCCCAGTATACAAGGGGAATTAGTTCCCCCTCTGCAAACACGCCCGGGGGCTGCGTTGCAGAGAGGTGTAAAAAGGGGCGTGGCTTCATTACACCTCTCTGCAATGCAGTCCCCTGGCGCATACTGGAGATTCCTGGTGGGCTTTCAGGTCTTATATAGTTAGGAATTAGCATTAAAAAAACTTTGAAATTCACTGAAAAAAACCATAGGTTTCAAGCCTTATATAGTTAGGAAATAGCATTTAAAAAACCTTGCAAATTCACTGAAAAAAACATAGGTTTCAGGCCTTATATAGTTAGGAATTAGCATTTAAAAAACCTTTGAAATTCACTGAAAAAACCATAGGTTTCAGGCCCTATATAGTTAGGAATTAGCATTTAAAAAACCTTTAAAATTCACTCAAAAAACTATAAGTTTTAGGGGTGTTATAGTTAGCTGGACATTTCACTAATACAAAACCATTGAAATTGCTCCTATATAGTTAGTTGTACTAACTATATTTTGCGCACCCACAATCCACTGCTGATGATGTCACGTATTACATCATTCATGCTTTTAAATGCTAATTCCTAACTATATAAGGCCTGAAACCTATGGTTTTTTCAGTGAATATCTATATATATATATATATATATATATATATATATATATATATATATATATATATATATTATCAAGGTAGATGTATGAGGAGTTATGTATAGCCAGGTCTTGAAATGGAAATAAAGAAGTGCACATACTCCTGGTCCTAGAGCTCCTATTTCCAAGGGAGCCAACGCATCCTCCTGTGTGGCCCCATGAGACTCCCACGGGAGCCAGCGCGGATCCCTCTGCTCCTGCGGTTGTCCTGCGGAACCGAAAAAAAGAAATACAAAAATTGAAGAATGTGAGGTGGTGGCCCGTGAGCGATTGCCTACACCTGGGCACTCAGTCACCTGCGGCCAACCCTGTGCTGAGCAAGGTTGAAGGTCAATGGTATCCTCTCACATGGGGGGGGGGGGGTGGATGGGATTTATTAGGGGGACCAGGTACAGGGCCTGGCAGCAAAAAAATAAAACTTAGAAATTGACTGAAAAAACTCAGGTTGACGTGGAGTTAGAAGTACATCTTCAAATTCTAAAAAACAACAGTTTCATAACCACAAAACTATACATAACTGACTTAATATAACTTGAACCACTACAATGCAATGCTTATGACCTCGCCAATTACTTCAATGATGACATACGACATCTATGGCGGTGCAAGTTATACTTAGGTCTGTTACATATAACTGGTGAATTTCAGTGTATTTTTTGCTTTAAAACTGTAGTTTTTTGTCATTAGAATACCTGCATATAACTACACTTTAACCTTTGTTTCAGTGAATCTCTAAGGGTTTTTAAGTGTAAATCTTACTACCTTACTTATGTATAAGTTCACTTTAATCCTTGTTTTTTCCAAAAACAAACCAAAAAAAAAAAAATATATATATATATATATATATATATATATATATATATTCAAAGAAACACCTCCGTTTTGCTGGGGGCCCCCGGTCCTGCAGGGCGGACTCTCAAAATATATATATATATATGCCACATAACGTTCCAGGATTACAAAGAACGGGAGGGACACAGCAGGGAAATCAGGAGAGGGGTTATTTTCACTTAAAAGCATCGGCATGACGCATTTCGGATATTTTCCTTTTTCAAATGCCTGCTTCAAACAAAGTTCTCCCGTCAGATCTGTTAAAATAGTCCCAGTCGATCTGCCATTGGTGGTCATCCAGGTGGGCTGGGTCAAAGTTACAAACCATTCCTCTCCCGGGTCCCCAAGACGCCTCAACCCCACGGGTCCACAATCAGACCAGCCTGAAAACCATAGAAACAGTGTTCCAGATTTCCTCCGTGTAGTCAAGGACTGTGATTAGCTGCGGCTCATCTGCTGAGCGTGGGTGTGGTGGGTCAGAGCCTGACCAATACCTTGGTTTAAAAAGAGAATTGCTGAAGCTGCCCAGCTGACTCTGTCCACTTTTAAAGGTGGGTCTCCTCCATCGCACTCAGGGCTTAGCACGAACAATATGCCACATAACATTCCAGAATTACAAAGAACGGGAGGGACACAGCGGGGAAATCTGGAGAGGGTTTATTTTCACTAAAAAGCATCGGCATGATGCATTTCGGATATCTTCCTTTTTCAAATGCCTGCTTCAAACAAAGTTCTCCTGCCAGGTCTGTTAAAATAGTCCCAGTCGATCTGCCATTGGTGGCCATCCAGGTGGGCTGGGTCAAAGTCACGAACGGGCTTGCAGCTGCGTTGGCAGACTGAAAGTCCCAGCATGCATCTCTCAAATAGCATGCAGATAAGTTGCTTTGCTCACCTCCTTTGTGTCCCTTCTTGAGTACTGGATGAGATGCGAAACGCTGTTAAGATCCGTGAAAGAAAGTTGCAGGTGAAAAAGCATTCGTCTCCTGGGTCCCCAAGACGCCTCAGCCCCACGGGTCCATGATCAGACCAGCCTGAAAACCATAGAAACTGTGCTCCAGATTTCCTCCTTGTAGTCATGGACTGTGATTAGCAGCGGCTCATCTGCTGAGCGTGGGTGTGGTGGGTCAGAGCCTCACCAATACCTTGGTTGAAAAAGAGAATTGCTGAAGCTGCCCAGCTGGCTCTGTCCACTTTTAAAGGCGGGTCTTCTCTATCGCGCTCTGGGCTTAGTGCGAACAATATGTCACATAAAGTTCCTGAATTACAAAGAACGGGAGGGACACAGCAGGGAAATCTGGAGAGGGATCATTTTCACTTAAAAGCATTGGCATGACACGTTTCGGATATCTTCCTTTTTCAAATGCCTGCTTCAAACAAAGTTCTCCCGCCAGATCTGTTAAAATAGTTCCAGTCGATCTGCCATTGGTGGCCATCCAGGTGGGCTGGGTCAAAGTCTAGAACGGGCTTGCAGCTGCATTGGCAGACTGCAAGTCCCAGCATGCATCTCTCACATAGCATGCCAGGCAAGTTGCTTTGCTCAGCTCCTTTGTGTCCCTTCTGGAGTACTGGATGAGATGCGAAACGCTGATAAGATCCGTGACAGAAAGTTGCAGGTGAAAAAGCATTCCTCTCCTGGGTCCCCAAGACGCCTCAACCACACGGGTCCACGATCAGACCAGCCTGAAAACCATAGAAACAGTGCTCCAGATTTCCTCCGTGTAGTCACGGACTGTGATTAGCAGCGGCTCATCTGCTGAGCGTGGGTGTGGTGGGTCAAAGCCTGACTAATACCTTGGTTGAAAAAGAGAATTGCGGAAGCTGCCCAGTGGCTCTGTCTACTTTTAAAGGCGGGTCTCCTCCATCGCGCTATATATTCATTAAAATATCCCAATGTTACAGGGATGTTATTGTTAGGCTCAGATTTCACTCATAGAAAAACAGTGAAATTCAGCAGTTATAGTTACCTGAGATAACAATAAAATCTTACTACCATACTTATGTATATGTTTACTGTAATCCTTGTTTTGTTTTTTAAATCCCAATGTTGCAGGGATGTTATTGTTAGGCTCAGATTTCACTCATAGAAAAACTGTGAAAGTCAGCACTTATAGTTACCTGAGATAACCATAACATACGCTTTGCAATGCACTGCTTACGACCTCACATATTACATGACTCATGACATGGTCAATGACATCACTGCTGATATCTCAAAAGACATCACTGATGACTTCATCTAGTGATTGTGCGTGTTTTCTAAAAATATATATGTGTTAAATATATATCCTTAGGTACTACAAAAGTTAAATTACTATACTTTGTGTACTACTAATGAATGAAATGATTTCTAGCATATATTATGTTTGTGACTGAGTGTATCCATGTGTGTTTGGCTGTGTGAGTGACTGTTTGGTTGAATCAGTGAGTGGGTGTGTGAGTGGTTGCATGGTGAGTAAATGGATGTGTGAATAGCTGTTTGGATGAATAAGTGGGTGTGTGAGTAGCTGTATGGGCAAGTGAGTAGCTGTATGAGTGCCTGTATGGGTGAGTGAGTGGCTGAATGGGTGAGTGGGTATGTGAGTGGTTGTATTTGTGAGTGAGTGGCAGTTTGAGTGTTTGTTAACTGAGTAGATGTGGGAGTGGCTGTATTGGATAGTGACAGTATGAGTGGCTGTATGGGTGAGTGAGTAGACATGTGAGTTCTTGTATGTATGTGTGAATGGGTAAGTAAGTGGTTGTGTGGGTGTGTATGTGGCTCTGTTGGGAGGCTGTATGGGTGAGTATAAAAAAATAGGACCTGCTTTCACCGCTCACTTTTTGCTGGTGTCAGTACGTTTTTTGACTAGTCTGACAGATCCTGCTAATCAGGACCCCAGTCACTGTGCTTCCTCCTTAAATTTGTCAAGGTAAGTACTTTTGTAACACCATAACTGGATACTGGTTTACCCCTCTAAGTCCCTAGTTTATGGTACTGAGGTACCCAGGGGATTGGTACACGAGGGGTCTCCCATGGACTGCAGCATGTATTATGCCACCCATGAGAGACAACTTAAACTGTGACTGCTGGTCTGCCTTTGCAGCCTGTTTATGCTGGTTGGAGCGCCACATACGACAGATATACATTTTTTTCTATCTGAGATCACTGCACTTAAAACCTGTAAGTCATTCCTAAGGCAGGTCTTTCAATCCTGAAAGCAGGGTTATAAGTGTGAGGGTGCCCATGCATGAGCACTACACCCCTACAAACCCCAGAGTCGATTCTCCAGTCTTTGTAAGTGTTGTCAACCATTTTTATACACATAGAGGCCATCTCTCACAACGCGATGATTAACTATATAGTGGTTGTGCTGAACCTGGGCATATTTGGTATCAAACATGTTGGAATCATACCCCAACACGGCTACCCATGTTGGAGGTATGATTCCATGCACTGGGGGGCTCCTCCGGGAAGCCTTGAGTACTGATAACAGCCTTTCAGGGTCTGCCTGCAAGCTAGTGCTGCTGCAGATCCCAGACACAATTGTGCCCTCTTGTTGCTGAGCTGAGGTTGAGCAGTGGAAGGAAGAACAATAGGTTTCCTGTCACAGGGATGTGTGAACATCTCCCACATAGGACTTAGTGTATTGGGCTAAGGTGGGGCACTTGCCAGCACCACCAGACTGCTTTGAAGGGCACATTTGGTGCCCTCCTTGCATACTCCAGTTGGAACCAGTTCTGGGAAACTCTGGTGCAAAACTGGACAAAGGACATGGGGGTATCATCCCCTCTGTGTAGCCCCTCCTCTGAGAGGGACTCCTGAGTCATCCTAACCCCTTTCGTAGGGTATACAAGGGTTTACCTCTGGGTGGGTCCTCATATTCATCTTGGGACAAGACTCAAGCCTGGAGCCATGTCAATCTTTGACTGTCTGGACACTTGGACTTCACCTGGAACTGAGACTGCATCACAGAAGACTTCTGCTGCTCCTGGTATCGCCGTTCTGCAAGTCTTCTCTATTGTCTGTGTGTGTGCTTCTTTCAAGATCTTTAACATACATGTGGGCATCAAGGACACCCAAAGTAATCTCCCTTGGAGTGAAGGAGTCACTCACCTGCATCTGCAGGCACCCCAAAAAGCTAGCTTATCTGCTGCTCTTTATGTCCTACAGACTTTAAAATACTCAGCAACACAGGTAGTGATTCCACAGCTCCCTTGAGGCCTGGCCAGTTCTCTCTGCACTTTTGAGGCCAGTATTCCTCGTCAGAATCGCTAGGGCTAAACCTCTGAGCACCATGTCAACTTGCCGTTGCCAAGGCTTGTTGATCTGCACTCCAGAGATCTTCGGGCTACAAGAAGCTCCAGCCTCCAGCATCTCATCCTACCAAGATCAGCATCCTCACTGCATTCTCTGCACCATGGGCCTTCATCTTTGGTGAGCTGCTCAAGGTCCGCTTGTTATTCCTCTGCCTTTGGCCTGTGGGTCCTCTTGAGGGTCTTCTCTTCCTTCAGTGGGCTCCCTTGCTTGCTTAATGCCTACTCTGACTCTCCTGCACGGGGGAGTCCCTTGGACCTTGCTGGTCCAACGTTTCTCCTTCTTCGCTGTCCGCACCTTTTGCAGCTGTCAAGGCTTGTTGGTGCTCCCGTCGAACCCCAACCTCCTGATTCTCGACTTATGATGTGGGACAGTATGTGCATGGCTCTTGGTCTTCCTCAGCATCGCCTGGTCCTCACTGCGGCATCAACTAGGTCACTGTTATCACTCTTGCAACTTCTGACATTCTTCCATGCCTCTTGGTCACCTCCGAGTGGCATGGGCTCTGTCCCCTCTGCTGGCAGGTACTTCTCTTCAAAAATCCACCCTTGGATTCCGCCGTACCCTTGCATAGGCTTCACCAGCAGCATCTTTACTGAAGTCCTCCATTTTGGTCTACGACCGTTTAAGGCGTCACTTCGCAACTATACACCCGACTTCCCTGGTGTAAGTATCCTGGTTCCTTGGGTATCCACGGGTGGGGTGACTCTCCAACCTTCTGTCTCCCACTGGGTTACTTCAGGGTCCACTGGGAAGGGTCCTTCTTCTTAAAAACTGCAACTGCAACTTTCCCATTGACTTCTATTGAGTACACAGCTGTGTCTCCACTCGGCACACAGCCTCCGTTGGGTTCCTGGATACTTACCTTGGGTGAGTCTTTGTGTCCCCAGTTCTTCTGAGTCTCCTGGTTCAAGTCCCAACTTTGGTTGCAGTTTGAATTCCACTTTCTTTTCATATGGTTCGGTCTCACCCTGGAGACCATTGTGTTTTGTGCCTACTTACCCCTTGCAATTGAAGTTTTCTTGTGTATTTGTGTTGATATCTCCCAGTAAGAGATATACTAATGTGTTAGTGAGTGTTGTGTAATAAATAGAAATTTTTTTATATATACACTGTGTTGTTCTTTTTCGTTTAACGTACTGATGATTAGATCTGGTAAAACAAGCTTTTTAACACATCTTCTGGACTAAACGTGAAGGCTGCTCTCCACAGCTACCACTTAAAGAGTTTTCTAATAGTTGCTTAAGACCTCTAAAACGACCATAAGGGTTGTCTGGATTAGTGCAGGGGGCTTCACTTAAATAAGTGTGCACCATATACTATGCCAGCCTCCTACAGTGAGTGACGTGGTGTGTGAGTAGCTATATTAGTGAGTGAGTGGGGGTATGAGTGGCTCTATGGAAGAGTGAGTAGCTGTGTGAGTGACTGTATGGGAGAGTGAGTGGCTGTATGAGTAGGTGTATGGGTAGGTGAGTGGCAGTGTGTGTGGGTGTGTGAGTGAGTGACTGGGTGTGTGAGTGGCTCTGTTGATGAGTAAGTGGGTGTGTGAGTGGTTGTGTGTGGGTCTGAGTGTGCCTGTGAGCGTTTTCTGAATGATGTAATCAGTTATGCAATTGAGATGTCATCAGTGATGTCAATGACCATGTCATGAGTCATTTAATATGTGAAGTCATAAGCAATGCTTTGCGGGGCCATTAGTTATAGTTAGCTAGGTAACTATAACTGCTTAATTTCACTGGTTTTGGACAAGTGAAATCTGAGCCTAACTATAATGTCCCTGTAATATTTTGTGTTTTCAGTGAATGTTAAAGTTGTTTTTAAATTCTATTCACTAACTATAACATACCTTTTTGTGCTTTTTTTTCAGTGAGTTTCTACGGTTTCTAAAATTCTATTTCCTAACTATAACATCCCAATAGCCTTTGGTTTTCTCAGGAAATTTCAATTTTTTTTTATTTCCTAACTGTACTATTTAACCTCTGAGAGCGGGTGTGTGAGTGGCTGTATAGGTAGGTCAGTGGTTGTGTGAAGGTCTGTATGGGTCTCTGAGTGGTTTTGTGGGTGTGTGAGTGGTTGTATAGGTCTGTGAGTGGGTGTGTGAATGACTGTATCAGTGTGTACATGGCTGTGTGAGTTGGTGTGTGAGTGCCTGTGCTTATCTGTGTGTGGGTAGATGAGTGTCTAGATAAATCTGTGAGGGTGTGCATGAGTGTCTGAGTGGGTCTGTGACTGAGTGTGTGTGTCTGAGTGGATATGTGAGTGGGTGCATGAGTGTCTGAGTGGGTGTGTGAGTAGGTGCATGAGTATCTGAGAAGGTCTGTGAATAGATGGATGAGTCTCTGAGTGGATGAGTGAGTGGGTGTGTAAGTGTCTTAGTAGGTATGTGAGTGTTTGTGTGAATCTCTGAGAGGGTCCGTAAGTGGGTGAGTGAGTTTCAAAGTAGGCCTGTCAATGGGTACATGAGTTTCTGAGTGGGTCTGTGAGAGAGTGCATGAGTCTCTGACTGGGACTATGAGTGGAAGCATGAGTGTCTGAGTGGGTCTGTGACTGGTGCATGAGTGGCTGAATGGATCTGTGAGTGAGTGCATGAGTGTCTGAGTGGGGATGTGAGTCTCTGACTGGGTCTAGGAGTGGGTGCATTAGCATCTGAGAAGGTCTATGAGTGTGTAAGTGATTGTCTGACTGGGTCTGTGAGCTGGTGCGAGAGTCTGTGAGTGGGTATATGAGTTTCTGAGAGGGTCTGTAAGTGGATGGATGAGTCTCTGAGTGGGTGAGTGAGTGAGTGCATGAGTGCCCAAGTGGGCCTGTGAGTGGTTGTGTGAGTTTCTGAGTGGGTCTGTGGGTGGATGAATGAGGGTATGAGTGGGTCTGTGAGTTGGTGCATGAGTCCTTAAGGGGTCTATGAGTGGGTGCATGAACATCTGAGAGGGTCTGTGAGTGGGTGCATGAGTGTCTCAGTAGGTCTGTGAGCTGGTGTAAGAGTCTTTGAGTGGGTCTGTAAGTGGGTATATGAGTATCTGAGAGGGTCTCTAGGTGGACAGATAAGCCTCTGAGTAGGTGAGTTAGTGGGTGCATAAGTGAAAGGGTCTGTAAGTGGTTGTGTGAGTCTCTGAGTGGGACTGTGAGTGGGTGAGTGAGTGTCTGAGTTGGTCAGTGAATGGGTGCATGAGTGTCTGAGTGAGTCTGTTAGTTGTTGCATGAGGCTCTGAGTGGGCCTGTGAGTGGGTGTATGAGTATCCGAGAGTGTCTCTTAGTGGATGGAAGAGTCTCTGAGTCGGTGAGTTACTGGGTGCATGAGTGAATGGGTATGTGAGTAGTTATGTGGATCTCTGAGTGGGTCTGTGAGTGAGTGTCTGAGTTGGTCAGTGAATGGGAATATGAGTGGCTGAGTGAGGTCTGTGAATGGGTGCATTAGTGTCTGAGTGGGTCTGTGACTGGGTGCATAAGTATCTGAGAGGGTCTGTAAATGGATGGGTGAATCTCTGAGTGAATGAGTGCATGCTTGAGTGTAAGAGTGGGTATGTGAGTGGTCTGTAATTAGATGAATGGGTCTCTGAGTGGGTGAGTTAGTGGGTGTGTGAGTGAATGGGTCTGTGAGTGGTTGTGTGAGTCTCATGGTGGGTCTGTGTTTGGGTGAGTGATTGTCTGAGTGGGTCAGTGAATAGGAACATGAGTGTCGAAGTGGGGTTCTGTGAACATGTGCATTAGCGTCTGAGTGGGTCTGTGACTGGGTCCATAAGTATCTGAGAGGGTCTGTAGGTAGATAGATGAATGGTAAACAAGGGAAGACTTTCCTCAGAAGCCGCATGGTTGCAAAGCATGCCTCGAAGATGGCGGTAATTTGATCATTCATGGATAGAGCATTATCTAGTTTAACGCCCAGATTTTTCACCGTAAGCCCAGGGTAAGAAGTCACCCCCAGTTCCGAGGGACACCAGTCAGGTGTCCTGAGGTCCCTGGCTTTACCAAACAGCCCCACGTCTGTTTTCATGCTATTAAGTTGAAATCAATTTGCCAACATCCAGGCTGCAATCCTTTGCATACAGTTCATGAATGAGGTCTTTGCCACGACAGAGTCCAGGCCACACAAGATGATCAGCTGGGTATCATCTGCATATGGTATCACATCAAAGCTGCAAGATTTTACAATCTGGGACAGGGGGGGTTACATAGATGTTGAACAATGTTGGGCTCGAATACAAGCCCTGAGGCACCCCTTTGGTGATCAAAATGGTGCAGCTGACTAAAAGGTCCACAAGTCATAGCAAGGCGTTGAGTCCGACACAAGTCTCATGCAGTCTGAACAGCAGCATGTCATGGGAAACGGTAAGTCATGAGCAATATAAAAAACAAGGCAATATCCAACTTTTAAAAGGCAATGGGCAGGGTCCTACATTTGTTCGGCTTCCATCTTGCATCATGCCTCCTCTTCAGGGATCAGATGAGTTGGGCTGAACGGAGCAGGGCTACACTGAGCTGGAGTTAGCTAGGCTGGGTTGAACTGAGCTGAGCTGGGCTAAGATGTGCTGAGCTAACTGGGCGGAGCTGAGGTGAGTTTACATGGTTTGGACTGGCCTGAGCTGAGAGGGGCTGAGTTGAGCTAGGCAATTTTGGATGTTGAATTTCTCAGAAACTCATGTGCATTTACTAATTCTTTAGGAGGAAGAAGTCTAGTTTGGCACCTCAGAAATTTGTAGCAACAGAATACAAAACTATTTCTGGGATCACCTAATGGAATCTAGGTCCTACCCCTCAGATCAGAAAAAGGATTTACATAGCTGATTCTTATTGCTGGTATAAGACCATTTTGGTATTTACTGAACAATTTTGATCAAACACTAATCGGAATTCTAAACTCGAACTGAATTATCTATTTCTAAGGGTTATTTTATTTCATATTTTATATAGATCAACTCTACCTAGAGCTGGTTTTCAGTGTTCTTCAATATTTAAACATCGCATTACAGCAACACAAATTAAAAATGAAGAAAATAAATAAAAAGCTGTAATTAGCGGTGTTATTCAGTATTAAAGCAAATTAGGGAAGAAAAGGGACAGAAAAATAGGATAACTAGGAAGTGTATCAGGAAGGATATCCGAAAAGCAAGGACAACTAGTAGGAAAATAGTATGGGAAGCGGTTGTTGGTTAGTTGCTCAGTGTTGTGTTTTCCAGCTAGGTTTTGACATTGACATTCCATTTTTGATCCTCAAATCTTCATTTTACCACTACTTGATAAGAGATGCTGATCTAGACTGAGATCACAAACTGAGTCTTCAATCTTGTTAAACAAATAATTTAAAGTGTCAGAGGAAGTTTTATTTTGTGGTTAAATCAACTTATCCCATTATAGATTTACATGCGCAAAGCCTAATCAGATTCCTCCTAGGGAGGGCCAAAGGAATTATGTGCGATTAGTGTACCAAATTATGGCATGATTGATTCAATTGTATAACATAAAAAGGCAGATTATTCAGTGAGAGACTGCACACTCTTGGGGATATTTACAAAGAAGTGGCGGAGTGAGGCGTTAGCCATCATGGCTTAATACCTAACTCCGCCACTTCAGAAACACAAGGCTGCACGATGTTGACAAGAATATGGTGCATAATTGTATCGCCCTATTACCTAGCTGTCGCTAACACCAGTTAGAGACAGCTAGTAGGAGATAGCGGGCATTTAGGTGCCCACTTTGCATGTCAGCGATAATTATCGCTAATGACATGCAAAGTGGGTGTGCCAAGATGTTAGCGACTGGAAACAGTCGCTAACATCTCTATCTCCTATTACCAACTTTTGGAAATAATCGCGCTAAGTGCGATTATCTCCAAAAGCTAACTCCCGCCCAGAGCTGTTCTTAGCCATGTTATCCAATGGTAGGTGGATAACATGGCTAAGAGCATTTGCTCGGTAATGCATGAATATCGCTGACTTTACAGCGATATTCATCCATTTCGGCCGATTATTATCGCTTAGGAGATAAACCTTGATAATAGCAAGGCTCCTAAGCGATAAAATCGGCGGAGCTCGGCGATATTAACTATTAACCCGTTCTATGCTCATGACGGAGCCGCTTCGTCATGAGCCTCGGTTGAGCTGTGCTCATGACGGAGCGGTTCCGTCATGGCCCGCTCGTCGCGCCTGCGTGGTGCGAATTTCGCGCCTGCGCTGGACGTTCCATTGAGCGGCGCGGGCCATGACGGAGCAGCTCCGTCACGAGCATGCGAGCGCCGCTCGGCCCCCACCCCGCCCCCTTAGCGCTGCGGCGGAATTCCCACCGCAGCGAAGGGGTTAATATTGCCGCTAAACCAACATAGCGATAATCATCGCTAGTTGTTGGTAATATGCCCCAGTGTTGTGAATGTATTGCAATATAAAATCCACGACGTAAAGGTTGTTTCCCGACTACAGCAACCATCAACTAAAAGTGACAAGTTAACCTTTACAAATGGTGCACTAATGCACAGTTCCAAGGGTGCCACTTCCCCCCCCCCAACCTTTGATCCGCATTATCAAGAAACAATTTTCTAATGAAATCTGCCAATAATTAATACTGGTCTTGATTAGAATGAAGCAATTGTCCATATGCTGGCCACTGGATTACCTGGCATTCTCAATCTATTGGGTATGTAATATTGTCTGAAATGAGGAGAATCATGAAAAATCCTGACAAAGGGCTATACGCAGGGCCACTGGGATTCTGCGGCAGGAGAGGGCCAAATTATGTGACAGGGTTAAATACATTTTGTGTCAAGATTAGGTGAATTATGTTTCTAAATGCAGCACGTTTTATGATAGAATTATGTAATTATTGTGTCATTTTTACACTTGCTACCACTGTCTGTGAATTGGTTGCACCTCATTTGATCCAGATTAACACTCAAATGTAGCAAAAAGCAACACAAAGGTGACCAGTCAACAAAAGTCAAAAACACTTTATTTCAGCAAAGCAATAAAAGTTTTTCAGTGAAACAACTAATAAACAACATTCATAATCCAATCAAGGCTACTAAAACCTGACATATAATACATCCTAACAGCCTAAACCCATTTCCCATCCTACTGTTATACACATTGATATATATATATATATATATATATATATATATATATATATATATATATATATATATATATATATATATATATATATATATATATATGTATATATATATATATATATATATGTATATATATATATATATATATATATATATATATATATATATATCCCAAAGAGTTGCCTGACAAAACAAGAGGGGAGCCACGCTTGAAGATCGTTTGTGCCACTTTTATTCAATGTAGGAAGCCTCGTGCACAAACTCCAGCTAGCAACAGGAAATAAAGTCTTGCCTGACGCGTTTCATGCAAAGGCATTTCATCAGAGGCTGTAGACTGTTCTTTAGATCAGCTCGACCATTTCTTGGCGCCACAATTTGACTCCCATAGGTCACGCCCACTGGGCGCGGCAACTCCTGTTGCCTGATGGTACTTGTGGTACCCTGTCTTTCGTTGATGTGCTGTCGTGTCTGAAAGAAATATGTATTACCCCAGTGGGTGTTGCAGCTTGGTTTGCTGACACGCTGCTTCATTATCCCACACAGAACCGGCATCTTCTTTCCTTTGCTGAGCGTCATTAGACATCTCTGCAGGGGAGCTAATCAAAGCCCCGGTGCTCCACTCCACGGCTCAGGCTTGCCGCCAGTAATCCCAAAGAGTTGCCTGACAAAACAAGAGGGGAGCCACGCTTGAAGATCGTTTGTGCCACTTTTATTCAATATAGGAAGCCTCGTGCACAAACTCCAGCTAGCAACAGGAAATAAAGTCTCGCCTGACGCGTTTCATGCAAAGGCATTTCATCAGAGGCTGTAGACTGTTCTTTAGATCAGCTCGACCATTTCTTGGCGCCACAATTTGACTCCCATAGGTCACGCCCACTGGGCGCGGCAACTCCTGTTGCCTGATGGTACTTGTGGTACCCTGTCTTTCGTTGATGTGCTGTCGTGTCTGAAAGAAATATGTATTACCCCAGTGGGTGTTGCAGCTTGGTTTGCTGACACGCTGCTTCATTATCCCACACAGAACCGGCATCTTCTTTCCTTTGCTGAGCGTCATTAGACATCTCTGCAGGGGAGCTAATCAAAGCCCCGGTGCTCCACTCCACGGCTCAGGCTTGCCGCCAGTAATCCCAAAGAGTTGCCTGACAAAACAAGAGGGGAGCCACGCTTGAAGATCGTTTGTGCCACTTTTATTCAATGTAGGAAGCCTCGTGCACAAACTCCAGCTAGCAACAGGAAATAAAGTCTCGCCTGACGCGTTTCATGCAAAGGCATTTCATCAGAGGCTGTAGACTGTTCTTTAGATCAGCTCGACCATTTCTTGGCGCCACAATTTGACTCCCATAGGTCACGCCCACTGGGCGCGGCAACTCCTGTTGCCTGATGGTACTTGTGGTACCCTGTCTTTCGTTGATGTGCTGTCGTGTCTGAAAGAAATATGTATTACCCAGTGGGTGTTGCAGCTTGGTTTGCTGACACGCTGCTTCATTATCCCACACAGAACCGGCATCTTCTTTCCTTTGCTGAGCGTCATTAGACATCTCTGCAGGGGAGCTAATCAAAGCCCCGGTGCTCCACTCCACGGCTCAGGCTTGCCGCCAGTAATCCCAAAGAGTTGCCTGACAAAACAAGAGGGGAGCCACGCTTGAAGATCGTTTGTGCCACTTTTATTCAATGTAGGAAGCCTCGTGCACAAACTCCAGCTAGCAACAGGAAATAAAGTCTCGCCTGACGCGTTTCATGCAAAGGCATTTCATCAGAGGCTGTAGACTGTTCTTTAGATCAGCTCGACCATTTCTTGGCGCCACAATTTGACTCCCATAGGTCACGCCCACTGGGCGCGGCAACTCCTGTTGCCTGATGGTACTTGTGGTACCCTGTCTTTCGTTGATGTGCTGTCGTGTCTGAAATGGTCGAGCTGATCTAAAGAACAGTCTACAGCCTCTGATGAAATGCCTTTGCATGAAACGCGTCAGGCGAGACTTTATTTCCTGTTGCTAGCTGGAGTTTGTGCACGAGGCTTCCTACATTGAATAAAAGTGGCACAAACGATCTTCAAGCGTGGCTCCCCTCTTGTTTTGTCAGGCAACTCTTTGGGATTACTGGCGGCAAGCCTGAGCCGTGGAGTGGAGCACCGGGGCTTTGATTAGCTCCCCTGCGGAGATGTCTAATGACGCTCAGCGAAGGAAAGAAGATGCCGGTTCTGTGTGGGATAATGAAGCAGCGTGTCAGCAAACCAAGCTGCAACACCCACTGGGGTAATACATATTTCTTTCAGACACGACAGCACATCAACGAAAGACAGGGTACCACAAGTACCATCAGGCAACAGGAGTTGCCGCGCCCAGTGGGCGTGACCTATGGGAGTCAAATTGTGGCGCCAAGAAATGGTCGAGCTGATCTAAAGAACAGCCTACAGCCTCTGATGAAATGCCTTTGCATGAAACGCGTCAGGCGAGACTTTATTTCCTGTTGCTAGCTGGAGTTTGTGCACGAGGCTTCCTACATTGAATAAAAGTGGCACAAACGATCTTCAAGCGTGGCTCCCCTCTTGTTTTGTCAGGCAACTCTTTGGGATTACTGGCGGCAAGCCTGAGCCGTGGAGTGGAGCACCGGGGCTTTGATTAGCTCCCCTGCAGAGATGTCTAATGACGCTCAGCGAAGGAAAGAAGATGCCGGTTCTGTGTGGGATAATGAAGCAGCGTGTCAGCAAACCAAGCTGCAACACCCACTGGGGTAATACATATTTCTTTGAGACACGACAGCACATCAACGAAAGACAGGGTACCACAAGTACCATCAGGCAACAGGAGTTGCCGCGCCCAGTGGGCGTGACCTATGGGAGTCAAATTGTGGCGCCAAGAAATGGTCGAGCTGATCTAAAGAACAGTCTACAGCCTCTGATGAAATGCCTTTGCATGAAACGCGTCAGGCGAGACTTTATTTCCTGTTGCTAGCTGGAGTTTGTGCACGAGGCTTCCTACATTGAATAAAAGTGTCACAAACGATCTTCAAGCGTGGCTCCCCTCTTGTTTTGTCAGGCAACTCTTTGGGATATATATATATATATATATATATATATATATATATATATATATATATATATATATATATATATATATATATATACATATATATATATGGAAGACAAAGTCCTGATGTAACCAAACGCCTCAAAGACGACGATCAGGAAATGGACCACCACGCAGTAAGATGAATTTTAAAGTGCTTTATTCTCCACCATAGCAGCCATGACGCATTGCGACAGGGAAACCCCTGTCTTGATCACATCTATACACATATATATTAAAACCTATTGAATTAAGCAGCATTAAAAAATTTATACAAGCATTACTTTAGCATCACAATTTTAGTAAAATTAGGACATCATCATTTGATAGCTTGCCTTCCTATTACCCACATCCGCCCCAAAAACGTTGCTGTAGCGCAAGCATACAATTCAGAAGGATCCAATCTTGATATCTTCAAGGCCGTGCATTGGCATAAGGTCCCCATAAGCCTGCATATATGTTCCAGCCAAGCTAAGCCAGTATGGACATAGGCCGGACATGCAAACACCACATGTGACATGGTCTCTTCGTGTTCCACGCAGTAGGGGCAATTGTCAGTAGCAGAACCCGTCCACTTTGACGTAAAAGATTTTAGAAGGAACGTCCTTACTCTAAATTGGTGATATAGTTTCCTATCTAACGGGCTAGTGATTAAATCCTAGTAAATCTCTAGTTCATGCATTACTTTAAAATTAGAAAATTCCCGCGTCAGAGCTGCCTACCAAATTTAGTTCCTCCCTCTGTGCAGCCAATACCCAATACTAATATTTCAATGGCCCCTTAGAAGGGAAAAGACCCCTAGCTGGATAGTACCAAAGATTACCATGGCCTGAGACCAACTACTTCTTGATCAAACACAGCCAAGATATTTTGTGGAATATGTCAGCATTAATAATATCTTGCAGTGCAGCAGTATAATGGCTTAACTTTGAGGTTACCCGTAGTCCTCGGCAAAACAGCAGGGCACGTAAGGTGGCTTTATGGGCTACCTTTTTAACAGTAGATTCCAATTGGAATGTGGACTGGCGCACACCATATGTGAATCACGTAATCAAGGTGACTCTAGATGGTGGGTGCCGTGTTGGTAAACCCTCCTGGGCGTGAGGGTAAGTAACAACATAACAACCAGCGTTATCTCCCGTGGGAGTAACGTCCCCAAACCGGCACATTTGTTAAAGTTTTAATAAAGTTTCATAGGACTCTTGTAGATGATTTTATCAATTTTTTGAGTTTATTTTCTTTAGATTACATACTATTACGTTCATAGTACGTTTTTTTCACTCCACATTAGGCACTCCACATTGCATTGGGCAGAATAATGTGGAGTGAAAAAACGTACTATGAACATAATAGTATGAGATCTAAATAAAATAAAATCAAACAATTGATAAAATAATCTACAAGAGTCCTATGAAACTTTATTGAAACTTTAACAAAGGTGTGCCAGTTTGGGGACATTCCTCCTATGGGAGATAACGCTGGTTACGTTGCTACCTTTTTAACACCCATATCCAGAAATAGAGGGTACAGAGGGGTATTAGATGGAAGGGAAAATAGAGCTCTCCAAAAACATTTTCTGACTGGTCCAAAGCGGAGACCTCTGATAACCCCCACATTTCGGCGCCATATAACACAGCACCAATAATCTTGGCCTCATATACCTGGATAACTGGTTTTACTAGTTTAATATTGGAAATATGATTTTCTTTTAATAGAGCTCCAGTGATCTGTCTGTGCTTTAGACAAGCCTTTTTAGTGTGTTTGGACAAGAACATATTGGTTGAAAGTTTAATTCCTAGACATTCAAATGAGCCATCTCTCTCTAGGAACCCATCTCCTAGCCTCAAATTGCCCTTAACCTTTTTTGCGGTGCTAAACACCATAAATTTAGTTATAGCTGCATTAGTTTCCAGGCCACCATCATGGCAGAAATCACTTAATTTATTCAGGAACAATTGGAGGCCACTCTGGGTTTTTGAGATTAGAAGAGATTTGTTTGCAAACAACAGTATGGGGGTCTTAGTATTAGCTATGGTTGGAACATCCACTAAGCAGTAAGAGAGCTAGTCCACCATACCATTCAAATATAAAGAAAAAAGTGTGGGAGCCAATACATACTCTTGTCTTACACCTTTCCTCACTGGTATCCTATCTGTCAGTCGGTCCTGGGACCCCCATCTAACCTAAGCAAAATTGTTCTTGTGAAGGCTGATCAATAAAGCGAGATTTTCATGGGGCATACTCATCTTCTGCAGAACCTGCCACAGCCTTAGCCTTGGGACCAGGTCAAATGTGGATTTAAGATCAACAAAGACAACAAATAAGTCGGCTCTGCCGATCAAAACAATCTTCCAGTAGATTAAAACAAACTGGAAGACCTGGTCTACTGTAGATGTTTTGGCTCGAAATCCCGCTTGGAGTGTGCTAATTGATCCCTTTCGGATATCCATGCTTGAAGTTTTACTAAAATCATATGATTAAAGACCTTTTGTATACAATCTATAAGGCTGATTGGCCTACAGTTAGTTGGTAGGGACTTCTCCCTTTTTTGTATACCAGAATCACTTCAGTTCCCTGCCATCATTCTGGAACAGGGGCACTACTGCAATAGCATTAAATAGAGCTACTAAGTGTTCTGCCCAAACATCACTGTCGTGTACTAGCATGTCTATGGCCGAGCCATCTGGGGCAGATGCCCTCCCTCTCGCAAATGAGGCTAAGGAATCAATAACATCCTCCTTTGTAAAATGTGGGATATTAAAATTCTGGAGGCTACTATTCAACAAAGCGCCCTCACTGGTTCCAATGCCCTCCTCGTGATACAAACCTGAGAAGTGCAAAACCCAGTCCAAAGCTGAGCTATGATTTACAGGATCAAACCCTGCATGGTCCCCCCCCCCCACTGGCGATCAACCTCCTAAACCGTGTATGATCTTTGAAACCGCGTATGGTCTCTGTCAATCTTTGCAAAGGGCCTTCCACTGCATGGCAACATGTGTAGTTATGCTTTTAGTAACTTTGAACCATTTTAGCTAGAACCCATTTTTTTGTTAAAATCTGGAGATTATGCATCAGATGGTGGAGTATGTGGCAAATATGGAAAATCTATAATCATGCGAAAAATGCTGCAGCCGCACAATCGCACAAGTCCAGTAGTCTTGGGTATAAGTAACTCAGAGTGAGAATGACCTGCTGACCCGATGACTTATCATCTCATTGAAGAAAACAAGATACCTCTAACACAAATTAATTTAAAGCGCCTTGGGTTGGACATAGATGAAAGGCTGCATCTTGTATGACTGTGTTGAACCCTTTTTGAGAGAACACTAAATGGTTTTGCTACTTCCTTCTGAGAAGAACTCAACAAGTTAAGCATGGTCCCTTCTCCCGACGCAGTGAAGCCATCTATGGTGTTCCGCATGGTTCCATCTCGTGCCAGGCTTTAGTTAGTGTCAACTTAAACTCCTTGTTCAACGTTGGGACTAACTACGGAGTCCATAGACAATCTTACACAGATGAAACCCAGGGGCATATTACCAACGATTAGCGATATTTATCACTAACTAGGCTTAGCAACGATTTTTTTATCGCTAAGCATCGCTGGAAATTATCGCTGAGATAACGTGCTATTAGCTACGTTTATCTCCAAAGCGATAATTTTTCCAGCGATAGCGTGAATATCGCTGAGAATACAGCGATTTTCACGCATTAGCGGCTAAATGTTCTTAGCCATGTTATCCACCTCCTATTGGATAACATGGCTAAGAACTGGTCTGGGCAGGTGTTAGTTTTTGGCGATATTCGCGCTTAGCGCGAATATTGCCATCTCTAAGCCTGCCTTGCTAATAGGTGTTAGCGACGTTAGCGACTGCTTTCAGTCGCTAACGGGTTGGGAACGCCCACTTTGCATGTTATTAGCGATAATTATCGCTAACATGCAAAGCGGGCCCCAAACCGCTCGCTATCGCCTACAAGCTGTTGCTAACTGCTGTTAGCGACAGCTTGCTAATAGGGCGATAGAATTTTCGCCGCTCGGCGGCCGAAAACGGCCGCTAAAGCGGCAAAAATTGCCTGTCGCCCCCCTTGATAATATGCCCCCCCAGTCCTATATAAGATTCTTTCAAGATCCTCCACCACCAATACAGATTTGCCTTGGTTCAGGAGGTTCAAAACCAGACGCACAAATGCTGTCACTCACACTGCCTACATGGGAGGTTAGTAAAGACTCCCTTTCCTGTATCAGACCATGCTAGGTGTAAATCGTGGCTGGTAGAACAGTTGAATCAATCTCATGTCTGAGGATCTTCACAAGGTGGGACTACTTCAACATCTTCACAAACCTTAGCCAGGCAGTACCACTGGGACTGCGCATCTATTACAAAGAGAGACTCCATCTCTGGCCTGCAAGTGGTATGAGATTGTTGCAGCAACATCACACGTCCAAAAAATCCATTGCACTCTTGATGTGGTGTAAGTCTAGATGGAGTGAATAAGATATTGTGTCATGAGGGTGATTGCTGAGTACAAGACTCTTTGATACAACACCACATTACCTTATTGGTACCACAGGGGATGAGAGGGATCCTGCTTGATCCAGTAGCAAATATTGAACCGGATCAGGATTGGCCCCAGTTAAATATGATGGATTTGTCCTGGTGTAATTGGCAGACACCTTGACATGTTCACTTGTGCCTGCTCGTTACCTACTTTGTGATCAGAGGAGCTGCCAACATGGAGGGGATGTGGGCTGTGGCGGTTCACTTCCAATGGGGCACAGCATAAAAGCCTCACTTAAAGGGCCATCCACACTGCTTTTGTTCATCGACCTGGGAGACAGATGGAGTCTAACACCTTGATGCCAATGCCATGGAGGGAAACAAATACACTCAGCTTGTTGTCACTCCAGAAGTATGTAAGAGACAAAATATGATTTGGAGACAGGTTTAGACTTTTCCAACCCTGTAAGCATGAGACATTAATGAGCTGTAAGAATGTCAGATACATCTGCACTGGTAATTGCACTAAAACCATTTATAAGGCACATAATAATTAATGTTTCTTTTTTAGTTTCTTTTATAGTGCTATTCATCCCAATGTAGGATGTCATAGATCTTTACATCCTCAGATATTTTACCAATGCAGAAAAATACAAGTGTGTAAGTCAACCTACAGAAATGTCACATAGGACAGTCCGGGTTAAAAGGTTTAGGATTAACATATCATTCATCCTGATCGGCATTATAGGTTAAGAGTGGGTGCCAGGGGAAACACAAGTCAGGATTTAAATCATTTGTGTGGTCCACAGAATGCAATGGTTGGGGTTGTCTGTACTAATATGTCTTTATCACTATCCGAAAAAAAACCTTTCTAGCAAATTTAAAATAACAAATGATTAAGGGAAAAGCCATAAGGTCTTGCAGTTTGCATTCAACTCCTTGATACTAGTTTGTAACTCACTTTGCTATATTACAGGGAAGGTAATCTTTGCCATGCATTTAAAAGGTTCTCTTCAACAAAAAGAGTAGCCCACTGAACTAGCTATGTAAAATACAAATCAGTGGCCTGCATGTTACACTATGCTTTGCTGCGTACACATGAACTCATTATACTATTTGATGATGAGTCCAACCTGTGACTAGACTACACAGAGATCTTTCCAGGAAGTGCATAAACCACTGCTTAATTTTCCTTTTTTTTTTGCATGAAATGCATTTTCATATGTTTTTTGGACGAGAGGACATAGTTCGTGCTAAAAGGAAAACGCAAAATAGAGCGTAATTTGAACAGTTGCTTGTGCTCTGTTCGTTCACATTGTTCCAATGCTCACCCTACACGATTTTAACCCAAATGGATTTTTAATAACGGTATTTCGCGTAACAAGCTGCGGGGCATATTACCAAGCAATAGCGATAATTATCGCTATTGCTTGGTTAGAGACAAAAATTTACAGCTGAGCTGCGTCGATTTTTACCGTAAATAAACCTTGGTATTACCAAGGTTTATCGCAAATGCGATAAAAATCGCCGCAATGCATGAATATCGCTGAAAAGTCAGCGATATTCATGCATTACCGAGCTAATGCTCTTAGCCATGTTATCCACCTCCCATTGGATAACATGGCTAAGAACTGCTCAGGGCAGGTGTTAGCTTTTGGAGATATTCGCGCTTAGCGCGGATATCTCCAAAAGTTGGTAATAGGAGATAGCGATGTTAGCGACTGTTTCCAGTCGCTAACATCTTGGCATGCCCACTTTGCATCTCATTAGTGATAAATATCACTGAAATGCAAAGTGGGGCCAAAGATGGTCGCTATCTCCTACTAGCTGTCGCTAACTGGTGTTAGCCACAGCTAGGTAATAGGGAGATCATTTTATCTCTGCTTTCTTGGCTTTTAAAGCCAAAAAAGCGGAGATAAACCCCCTTGATAATATGCCCCACAATGCGGAATCCCCGAAATTACGCGCGATTACACCAGAGTAAATACATTTTTGTGCAGGCCTAGTTATTTCAATGTTATGCCCTGGAAATAAATTGCCGAGTACGCAAATCTCTCTTCTGCAGTTGCTTTAAACCCACAAAAAATTATGAGATTGTAACATGCTTGTGTCCAATTAAGTAAGCCAGAACGGTTTACTGTCACATTTTCCCAATGTCGGCATTTTAGTGGGGGCAGAGTTTTCTTAAAGAACAAAAACATTTATTTGTTGACTATCAGACTCCCCTTCTCATGGCTCCGCTCTTTGTAACTCCGCCGATTTTCTCCTCCACACATTCACCCCCACAATTACGGTCTCCTGAAGCCATTTTTTCCCCATTTCCAGCTCTTCTTATGAGAGGCACAAAATCAAGTATCGCCAAATAAAGAAGCAATTAACTGGAGCTCCTTAGCTTTGTGCGCCCTCTCCTGGCCATAGCGGGTAAGATTTAATGAAAATCCATCGTGTCAAGATGTGGATCAGCTGCGTGAATAGAGTAAGGCCTACCACAAGCAACAAGTGTCGAAGTCAGATCCTTTTTTAGGGCTGACCTAATAAGGTAACATTTATCCAGAGCTCCCCGTGGCACGCCAACGTCTCAATCACACTGCCTCTCATTCACACTACCACGCAATCACACTGCCTTTCAATCTACCTGTCTCTAAATCTCACTGCCTCTCGATCACATTGCCTCTCGTTCGAATTCTCTGTCAATCACACTGCCTCTCAATCTCACCAACTCTCAATCACACCCCCTCTCAATCACTGACTCTCAGAAACATTGCCTCTCAATCTCACTGACTCTCAATCACACGGCCTCTAGATCACACTGTCTGTCGATCTCACTGCCTCTCAATCTCACTGACACTCAATCACACTGCCTCTCAATCTCATTGACACTCATTCACACTGCCTTTCGATCACACTGCCTGTCAATCACACTCTCTCAATCTCACCAACTCTCTATTACACCACCTCTCAATCTCACTGACTCTCAATCACACTGCCTCTCAATCTCACTGCCTCTCAATCTCACTGACTCTCAATCACACTACCTCTCGATCACACTGCCTGTCAATCACACGGTCTCTCAATCTCACTGACTCTCAATCACACTGCCTCTCGATCTAACTGCCTCTCAATCTTACTGTCTCGCAATCTCACCGACTCTGAATCTCTCCAGTGCCTCTCAATCACATTGACTGTCTATTACGCTTCCTCTCAATCACACTGCCTCTCATTTACACAGCCTCTCAATCTCACAGGCTCTCAATCTCACAGCCTCTCAATCTCACTGCCTCTTGATCACACTGCCTGTTAATCACACTGCCTCTCAATCTCACTGCCTCTCAATCACACTGCCTCTTACAGAGCCTCTCATCCGCACTGCCTTTCAATCTCACTGACTGCCACTCGCATTGCCTCTCAATCACACTACCTCTCAATCACACAGCCTCTCATTCACACTCCCTCTCAATCTCACTGACTCTCAATCACACTACCTCTCAATCACACTGCCTGTCAATCACACTGCCTCTCAGTCTCACTGACTCTCATTCACACTGCCTCTCAATCTCTCCAGTACCTCTCAATCTCTCCAGTACCTCTCAATCACACTGACTGTCAATCACACTGCCTCTCAATCACACATCCTCTTATTCAAACTGCCTCTCATTCACACTGCCTCTCAATCATACTGACTCTCAATCACACTGCCTCTTGATCACACTGCCTCTGAATCACACTGCTTCTCAATCACACAGCCTCTCAATCAAACAGCCTATCATTCACACAGCCTCTCATTTACACAGCATCTTAATCTCACTGCCTCTCAATCACACTGCCTCTTAATCACACTGCCTCTCATTCACACAGCCTCTCAATCGCAATGCCTCCGAATCACATTACCTCTCGATCTCACAGACTCTCAATCACACTGCCTCTCAACAGCACTGACTCTCATTCACACTGCCTCTTACTCACACAGCCTCTCATTCACACAGCCTCTCAATATCACTGCCTCTCAATCACATTGACTTTCAGTCTCACAGACTTTCAATCACACTGCCTCTCAATCTCACTGACTCTCAATCACACTGCCTCTTAATCACACTGCCTCTCAATCACACTGCTTCTCAATCTCACTGCCTCTCAATCTCAATGACTCTCAATCACACTGCCTCTTATTCACACTGCCTCTTAATCACACTGCCTCTCATTCACACAGCCTCTCAATCTCACTGCCTCTCAATCACACTGCCTCTCAATCTCACTGCCTCTCAATCACACTGACTCTCAATCACACTGCCTCTCAATCTCACTGCCTCTTAATCACACTGCCTCTCAATCACACTGCCTCACAATCTCCTGCCTCACAATCACACTGCCTCTCAATCTAGCCAGTACCTCTCAATCTCTCCAGTGTATCTCAATCACACTGACTGTCAATCACACCACATCCTAATCCCTCCACTGCCTCTCAATCACACTGCCTCTAAATCTCTCCACTGCATAACTCACCCTTCACTCGACCAACTTCTCTCCCTCTTCCTTGCAGTCAAGCTGCCTCTCATCCGCGATGCCTCTTATCCTGACCCACACTCAACATACTTCTCACTCGCCCTATCTCTCACTCACTTCCCCTTTCACTCACACTGAACTCCCACGGACTCACCTTACTCTTCACTCACCTAGTCAACCTCTCAACCCCACTGCTTACTCTGACTCTCAAGCTCCCCGTAGAGCCAACCTCTCACCCTATCATTCACCCAATGTGTCACTCACCCTTTCCCCTTACTCCCACACTTCTGCCAGTCTCTCCTCCTCCCTCCCAAGTACTTTGTCCTTCCTCTTACTCACTTTGCTTCTTACTCTGACCCTCACTCACTGTTGCAAGCACCTGGTTTTATCTCTCTCCCCCTACCTATCAATGTACCTTCCTCTCACTCACCTACTGTACTCTTACTTGCCCTGTTTCTCATGCACCTTACTTCACACTCATCGTACTCTGCTTCTTACGCACAATAGATTTACTAAGCCTTTGCATCACCCTTGTGCTGCGCCAGGTGACGCGGGGCAATGTAAATGCTTCTTTGGAATTTACAAAGCCACATAATGTTTTATTTGTGTGGTCTTAATTGGCTTTGTAAAGAAATGTAAAACAATGTAGCTGCTTGCGCTGCTTTATGTTACATTTTAATCTGTGAGGCATTCCATTGGTGGAGCGTAGGCACACATAGTTTTTAATGCATTCCCAGATTTACCAAAGCTAATAAACCTGGAAATGTGTAAACATTCTACACCGCCCCCAGTGAGGCACATGGAGGAAAAATATCTTTATTTCTCCTCATTATACTTCTAAGGATTTTTGTGTGCAGTAAGGCGTCCTCCACACAAACAATCCTACCCATAATGCAGGCATCCTTGCACTGTGGTGGGAAGGTGCCTGTGTTGACGCTAGGCAGCACACAGTGCACCAGTTCAAGGAGAGAGTAGAAATGCTCCATATCTTTGTAAATATGGGGTATTTGTGCTCTCTTCCTTTCACTCAAAACAGCAACTTTGCTTGCTGCCCTGAGTTGTGTGAAAGATCAGTAAATATGACCGTAGGGCTCTCAATGGACCTTACCTTTTCTATAAAACTTCCCACAGTGTCAGAAACCTAGCTTAATCCCAGTAACATCCTCTCAGATCTCATTCCATCCCATTACTTTAAATTATACCAGGAATGAGTAGATGGCTTAGGCGGGATATGAGCTATTTTCCAGTCTTCCTTTATCATCACTACCACGGTTTCCCCTTTTGTTAGCACTGTTTGAGCATTTTTTAGGACTGATCTATCCCTTATCCCTTATTAGATAGTCTGGTGTGCCTCCTCTTTTACAGTCTCATGAGGGGTGAAAAATCTATTCAGATATTCCTAGAATAGCTGGCCTGTATTTCAGTGGCCCACTCTTCCATTCTGGACCTGGAAAAATGTAAATGTAGAGTATTTATATAGCGCACTTCTACCCAGAGGCCTCGTAGCGATGTTTTCATACCGCTGTGGAACCCATCCTGGCTTTCCTGTGAAATGCCCACTCCTGGGCACCCCCAAGGTGAAGCCAGGCATCCAAGCGCTGCTGGGGCCGTTGTGGAGATTAAGCAAGCTATTGCCTAGAGCCACAGAGTGGGACCCATGATTAGACTAGGCACCGAGGCGAGAATAATCAGGTCCGGGGAAATTGAGTCCAAGAGCTGCCGAGGTGGGAATTGAACCCTGGTCCCGGGCCAGACCACTGCATCAGGGTTTGCTGCTCTAACCATTGAGCCACACTTCTCCACTTTAACATTTGTACAGATATACCATCAGACCCCCTGACAGGATCACTAATAAATTAGAGTAATCATTTAGGATTTTCCTTATTGGATCAGAGCCCCACACACATCAAAGAGAACCTTTGGATGTAATTTTCTTTTTTCTCTTAATTCGTTTTCATTAGAAAACACCTCAACACAGATTCTCCCATGGTCATCAATGTTCCTATTCTGAAAAGAACCTGGTCCTCTATGAACATGGATTCCGCAGCCAGGCTGTTGACCTCTCTGCTTCAACCAATGGTCTCCAAATCTTAAGTTGCCTGGCTCACTCCTCCCTGTCAAACCTCCTGTCTCAGGATTTAGCACTTTGTCCTTCATAGGCACACTCTCACAATGCACCTTGGTGCACCGGGGAGCTGAAATAGCGTAAGCAAGCTGAGCTCAGACAATTCTACTATTCTGTCCTACTTGGTTTTTGTAGAGATCTTGCCTTCCTTATCTAGGTTTCCCAGCACTAACTTACCAACCTGGACGAAGACAACACAAGCAACCTATCTAAAACACATATGTTTTCAGTAGTTTCCTGAAATTTACTTCTGACTGTTCCAGTTTCAGGGATATAGGTAGGTTTCGGTACACAATGGGAAAAAGAACGGCTGCCGTATCTTGCTCTTTAGATCGCATGGACTTTCCGAAGTCCATGGGAGAGTGACCGAAGAACTTGTGTGGGAGCATAAGGGGAGATCAAACTTGAAATGATTGGACTGGAATCGAAATGGTAGACAAATAAATGCCCCACTATGAACACTCAACACCATGCTAGACTGAAATTATGTTTTTTTTTAAAAAAAGCTATCCTACAACTGAAAATGTTAATTGGGATGCAGCCATCTCCACCAATTCCAATAACTATTCCTCTCTTACATTTGCACATCCACTTTAACCCCTCCCCTGCTGATGACGGAACCGCTCCGTCATCAGCTGCTGTGGTGCTGTGCTGATGACGGAGCGGTTCCGTGATGGCCTGCCCGACGTTCCTGCGCGGTGCCAATTCCGCGCCTGCGCTGAGCGTTCTATTGAGCGGGCGGGGCCATGACGGAACTGCTCCGTCATAAGCACAGAGCAGCCGACGCTGGTGACGCAGCGGTTCCGTCACCAGCATGCGCCCGCCGCATTTCCGCCCCGCCCCCTTAGTACTGCGGCGGAATAGCCACGGCAGTGAAGGGGTTAAGTACTAGAAAATGCTCTTAACCAGTAACACCCTCAGCTTAGCTGTATAAAGCATTGAACTCTTCATGGACAAAATCATAGACATTTGCAACACACTAGTAATAGCAAATGGTAGATAGAAATATACTATGGGGTTGCCCAGATGAATTACAAAAGGGATGTAGACAGGACACTGTTTTTTTCCCTGACAGTACACTGGCATTTTTCTTCTCACAGCTACCACCTCAGATGAGATTTTACCCCTACTGGAAAAACTTATACCTACAGATTCACTTTTAGACCGCGGCGTGGGCCGGCTGCTAAAGCAACGACTCTAGTGGCACTCCTGTAATTCTTTCATCAATTTATTCTTTTTAGAAGGATATACTCCAGGACAATGCACAGAAAACTCGACTTTCCCATGGGAATCTCCCAGTTACCAGCCTTTCACTAACCTGCTTGTTCTGGCAACACTCTGGTAACCCAACAACTCCAGAAGATCCTAAACGGATTCCATATCTTAGCCCCATTTCTGTCAGACACTGGGATAGCGCTCTGAGCCTTCTGGGGCAACACCCTGAACTTTTCAGACGATGGGAAAACAGTACTTCTGCTTTTGCCAGACCTGAAGATCACCTTTGACAAAGTGGACCATAGCATTGTACTTGCCCCCTTGGTTTCTGTGTCAAGGTATTCACCGTCCAAGCCACCCAGTTTAAGTTTTTACCACAGGATCACATGCAAGAAACTAAACATGGCCCTCTCATTTCAAAAGTGACCCACTTTTGTTTTGAGGGTGCCCTGTATACTGTTCTATTTAACACCTACCTTTGGCCATAGAGGCAGAATGCCCCTCTCTCCCTCTGTTATTCGTGGCTTAAAGTCAAGTTAAAACTCGGCTTTAAATTCAATCCTGGCATCTCACCAGTTACTCAAATCAATTTAGTGGTCAGGAGTTGCCTGATGCATCGGACAAAAAAACAGATCAATACCCCGCCTCCCTCCCCTCACTCCCAAAAGAGCTGTGCTGATGGAACTAGTAACAAATACCTGTTGGTACTAATGTAATGCCCTTAATACAGGTCTTCCGATTATAGAGCAGGCACAACTGCTGCAGAACGCTGACGTTAGGACAGTCTTAGGATGGAGAAAGTGAGATCCAGGTCCAGATTTAATAACACTTTGCACTGGGTTTGTGTTACTTTTGTAAAGGTAATTCCGATGCAAAATGCTAAGGAGGAATTTTCTGTCTAATACAAATCAGGATTTGCGTTGGTTATTTTCCCAACGTAATGTAATGTTGCGCTATGAATTGCTCTGCGTTACTTTGCGTCAAGGGGGTATTCCATGGGTGGTACATGAGTGCTACCATGCAACGCCTCTTGGTTTTGATGCAAAACCCTATCTGCAAACATTCGAAGACAGGGATGTGAGACAAAATCTTATGTCTCCTCGAGGCCGGCGTAACCAGGAGAATTTTTAGGCTTGTGTGCTGCATTTACAGCATACATACCAGGGATAAAAGGATAGTTATTGTACTAAAAGGGTACTCGTCGAGTGCAACAATGATTCCTTACATAATGTGCACACCCTTGCACTATGGAGAAGAATATGCGCATTGGCGCATGGGTGCCCAAAATCCACAGGCTCAGGGAGAGAGGGAAAAAGCACCATATTTCAATTGATATGGCGCTGTTCTGCTCTCTCCAATTTACGCAATCCAGTGAGCAACCTTAGTTGCTGTGCTGTATTTCCTGAATTTTTCATAAATCCGAGCCCTGTAGTTCCGTAGTTTGAGGGTCTGTGGTTCGGTGGTTCCGAACCCGTTCAATAAAGGTCCTCGGAAATAGACGATTTTGGTGTCAGCAGACCGCAAATCACAAGTGCGGTATGTACGAGTGTTTTCGCATAAATCGATCAATGAGAACACTATGTATTCAGAGATTTCGTTTGAACCTTCGGGTTCCATTTTGTGTACGGCAGCCATTTTGTGTGGTTGCCCTCACATAGGCCGATGACTACGGCCAAACAAATCTTTGGGACACGTACACCTTAGCTGACTTCTGAATGACCTGGCCGAACTGACTCCTTGCCCGAGGCTGACCCCGTTGAGCCAGTTCCTAGTTAAACAGTTGGTCAGATAAAGATCAAAGAGCAGGACATGCCAAAGTTTATGGTACACTGGACCCAACTTTCTATCTGGCTACCAATCTGTTTCTGCTCCTTCCTTTACGACATAATCACTGATTTGGGTTGAGGTTTTTATGATGGGTTTGTCCGGCCTGACTGAACAGGATAATGGAATGTGCTTGGTCATTTCTGGTGGGCTGGACAACGGAAAAGTGGGATTGTCGTCATACGCTACTTTTAAAATGTCATGTTCCTATTGGTCAGTTTGTATAGAATCAATGTTAGTCTGGAATGTTGCCTTAGGCTTGATTTTTGGCATAAAAGACCATGCTCCGCTCATTGAATTTGTGCAGTCTCTAGCGAACCACCCGTGTTGTGCTTCGTAGACCTCTGTTCCTAAATGCAGCCAATAAAACTTTGGTCTTTGACGTCATCGAGAAGTGTCCCGTGTCTCTGTTTGCCAAGACAGGGGAACTCGAAGGCATCAGGCATTTTCCCTGACGCCGCTGGGTTCTAAAACCTGGTCCTTCAGTTGGCGCCCAATGTGGGGCGATTTCAGCGGTACCGGTCCAAGCCCGAAGATCGTGGAGAGCTTCGTGTGGAAATTCTGGAGGAAGGCCAACCACTTCATCGACCCCTGTATATCGGCGTGGTCCGAAAGTCTTTGCTGCGAGGTTCACCGCCTTCCGATGGCTACGAAGGACTGCTGCCCTGACTGTCGCCCTGTCTTGGAGCCTTAGACGTTTGTAGAGCGAGACGATTGACGGGTCTTCTGGTGACGCCATCAACATTTCAGTTAAGTATGAGTGGAGTGTCTCCTAGTCCTTAGTTTGTTTTGGTATCCGTTTAGTGGATTGCTTTGATTTGGTACCTGCAGGCCCCAAAGCCAAGGGACTTGTGTATTCGCGAGACTATCATTTTGAGATTTCCCTTGTAGTTTGAAGCTAGACTAGTGAGCAAGATGCCTGGTCTTAGCAGACTTGGAAGTTATTTAGTTGTGGTTGTTCTAAGGATTCCCAGTTAGAGGATTCGTGTCCGGTTCCTCCAATTAGAACTCCTACATATGAATTATACGTGAAGCATGGTGTGGGTCCTATTAGTTATAATGAGATCTGGGTGAAGTATACGAGGAAAGATGGTGTCCTACAGTGGCCCCGTTATGGTAGTTTTGAAACTGAGATTCTAGACAATCTTGAAGTGAAACTGTTTAAGAAGAAAGCCCGTCAATGTTTGACTCTTTCCGCATATGGCACAAAGAAGCCAAACAGAAAGAAATTGAATTAGCAAAGAAGAATAAACGAGAACAAGGTATGTCAATGGTGCAAGCTGCTATTGCACATAGGGATAATGAGGAAGAGCAAGTGAGCGAACAGATGCTAAGAGTTAAGAAGTTAGCGGTAGATAGATGCTATCCAGTTTTGCAGCCTAAAGAGCAGGAAGAAAAGAAAGATCTTGCGAAAGATCCTTTAATGTCGCATCTATTGAGTTCACCACCCCCTTATGCACAAAGTGCTACGGCACCACCGGCACCAGTTGTGGCTGTGCAATTTCCAGTTGTAGTGCCACCTGCAATTCCTCCACAGCCAGCTCCTCTTCGGTTGGCTACTGTTCCTTTGGCGCAGCCTTCTCAAGGGCCGCCAACTTTGCTTCCTTCTTCATCTGCTACTCCTACGCCTATCGATAATACTCCGTCTGTCCCAACTTTGGATTCTTCTACTATTGTTCCGTCTTCTCTTATTCTTCCATCTTCTCCTTCTACTAGACAGAGAATGACTGCTGCTTTTTCTGATTTCCTTTCTCCTTTGTTGGGCCAATTGGGTATGTCTCCTGTTAGTGAGCGTAGACAATCACGTAGTCAATTGCCCGATACAGATGAACGTACAGTTTTGGATCATATGGCCTGTAGATGGGTTACGTATACCTCCCAGTAAGATCATGAGGGTATTATGGATGTCTTCCGTCAATGGAAAGCACCAAAGCAACGGTACGTCTTTGAAATGATGTGTGTGTTCCTCCATGAACAATGGGTTGACGAAGTTGGTAAAGCTCCTAATGAGTTGTACCGTATACGTTCCGAATTTGCGAAAGGGACCATTGTGAGTCTCCTCGACATTGAGAGAGCACTTGCGACATTGTTGTCCTTCCGCAATGCCACTCCTCCCGAGCGATTGTTTGAGCCTGATTCGTCAGTTAGGAGAGCAGCGCGTCAATATCCGATGCTTGAGGTTCCCCCAGTTTGGAGACCTGCTGATCCTAATGCTGTTCCACCTACTCTTGCGCATTTTCAGCGAGTATGGGTACATATTCCTTGGAAGCGTGTTGAAGTTTTGGCGATTAAGCAGTCTTTACCTGATCTGCGCAAAAATCCGGCGGGATATTATAAAGAGCTCACTGAAACTGTGGGATCGTGTATCATGAATTTAGCGGACATAGACATGTTGTTTGGTAATGTCGTCCCACAGCCTATCTGGAGTACAATTCGACATACGGATCATGATAATGAATTGGGTGATACATGGGTTAACATTGTTGCTGCGAATGATAGACAGGTAGGAGGTGCTAAGCCTGAAGATCTTATTACTCAACTTCCCGGTAGGATAATTAACTATATGAAGACACTGATGCCTGAAGTGCGTGTTAATTGGGACAAGTTGTCTGCGTGTAAGCAGAAGAAAGACCAGACTGTGTCTGACTTTTTCACACGGTTTGAAGAGACGTTTGTAGATCATTCCAAAGAACTATGTCCCACATACTGAGTTGGATGAGCTGCAATCATCTGAAGCTCAACCCGGGCAAGACCGAGCTGGTCTTGCCCGGACAGAGCTTGCTTAGTTGGAATTCCAGCTTTTGGCCCATCAGTATGGGAGTTCCCCCATCTAAGTCAACTGTGGTCAAGAGCCTAGGTATCCTTATTAGCGAGGATCTCTCGCTAAAAAGACAGGTTGGAGCGGTGGTATCTTCCAGTATTTTCCAATTGAAGAAAATAAAAAAAATTGCTCGCTTCTTTACCTCAGCAGCCCTCACACAGATTGTCATCTCCTTGGTTCTGTCCAGGCTTGACTTTTCTAATAGTATCTATCTTGGCCTCCAAATAGGAGAGCTCAAACGTCTCCAGCTAGTTCAGAACCAAGCCGCCAGGCTTCTTCTGAATATACCTAGGAGGCAATCTATTAGACCTGGCCTTAAACAGCTTCACTGGTTGCCAGTTGAACAGTGTGTGGCCTTCAAGTCCGGGTGCATATTGTTTAGATCTCTGAACGACTCTGGCCCTTTATTCATCAGAGATTTATTCAAAAAATACTGCCCCTCCCGTCATCTCCGTTCGACTTACAAATCACTTTTGATCGTACCTCCATTTAAAAGGAAACGTCTTGGAGGCAGCTGTTTTGACCACCTTGCTGCTGGTCTCTGGAACTCTTTTCCCCTCCACATAAAGCTGAACGATAACATCCTCAGCTTCAGACAATACCTGAAAACTTGGCTTTTCACCCAAGCTCACTACTGACAGCACTGCTCCTCTTATTGACTACCTTGCCTGGTTCCTTTTCTATAGCGCCATGAAGCCTTCTGGCGTACGAGCGCTCAATAAATTCCAATTAACATTAACATTAACATCATAGTGGCCAGGATATGGCTACTGAGGGTGGCCAGAGATTGTTCGTCGACAAAATTGTACATAATTTGCTTCCTGAGTTATGCACTAAGTTGAAGGATTCCGAGAGTGCTTGGGCTGTTTCTACGTCAGCGCAGATCTTAGCTACGGCCCAGTACTATGAAAATAGGCGCAAAGATGAGTTAGAGAAAGCGGATAAGAAGACTAAGGAATTGAAGACTAAAGTTCTTCTACAACAAGCTTATCCACCCCGTACTAATAATCAGCGCGATTATCAGCAACCTCAGCAATATTCGAGAAACTCGCAAAGGAACGAGTTTTCTCAACAGCGTTTGCCGTATGGGCCTAATCAGTGTGCGTATTGCAAAGAAGAGGGTCCTTTCAAGAATAGTTGTCCAGTTTTGTTACAGCGCACAAATGGTGCTTCTGGTGAGAGAGGTCGAGGTGCTCAACAAGTGCCTAGAGGTAGAGGTCGAGGACAGAACGGACGTTCTTTGCCTCCACAGAATTCAATGAATAGTTTTGATCAGCAGCAAGGTTCGTCTAGTAGGACAGCACAGTACTATATGGAGGATTACTATGTTGAAGGTGAGGAAGTGAATGGTAATGATTGTTAAGACAGCCATGGACAAAGATAGGAGTTGTTTCAGTTCCAGTAGATCAGAGTGTACCTTATGTTGAAGTGATTGCAACAGGTGTGTCAGAGCCTTTTCTGCTAGATACTGGTGCTACAAAGAGTTCTATTATGCACTCTAAACTCCCTGGCGCACCTTTGTCTGGCTTTGAGAATGTTTCTGTAGGTTTTTCTGGCGCCCCGGTTACAAATCCGATTTCTGCTCCATTGTCTCTTTCTGTTGGACCTCGTAAGTTCGAAGCACCCCTCATTTTGACTACAGGTTGTAATGAGAATGTGTTGGGATTGGATTTATTGAAGAGATTGTATGCGACGTTTTATTGTTCTCCGATAGGAGTACATCTTACTTTGGGTGAGAGAGTGATTTCTCCGATGTACATGTCGAAAGACAGACTTCCACCTGAATTGTCTTCTTTACCTGATCCATTATGGTATACTGGTCCGAACGATGTGGGTCTTTTGGAGATTCCCCCATATGTTGTGACACTGAAGGTGAATGCTAAGTTACCACGCATTCCACAGTACCGTATCTCGAGTGATGGTGAGAGAGCACTTTTGGCGATTATTTATGATCTGATCGAAAAGGGTGTAATTGAGGAAACGAGAGGTAATGTGTGCAATAGTCCCGTTTTGCCTGTTCTGAAGAGAACAGATTCTTCACAACCTCCTGTATATAGGTTTGTGATCGATCTTCGCAAAGTGAACAAGATTGTTGTTCCACAGTTTCCTGTTGTGCCTGATATTACTGCGTTGTTGACTTTGATTCCGGCTACTGCCACATGGTTTTCGGTGATCGACTTGAAGAATGCTTTCTTCAGTATTCCGATTGCTATGGAAAGCAGAGATATCTTTGGATTCTGTTTAGGAGGACGAAGTTTCCGCTTTAAGCGCGCTCCTCAAGGCTATTGCGAGAGTCCATCGATCTATAGTCAAGCTTTGAAGACGCAACTTGATCTGTTGGTTTTACCTGATGGTGCTGCCCTTATTCAGTATGTTGATGACTTGTTAGTTGCTGCTGATACCGAAGAGATTTGTAGGGAAGCCACATTGTCACTGTTACGCCACTTGTCTGATTTCCATCACAAAGTTTCTCTCTCCAAGTTGCAATATTGTCGACAAGAAGTAACCTACTTAGGTCACCTCTTATCGAAGGAGGGAAGGAAACTGACCCCAGAACGAATTCAAGCTATTGCGAAAATGAGTGTTCCTACAACACAGAGAGAAGTACGTGCGTTTTTGGGTATTACGTCGTACTGTAGACAGTGGATTCCTAATTTTTCTTTGTTAGCGAAGCCTTTGATAGCTCTTACTGTTAAGGATACTCCAAATCCTATTCCTTGGACTGACGAATGTCAGAAGAGTTTTTCCGAATTACGCAATGCGTTGTGTTCGGCTCCTGTGTTGGGTACTCCTGACTACAGTAAACCCTTCACATTGTATGTTCACTAGAGAGAGGGATGTGCATTGTCAGTCTTGACTCAACAGTTCGGCGATAAGCAGCGTCCATGTGCGTACTTTTCGTCGACTTTGGATCCGGTAGCTAGGGCGTTGCCGAGTTGTTTGAGAGCAACAGCAGCAGCGGCTGTTTCAATTCGACAGTCTGCTGGTTTGGTTATGGACAACACGTTAGTGGTAATGGTTCCACATGCAGTGGATACCTTGTTGAACCGTACCAAGACCCAGCACCTAACTAGTGCTCGGTTGTCGGGTTAAGAGTTGACCTTGTTAGCGAGTCATGTGCACATTAAACGATACAACACGTTGAATCCAATCACGTTGTTGCCAATTTCAGTTGAGACAGATATTAAAGAACAACATGATTGTTTTCTGAGAACTGAAGAAGAAATGAAAGGGAGAATAGACCTCAAGGATACTCCTCTTCCAGAGAGTGATGGTACCTTGTGGGTTGATGGTTCGTGTTTTAAGTTGCCAAATGGGCATATGCTGTTACGACTTTGCATACGATTGTTGAAGCTGCACATATCCCACACAATTCAGCACAAGCAGCGGAGTTGATTGCATTAACGAGAGCATGTGTGTTGGTGAAAGGTAAACGAGTGAATGTGTATACTGACAGTCAATATGTATTTGGTGTGGCTCATAGTTTTGGGAGTTTGTGGCATGAACGAGGATTTCTGACCTCGCATGGAACGAAGATCCAGCATGGGCAGTTGGTGAATGAACTCCTTGAATCACTTACATTGCCATTGCAAGTAGCAATCGTGAAATGCAGTGCCCATAAGAAAGTTACGGATGATGTTGGTCGCGGAAATGCGTTTGCGGATGAAGTTGCGAAAGAAATGTGATGAGTCGAATGTATGTTGCAGGTCCGACAAGATGGGTTCCAGAGAAGAGTATGTGTGAAGATACGATTGAGAGTGTAAAATCCATCCAAGCTGAAGCTACAGAGAAAGAGTTGAATGAATGGAGAGAAAGTAAGGGTAGACTGGATTCCAATGGTTGTTGGACTGATTTGTCCGAGCATCAAAGATGGTTGTTGCCTGACGCGTATGTGCTTCCAGTTGTTACAATGGCTCATGGCATGGCACATATTAGCGTGAAAGGGATTTGCAAGTTGTTTGCTCCGGTTTGGCAGAATGCGGGAATTCCAAAATGTGCAGAGAATTTGGTTAAGAACTGTATGGTGTGCTTGATGTACAATCCTGGTATGGGAATTCCAACACCAGCTGGTCATTTTGCTCCTCCAACGTATCCGTTCGAGGCTTTGCAGCTAGATTTTATCCACATGGAGAGATGCAACAACTTGAAATATGTTTTAGTGGTTCTTTGCTCCTTTTCTAGATGGGTAGAAGCTTACCCCCTTAAGGACAATACTGCCTTGTCCACAGCGAAAGCCCTAATAAAGGAATTTTTCCCTAGGTTTGGAATGCCGAGAATCATCTGGAGTGACAATGGGAGTGAATTTGTGGGTCAAGTCATGAAGAGAGTATGCGAGGGATTAGGAATAAGGCAGAAATTTCATGCTGCAAATCACCCCCAATCAGCTGGTTTAGTTGAGTGCTATAATGGCACTTTGAAGCTAAAGTTAGCTAAAATCCAAGCGAGCACTGGTTTGCAATGGCCAGATGCTTTGCCTTTAGCGCTTTTGTCCACGAGAATGACTGTGCATTCGAGAATGGGTTTGAGTCCGTATGAGGTTGTGTTTGGTCGTCCAGCGAATATTTGGGGCATACCAAGACCAACAAAGTTTAGCGACCTCGATTACCCTGTGTTGCTTGATTACTTGCACGAACTCACGGCTAACGTGCGTGCTTTACACCAACAGGTGCATGAAAGCTTACCACGAGCCTCTGAAGATCCAGGCCACGCTATCAAACCTGGCACCTGGATTCTTGTGAAGAATTTTCAGCGGAGCAAGAACGATCAGCCCCGCTGGACAGGACCCTATCTTGTTCTCCTGTCTACACGTTCTGCAGTTTGAGTGCAAGGCAAGAAACACTGGATCCACGGCGTACATTGTAAGCGAGCACCATTGCCCTTACCGTACGATCAGTGGGTCCAGGAGGGACTTCCAAACTCTGAAACAGATACTGTGCCACGATTCTTGCCATTTAGTGATGCCCGTTTGAGAGGTACAAATTCTGAGAAAGAAAGTGATGATATTTTGCAAGAAGCTGTGCCTCCTCTGAATCGATTGGACACTACTAAGCCTGATCTTTTGTTTACGGACCAAACATTGTCCGGAAAGCATCGTTATAATTTGAGACCGAGAGTCATGGGACAAATAAATAAAGATAAATAAAGTTTTTAAGATTTTTCTATTTGCAGGTTAACTCTCCACCGAGGATCTACTCATTTTTGTTTTTCGAACCGCCATCCGGGTTCAGCTGTAGGGTCGCGGTGCCAAGTCTTTGGAGTGCAAGCCTGAGACACTAGGTCGAAGGTTCTGGTTGGCCTAAGGGAGTTGCCCTGGGCTGACAGAGGCATTCCTTAGCATAGAACACCCTACCATCGCGAGCAGCATATTTAGTTAGGATGGATTTGTTCGATTTGGAGAGACCTGCAAGGACAATGACTTTTAAGAAGAAGATATATAAACTGATATTAGGGAAAAGTTTTTTAATACCGTGTTTGTTTTTGCTATTGAGTTTGATGATATTTATAATTGGTTATGTGACATTCTCTTTTAAAGTGACGTTTATTCCCACTGTGCAACCTACACCTCCACCCACTATTTCTTCTCATTCTTTTCATCCTTTGCCTGAACATGAGGTAGTTAGACGAAGGGAATTTGCCAATAATTCCTTTATTCAACTTTTGCACCAACACCAGTTAGTGATGAACACGACACATTGTTGGATTTGTGGTCTAATGCCCCATACCACCGATAAAGGTATTCCATATTTGGTTTTGCCTTTTAGTTTAAATGGTTCTATTTGGGCTTATAGAACGATGTTCATCTATGCCCATAGTGTCTATCCCTTATGTTCACCGAAAGACAATCCGACGAATAGTGCTGTAGCTAGAGGTATAGTTGACATGGTTAAAGGAACTAATGCAGTTGAAACTATTCCGACTGATGAGAAACAACCATATAGTGGTTGGGATGTTACTGGATATGGAGTTAGTCTGAGTGTTAACCAGCGAGCGAAGAGTTCTCCGCCGATTTGGATAGTGCCCCATCAGGGTCGCTATTGTCTACAGGGTAATGGCAAAAACCCGAGAGCTCAGCTAGGGAAGAGCGTTTGTACTGATACTTACGTATTTACGTCTCAGTCTTGCCCAGCATTTTTAGCTGCTAAGGGTACCTACATTGTTTGCTACGACAAAGCGTATACATGGTTGCCCCCTGATTTTTCGGGCACATGTTTTGTTTCTTTCCTGTTGCCCCCCACTTTTACAGCGCACAAATGGTGCTTTTACAGCTGCGGCAGTTTACCATAAGACGAGAGTTGCCAGAGGTGTCTTTAGTCAGGAAGATACTGCAGGGCAAGGGTTGGGAGATTTCGTTAAGGGTTTTCTGCCATTCTGGGGACCGATGGCTAACAGCAGGAATATTCGCCAGTTGACGAGAGTGGTTGAGTCCACCATAGTCGAAACTGCCGGTGCCCTTAGTAACTTGACTGCTGAGCTCCAGTCGGATAGACATATGACACTTCAAAATAGGGTTGCCCTTGATGTCATACTAGCAGCCCGAGGTGGAGTATGTAAACTGATTCAATCGAGCTGCTTTGTTTTCATTCCAGACAACGCTCCGTCAGTCTTCCAGGCCATTTCCAAGCTACATAAGATCTCCGATTCTGTCCATTTGGATAAGGGAGATTGGTCATTGATGGGATGGTTATGGGGATTGATATCCACTTGGGGTGGGAAAATTCTGATGGTCATTGGGATGGTTTTGGCTATCCTTTTCCTGTTCTGTCTCTGTGTACAGTGTGCTCCTGCTATTTGTGGCCTCTGTGCTACTTCGTGTGCAAGGAGACCTGTCCAGAGAGAGTTGCTAAGTCATAGGATGAAGCTACAACAACACATCGATAATCTGATGAATATAGATCCAGATTCAAACTGACATGAGTTTGGGTTTGTTGCCTATGTAAGGGCAAAAGGAGGGGCTGTAGTTCCGTGGTATGAGGGTCTGTGGTTCGGTGGTTCCGAACCCGTTCAATAAAGGCTGTCGGAAATAGACGATTCACCGCAAATCACAAGTGCGGTATGTACGAGTGTTTTCGCATAAATCGATCAATGAGAACACTATGTATTCAGAGATTTCGTTTGAAGCTTCGGGTTCCATTTTGTGTACGGCAGCCATTTTGTGTGGTTGCCCTCACAAAGGCCGACTACTACGGCCGAACAAATCTTTGGGACACGTACACCTTAGCTGACTTCTGAATGACCTGGCCGAACTGACTCCTTGCCCGAGGCTGACCCCGTTGAGCCAGTTCCTAGTTAAACAGCTGGTCAGATAAAGATCAAAGAGCAGGAAATGCCGAAGTTTATGGTACACTGCACCCAACTTTCTATCTTGCTACCAATCTGTTTCTGCTCCTTCCTTTTTGACATAATCACTGATTTGGGTTGAGGGTTTTATGAAGGGTTTGTCCGGCCTGACTGAACAGGATAATGGAATGTGCTTGGTCATTTCTGGTGGGCTGGACAACGGAAAAGTGGGATTGTCATCATACGCTACTTTTAAAATGTCATGTTCCTATTGGTCAGTTTGTATAGAATCAATGTTAGTCTGGAATGTTGCCTTAGGCTTGATTTTTGGCATAAAAGACCATGCTCCGCTCATTGAATTTGTGCAGTCTCTAGCGAACCACCCGTGTTGTGCTTCATAGACCTCTGTTCCTGGTTGCAGCCAATAAAACTTTGGTCTTTGACGTCATCGAGAAGTGTCCCGTGTCTCTGTTTGCCAAGGCAGGGGAACTCGAAGGCATCGGGCGTTTTCCCTGACGCCGCTGGGTTCTAAAACCTGGTCCTTCAGCCCCAGGGCCAAATATTCCTCCACTGATTTCCAGTGGCACTGCAAAGTCATTTTAAAATGTGCTGCCGGACCTATATATGTCTCAGCTAATTAGCCCATGCTTACCTTTCATCCAAACTCAAGCAACATACACACCAGGAACATCTGCAGCAAGAATCTAGGCTTGCTGGAAGTTCTAAGGTTTTGGCTGGTGACACTGAGCGGCTGTTCCTGTTTGGTCCTAGACCCTCATTCTTGGGACGTCTCCCAAATGTCCTACTACATACTACCTCACTTAGGGCCCGATGTAAGTAGGCATTTACTGGTCGGTAACAGCCGAATTCGGCCGTTACCGACCGGTAAAAGCCTTTTCCTATGTAGGGGGCATGCATTCACAGAATCGGTATTTTTACTGATTCTGTATTTACCGATTCGGTACAATTACCGAATCGGTAAATACAGACTCGTTAAAAA
This sequence comes from Lissotriton vulgaris, assembly GCF_964263255.1. Taxonomy (NCBI): domain Eukaryota; kingdom Metazoa; phylum Chordata; class Amphibia; order Caudata; family Salamandridae; genus Lissotriton; species Lissotriton vulgaris. The sequence goes on along the minus strand of NC_141698.1, from coordinate 436,831,820 downwards.
TACCGACTCTGTAAATGCAGATGTAGGTGACACTTTTAAGTGTGCAAAGGCCCTTTAGAATTTGGTATTTACCATGTAATGCTATTGCATGGTAAATAACGAATTCAGGTGTACATGCGCATCTGTGCATGTACACCTGTGCCATGTGACACACAGACATGCCCTTTGGGCATGTATATGTGCCACATGGCACACAAGCCTAGAATTGGGGTGCTACAGGGTGTCAAAGTGACACCCCGTTCCCCCTTGCAGGATTCGGTATTTACCGATTCGATAAATACCGAATCAGTATTTCCCATTGATTCCTATGGGCTTCAAGGCCAATAGGAATCAATGGGAAATACCGATTCAGTATTTACCGAATCGGTAAATACCAAATCTTACAGATTAGGTAATTGTAAAATAAAAATTACCTACGTCTGCCTCCTTCCTATTTACCTACTCTTAAATACCGATTCGGTAAAATTCGGTATTTAAGATTAGGTAAATCGGAATTACCTACATCTAGCCCTTACTGTCTTCAGGAATAAATGAAGTAGAATTTGTTTAGTAATTATGCTCTCTTAAGCCAGTGCCTAGAGACCCTCCATGGTAGTGACCATTATAGAAGTGCAGTCAGTCAGTCAGTCCGAAGCAGTCCCATATTCACCTGACCTCTTAAGTATTCTTCCTCTAAATTTCACCCCAGTCACCCTCCTTTGTACTCACACTGCTGCTCATTCAGCCGACTGCCCCCTCACACCACCTCACTCTCGCCCACCCTCGCACTGGCCATTTTTTGCTCTCACTCTGACTTAACCCACATCTCAGTCACCTTGAGCCCCCCTCGACTTGCCTCAATTTGCACTGACACTGTTTAGCACTCTCCTTGTCTCTCAACGACCCTGCTTTGCCAGACACACACCAACTTTTCAGAGCTTTAATTAGAAATGTGGGAGTTCAGGTACTCACTATTTAGAGTATCTGCTTCCTCCTGAGAAGTGCTGATACTCTCCCATTAAATGTATTGCAGAAGTGCTGAAAAGTGCAGGCACTCAACCTTTCAAATAAAAGAAGTGCAGGTACTCAGTACCGGACAGAACCTGCCCATTTAAAGAACTGGTACTTCTATTTCACTGATGTGCTCGCTAATACTGCTTCTCACTCCCTGGGGCATATTTGCAATATTTTGGCATAGGACAGTGCTGCAAGCCTTGTAGCTCAAAAGAAAAGGACAGGAATGCGCCTTTTCTACCAGATACGGATCATTCCTGTCACAAACTGCAGCCGTACACCAACGCAGGCACCCTTGCATCATGGAGCAAGGGTGACTGTTTTGTGGCGTGATTGTTTTTTTACAGGAAAGGACACCTTCCTGCACAAAAACAATCAAAGGGGGCATTTACCCTCTTCTATGTGTGCCGAAGCACATGTCGAAAGAGGAAAAAACAGGGAAAAATATAAACGTTTCTCCTCCATACTCCTGCTTTGGGAAGGCATTAGTTTTGGGGCTGCCACAGATTTACTCTATGTTGTAAATCAGTGGCAGTGTCAAAATCCATGGGTGTTGAGTGGGGGCTCCCACAGCAACACCCATGGAACACCTCTTCTACCCCGAGTAAGGCATTGCCTTACCCCATATTTACAAGGCCATGACAAGCCTGGGCCGGCACACTGCGCCTCCGGAGCGTCATAGGGCCCGGACCCCCAGCATGACCCCCGCCCCAACCTCATGCAAGCCCACAAACACTATCCAGTCAAGGGTGTGGGTAAAACCGCCATGTTTAATCTTCCAAAACATTCATAAACATGACAAGATCATAATTAAAATTGTACATTTCAGAATTCAAATATTTACATTTTTATTATGCAACTGTATGCTAACTTTTTCAAAAGACCAACGGTTATGTAATAACTAACTCCTCCAGCACCAAGGGACCCTCTGGCTCGCATTTCCAAAACTGAGAACCACGCAAGGCGCAATCCACCTGCGTCCTTGAGCAGTGAGCCCCCAGCCCACGATCCTTGTCCTTCATATCCAGGGGCCCACCTCTCTACCACCAGGCTGCCAAGGATGCTCGTGTGACCTGGCGCCCTTGCCTCCCCAGCCAGTGTCCCCATTCTCCCTGCGGAGAGCTTACCGTCTCTCCCCTCAGTGCTGGCCTCGGGAGTATGTAAGCGGGCCTCCCGTTACTCCCCCTGCAAATCAATGTTCTGTGGCCTCTTTTCCGCCACTAGGGTGACCAGGGCCCACAGGTCCTTCACCCTCCCCACCTGCAAACAAGTTCTGTACAAATGACCAAATCCCTTTGATCCACACATCCGTGCCAATGTCTGACAGATGAACGCATCATGATGAAACATCAAGTCCCCAGAGATCAGTCTGTGTGGGATGTGACACAAGTGGCCCGGTCCTGAGCACAACTTGGCCAATTCCCTGTTGAGGCGCCTCACTGAAACGTTCAAAGCCCGGGATCAGACTCCAGTGGCCCATGACCGGCATGGTATCATACATGACCAAGCAATGTGGGCGTTAGGAAAAACTCTCCCTATCCAGGCAAACTCCATTAGTAAGGCTTCTCTGACCGCCATGTGTCCTAAATCCACCATGTCGTTACCGCCCAAATGCAGGACTACCAAATCCGGGGACTGATGTTCCTCGCGTTCTCTTGTCTCCTCGATTAGCCGCCCCAACTGCTGAATTCGCAGGCTGCCCACGCCAGGCCAGAGGAACGATGTCCCTTTTAAACCTGGTGGTTTTGACACCCACTTCTGCCGTTGCCGCACCATGGCCCGCCGCATGAACGAGTGTCCCAACACCCACACCACCTTTGAAGACATACTATTAGTAGTAAGAGAAATGGAAACGTCAGCATCGTTATATCAAAAACATTGTTCCGTTGTCTCAAAGCAATTCCGGTCGTGCATAGCACTTTAAACAGGCCGATGACCAGCACCCTACGCCTTTGACCGCTTCTGCCGGTAAGCCAGCACCTGCCACCAATTTTGCTGCCCCAATTCTGAATGAGTGTGACGAATACCCGCTAGGATCCAGACCCTGATTTAACAGTGCGAGCTTAAAGATTGCCCTGAATTGGAACTGCGACAAGCATTCCCCATGTTCATGAATGAACAGTGCCTGACTGCTCCCAGGTGGCCGTATTGCCATGTATGACTTCATCCTGGCCACCGGGCAAATCCCTGCCCCTGGTGCGGGGGCCAACTGAATCGTGGTCCCCTTCCCCAGAGGGTCTTTCTTGAATCTCCTTAGCACTACTACCAAGCCCCCGCGACCAGGTTTGTATCCTGCCTCTGGAGCCCCCCAGTATGGTCTCATTTAGAGGTCCCCACCAGTTCCCCCAGCCGAAATGCATCATAAAATGCTAAAGTGAACGCTGTGCCAAACAGGATGCTCTCATAATCAGACAAGCACACTGCCCGCAGCACGCCCAGAATGTCCCCAAGGTTTTGAGGTCTAAGGGCCTTCTCCAATCTGTCTTAGGACCTTCCAGCCTAGCCCATCCTGAGAGAACTCTCCTTACAACGAAAGTTGTGCCAGGGTCACGCTGACCTGCCAGTTTGGCAAAGAAACCTATTGCCGTCACATGTGCCCTAGCATAAGTAGCTCGCCTCCCCTGTTCTCTCAGATCTAACAAGAATTCTCAGAGTGCCCCTGTTGAAAAAAGCGAAGCCTGGCTTGTGTGCCTAGCAAATGTCCTGTATGCTTGAAAGTGTTGATGGGAAGTCCTCCTAGTGCACTCGCTCAAAGAGGCTCCCACTAGCCCAGCTAGACCGGGGCTCATATCCTCCACAGAGATGTCCGGAAAACATTCATCTGTTCCTCTGCCTGCGGGTGATACCTTCGGAAATCCTGTAACTTGGAGCGAGAAAAAGCATCATCAGCCAGATTCTCTACACCTGCAATATGGGCTGTTCTAAAGAGCAGATTGAGCTTTAAACAGGCCAAGACTAAATGCTTTAACAACCTCAAAACATGTTTGCAAGTAGCTCCCTGCCTATTAATAGCTTCTACCACGGCCATGTTGTCAGACCAGAAAATTACTGACTTTTTCTTGAAGACCTCGGACCAGACTTCTACTGCCACTACAATTGGGAATAACTCTAGGAATGCTATGTTTTTTGTCAGGCCCCTCTCGTGCCAAGATGATGGCCAGTTGCCCCTGCACCATTGAGAGCCCAAACCTGCTCCAAAAGCAATAATTCCTGCTGAATCCGTGACCAGGCCCAAGTCTGTGCTAGATAGAGTAGGTTCAGGCCAAATCACCTTCCCATTGAATTCCTCCAGGAAGCTACGCTAAATCCTCAGGTCCTCCCTCACCTCAGCTTTTAATCGGACATGATGGTGTTTCTGTGTCAAGCCTAACATAGTGCACGCTATTGATCTTGAAAATGGGCGCCCCATTGGAATAATCCTCAGGGCAAAATTCAACTGGCCCACCAAAACCTGTAGCTGATGTAGCGTGACTTTGTGACTTGCCAGAGCGGAATCTATTGCTTGTGAAAAGGCCTGCACCTTGTCTGCTGGCAATCTGCTTCCCCCCTCCACTGTGTCTATTTCTATGCCCAGGAAAGACATGCTAGTGGCTGGTCCCACCATTTTACCGGGGGCTAACGGTACTCCCAGTTCCTCAAACATCGCAACTAGCTTGCCCAAGGCCTGCCCACACTTACTTGATCATGAAATCATGTAGGTAATATACCATGTCCTTGTGCCCTGTCCTGAAAACAAAAACCCACTGGAGCATGGAGCTGAACATCTCAAAGTACTTACATGAAACCGCACAGCCCATTGGCATACACCTGTCATAGTAAACTTTGGAGTCTAGCTGAAAACCTAGCAGGTGGTAATCCTCTGGATGTACTGGCAAGAGCCTGAAAGCTGACTCAATGTCAGTTCTTGACATAAAGGCCCTGGGCCCCAGATCGCGCAGCCTCTGGAGTGCTGAGTCAAAGGATGAATATGTAACCGAGCACAGGGACCGGTCAATAGCATCATTCACCGATGCCCTCCTTGGTGCTGACAAGTTGTGAATCATTCTGAACTGACCAGGCTCCTTCTTAGGCACCACGCCCAGAGGTGAAAAGACAAATCCTGGTAAAGGGGGAGCGGAGAATGGGCCTGCCACCCGCCCCAGAGCCCTCTCTTTCCTTACCTTTTGTGCCACTACTGATGGGTGCCTACACACTGACAAAAGATTATTGCAATAGTCCACTGGGGGTACCCCATGAGCTGGAATGCGGTAACCTGTAGAAAACCCCTCAAATAAAGTCCTGGCTGCCTTCCTGTCAAGGTACTGATTTATCCATAAAATCAGCTTCCCCAGATCCAATTGTGTGGGTAACTTACTGCTGGGGAGGGGGGCTTAGGCTCTCTCCCCTTCTCTTTGGATTTCTTAATGCATTTGAACTCGGGATGGAAAGGGTGGCCACAGTATGCACATGCGTGTTTGAACTTAAATGCTCCTGGGGGCCAGGTGCACGTCTTCCGATTAAAGGCCCAACACGTCCCCCTTTTGTCCCCATTGCCCCCTTGGGAAGTCAGAAAGGGCGGCTTCATGGGTGTTTTATTATTGACACTCTCCAACCACCCATTAACTTCTGTCTGGTTCCAACCCATGTCTGGATCATCGACCCTGGCCCATCTAAAATCCCTGTCCTAATCCAGCCAAGCCCCCCCACCATACATTGATTGTGCTTTCAAAATCTTATTGGCGTAGCATATCAAGGGTACAGCCAATGTCGGCTTCTTCTCTAACATTACAATGGAAAATACATTACAACCAAACAACAAATTAGTAATGGATTCCTCTACCCTTTGTTTCCTATCTCTAAATGAGCCTTCCTTACCTTCCTTCTCCTTAGACTCCATCTCCCTCTCCTTATGTCTGATCAAGGAAAACATATCTACAAATTCGCCTTTCCAAATTTTTTCCTTTGTTTCTGGCGTGACATGCGCCACCAAGTTATCAATATGGATAAAACAGACTCATGGCCACCAGATGGTGCCCCCCCCTTACCTACCTCTTTGCTTCCGGACTCCACTGCCTTACCTGCAGAGGACCCTGCTGTCGTTGGTTGCACAGGGGCCGCTTGACCCACCGCCAGAGGAGGCGCGTTCAAATCCTTCTCATGTGCCTTGCCCAATAGGGCCACCTGCTTACTCAATTCTTCTAGCACCCCCCCCCCCCCCAGTGCCTGTAGATGAGGCCCAAGGTGCTACCGTCGCGCTAACACCTGGAGCGCCTAATTGTGCCCAAAGTGTCGCCACCGTGGACAGTATGGTAGCTGTGGCCACGTGTCCACCCTCCACTGTTGTCCCAGCCTGCCCGGTGGAGGCAGGGACTACCCCCCCCTTGTGCCACCCCCTGCGAAATTGGGGCCATCACTGGGAACACCTCGGGTACTATGGGGTAGGGGGATTAGAAGCAATAGGTGCTAACCCTGGGACCAACCCTGGTATTATGGAGGTAGGGGGGGTTAGGAGGAGGCGCCATAGCCTTTAAGCCACCTCGAATCTCTGCCAAAATTGCGCGTCATCCCGCCCTTCCGCTGGCGGCACGCTGACCGACTGCGGGGTACTCAGATAAGGTTGGGGTGTGGTGCTAGGCACAGCCGGAACAGGTGCGGGCACGACGGGGACTATAATGGGCACTGGTGCCACCGGTACCACAGGCATGGGAGTTATATTTGGGGGCACAAGTGGCGCTGGAAGCCCTGAATCAGGCAAGCTAGGAACTGGCGCCGCAGGGGGACTAGGCCCAGGAATTACTTGGGAAACAGGTGTGGGAAGAGGGCCCTCTGGAACCTTGCTCACCTTCCTGTTCTTATTCACCCTGGGCTTCCTAACTAGGGGAGGAAACGCTGCTTTCGGCGGGGCTATGGTTCGCCGCGGTCATGCCCGGGGGATAGGCTCAGGCACCACCTCACTATCTGATACTGGTGCCTCACCCCCTAGTTCCTCCTCACTACTGTCCTCCTCCCTGTCCAATTTAGCAAGCACCAGCTTCAACAGCTGTGCAATTTCTGACTCCTGCCCTTTCCGTTTCTGGTTGCGCTTGGGTGGCATGCTGAACCCTTTATTACAAAACTACTGGTGCTGTTGTTCAGTTGTTCCCCCCAATCTAATGCAACCGACCCCAGCTAATGTAGCCCCCTAGCAGTCAATGAAGCTTTATACAGCTGACACTCCGACCCAGCCGGCTGGTGTAAAAAACCCCTGTAGAAGCAGGAAGAACCACAAATCTGTAATTACAACAGAGGCGCTGTCCCAACTATGGTACTGTAGCCCAGCCGCCACGTGCACGCGCCAAAATGACAGATATTTCCCAGTCCGGCAAGTCAGAAGGACCGACGCACGGCCAATCCCGCAGAGTAGCACGCGAGTACCCCGTGAACGAGTAAAACAGCTGGTGTGATTAGCCAAGGAAATGTGCCTCCCCCGGTGAGGCTGCGCTGCTACTACCAACAATACACAAGCAGCCCAGCACACAGCGCTCTATTCAGCCCCTGCTTACGCGCACAAAGCTCCCGTGCTTGCCTGTCCCTAACGCCTGTCTCCCGCTCGACAAACTAGGAATCACGGAATCAAGGAAATGCCCTCCCCAAAGCGAGGTTGCGCCGCTTCTACCAGCAGTATGTCACAAAGCAGCCCGGCAAGCGCCGCTCTTTACCGCCCCCAGCCTACGCGCACACAGCTCCCGCGCCAGTCTCCCGCTTGACAAAACCAGGACAAACCAGGACTCCAACCCCTCGGCCACTAAGGGCGGTCAGATACCCGGATGCGATAACCTGAGTATGGACCGCACACAAGGCCTTCCTCTCGCGCCCATAGCCCCAACACGTCACCGTGAAAACAGATGCGCACGAACCACGACGCTACCGACGCCTCGAGGAGTCCCGACGACCAAGGCGCAATAATCCACTGCCAACCGCAAAGTGCTACACTCCCACGAGGTCGAAAACGGCAGCCCGCAGCAGATTTAAAGAAAAAGGCATGTTCAGGTGTCCAGCACAGGAACAAGAGGGCGAGCAGAGGAGTACCTGGGCCTAAATATCCCCCTTGGCTGCGCCCACCCCGCCTGGGCTCTAGCCGGAAGCCCGTCATCAGCTGACCCGGAAGGACTTCATGTCCAGTAGCCAACCAGCTACTGGACAAACTATGGGGGTGGGGCGGGGATCCGGGAGGCCGGACCCTAAGGGTGCGCTTGACTAGGTCTTGCGCTTCGCAAAAGGTGCCGCAGGGGCATTGTAAATATGCCTCCTGTGTCTCACCTACTCCCGCCCATGTCGCTCCACCATCGTACCTCTTACGCACCGTGCCCATCATCTTACTCATCCTCTTCCCCGCCTCTTCCCAAGCCTGCCCTGTATCTCACTCTTCCTGCATTTCACATAGAGCGCCTCTCATTCACCCCTCTGTTTAGAGGGCAGAAGCGTGGTCGGGTGGTTAAGTTGTCAGCTGTGAAATCGGTTCTAATCTTAGGTTCGGTGTGACCACTCTGTGTGATCCTAGACAGATACCTTAATCTCCCGGTAACTCTGACCCCTTATTTCACAGAATTCAGAGGCGCTTGGCTTACCACCCCAGTATCAAACAGTATATAAAAATAAAGCATCTAAGATTAAACCTCTCTAAACATCATGCACCCACGAGACTGAAGCCGACCCCAGAACAGGAGTGCCCCCTTTCCACGCCCACCTTGCACCACACCTCTCCACTTACTGCCAACTCTCTCGGTTTATTGTTCTGTAATGGATTTACAAACTACTCCTGTGCTGCTGCGCCTAATGTACGCCGACTAGTATTCTCACGAAAGCAATAAAAACACACTTCTCGAAACAAAAGCATATGCATTCCCTTTCCTTCTAGGCCTTGATTTCCGGTTGCGGGAATCACTTGTCAGTTCCGGCCTCTCTCGCCTCGTGCATTGCCCAAGGGTGGATGGGGCCCGTTGCAGGAGGGGGAAGGGCAGGCAGGACGCATGGACAGACTCCACTTGTGAATTCAGCAGGTGTTTACGGGCAGGGGCGTAGCTTGGTCAGCAAGATTGGGAGAGAGTAAGAGAAATCAATATTTAGCAAAATAACCTACATTTTTGATGACTTTCAAAGCAGAGAGGGAGAGAGTGTTTGTGCATTTTTGTCTGTATGTAAAAATTCCTTGTGAAATCCAACAGAAACCTCACCATATCCGACTAAAAGCACCTGTACTCAACTATTTTCCAGGATATATATTTATTAGGTGGGTGAAACATCCGAAACACCGCCCTTCCTGTTTATGAACACCAACAGCCATTTGTTTCTCTATTTTGAATGGCAGATTTACACTTTACCAGGGCACAAGTCCTGAAGAAAGAAGTGGGGGGAAGCTGTCACCGAAAGTGATGTCACGAAAGGAAGTGACGTCACGAAAGGTGCCGAGCTCCTCGTCCCAGAGAGGCCAAAGAGTGAAGTCCAGCTGTTTGGCAGGGGGGATGGCGTCCCCCCGGTAAAATAAGTGGGGGGGACACCGTCCCCCCGCGTGGTACCCCAACTCGAGTCCTGCACTTTACATATTTAGTTTTTGCTTTTGTATTTATATGGGTGGACTTGTTAAGAGAAAATGGACCCAATTTACAAAGGTAAACTATATTTGAAGTCCAAGTTTAGACCTGAAGTCTAAGGGGCATATGTACAGTGAAATGTCGGAGTGAGGAGCTGCGTCAAATTTGGCAGTGCTGTGCTCCGACATTTCCAAAACTCAGTGATGCGCTATATTTACTACAACCCGGTGCACGCCTGTTTTTTCCCTAGCGTTGGCGCTAAAACTAGCTGCTTGGCACCAATGTAGGCATCCTTTCATGATAGTGCAAGGGTGTCGGCGTTGCAGGGATGATTGTTTATGTGCAGGAAGATGTCTCATCCTGCACATAATCAATCAATAATGGCTATTTGTTACTTCTATGTGTGCTGCAGCACACATAGAAGTAACAAATTGTCAGTATTTAATGATTGTTTATGTGCAGGAAGGGACATCTTCCTGAACTTAAATGATCATTAATGGCGTTTTGCTCTTTCCTCCAGCTTTCCTCAAGTTCAATGAGGAAAGCTGGAGCAGAGACGCGGGACCCAGTGGCAAGATACTTTTTTAATATATTACGCAACCATGACCCCCATGCAACCCCACTGTGACCACCCCCACCTGTGTACCATGCTGGCTGCTACTGAGCGCCTACAGAGGCTGATCTCTTCAATCAGGGTGCTGCTCTCATGAGCATGAGAGCAGTGCCAGGATTGGCTTGGGAGCCTGCCCGAGGCAAGAAGATGACGGCGGACTTCTCCTTGTCGCAGGAATGCAGGAAGGCAAGTGTTTGATTCTATGTATCATTTTTACTTTCCCCACCACCCCACCACCCTCGGGACATGCCATCCCCCTGCATGTGCCCCATTGAAGCTAACACGCAAGCAGCCAAATCGTAATCACTGAGGTCATGTAAGCCAATGGTGATTTTAAAAACCCTTCTAAAGATTACCCGCTAGGCATTGTCACTCCATTATGATCAACAAAGTAACCAAACAAAACCATAAAAAATAAATAAATAAAAAATCTACTTTGATAACTAAAGTAATCAGTAATGATAGGTTTAATAAGCTGATGTCGAAGTAAGTGAAATTACCAAAAGGTCGGTGCACATAGGGTAAAAAAGAAAACCAACACACGTCAAAAGCAGAGACAAAAAAGTACTGTACCAAAAATGATGCAAGAAGACTGCACAGACATTGTATATCTAAGCTCGTTATTTTAAATATTTATGTTAACTTTTGTTTTAAATAAGTGCTTAGGTGAGTATTTTAGCCCGTACAAATATTATTTTGTTACAAACTGTGATTTTATGATTTATTCTCTTTTAAATCAAATAAAGCTTTTTTGGATTTGAGTATTTTAGTCACTTATTATATGGTTCTCTACACCATAATGTCAATGGTGAGTAAAGCCACAACTACCTCTCTTTTGATCAAAAGTAGAGAAGTGCTGCTACTCTGAAGGCAATGGGAAATACGTTTTGACTCATACTTGATTACCATAGGAGGAGAGAAACGTTGCCCTTCCAGGCCACAAGGGGTATGTTCTGACCGAGTTTTTGCCCCTTTTCTTGAGTGAAGGTGACTGAAGGTGACTTTAGCCTGCTATCATTCTAATAGGAGGACTAGAACCTTAGACCGGGCCTATTTACTAGGCGTTTGATGCAATTCCCTACCCTTTTCTTTATTCTAGGGCTTATAAACCTATGTTAAGGGATAGATTCCTTAGTATTAGTATTAATCCGTCTCTTTGTAAGAGTGCTAGTATACTTCTAATGGAGTTATGCTTATTTCGGGCCTTGTAGGCCTCGAACGGGAGAGAATGCATCTTTCTTTCTGCCTCGGCAGCTTGAGATGCTTTTAGGTCAAATGTAATGTTTTAGTTATGAGGCGTTGTTCACTTGGAGAGAACCGGCTCAGGCTGGCCCTTATCGAAGAACTGTATTTTTCTTTGTATCGAAGACATAACATCAGGCCGGCCGGCTGAGAACGTGTCCTTGGTACGGGGAGGTACAAGAATTTGGTGGGCGGCAAGTTACTGGCCGTAACTTTCCATGCATGAACAAGGTTCCATATTAGCGAAAGCATGAGGTAGTCAGAGAGTCAGTTCGTAGGCAGCAGCTAGCCGTTAGTATCATTGCAATTAATCATCTTAAGGCAGACAGTCGCCATTTTGAAGTCCGAGAAAGACCGAAAAGCTAATACTCTCTTAGAAAGATTGAAGTTATTTTAGTTGGAGCAGCTGGTGAGCTTTGACATTAAGATCAGAGCATACAAAGTGAAGCAGTTAGTAGAGAGAACAATTACCAGAGTGGTAGAAACTGATTTATAAGATCGAAGATGGAAGGTGATGACCGTCCGTGATTGAGAGGAGAGAGGAGTAGTGCAGAACAGAGAGAGAGAGAGCAGCTGACGAGATAGAGAATAAGAAGGAGGTTCCAGTGACTTGGAGGGAAACGGAGGAGACAGAGCACAGCGGTGCAGACGTGAATCCGTGACTGCAGAGGTGATCCTAAGACGAGCCAAGGCGCAGACGAGAAGGGAACCCAGATGACTACCGAGTCCAGACTTCATACTCATAAGGTGACGTCGACCCTTTCCTATTAGTGTGCACACACATTCTAACCTTTCCTTTTGCTTTTCAGGCTATGTGCAATATTGCAGTGTTATATTGTTGATGTTATTAATGAATAAAGACACCCCAGTTCTTAGTGAACTAGTGCGTGATGGTTGTTTCCTTATGATAAAGTTAACCTTTCTTCTAGTCAGGTGCTGTTATGTGAACGGATGCGACTCACGTCCAGGTAAATGGTAACTGAGCAAGGGAGTAGAGGAGCACTTGAAATAGGGAATAACCTTTACACAGTGTAATTTGGCCATTCTTGTGTGGGAGAGGATCGACCTGTCTATCTGTCCCATAATCTATAATATCGTATTATCCCAGTAGAGGAGAGAGAGAGTTCCCAATATGGAGAAGGTATTCATAGGAAAGTGAACGTCGTTGTGTAGCGGCGTTATAGAGAGCATTGACCGTGGTCGATGTGTATACCCACAGGATTGTGGCTTGCGAGAGCACCGGGAGGACACGGTGTGTAACGAGAGCACTGATTGTGGTCAGTGTGTATACCCACAGGATTGTGGCTTGTGTATGTAGGAAATAATGAGAGCACTGATTGTGGTCAGTGTGTATACCCACAGGATTGTGGCTTGCGTGAGCACTGATAGTTATCAGTGTGTAATGGTAGATAATCGGAACTGCCTCAGGGTAGTTTAGTCTGGGCCCATGTTGCAGCGAGACTATATGGTAAGAGTGTGGTGTTATAAAAGATCTAAGCTTGTATATTGCTAATTCCCCATCCTTAGGTAGGTACACAGGTGCCTTTTGTAAGTAGGTCCTGAGGAGGGAGATGGTTACGTTTCGGCTGGGTTAGTGGTGTTCTAGTCTGATCCTATCTGGTCCGAAAATCTGGTAGTTACATCTGGCGTCACGAACCGTTTACGAAAGCCTGTTTGCACGGTTTTGTTTCTATCTTGTTGGTTTGCACTTGGCACGTGCGGTGTTCATTTAGTATATTATTTGTTTATAGTTGTATATATCTTTTTCTTTTTGTCACAATGTTTTTGAGAAGGTCGAAATCTACTTTTAAATTGCCTATTGAAATTCCCAGCTTGGAATCAACGCCTTACGAGGCTTTGGCTCGTGAATGGGCCGATTCTACTGGTTTAAGTGAAAATTGGAGTTCCTGTTTGGAACTGGCGGAGCCGTCTAATGTGATTACTTGCCTACAGAAAACGCCAGTTGTGAAGGGTGAGGAGCTTCCTATTTTGGGACGCAGAGGTTGGATTGTTTTATCTGCGTACAGGATTGTATATGAGAAATTTTTGAAATTACATAGACAATATGCGGATATGGAAGAAAAGTTTGTTGAAGTGCAGAATGCTCACACTCTTTTGCAATGTCAAAATAAATTGCTTGCCGACAAACTTGAGACTTATCAGACAATAGCCGAAAGGGCTGCTGTTCGTATTGCAAAATACAAATATAAGAATCGTCGTGATCGTGTTTGTAAACGGAAGGTCCGTCTGGTCGTGGCGAAAGCCGGACTGGATTGGAATCCTGATGAATGGGATGGTAATATTTGGGACTCGAATGATTCTGGCTCCTCAGCTGAGGAGACTGACAAGCGCGAGTCTTCTCGCACCGGACGTGATTGTAAATCTAATACTTGTGACAAATATGATGATTCCAGCGACTGTGGTCGCTGTTTTAATTCTGATGACATTTCTCGATCTGACTGTCCCTCTAAATCTGTTGATCGGGCTTCTTCTGATGCTCGCCCTGAGGTTTCTGCGCATCGGGTAACCCGAATGGTATTCCTTTAAATAGTTTGGAGGATTTTACGCAACATGAGATTAGTGACATTTTGCAATGATTTCGGCAACGGTCTGGTGAGGCGTTGCTTCCATGGATGGTGCGCCTTTACGAACTTGGTGCTGCGGGCATCATGTTAGATGCAGGAGATGCCTTGAAATTTTGTTCTTTGAGTTCTGATTCTACTGTTCAGGATCATTTCCGTAACTATAACGTTCCTGGTCAAATTAGTCTGCTTCAGTTGGCAAATGAGGGTTAATGTTAATGTTATGTTAATGTTAATGTTAATGTTATGGTGATTTGTATAGCGCACGGCTGCCCCAGCCAAGGGGAGTCCCGGTGCTGCGAACAGACAAAGTGCAGAGAAAAAGAGGCGCAGATAAGTGACAAATTATTGAAAGAGATGAGTTTGAGGTTGTAATAACAAATACCCTACTGAATCTGATTGGCCCCCGAATGACAAGCCATGGTACACATTGCGCGATGCGGCGCAAAGGCTGAAGGAGGAAGTGATGAAAACTGCGATTTTTCTGGGTACATCTGACAGATTGTTGGATGGTTTATTAACATCTTCTGTGCGGAATCGCATTATCCGTTCTTCCCCTGTTGCTTATAAACAGGTTATGATGACTTTGTTGATTAATCAGACTGGCAATGCATTGTCTATGGTGCTTGAATCTGTATGTCAGCTTGGTGAGCTGGGCGAGTGGCTTAAACCTGAAAGACAGTCCAGACCTGAGGGTCGTACTGCTGGGAATCATAGATTCACTAGACGTGATATGTTTCTTGCTTTGTTGGATGATGGTGTGAAAAGGGAAGACATTGATGGTGAACCTAATAATCGCTTGTGGGATATGTTTCGCAAACGTGGTTTGGATCGGAAGGAGGGTGCCCGACGTGTGCGAAAGAATGATTGTGATCGTGAATATTCTGATGACAGTGGGGATGATAGACATCGTGATGATTCAGATCGGCATGATGGACGACGGTATGAGTGAGATGTGTCCCCTCGACGTGAAAGAGAGAGAGGGCGAGAGGGGGAAAGAGAAAGGGGGAGAGATGACAGTGTTAACAGCAGATATAGAGATGAAAGGGATCAGTCCCCCGAGATGAGGAGAAGAGAGGATCGACACAGATTTTCTGAACGAAATTCACAATACCATGCAGATGACAAGAATCCATTTCGTAATGGGGATGGATATGAACATGACATTATATCGTCCAAAAAATTTGAGAGCATTTATCCTGATTTGTCTTGGTTGTCAGAAGGCAATAAAAATGACTAGGAAATAGGTCAAGCTCCAGTACGCAGGTGGGCTCACAAAGACAATAGACCCTATGTAGATATTGAAATTTTTTGGAAACATCGTAATATCCAAAGGGCCCAAGCATTGGTAGATACAGGAGCGGAGGCCACTCTAATTCATGGAAAATCAAAGAAATTTAAAGGTCAGTTTTTCACAATTACTGGTTTAGGTGGAAAGGAAACCCCCGCAGTGCAGACAAAAATTGAAATGAAAATAGGTAGGATTCCTCGAAAAGAATATTCTGTTTTAGTTGTGCCACTTTTAGAATACATAATTGGAATTGATATTTTGAAAGGTATGACATTGCATTTAGATGATGGCTGTTATCAATTTGGGAGTAAAAGTTATATATCATCCAGACCTGTACGAGTTGGTCGTTTGAGAATGCCCCCTTTAAAAATTCCTCAGGCTGCAAAAGTTATTTCCCAAAAGCAGTATCGTATCCCAGGTGGTCACGAAGAGATTAGTTCTACAATTCAGGATTTAGTGGATGCAGGAGTTATAACTCCGGTTACTTCAGCTTGGAATAATCCCGTTTGGCCTGTACCTAAAAGTGATCATTCCTGGCGCATGACTGTTGATTACAGCGAATTGAATAAACATACCCCCCCTTTGACTGTTGCAGTACCAGACATGATTACTTTAATTGAGAGAATTCAGAAGCATCCAGGAATATGGTATGCGTCTATTGATATTGCTAATGCTTTCTTTTCAATCCCAATTGCCCCTGAGTGTCAGGAACAGTTCAGTTTTACGTGGAATGGACGTCAAATGACGTCTAGAAGTCTTCCCCAAGGCTATATACACAGTCCTACGATCTGTCACCGGCTGGTGGCGGAACATTTATCTGAAATACCCATAAACCCACAAATTCAGATGTGTCATTATATTGACAACATTTTCATTCAAGGTGAGACACAGGATCAAGTTCAGACTCAGTTGGATCAGGTCATTGATCATTTACGTGAAAAAGGTTGGGAAATCAATCCCGACAAGTTGCAAGGCCCGTCACAAAGTGTGAAATTGTTAGGCATCAATTGGCATAAAGGTAACAGAGAAGTGATTCCACAAGTAAAACAGAAAATTCTTGATTTTGCGGTTCCTCGGAACCGAAAGGAAGCCCAAAGCTTTATTGGTTTATTTGGTTGTTGGCGTCAACACATCCCACATTTGAGTCAGATATTGGCCGCTTTATACAGAGTTACTCGTAAAAAGAATGCGTTTGAATGGAGTAAACCGCAGCAGGATGTGTTTGATTTGGAGAAAGAAGCAATTCAGTATGCTTTGGATTTGTGGCCCGTGCGTGATGGTGATGTGGATCTGAATGTGTCTGTGCAAGGTCTTTATGCAAATTGGAGTTTGTGGCAAAAACAAGGCAGAAATAAAGTACCATTAGGTTTTTGGACTAAAAAGTTACCTGATGCTGGTGAGCGTTATACACCTTTTGAGAAACAATTACTTGCATGTTATTGGGCTCTGGTGGATACCGAGCAATTGACTTTGGGGCATGATGTGGTATTGAGACCTTAAATTCCTATTATGCAATGGATTTTGAGTTCACCGAAAACTCATCGAATCGGACATGCTCAAGAGGCGAGTGTGATTAAGTGGAAATGATACATACAAGACAGGGCACGCGTGGGACCGAAATGTGTGGCATCGTTACATGAGCAAGTGGCGCAGGCGCCATCGAATGAGACTGGGAGTGATTGCTCCGTACCTGTAGTACAGGAATCCCCTGTTAAGTGGGGTAAGCTATTTGATGATCTGTCCGCGGAGGACAGAAACCATGTGTGGTTTACGGATGGTTCAGCGAGGTACATAGGAGAGAAGAGGCATTGGAAGGCAGTGTCCTATAATCCCATCACACAAAAATTGCTGAGTACAACTGGTGAAGGAAAGAGTAGTCAATTTTCTGAATCATATGCTGTTTACCAAGTTTTAAAACAGGAGTTACCCGGTACATGTCATCTTTTTACTGATTCCTGGTCCACTGCTAATGGACTGGCGGTTTGGTTACCAACCTGGCATTCTCATAATTGGGAATTGCATTCTAAAGAACTTTGGGGTAAAGAATTATGGCAAGAAATTTGGGAGCTACTCCCACAAAGTACTGTTACAATCTTTCATGTGGATGCTCATACATCAATAGACTCCCTTGACAAATTTTTTCACAACATTGCAGATGAGAAATCTAAAATTGCTGAGGCAGTGGTGGACATGCAGGATTCTGATTTGGCGGGATTTGCGAAATGGGCCCACCAGAAAGCAGGACATTTTGGAGAGAGAGCCACTAGCAGGTGGCCTGCTGACCGAGGAATTTATATTCCTTTCAATTTGATTAAAGATACTATACTGCATTGTCCTATCTGTCAACATTCTAGACAACGAAAAGTGCCCCAAATTGTTAAAGGACATTTACACCGAGGGAAATTACCTGCTCAAATTTGGCAGATTGATTATATTGGTCCACTCCCTATGAGTAAAAATTGCCAATATATATGCACCATCATTGATACATACAGTGGCATTTTAGTGGCCTTTCCTTGTAAACGAGCTACCCAAGTGAACACCATTAAAACCTTGGAATTAATTATGCTGTATTATGGTGTTCCATTTCAAATTCAATCTGATAATGCATCCTATTTTAAGGGAAGATTGGTGCAGGAATTTTGTGTGGAGAACAACATTGAATGGGTGTTTCATATACCATACTATCCACAGGCAGCAGGCCTGATTGAAAGAATGAATGGTTTGCTAAGAGATCAATTGCGTAAATTAACTGACAATAAATATAAGAATTGGAGAGAATATTTGTTCCAGGCACTGTTGATTTTGAATAATCGTCCCTTTTTAAATGCTGAATCTCCATTAATGCGTTTATTTCCTCCAGCTGTTGAAGCCAAACCGAATACAGTTAGTAATACTGTAATGTATTGGGAGATTTCCCCTGGAGCCCTGGCTCCATGCAGAGCAACCCCAGGTTCCGCAGGCCTAGACCTGCATGCTATGAATGACATTACTGTAAAAAGCAGAGTTCGAGTTATCATTGAAACTGGCATTGGTGTCTGTATACCAACTGGAAATTTTGGATTGATTGCCCCTAGATCGGGCCTGGCCTTAAAAGGCATTCAAGTACTTGGAGGTGTCATTGACAGTGATTATCAGGGAGAGATTAAGGTAATCCTGCTGAATAGCAGCGAAGTTGATTTACCGATTCATAAGACTGACCGGATTGCTCAGATGCTAATCATGCCTGTTTTCAGTGGTAAGATTCAGAAAGGCACTGCCCCAACTTTGTTAACTGTTCGAGGACAAAAAGGTTTTGGCTCCATGGATAATCCAGGAGCGAGAGTGTGGGTGCAATCGCCTAAAAATCCCCCTGAACAAGCTGAAATTATTGCAACCGGTCATGATAACACAGTACTTGTCATGAGACCAGGGAAAGATAGCTGGGAAGCTGTCCCGACTGACAAATGTTACTTACGAGAATGAATAATGCCTGTATTTGATTTTCTTTCAGATCATTCTCTGGACTGCTGTTGCAGGATGTGCCGGCGTTGGACTCCTTTTGCCTGCTACGTCGGGAAAGGAAGGAACCCACAGACTTTGGTTGATTCGATAACCCGAGTACCGCGTTCCTTTGCTGCGTGGGATTCATCATCTAACTTTTGGACTACCCTGGCACGAAGGGTGACAAATTCCTCACATTTCTGTTAAACACTGATGCGTTCGGTGACTGACATATTAGCGACCTGTCTGGTTGCCATCCCCGCTTCGTTGGAGACCCTGGCCCATATTTTCAATATATCAAATGCCCGTCCTAATATTATTCTTGGTGATTTTGCGACACATAAATATTGCCCTCTATGTACTGTACTTTCAGATCCAGTTCCCCCAATTCATTCCCAAATAATTACATATAATATCACGCAGGGTGATTTATGTTTTTTCCTTACCTGTGACCCAAATGCTATAATGGA
Source organism: Lissotriton vulgaris (assembly GCF_964263255.1). Classification (NCBI taxonomy): domain Eukaryota; kingdom Metazoa; phylum Chordata; class Amphibia; order Caudata; family Salamandridae; genus Lissotriton; species Lissotriton vulgaris. The sequence continues at coordinate 436,812,597 of NC_141698.1, read as the reverse complement.
ATGTGTGCATTTGAAATTGAAAGGTGCTACTTCATTCACAGTTCATGAAAAGACTTTATGTTCCCGGAGATCACCGAAGTCGTGTATTTCAGTCAAGAATAATATGACCTGTAAACGTCTTGTAGTTACCCCTAGCCACTATTTTACTATGCTATTACCTTCTGAATGGCTTTTCTCTTGTGGCAATACATCTTGGCCTTATATTCCTGCAAATATTACTGGAGGACCTTGTGCCATTACCAGATTAAGTTTATTAATGTTTTCTTCACATCCTAATATGCATTCCTGTGTTGTTCGTGATGCAGTAATGCTAAAAGATAATTGTGACTCTACACTACATTTATTTTCTGAATCTGAATATCATAGTTTGGCTTTTTCGATTCTAGGTGTCCCTGCTTTAGCGTTTTATAATGCTAAATCCATCGGGAAAATGGCCTGTTGGATGGTTAAATCTATTACTCACACTTCTACAATTCTATCTGACATGCTACTGGACGCCCAGGATGAACGCAGAGCTATTTTGCAGAACAGGGCTGCGATTGACTATCTTTTGCTTAAACATGGACATGACTGTTCTGACTTTGAGGGCCTTTGTTGTTTTAATTTATCAGATCATACTAGATCCATTCAGGCTCATATCGACAAACTTCATGACTTGACCAAAGAAGTTAGAAAACACATTGATCAGGGCTGGTTTGACTGGCTCTTTAACTGGTTACCTGATTTACATTCTTTACGTCAGATATTAGGGGGTATCCTGATTACTATCTGCATTTTAGTTGCTATTTGCTGTTTTATTCAGTGCATTCCTTCTTTACTCCAGACCTGTAGATGTGGTGCTAGAAATAGATCAGTTCGTTTTGTTTCATATTATTCCTCTACGGATGTTAGTTCCATTTAGCGAATGATTAGTAGCCTAAAGTCAAGGGTGAAGTGTTCTGACCGAGTTTTTGCCCCTTTTCTTAAGTGAAGGTGACTGAAGGTGACTTTAGCCTGCTATCATTCTAATAGGAGGACTAGAACCTAGGATCGGGCCTATTTACAAGGTGTTTGATGCAATTACCTACCCTTTTCTTTATTCTAGGGCTTATAAACCTATGTTAAGGGATAGATTCCTTAGTATTAGTATGAATCCGTCTCTTTTTAAGAGTGCTAGTATACTTCTAATGGAGTTATGCTTATTTCGGGCCTTGTAGGCCTCGAACGGGAGAGACTCCATCTTTCTTTCTGCCTCGGCAGCTTGAGATGCTTTTAGGTCAAATGTAATGTTTTAGTTATGAGGTGTTGTTCGCTTGGAGAGAACCGGCTCAGGCTGGCCCTTATCGAAGAACTATATTTTTATTCGTATCGAAGACATAACATCAGGCCGGCCGGCTGAGAACGTGTCCTTGGTACGGGGAGGTATAAGAATTTGGTGGGCGGCAAGTTACTGGCCGTAACTTTCCATGCATGAACAAGGTTCCATATTAGTGAAAGCATGAGGTAGTCAGATAGTCAGTTCGTAGGCAGCAGCTAGCCGTTAGCATCATTGCAATTAATCTTCTTAAGGCAGACAGTCGCCATTTTGAAGTCCGAGAAAGACCGAAAAGCTAATACTCTCTTAGAAAGATTGAAGTTATTTTAGTTGGAGCAGCTGGCGAGCTTTGACATTAAGATCAGAGCATACAAAGTTAAGCAGTTAGTAGAGAGAACGAATACCAGAGTGGTAGAAACTGATTTATAAGATCGAAGCTGGAAGGTGAAGACCGTCCGTGATTGAAAGGAGAGAGGAGTAGTGCAGAACAGAGAGAGAGAGAGAGCAGCTGACGAGATAGAGAATAAGAAGGAGGTTCCAGTGACTTGGAGGGAAACGGAGGAGACAGAGCATAGCGGTGCAGACGTGTATCCGTGACTGCAGAGGTGATCCTAAGACGAGCCAAGGCGCAGACGAGAAGGGAACCCAGATGACTACAGAGTCCAGACTTCATACTCATAAGGTGACGTCGACCCTTTCTTATTAGTGTGCACACACATTCTAACCTTTCCTTTTGCTTTTCAGGCTATGTGTACTATTGCAGTGTTATATTGTTGATGTTATTAATGAATAAAGACACCCCAGTTCTTAGTGAACTAGTGCGTGATGGTTGTTTCCTTATGATAAAGTTAACCTTTCTTCTAGTCAGATGCTGTTATGTGAACGGATGCGACTCCCGTCCAGGTAAATGGTAACTGAGCAAAGGAGTAGAGGATCACTCGAAATAGGGAATAACCTTTACACAGTGTAATTTGGCCATTCTTGTTTGGGAAAGGATCGACCTGTCTATCTGTCCCATAATCTATAATATCGTATTATCCCAGTAGAGGAGAGAGAGAGTTCCCAATATGGAGAAGGTATTCATAGGAAAGTGAACGTCGTTGTGTAGCGGCGTTATAGAGAGCATTGACCGTGGTCGATGTGTATACCCACAGGATTGTGGCTTGCGAGAGCACCGGGAGGACACGGTGTGTAACGAGAGCAATGAATGTGGTCAGTGTGTATTCCCACAGGATTGTGGCTTGTGTATGTAGGAAATAATGAGAGCACTGATTGTGGTCAGTGTGTATACCCACAGGATTGTGGCTTGCGTGAGCACTGATAGTTATCAGTGTGTAATGGTAGATAATCGGAACTGCCTCAGGGTAGTTTAGTCTGGGCCCATGTTGCCGCGAGACTATATGGTAAGAGTGTGGTGTTATAAAAGATCTAAGCTTGTATATTGCTAATTCCCCATCCTTAGGTAGGTACACAGGTGCCTTTTGTAAGTAGGTTCTGAGGAGGGAGATGGTTACGTTTCGGCTGGGTTAGTGGTGTTCTAGTCTGATCCTATCTGGTCCGAAAATCTGGTCGTTACATCTGGCGTCACGAACCGTTTACGAAAGCCTGTTTGCACGGTTTTGTTTCTATCTTGTTGGTTTGCGCTCGGCACGTACGGTGTTCATTTTGTATATTATTTGTTTATAGTTGTATATATCTTTTTCTTTTTGTCACAATGTTTTTGAGAAGGTCGAAATCTACTTTTAAATTGCCTATTGAAAATCCAGGGTGGGAATCAACGCCTTACGAGGCTTTGGCTCGTGAATGGGCCGATTCTACTGATTTAAGTGAAAATTGGAGTTCTTGTTTGGAACTGGCGGAGCCGTCTAATGTGATTACTTGCCTAGAGAAAGCGCCAGTTGTAAATGGTGAGGAGCTTCCTATTTTGGGACGCAGAGGTTGGATTGTTTTATCTGCGTACAGGATTGTACATGAGAAATTATTGAAATTACAGAGACAATATGCGGATATGGAAGAAAAGTTTGTTGAAGTGCAGAATGCTCACACTCTTTTGCAATGTCAAAATAAATTGCTTGCCGACAAACTTGAGACTTATCAGACAATAGCCGAAAGGGCTGCTGTTCGTATTGCAAAATACAAATATAAGAATCGTCGTGGCCGTGTTTGTAAACGGAAGGTGCGTCTGGTCGTGGCGAAAGCCGGACTGGATTGGAATCCTGATGAATGGGATGGTAATATTTGGGACTCGAATGATTCTGGCTCCTCCGCTGAGGAGACTGACAAACGCAAGTCTTCTCGCACCGGACGTGATTGTAAATCTAATACTTGTGACAAATATGATGATTCCAGCGACCGTGGTCGCTGTTTTAATTCTGATGACATTTCTCGATCTGACTGTCCCTCTAAATCTGTTGATCGGGCTTCTTCTGATGCTCGCCCTGAGGTTTCTGTGCATCCGGTTTTTCGATGTAAATTACAACAGGCTACTGGTAACCCGAATGGTATTCCTTTAAATAGTTTGGAGGATTTTACGCAACATGAGATTAGTGACATTTTGCAACGATTTCGGCAACGGTCTGGTGAGGCCTTGCTTCCATGGATGGTGCGCCTTTACGAACTTGGTGCTGCGGGCATCATGTTAGATGCAGGAGATGCCTTGAAATTTTGTTGTTTGAGTTCTGATTCTACTGTTCAGGATCATTTTCGTAACTATAACGTTCCTGGTCAAATTAGTCTGCTCCAGTTGGCAACTGAGGGTTGTAATAACAAATACCCTACTGAATCTGATTGGCCCCCGAATGACAAGCCATGGTACACATTGCGCGATGCGGCGCAAAGGCTGAAGGAGGAAGTGATGAAAACTGCGATTTTTCTGGGTGCATCTGACTGATTGTTGGATGGTTTATTAACATCTTCTGTGTGGAATCGCATTATCCGTTCTTCCCCTGTTGCTTATAAACAGGTTATGATGACTTTGTTGATTAATCAGACTGGCAATGCATTGTCTATGGTGCTTGAATCTGTACGTCAGCTTGGTGAGCTGGGCGAGTGGATTAAACCTGAAAGACAGTCCAGACCTGAGGGTCGTACTGCTGGGAATCATAGATTCACTAGACGTGATATGTTTCTTGCTTTGTTGGATGATGGTGTGAAAAGGGAAGACATTGATGGTGAACCTAATAATCGCTTGTGGGATATGTTTCGCAAACGTGGTTTGGATCGGAAGGAGGGTGCCCGACGTGTGCGAAAGAATGATTGTGATTGTGAATATTCTGATGACAGTGGGGATGATAGATATCGTGATGATTCAGATCGGCGTGATGGACGACGGTATGAGCGAGATGTGTCCCCTCGGCGTGAAAGAGAGAGAGGGCGAGAGGGGGAAAGAGAAAGGGGGAGAGATGACAGTGTTAACAGCAGATATAGAGATGAAAGGGATCAGTCCCCCGAGATGAGGAGAAGAGAGGATCGACACAGATTTTCTGAACGAAATTCACAATACCATGCAGATGACAAGAATCCATTTCGTAATGGGGATGGATATGAACATGACATTATATCGTCCCAAAAATTTGAGAGCATTTATCCTGATTTGTCTTGGTTGTCAGAAGGCAATAAAAATGACTAGGAAATAGGTCAGGCTCCAGTACGCAGGTGGGCTCACAAAGACAATAGACCCTATGTAGATATTGAAATTTTTTGGAAACATCGTAATATCCAAAGGGCCCGAGCATTGGTAGATACAGGAGCGCAGGCCACTCTAATTCATGGAAAATCAAAGAAATTTAAAGGTCAGTTTTTCACAATTACTGGTTTAGGTGGAAAGGAAACCCCCGCAGTGCAGACAAAAATTGAAATGAAAATAGGTAGGATTCCTCGAAAAGAATATTCTGTTTTAGTTGTGCCACTTTTAGAATACATAATTGGAATTGATATTTTGAAAGGTATGACATTGCATTTAGATGATGGCTGTTATCAATTTGGGAGTAAAAGTTATATATCATCCAGACCTGTACGAGTTGGTCGTTTGAGAATGCCCCCTATAAAAATTCCTCAGGCTGCTAAAGTTGTTTCCCAAAAGCAGTATCGTATCCCAGGTAGTCACGAAGAGATTAGTTCTACAATTCAGGATTTAGTGGATGCAGGAGTTATAACTCCGGTTACTTCAGCTTGGAATAATCCCGTTTGGCCTGTACCTAAAAGTGTTCATTCTTGGCGCATGACTGTTGATTACAGCGAATTGAATAAACATACCCCCCCTTTGACTGTTGCAGTACCAGACATGATTACTTTAATTGAGAGAATTCAGAAGCATCCAGGAATATGGTATGCGTCTATTGATATTGCTAATGCTTTCTTTTCAATCCCAATTGCCCCTGAGTGTCAGGAACAGTTCAGTTTTACGTGGAATGGACGTCAAATGACGTTTAGAAGTCTTCCCCAAGGCTATATACACAGTCCTACGATCTGTCACCGGCTGGTGGCGGAACATTTATCTGAAATACCCATAAACCCACAAATTCAGATGTGTCATTATATTGACGACATTTTGATTCAAGGTGAGACACAGGATCAAGTTCAGACTCAGTTGGATCAGGTCATTGATCATTTACGTGAAAAAGGTTGGGAAATCAATCCCGACAAGTTGCAAGGTCCGTCACAAAGTGTGAGAATAAGTTGTGTTTAGTGGTGTTCTAGTCTGATCCTATCTGGTCCGAAAATCCGGTCTTTACAGGGTATTAACCACAAATTAAGTTTGGAAGGTAAGAATTTATATAATGATAGAAGAATTTACTTGCTTGTTTCAAAATTGCTTCCGATATCAATTTAGTACTCGCAAAATGTAAATTAACTATGTGGCAAGTTTTAGAAATAAGGCTAGCATGTGTACATTTTTCACAAATAAGATATGAAATGGAACAGTGCATCAATAACCATAAGGTGCAAAGGATACCTTTCTAGTACAAAATACCATGCTTAGACTAACTTTAACCATTTTCCCTCTTTGTATGTGTACTGTAAAGTGCAGCACACGTTCAAAGTCGGAAAAGGAAGGAGAAATGAAAACATTTCTCCTTCTTTGCTCCTACTTCAAAAGGGCACAGTTTTCTGATGCTAAACCATGTCTACTGTATTAAGTAAATAGGGTTTAGTGTTAGAAACCTTGCGTGTTTGCTTTGGACCACCTTGCTATGCCCCCTTGGTGCTAAGCAATGAAAAGCAAAGTGTTCTTGTTACTTTCACATTGTTTCCAGCACTAAACAAGTTTAGAGCTCGAAAAAAAATGATTTCAGGCTGATGTCACTTTTGTGATGCAAACAAGGCATTAAAATCTTAGTTAATGTCCCCCCGGGTGTCTTGAAATGGATGCAATAATGATAAGCCAGCACTATCCAAAACACCATAATAAATAAAAAGTAAATAAATAAGTTAGAAGGAAGAGTACACATCTCCTTTCTCTTTGTTGATTGAAATCCCCAAAGTATTAGGAAAAGATGGATTTGCACGAGCCAAATTGGTAATTTCCTGATTTCTCACCAGTCTTGTTCCTCTGTACGGCTGGTATGGCGAGAACAGCAGCAGTTGAATGTGAGGCAGTGCCTGCCATGTTACTGCCACTGCCTCCGAATATCCGGTTTAACAAATCTTCCATTTCTCTGTATCTCACTCAGCCTCAAAAGGAAAGAGCAAGATTCCTAGCAATGGTTCATTTGTAAACAAATAAGTGGCGGGGTTCTCGCCATGAGGCAGCATACCCTGGCCCATTTTTCCTGTTAGTGTCGCCTAAAACACCACCAACTACTAACCATGAAAGTGGGGAGAGGATGTGGCGTAATGGCCAGAATTGACGACTTTGGTTCAGCATCTGCTCAACATCCTGTGATTCTGGGCAAATCACGGAATCTCTCCGTGCGTACTCTAAATTAATGTTTCCTTAACTAGTGCTCATGAAATGTGACATTCTTGATTAAGTGCCAGTGCTGATCACTGGAAACCACCGGCTCAAATCAAGCACTGGCTCCTAGCAAAGATGCGTGTTAAGCACCAGAATGGAACTGGCAAACCAAAAGCTGGGTGAACTGTAATAGCTCTATCTGTAAGAAAAAAGTGTATATCCTGTTAATGACCTCTTGACCTTCTGAACATCCAAGGGTGCTGAAGAGGAGTCAAGGAGGGAGAAGGAACATATATGCATCAGCACATTCCTTCCATCAAGAACATTTTCATTATAAGCCAGGGCGCCCATTTACGCACGGAGATCACTCTAAACCCTTAATCAGAATACAGGCCCGTTGGAACAAGTAATTAGATGGTGTAACCAGGCGGATTCAGGAAAGATGCTGGAGAGGTGCAAATCCCTATAGTGTCATTTCCCCTCCGATTTGCAATAGTTCCCTGTGGCAATAATAACTGGATTTGCTGAAACCTTTCACAATGGAACTGTTTTGTGATATAATAATAATAATCCTGAGCTTATACAGCGCCTGGTTACACTAACCAGTGTGTCCCCGCGCTAGACATTGGCCCCAATGTTCCACGGTTACCACTTCCTCAAGCCTGCTCAAGAACTAATCCCTAGGAAATAAGTACGTTTTTAGCTCTTTCCAGAAGACCACGTCAGAGGTTTCGACGCACAGCCTCAGGGGCAGGGTGTTCCAATGATGGGCAGCCAGAAAACGGAAGGATCTACCTCCCATTCTAGCCCTTCTGATTGTAGGAATCTGCAACATGCCAGCCCCCTGTGATCGCAGTAGACGAGAAGGAGTATACACTTTAAGCAAATTGTGCAGAAAGCAAGGACCCTTCCCTTGCGCAATCCTGTGGCTAACACACAGGGCTTTAAACAGGATACGTTCCCTAATGGGTAGCCAGTGGAGTGTGTCCAAGGCTTTTTTTGAGGCAGCTCTCTTAGGCAACATCAGCACCAAGCGGGCGGCAGCATTCTGAATATGCTGTAGTCTCTGAAGACAATTCACATTAGCTCCTAAATAAAGGACGTTCCCATAGTCCAGCCTGGAAGTAACCAGGGCATGGACCAGGGCTTTCCTTGATGTCACAGGGAGCAAATCGAGTGTCTTTCTAAGGCTACGCAAAATGCCAAAACAGGTTCCGGCCACACGTTTGGTATGATATTCAAAGGAGATTTTTGAATCAATCCAGATTCCCAGATTTTCAACTTGATCCTTAGGCCCCGGTAAAGGACCCAAGGACTGTGGCACCAAGCCGATGTCCAGACCAATGGTGACTTGCCCACAATCAACACCTCGGTTTTGGCACATTCAGTCTGAGACAATTATCGGCCATCCAGACGGCCAACCCTTGGAGGCAGGACGCAAACTTGCTGGCTGCCTGCTCAGCCGGCTGTGCCGGAGCCTCAACCAGCAGCGTGTCATCTGTGTACCTTACCACTTCCACTCCATATTGCTCAGCTATCAGTGCCACAGGTGCCACATAAACGTTAAAAAGGGTGGGGCTCAGGCTGGAACCCTGAGGAACCCCTTGATCCAGTTTAAAAGCTTCAGACCTATGGGGTCCTTGCTCAAAACGAAAACTACGTTTGTGGAGAAAAGAGTCCAGCCAGTCCCAGGCCTTCCCTACCACTCCACCCCTTCTGAGACACTGCAGCAAGGTGTGATGAGCCACAGTGTCGAACGCGGCACTGAGATCGAGAAGAATCAGTGCCGCGGTCTGGCCCTCGTCCACATGTTTCCGTAGAGCCTCTGTGGAGAAGAGCAGGGCGGACTCCGTAGAGTGACAAGCACGAAAGCCCGCCTGAGAAGGATGCAGGAGCTTATGGGCTTCTATGTGGGCTATAAGTTGCTGATTAACCAGCTTTTCAGCTATTTTAGCAAAATAGTGGAGGAGTGATATAGGTTGCTCATCTGGTCCATACTAATCTGTGGCTTTTTCTTCAGTGGAAGGACCACAGCTTCTTTCCACGTTGTCGGCACCTTACCAGATCCATAAGACAGTTCTAGCAAATAGTTAATATAAGGTGCTAAGGACTCAATATTCCCTCTCAGAATTTTAGCAGGAGCTGGGTCTCTGGGAGAGCCAGATTTCACGCCTCTAGCCACTTTAATCAGCAGCCCCTCATCTGAAACCATGAACACCTTAAGGCAATCTCTTTCCATTAGGCCATTTAAAGATATCTCCTTGCTCCCGGCGCAAGCCCAAGCCTTCTTCGGGAAAGTATAGTAAATATCCTTCACTTTGTTGGAAAAAAAAACTAGCTATCTGGTTACATGATTCCACCGAACCCGCCTCCTGTTGCTCAATAGAGGCCAGTGAGGATAGCTCTTTATATACCACAAACAGTTCTTTAGCAGAACAGGCTGCCTTGTCAATCCGCTCAGTATAATAGGCAGAGCGAGTTTTCCTTATCTAGGCATGGTACCTCCTGAGGCCGGATTTATATTCCTTTATTCCTCCAGCTTCTTTCAAGCCGTTTGCATACAGTATTCGCCTCCTTTAAGTCAGCATTGAACCATGCGGCGGATTTAGTTTGCCGCACGGGACCCGTGCTAGACCAGGGAGCTGTCTTGTATAGAACGAGCTGTATGCGATGGTCCAGAGCCTCACAAGCGCCATCGACCATAGATCCTAATCCTTGTGGGGGCCCACCCTGCACCAGGGTAGTACAAAAGTCTTCAGAAGAGAACTTAGCCCATTTCCTCTGTCTTTTATTAGTGCCTCCCAGTTTCCCAGAGGAAGCACCAATGCTGTATTCAATATGGAAAGGTACCAAAAAATGGTCCATCCACACCATAGGCAGAGGAGGATCAGTTCTAAGAGCTTCCCAATTGCCGAAGATAGAATCTAAAAGATGTCCCAGCCGGTGTGTGGGAAGTTCAGATTTTAATGCTAACTGCAGAGTTGAGAGATCTTGAGGGATATAGTAGTGACAATCGTCAAATGTACTATTTCTTTTTGAACCAGCTCAGATAATGGCTATGTATTTTATGTCACCATATAACGGTGGAAATATTGACCACAATATCGTCTAACATAACATTGTCAAGGTAAGTATAGATGGATAGGTACAGATTTAGCATTCTTCACTCTGATATTTCGACCAGGACATAATGGTATAAACCTATGTCTGGTTGGGTTGAAAGTACTATTATTATTATTATTTTTAATTTTTTTACAGCTTTATATAGCACACACTGGACCTGGCTGGCTTTAAAGCTGGCAGTGCCTGGTGCAACAATGTTGGTTGGTGCCCCCCAATGACCACCTCCACCATGGATTCCCTCACTACCACCCTTTAACAGTGCCTCTCAAGTCGCCATAACCACTCTCTCCCACATATACATTTAATTTGTTTTATAGTGCCACCACCACTTATACCAGTGTAGAGTGTCAGAGTACTTTACATCACACACATTACACAGAGACAATCATTTACCAGTGTTTAAATCAGTGTATAGGGAATGTTACATAAGACAGATGACTACAAGGTGTAGGAGTCGCATGTCATTTATACTGGTAGACAGTATAGGTTAATAATGCTGGGTCTGGAGAAGCACAAACTCAGAATTTAAAACATAACACCATGGTTGGGGGTCCTCGTTATTAATCAGAATTGATTTCTATGCAAATAAACTTCTTTTCTAATATTAGGGTAGTGAAAGTCTGGGGAAAAATCGTAACACTGTAATCTATATCCTGCAATTTGCATGCTGTTCTTTGATGACAGTTAATAGCTCACTGTTCTAGATTAGGATTTTAAAATATAAACTGCAAGTAAGAAAGGATCTCTCTGACAAAAACAGTAACCCACTTACCTATTTACATTACATGCGTTTTGGGATCTGCATGGTAGATGTTCTTTGCAGCAGGCATATTAACGCTCTGGGCTACTTTACCATCACTGCAGTGTTATTTATTTATTTATTTTTTAGATTTGTAAAGTGTGTAGCTGCCTCAGCAATGAGGCGTCCCAGCGCTATCAGAAACCCCAAGAAACCCGGGCCGATCAGTAAACGACAACAGATTAGACTACTTGCAGGGAAAGAGCCAGGTCTTTAAGGCTTTACAAAATGCCAAATGATTCGGCATTACTCTCATGGTGAGAGGGAGTGTATTCCAAAGTTTTGTGGACAAATAACCGAAGGAACGACCACTGGCCCTCACTCTCCAGATGCGTGGGACACGGACCAATGCAATGTCAGCAGATAGAAGCAGGCGACCCGGCTCATAGTATTCCAGCAAGTGGAATAGCCCTAGAGGGGCCTGGTGTGACAAAATCTTGTGAGATATACCTGCATTTCGCCGTTATCACTGGAATAATTATTGCCTCGGAGATTAGCGTTGTTAATGACGCACTAACCGGGCGATAACATCCAGCGATAGTCGGCGATAAATGGAAACGCGCTATGCGCGCTTTTGCGATATTCATCGCCATCTTTTGATAATATGAGAATATAATAAGTAGGGAGATTAAGCAATTTGTTCAGAGTCACAGGATGTTTGAGCCTCCATCCAGACTGAAACCTGATTCCCTAGCTTCAAAGTCAGCCACTCTAGCCGTTGAGCCACAGCCTCTCCCCTACTTATACAGCAAAAACACGATGGGTTAAAACTTGAACTGACCTGAGCTACTTGTAACTATGCAGGGAACATTCCCTTTTTCCTGATATTCTCTGTATTTGCACTTTTAGTAAATCTTCATGTCTGACTTCCCCTTAACTGGAATAGTGTGATGGAACGTGTTCTTAGATTTAATAATTGCCTGTGGATCAGGCCTATAGGTCAGGACCTTTAATAATCAGTATAGCCCTCGACAGTGGACTATAAGGCTAGAATAATTTCTGATCTTCACGGGTCTCAACAAAAGTCCTGGTATTCTAAGAGATCATGTCAGGCTAGCATCTCATATTGTAAAACTGAGGAAATAAAATAGAATATTGCAACAAAAATACCTACAGTCAATTGAGAAAGGTGCACTGTCTTTGCCAGACTAATTTAGGTCTGATTTCCGAGATGCAGGCTTGACCTCTCATTTCTTAGGTTCTCCTCATCGTGTGTCGATAACCACTCCCCACCTATTAAATGGTTCAACCTTTCACCCAAAGGAGCCCTACTTACTATCCTCTTCACCAGAAGTCTCTCAATGAGACCTGTCTGGTCTTAATTATTGATTCCCCAGAACTTCCTCCAACAAGCCTATACCCAAAGTAGTGTTACACCTGAGCATAACAGCATTTGGCACCGTGGAGGTGCCAGAACTTCACAAAACATGTAATTGCGGTATTAATTCCAGCAAGAACAAATCTGAGACAATCATTAAGGGCAGGCTCTGGGAGATTGTAGAACACACAACAGTGATCAAAAGGAGAAGGAGGTATTTTGCACCTTTCCTCATGCTCTACAGCCCACCTCTCCTGGTGTCTACCAGTGTGTATAGCTACCTAGGTAACTAAGCATCTCCAAGAGATACTGCGCACAAGGTGAAGCATTTCTGTTTGGGATTGGAATGAGCACAATTCCTCGTGGTAGTCAGTTTTTTTCTGCCCAAAACAAGTGAGTGCATGCTAAAGAAGTTGTCCTTGTAGCGGGAATTCCGTTCTCCTACAGAACTGTGCATAGAGACCTGGAACCTCAGTGAATTAGGATGGCCCAAAACTCACCTCAGTACCCAAAATCCCCTTACCGAGCTAGCTACAGTGTCTCATTGGTCATAACAAACTCCCAATGCTTAGACAGACCAGAACATGAACTTAGAGTACCTCAGGAATCGTGGAACACATGAACACTCTTTCATTATATAATCATCACAAAACAGAACGTGGAGTAAAAGAGGACACGTGCATGTTTGAAATATTTATTTACTAATGCAAGGTTCTCAAATGCAGTATCTTGTATAACACTAGCAAACATATTATAAGCATCAAAATTATCAGCATAGTTATCAGTCCATAAAAGGCGAATGGTGAGAGCATACTAATATGCTGAAATGAATAGAAATTAACAATGTCTAATTCACACTCTCCCTATTTAGCATAGTGTTTTATATCTAAGAAGGTCTCATTTGGGTTTTAGCAGGGCGGGCCCATACCTTAAAATCTCAGTGGCAGGAGGATTACATCACCTTCCACCAGCTCTCTGCATGCGAAGCGCATCAAGTGTGTTTTTGTGCATTCAGCACAACAATATAAATCTCGCCTAGAGCCAGATTTTGGCAGCAGCATGTGTGTTATGGCTATAGGGGTGCGAAGATCAGACCTTACAACAACACTGGGTTAAGTTATCCCTGTAGCCTTCAGCACTCGCTGTGTAGACAGAGTGCAGAATAAAACTGATATCAGAGCAATAACATATTATTTCTCTAGTAAATCACGAAGCTCTTCTGGGTTGAAAGCTAAAACAACAATTATGTGTTGTGTGCAAAAGTGAAGCAAGAATGAAAATGGCGTGCAAACATTTAATAAACTCATGCTAACTTAACACAGTATGTAGAAACGAAGTAGCTATATGACACCCCCCCCAATGATCAGAGCACCGTCAAAATCATGTAAAGGCAGAACCTGGAAGGGGTTTAACCTGAAAACAGAGTTCAATAATAATGAGTTAATCTATTCTCCAAACGTATATATGACGGCCTATAGTGTCCATCCATTATACGGAAAAAATAAAACACAAAACCAAATGACATAAAAAGGTATACTGAAAAAAGCATTAGCCAAATATATGTCCAAGGGAGAACCAAAAAATGTTTCTTGAATAAAGAGGCATAAATTGCACAACGTGAGGGTTTTGTCGAAGTCACTGAAGCAGAGTCAAATGAGAATCTAGAGTCTGTGGCCAAACGTGTTTGTAAGTCAGGTATCGATAAATCAGCAGGATAGGAATAATCGAGGTCATCAATGTTATTAAGTGGGAAAGTGTTTATTAAAGGATTGGAAATGACAAGCATCTCGAGGGCCACTTCTGGCTCAGCAGCTGCAGTGATGGCCAAAACAGAATTTCTCACAATCGAAGGACAGGAGACTGCCGGTGTCATGCTATGAAGAATCGGCCACCCTGTGTATCTTGACATTGTCAATTGAGATAAACCTGGTTTCCTTACGACCTGGAAGTGGTGGTAAAATGACTGTTCTTGTGCCCTTCACTCCAAGAACGGGGACCGGTGCTCGATAGGAAGGACCAAATTCTTTCTTGTTATCGATCTTTTCTCGAACCAGTTCTCCAACTTTGGGTAGCCAGCCAACTACCGGGATCTGCAACGCATCATCCGATGTGGAGGGCAAATGTTCCTTTGCAAGACTGTCTCTGGTCTTTTGTAGATCCTGTAAAATATTGCAATGTTCATCTACGTCAAAGGCCGTGGCTTGAGCCACGCAGTCTAGTCCGTTGAGGTCAGGGACATACATCTTGATACCAAAGAGCATTTCGTATGGGGTCCGCCCACCCAGAGACCTTCTAGGGAGATTGTTAAGAGCACGCTGCACGCCATTGAGGTGGGCCAGACAGTTTCTGCCAGTGCCTATAACTCGAGCTGTCAAAGATTGCTTTTAGTCACGGTTCATTCGTTCCACTACACTATTACCCTCAGGTTTGTACGGAGACGAAAACTTGACTTGGACCCCCAACGAAACCATAGCATCCTTAAACGCCTTAGCAGCGAAAGCTGGACCCTGATCGGAATGGAAGGTACCACAGGCAAAAATCCCTACAAAGACACGAAAATCTCTTATGACAGTCCGTGAATCAGCGCTGCGATGGGGCCATACCCACACAAAGCGTGTGCATGAATCAACTGCTACTAAGATGTACTTATACGCAGTATCAGAAGAAAAAGGACCGCAGTGATCTAAATGAACGCAACCCAGCGGTTTATTAGAAATGTACAACTGTGTCTGTGGTGGACGCGCAGCAGTCGAAGGCTTGATCTGCTGGAAAATGTCACCTTGAAGGACATAATCACGCGTCTGTTTGTACAGTCCCCGCCACCAGAACCTCTGTTGTAGCTGAGTTACAGTGGCTGAGACGCCCGCATGTGCAGGCGCCACACCTTCATGAGCCGCTGTAATCAAAGTAGCTCTGCGATCCGAGTAGGTAATTAAACGTTCGCCAACATCAGGAATTTTCACGAAAGGAACCTTATCGGGACTTAAGTGGTATGTGTACTTCGAAGGGAACCCCGCAGGATATTTACCTCCCTTCTCAGTGGCAGCAACAGCCGCCAAGATGTCATCATCTATTTTACTTTTGGACCGTGTAACTGCTGCAACTAAATATTTAGATACTGCTGATTTTGCTGCTTCATCAGCAAGCGAATTACCGACAGCGTGGACTCCCACACGCTGATGGCCGAGAGCATGAATCACAGACACAAGTGGCAACTGCTCTTTAAGCTCAGCGTCTCAGACCCAGATCGTTTTATGATTTATTGTGCCACCTTTGGAATCACGAAATTCATTCTGAATCCAAAAGATCAAGTTCTCATTGTAAGACTGGACACAGTAGTAAGAATCACTTACGATAAGAGTAGTCACCCTAGGATCTGCGTACTCCAATGCAAGCATCAAAGCACGAAGCTCTGCCAATTGTGCAGTGTAGTCTCCGAGTGTCTGCGTGTGCACGACACTGGACTTGAACTCATCGTTCACCATGGCACCAACCACAATGGCGCATGCGGAAACGTAGGCATGTTTAGAGCCAGGCGCAACCTGCGCCGAACCATCGGTGTAAATGATGCAATGGAAATCCTCCAGGGGTCGCAGTGCTAAAAGAGCTGGATGAACAAATTCATACTATAAGTACTCCTGCGACCTTAACGTGGTGTCAAAAATAAACGTGACATCCTGAGATGACAAGGACGCTGCCCATTGAATCCACCGAGGGTGCAAAGCTTTAGAAGTAGGTACACTGGCTTTTGTGACTGCCTCCAAGGCAGGACACGGGGTAACAACCAATATGCGTTTTCCCTGTGACAGGGCACGTTCCTTAAGAATTGCCATCTGCACAGCCGTCAAAACTTTCTCCAAGGTGGAAAAGCGCAATTCAGCCGAAGTGTAGAAGTGTGACTTGTAAGCAATAGGTACTGTGTCTCCTTCATTAAAAGTCAGGTATGTGAAACCTACCGTCCCAGGGATAATTCTTATCACCAGGTTGGTCTGATTATCACGAGTCAGTAAGAAATTAGAAGCGAGCAGATCAGCCTGCAAAGACTGCAGAATAGCCGAATGCTCAGGCAGCCGGCATGATTTGGAAAAAGATGGTTGTATCAAAGCATACAAAGGCTTGATACGCTGGGCATATTCAGGAATGTAAGTTCTCCCGAAATTCAAAAAGCCCAGTAAAGATTGTAATGTTTTCAGTGTTGTCGGAGCGCGCAACTGTGCGCATTTCTCCAGGAAGTGAGGAGCCAATCCCTTTCCTTTATTGTTAAGCTTGTAGCCCAGAAACAACACCATGTACTCTGCAATGTGCGATTTTGCAAAGTTGAATTTGTATCCTAAGTTTGCAAAGGTACAAATAATTCCGTTTACACGACACAGATGCTCCCAAAGTTCGTCGTCTGTGAGATATATGTCATCCACATATGAACAAGCATCTGGGTCGATTCTCTCCAAAAGAGAGACTATGCGGGCAGAAAAAATCCCAGGACTATTCTCATAGCCCATAGGCAAACGCCGAAAGTGTTTTTAGACACCGCCGCATGTAAAACTGGTCCATTGGGAACTCATAGCATCCAATTGGTGGGCATAGAAACCATCAGAAATGCCAAGCGTAGTCTTCAACCGCTTACGCACAAGACTATTCACAAGAGCAGAGCCGTGAGTATTCTGTACTGCACAGTTACGGCAATGCAAGTTTAAATGCCGGTAATCCAAAACCAAACGATACGAACCGTCAGGCTTGTTCACAGTAAAAAGAGGGTTATTCATCGGTGACACACATGTTTCAATTACACCTTGATATTCCAATTGTTCAAGGATTGCCGCGACGGAAGCTTTCGCTTCACGTCTTATAGGATACTGAGGTTGAGGCTGCGGCTGAGACCGTAAAGGTATCTCGTGGCTAGGGGACAATTTATCCCAACCACACTGATTGCGGTACACAGGCGGCGTCAGAGCTAGAGCCCACTCTTCTGCAAAATGCAGCGCATCCTCTTTCGAGACTGTGTTCGCGAAACTGGGGAGGATTACCTCCTCCCCTCGCGGAGCTGCAAGCACTAAAGGTGGGGGCCAGTCAGCCTCCGAAAGCAAAATGTCATATGTAGACAAAAGATTTTCCCAGAATACCCCTTTTATGGTTCGCTGTATGTCACCTTCAATTAACAGGACAATTTCAAAAAGTCTATCAGGGGGAGCAACCCGGGTGTCAGCTGTTTCAATGACAACATAAGTATCAGTCGCTGCCACCTTCAGTAGTGGACGGAGCGCCTCTCTCGCTATGGTAATCTCCGCCGCGCTGTCCAGCAAGGTCAGAGCCCACGTCAGATTCCGAAGCTGCGTTCTCACTATCTGGGGCATATCGATGCGCTGTTAAGGCTGCGGCTTTCTTCTTGGCAAACTGTGGTCTCCTAGTCGTAAAGCCTTCCTGCTTTTCTGCACCGTTCCTCGGGCAGGGCTGGTCACGCCCTTGCTGGCCACCCCGACCCCTGCCGCCCCCTCAACTACCGGTCGTCAGAGCCGATGAGTCCTGAAAGGAACGAGGAGAGCGTTGGTCAGAAGCCTGAAATCGAGGAGGAGTCTTAATCGTCACGCGGTCGCGCAAGTCATAAACACGTTCCGACTGCGTAGGTAACGGAGACGCAGGGCGAGAAACCTGTGTTTGTTGTTGCGATTGCTTTCCCTGTTTCTGTTTTTGAGGCCAATTTTGTTTTTGGGACTTGGGCTGAACTTCCGTCTCCGAAGTTTGTCCCTGAGGCTGCTTTTTATCTTTAACAGAAAAAGGCTTAACGCCCTTACAATTGCGACCCACGGTTTTATATGCCGCCACAATAATTCTCGCTAACTGCCGGGTTTCTCGGCCTCGGGAAGCACCGCTAACGCGTTAGCAACCTGAAAGTTCACTGCATCCCCCTTGACATTAGCAAGGATCAGATCGCAAACTACGTCAAAGGTGCCACACAGGCGCATGCCCAACTCGACCGCAGATTCCGGTCCGTGATCATCTTGAACACGCTTAAGGACCGAAGACAGCATGGACATAGACGATGTGTCGTAGCACCGAGCATAGACCGCCGAAAAAGTCTTCCCCCATGTCTCACAGTCAACAAGCTCAGGGGCCAAATCCTTCGGCAAACTAAGCGTAAGAATCCAGTGTTTTTCACCAGGAGTCGTATTAGGAAATACAGCTTCCAGCTGGTCAAACTTCTCGGCAAGCTCATCCTTTTCCTGGGGCTTCTTGCCCATAACGGCATTGACCATGACAGGACTGATTTTCAAACCACCCTGCCCTGCCGGAAGCGCCGCACCCCCCGGGGCTCCACCCGGAAGATTGCGGCCCATTTAATGCACTAAGGCTCTAATCACGGCAATCGCGACTACATGTAGTCATCGGATTTCAGCCAAATTACAATTGTCGTGTAGAGAATGAGGAGTAAATCCAGCCAAAACAGGCCAACTAGCGCCTGGAATGGACAAAGGACCTAACCTCGGAGCGGTTAAAGAATGGGGTAGGGCGCCACCAAACCAAACTCCATGCTGCCAAACATCAACAGGAACTTCCTGTGCCCTGTACGGAGTATACTCGTTAGGTACAACCGTGGGAGTGTACGTGTGGAAGACGCCCGAATTCGCGTCCACAGCTGGAAAAGTCACCCATGAATAAAAGAGTTCGTAAGGGTAAGCATGTTCCGCACTCACCACCATCTTCACAGCCAAGCCCTCCAAAGGCACATTGTAAGCCCGCAAATGATCTCGCACCGCAATGCGACTATTCTGCGGAATGTCCACGGGCTGGGCCATGACAGCACAGGAATTAGAAAAAACAAAGTAAACTTTGTAGCACAACTGGGTAGTAATTCAAGGAAACCGTTTTAGAAAGAATCAAGCTTGAAAAGACCTATTTCAAAAATAGATAGGTTTTTCCGACACCACCGTTTACCGGAAACGTCAGTGAAGGGGTTAAGGATTGAATGATATACTACTCGAGTGTCATGATATAAGGCCAACAACGTATGGGCGCCATGTAGCGGGAATTCCGTTCTCCTACAGAACTGTGCATAGAGACCTGGAACCTCGGTGAATTAGGATGGCCCAAAACTCACCTCAGTACCCAAAATCCCCTTACCGAGCTAGCTACAGTGTCTCATTGGTCATAACAAACTCCCAATGCTTAGACAGACCAGAACATGAACTTAGAGTACCCCAGGACTCGTGGAACACATAAACACTCTTTCGTTATATAATCATCACAAACCAGAACGTGGAGTAAAAGAGGACACGTGCATGTTTGAAATATTTATTTACTAATGCAAGGTTCTCAAACGCAGTATCTTGTATAATACTAGCAAACATATTATAAGCAACAAAATTATCAGCATAGTTATCAGTCCATAAAAGGCGAATGGTGAGAGCATACTAATATGCTGAAATGAATAGAAATTAACAATGTCTAATTCACACTCTCCCAATTTAGCATAGTATTTTATATCCATGAAGGTCTCATTTGGGTTTTAGCAGGGCGGGCCCATACCTTAAAATCTCAGTGGCAGGAGGATCACATCACCTTCCACCAGCTCTCTGCATGCGAAGCGCATCAAGTGTGTTTTTGTGCGTTCAGCACAACAATATAAAACTCGCCTAGAACCAGATTTTGGCAGCAGCATGTGTGTTATGGCTATAGGGGTGCGAAGATCAGATCTTACAACAACACTGGGTTAAGTTATCCGTGTAGCCTTCAGCACTCGCTGTGCAGACAGAGTGCAGAACAAAACTGATATCAGAGCAATAACATATTATTTCTCTTGTAAATCACAAAGCTCTTCTGGGTTGAAAGCTAAAACAACAATTATGTGTTGTGTGCAAAAGTGAAGCAAGAATGAAAACGGCGTGCAAACATTTAATAAACTCATGCTAACTTAACACAGTATGTAGAAAAGAAGTAGCTATATGACATCCTCTTGCAGCCATGTCTAAAAGTTGAAATGCATAAAATACAACAGATCCAAGGCAAAATGCAAGAAGTAAGTGAAGCAATCATTGAACGTTCCTTGATTTGGTTTGCTTATTATATGCGCACTCCAATCTGCCAAATGGGCCACTTTTCACTGGTGGGCAGAAGAGAGGAGGAGGCGGAGCCTCCATGCATTTGTTGTTCAAATATCATGTAGGGAAACTTGTTCAGAACTCAACCTTGTCATTGCTTACAAGTAATAGAAAAAAGCGCAGCCATAGTATAGCCCATCAAGTCAACACATTATCAGACATGTTCATTTTCTATGTCTTCAGTACCTGTCCAGAAAGCAAAAATGCATGGACATTGCTCAATAAATAAAATGTGTTTATTTATGATTAATGTTGAGCAAGGGCTGGGCTCTCTGTGCCACTGGAATCAAGCTATCCAGGCTGAAGAGGGGTGAAACCCCGAAACTGGTCCTAGGATGCTTGTTTCTAGTCCAGGGAGGACATGGCTTGGCAGTTCGGGCCGTACTGTTCCCATGAGGCACAGGGTCAAGACTGATTTGCATATGGCCAGGTCTAAACTGGGGTGGCATGGTGAGCTAAAGAATGATGGATTTAACCCAGATCTCTTGACTGGGGGTGAATGTTTTGATTTGTTCTGCATTCCATTGATCAATTATGTGCCTTTTGCTTTCTCGCCCTAAGTGCGCCAGATATGCCCAGACGTGGGTCCTAGGCTCACTGTGCCACTGGAATCAAGCTATCCTGGCTGAAGAAGGGTGAAACCCTGAAACGGTTCCTAGGATGCTTGTTTCCGGTCCAGGGAGGACCTGGCTTGGAAGTTCGGGCTGGACTGTTCCCATGAGGCACAGGGTTAATACTGATTTGCATCTGGCCAGGTCTAAACTGGGGTGGCATGGTGAGCAAAAGAATGATGAATTTAACGGAGATCTCTTGACTGGGGGTGAATGTTTTGATTTGTTCTGCATTCTGTCCTTCAATTATGTGTCTTTTGCTTTTTCGCCCTAAGTGTGCCAGGTATGCCCAGACGTGGGTCCTGGGCTCTCTGTGCCACTGGAATCAAGCCATCCTGGCTGAAGAGGGGTGAAACCCCGAAACCGGTCCTAGGATGCTTGATTCCGGTCCAGGGAGGACCTTTCTTGGCAGTTCTGGCTGAACTTTTCCCATGAGGCACAGGGTCAAGACTGATTTGCATATGGCCAGGTCTAAACTGGGGTGGCATGGTGAGCAAAAGAATGATTGATTTAACCCAGATCTCTTGACTGGAGTGAATGTTTTGATTTGTTCTGCATTCCGTCCATCAATTATGTTTCTTTTGCTTTCTCGCCCTATGTGCACCAGGTATGCCCAGACGCGGGTCCTGGGCTCTCTGTTCCACTGGAATCACGCTATCCGGGCTGAAGAGGGGTGAAACCCGATACCGATCCTAGGAGGCTTGTTTCCGGTCCAAGGAGGACCTGGCTTGGCAGTTCGGGCTGGACTCTTCTCATCAGGCACAGGGTCAAGACTGATTTGCATATAGTCAGGTCTAAACTGGGGTGGCATGGTGAGCAAAATAATTATGTATTTACCCCAGATCTCTTGACTAGGGATGAATGCTTTGATTTGTTCTGCATTCCGTCCATCAATTATGTTTCTTTTGCTTTCTCGCCCTATGTGCACCAGGTATGCCCAGACGCGGGTCCTGGGCTCACTGTTCCACTGGAATCACGCTATCCGGGCTGAAGAGGGGTGAAACCTGATACCGATACTAGGAGGCTTGTTTCCGGTCCAAGGAGGACCTGGCTTGGCAGTTCGGGCTGGACTGTTCTCATCAGGCACAGGGTCAAGACTGATTTGCATATAGCCAGGTCTAAACTGGGGTGGCATGGTGAGCAAAAGAATTATGTATTTACCCCAGATCTCTTGACTAGGGATGAATGTTTTGATTTGTTCTGCATTCCGTCCATCAATTATGTGTCTTTTGTAATACTGAGCATTAGCCGTAACAATTGAGGTTGCATGTCAAAAAATTCAAAACAAAATTATTATGGGGGTCAAAATATTGAAGCTAAAATCAATGAAATCAAGAATTAAAATATCGTGAAGGTAAGTTCACATAGGTAAGCATTGATTTACTATTTTTAACTCTATAACTATTTACTTTGAATGTATATATATATATATTGTCAAGGTACATCTTTTTGAAGTTATTATAGTAAACCCATACAATGGGCTGCTGGAATTATGTGACGGGGAGGAACAAATTATGCTGCAGTATTTACAAAATTCTGCTACAAGAAAATGCAAATTATGCTACAGAATGCATCACATTTTGTGATGGTATTACGTTATTTATTTTTTTAATATATGTTTTTATTGCCATTTCAACATCATACAATACCACATCAGGGGCAAAATTATGGGCCCTTTGCACCAAATCATAACGTATGCGGAACTATACCCGCGGTTAGGTCCAAGCAATGCAAACAGAATATTGTACAAAGCAAGAAATGACAATGAAACCCCCTCATGCTCTGTTCTGTACATAATCCAGTATCATAAGCATACAAGGAATACAAAGAATTGTATTAGGACACCCGCAGTGTGAACCCGGGCCCCAATACTAGTGCATAACCACTTAAAAGGACTTTGTTCTCACATTCCCGTCACCATTAGTGACTACATCTGTGTAGAACTCCTGTTTTCAGTGACTACCACTGTCACAGGGGCAGAGGAAGCTCCACCAGTAAGTTCAGAAATCATGGCTCCCCATACTGGCCGGTCATCTTGTAGTCTATCGTCACACCTCACTTTCTTCATATGTGCATCATCTGCACCCGCCCATTCAGCAATGTCTTGCAACCAATCAGCCGTCAGGGGGGTCTCGAGCTGAGACACCTATTAGCTATTCAGCGTTTGGCCAACATCAATCCAAGTATCGCAAACTTCCTGCTGAATTTCCTATTCTTCCTAATAGGGACTAATCCCACCAGGCATTGCTTCAAGTCCCTAGGAATCATCCACCCTGCAGCAGTGTGTCGATGTCCCAGAATAGCGTCCCAATAGCTAATGACATCGGAAGAGCTCCACAAGAAGGAAATCTGCCGGTGAATGTCAGCAATGCGTGCACTCCACATCTCTAGTAGATATATTGCGTGTAGGTTTTTAGGAGAGAGGTAAGTGATAGTGGAGAAGTGTGGCTCACTGGTTAGAGCAGGCAGACCCTGAAGCAGAGGTCAGACCCGGGACCAGGGTTCGATTCCCGACGCGGCAGGGTGTTGAGGTCAAATGTCCACGGACTCGATAATTCTCGCTTCGGCGCCTGACCTAATCATGGGTTCACACTCTGCAACTCTGGGCATTAAGCTTGTTTAATCTCCACAACGGCCCCCCCGCGGCGGGATGCCTGGCTTTCACCTTGGGGATGCCCTGTAGGGCCTATCTCACAGGGAAAAACCAGGACGGGTTCCCAAGGCAAGCACGGAGATACCCTTTCGGGGGTCGATTCTGGCGCTATATAAGAAATGTAATAATAATAATAATAATAATAATATGTATTATGTTATACTGAGCATGCATTGACCAAGAAGTCTTGCACAATCTGAGGTATTTTTGCCCACTCCTTATTCGTGATAGGGGAATCACTAATCTCTGTCATGTGTCTTCCACCTTAAGGGGAGAGTTGGGCCTATCAGCTCATAGGGCATGGTAAATATGGGCGATGAGATGTTAACCACTCGTCATAGTCAGCAATGCAATATGTCTCTGAGTAGCGTCAGGGCCATCTGGGAACCCAAACCACTTCCCTCAGTCTTTAGTAGCAATTTTCATATATTGGAGAAACTGACCCCGTCCCAAGTTAATAGTCTCTGTTGCCTTCTGTAGTGTAATGAGTCGGCCTGATGGGTAAAGGTCACCTAAGGTGGTATAGACCCCCCTCCCGCCAACTGGCATTAGCCTTGGCATGAAGTTTTTGTATGAAAGGCCAGAAGTGCCACAGCTCCAGTTCCAGAGTATAGGGTGCCCTACATAGTACCACCCACACCGTTCGCTTTCTTAGTCCAGTTGAAAAACATGTGGCTGTGATGCAGGTGTTCTGCTGCCCCCCAGTTCTCTGCCCCAGCGGTACCTGCCGGTATCGATTTCTCCCAATTGGGTTCTTCATCTAACTAGTGCACAGCATTTTGTAAGTGAGAAGCAAGGTAATAGAGTTCGAGGTCTGGCACTTCTATTCCATCTCTAACCCACTCCAACCTCAGCTTGGCCAGACAAACCCGGCACAGCCTCCCAGTCCACAGTAAGTCCACTAGGAGTTTGTCTAGCTCCCGGAAAACGCTCCAGAGGATCTCATAAATTTTTCCCTGCAGGACATAAAGGCACCGGTTCATTACAACAGTTTAAGTTAAGGCAATTTTCCCCAACAAAGAGAACTTATGGGAGTTCCAGAACTTAATGGATGTCTTAAGGTAGTCACAAATGCACCCAATATTTAGTGTGCAGCACTGTAGAGCCCCATGTGTTATGCATGATGAGATAGCTTACTTTGTCTCCACTCCAAGGTATCCCTGCCTCAGGGATTCAATAGGACTCAAGCTCTTTCAGCTGCCCCAGCCGATTGGCATTGCTGTGCGCGCAAGGTAATTTGTTTAATTTATTTATTTATTTACTTAACTTCGTTAGGCCGTATGCCAGAGTCTACTACCCTCACCCTGCCCCTCCCCCGCCCTGCCCCACCGCCCGCAGCATTCCCTTGAGGAGCCGCCACTGTGGAGGACATGTACTAGCCACTGCAGGTTGCAAAGAGTGATTCTTTGGGGAATAAATCCAGACTGGTCGGGATGAACCAACTTTAATAGATGACAAAGTAAACGTCTCGCCAAGATGTCTCCCAGTATTTTCAGTCCTACTTTCAACAGGGACAGAGGGCGGTAGGACTCTGTGTCTAATGGGTCCTTCGCCTGTTTGCGAAGAAGCACAAATAACTATTCTTGCATGGACGCAGGGTGCACCCCTCATTCTAGGTCCTACTGATATACCAGGAGTAATCTATCTGCCATTGTCCCTGGTAGTATCCTGTAGTGTTCTGTAGGCAATCCATCCCCGCCTAGGGACTTAGCTGTTTTGAGGGAGTCTATGTCCTGCAATATCTCTTACTTGGTGTGAGGACTCTCTAGTTTTGCCCGTTCAGGTCCCTCCCGCCACATCAGTGGCAGCATATCAAGTTAGGCAATCACTTCGGAAGCTGGGGTAGCACTGGGTGACCCATACACCCCTTGTAGATGTTATGTCAGGGTCTCATTGATGGATTGTTGTGTATAAACCTCCCATCCTGCTGGGTCCCTGATCCATAGTATACAGTCTGTGTGGCTTTTATGGTGGACCATTCAAATAATAACCAGACCACCTAATCTCCTTCTATATGGCGATGCTGTCTATAGGTAAGACGTGTGTGTTTTTCAAGGGTGTCCCATAAGAAGAGCACCTGTTACCCAGCATCATCCCAGGCCAGATGCAAGGTTCGGTCATGTGGCAGCGCCCTCTCCAATGCTGCTGGCTTATTTTCTTGCAGCTTTAAGTCCATCTCCAGTGTGCGTGTGAAACCCGAGGAGGTCTCCATGCCCAATCACCAAAGTACCACCTTCATAACATCCTACTCTGTCAGCCAGTATTGGGTGCACTCCCAGTTAAGGGTAGAGAAGACATTCAGAGCTTCTACCATCACTCCCCTATAGACCGGGTCAGTGAAGGACTTGGCCCACATTGTCCACAGTGTGACCCAGCATGACCCAGGGCACTTCTCTGGTTAGAGTAAGTTAAAATTAGGGGTGAGTGACCCAAAATGCATCTAGTCAAGTATGTTGTATCTGATACCCTCCGTGTGACCTCTGCTTGTATAAGGAAATAGTCCAGTCTTCTGTGGGAATTCATCATGGGTGTGATACAGAAATATGTGCAGATCTGCGGGTTCTGAGCCCTCCAAACATCCACCAACCCCGCTCACTGCATCATTTTTTTCAGGGCATCGGTCAGGGGAGGCTTAGTTTCCTGACACAAGGAGGATCTATCCATGTCCCAGTCCAGAACACAATTACAGTCCCTAGCAACCAATAGTTATGCTGGTAGAAACCTCTGCATTATTGTCAAAACCTCCCCATAAAAGGTTCTGCTATCAACATTGGGGTGTATATATGAACTAGGCAGAAGTCATGTGCATCCAGTGTACCATGCAGGATGACATACTGCCTGTCGAGGTCCTCACACACCCCCAGCTTTTGCAAAGGGACGCCAGCAGCCAGCAAAATAAGGGTCCCTCCGGCAAAGCCAGAATACTAGGTTGCATATTTTTGTCCCCTCCATCTACAGCGGAATCCAGCAGTTCAGTCCCCCCCTGGTGGGTTTTCTGTAGGAAGGTAACTAATATCCTATAGCACTTAAGGTACGCTAGAATCTTATGGAATTGTACAGGGATGTTCATCACCCTAAAATTCCATGTAAGGAACTTGAAGTCACCTCCCATACCCAGCATGACTCAGCTAGCCTGTCTACATGGCCCTCCTACTAAACCATAACAGCACTAGCAGTAGTGCCGGTTGTATATGAGTGTCAAGAGCAGTCTTCCCCAAACAAACAATAACAACAAAAACTGTAATCAACAACACCCCATTCATCCCCCTCTACCCGCTCCCAAAGACAGAATATACAGAACTTCCCCAGCACAACTAACGGCCAGAAGGATGCTGATGGCCACTCCACAACCCCACCCCTGCCTTCTCTTTAACCTACTAAGGAAAGTAGTAGGTAGTATGTGTTATACTGTTGAGCAGCCTTGGCACATCAGATCAGTAAGCCCAAACAGGAGCAAAGCAGGCCAGAAGATGACAGGCCCCCAGCCACCTCCACAGAACAGTAAATCACAACAAATCTCATGCGCTTTCCGCAACTTGTATAGGCCCGTGAGACCACCCCCTGGTATCTCCCCAACACCCAAACAGTAGTCTCTGGCACAACCCATTACCATCAAATATAAAACATCAACATTACAGTTTCGTATTTGTAGCACTATCCGCGGTAAGGCTCCACTGGTCTCCTCAGCACGTCTGAAGGATGGTGGTAAAAACAATTCATACAGGGGAGTTCCCCCCCGACTCGACGTCTCCAGCCATGATGGTCAAGATACACCCCTCCCAAGGGTGACGCACCAGGCATCTTCCGGCAGTTGGAAATCTAGCTAGCATCAGTGCTGTCGCTCAGTATATCGGGTACCAGTCAAATCTACAAGAAAGCACACAGATCCAGTGATCCTGGTGCTTCCAATCTCAAGGTGCCATCCGGACAAACAAAGATGTGTTTGACTACATCAGTGTCCTTCTAGTATGGCCCAGCCTGGAACTGTGCCCATTTGAGATTCACATCTGTATTGCTTCTCCCTTCCAAATAATAGAAAATACTGCACCACCACATGTAGGCAAACACATGGCAAAGCAATAAAAACTCCAGGAAAGAGATTTCACTCTCATACAATGAGGCACATCAAAAGACAGTTTTCAGAATAAAGCATGAGGGTTTATTTGTGCAACACTCTCTAACAAAAAGACTAACAAACAGGATGACAAATGAACAACATTTGAATGTGTATAGAGATATATATGTGCAAACAATAATAACACACTTATAAGTAAGCAAATCCATCTGTTGAATACATGTAATAAAATACATGTAATAAAATACAAGAAGGTAATATTACCGTCTACTGCAAGAAATACGCACTGTTAAATACAAGTAATCAGAAAGATATATACACTATATAGATCAGATGATTATAACCACTGGAGACTCGAATGTGCACACAGACACACTCACACATCACAATGCCAATAATCAGAAGAAATACATCAACAAACGAGTATTCAACATTCTTGGCAACTCGGCTAGAGGAGCCCTTGACAGCCATGCAGAAGTCTCGATCGGGACCCTCAAAGTTCCCTGCGGCAACTCGTCTGTTCCACAGCGAGCTCCCATCTGGGTGCCAAGATTTCCTGCCTTTAAAACTTGTATTCAACCTGATGAGAAGTTTCTGGAAACCTCAGCTCCTTCCTTCTTTTACGAAAATTGAGCTGACCGTACTGGTCTGTGTCAGGGTCAAGACAGAAGCTGGCCAGGCCACTGTATTGTGACTCTAAGACAGAGCTGTACATTCCACACATTTCTTGGCAACAACAATCTCTGCCTTGAAAGGTACCAAGCATGCATCACACACATTATCTTAGTGAAGCTTACGAAAGTCTCCAAAAGTACAGAAAACAATCTTGAAGGTGAATAGCCTAAACAAAATGAGTGATCTGGGGGATTACCTGTGTGTGCAAAGCTCAAGCTAGACAGTCAAAATTCAAGATGTCATGAGGTCATGTCAAAGCCAATACTAAAACCTTCATGAATCTTCCAAATGTACAACATAATGTACATGTGTGCACCACTGCATATAAAACTACCCCCGAGAACAAGAAATACATTTTATACCTTTCTCTCTCTCATCCTTTCAAATGTACATCCCACGTGTTCTGTTCCTGGCAAGGCTGTATAAAGAAAACACTCCCCCTCTTAAACTACAAGGACACATGAAAGAAATCTTCAGAGAAAAATGCACATGGAGGAAGCATGATGTTGTTCCTTCAAGAAAGCAGCTAAAGTCAATTAAAACAATGGTAGTCAAAGGTCATCACGTGTTCCAATACATGGGAGTGCCTCTGGCACTACAACATCTCCTCTGGGTATCAGCAGTATTGTTCCATCCAAGTGTGTCCAACCAGTCTGTCCCCTCAGTACATGGTCATTGTATTGAATGTGCAACAAACAAGAAACAGCAGCCTGTATTTAAAATTAAGGTTTCTCAGTCTCCTTTTTGCTGAGATAAAGTTATTGTGCATAGTCTTAACCGCCAGTGTAATCGTGGTAGATGAAGATTTGCTCGTCCTCACATCTGGGGGGACTGCATGTGCGTGTATGTTGCAGGAGAGCATTGTGATCACAGTAGTTAAAAAGATGAGCAATAAGGGCTCACAGTGGCACACCAGTGTGTGGTGCCTATGCCAACGGTTTGTGGGCCCTCTCCACCATAAAGGATTTAGACAGCTTCAAGGGTCAATGAGCCTTGGTTATCCATTGTTCTAAAAAGAGCTCTGCCGAGGGGCCCTCTGCCTGGTCTGGTAAGCCTACGAGGTGGAGATTATTTCACAGTGACTGGCCCTCCACGTCCATCAGGTGCCCCTATGCATGTGGCCCCCTACATTACAGGCCCGCCAAAGCAGCTCTCAGTAACTTGACCTCTTTTGGAGAACATCCACATTGTCCTCTACCACCGTGATTTGGTCTGCAACCTTTCGCAGATTCAGACTCAGATGATTTCTTTCCATACCCATTGCGTGCATCTTTTCCTAAAGTACAACGCGAGAGCCCTGAATCACTGGCAAGAGTTCTGCAGCACTGGGTCGCTTAATTGGCTGTCCATGGATTGTTCTCCAGGCAAGTGCGTGCAATGTGCCTCCTGTTTTGAGACCGTATACAGGGAAATTCTATTGGCCAGAGTCGGTTTCACCCCCTTGTCCTTTTCCATGGTCAATGGTGCACACGCATCTCAGATAGTAGTTTGTACCCCCCGTCCATGCTCCAACTTGCAACCAATTTATTCCTTCCTGAAGCCCGTGCAGTCTCCAGGGCCCAGAGTCGCCTCACAACTAGACGTTTTCCTGGGTGGGCTTGGGACGCATCCCCCACATAGTTTCTCCAGTCTCTATCTGTGCAGCCCCATCTCATCAATTCAAATGTAACCAGCATCAGTCAGCGCCACCAGCCCCAATACTCCTCACCATGCAATTTTGCCTCCTGTTCACTCAGTCTGAGGCTACACCGGAAAATTTGGCAGGTGAGATCCATCACCTTCAGCAAGAGATCATCGCCCCCTAAGTCTAGGGCCTTGAATAAGCTCTACACCCTTACCACTTCACCCAGATTGTCAAGGTGGCAGGACATCCTCAGGACTCCAAGAGTCCCCATTCTCCAGTTTTGTGGTCTGCTCACAGGCAGCATGGCGGCCGTAGGAATAGCATAGTGTTCACAAAGCTCGTCAGTAAGGCGCTTCCAGTAACAGGGACCTTGTCAGTGTCTCCAATACAGCTACTATCACTCAGCTACAGGTAGTATCAGAGCCCCAGGCGGCTAATGTCACAACAAAGCTGCAGATCCAGCGAGACGGCCCAACCCAATCCACAGAGCCAGCACTGTCATATTTTAGTAGTTGTTTCTTCTTATACAGGTCCAGGGAGTGTGGCGGAAATATTTTGTGGCATTAGACCACGAGCTCCACAACAACGCAGCCTCTGATAGACCACGGGTGCAGGGTGGGCCCCAGTCCCGGCCGCTCACACCCGGGCCTGCCGGTAGAAAATGTCTGTGCCTCCAGGCGTAGCCCGCACAGTCTCTATGGCCACACTGGCTCACACTGCATCCTCAGCCATCCTGTAGAAATCCACTGTTGTACGTTCCGCAGTCTGCGTCACCAGCAAATCATGGAGCAGACTCAGCTGGAATCGTGGTCCCACTCAACTGTCGCCGATGGAGCCTGTGGTCGGGCCCTCAGGGGAAGTCAGCCATGCCGGTGCACAGATTCTCTCAGCTTTGCTCCTTTCCTTCTCAGTCGATGGAGGTTCCTTGTTCCTGGCACAATCCTATGGCAGGACCGCTCTGGAGCCTCCGCCCCCAGCGCCGGTGTCCAGGTCCACTGCCGTTCGTTGTCCTGCAGCCGTGTCAACAGTCTCTGAGGGGCACCTCCATGGTCCCCCAACACATCACCAGCAAAAAGGGGTGGCTCCACAATGTGAGAAAAGTACAGATTGTACAGGGGATCACAGGATTATAAAGGATTCCAAGCTCCATAGTTGGATTGGTCAAAAGAAGCATCTAGTCGACCATCTTGGCAGGCTTTGCATCCCCTACTTCATTGTTTCAATATTTGTACTCTTGCTAACAATGTGTGGGCATGCCATTTGTACCAGTTTAACACCTAAATACAAAAATACAACTGAAAGGAGACCAGTTAGCAAACTATAGACCACGGGTACTCATAGTACGGCCCGCGGGCCAGTGGCGGCCCGGCAAGCCTTCTCTGGCGGCCCGCGGACCTTGCAGACATAGTACCCGTGTTTTAGAATTTTTTTTTAGAGTGTTTTTAAACACGGAGGGTTTCCGCAGCGCAAGTCTGAGAGACTCTGCTGCGCGCCGGGCCGATTCCAGTGTTAGAGCGGAGCTGCAGGGGCCTAAGAAAAGGTGCACAGTCCCATTAACAAGCTAATGGTCTTTTAAAGACCTGTGGGGTGCTCGGGTGCGGCTGTGTGTGTGATGCAAGCGGCTGAAAACGACCTGGGCGGAGCTGCTGCAATTGCTGAAGGCAATGCCCGGCAGGCACTCAGGGTCATGGGGAAGCCAGTGGGAGTCCGACCCAGGAGCGGCTGGTAGGAGGGGTCCTTCGGGAGAAGATCGCCCGAGAAGACAGAGGACTGTACGATGCAGCTCCAGACCCCCTGCTGGCTGGTGAGGTGGCCCAGTCCTCTGTGCTGCTTCGTGATGCTGTGTAAGAAGCGAGGGTCGGGGGAGAATATGGAGCTCTAGGGTGCCCCCCCACCCCCCACCAAGACCAGTGAGCACGGAGGATAGTGCAGGAAGGAGGGTGGTTCCGAAGCAATTCCTGGCCAGAGAGCTCAGCTCGCGGCTGCACTCCGGGGAGCTGGACGGCACAGTGTGATTTATGCGAGCGCAGCGGGATCCCTCCTTGTTGTGCAACAGAAGGAGGCATAAAATACGGGGGATGTCCCAGCCCAACACGAGTGCTCCCTGCATCTGAGTGGCGTGTCCTCCTCTAAAGCAGCATACTGCATACAGTGGGCCAAGCTTAGCTGTACAAAAGAGCACAGGAACCTCTCAAACATTACCGTGAGCTAGGAAATAAGGCTGCCTTGCACGCAAAAGGCCAAGGGGCCCTGGAAAGACTTGTTACATACATCGCAACCATGCCAACCCTCGTCCAGCTTCACTTCGTCAATATAGCAATAGCCTGAGAATAGGCGGCCTGGGGGCATAAAGGCAGTGATTCATCGCTCGTACCTGTGAAGCATGGGAAGGGGCCACACCAGCAACCTGAGGAGTGAGGAGGAGGGGGTTGCTACCTACCCCCACTAGACCAACAACACACAGGCGGGACCAGGGTGCGCAGTGGACACACGCCAGTTCAGCTGAGACCCAGAGCTGTGCACCCCCTGCCTGGTGTTCAGTGACATCACAAGCCTTGGAACCAACACAGAGCACAGGAGGACGACAGGGTAGGCGGTGTGAGGCGGCATGTCCCAGACGGAGGAAGATAGAGGGAGGGAGGGAGGGTGACAGAGGGAGGGAGGCAGAGGGAGGGAGGGAGACAGAGAGAGGGAGGGAGACAGAGGGAGTGGGGTGACAGAGGGAGGGAGACATAGGGACGGAGATGGAGGGAGGGAGACAGAGAAAGGGAGAGGGACGGAGACAGAGGGAGACAGACAGAGGGTAACAGAGGGAGCGTGACAGAGGGAGCGTGACAGAGGGAGGGTGACAGAGGAGGGAGACAGAGAGAGACGGAGGGAGGGAAACAGGGACGCAGATAGAGGGAGGGTGACAGACAGAGGGAGAGAGACCAACAGAGGCAGGAGAGAGACAGAGGGAGAGAGACAGAGAGAGGGAGAGAGACGGAGGGAAGGAGACGGAGGGAGGGTGACGGAGGGAG
The DNA here is from genome assembly GCF_964263255.1 of Lissotriton vulgaris. Lineage (NCBI taxonomy): Eukaryota > Metazoa > Chordata > Amphibia > Caudata > Salamandridae > Lissotriton > Lissotriton vulgaris. The sequence continues at coordinate 436,779,416 of NC_141698.1, read as the reverse complement.
GGTGACGGAGGGAGACAGAGGGAGGGAGACAGAGGGAGGGAGACAGAGGGAGGGAGACAGAGGGAAGGAGACAGAGGGAGGGAGACAGAGAGAGAGAGAGGGAGGGAGACAGAGAGAGAGGGAGGGAGACAGAGAGGGAGAGAGCGATCAAGAGAGAAAGAGAAAAAGAGAGAGAAAGAAAGAGAAAAAGAGATGTGTGTATGCCGGGTCGGTAGCTCAGTGGACAAAGGCGTCCGCTGCGGAAACCTGTGTTCAACATCATGGTCACAGCTTTTAGCCCCGCCCCCTTCCCCACTGACCCCGCCCTCACTGGTGCGGCCCTCGGACACAAACCACACTGTATATTTGGCCCCCTAGAGAAAGTTTGTGAGTACCCATGCTATAGACTATGTGGCAAGAACAATTATGCGGAAAAAAAACGCAGCTGCAGAATGGCTTAGTTCCAATGGCCCTTTCTATACACGTTACAATATTTTTGTCCTTATATTTTGTTGGAATACCCAAGTCGAAAAGTCTAAGCAGTGTAAAAGGGGTCCTGTCAACAATAGACGCTTACAATATTTAAGCAAGTGGATGCCCTACATAGGTCCTGCGTGTGCCTTTTATTTCCATGATTTCTATAGATATGCCAAAACGTTTAAATATATTACTTTTCCATCAGCAGACTTGTTGGCTTCTGAATATGTCTTGTAAGTAGTGAAGCCCATTCTCTGTAACTCAGGGTAATGGTGTAGGTATAGTATTCATTTCAATTCCACAATGTTTTTTTTTTAAAGAATGAATAAAACCGGAAAGGGGAATGAAATATTTCCACTAAAATTCAGAACACCATTGACTGGAATCATCAGTCGCAGGAGCTATAGCATCAGAAAATGTGACAGGGGCACACCCCTGGGCATTAATTTAGCAGCTGCAGACAAAAATCAAAAAAGCATTTTTCATGACTAAACTCTGAATAGTCCATTCAAATTAATAGATAACACAGTAAGCTTTTAAGAGATACCACCTGTGAGACTGTCATTGGATGTGATAAAATGTCTATAATGCTACTAAATCCACTATAGGAGTACATCAAGGATGTGTGGCCTCGCACAGCAATCAGCAGCAGCTCCAATATTTCATACCACTGAAGTGATTGGTAACCTTAACATTGCTTAATACATAAGAAAACATGCAAGTGTCCATCCACCATTGGCGGCACTGACGAATGCCAGGGTTGCTGAATACTAAGACTGCCTAGTCTGATTCCACCTCATGTATTTTACTTTCATCTTCCTACACCTCCTGCCTCTTTATCTCACTTGTGCAGGTTCCTGTTCATCACTTCTTTCTTCGTTTGGCGCTGTTTCCTTACCGTTCTCTTCCTAATTCGTTCCCTCTTTTCTGTCTCTTGCTGTCTCTTGCTCTCGATCAATGTCTGATGATGAAAAATATGTCCCGGTCCCCAAAAATAAGTGAAGCACTGGCAACCACTAGTACAACCTAATCTCTACATAAGTGGCATTTGCATAGCTTTCTATTTCCATTTTTTTGGTGTGTTTTTTATATACCGCAAACTAGACCCGAGACATTGGGTATCGGAGTGCTTTACATGCGCACCAGTTTCTTTATAAATGGACACATCCATGGGGCATATTATCAAGGACCGGTGTTAAAATTATCGCTGTTTTATCGGCAGGAAATTTGCCGATAAAACGGCGATAATGGGCTTGATAATACGCCCTTGTTAATTCCCATAGAAGCCCATGTTAACATCAGAACATGGCCTTCTATGGGAATTAACAAGGGCGTATTATCAAGCCCATTATTGCCGTTTTATCGGCAGTTTCCTGACAATAAAACGGCGATAATTTTAACACCGGTCCTTGATAATATGCCCCCATATTTTTTGTTAGGCACGGGGTGATTAAGTGATTTGCCTAGAATCACAGGATGTTGAGCGTCGCTACCGAGACTCAGACTGGTTCCCCAGCTTCGAGGTCAACCGCTCTAGCAGTAAGGCTACAACCTCTCCGCCTTGACCGCTTATGGGCTTTATGCAGCTGCGCTGCGGCCCAGCAACCGCCAATATTCGAATGTATGGTCTGCACGTGCTCTGCCTTTAATAAGCTAACTCTACATGCTGATCTGAGAGGGCATAGCTGAGAGAGCACCCATACCTCTCGGGTTTTATGTTTTCTGTGTTTCTATGTTAATGAGCGCTGATATTCTGTGCCCTTCAGATACAAAATTATAGTCCTTCTTGTATTTTGCCAAAAGTTCCAGTTTTTTTGTTTTTAAAATCTGGTCACCCTAACCTACAAACTAAAGTTTACATCGAATTAGCTGCTCCTGAAAATTTCGTTTATGTCCATTCGTCACTTTCGGAATGCAGAATTAAAACGTATTAATTAACTACCTGGTAAAAGTATATGTTATCCTCACCATAGATTGAAAATGCCTAAACCCTCTAAGCTGAAATTTCCTACGAGGCGCCCATGTATCAAAGGGGAGAAAACTTTTGAGGATAGAGTTGCCAAATCTACTTTATGATGTTCCATCTAGAAATCAAAATAATCACACATATAGTTCTATTGCCATCTTGTGGTAAAACTGAAAACTGCAATACATTTACAGCATACTTCCAGCTCCCAAGAAAACAGCGTAATCAATAAAGTGAGATTGTCGAGGTGGTGGGTGGTGACACCAAACAAGGTGCAACTAGAGCCAACTTTCGGGGCGGGGAAGGGGGCTAATTAAAAATTCGGGAGGGGGAGGGGGCGGGGGCGAGGCTAAATCTTTCAGCAATATGTAGAGTGGAGATGCAGGAGCTCTGAGAAGGGGTGAAAACACAACAAAGCCTCGTTAACAAGCAGGACCGGACTGGGAACCAAAACTAACCTTGGCAAAGAGCTCGGCCGGCCCCCCTGGAGCGGCCGAGCTGTTTGCCAGGGCCGGTTTCGGCCGATTTTGTTACAGGGCCTTCTTTGCAGCGGCCATGGGGGGGGTGGGGGTGGGGGGGGGGGGAGTACAGCTGAAGCCTTTTGAGCCCAATGGGCGCGTTGCGCACCTGGGTGACACAGAGGAGTGTTTTTTTTTTACGGAAAGTGTCATACAATGCACCCCACAAGGGCCACTATTACTGCTCATCGACATATCATTAGTAGGGTTCTGTAGAGTTTTATTGTGCAAGTCAAGCCTTGTGAAGTTCAATGATAATAAACCCACAACTAAGGGTCTGATTTAAAGTTTTACAGAGAGGCTTTTTCATCGCAGTATCGACGAAGTACCATCTCCACTAAACTCACGATCCGCCTGACCCATTTAGAGGTGGGCAAATGTACAGTATGTCTACGAAGGAGCCTAGTCCTGTTCCGTCAACAATATACTCCCACGGTGGTAATTTGAAGTGGGCGGTTGACGTGTTTTGGGCGTTTTTTGTTAGCTTTTTGTTGTTGGGCAGTCAACATTTTTAAAACTCCCCCATACCATGTCAGATAACTCCCAGGGTGTTGGGGTCATTAGCTTTACTTTTATCAAAAACAAACCCTCACTTTGGTGGTTTCATTTTTGAAAAAAATAAATCTTTGAAAAAGTATGATGGCTGGTGTTGGAAGCTAAATATGTCAGGTCACCTAGGGTAGCCTGGCCTAGGGTAAGACAATATCAGTAGAGGCACATGTGAAAAGGTTGCAAACCATCCAGCAGTAATCACACGCAATATCACTCAAAAATGACGCTACACCATTGTTTGGAAAAATACGAGCTTGTTTATAAAAATAATCTTTGCTCTCTTGTCTTTAGAAATCACAGCTTAGTACATTACATTTTGTCATGAAAATAATAATAATACTTTTAAAGTTGCTAAATTATATCATTAATCAGCATCAACAGCACATTACATTAGACTTGACTTCTGTGAAGTGTTTTATACTTTTACCCCCTCAGCACCTCTAACCACCAAGGGAATGTACACAACCAGTGAAGAATGGCAGTGGTTACATTAGATTTACATATGCGCTTGTAACCCCTAAAAGGACCTTACATTTCCTAGTCAAGAATTACTTTTAGCACTACTTTTATGGTTAGCTCTATCCCCCAGATTCTGGTTCAGGGGCTGTTCTTTCCTGGATCTGAAATTAACGAGGATTACTTCATCATGTCAATACCCAGTACTGGAACCCAGTGGGGGGGGGGGGGGAAAGGGCCAAACGAACAGTAGGACTGGAATACGTGCACAGGCACAAGAATTAACTTTTCCCCACACAGAAAGACTTCCTATGAAGAACCACTTCTCAGTCCCTTGGGGCGATTAGTCTTCCCCCCATCCCACACTCTCCTTACTTTCCAGTAGAGACTATAAGGCCAAAGTCTCAAGGGGGCTGAGCTGTCAGGAGGGCTCCACCGAAGTTCCAACCGGCAGCGGCTCGTTCCGCTACCTCCCGCCCAGCCAACTACTCGATCCCAGTGCTGGCGCGGGAAGGAACGGCAATGACTCTCCCCCTCTTTCGAGGAACAACTGTGTGCTTCCCGCCTACCCAGCCACTCGATCTCCGGGCTGGTGCAGACAGGGGCTCGCCTCCGCTGACAGGAGCTGCTCCGAACCGCGTCCTCTGTTCCGGCCGACTCCGCCTCTCAGAGTCAGTCAGCTCCACCGGGCATGCGCGGGGGTGCAGTGTCTCCCCGCTGGGGGCCGCGCTCTTCCGACGGCGCCACCCCTTCCGCTCCACCCACTCCGGGACCGGTGGAAGTCACACCAGGGCTGGGCAACCCCAGGGAACGATTACCTCACTATTCCTTCTCTCCTCTCCTTTCAGAACCGGCGGCCACGCCACCAGGCTTGTGCTGGTCACCTCACGCTGGCTCAGAAATAGGCAAGTTCGCTTTCTCTCCGCTTCTGCCCCCTCAGTGTTCGCTGCTCCAATTCCCCGGACCCCGTCCTCCCCACTTGGACAGCTGCTCTTCACAGCCAGCAGTCTGCCACTACAGGTAGGAGAAGGGATTCCGGTTAATTATGTCGCCAGGGGAAATCACGGGCAACCACGGGCAGAATTCAGTTGAGGAGCTAATCGAGGGGGCCACAAAGATTAACCCCTCTTCTTCTTAGCAACACTCAGCAAGAGTCTTTCTAAAGTCTTTCCAACTAGGCAGAGGACTGCGCTCCACAGCGCCGCAGTCTCCTTCTCCTTCTCACACCCCGTACTTCCAGACTAGGGGTTGGACAGGCGCCCAGGGTCTCCAGTAATCCCAAGCAGCGGGGACAAGTCAAGTAACCCAAGGGAGGAAGGGTGGTGAATCAATAAGGCAGCGTCCTTAGACTAGGAGGTCAACCCTTTGACTATCCTACCCCCACCTTCTGCTACAGCCTGTCCTCCAGCTGACTCTCTCTGGTAAGACAAAATGGCTGACTAGCATTCCGCCTTATATAGGCTGACCCTCAGAGGTCCAGAAGGGACCAGAAGGTTCTGGAATGCCCTATTCTACCCTATGGGACAGGTCCCAGGTATGTCAGTTATGACAGTTGGTAGCCACCATTTTGTGACTCCAAGGAAATTCCTGTCAGGAAAGGCCTCAAGGCCTGAGGTGAAAAACTATGAGGGCGAAAGAGCACCTATCCCCTAGACCAACACCTTGAAAAATCTAGTGGACACAAAAATAAATAAAGGCATGAGGGGCAAAAAGGGGACAAAATAAATAATAAATTGGAGGGACTACGCAAAAGGTCAGACAGGTCTAACACGCGTCCCTCCCAGCTGAAAGTGGGGAGAGCTACCCAACCCCTTGGGAGTCCTCATCACTAAGGCGGAAATACCTAGAGAGACCGTCTGCATTGGCGTGGTCCACTCCAGGCCGATGTTCCACCCGGAAATCCATTCCCTGTAGGGAGATGGACCACCTCAACAGCTTGGGATTCTCCCCCTTCATCTGCATTAGCCAACGAAGGGGTCGGTGGTCAGTCTGAACCAGGAAGTGCGAGCCAAACAGGTATGGCCGCAGCTTCTTCAGAGCCCACACCACCGCGAAAGCTTCCCTCTCAATTGCATTCCACTTCTGTTCCCGGGGAAGCAGTCTCCTGGATAAGAAGACTACAGGCTGATCCAGGACCTCTTCATTCAGTTGCAATAACACTGCCCCAATGCCATGTTCTGATGCATCTGTCTGGACAATGAACTCCTTGGAGAAGTCTGGGGCCCTCAGGACCGGTGCTGCACACATTGCCTGCTTCAGTTTTTCAAAAGCTTGCTGACAAGCTTTCATCCAAACTACCCGTCGAGGTTGTTTCTTGGAGGTGAGCTCTGTGAGGGGCGCTACAATAGTGCCATACCCCTTCACAAAGCAACGGTAGTAGCCTGTGAGGCCCAGGAAAGCTCAGACCTCAGTCTGTGTCTTGGGGGGTTCCCAGGCCATGATTGCCTCAATCTTTGCCTGCAGGGGCTGCGCTGTCCCCCTACCCACCAAGTGTCCAAGGTACACAACCGACCCCTGCCCAATCTGGCATTTGCTGGCCTTGATTGTCAATCCAGCTTGTTTCAGGGCCTGGAGAACTGCTTGCAAATGTTGCAAATGGTCCTCCCAACTGCTACTGAAGACAGCAATGTCATCCAGGTAAGCAGCGGAGAAACCCTCCATTCCAGAGAGGACCTGATTCACCAGCCGCTGAAATGTGGCAGGGGCATTTTTGAGCCCAAAGGGCATCACGCAAAATTGGAAGTGTCCCTCAGGCGTGGAGAAGGCTGACCTTTCCTTCGCTCCATCTGTCAAGGAGATCTGCCAGTACCCTGAAGTGAGGTCAAAGGTACTTAGGTATTGGGCAGCTCCTAGCCGGTCAATTAATTCATCCGCCCTAGGGATCGGATGAGCATCAGTCTTTGTAACTGAGTTCAGTCCCCGGTAATCCACACAGAACCTCAGTTCTGGCGTGGTGCCCGGTGGAGCGGCTTTTGGCACTAGCACCACCGGACTGGACCAAGGGCTGTTGGAAGGTTCTATAACTCCTAGCTCTAGCATCTTGGCAACCTCTCCATGGATGCTAGCCTTCACCTTGTCGGATAGCCGGTAGGTCTTCGACTTCACTGGTGGGCTGTCCCCTGTGTCCACATCATGGGTACACAGGTGAGTCCTTCCCGGGACAAGGGAGAACAACGTAGAGTACTGCTCCAGTATCTGGCGGCAGTCCTCCCGCTGTTCAGGAGTTAGAGTGGGAGAGAGAATCACTCCCTCCACTGACCCATCCTTCTCTTGAGACGAGAACAAGTCTGGGAGAGGTTCGCTTTCCGCTTCCTCTTCCCCATCAGTCACCATCATTAAAATGACCTCGGGCCTCTCATGGTGGGGTTTGAGTCGGTTGGCATGAAGCACGCATAGGGGCTGTCGTGGGGTCTTAAGGTCCACCAGGTATGTGGCCTTACCCTTCTTCTCCAACACCTCAAAGGGGCCTGTCCAGCGATCCTGGAGGGCACTAAGCTCTCCAGGCTCCATCACCCACACTTTCTGGCCAGGCTCCAATTCCACCTGGTAAGCATTGTGGTCATACCACTCTTTCATGACTGCCTGGCTGACCTCCAAGTTGTCAGAAGCTTGCTTCCACAACTTCGCCATTTGGCTCCTGAAGGCCAGCATGTAGCTCACTACATCCTGGGGGGGTTTCCTGGGAGACTTCTCCCAACCATCCTTCACCAGGCTGAGAGGACCGCGTACAGGGTGCCCATACAGAAGTTCGAAGGGGCTGAAGCCCACTCCCTTCTGTGGCACTTCCCTGTAGGAAAATAGCAAACAGGGTAGGAGGACGTCCCATTTCCTCCGCAGGCTTTCGGGCAGACTTCTGATCATGCCCTTCAAGGTTTTGTTGAACCTCTCGACCAGTCCATTCGACTGGGGGTGATAAGGAGTGGTGAACCGGTAGGTCACTCCACACTCCTTCCACATTGCCCGCATGTATGCTGACATAAAGTTGGTCCCCCTGTCAGACACAACTCCTTTGGGGAAACCCACTCGGGTAAAGATCCCCATTAGGGCCCTAGCCACCACAGGTGCAGTGACTGTCCTCAGAGGAATTGCCTCTGGGTACCGTGTGGCATGATCCACCAGAACCAGGATGAACCTGTGACCAGCTGTTGTTGGTGGATCTAAAGGCCCTACAATGTCGATGCCCACCCTTTCAAAGGGGGTGCTAACGACTGGAAGTGGTTCCAGGGGAGCTTTCAGCTTCACCCCTGTTTTCCCACTGGCCTGGCAGGATACACATGTCCGACAGTAAGTGTTGGACGCCACTTTCATCTGAGGCCAGTAAAAGTGGAGGACAAGCCGAGCAAAGGTCTTGTCCTGACCTAGGTGTCCTGCCAAGGGTATAGCATGAGCCAATTCCAGCAGAAAGGCTCGGTATTGTTGCGGTACTACCAAGGCCCTTGATGAACCAGGTAAGGGTACCTTGGGTTCACTGTAGAGGAGTCCATCCTCCCAGTAAATGTGGTAGTGTCCCGTAACATCACCTGCTGCCTGGGCTTCAGCCTGACGCCTCAGTCCCTCAAGGGTAGGGCACTCCCTCTGCCCCTTACAGAATTCCTCTCTGGTAGGCCCTCCCTCCACATTCCACTCAGCAGGGATGGGTAGATCCTCCAGAGAGACTACTTCCCCCTCCATGGACTCCTGGTCCACCACCGCAGGTGGCCGATCTGTCACATGGGGTGCGGAAGCCGAAGCAGGCTCTTCCTGTCTACGGGTCTGTCCCTTTTTGGCAGCGGGTTGGGCCATTGTTCCAGGCTCCAACCCAGGCGAACTCCCTCTCCGGGCAGTCGCAGACCGTGTGCTCACACAGGCCCAGTCAGGTGTACCCAGCATCGCAGAGTGCGTCCGGTATTCCACCTCTCTCCAAGCGTTGTGCTCCATATCATTCCCCAGCAGACAATCAACTGGCACGGCAGGGCTTACGGCAACTCGAAGTGAACCTGCAACCCCTTCCCACTCAAAGGGAACCTCAGCCACTGGATAGTGGCCCATTCTGCCGTCAGCCATCGCGGAGGGGTGGAGTACATGGGGAACCACCTGCTCTGGAGACACCAGTTGACTTCTCACCATAGTCATACTGGCTCCTGTATCTCTCAGAGCCTCCCCTCTCTGGCCATTGATGGTGACCCATTGCCCATACTTAGCAGTATTTGGGGGCACCTGGATCTTAGGAACCATCTCCCGTTCTCCCAGGGACACTAAGGTGACACCCGCCCACTCACCCCCCTTATCTAAGGGCAACTACTCCCCGAGCGCTTCACTAGCTACTCCCGGTGGTTTTCCTCCGGTGGGAGGGGGTGGTCTCTTTGGGCATCTGACATCTCCCTTATAATGTCCAACACCACCACACTCGAAACAGTGGAGAACACTTGGCTACTGGCTTTGGCCAGGATTAGGGTTTCTGGGCGGGTTAGCCTTAGGGGTGAAACCTGTTCCCTTCCCCTGGAATTGGTTTTGGGGACCTTTAGAGAACTCCCTCTTTTTATCTCCCCCCTCCTTCTTCTGAGGGGCGCCCTGTCCGACTTTTTGGGAATCCCCTCCAGTCCCCTTTGAGGACACCCGGGTACTTGCCCAGATGTCCGCCTCCTCTGCAAGCTTCCGGGGATTGGTCAGCTTGCTGTCCCAGGTGTTGGCCCAGCTCGGGAAAGCATTTCTCGAGGAGGTTCTCTTTCAAAAATAGATCATACAACCCATCATAATCCTTCACCTCACTGCCCTTTACCCAGCCCTCCAATGCCTTTCTTGCGTAATCAAGGAAGTCCACCCAGTTCTGGGTGCTTAACTTGTGGCTCCCCCTGAACTTCTGGCGATATTTCTCTGGGGTTAACCCAAACTTCCTGATCAAGGCTAGCTTCATGGTGGGGTAGTTGGTATGCTCCTCTGGTTCCAGGGCCAGCAAGGTGTCCCGACCAATAGGAGGCATGTACTTATACAAACCACCCCCCCAGTGCTTCTCCTGCACCCCATGGGCTCTTAGGGAGACCTCATAGGCAGCCAACCATTTGGCTATGTCATCCCCCTGACTATAGCTAGCAATGAGGTCTTTAGGCAAATAGGGTCTGGACTCCCTGGCTGTTTCTTTGGATTCGCTGCCACCATTCATCACAGGAGAGGACCCCCGTTGCAGGGTCTGGAGTTCTAACTCTTTCAACATAAACTCATGAGCCATCCTCCGCTCTTCCTTCTCCTGCTCCAGCTTAGCCAACTCCCATTTTAATTGTCTCATTTCCCTCCTGTCAGTGAGCTCTGCTTCGGTCAAGCTTCCCCCGGAGACACTACTGCCCCTCCTGGAGTAGGACACTGGTCCTGGGAGTAGGTTTTCCCCCTCTGAGTGGAATAATCCTTCTATCTCCACAACCGTGTCCCGGTCTGTCCCTTCATCCTCCTTCCCTTCTTTGTGTGCTTCCACCCAAGCCCTTAGACTGGTCTGGAGTTCCCCCTTCCTGGCACCATGCTTAAAAAATACCCCCATTTGTTGGCAGAAATCTTTCAGCTGAGCCACAGAATAGGTGTCCAGTTTTTCTAGTGCAAACTCCATTTTACAACAGGCAATTCAAAGCTACACACACAAGAAGAATAGAGTTGCAAGGGCAACCTGAAGCTACCTCCACCCCACCACCAGGAACAAATTTGGAAAAAACAAAAATAAAAATTAGGAGGGCCGCTAGGAGAAAACTCCTGGTGTAGGCTAGTGGATTACGCTCAATTACTACAGAGTAGTTGCAACCACAGTCAAGATCCCACCGCTAGACACCAACTTGTTGGAACCTAAATATGTCAGGTCAGCTAGGGTAGCCTGGCTTAGGGTAAGACAATATCAGTAGAGGCACATGTGAAAAGGTTGCAAACCACCCAGCAGTAATCCAACGCAATATCACTCAAAAATGATGCTACACCATTGTTTGGAAAAATACGAGCTTGTTTATAAAAATAATCTTTGCTCTCTTGTCTTTAGAAATCACAGCTTAGTACATTACATTTTGTCATGAAAATAATAATAATACTTTTAAAGTTGCTAAATTATATCATTAATCAGCATCAACAGCACATTACATTAGACTCCAAAATTTGCTAGACTTGACTTCTGTGAAGTGTTTTATACTTTTACCCCCTCAGCACCTCTAACCACCAAGGGAATGTACACAACCAGTGAAGAATGGCAGTGGTTACATTAGATTTACATATGCGCTTGTAACCCCTAAAAGGACCTTACATTTCCTAGTCAAGAATTACTTTTAGCACTACTTTTATGGTTAGCTCTACCCCCCAGATTCTGGTTCATGGGCTGCTCTTTCCTGGATCTGAAATTAACGAGGATTACTTCATCATGTCAATACCCAGTACTGGAACCCAGTGGGGGGGGGAAAGGGCCAAAACGAACAGTAGGACTGGAATACGTGCACAGGCACAAGAATTAACTTTTCCCCACACAGAAAGACTTCCTATGAAGAACCACTTCTCAGTCCCTTGGGGCGATTAGTCTTCCCCCCATCCCACACTCTCCTTACTTTCCAGTAGAGAGTATAAGGCCAAAGTCTCAAGGGGGCTGAGCTGTCAGGAGGGCTCCACCGAAGTTCCAACCGGCAGCGGCTCGTTCCGCTACCTCCCGCCCAGCCAACTACTCGATCCCAGTGCTGGCGCGGGAAGGAACGGCAATGACTCTCCCCCTCTTTCGAGAAACAACTGTGTGCTTCCCGCCTACCCAGCCACTCGATCTCCGGGCTGGTGCAGACAGGGGCTCGCCTCGGCTGACAGGAGCCGCTCCGAACTGCGTCCTCTGTTCCGGCCGACTCCGCCTCTCAGAGTCAGTCAGCTCCACCGGGCATGCGCGGGGGTGCAGTGTCTCCCCGCTGGAGGCCGCGCTCTTCCGACGGCGCCTCCCCTTCCGCTCCACCCACTCCGGGACCGGTGGAAGTCACACCAGGGCTGCGCAACCCCGGGGAACGATTACCTCACTATTCCTCCGCTCCTCTTCTTTCAGAACCGGCGGCCACGCCACCAGGCTTGTGCTGGTCACCTCACGCTGGCTCAGAAATAGGCAAGTTCGCTTTCTCTCCACTTCTGCTCCCTCAGTGCTCGCTGCTCCAATCACCCGGACCCCGTCCTCCCCACTTGGACAGCTGCTCTTCACAGCCAGCAGTCTGCCACTACAGGTAGGAGAAGGGATTCCGGTTAATTATGTCGCCAGGGGAAATCACGGGCAACCACGGGCAGAATTCAGTTGAGGAGCTAATCGAGGGGGCCACAAAGATTAACCCCTCTTCTTCTTAGCAACACTCAGCAAGAGTCTTTCTAAAGTCTTTCCAACTAGGCAGAGGACTGCGCTCCACAGCGCCACAGTCTCCTTCTCCTTCTCACACCCCCGTACTTCCAGACTAGGGGTTGGACAGGGGCCCAGGGTCTCCAGTAATCCCAAGCAGCGGGGACAAGTCAAGTAACCCAAGGGAGGAAGGGTGGTGAATCAATAAGGCAGCGTCCTTAGACTAGGAGGTCAACCCTTTGACTATCCTACCCCCACCTTCTGCTACAGCCTGTCCTCCAGCTGACTCTCTCTGGTAAGACAAAATGGCTGACCAGCATTCCGCCTTATATAGGCTGACCCTCAGAGGTCCAGAAGGGACCAGAAGGTTCTGAAATGCCCTATTCTACCCTATGGGACAGGTCCCAGGTATGTCAGTTATGACAGTTGGTAGCCACCATTTTGTGACTCCAAGAAAATTCCTGTCAGGAAAGGCCTCAAGGCCTGAGGTGAAAAACTATGAGGGCGAAAGAGCACCTATCCCCTAGACCAACACCTTGAAAAATCTAGTGGACACAAAAATAAATAAAGGCATGAGGGGCAAAAAGGGGACAAAATAAATAATAAATTGGAGGGACTACGCAAAAGGTCAGACAGGTCTAACAGCTGGCCATTATGTTAGGTGGAGCGATCAGTCACACTTTTGGAACATTGACAGGAGCCATATTGATAACGGTTCCTGACTATGCTAAGGGATGCCTGCGGGGCTGGTGGACATCTCTAAATTTGGGGCACGGGATATCTGTCTGGGTGAATGAGTAATTTACTTTGTCCTCACGATAAACATTATTCCATCCTCTTAAGTTGAATCGTCCCTCACATATCTCTACTTTTCCTACATCTACGGCTGGGTGTAATTCTTTTGTGCGCAATGACAATACTTTCATACGAGTGTTAATTGCTGTTGAAAATGGATATGCTGTTTTCTTGCTAGTTAACTTTAAAAACTGTTTTTCTCCAGACTTTAAAACGGACTTGATATTAGAATCTTTTTCTTAACCGCTTCGCTGCTGATGACGAGCTCAGCTCGTCATCAGCCACGGTAGTCGTGTGCGGATGACGAACTGAGCTCGTCACGTAACGCGGCTTTTCGCAAATTGCCGCACACAGCAGGAAAAGCCGCCGCAGCGATGCGGTTAACAGATGGCCTGGAAGACCCATTTTTACTGTGAAATTCCACACAAGTACGGGGCATATTTATTCAATCAATCAATCAGGATTTGTTTAGCGTGTCTGCTTCACCCGTTGGGTCTCGAGGTGCTGTGGGGTCTTGCTGCAGGATCTTTTAAGAAATGGTCTAACTGGTAGCATAGGACAGCACAGTAATCATCCATGGAACACCTCCTTAAGGTAAGGTAATGTGAAGTGCCATTTATGCTACATTAAGGACAGTTTTCCAGCGCAAAATAGTTTGCATTGGAAAGAGAGGGACAGATTTACAAGCCCCTTGTGCCTCTTTTACGCTGCTGCTGCGTCACTTTTGTGATGCAGCGGCGGTGCAAAGCCAGCGCCATGCTGCAGGGTATTTGCAACGTGATGCTTCTGGGAGATGCGTCACGTTGTAAAGCCCTGCACCACATGTAGGGGTTCTGGCGCATGGGTGGGACGTTCCGGTGCAGGAACACCTCCAAAAAGTGGCTGAGTGTAGGGCCATGCTGCGTCAAAACCCTGCGCCTGCTTGAAGCAGGCATAAGGATTGGCGCAGCATGTTAGAGATAGGGCACCCCCGAGCCTTGCTGGAGCTAAGTCGCGCTTGCGACGCAACTCCAGCAGTGCGCCGCCTTTCCGCCGGGGAATGCGACACGCATCTGCCAATCAGAGCGCCATGGTCCTCTGCATTGTAAATGCGCCGCATCCGTGGTGGCGCACGGGTAGGCTGATGCGTCACAACTCTTCTAGCGCATCTCTGCTGATTAGCAGAGATGTGCCAGAAGTCTTAAATCTTCCCCTAAATATTTTATGAAAACTTTGCCCCTCATGTCGTGACTTGCAGGACTTTGCAGCTGCACAATGTCTTGAAAAATCTGGTATCGCAAATAATAATTGTTGTATTTAAAATAATTATGAGTAGCATGCATGAGAAAGACATTGCTCCTTTGTACACGTTTAATTAAGTAGGGACCAGAAATGTATGGTACCTGCTAATGGAATGTGAGTGTTTAGACAGTGCAAAGTGTGAGGGAAATTTGGGGTAAGATTTATAAAAATGTTATATTGGTTACTTCACTGTCTTATAGATGTTTTGAATGTGGCTACTCACCAATAAGCCACACCCAAACACTGCACTCCCACCTGGAAGGCAAATATATCATTACACCTTTCAATAATATACACTTTTGAGCATGTCTTACCACCCCTGACACAACAAGACTGCAACACAAAACAAACAGCACCTTTGGAAAAGGAGTTTTATTTAACAAAATGCAAAAACTATCACTTTTAGAGTAAGGCTTGGGGTTCATTACATAATACTCTCTAAACAAAGGCTGTCTCAGATACCAAATGCATTAGATTCAAATATATGTAGCAAACTTATAATCTAAAGGCATGAATGAATAACTGAGCAAACTATAATACAGATTAATAAACAAGCATTAACTGATATAAGATAAGATACACTGGACATCCTGCAAGAGATCAGAAAGATATATATATATACACACACACAGTAGAGGATCACTCTGGATGTGCACCACCCACACCACAAAGAAAACACCTCAAACGATCACAGCCACTGGCTCACATCACAATGGCAATAATCACAAAGCTTAATACATCACCTGATGCATACACTGCCCACTTCTGGCCGGGGGAAGTCTTCACACAGCCGGGGATCAGAGCTCAGCAATCAGGGTTCAATCCAAGATAGACATGTCTGCCCTCACTCGGAATCCAACCTCCTAAAACTTCCACTTCCAACTTCCACCAGACCAGTGGAGGCTCCTCCTTTTAATACAAATGGAAACATTGGTCGAAGCTTCTAGCAAGCCACACCTTCTTTTCCCATCAGATTCTGTACCACTCCGTGCCGGTAACACAGCATTGGTTGCTCAGGGAACTGCTATGCCTTCGAGAAGGAGCCTGCACATTCCTCTGATAAGAACCGGTTTCTACTAGCACACAGAATGCAGAAAGCAAGTGAAAGCAAAACATCACTTCTCACCTAGAAAAGCTCAGAAGATGGAGTCGTTTAAGCATAGGCCACTAATGCAAGATGGCATAAGATTATGTCAAAGCCAATAGGCAAGCCCTGCCATTAAGCAAGATAAATGCAAAAACAACAGTTGATGGACAGAATGCAGAACAATGTCATACATTCACCCCAGTACAGAGATCTGGGCCTAAATCCATCGTTTTTTTGCACTTCACACCACCCCAGTTCAGACATGACCATATGCAAATCAGCCTTGACCCTGTGCCTCATCGGAACAGTCCAGCCCAAACTGCCAAGCCATGTCTTTACTGGACCGGAATCAAGCATCCTAGGACCGGTTTCTGGCTATCAGCCATCTTCAGCCAGGATAGCTTGACTCCAGTGGTATGGAGAGCATTGGACTCACGTCTGAGCATACCCATCCCACTCGGGGTGACAAATGCAAAAACAGCAGTTGATGGACAGAATGCAGAACAATGTCATACATTCACCCAAGTACAGAGATTTGGGCCTAAATCCATCGTTTTTTTGCACTTGGCACCACCCCATTTCAGACATGGCCATATGCAAATCAGCCTTGACCCTGTGCCTCATGGGAACAGTCCAGCCCGAACTGCCAAGCCATGTCTTTACTGGACCGGAATCAAGCATCCTAGGACCGGTTTCTGGCTATCAGCCGTCTTCAGCCAGGATAGCTTGACTCCAGTGGTGTGGTGTATTGTTTTTGCATTAAGCAAGATAAAGTCAGGAAACATAATGGTCAAAGCCAATAGTAAGAACTCATAATTCTCACCAGTGACACATTCCTACACAACTGCACACCTTCAAATGCACATCCCACACGCTCTGCTCTTGGCAAGACTGTTACACTCAGTAACAGCTCCCATTGAAAGACAGCAAGATTACAGAACAGAAGAGAAGCAGGCAAATGCAGGACCATCCTACATTAAGGCTAGGGTAAAATAACACACTAAAATCAATTAAAATGGTGATAGTTGGAGGTCATCATAGTGTGCCAGACTACAAAAGTGGCTCTTTCACTACAATAGAAGCAGGCACTACAGGTGGAAATCGCTGCATTTTAAATCATGTCTCTATGGATAATAATTCTCAGTTCTTCTCTGTGGCTTCACACTCTACCACCAAAGAATTACAAAGCCTCAAGTGGGGTGATTTGGTCCTGGTGGTTCTGGAGCTTGCTTTAACATCCCACAATATTTCTAACTTATTCCTATCCTGGTTGCAGTTCTTTAAAAGATAGGGAGATTCACCCAACTCCCCAAACTTTTATGATCAAAGATCAAAAATGCACAACATTCCAGCCTCAGACCAAAAACGAGAAAATTCCCAAGTTTTTGTATGTATAGTACATTGACCTTACAGTTACTAAACATACACAAACTTGGAGTTTGCTTTTGTAGTCGGATTGTTAGTGCACGCTATGGTGCAGTGATGTTTGAATACTTTGAGAGGTACCACGCTTTTGGAAATTGACATGGATTGAGGTGCTGATTCAGATTAACACAGTTTAGTACAGCATTGAATACATGATGCTTTTTTGTATATTGTAATTAACCCCTCCCCTGCTGATGACGGAACCGCTCCGTCATCAGCTACGGTTGGGCTGTGCTGATGACGGAGCGGTTCCGTCATGGCCCGGTCGCCGCGCCTGCGCGGCGCTGATTTCGCGCCTGCGCGGCAGGTTTAATGAGGGGGTCATGACGGAACCGCTCCGTCACCAGCACAGCTCAACCGTGGCTGGTGACGGAGCGGTTCTGTCACCAGCATGCAACCGCCGAGCGGCCGTCCCGCCCACTTAGCGCTGCGGCGGAATAGCCACCGCAGCGAAAGGGTTAATGTAATGACTGTGTTATGGTCTTCCCATGAGTTCCCATGTACTTGCCACCGACTGAAAATGTACTACATAAGGTCGTATACACATATGTCACCAGATCATGGGAGCAATATGGGCTGAAAATGACATGTAATATTACAATCGGGATTGTTCTGTGTTATTTAGCACTGAGGAAGTTGTTGGGTACCCCCAATAGTGACGAAAGACGTGTTGATTCTTAGGCTAAAAACAAAAAGAGGCCAACAGGCTGAGAAATTAAAAAGAGCATCAAAATATCAATTTGTTTATTGAATATATGTTTTTGTACTGTGACACTTAATTTAGCATGTGCTTGAAGCTGGAATGTTACCAATGAATTATAGTTACAGAGGGGCGCACCCTCCAGCCTCAGGGATCCATCCTCCAAGCATGGGCACTTTTTAGATCGCTTAATTAACCCTTTGATTCTCTCATCTGAGATTGCCTGGGACAAGAGAGGTCACCGCTGCCTGCATTGTGTCTTTAATCATTGTCCTAGGTGCCTCCTCTGTGTAGTTCCAAGTGTCACTCTGCCCTGCCCTCATCATGATGTTGGTGTTGTCCCCACTTATGGAAGTATCACTTTTGCATGCACCGTAGCACGGAAACACAGGAACAACCTCCTCATAAAGGGACTCTCATGTGGGGTACGATCATCTGATTGGTCTAGAAATGCTGCGGATCTCTTGTGTGGTTGGCTGCTGACACCTCTAGCTTTGCTCTTTCTCCTTTTTTTCAGACTGTCATTTTTATTTGGGAGGGGGGCCCTCGACAACTCCTTCTACCCCCCCTGTTCACTTGCCTCCAGTTTCCAGGCTGGGGTCTTGTAAATGCTGCTGCCAAGGGGACTTTAAGAACCGTGGAACAAACAATAACTGATAATTTAGAGAAGCAGCAAGCCTTAGAGAGGCAGGATAACATGCAGCAGGAGCAAGCAACACTTTTGAGGCCAGCTTATACCAGGGTAAGAGAAATGAGCAACACAATGCCTCACCAACAAGCCATTCACTTTCCTTTCCGAGTAACCACTCATTTATTTAATGATTGTTTGATTGATTTAGGCATTTCATATTTCGCTAGATATAACCTTTTGGATTTCTCTGTGAGCCATTGTCTTGTTGCATGCCATTTGAAGGTGTGTATATGCTAGTGGTTCCCAAACTTTTTTGACCCTGGGATCCCTTGACCCATTGGCCATTTCCCATGGCTCCCCACTTTTACTTTTCTTGGAGTGTGGGGGTGATGTAGGCCCGGCCTGAAAATAACTGGGATGAAGCTGATGAAGGTATTATAATCCTTTACGGAGGGTGTTGCATATTACTAAGGCGGCGCCTCTAAAAAATATTCCTAGTTACACTTCTTTGCACATGCCTTTTTTATAGTACTCTCTCAAACTTTTTTATCCTTCTTACAGTGCTAGATAGCACCCCTATGCACGTAGCCCCCATTGCCAAAGTGTTTCTGCTCTTGAAGAATATTTGCATCTCTCCCCATTTCATATGTGCAAACACCCCTGTCTCAGCAGGGTGACTCACAATTTTTTAAACCACCTACAACTTCATTTTTGCTGTCTCCTCCATAAAATTGCCTTCACAACCTTTGCAAGCCAAATAAATTCCTTTGATTTTTAAACAACACTCTTTCTTGGTTCTAAATATTGGCATTATGCTGTATATGGTGTTTTATTTCACTGTGCTAAAGGAGAAAGCAGGGCTGTCTAGAAATGTGTGTACTGAAAGAAATATGTACAGGAAGTACCTATGGTTCAAGTACATGGGTCAATACTTAATAATACATAATGTGTTTAATAGACAGGACAACTGTACTTTCTTGATAACTTGCATTGGTGTAAAATGCATTTGGAAAAAAAAACTATTAACGAGTCTAACAAAATTGATCAGGCATCTTCCCCTTACTTTGGGAGTGTTGGAACGCGGGGATCTAGTGAAATATGGACGTCATCTCCCTCGACATGCCATCAATTAAGTACTATGTTCCCAGCTTTACAAATCATCAACATCATGCGTGTAAGTCTAATTAGTTTAACTGAAGCTAACAGACCCTTCAACATTAAATGTGTTGGACCCGGCCTCGTGGCGTGGTCCCACTCCTCCCGCATGGCGGGCCCTGGACGACATCGACCCCTGTCCTCCAGCCTGAAGCTACCCCCTCCAACCTTCACGAGATCCGCCACTCATGGCGACCCCCAGCTCTCCCCCAGCAGAACATGGCGCCCCCTACTCGCCCCACGCTGCTGGCCCGATCCCTATCCCGGGCCGCCCTCTCAGGCCCCGACTCCATCTTGGGCCTTCCCCGTCCGGACCCCGTGGCCTCGGCTCAACCTCGGCCGCAGCCCCAACAAAGCACCAACATCGAGGCACCAAGATCCGACCAGGGGGTAAAACGGCCACTTGACGGATCAAGGAGGAGAGGAGTTTCGATGGCCCTGCAGCCGCCCCCGGACGCCTGGTTTCGATCGCCCTCCGGCCTCGCTGGGCGCTGGCTCCACCCTCCTGCTGGGTGTCTGGACACTCTCATCCCGGCTCCTCTGACCCCCATGTGCGAGGGTCCGGACATCAAAGGACTCCAGACCTATATCTGGGACCAGGCTGGTACCAAGACTGTCCCGCTACCCCCTTCCCGCAGTTACTAAGACCTAAAGGATCCCTCGATCCATTTGTACCTGTATTGCTGAGATAACCTGCCTTGATTGCTGATAAAGACGTTAAGAATCTATCCTTGTGTGGTGTCAATCTGTAGTGGTGTGATTGCTTGCCTGTACGATCCTAGGAGAGGAACCTCGCCAGGAGGCCTCTCGACTTCGCTAGGCCAGTTCTAGAAGGAGAGGTGGGTCTCGGGGTGGTTGACCAGACAGCCTCTGCCTCCCCCCTAAGATCCCCTTTCTAACAAAATGCATTAAGTGCTTGGGGCGCGGTTCCCCTGGATAGGTTTGGCTGTTTATTTTTCATGTTGCCCTCTAACTCAATCAATCAGATACTATTGACAGTGGCGTAGGAAGGGGGGTGAGGTGGGTGTCATCACTGAGGGGGGTGACAAAAATATGTGTTTTAAACACATATTTTTGCCATTTTGTCAAGCCGGGAGTGACAAGTGCCATCACTGAGGGGGTTGACAAAATGGCAAAATATGTGTTTTAATCACATATTTCTGCCATTTTGTCAAGCCAGGGGTGACAAGAAATTTTCCGCACTGGGTACCACCTGACCTTGGTACGCCACTGACTATTGAGCTGAGATTTGTGCGAAGTTTTTATTCTCAGCTGAAAAAAGATATGCTTCATAACTCAATGAGCCATGAGTGCGAGAATCTTGAACTTCTAGATATAACCTCTATTACATCTAATGACTTTTACACATATTGACAAAGGTACATTGATATGTGTAAATCTACCACTTCAATTGGGTATAAATCGTCACTCTTTCGCTATTCGTCATTAGTGAGTGCAGGTGTGCACCTACATGTAGACTTGCATATCTCCACCTGCTACAATGGATTCATGAGTGCAAAGTTCCTATCTAAATTATCACATGCACATGGAGCTCCTTGCAAAGAGTATCCAATGGGATAGCATAGGAAAAATGAAACATTAAAGTTCACTTTTTAAAAAATATGAATATAAAAATTATGTAAAATATTGATTAATAATGTAGAACTCATACAATGAATTGTTGGAGCATATTAACTTATTAAATGAGTATTC